>NC_072871.1:2780000-4170000 GCF_028858705.1 Grus americana
GAACTCTGCTCTGCCTGAGACTCTCAGCCCCTCTTCTGCCAGGGCTGTCCCGAATTGCGCCTGGGGGATGGAAGTGCTCGGACGAGGCAAGGGATGCTCAGGGCAGCGATGAGTGCTGCCAGGTCTCTGCCTAGCCAGCAGGCAGGAGGGTTTGCCTCTGCCTGTCCCTGCCCACAGCTCCTAACATCTGATCCCCTTTGCAGGCAGCTTCACCCTCCACCACAGCGAGCCTGTCCCTGTCCTGCTCCCCCTGCTCTGCAAACCCCTGTGGGACAGGGAGGTGCAGGGCTGAGACCGCCCAACTCATTGCACACGTGAGGCAGAGGAACAGCAGCGCAGTCAAGGCCGACACGAAGCAACGCTCGACCCCGTCGCCGCTCCTGGGTTTATCAGTGGCGACAGCAGAGGAGACGCCGCATCTCCCGCCCCAGGGCTTGGTGACATGTGGGGGGGGACGGGGGACAGGGCTGCTGTCACTCTGCCTTCGCTGCCTCATCAACCCTGGGCAGAGGAGGCGGGTTGGGGGGGGGGCTTGAACCCCCCACCTCCATCCCCGTGGCGTGAAGGTGACATCCCCTGAGCGATGGGGAATAACCCAAAATAAAATAGCCATCCTTCACCCGGGAGGGGGGGGTTAAAGCCCCCCCCCCGTGTCCCATTTTATTTTATTTTATTTTATTTTATTTTATTTTCCTAAACCATCAGCTCCAAAACCAAACTCAGCTCCAGAGAACGACTCATCTCCCAGAGGTGCCAAGCACCCACATCCCCGCAGGGATCTGCACCCCAGCACCCCGAGAAGGCAAGCAGGCAGTGCCAGCAGCCCTGCCTGCAGCCAGAGACCTCCAACTGCAGGGGTATTTTAGCTAAAAAGCTCTGAATCCTCATGCAGCCCAGAACTCTGCAGGGGGGGTATTGCCCATGCATGCACAGCATAAAAAAAAAAAAAATATACATTTTTCTGCTTGAGTGTCTAAAAAGAGAGGTTAAAAGCAAGCAGGGGCTGATGTTTGCTCCTGGTGACTTGCAGGGGAGGGCTGGGGAGGGCTGCTTTTTGGAAGCGTGGGTCTCTCGCAGCCTCCCCACGCTCCTCTTCCTCGCCTCAGCTCGCCTTTTTGTCCCAGCCCCTTAGCAGGAACCGCACATCAGCGCTGCCATCCAAAGCATCTCTTCTGGGGGCTCTGAAGGAGGCCAGAAGAACAGCCTCGGGCTGAAACTTGGCAAGGGGCGTCTGCACTCCAGGGGGGAGGAATTCCTGGGTTAGAATCCCTTTTTTTTAAGCCCACAGAGTCCCGTTTTATAAGCATGAAAGAGAGCAGAGAAGCGGAAACGCTTTCTTAGTTTGCACTATTTCCTATTAAAACAAGGGAAGAACCGTCATAGCGAGGAAGAGCCTGACAAACCCTCCTCGTCCTCTGAAAGCGCACACGCCCGTTACTACACCATCGCTCCAAAGCCCACGTGTCCCCTCAGTTCCTCTGCCTGGAGGGGCCACATCCCCCCCCAGCCCCTCTGTGGCGGCACATCCCCACGGAGAGGTACCAAAACCCCGTGGAGCAGGCATCTCTCCATCACTTGCGCCAAAGCAAAGCCCCATGGTGGGACACGGAGCTGTTCCCGCAGCCGCTTTCCCACCTCCTCCAGCACACGAACCCTCCTGTTCCCAACGCAGGGCCCTGTCCTCCCCGGGGACAGCGATGTCCCCACGTCCCCAGGGCCTGCCCTGGAAAGCTGCGGGTTTCCACCTCGGGGCCGAACCCCAACGTACCTGTGGGCGAGCCGGGGGCTGCTGACGGCCGCGACGCCTGCCAAGGGCGGCCTTAATCCCGTCTGGAGAGAGCTGCCGCCGCGGCCGAGCCGGTGGCACCGAGATCCCTTATTAGCAGAGGACACGGGGAGGCGGCGGGGGATACGGGAGGGCAGCCGGCCCCAAGAAGCCGCCAGCAAGAACGTGTGATGGGGTGAACCAGCGATGGGCTGGAGCTGGGTAAACAGCGCGAAGACCTCTACGCTTTCCGGGGAGTCCTTAGGGACCCCCAGGGACACCCCAGGCTGGGCCGCTCCGAAAGGTGCCGCAGAGCGAGGGAAAGCCGCGACACCCGGCTGGCACCCGCTGACTTTAAGGAACCGAGCGCGTTCGCAGCTGCCCTTTAAATAAAACAAGGAACTGAAGTTAAAGGCAGCGCTTGTAACTTCCTCGGAGCAGGCAGCGGCACGGCCTCGCGTCCCGCAGCCCCTGCGCAAGCCCCGGGCTTGGCGTCGTGCCGCCCCCCGCGGCCCCGGCAGCCGGATGAACCCCCCACCCCCGGCACCTCGGGCAGCGCTGCCCGCGCACGAACCGGAGGGCGGGTTCGGCCCCGGGTGGGGAGGAACCGCCAGAATAAGAAAAGTTACGACAAGTTTCCCCACGGCCACGGAGGCGCTGGTGGCGTGGGAGGACGCGGAGTGGCGAGAAGCGGCGCAGCGGCGTGTCCCGCACCCTCCCGCCGCATCTCGGGGCCGCGGGGACCCCGGCGGGGCGGGGGTTCCCCCCCTCCGCCCGGAGACCCCAAGTGACTGCCAGCTGCGAGCCAGCCCTGCCGGCGCCGGGCTCAGCAGAGCCGGGGGTGCCGGATGCGACCCCCCAGCCCCACGCACCCCCAGCTGTGCATCCAGCTGTGCGTCCAGCGGTGCCCCCGGGGCTCTCTCCCTCCCTCCAGCTGCAGCAGGGAGCAGCCGCGCAGCGCTGGCCCCGCGCCCTGAGCCGGCCCCCGCCCGGGACACAGCTGGGGGGGGGGGAAGCACATCTGGCCCGAGGGCGGCACCGCTGGAGGGGCGCCCCCCGCCCCCCGCATGCAACAGCTGCCCCGCGAGCGCCCCGCGGCTGCCCACCTGCAGGGAGGGCCCGGCCGGCCCCTCCTCGCCCGGCGCTGGGCGGCTCCGCACGGCAACAGCAGCCCCGGCCCCAGCCCGGCCCCGGCCGCCACCTCCTCCCGGCCCGGCCCCGCCGGACAATAGCGCGGGCCGCCGGCGGCGGGGGGCGGGGCCTGCGCCCTCATTAGCATCCCGCCGCTTCCCGCCAATGCGCGCGCGCCGCCGAGCGGAGAACGAGAGGGCCGTTAGCATAAACCCAGCCCTCTCCCACATTTGCATAGCCCGCGGCGGGCGGCCAATCAGAGCCCCGGCGGGTGGCTCTCATCGTCATAATTTATGCAGCACGGGCACCCCCTGGTGGGGCGGAGCGGGGCTGGGGGCTGCCGCGGGCACGGGCACGGGCACGGGCACGGGCACGGGCACGGGCACGGGCACGGGCACGGACACGGACACGGACACGGACACGGCATCCCGTCCCCGGGCACGGCCCTGGCAGGGGATGGGGCTGGGGCAGTTTCGCCCCGCCGGGACGCCCATCGCCATCGCACCCCCACCTGCCCGGCCGGTGCTGGGGTGCCCCGCAGGCAGCCCTGCCCCCCCCCCCCATCCCCCGTCCCAGCCCCAAAGAAACCCCCGCAACCCCACCCTTTTTCTAACCTGATAGATTTATTGAAAAATTAAAAGCACAAGCTCTGTATATATAAATACGACGACGTTGCCAGCGATTTACAAGGCCTCCGGTTGCTCTCTCCGCATCCCCACCCCGTGGCTGTGCCACTCGCCTGGGCATGAACATCAACCGCCCGAAAACCCCTCCGGCCTGAGCCGCGGGCCCACCTTGCTCTGCGTGTGGCACTCAAATGACAGTGGGGACACCCAGACCTCCGCCATCTTCCTGCCCCGCTCCCCAGCCTGGCCAAGGGGGAGAGGGTATCCCCGAAGGGCAGCCCCCCCTGCCCCAGACAGGACAGGGATGGAGACTTTAAGGGACGTGCACTGATTTCTGCCCGTTCTCAGCCTGCCCTACCCAGGCACTGAGAGGCTGCGGTGGGTGAGGGGACATTTGGGGACGAGATGGGGGTGTCTGTACGTGCAGGGTGGCGCAGCGGGCGAGGGCTCTGCGTGGTGGGATGCTGCTTACACACCTCGGCGCTGCCTTTCATCCCCATTTGGGTGCTCCCTGTCCCAAGCCACGCTCCCAAAAACCCATTCGGGTTCCTAAAGGGCGACGTTGAATTCTGTGACCAAGAAATCAATGTAGTCCTTTTCCTTCAGCTTAAAGGCTTCAGCGATGATACGGGCGGCTTCCCGGTGCTCTTTGCCCCGTAGCCCCGTGCCGTTCACCTCCAAAATGACATGGCCCACCTTCAGCTTCCCGCAGTTGTGCGCCGAGCCCCCGCGCTGCAGAAGAGAGGTGGTCAGCTCATGCCCCCACCATCCCCCTTGGCTCAACCCAGGGATGAAATACAGGCAGTTTTGGGAAAATGGGAAATACTTCATTTCCATCATGTTTACCCTGACCTGGTGAACACTGGGTCAGGGTGAACACGATGGAAATTAAATCACATTTCGGAAAGAGGGGATGAATTTGGCTTCCCTCCTGCTTGCTCCTGGAGCGCAGCGCCAGCTGGGATGGCCAAGAATAACCAAGGCGCAGTCAGCTCTGCCTTTTGCTGTAAATAACTTGAATTTTGCCCCAAGTAACAGCAGAGGAAACGGTGTGGCAAGACAGCTCCCGAGGGCTCAGGCCCCCAGCTATCATCCACCATTCCCCCCCCGCAATCCTCTGAGCAGAAAAAGGGAGTTTCCAGACATCTGGAGACACCAGCCAAGCTTTTGGGGCTGCCCAGACCATCTCTGAAACGTCTGCAGCGAACCCTTGGCTCCCAGGACGTGCTTTATGGTACGGGATCGTCCACGGGACACAAATGCAATCCTCAGGAAAGCCCCCACAGCAGAACGATGCCCCTGATGCCCAGGGAGATGCAGGGCTATCGAGGGGGAAGGCACACCTCCAACCCCCACCCCGGGGCAGGGCTGCCCACTGCACCCTGGCCATGGCTGAAGGGCTTTCCTGACGTCCAGGGAGGAGAGGGACAGGATGTGCATCGAGTTCTTCCCATTCTCAGCCTGCCCTACCTGGATGGTGACGATGCGGGGCAGCGGCTGCCGCGTGTTTGCTCCACCCTCGATGGCGATCCCCAAGGTTGGTGCGCTCTTGGACACTCGGATCAGACACGAGGTGGGCTCCAGGAGCCCCGGCTGCGGGGAGAGACGGCAGCGCTGCTGAGGGAGGCCGAGCACCGCTTGCCTGCTACACTCCCTTGGCCGGGAGTCCACGGCAGGCAGGGTCACCCATGGCAGGCTTCCACGGGAAAGGGACAGCCACGCTGCCTGCAGTCGCTCTCTGACTCCTGACATCCAAGATCCCAACCGTGTGCAGGTCGGAAGGGCTTGGGGAGCAGCGGAGCAGCTCTCTGCCTGCCTATGCCCCTCAACCTCGCCACCATCAGAAACCTTTCAATTTACTTCTGATACCTGATGTCACCTTCCCCTCTGGGAGACAGGTGACTTCACTCATAGGACACGGTGCCCTGTGGATGTCCCCTCAGAGCCAGGAACTCTGTCGTGTCCCAAGTAACCACTCGCTGGAGCTGGGAGGGACTGCGTTTACCCAGGACAGCAACCTCGGCCGCTCCTGGCTCCCTTCCCCACAGCTCAGCCCACCAGGGAGCTGACTCAGCTCATTAAACAAGAGGATAAATGACCCATCGGAGGGGTTGCTGCCTGCAGGCAGAGGGAGCAGAACCGGCAGATGGCTGGACGAGGCAGCGGGGAGCAGCACTGCCCCTTGGCAGCCCTGGGTGCCCACCTCCCACCAATGGCAGCACCCCTGGGCACCCAGCCTCACCGGCTTGGAGACCCCCTCCGCTGCCCCCTCGCTCCTCGCAGCCGCCTTGAGGCTTCGGCTTTTCCCAGGGACCGGCTGCCGGCTCTTGTCCTTGCCGCTCATCTCGACCTCCCCGATGTCCACCCCGCTGTCCTCGCTGAGGGTCTGCCCGCTGTCCGACAGCTGGGAGAGCGTGGAGGCTGGGGAGAGACGAGGGCTGTTAGAGGTCGGGCAGCGCAGCTCTGCGGCCAGCCGAGCACCCACAGGGCCACGGACCAGAGGGAGGACATCTCACCCGCTCCCAGGGCTGGGCAGGTTCCCTGGGATTTAGACCTGGACTTCAGAGCGGGGTTCCCAAGCGGACCCCTCCTGAAGAGCGGAGCTGTGCACAGGGAGCATCAAGGAACGAGCGGCCTCAAACCCCGGTCCAGGATCCAACCCGAATCCCGAACTGGGACGGAAGGAGAGGGTGACGAGCTCAGGGATCCTGCCGGAGCCCAGTGTGAGGCAGCCCATGTTCAACCCCGGGCTTGGGAGGAGACAGCCAGCCCCCAGCAAGCAGGCGATGCCAGGCAGGGGCTCTGTCCCCTCCGAGGCTGAGGACCCCGGGTGCAGACCGAGCCTCTGCCTCTGGACACGAGCGTGGGAACACCGGTACGACAGCACCGGCGAGGGCTGAAGGCGCGGGAGATGGGCTCTGGGCCGCGGAGGAGTTGGGGTCCCAGGGAGGCAGGCACTGCAGCCCCCCTCCACCCCCGGCACTAACCACCGACCTGCAGCGGGGGGCGGTGCCGCAGGAGGGCGACAACGTCCCTCGCATCGGGCCCCGCGGAGCCCGGCCGCAAACGGGGCACTGCCGTGGGGGCCGGAGGGGCTGGGGGATGCTGGGGGTGCCCCAGCCCACCCTTCCCACCCGCTGGTGGTCCCCCCCAGAGCCACTTTCGGGGGACCCGGGGAGCCCAGCACGCTCCTCCCTCACTCCCACTTCTCCCGGGACGTGCTCAGGATCCAGCTGACTCCCAAGTTCTGTGTGGGCACAGTTAAGACTTTTTTTTTCCTTCCAAAATACGGAGTTAATGGAAAAATCCCCGAATTGCTTTTTTTTTTTTTTTTTTTTAAAAACTCCGCTGGAAGCAGTTTTTATGAACGCAGCAATGCCCACACAAGAGAGAAGTCGTAATCAACTGCCGAACAGAGCTCGGTCTTTAAGCAAAGGTCAGCCTGAATCGCGCTGGCGACGCAGGGAGGCTGTGACGAGCGTGCTGAATGCTGATGGGGAGCTGGCTGCCCTGGCCCGGGCCCTCGCAGGTTTTCCAGCGATGCCAAAACCCAGGGCCGAGGGCTTTGTCTTGGAGATTAACACCACTACTGCTGAGAACACTGTGAAGGGCTTCATGTGTTTCCTGGATTTTCACTTTTTTTTTTTTTGGCCATGATGCTGTCAAGCTGTTTTCTGCAATTGAAAATTCACCTTGGGGAAGAAAAAAAAAAAAAAAAGCAACCCAACACACAGCTACCAAACGTCGCCACACCGATCCAGGCTCTGTGGCTTTTACCCTACAATACATTGACCTGGAATTTGAACCAAAATTGTAACGTTTGCCCCTGCAGCCTCCCCGGCAGGCGCTGCCAGCCCACATCCCCACCAGGAAGGGAAAGCCCTGCAACGAAGTCTGCTGCTCGGGCTGCAGGTCCCTCTCTTCCAACTCCCCCAGTTCCTGCCCTTGAGACGTGTCTCTTCTCCTGTTTCTGTCTTGAGGAACACCCCGGAGAGGGGTTTTTTCACCCCCGTGGCTGATAACGTGACACCCACCTCTGGCCTGGGGCAATGGCCTCACTTCATTGACGTCGGGCTCGCTGTTGGGTTGGTGCACCTCCACCATGATGAAATGCTGGTTGGCCACGGCCTGCGGGCTGCCCTTGTCCGGTGGGGGGGGTGCCGGGTGGGACGGGGGAGGAGGAGGGGATGGGGAAGGGGGGCTCTGAAGCCCACCGGCTGCAGGGCCATCTGGGGGTGGGCTCTTCAACCTCGTTGGGGACTGGACCCTGGGGAAGGGACCGATGGGGTGTTGGCTGACCAAGGAGAGCTGGGCATCCATCTGCCTCCTGGAGCTGTGCAGGGCCGGGGAAATGGTGGCATAGATAGCGCTTGGGGCAGACTCCTCGGTGGATGTGGTAGCAGTGGAAGTCATGCTGACCGTGTCCTTCTCAGGGTGGCTAGGAGGGGGCGTGGGGTTTCGAGGGGCCACGAAGAAGAGGCCTGACTGAGAGGACTCGGAGGAAGGGCGCTTGGGCTTGTCTTTCCCTGGGTTCCTGTGCTGGGCAGCAGAGGGGTCCAGCATCTGAGGGGCTGAAGGAGGAGGTGGAGGCTTGAAGTTGGGTGGTTCGTCTGGGAAGGAGGAGAGATCGTCCTGCCAGACCAAGAACAGAAGCCTTTAGGAGACCATGCTCTGCTGCAAGAACTTCCCCAGGCCCACAGTCACCTGCACCTGCCTTCTCACAGTGACCGTGGCAAAATGAGCCGATTTTCATAGAAACACCTTTCTGACCTCACTGGCAATAAGAACACGACTCAGAAGTGAGGACAATTAGAGGACAAACTACCCAACTTCTGCTCTGGTTCGCACAGATGCGACTCTTAGCCAGCCAGCCAGCATCCTTCTTCCCAACTGGTCTGATTAATTGGCTGCAGTGACATCCACGGGCCCGTGATGTAGCAACGAGCTATAGAAGCTGAGGCAAGACTCGGTATCATCAATTTGCCTCCAGCTCCCATCCAAGGCGCAGCAGCACAGCGTAGTGCCTTACCAGGGAGATGTCCGGCAGGGTGTTGATGCTACTTTGGTGGCCATCTCCACCTCCCTCCAGTTCTGATGTGTTCTAACAGGGCAAAGAAGGAAGAGAAAACCAGGTCACAGCAGCAAGGAGCAACCACCACAGTGCCAGCGTGGCAGGGAACATGCAGAGAGATACACGGCGTTGCCCAAACCCCCCACGCAAGGCCAGTCTTTCACCCAAAGGTTTTGGTTTCCTGGGAGGTTCCCTAGAGACTCACACGTATGAGCAAAGCAACATGGCTGGGAAACCGACTCTCCCAAGCTAAGCTGCGTGCTCAAAGCACGCTGTGAACTTGACCTACCAGGGCAATTTCCTCTGTAGCGGAGCAGCATGCTCCTCTTAATGAACTCTCAGCTCCTCGTGTTTCATTTGGAGGGAGGGGAGGAACCAGCTCTGAGGGCCGCAGGTTCCATACCTGGATCTTTCCCAGGAGAAGGGCAATGCACAAGTTTAAAACTTCCCTCCCTTGCAAAGCAGAGCAGTCAGCCTCAGATGCAAATAGAAGCCGCTGCCACAGCCTTCTCTTGACGAGTCAAAATGTCATTAGAAAATGTCACATCACAGCTCTGAAGACGTCAAAGCTCCAGACATCAAGAAGGGCTTCGGGAATCTGTCAGTCTGTCTGCGCAGGGGCAGCTGTCAGTCAGGATGGACCCAAGGCGAGGACACGGGACACAGTCGGGCAGAGCAAACGGGCACCCTGGCTACGTACCAGCAGGGAGGGCAGAGCTGGGGGGGTGCGGAGGGGGCTGGGTGTGGAGCTCTGCCCCAGGGAGCCGTGCCTGGCCTGAACAGGGCTGAACCCAGCTGGTCCTGAGTCCAGGCCAGAGCCGTGGCTTTGCCCCAGGTAGTCTCCTGGGGGATGCGCTGCGGTGGTGCACATCCCCAGCTCCGCCTGGTTCCCCTGCAAGAGCAAACCCAGACTCAGCACCCCCCTCCCACAGGAACCCCTGATCCGGAGAAGCGTCTGCCGCTGCTCACAAAGGGTGTACTTCATTTCTGTCACGTTCACGGGGATGTTTGTGTGTTTGTGCTGGAATGGGCAGGGTACAGTTTGTGTTTAACTGTGTGTTATTTATTGCAGGGTAAACAACTGCCTAGTTGAAATGTTGGTGCATCTGCATTTCCCCCATCTGCTGGAGGCTGCCGCTGTGCCTGTGAGATGTTAGCGTCCCAAAATAGACACAGGAGACAATTAAGAGCATTAGAGAAGCAGCAAAAACATTGATGGAAAGTGCTTTTATCTCTGTGGCTTCAGAAGAAACCCTGGAGAATGAGAACTAAAAGAAATGGCTTGTTCAGAAAGCAACAGGGAAAGCAGTAGCTTGGGAAACCACTCCCTCCTCTGATGAGGGCTGATTTTATCATCAATTAATCCAATGTAAAGGCAGGTGGCTTTTGAAAGAGAAACGTCCCCTACCCCTTCTTGGGTTACCGACCGTGCGGCAAGCCAGGGCAGAAGACAAGATCTGGCTGAAACACACGGCAGCAGCGACAGAAAGATCAGGCTTCGGCCAGAGCTGACGCACCACAGGACTCTGCAAATCCAAGCGCTGGCACGAAGGACGGGGCGATACCACGCGCCTGAGGCAGGTTGGGCTGTTTCAGAAATGACCTGCCTTCATATTGATTAAAAGGATCATGGACTGCTCTGGGCTGTGCGCGTATTAGCAGTAGGACTTCGGATTCACCTGAAGTGCCCATGAGTTTAAAAAGCTCGAGTGCCATCATGGACGCCAAGGAGCAGAGACGCTCAGCCTGCCAAAACGCAGGGCTGAAGAAACTGCACCAAACTGCACCAAACTGCACCAGCGCGCTCGCCGCAGAGCTCCCTCCCTTTGCCATCGTTTCCTCTAAGGAGAAAGCTGTTCTGCAGAAAGCTGCCCAAGTATCTAACCCTCCCCCTGCACCAGCCCACCTCCAGCTGCTGCCCAGAGCCTTTAATCCAGCCAAATGGCTGCGGGCACGAGGAGAGGAGCCAAGGCGGAGACGGTGGCATTTCAGTTCAGCCTGGCCTCACGTGAGAGCATCTCGGTGTCCCTAGCTCTTCCCTCTGCCAGCCTCAGCCTGCCTCCAGGAGTTCACTGGCAGACGCGTGAGGACCAGACCCCCGTGATACGACGGGGAGCAGCCTGCCGTCAGATAGCCGTGGTTACATCACTACTAAAGAGAGAAGAGTCCGCCCGATGCCCCCCTAAAATTCTGCCAGTGCCGTTTCCCCCAGTCCTGCTGCTGAACCCCGTGCCCATCACCACGACACCAGGCCCATCGTGTGCCACGTCCCAGCCCAGGCCCCGTAGCTGGGACCAGTCTGCAGCGAGACTTGAATCCTCCTGGCAAAGGGAGGGTGGGCACAGCCGGCTGCACCCCGCGCCCTCCCTGCCAGCACTCATCCTGCTGCCCCGGCTCTGCTCGCCCCACGCAGCCAGGGCCACCGACACTGCTCCTCCTCTTCAGGGCACTTTTCTTCTGCTGAAGTGTGCAAGCAGGGGATTTGCCTTTCCCCAAGCTTAGTACTTTGGGGGCAAAAGCAATTAAATAGAAATTGCTCTGGGCTATAAAATGTAATGGCTTTTAAGCTGAGCACATTTCCTTTCAGGAATTGGCTATTTTAAGACTCTGCTTTCCTGGATTTCCCTTGGAAGACCCATCGAAGCCACGTGCCACTGCTCTGAAAAATGAGTTTTTACTGAGGAGGCTGCTCCCTCCTACCGACTCTCTGCTCCTTTAGCCCATCTATTTTCTAGTTACAGAAACTGGAGGCCAGGCGAGGCCCTTCCAGCCCCTCTGCACAATGCAGCTGGAAAACTTTTGTCATAGCATCACAGACTGGTTTGGGTTGGAAGGGACCTCAAAGATCATCTAGCTCCAACCCCCTGCCATGGGCAGGGACACCCTCCACTGGCCCAGGTTGCCCAAAGCCTCATCCTCCTCCCTCCTATCTTGCACAGAGTCCAGGGCAGGAGCAATGGAGCTGGACAGCATCTTCCAGACAGGCAGTTTCCATCCTCAGATTAAGTGGTGGAGAAACTGCCACCTCCCTGGGGAATACAACCCAACCTTTAATTAACCTCGCAGCTCCAAGCGAGTCCCTTGTTTTCCACTTCCTGCTAACAAGAGCTTTGCAGAGTTACTCAGCCTGACTCCCGCAGGGTTTAAATTTTGAACAACCGCACCAGTCTGAGAATAAGCCCAGCTTTCCTCCTCTCTCCCACCCCAGAACACATCTGGGGGGCTGGAGGAGCCCCAGAGCCCCTGGCCCTGCCCCAGCCTGAGCACGGACCTCTCCGACTTCGGGGGCTCTGAGGGTGACGCAATGACACCCCTGCGGTGGCTTCACTCTGCCTCTATCCTCATGGCCCGAGGGGATCGTGCCACGCGCACGGGAACCCTCCACACGGGACGTCTGTGCCTGTCCTGGAGGGGGTCAGAGGACAGCCGGGAGCTGGAGCAGCTCTGTAACGGTGGACATAGGTGAGGATGATGTCCCCCATTGCTCTGCTCTCGTTCTGCTCTCCCTCTGGGGACACGGAGATCATCTGCCAGCTGCCAAAGAGGCTGTGGGCTCTCGTGCTTGAGATTCACTTTCCAGAGAGAGGAACTGCTCAGTGCCATCCTCTCCTTACTCCTACTGCTTGTGAAACGGAGACCAAAGATGGACAGGGGCTAGCAACTCAACTGGGTTACTGCTCTGGGCCCAATCCTGCAGCTTCAGGGAGCTGGGAGCAAGTCGGCGCCTGTGGAATCAGGCCCTGGGAGGAGAAGGCACCTGTGGATGGCAGCGTCTTTGCTAGGAGGCAGTGGAGAAAAATGAAATCAACAGGGATTTCGATTCCATAATCCTAACAGTGAGGGCTGGGACAGGGACAAAGGCAATGCTAGACTGCCTTGTTTGTAAGCGATTAGAAATTCATACTGCTCTGATCAGACAAGTCGCATCTGATTATGGCAGGCTACAATTAACCTCTGCTTTGCAGGACTCATCTGGAGATCCACGATTTACAAGAGGTGAGGGTGACACTTAGATAGGCAGACACACATCATCTGTGGGTGGCACCATCAAACACAGCTTAGTCTCACCTCCAAGCATCCCATAACGGAATCACTTTCTGCATAGCAGGTCCTGATCAGCCTCGTACTATTTATTTTTGGCATTAGTTCACCCACCAACCCACGGGAGCCCGGTCTAGCGTTGCTGCCTTTGGTCATGTAGTCAAAGAAACGTGTCCCACGGTTCAGGGTGCCTGCGATAAACTGTGTCTGGGAACACTACAGCCACCCTCTTCTAGGCAAGTGCCGTTCCCAGAGGGATGTGGCTTTTGGGCCAGGTTCATGGCTACCAGAGGTCCCCTCTCCCAAAGCAGCACTGGCAGCTCTCGGCCCCACCACTCGCTGTGTGTGCTCAGCCCAGTGACCCCCGCGATCTCCTCCCAGACAAGGAGGGAACGCACTCTGCCCCACGGAGCTGCGCTGCGGGGCACAAGCCTGCAGCTCTTCTCAGCCTCCTCCCGACCAAGGGCTCTGTTATGCAGAGGGATTTTTGAGGTCTACCCTCTCTAAAGTCTGTGTGAGGATTTCTCCAAGGCTGAACATGCCCAATGCAAGTACACCGACCCCTCCTGCACCGGGGCACAGATTTTTGCAGACTCAAGGCCCGTAAAGAAAATTCTCCCCCATCCCTGAGGATGCGTGACGGGATGTGACCAGCCTACTGGTATTTAGCCAGGGTGCCCGTACAGCAAGAGAGCACAGCAGCAGGGAGAGCAGGCAACAGGGCAGGAAGGGCAGTCTGGGGTCCATCAGGCATCAACGCTGCTTTAGCGCAAGCAGGACGCTGGTACCAGCTGGGCTCGGCTCAAGGCTGAAACGTGTCTGCACTGCAGCACCAGGGCCTGCAGCCACGCTGGGGAAGGGAACTCTGGAATGGCTCAGCAGAGCCACGGGAAGAAAAGGCAGAGATGGGTGAAACGAGGCGGCTGTTCACGCGGCTGAGTCGCATGCTGGCCCCTGGACAGCCTGTACCCGCCTCCCACCCGACGCACGTTCGCACGCACTCTCAACCCGTCTACTATGGCAACCGCAGTACTCGAGCTCCCCGTCTCGCTGACAGCCCCTACCTCCATCAGGTCTATTAGCCACAAGAGCCGCTCCTGGGGACGTGCGAGGGGAAAAGCAGATTAAAACAAGCACAAAAGTGAAAACATAACATCAGGGAGGATGCAGAACAAATGAGTGAGACAAGCAAATCCTGGCACAACACGTCCCTCCTCCCCCAAAACCCACCCAGCAGAATCCACGTCCAGCCGCACCCAGTGCCGATGGCGACAGCTGAAACGAGCCCCCCTGCGAGAGGTGCTGGGGGGGGCAACAGCAGGGCAGAGCAAACAGTTGGGGAGCTCTGCCCCCCTCCCCTCTCTCCTGCTAGCTGAGATAAGCACCATCCACCACGAGCTGGTGCTCTCTGCTTGGCAGTTGTTTTGGCCAGCAGTGGTGGCAACCATCTCGAGCGTCAGCGTTCCCACCACCCGTGGCAGAGCTCAGAGGGGTGCACGTTCTCACACCCATGGAAAGAGGTGCTGTGCCAGAACAGCATCCCAGTCTCCCTCCCTGACCTCTGGGCTCGGGTGCCAGGCGGGGCTGGGCCGTTGCTCACCCCCCAGGCCAAGCAGCCATGCCTGGCACGTGGTGTCATGGAGCAGGAGGGAGAGCACGGTGCGCCCAAAGCAAGTGGTACAGCCGCAGGCACGGGGACAGCACGAGAACAGGGTGTCACGCTCAGCGCACAAGTCCTGGCAGACCTGTGTCAGCCAGCTGAGACTTCAGAAAGATTTTCCCAGCAGACCTTCGGAGAGCAGCGCAGAACTCGCTTTGTTTACCCTGATCCAGAAAGGATCTCGCTGTAATCCATCCTGAACAGAGCAGATGGCTTTCCTATGGGTATTTGTGAAGTCAACGGGACAAAAGCACGGCTCTGACGCTCTGAAACTCTCCGAGGCCTCTGGGGAGGCTGGACAGAACTGCACAGGCAGACCCGGCCCCGGGGAAGCCCCCCGCCTCTCCCCCACGCCGGCTGTGTTGCCTGGGCTCTCCGCGGCACAATCCCACTCTCCCCGGCCGTGGGCTGGTTTGCTTGCTGTCAAACTAGCAGAAAGCCCATTGTCACCCGTTCTTTTCACAAAGGTTTTAATTTCCAAGGTTGCTAATGCATTTATGATGAAAAGCATTTTACGGCTAGGAAATTAATTTCAGGGCTGTATGCCTGCACACTCTGAGGTGATTACGATAACTTAATTAGACGGTGCGTGCAATGAAGGCCTGGCAGAGAGACGTGGGAGCGCTGCCGCTTAACGCTGGAGAGTGGGCAGGGGCTGGGACAGGAATGGCAGCTGGCCTGGCCGCTGCGGTCCCCACTGGGATGGGGAACAGGCAGCCAGTGTCTTTAAGGAGGTGATTTAAAAGCGACAGCCAGCGCTGGCTAATAGCGGCAGGCATTGGGTGGCAAGGAAAAAACAAACAAACCCCCCCCAAAAAAAAAAAGCTTTGAGGGAATCCATTGGGGAAGCAGACTGAACAGGGTTTCCTGAGGGGTGAAGTGCTTTCACAGCACTCCAGGGAAGTGAGGTTGTTGTAGCGCTGCCAGGAGCAAGTGTTGAAAGAAAACGGAACAGCCAGGAGGGACTCACCCGGGCTGAGCTGACGGTTGTGGCGGTGAAGTGGCTGCTGGAGGAAGAGACGGTGTCGCTGTAGGACATCATAGAGTAGGAGTCGGTGCCGATGCTGGGCCCCGAGGGCTGCCGTGCCTTCATGGACTCGATCTCTCTCTTCAGCACCAGGTTGTCGAAGCGGTCGAGGTCTTGCGGGGAGATCACACCCCGCACCTCTGAAAGCAGTGAGAACTGGGCCAGGCAGACAGACAACCAAAGAGAGGTTGGAGCACGACCATATTCCTGGGTCGGCGAAGACCCATCCTCCCACGCTCTTCTACAGTGGTGATGAGATGTACTAGCAGGTAACGCACGAGGACCTTTGGTCCTAACCTTTACCAGAAGCTCCTCTGCCACTGAACGCCAGCCCGATTCCCCCAGTATCTCCTACGTCTGGATTTTGCTTTCATACCCTCACCCTTGACCCTGAGCAGACAACCTCAGAGGCACCGAGCCACACTGTGACAGTGGCTCTGCTCAGCCCACCGGGCACAAGAAGCTGTCCCTGCCCTTGGTGTGGGCCTCACCTTAGCATGCGTGTTGAGTAGCTCAAAGAGCGCCATGACCAGAGCATCCACGGAGATGTTGCCTTCCTTATACTCATCGAGGTAGTACCCCATGGTCGCCCGCTCCTGTTCGTTCAGCAGGTGCCGGGCCTGTTCCTCCAGCATGACTCGGGTCTGGTTCACCATGCTGCTCAGTGTCACCTGGGAGCCGGCCAGGCCCCGGTAAAACACGGGCTGGGGAAGACAGGAGACAGGAGATAGGCTTTGGCCTGGGGTGCCAAGGAATCAGCTGCTGAAAAAGGAGGGCAGCTGTCCCTCCTGCAGCACAGGCAGGACCAAGAACTGCCCCCTCGCTCTGGGCTCTGCCTACCAGCACAAGCCACCGGCGTTTCAGACCACTGCTCTCACCCAACTACCTGCAGCGAAGCTGGAAAGCGGGACTGGAAGGGGGATGCCGAAAATGCCCGGAGGCAGGTACCCCCAAGGATCCACCAGCACGGCTGCTCACTTAGTGTCACTACTTGTCACTGCCACGAGTTTATGCAGCACCGCTTGAATAAACAAAACAGCTTCCCAGCTCTGCTCAGCAAGCGTGGATGCTGTCCCTTGACCAGCTCTGATTTAAGGGCAGGCTGTATTTCCTCCTGGCAGAGGCAAGGTTCCCATCTGGTGTAAAAGGCACTTTTGCCCCCGCCGCAAGCTCGAAGCAGACCTTGGGCAAGAAAGAGCCACTGGCAACCAGAGGAGTCCCAGGGAGAGACATGTCTGGCTGCAGATAAAAGGCTTTTTTCTTTGAGAGGGATTTCTAAGAGCAAGTCCTTGCTGTTCCCCTCCCAGGCAGTGCTGGCACAGTCAGCGTAGGGATATGGAGCCAGGCAAGACCCTGACTATCCCGGAGACACCGAGAGGAGTTGAGGCTGGGGAGCATGTTTTGCCAGCAAACAGTGCAAAGCCATTATCAGCAAAAGCCACCTGTGAAACCTTGCTGCTTCATTTCTATTTAAAAGAAACGTGCTTTACAAGGAGGCGTTTGGAGAAGACATGCCGGCACAGAGCTGCAGTCACAGCACTGGGCAAGTCCCTGCCGCTGCTGCAGCCCTGTCACGGGCTGCTGTGCTGGAGAGGGCTGGCTCAGCTCTGCTTCGGGGTGGGGAAGATCCCAGGAGCTGTCATGCCCCAGAGAGCCACCATGCAGAAGGCATCATGGTCACTTCTGCAGGGCGGAGGGAGTCCCCATGGTCTTTGCCCATTGTGTGATTATTGACCCTTGCCCATTAATGCGATCATTCCCAGGCTAGAAGGCACCAGATGTGCTGCAGAACTGACCCACCAGCGGCACAGGAGAGGGGCTACCCATTATGTCACTGGGTAGAAACGCAGCTGGCAACACAAGGTGGGGAGGAGAAAGGCTAGAGCCAGTTAAAACCCACCAGTCCTCATAAAACTAGCATCCCTTTCGTATATAAGGCCTGATATCTCTTACCCTGGCTGTCGCCTCCGCAGCATGGTTGCCCATTGCCCTGCGAGGAGGAAGAAGATCAGTTAGCACTGAGCGCCACGTGCCCATCACCCATCCATGGCACAAGGTCTGTTATGTGCTCTCCTCTCTGTGACTGTAAGCTAAAAGCTTCTGGCCTGAGAGAATCACAGAATCCCAGACTGGTTTGGGTTGGAAGGGACCTCCCAGCCCATCCAGTCCCACCCCTGCCATGGGCAGGGACACCCTCCACTAGCCCAGGTTGCCCAAAGCCCCATCCAACCTGGCCTTGAACCCTGCCAGGGAGCCAGGGGCAGCCACAGCTTCTCTGGGCAAGAACAGGGAAGAGGCAGCAGCCTGTTGTCCAGACCTGATCCACCTTACAGGCCAGAGATGCCATCTCCCTACGGGAGCTCTGGGTCAGCAGCCCTACACCTCAAGCTTGCCCGAGATGTACCAAGCACGTACCCCACTGAGCTGACGAGGGTCTCTCCGATCTGGGAGCTTGCTATCCACCTGGTCTCATCCACGGTGGTGCGGGCGTGGGGCAGCCTCCCGATGTCCTTCACCGTCATGATGAGGTGGCGGGAAGACTTGAGCAGCTTCACCGCCTCGTCGTGGGGGATGCTGAGGAAGCTCCTGCCGTTCACCTCCAGGATCTGGTCTCCTACCTGTAGAGTCAGGATGGGGTGAGCCTGGCAGGCCCTGGGGGCTTTCCTGTTCGGAGTGTGCTTTCCTCTCCCAGCCAGGGAGGAACTACTCAGTCTAACCCACCACCAAACTAGGGACTCAGCAATTGGAGGGATCAAGAAAAATGAGGGAGAGGGGCCAAGTGCTGGTGGCTGGAGGCCAAGCACTCAAGCTGACAGCCAGTGAAGGACCAGGCTGTGAAGCCTGGATGAGTCTGTTTAACATCCCAAGTCAGATCAATCTGCCTAGGGTCCTCCATTAACCAGATCCGTAGAGCAACTTGGTTAAAACAGCCCCCAAAGAACATCAAGACCTCCAGCCCCAATGCCTCCTGTTGATCTGGGAGGCCAGGAACCATCTGTGGAAGCCCCAAATCTCTGGATCTTCGTGTACAACAGGGAGGGTTCAGCTTGAGTAACTCACCAGAGTCTCCAACTCTCTGTGAACTGTAGGATCTGAGACAGCTGGATTTCATCTCTCCTCTCCTCCCATTTCCTCCACAGCTGCTCCTGAGAGCTTTCATTTTGGGGCCAGGGCTTTTGCTGCAATCAGGAGCTTCCCTGACAGCCTGGCCATGTTCACAGCACTCATCTGGCATTTCCCCCTTCATCCCAGCTCCTCTTTCTCTTTGTTTCTAGGGCATTCAGTGCCACTCCTCCTCACTCCCATGCCACAATTCACCCTGCTTCTGATAAGCCACCTCTCTGAAACGATTTCGTGTCTTTGCTTAACCATAGGCTTCCGTTCAGCTCTGTCAAAACACAGTCTTATTTTCTTTATGCTGCAATACAAGCAGAATGAGACGCTCCTTTGAATAATTCACCTCCGTCCTGGAGAAGAGGAGAAAAGAGGGAGCAGGAAGGATTTCTAAGGCTAAAAACATGGAGAGTTAAAACAATCCTTTCACCTCAGTCCATCTCATTCTGCCGCTGCGTCAAGGAAGCCTCGGAGGACTGAGATTAATGCTCCAGATTCTTAAAATCATTTACTCCCATGAGAAGCCACGATTAACCGCTGCCACCTCAACGTGGCGGGCTGTGACTGCGCTGCCACAGAAGTTTCCACCAGTGCTACCCTGAACTTTGCTGGGGTGAAACAGTGGACAACGGGACAACTCCGGCAAAGCCCAGCTCAGCGTAAAGCACGAGAGATCCAGTGACTGCTCCAGCACGGAGGGGAAGCCAGATGCTGGTCCGAGGAGGCAGCACCTGGTCCAGAAATCACAGCACAGCTCCCACACTTGGACATCACCTCTGTTTTATGCTACAGCCACGCTGAAGCTCACAAGAGCACAGGACCAGGCTCACATCAGCTACTCTCCAGGCACAACATTGCCAGCTGAGAGGGAAGGCCAGGGGCTGTGGCAGTAGGACTGACACACGCAGGCACCTTGCACACTCGCACGCACACTCCCACTTGGTATCTGCTAGCCTGTGGCATCCAGATGGCCGATCCAACAACTGTCGAGGCTTCAAGGTTAACAGGACCCCTTGTCAAGGCATCCACTGCTCTAACTTTGTCTTCCCGAGACAACGTTTCCATTCCACTAGTGCATCTGGTGAAGGGCTGGCGGGAACCGAGGGCAGAGCGGCCGTGCCACGGTGTCAGACACAGCGCTGATAAAACCCGACCGTGGCTCCTCCAGGCATCCCCGCGAGGACATCCTCAGCAGAGACAGCACAAGAACAGGGAAGAAAAGACAGAGAGAAATGCTGCCGCTCGGGCCAGGAGAGACCCCTGATCACAACCCTGGCTGTCTTGAGGTCTGTGGCGTGACGGACACCGTTCAGATCACCGAGAGGTGACCTTCGTGAGAAATCAAGTAGAGAGAAGGAGAAGAGCGAGCTGGTGGAGAGTCCCTGGGTGGCAGAAGTGAACAGGGCTTAGCAGAGCTGTCAGAGGTGACAGGGGCAGCAGGACCCACCTCAGGCTGTCTGGAACTGCTGCAAATCCCAGTCCTGAGAGTCCTGCTGGCGTGAGGCTGTTTTGTGAGCAGGGTCTGACCCTGCCAGCAGCCACATTCAGGGACAGTGGCCCAGCGGTGAGAGGCTGTCCCAGCTGTGGTGTAACCAGCCAAGGGTGCAACCGGGAGCATAAGGCAGAGTCTCAACAGCAGCATGAGTGACCATTTCGGACAAGAGGGTTTTAGCCTGGGAGCTACCATCAAAGCAGAGGCCACGGTCCAGCCCCTCTCGTACCCTGCTGTGGTCTCAGCATCCCACTTCTGCCAGGTTTTTTGTATTCCCGTGGCACCAGGGCACCTCCCAAACAGACTGCTGTAGAGCAAAGTTGGCTCAATAGCACAGGAAAAACACAATTTCCTTGAATTATGGTCCTCCCAGCAGCCCTCAAGGGGAGACTGCAGCAGTTTAATTATTCTAACATTTTGTTTTGTTTTGAAACGAGTCTTCAAGAAAATTCCACGTGCCTCGTGCAGGCACAGCAGAGAGGTGGCACGGCCTCAGAGCAGCACAAAGCTCCAGGAGCACTTCACTTGCTCCAGCCCGCTTTCCAGAGGAGGGCAGAAGAAATCCCCTAAATCCGCTGCATGGCACTTGTGCAAATAGTATTGCTCGAGCTATTTAAGGGATTACGGCGGCAGAGTTTCCAAGCGCCAAGGAGGCACGACAGCTTCCCCCCTGTCCGCTGCAGGGCCATGGAGGGTCACATATAGAGACCTTCATGCTCCTCTGGCCTTACAAAAATAGATGCAGAGGGAGAGATGGCTCAGGATCTCCCTGAGAAGCAATAAAGAGATGCAAAGGAATGGAAGAACCTGAGGGTTGCTGAACATCCAGAAGGTGGGGAAGAGATCCTCAGATGCCTGCAGCAGCAGTGTGAGACCAAGCCCAGGAGGGAGTCAAGATCTACCAGCAACACTCAATTATTTGGGTTAGTTCAGACTAGAGGTGTCAGAAGGGGCAGGTAAAGGTGCTCTGAAGAACCAGGCAGGGCTTTGCCACTGGCCAAGATGTGACCGATGCTTCTTGAATGACCAGAGAGGACACAGGCGAAAGACTATAACCAACAGCTCATGGACCACTTTGCTCAGGGTGCAGACGGGAGAATGATCAAGTAAGCCTGCAACCAAAAAAACGTGATGGGAAACCATGGTAAGAAATCTATCAAAAATAGCTCTAAAACTAGTAGTGACAATATCTAAGTGAACGTGTGACCTTGCTGTGACTGCATTCCCTGGTTACATCTCTGCCTGCCCTGCAAGGAGATGTGGAGAGAAAAGTTCTAGAGATGGGAAACAAAAATGATTAGTGGCAGATGAAGGTGCCTGTGAAAGGACAGATCAAAAAGATTAAGCCTGTTAAATTTAGAGAAGAGATAATGTGTGGAGAGCTTGATGGAGCTATACAAAATAACGCTGGCAATAATGAGAAGCCAGAGAAGGGCTTCTGTTTACCCCTCCCTCTGATGAAAGGACAGAGGATGCTCAGTGAGGCTGGAAGGACACTCTGAATCATCGAGAGAGAAAAGGACCTGGTACAAGAGCAACATAGAATCATAGACTCGTTTAGGTTGGAAAAGACCTTTAAGATCACTGAGTGTGGATGCAGCTTGGAGGCAGCAGAGCTCGGTCTGTGTTCAGCTCCGTCCAGCGACCTTGAGCAGATTTGCCTCATTGTTCTGGGGACAGTTTCTTCCTCTGTGACACACAGAAGGGCTGGGGGACAGCAAGGGCTGTGACAGCACAGGAGAGCCCCATCCCTACCAACACCACTGTCAAAGGCCCCTGAGTTTTGTCCTCGCACGGGTCAGCCGATGCCCTCTGCTTGCTGTCTTCATAACCGCTGTTAACGGGGCAGCTGCACAGCTAAGAAGGCAAAAGAGATGATGTGGGTAAGAGATAGACCCACAGTCCTCTGGCCAGCCAAGAAGGTAGCCAAGGCCTTCAAGCTGGGCTGATGCAAGCCTGCAGCTCAAAGGGAAGGGGGAGCACGTGCCAGATGCATCGCAACAACTCTCAAAGGAGGGTGTAGTGAGGAGGGCGTTGGTCTCTTCTCCCAAGTAACTAGTGAAAGGACAAGAAGAAATGGACTCAAGTTGCGTCGGGGGAGGTTCAGATTAGGTATTAGGAAAAATTTCTTCACCGAAAGAGTGGTCAGGCATTGGAGCAGGCTGCCCAGAGAGGTGGTGGAGTCACCATCCCTGGAGGTGTTCAAAAAATGTGTAGACGTGGCACTTCAGGACATGGTTTAGTAGACATGGTGGTGTTGGGTTGATGATTGGACTTGATGATCTTAGAGGTCTTTTCCAACCTTAAAGATTCTATGATTCTAACAGCACTGCAGGGCCCTGGTGCTGGCACAGGCCAGGTCCCACTTCACCATCTTTTGCTTTGGCTCCAGTAAGATGCCCAAAGCAGCAGGTCCTGCAAATGGAGCTGCTGGCTCTTGGCTGCCCTTCCCCTTCTCTGACTTTCCCTGGGGAAGGATGAAGGACAGCACTGGGCACGGGTCGGACGTGGCAGGTTCTGACCAGGGGATGGTGGCCCTTTGCACTGGCGGGCTGGAGGGGGAGAGAGCACAGAGCAGAGCTGTGTCAGGGTGGAATACTCACACCTACCCCCGCGGACTGCGGAGCACAGATCGGTTGCCAAAATCATACGCTAGAGATGTGAAACTTCCCTGGTTTGAAAGACAGCCTGGAGCCAGCTCACCTCTGTGAACCAGCTGCAGAAAGAGCCAGAGGCAGCCAGCTCCACCTGAGCTGATCCACAGAGACCAAGAGACAGGAAGGGAGGGAGCCCAAGGGAAGGTAAAGGACACAAACGACCACATTCCCAACCATCAGACTCCACAAATATCTCAGGTTCCTTTCGAGCTCCATCAGCTTTAAACCAACAATCAGAGAATTGCTGACCCACCAACATAACAGGGAGGGAGAAAAATGCGACTGCCTAAACTGCCAAGAGAAACTCACATTCAGGTGTAACGAATATCATCTCTCGGGTCTTTCTAATTCACTGGGCAATCCACTGGAAGGGATCTTGCTGCTAAAATAAGGAGCACCGGGCTCACTGCAGCACTGAAACAATGAAAATCCAAATTCGATTAGATAGTTTTATTGCAATTATGAATCTTTAATAGTTTTCCATATCAGGGATTAAACTTTCATGATTTTTTGTTCAAGACCGTTATACAGATTTAATAACCTTTCTTTAGTTTCTCCTTTCAAGAGCGGATCAAAAGGAACCTGGCAAGCCCTCGTCGTATCAGGGAGACCAGAGGGGCCCTGGACAAGCTACTTCATCTGTCCGTGTCTGTCCTTCATCGCTGCCTCAACATTTATCCAAAGTCCTTCGCGGCTCTCTGGTCTCTCGTGCTCCGTTAGTATAGTGCCCAGCACAAGACCACCTCGATCTGGTGTTGCTGGGTGAGAACAATCAGCCACGAAATACTTGAGTAAGTTTAAGCACCTCGTGCAGGAGGAAAAAAAAAAAAAGACCTAGCAAAAATAATTGGTGGTGAAGGGCAGATAAGGGAATCGTTGGACAGCCCGAATGCCTGCAAATCAGCCTATCTTGATGATAGGCTCCTATTAGAGCCGGAAAGGATTTTTTGCTAATTAACATAGATAATTATTTTTTTAACAAACTCAAGGTCAACTGAGAAGGTAACAAAAGACTGCAGAGATGCAAAAGAACTATCTATTAAACCAAACGTTGACCCTGGCAAATTATTCGCTGTCTGCACAGCTCCAAACCAGCACAGAATAAAAGTAATAATAATAAGACACAAAAAAGTTATAATAAAACACAGAAAAATTATTGCCCTGGATATTTCAGGAACCAGTTTTCAGTCGTGCTCAGGTAACAGTGGGTGGACACAACAGGACCTGCTGAGTGCCTGACCACTGCTGAAAATGGGATTATTCTCATTTCCTAGGGAAAAATCAACCCTGAAATGCAGGGGCTGAACATGACACACAAAAGGTGACAGACCGCGGACAAGAAGCGGAGTTCAGAAATAACAGACCTCGGTGACGGGCTTGGCTCCTCTTTCTGGAGACAGAGAGAATAACATGGGAAAGGGAGGTGCAGTCAAGAGAAACTTGCTGGGCTTAAGACAAGGGTTCTGAGCACCTAAAGTCTCTAAAAAAAATAATCAAAATTGGCTCTGGGAGAAATTCAGTCACACAGACAGAAAAATAGGTGAGAGATTTTAAACATGAGTTAATGTTAAATGACACCAAATTGAGCTGGGAATAACAGGGCTAATAGGATGCCAAATGGTTTGGCACCAGCACTAGTCTTATTTAATGCCACTAACGTGCTAGAAGAGAGGTTAAATTACACTTGCAGCTACCACTAAAGTAGAAGGAGTCTCACTCTAGCACAAATAATTACCAAAAGCAGACCTTAGAAAATCAAAAATATGGGCAGGAAAAAGAATGAATCAATTTGGAAATGGCCAAATTAAGAAAAAATAAGGAGGTGCTCAGCTTCCCCAGGAGGGAAACAGGTCGGGGCAGATGATCCACGTCCAACGAGGCCAACACAGCCCGTTGGAAGGATCAGAGACAGATTTGGAAGCAAAGCAAGGGAACAGCGGGTGCCAAGCGCTGTCTGGAAACATGTTCTTTTCCCCAAACACCTTGCAGTACAGATACGAGGAACGAAGCAGACACAGACTGAAACGAAAGCGTACGAGGAGAGGAGATTGTCTCTTGGGGCAGGCAGCGGGTTTGGCGCTGCGGTGGGGAGGTTTCTGGTAGCCGCCCAGAAGAGGAGCAATTCAACGTCCGTCCCCATGAAGGTGACACGTTGAAGGACCAGTGCAAAGGTTACATCTGGCGTACCACAACCACGCACCTCCTCGTCGCGTTTCTCGCTCTATACTTTATTCCCCTCCAAGGCAGCCACAAGGCTTTTTTTATCATCTTCTGTTTTTCAGTATCTTTATTTACGTGTGGACCTCAAAACACAAGGCGGTTTTCAAGAGGCCAGCTTCATGACTGCCACCGATGATGTAAAATCATTCACCTCTTCCTATTTACAGTCTTCTTCTCTCCTTCTCTTGTAAACGGGTATACGTGGATGGTGGTAGCCTCATTTTACCGCAGCCTTTGCGCAGGGAACTCAATACTGAGTTGTTTGTTCAAAGAAAGCTACCTGAAATCTGCTATTTCTGATGTAAAGGTCAAGGAGAGAAAAAGAAAAGGCTTAAAAAAAAATCCTGACAAAATACGCCACCAGAAAAAATGAACGAGGAAGAAATCGGGCTGAGCAGAGCCACAAACGCCAGCAGAACAAGCCCAGCTCCTGTACGGCATCACTGTGAACATCGTGAAGGAGGCAGGAAGGACAGACGCCGAAAGCAAACGAGACTGGGTCACGTTCCTCCTTTGCAGTCCTCTGCTAACCCGCGTTTTTTCAGTCTGAGAACTTACACCGAGGCAGCATATTTTAAAATACGCCCAAAGAACACGTTGTCAGAAGTTTCATGAATGAATAAACATAAAGAAGGCCAAGGCCGAGAGCGTGAATATTTAATTCTTGACTGACTCCAGCGATCCAGCCTGTTTTCCGCTGGCGCCTGCGGAGCGCTCTGCCTCGTGGCCACGTGGCCGGCGGGAGCAGAGCAGGGGTACCCAAACCCGCATCAGCGGGGCTGGATCTCCTCCGGGCCCCACTTCTCAGGACACAGCCCCTGGTCCTGTAGCAGACAAAAGCCAGCTTAGCTTTCGGGCCTGAGAGAAACTTCCTCGGTTTTGACTGGGTTTCAATACCGCATTGTTCACCCTTTAATCAAAATTCAAGGGAAATGTAAACCGTGTTATTAAAGCATTCAAAAATTCTGATTTGGTGCCATAGATGCAAGAAGGTTTTCCCTAAAATGAAAAGTCTGTTTACGAGTTGATTCTTCCAAATCTGGTAACAACCCACAGAAGCATCCACCGCCTGGGAAGTCAGCAGGAGCCTTCCCATGGACTCCAGCAACGTTGGGTTGAGC
This sequence comes from Grus americana, assembly GCF_028858705.1. Classification (NCBI taxonomy): domain Eukaryota; kingdom Metazoa; phylum Chordata; class Aves; order Gruiformes; family Gruidae; genus Grus; species Grus americana. Next base: position 2,805,926 of record NC_072871.1, read on the forward strand.
CCACATTGAACAAATCCACAATTTTTCTGTCGTAGAGAGCAATGAATTATCTGGAAATCACATTTACCCATCAGTTCTTCCCTCCTCGTGATATCACATCCCTTCCACCCCCACCTGAAGCAGCGTGGATGCAGTTTACACCCGATCGCGTCTAACAGCAGAACATAAAAGGCCTTTCTTTATCTCCAAACCTCCAAGCAGTTCTAAATTTACGGTCTGCAGCATACACAAATCAGGGTGGGAAGCATCTGCACGTATCTGAAATCACATAAAGCCTGACATTCAGAAAAGCATTGGCCTGCTGGCACGCACAAATCAGTTACTAGAAAACAGAAGAGCAAGGAGAGAGATATAAAGAATCAATAAGCGAAGGCTCTGATGTGCAAACAATTGCCACGGAACAGGGACCTTGCTCGGCAGGGCCGGAGAGGAGCAGCGCACAGCGCTCCGGGTGCTTCGACTACAGCGTGCGTGTGATTATTTTCTGAGAGGAGAGGTGGAGGGAGAAAGCCTTGCGTAACCCTGCTCTGACTTCCGTGTGTACGAGTTTGCAGTGCGACATTAGCTGTGCCGAGCTCACCGGCCGGTGGATTGTGCCAAGAAAAGCAGCAATTTTCCCCGTGCAGCGAAGAGAGGGATTTGGAGCAGTATGGAAGCACTGAGCATGAAACAAAGAGAACGAACCTCAGGAAAACAACGCAACTTCTTTTTCTTTTCCTGCCTTTAATCTTTCAGGCTTCTGGTGTTTGTGAGATGGAGACTGTCACTCTGGCACAGGGTCAGCAGGTGCTGGGGACAACCAGGCTTGCTTCAGATGGCGGGTCCCCTGGCTCAGCAGAGTCACCCGTGTGATGCCCGGGGCAGCTCGAGCCAGACCCTCTCTCTCCTGCTCCATGAGGCAGAAAAATTGCCCTGTGCCTCTTATCATCTCTGTCCTGAAATCCTCACATCCCAGCACACCGTCCCTGCTGCCTCTCACCACAACCTTGCGCTAACGAACAAGCGTGCGCTAACGAACAAGCGTGCGCTAACGTCCCCGGGAGACGGCCGTGCAGCCCGGCCGGGCGTGCGGGCAGAGTGGCTGCAAGGTGGCCAGCCCCGAGGAGCAACGGATGCTCCGGGAGAGAAGGGTGGTCTGCAGGGAGATTCCAGCAGCAGCTCTCACTTCTTGCTGTCCTGAGAAAGAGTCAGCCATCTCCCTAGGGTGCTCCTTGTCCCTAGTGCCCCAGTGACCCTCTCACACGGCAGGGTCCAAACCCCATTTCCCTGCTAAGGGCCTAAGAGAGAGATTAAGGCTCTGATTGAGCCAAACCTCCAAGTTCAGCATTTTCATTCTGTGGCCAAAAGAGTCAGCAGAGAGAAACAGGAGCCTGCGGCAGACAGCTAAGCTCAGAAGTGGTTGCATTCCCCCCACAAACGTCTCCCTCTTTCCCCTCTGTCTATAAAGGGAACCCTGGTGACCCCCATGCTCGGGGTTTTGTGCCAAAGCAACTTGAGGGATGGGAAGGCATCTGTCCCAGCCCAAATCACAGCCCCCTCCACCAAACCGTCCAGCCTCTTCGTTCTACCAGACTTAACGGATTTAAGCGACTTTAAGGGGCCAAAGGAGCAAAGCTGAAGGCTTAGCCCTAAACTGCCCAGGGGTGATCAAGGGAGAAACATATCACTTCACAGTACAGAGAGGGGATCAGAGCAGATTACCCCTCGATCCTCAGCCGTCCAGCACCACTTCAGGGGACTGAGAGAACGTTAGGGAGTTTAACATCCATCAAGTCCCGACTGACACAAAGAATAGGGAAAGAACTCTCAGAGCCCATGGGATTGCACTGGAAGAAGCAAAAGAGGCATGATGTGATTGCCGGGAGTTGGGTCATTTAGGGAGGGGAAAAAAAAAAAAAAAACCACACCAGGAAAGAAATCCTGAGTGATGAAGTAAAATCCCACAGCCTGAGGAGTTTGAGTTTCAAACATGTCCCATTCATGACTAGCACAGAGATACACCTGAAGTCCAATGGCTCCCTTTTCAACTTATTTTACTGGTGAACACCCTAGAAAATATAAAATTCTAACTCCAAATGCCTCTTCCAGGAACAGCTGAGGTCCCAGGATGTCCCATCCTTTCCTAAGACCTAGTACAGCAGGAAGGCTGGAGGAGCTCGGAGGTGATGTGTGTGCATGCGTACACGGTGGAATGAAAGAGATGTAGGATCTCATTTTACAAGAGGTCCGCAGCAAAACTGTGGGACTCTGGACCAGTGCAGCCTCCGAAGGGCCCAGCCAAACCACAGAGCATCCTTTAGAAACCAGTCTGACTATGGAGGGAGCTGGAGGTCACACCAAGCCAGGCTGCTGACAGATCAGCTCTGCTCTGTCACCGAGGGCGATCCCGCTGTTTCTGCCCGTTAGGGCACGGTCCTTGTGAATGCCGATGCTGCAGGAGGAAACCAGCACGCACCTGCTCCCAGCGCAGCAAGCCTGGCCCCCTCTCATTGCGGCAGCCAAACACGTTCCCTGCAGGCAGGCTCAGAGCACCTGGCGCAAAACATTACCTCCAAACGTAATGGGTTTGGATGCGAGAGGCAGGAAGAGGGCACAGGACCAGGATCTTTAATAGAAAACTCTTCCCTGCCAGCTCAGGGAGGTGAGAGTGACTTTCTTCACCTGCCAGGTCTGGGCTGCACTCCTAGATATCCACACCAACATCCCCAGGCTGTCTCAAGGGGGAGAAATCAGGTGCGGGGGCGTGCTAAGGCAGAAGGCAAGTACAACCCACTCCAGAAGCTGCAAGGCCGCATTTCTCTCTGCACAACCACCTTGCTCCCTCTAGGCTTAAGTATCCAAAACGTCCAAAGAACCTGCCCTGAAAAGCTGTGCCCAGAAACGCAACGCTCACCGCTCCAGTGAGAGCCCTGCTCGGCTGGGGACAGAGGGGTAGGACCAGCAGCAGTTACGTGCCGACACGGCCCTGCAGCCACAGCGTGCGAAGCTCTACCTCCCACCCCGGGGTCACTCTTACCTTTAAGCCAGTGCTCTCTGCTTCGGAGCCTTTATCCACACCGGTGATGTAGATGCCCAGGGAATATTCAGCCCCTCCTCGGATCATGAGGCCCAGGGATTTCCCTTCATTCAGGACCAGGTTCACCTGCAGAGGAGGCAGCGTCAGCTCCAGCATTAGCAACTAAAAACATCAACTGAAAAAAACAAGCTACAGGTTTCACTCCAGTTTATGGCAAACACGCTCAGGGGCCAGAGGAGCTGCTGTTAAGGTCTCTGGCTGCAGGCCAGGCTGCTCAGGACCACTGCACCTCCCCTGACACCAGCCCCAGGCGTCACAGGACACAGAGTGACAAAGCAGCACCAAAGGGACCCTTCTGCTCCCGTTCTGCAATCCTCGACACGAGGAGGAGAGCGTGCAAGCGAAGGGAGAGGCAGGATACACGGCCGGCTGGAACACGGGATAGCCGTACCCCCGCCACGTCCCTCGGCCAGGCAGGGCAGCTCTTGCGGGACAGGGCAGGCGGTGGGCGATACGAGAAGGAAAGGCCAGCTCTGGAGGACTGAGAGGTTCAGCTACAGGATGGGCAGCGCATGTGGCCTGGGAGAATTACAACCAGAAACCAGAGGAGACGCTGATCTGCGGCAGTTTTCAGCTCTCTCCTTTTACAGATGCATCTCCGGGGTGGATGGTCGGCTGACAGAAATCCGCAAAGCGCCACGGACACTGACAGCGCGGTGCCAGTCAGCACCGGCTGCGAATTTCCCCTCTGCCCACCCGTGTCCTGGGACAAATGTGTGATCGCACAGTGGTTACCCACACCCATCCAGACTGGAGCCCAGCTCCGTTTCTCTGCCCCTTCTGTGCGGCGAGGGGCCACCGCAGGCACTCCTCCCCTCGGGAAAGGGCACAGAGAACACGCAACAGGACAGAGGCTGCAGTGGGGAAAGACCCCAACACAGCCCAGGCTGGTCCTCACACCACGTCTCCTCCACCCACCCCGGCAGCAGCCACCAGTCTGTGCAGCAACGCAGGACGCCCCACCCAGCACCCCGCCTGCCCAAGGCGCAGGAGGCATTCAGGACTCCTCCGCACAGCCATATGCCTTATTAGCTCTAATTAATAACGCTAGGACAGATTTTCCATCTATCCTGCCCAGAACAGCCAGCACATACTCCACCAGATGCTGATAATATTTTCCACGAACCCCTGACAGGCTGAAGTACCACGCCACATCTGGACAGCTGTTTTCCCCACCAAACGCTGGCCGCGGGGCTGATTTTGCAAGGTACGCCAGAGCTATTAGCCAGCTTCCCACCTGCCTTCTTCCAACCTCTCCTACTCAGAGGGCGTGATGATATATGAAAGTCCAGGTGAGAATTTAGAGTGAATGAGCAAGCCTGTGTTTAGCTCCCTCGAGGAGTCTCAATTTAAAATGGCCTTTGTTCACTCGCTGCACGACATTTTCTAAATGAATAACTCTGGGGTGGGTATTTTTCTTTTTTTTTTTTTTGCTTTTGTCCCAAGTTTTAAGTCAATTCTGAAGAAAAGCAGACAGCAGGAATAAAAACAAATGGGAAAAGCCAAAATGTGTTTCACACTGATAGAAACGGACTGTTTGTGAACAGCTTTTATATTTAAAACTCTTCATCAAAGTCAAATCAAAAGCTTATGCATTTACCTGCATGGAAAAGTCATTTCCAGCTTGGAGTCACTAATTAACCTGCCTTTCTGAAGAACACAGCATCATGCAGGGAATTCAGCCCAGCCTTAGAGAGTCTGGTATTGAAAACCCATTTTCTGTCTTGGTGGTGGGGCAGCGGCAAGACAGAAACCAGCAGCAGGACGTAAATCCACCTAAGGACTATACACTGCAAAATTTTGTACTTCAAGGAAGGGATGCCAGAACAGCTCCTACTTTTCTATACCGGCATTACAACTGGCTGGTAACTGCATTAATGCCTCCTCAGCTGCATGTGTTTTATGGATCTGTGAGCCAAAGGCGGGGTGATCCCACCAAGGCGGCAGGTTCTCAGCACGGCACCGCTGCCCTCTGCTCCCCGCGCTCCAGAAACGGCTGTACCGTGGAAAGCCGGAGAGTGAGAACCGTAAGGCGTTAACCACCCGTATCGGCATCTTTGTCTAGGGCTCTACAAAAAGTGACGTTCCCTGGGTTAGTCCCTCCCCTGCTTTAAGATGCACAAAGTGCTGGAAACAATTTAAGGATTGAAGCATTATAAAGGAGCCATAAAGAGACCTTCACGCTTCAGGCTGGAGAGGAGAGCTGGGCATTGTACCCACCCAACAGAGCGTTCACCTGTCAAAATCAAGGGCAGTTTAATTTTGTCTTTACATGAAAACGTTGCTCTGGACATGGAATGATTACTTTATAGAACATTTCACTGAGGTTTTTTTTAAAACCAGAAAAATATTCTACTTTTCCAAAGTCCTTCTGTGTTCTCCCTGTTTGTCTAAGGACATTTAGAGTTTCCCTTCTACTGTAATTTCTTCACCACACCGTGGCCATACCTTTTAAAAATTCCCCAGTGTCGGGAAAAATACAAGTAGCAGAACCACAGCCAAGTGCATGCAACCACAGATCAGGGTCAGAACAGACTGGTAACGGCAACGCTCCCCTCTCTAGGAGTCCCTGGACAACAAATATACTGGCACTTCACCGGAGTTAGCAACAGGAGGGGTAGCTCCGTATCGAGACATTTACATTTCCCTTTAACACTATCCCGAAAGCTGAGAAGCTGCTCTCCCCACCCCGCTATCATCAGATCGAGTAAAAGATACTCCCTCTCCCCCTAAACCTGATGTGCTGCTGCGTGAGCTGGTTTGTTTACGCACGTACCGGTCTTCAAGAAGCAGAAAGCAATGAATACGGCCTCGAGCAATAAAGGTCCAACGGACCTTCCTCCCCCCAAACGCAAGCTGCGTGAAAAAAACCACCTAAGCACTACTTAAAAATATGTCGCTGCTGGCAGTCCCAGAAAGTTGGGTTGTTGAAAGCTTAATTGCATTTCTTAATCAACTAATACCTACGCCTCTCCAAATAAACCCTGCAGAAATCGCAAGAGAAACTCAGGCGGCTGGGAAAAGCGTGGCAGCAGCAGGGGCCAGAGGAAGTAACCACAATAAGCGTTCGGCTTATTGACGAACCGCAGATTTAGGGAATAGCTGAGAAAAAGCAAGCGCTCGCAGGCAGAGGGCTCGGTTTGATCAGACTGGGGAGTGACGAGAGAGCCGGGAAGAGAAAGCGTTCAGGAGCCAAACCCAGAGATAAGCTGATTGCCAGGACGAAGCAAAGGCTGAGTCACTCCGTGCGAAGGACTTAGCGTGCCAAATGGTCTCCCCGGTTATCCCTGTTTCCCAAGGGCTTCCTGCCTCCAGGAGGCTGTCTCCAGTGACACACCGCAGGGACGGTGCCAGGTGGGGTTGGTTGGCATCATCATCCCGGCTGCCCCAAGCACAGCCTTGTCCCACCCGCTGCCATCCCGACCGAGGGCACCTCTCCCACGCCGTAAGCCCACGCTCCAGACAGGGCCGTGGGATGGGAGGGAACCTGCGGGATGACAGTGAAGCACAGGCCAAGCTGTGTCCAAGGAGGGAGCTAAATATGTCCCCTGTGACCAGGCTGCTGTTTCCAGTGGGTCCCACCACCATGACTTCATCCTGCCACGATGGAGAGCACCGGTCCCGGGCCCCCTGGGAACAGACCCCTGACACACCGTTTCCCAGACCAAGCCCTTCTGCTTCAGCTTTTGCACTCGGGCAAGCACGTTTGTACACGTACGATTAACACTTCCGTGCAAGTCTTGACCCAGAAGAGGGCATTTTGGTTCCACGTCACGTTTCCTCCCTCCTCCCTCTCCCCCGTTCTGCTGCCAGGCTGAAGCTCAGCTGTCCTAACGCCATCCTAAAACAGAGGCAGCGAGCCTGGCTGTGCAGTTATTCTGGGGGGGGGGGAACCGAGCACATCCAGGCAAGGTAACCCCCCCGACCCTGCTGAGAAGGGCCAGCACTCCCAGGCTCACGGTGGCACAGACGCTGTACAGTCCCCACCTCCTCCCCTATGCCGTACCGAGGCCGCGTCCAGCCCCACGCTACTCCTGCGTGTACAACACAGAAGCATTTGGAAGATCAGGGTCACAATTTTAATTTCAGTTTCAACACTGAAACATCTGCTGCCTCCTGTAGCAGAAAATGAAGGAAAAATAATGCCGTCATGAGTAAGGCATTTGCTCTGAGTCGATTCTTGCATGGGATTTCTTGTCTCTGGGTTTATGAAATTACCTGTTGACAGATTCAATTTTACCATTAGGAAAAGCTCTTTCAGACAAGAATTACTCTGCATCGCTGCAATTCAGCACACAGCCGCCTGAGCGGCTGAGGTTTCACCCATGCCGACAGCTATTTCCATGCCATTACTGCGACCATACAACAAAGACAACATTTAAGGAGGCTCGCAGGGCTCATCCTCCTCCTGCTCGCCACGGGAACCCCACTGGCTTGTGTCTAGACATCCTGCAAACGTGTGAGCCAGCTCACGACCCTTCAGCTGAGGAACTGGGAGCGGCGGAGTCAGAGCTGCCAACGGAGCCAGAGCCACCTGAGCCGCCTCAACATCAACCCCCCTCGCAGGGCAGGCTTTGTGAGGGGACTCGGCTGTCACAGCCACCACGCCAGCCACCTCCGAGCGTGTTTAGTGTTAGTGCGGCGACAGTGCTGCCTTTGACGATGCAACATCCCCACGCGGCACGCCGATTTGCAAACAGGTTCCCGTAGCAGCTGTGCGCTGGGGCAGCGAGCATCTCCCACGGCTGAGAGGTGACCCTCAGGGCAGAGGGACAGCCGGGCCACAACAGAAGCGGCACAGGACAGTCTCTGAACCACGTCCTCTGCCACGGGGCCCGGTCCCACATCCCGGCGGGGCTGCCCAGCGCTCGGCCACGCTGCTGTTGAGCCGAACGGCTGCCTCCCCACCGGGCAGTGCTCGACGCACGCAGCGCCCCATAGCCCTGGGGCACAATTATCACTTTTGGGTGCTTTTTCTCCTTAACGTACCTGAAATAACAGAGATGGCGCTGCTGCCCACCAGCACGAGGCGAGGTGAGCTGAGACAGTGGGACATTTTGGGGGTAAGTCTGCCGGGACAGTGCTACAGATGGCCCGAGGCAGGAGGAAACCTCTTATCCCAGGGAACTGGGGGACCAGTGGGTCGCTTCACCTACTCCAGTCACCAGAGGAAACCTGCAGGCAAGCGGGGAGTGACCACATACCCCCAAGGAGCCTGGAGAGGCTTCCAGCTGTCATCCAAAGCAAACTCCAGCACGGTCAGAGCAAGCAAACAGCGAGAGACATGGGGAGCTGTATCACTTCACACTGAAAATGTCATTACGATCTAATAGAAAGAAATTCTTCCTTATCTCTCTTGCATCTCTTATCCTTCATGCTCAAGTAGTCACCATTAGTGTCTCAAACATTCAAGCCACGCAATGTTATTACAGCTCTCTCTATATATATTTTTATAATAATTATAGCTACTTTTGAATACAGAACTGCCTGAAGGCAAGGAGACATTCACACTCTCTTCTTTACGTTTATTTTCTTTCTTCTGCTGCACCAAAAGCTTAAAGGAATAAGCAGCTCCCCTGGCAATAAGCACATCAGAGCAACGATTCAGTTGATGAAGTGGCATTTCTCAGAGAATTAGCAGTCCGACACTTACAGAACATTGTGCACAGTTCATCTTCCTCCCAGCTCAGCAGCACCTACGAGTTTTTGCTGGCTGATGGTTTCCAAAGTGCTTTTAATGAAATAAGCTGTTGATCCCAGAAGTGCATCAATGACAATTCACAGCACAAATGGTCCTTGCTGTTGCAGAAAATCTAGACGACTTAAGCCTGGACAGATCATAAAAATCAAACTGCTGTGAAGCACAAGGTGACCACTGGAAGCAGGTCTCATCTTTCCAGCAAGAAAAAGCTACATCCTCTGTTGGGATGGCACTGGGGGACTGCGACCTGCTGCCGTGTCCGTCCTGGGGACCGGTGGCTCCAAGAACGTTTCACCAGAGCTTCGCACTAGTGCAAGCCCTTTGTTTCATGCTTATTACTGACCACCACCACTGGCTACTTCACCTATGGGGAAGACGGGCGCAAGGCTCTGATGAAACACTGGATCCACTGATTACAGCTACAGGGATGCCCTTACCGCACAAAACTAGTAATAGCAAAACTTGGGAAATATGGCCATCTCTTCAACCTGCCACAGACACCACAGATATGGAAAGTGTAAAGATTTGCAATAATGTGCACAACCACAAGTGCATATGTGCCAGCACCTCCTTCGTCCCTCCGTTCCATTTAATTCTCACATCCCTTCTTGTGCCTTCTCACGAGATATCATTCGTGTTAGGTCAGGTCTACACTGAATAATTGGCCCAGATCTCAGCATTCACTGCCTGCTCATCCACAGAGAATAGCCTCTGACCCAAGCTTGGTGCAAGGTGGATTTTGGCCCAGAACCACTGACTGGAACAGGATGGTGAAAGCAAAGCCAGCAGACAGCTGACAGCCCACCAGTAACTTCCCAAAGCCCTCTAATGGCTTCTTCCGCAGCTGACAGCGAAGGAATCCCAGCGTCCACACAACATTACGATAGAAAGCCAAGGGGAAGGAGGTGCCAGCCCTAGGCCAGCAACACTGGCTGCCTTCTGCACTGAACCTGTGCTACAGCGAAGCTTTCTGAGGAGGTCAGACTGACCTGTCAGCTGCAAGCCCAGCCGCCCCAGCTGCACACCAGTCCAGCCCATCTGCCCCACGCCTTCACCCCATCATCCGGGTGCCTGCTCCAGGAAGGTACACGGCCACACGCCAGATCCCTCCTCCACCAGACGGATCGGTTACACACGCCAGCAGCAGCGGTTTCCATTTCAAACCTTTTGATAATGAATGCTTCTGCCTACAGATAAGCAAACTTGTTAAACTATGCTACAAAACCCATCCTTACAGGCACACAGAACAGATGTGCTGGAGGGAAAGGTAGCCAGACAGGGATATCTCTGCTGCCTGATGAATGTAGGATGCTTCCACCAACCTTGAATTTAACCTTGCAAAAGCTGGAAATATCACCTTAAGCACAGTAGCATTGCAGGCTTACTGAACTGTAGCAATGCATTAAACTTGCTGGTTTACATCTCTTCAGCCTTCTGCTGTAGGGCTGAAGTCTGATTTCTGCTGTACTTTCCCAAACAGCGTCTGTTTGAAAGCTTTCGCATATGTATTCCAGGACATTCAGATCGATTAGAAATAGGAGGGGGGGTGTGCAGGGGAAATAACCAACTAGTGGCCAGCCCTTCCCTTGGAATGTAAAACCATCCAGAAATCAAATAGCCCTCGGGGGTACTTGTCAATTCTGGGTGACTGGGTTGAATTAACCAGGGATACGTTGCATTTATTTGCATGATATTTGTGAACAGAATGACTCCACTTTCAACAGTTAAATATATATCTACACATACAAATAAAAAGCAAAAACTAGAGGCAGGCTGTTCCCGTGTTCTGGGACATGTTTTCATCTCTCGATGGTGCACAGTAAGTCAGGACAAAGCCACTCAGCTCATTCATGCCCTGAAGCACGTGCTCAGACAAATGACACGGGCGGTCACACCAAATAACCCCTCTCAAATCTGCCAGGCAGCTCAGGCTCTCCTCACTGCCAGCCGGTCTTTGATCACGGTGGGGCTTTCTTTCCCCATCAGCCGGCAAAGCAAGGCACCTCTGGATACAGAAGCGTCTGGGTGGCCTTGGTCATTTAAAAGTTGTAGCATCCAGTAAATTTCTTTTGCTGGTATTACAGAGGGGAATTCAGGAGTGGAGGTTATCACAACATGCATCCCAGGCCTTGCACATTGACACCAACGAGCAGGACCGTGATGAGGAGCTGGGTTTGGAGGCAGGCTCAGGGCAGTGCAAGGAGCAGAGGGGTCAGGGTGCTGTTCTGAGCAATTTCGGGTCCCATCAGTGCTAACAGCTACCACTGAAAATCCTTCTGAACCACCGAGCCAGCAGGCTAGGGAGAAAAATGCATCATGCTTGTGGTCAGCAAAGATGGAGACCCATCAACAGGGCAAGGAGAAGGCCTCCAGGCAGTGCCAAGAGCTGTGCAACAGCAGGGCAGGAGGCACACTGGAGCCTGACGGAAGAAGTCAAGGCTGGAGTAGCAGAGGGAGCTAAGGGCCACCCGCAGAGCCACGTGGGGATCCCACAACTGAAACAACACACAGCTGATGGGTTCTGCTAGAAGCGCGGTACATGCCAGTGTGGCACAGGGGGGCAGGATGGGAACAGCAGAGCGACCGATGTCAACTGCTGACATGCCACGGAGGAGCAGTGCCAGGAAAAGGTTGAATACTGCCTGTTCTCACCATGCCAGCACTGCCCTCCGCACCAGCTCTTCACGCACCCATTTCTGTGAGCTTCAAACATTTCCTGCAACTGTAGCTGGCTCTTCCCAGGTCAACAGAGGGGCCTTCACCCCTTGCCCTGGGGTCAAAGCATGATCCTCTACTACCAGAAGTCAAAGGGCTGCCTGACTGTGTGAAGCAGCACCAAGGAATGGAAGAACAAGCTCAGATTTTGGAAGAGTCAGGTGGAGTGCGAGGCTCTTCACCACTCCTCACACCTGGGCAAAAGGTCCTGAAGGCAGCAAGCCACAACCTGGTAGCACCATGAAGACTGGGCATTTCATGTGTGCAGCACTGCCGCAAAGAGGCATCACAGCAAGAGCACCAGGGAAGCACAGGTCAGAACAAGGACAGCCACTTCTGCAAGCCAAGGTCCTGCAGCCTAACTCAGCTAGAATGGTGACACAGTGGGCAACTTGGAGGTGGGACCCCCCTCACACCTTGGGAGTGAGCATTTCCAGCAGCAGCCAAGCCCAGCATGGATGCTCTTCGAAGTTTAACGTGGCCTTCATTCAACTTGGCTTCATTCCCTTCCAAAGCAGATTAAGCTACTGTAATTAAAGCTCTTTTAACTTGCAAAGTTCAGTTGGATTCATTTTCCTGTGCACCCCTTGGGAACCAACCCTGACAAGCTCAGGACCAGGAGCAGCACAGAGCGGAGGGTTCTGTGGTCTGATGGCCAGCCCACGCAGCAGCCAGGCTGCCCAGAGACAGCTAGGGCACCTGCGATCCCATCTCCCTAGGGAACGACGGGAAGGGGCTGTCTGGGGCCACGCGAGGCTCAAGCACTGGGCAGGGGCGCATACAGCTGCAGGCTGCTAAGCATTTCACGTCGCTACGCAGCACAGACTAAAGGAACGGCGTGCAGAGAAACACCTACCTACAGCTTCAGAGAGTCGCTGCCAGCTGTATCAAGGTGACACTGAGTGGCAGGGGGTGGGGGACACCAGAAAGCCAGCAGCGGCTGCTTTGCTCTTCTCCTTAAAGTAAAAATAATGGGCCCTTCTCCCTTGTGGCCCACATGAATATTTCATCAGCAAACTGCCTCATCCTGTATTAGATTTTTTTCCCCTCTCTGGCTGAGGTGGGAGGCTCTAGCTTACAGATCCCTCCACATCCTTTCCAGGAGGAGCTGAAGACATTTTGAGCACACAATCAGAGTGCTGGGGGCAGCCAGGGCGATCTCTGGATAACAGGATGGAAGTATGTCATGGCTCCAAGCAACTCTGTGCCTTTGGGAAGTGAGTGCCCTGCTCACTCATACGACAGTAGTATGATATCCCGTGAACGCCGGTGAGGCAATACCACGTCCTGCTTGTAAAGAATCAACAGGTTCCCTGTCCATCACCACCGCAGAGCGAGCAGAGCCTGCCCCTCCAGCCTGTGCCTCACTGCAAGGGCATCTGAGCACCATTCCTCTGCATCTACAAGTCTCTAAGCCTGTTTGGGCACGGGAAGCACGAGGGAGAAGAGACACTAAATCCCCAAGATCAGATACTGCAGCTTGAAAATATCCTCTGCTGGCTTCACTTACAACAAGGCTTATTTCAAAGGAGGGCAGGCTCACAGTAAGAGAAGAGGATTGGGAATTAGATGTGCCGAAACGTTTTCCTTTCTGTCAAAGGCCCGAGACCCAGGCCCTGCTGGAGTGGCCGGCACTGGCCAGACGCCACCAGCTCCCCCAGGTCCCGTTCTGAAAGCCATTCGCTTCCCCGCTCCTTTTTCACTTGCCAGGGCTTTTTATGCAGCCATTGCCCAGGCCCTTCCTGGCTCAGCCTGCCTCTCCCCACATAGAAAAGGAAAATCATCTGGTTTACTTTAGAGCCTTTTTAGAAGAGAAAAATTGGTTTTGGGTTTTTTTGGTGTGGTTTTTTTTAACCTTAGACAAAACTGCCAAGAGACCCAAGAAAGCCTCACAGAAACACTTGAGGAAAGATCTGAAACCTCTGAAGAGCAGCAGTAAAGCACTCTGAGATCTAGCCCTCCAAATTCATGAACCCTGCTGAACTTAACATCTATGTCCACCTCTCAATGACCATGTTGGCAGCGGGCCTCCAGCCAAAACAATAACCTCTTTGGGAAAAGCCTTAAAAGCAGCTTCTGGGTTGGCCGTTGTTCCTGGCAGGACCCCCACCACCAGACAAGTCTGCATCTGGTCAAAGCCTTGTCTCCAGCTCAGGTGCTAGTTGTGTCAAATGGGCACAAAGCCAATGCATCCTGTCCTACAGGACTCCTCGAGGGAGACAGAGGGAAAGCTGCAGACCAGGGGAGAAAACCAGCATCTACTGTTTCATAAAGAAAGGCAGGCTATCCCAACGGAGCCCAGAATCACACCAATAAAAAGCATGAGGGGAATGAAGAGGGTTGGCACCTACAGACAGGCCCCCAGGGCTGTGACTGATCCCCCTTACTCACCTTCTTCTCATCTCCCTCTTGCAGGAGCTGGAGGTGGCTCCTCTTCTCGCTGTCCTTGCGGAGGGAGCTGTTCTGGTGGTGCGGCAGGCCCATCGGCGGGGACACGCTCCGGCCCTGTGGGTCCACCCAGGTGTAGATGTGGTTGGTGACATAGCCCCCAGGGATGCGTCCCACTGAATGTACAGACAGGTTCAGCTTCTTGCAGCCTTTCAGTACCTGGAAGACAAGCCAAGGAGAGGAGGGAGTTAATGCCTACAGAGGGGGAAGGACAATCTGCCCTAGGACACTGGGGTGACACAGCTTTGCTCTTCCTTGAGGTTGAAAGATCTCAAGCTACACTGCAACCACCAACTGAATGACTGACCTACGTAAAAAGCCAGTGGAAGAGCTGGAATTTTTCTATTCTCTCCTGAACAGCAACAGCATTAAAAGGCAAAGCTGCTGCTGCTGACAGAGGAAGTATGCTCTCCCCATCAGCCAGGGAAAGAACAGAGCGAAGCGGAGTGCAGGAGGTAAGGTGGGTAGTGACATGCCAGGAGGGACCCCAGTGTGGGCTGAACCTGAGACTGAGCAGTTTCTGCAGCTTTGGAGAGGAGCCAGAGCAGGACAGGGATCAGCGCTGGAGGACAGCGGCACTGTTGGTCCCCTCAGCTCAGCCCCAAACTCTGCCATTGGAAAGGCTCTTGATGCCTTCAGTGGACATCAACAACGCTCCCAGAAATTCAGCCTCCCATGGCATTTCATTACCAGCTGCCTCCCCAGCACAAGCAGTCAATGAACACAATAATTAATAAATACATTTAATACACCGAGATGACCTTGAGATTCAGATAAGGCCATTTGCAATTGCTCCTCCAGCTTCCACTGTGAGAAGCTGACATCGGCTTTATAGTGAACTTCAATTAACATTGGAGTTCTCCCTGGGGACAGCTGTAAGTGCTGAGCCCTTCTGAGCCCTCAGGAACATCAACACTCCAGATCTGCTCTCAGAAAAGAGGTGCTTTGGGTTGGGGGTTTTCCCCCCCCAACATATATACGTCCTTTTGATGAGCTACTCCTGCAAGGTCCCTTCTTCCCACCAAGCAGAGAAGCTGTTGAGCAAAGCTCATGACCAGGAAGAACTAATACAGGCAGCTCTTCGGTAAAGAGTAATATCGCCAGTAATACTGGGCTGGCTGGATCCCAGCTCTGACCTGGCAACTCTCCTGTCCCTCCCTGCAGAGCCAGAGAGAATCCAGCTTGCCAATTCCCAGTTCAGCACCTCCATCACATACAGCAATTTGGCTGCAATTTTGTCACATGCTCCCAAGGTCATCACGTGCCCGGAGAGCTTAAACGAGGACTGCAAAACCAGCAGCCCCATCAGAGCAACTGAAGAGCACTTCCACGTCCTGGGCTGCTCACTACCTCCATACCCCATCCCCTTAGCTCCTCCGGTCCCTCAAACACATCTCCTGCCGCATTTCTTCTCTCCCTGCGAGCACACGGAGCCCAGCCTGGCTGGCAGAGGTGCTCACCTCACTTCAGCCTTGCTACCACCTGCCCAAGTCTCACTGGACTATTTGAGCCTGCTGCCCACCCTGGGACCCCCTTCCCAAATGGGCACCACGGCGCAGGGGCCCATCCGTCCTGCAGGCACAGTTCAGCTTCCCAACCCAAAGCCCCCTCGTAAGCTCCCACGCAGACAGGCTCAGGATGATCTGACCTCCAGAGCAATGAGTCAGGGGTGGCAGGGAGACTCCTCATCTACTCTAGAGCTACCAGTGCAGAGTGACCGCTATGTTTCTGGGGGGGCTGTACCCCATCTCAATCTCACCTCCTTCTCCCTGCACTCACTGTCACCCCATTCCCATGAGGGTCTCTTTAGGACAGATGCAGGGATCCCATTTCCTCCTTCCTCAGAGCACCCATCCTGGCAGGGGAGGGGGATCCGAAGATAACCCACTGGGGCTGCCACCACACAGGAGAGACACCAGGCAGAGGAGAAGCAAGCAAGTGCAGGCAGGGTCCCCAGCTCCGTGCCAGGGAGCGTTCACAGCCCGTCCTGAGGATGGGGCAGCGGTTGCTGCTGAAGGCCGGCAGCAGGCAGAGCGCCTCAGCGAAATGTCATCCCCTGAAAGAGCAGGGCCTGCAGCGGAGCTGCTCTCTGGAGGCACAGTAAAATTTCCAGAGATGAGAGGCCAAAGATTTACAAGGGGCTTTTTATGTCCCCCCTGCAGCTCCCTTGACAAGGCCACCAGGAGATGGGATTGCAGTCAACAGGGAGATGTTTTATGCATGAAGGTGACAGCAGAGAGCCGGCAGGTGACGAGAGCAGCCGTCTGGCTCAAGGCAGCAGGCTGGGCCAGGGCTCCCCGGCAGCACAAGAGGAGACACGAGTGGACAGAGCAAACAGGAGCTGGTGGTGCCCATCGGGACGTTACTGGTGACGGTCTCTCCCAGCAGCAGGCAGAACTGCACCAGGCAGGGTGGTGACACTGTCTAGTCCTTTATACATTTACTGAGGCTTCTCAAGGACTCGGTGAGTGAAGCAGTTTCCTGCCCAGCAGTCTTTGTCCCCCAACACTAATGCCTACTGAAGAGCTAGCGCAGGACTGCAATGGCATCCCACCAGGGGCCTTCCCTACACTTAGGAGCCCTTCAGGGGACAGCTCTGCTGCCCTCCAAGCCACCTGCACTGGAAAGTGACTGCACCTTTCGGGTGACCACAGTAGCACCCACAAAGGACTTACCTTACTGCTGTGAGGCAGAGTGGGACCATCCCTGCAGCTCAGCGACGGCAAGCCAGTGGCACTGACCTCAGTAGGCAAGGATTCCAGTTACCTGCCCTAGTGCTAGGTGCTAAACACACTCAAAGGGACGGTGCTTGCCTCAAGAAACACAAGTGTGAAAGAGCAGGCAGAAAGGGGAGAAGCAAGGCAGGAAACACCTTGTCCAAGGTGGCCGCACAAACCCCCGAGAAAGCTGGCGAGAGCCCCTCTCTCTTGGCATGGTGTCACATCTACTCGGTGACACTGCCCGGGTGTGTGGCTGAGTCTCAGTGCTTCCCAGTGCAACTCCAACCTGCCTTTTTTCTCTTTTAAAAAAAGTCAGGCTACACCTCAGCCCTGTCTGCTCCCACCCTGCCCCACCTGATTCAGCCTGCAGCAGATGGCCCCCGCCACCACATGCACCTTCCGTACAGCTGCCGTCCCCTCCGGTTAAACTCCTCATCAGCTTTACAACCCATGACATAACGAAGGGCCATGACATGAGCAAACCCTTCACCCAGCCAGGAGCTGGTGGAAGAGCTAGAGGCCGTTGGACATCCCCAAACCACACAGAACACACGTGTCTAGTGGCATGTAGATGTATACGCCATACGCAGATATATAACACACCATTGCAGGCACCACGGAGACACACACAGGTAAAAAGCAGTAGCTGTTTGACTGGACACAGCAACACTATGGGACCATTTAAAAGTGTTAATCAGCTGATTTTTTTTTTTTTTTTCCCCAGAAGACAGTCTCCCACAGCCCTGATTCAACACGGCCTTCAGGCATGTGCTTAAATGAGCAAACATTTAAGCCTCTGCCTAGAACATGCTTAAGCAAAGGTCTGAAATTCAACTAGTGAGGCACATTTGTAAGCTAAATTATTTGTAATCTGAGTCTATTTATAAGAGCTTGCATCAATTTGAAGATATTATTTATTTTTATTAATTTTAGCATAAGCCTGGGTTTGTATCAGCTCAGAAGGTAAATCCTCCAGCTGCAAGCACAAATAGCCCAAGGAATCTCTGTGTTTAACCTCCACTAGAAGCACGTCTGCTCCAGTAAGCCAGAGCACAGCTCCTGTCTGAGGAAGAAGCCCAGCACGAGAGTCAGAGGCTGAGGAGCACGAGGCTTGCTCAGCACCACCCGTGTCCTCCCTCTGGCCACCGCAGTCTTGTCAAACTCACAGGACAGTCACCACAAACCGCTTCCCCAACCCGGTGAGCACTAAAGTCAGTTTTGTTCAAACATCCGAGCTTCCTTCGTTCACTAGGCAGCTACCAGCTATTTAAACTAAAGCTGACAGAGCTATGACAGGAGATGAGAAGCAATGTTTTCCCACGGATAACAGACCGCACACAGAAGGCACGGGAACGAGATCTGGCACAGCCCTATGAAACCTTTGTACATCCACACACTGAACTAGACTTTAACAAAGCACTTGGCATGCAGAGCTGTGGAGTGATGAGGCATCAGGCAAGCCAAACGGGAGAAGCTTCCATCATACATCCAAACAGAGACAGAAATCACTATCAACTGCTTTGGTGAGCTCCAAGTGACAGAGCTACTGCCCATTTCCTTGCACGGGAAGAAACGCTGCACTTCCCTCGCTGGGGTTTTTCTCCCCCCCCCCCGGCTTTACCGAGGCTGGTGCATCTGTTCATCTTCTGGTTTGCAAGAGTGCCCCTCCTGATATCTGGGGACATGAACTCTGTTACTCATGGGGCAAAGAGGAAAACTGGTGGTCCCGGTGGTATAGAGAAGACCTCTGGAACAGGACCTGCTGGGAACAGGCCATTCCTTCCTGGGGTGGTGCAGTCGTCTGGCAGGGACACGCTGGGTCAGCAGCCCATGGAAAGGGACCATCTCTGCACTGCACAGCCTTTGACTCACCGGTTCCACTGAGGCCTGTTCCCATCCTACATGGAAAACCAACACCACCCTGACCTGAGGGGCTTACCCCCTGTGCCCAACCAGCTCCCAAAAGCCTACAGGTCAGCCCTTGGGATCCCCAGCACAGCTGCCACGCCAGCAAAGCCATCAGCCTCCGCTGGCTTTTTCTATTTACCATCCCTGGGCTTTGACAGGGTGCAGCCTTCAGAGCAGGAGCCAAAAACCTCCAGCTGTTACAGATCCTGCCACTGACTCCTGCCATAGGATCTTCCCATTTTTCAGTGCCTCAGTTTCCCTGCACTGAGGCTGACAAATCATCCGCTTTTGGAAAGAATGCTGAGGCAACCCCAAGAGCGAGTCCCTTCCAAGCTGGTTCATCTGCTTTTTCCACCCAGGCACAGAAGACAAACCCAGGAAGACTTTCTCACACCCAGCTTGGGGCACATGAGACACAGGTGCCCTCAGCAGCTCCTCCCCATTTCATCCCTTCGGTTCTGCGAATACACATTTCCATCAGGCTCTCAGCAGCTTTCAGTCTGGAGCAGACAAGGTTGATTTGACATCCCAAAGAAGTTTTGCAGGTAATTTTCCCATCCACTGAGCGTGATCATCCAGCACCTTTGGAAAGTTAGCGGCACATGATAATGACTCTCCTGCCAGCTGTTCTTCAGGTCCATTATGAAGTGCTCTGGGAGAAGCCTCCCTCTAAAGGATGCTCTAGCCCCAACACCGGCTCCCATGAGGAATCCAAGCGACCACCATAACAGAGCATTTGCCATAAATTTCTTAACACCATCTTGGTCCTGACAATTTTTATTGCTAAGGATTGGGATAAAGAGTAGATTTAATGGGGCCATTTGTGCCTGCTACTAAAGTAATGAGGTGCAGCCTACTGCTGCGCTACCACTGGGCCAGGATCTCACCACCCGCTTTACAACAGAAGCAAAGCTGGGCTTGGCTAAGCCAGAGGGCTGCAGAGCGCTTCTCACAGCACCGCTCCTCTCCAATTCAGTGTACAGCTGTAGCTCGGTGCTGAGTACCCAAGGAAACTGCTTCAGAATGAGAACTGAGGTGGAAATCTTGCCTCTAATAAAAGAAAGTGCTTTGAGTGTAGAGGTGCTGCAAAAATGGAAATCATTAAGGAGGCAAGAGCAAAGGCTAATGGGCTGAGCTGAGAGGCGATGGGTGTCTCTGCAAGCCCTTGGGGACACACCGGTGCTAGGGGACAATGACAACTGCATTACAAACAGGCGACTCAGCAGCTCGGGCAGGATGGAAGGTTTTCAAGCCAAGGATGCAGCAACAAAGCTCTTCATCACAGGGAGAGGAGGTGGTCAATGTCAGGGCATGGGAGAGCACAACAGCCACTGCTTGCCTTAGCCCCCTCCTCAGCAAGAGGAGAGAGCCTTGTTCTCCAGGGCCACAGCGTGGAGAGGAGTCCTGGCATGCCCCAGGAGCAGCCTGGGCAGACCGTGCTGACGGCCAGAGCCCAGATACAGCCCCTGGCTGGAGCTCTGCACTGCCAGGACCACTGGCCTTCACCTCCCCCTGCTAAGCCAGCTGGGACCCGCAGGACATGGGTTGGGACAAGTCCTGGATGGGCAGATTCAGACCAGTATCCAAGGGCAGATCCAGCCCTAAGAGTCCTCATCTTTGCCAGCTCTCCCAGCAAGCAGGACGACTCTCTCCTCTTTCATTTTAATTTAATTTCTCAGGGCTGGTGAGAAGGAGCTAACTGACAATCTGGAGATCAGAGGTGCTCATTACTGACAGAGCAGGGACCCACACAGGCAGCTTCTTCAACACATCTTTCCCTGCCATCACACAAGCATTTTGGCCAGCAGGGACCATATCTACAGCAGAGGGCAGGACCCATTTTCCAGCTGGTCTCCTTGAACATCAAGCAATCGGCAGGAATTTTTATTTTCCAGCTCTATCACAACAGCTTCTCCCACACTGTGCATCTACCCTGGCCTCCTGGAACATGTTCGCAGAAGGTCCCAACACCCATCCGAGCACGAAATTTTGGCCAGCTGCAGTGACCCCTTGGCAGTGGGGGGGTTCTGACAGGTTTCCACCACCGTACCCTGCTCCTCCTTCAGGCTGCTGGTCCCTGTGCCTGGCAGCCTAGCTGCTGCTCGAACGTTTAGCGCTTTGCCTTTCCCCGCTCCCAGTGAAGTGTCACACCACCGGCAAGCTGGCACGAGTCCACTGACCTCGATTTTGCTGTCAGGCCTACTTATAAAGCAACACCAGCCCACACGACAATACACTTCCCGTGAAGCAGGTCACCCCAACTCCCTGGGACAGAAGGAAAAGCTCTTCAGGCCAGAATTTTCATCTAAAAAAAGTGAGGGACCGACAGAGAGAAAGGATAAGCTCTGGATGGGAATAATGCAACAGAGAACTTCTTCCTTACGGACAGGCAAGCTGTCTTGTGTCCAGCGATTGCGGAGATACCACCCCAAAAGCAACAGCGTATATTCAGCCTGCAAGCTCTTTGGGAAAGCACGTTATTTGATGGGCATACTGAACCTAACCCATTTGCAGCGGACCATTAAATAAAATAATTCCACCTCCTTAATCCCCGCTGCAGCATCAGGCAGTGCAAACTGCATCTCCATTTCCTTCCTCGAGCCATTTCAGGGACTTGCTACACGTTGTTGAGCGCTGCCGTGTTTCACTCCAGACTCAAGATAAAATTTGGCTTTGCCCCACCTATAATGCGTTTGAAGACCGTGGTATGAAAGGTTTAACACTGGCACCACAGCGTGCAAGCACACCTGCTACAAGACAAGCTTAAGGAAATAATTTAGTTGAATCTGGGGATCAATGCCAAAACATTTAGCAGGGAAACAGTCACCAATTGCCTAGAAATATTATTAGAAGCAGCAAGTGCCAGAGAGAAGGGCAGATCGATTCCATAAGGCCACTGATGTCCTGACAACACACTATTTAATTATCTATCAGGTCCTTTGAGAGTGAAGTAGATTGCTTAAAATAATAATAAAAAAGGAAACGCACATCCCATGTACCCACAGTTATTACCTTTTAAAAAAACCCAAACCCCAACGCAATGCCCAATACAGCACGTTCTTTGCTGAGATCAGGACCAACAGCTGCCCCCCTTCCCGAAACCCACCTGTGCAGGGCCACTCTTGCCCGGCACATCTTGCATTACCAAAGGCTTTCCTCTCCCGCCTTCAGAATTTTCCCCTTGTTCTTTCCACCTGGAGGGCGTCGAAAGGTTGAAGGCTGTGTAAAGGCATCTTCCAGGCCTTCAAAAATTCCCCCAGTAGGAACACAGATGTCAAATCAATGGCAATTAATCACCGGTATTCTTCTGGCAGCTTGAATAAAATATGCGTCTCGTACGGATACAGCCCACTCACCTTTGCCGCTAATGAAATGAGCAATCTATTCCAATTCATTCCGTTAGTGGGTAGATCACAGTTTGATACAAGAAGCATTAAATATGAGCCATCCTCCCCCTTGCTACAGACGCAAGCTGTTTTCTTCCGGCAATAATAGACTTGCCAGAGCTGTTTGGCTTCTTGGGCTGCTCGGATAACGGGCAGCCAAGCGCTCGCTCCATTTGCAAACCACAAAGGTCGGTGCGGAGGTTATCAATCATTGAAGTATCACGCAATTTTGCGCCAAGTCCCAAAAAAGTAAGGCACGGACTTGAAAATAAAAGGGAAAGAAATGCAGAGATACCACAGGAGGGAGGCAGAGGGAGCTTTTACAGCACGCTCCAGCACCCATGCAGGGAACAATTTGCAGAAGTTTGTCTAGCCCCTGCTTCCCGCGCTATCCTGCGGGGTTCCTGCTGGACCCAGGTAGTTTTAAGCTCGTGGGTTCAGCTAGACTGAGCAAAAGCATCTCGGTGCCAGTGGGAACGATGAGGCTCCCCGTGTCCACTATGGAGGCGAGGGGGCTGCGAGACCTTCTACAGGGAGATTGATTGAGCCGTATCAGCTAAGTGGTTTCTCTGCCAGCAGAAAGGACCGAGCAGAAGACAAGAGGCAGAGGCACTACCTGCCTGTCCCCAGAAGTTTGCTCCAGGGATCCTCTGCAGGCAGGACAAGTATAAAGCTATTACGGCTCCCACTACACACCTTGGTTAAGGCCAAGTTTGCCAGGTGCCATAAAAATGCATAGGGAGAGATTGTCCCCTGCCCCAGACCGCAGTAAAGGTGCTTTGGAACAAGTGTATCCGCTCCCCATCTCGCCTGACAACCAGGGAACTGCTCCCGCGCAGAGGAACCGGGAGCCTCGTCGGCACTGACGTATGCAAACGGCTCGTCCCCGCGCGGGGAGGACGCGCAGCCAGGAACAGAAGAAAACTGGTACAAGAAAAAGGTGACACAGAGGCAGGTGGGGAGAGAGAGAGGGGGGGAGGGATGACGGGAAGCGGAGACACTCCAGATGGAGGGCTGGGGGAGAGGAGCCAGAGAGGCAAGCGGTGGGTAGCACAGCGCAGGGGATGGAGGGTGTGAAGCAGCCTCCCTGGCAGGAGGATAAATGGGAATTACAGGAGGTACGGTCCAACCTCTCCCCCTCTCCCAAGGCAAAGGTGACAGCAGTTTGGCTTTCAAGTAGTGGCACTTATGCAAATGCATGCAAATTGATGCATAATTATGGTGATTGCGCACATTTAGCCCCAAGGCATCAGGAAGCCCATGTCCCTTTCACCTGGAAAGGTCAAATGAAATCCTAGCTCCAGGGCCTTCTCTCTAACCCCTCCGAGGGCTGACTCCCCCTATCCCCGCTTCAAGACAACAGCTCTGTCACACCCCACCCCCTCAAGGCTGGTCACTGCCCGGTGTATCCCTCAGGGAAGTCCAGGACAGTTTTAAAAAGAGCAGAAGAACGACGCTCTATTTCACTGCAAGCCTGGAAAGCTGTCCGGGTGCTGTCTGGGGTAGGGGGGTGCGTGAGGGGAATCTAGATCAATACATTACCCCCCATTTTCTCTTGGCTTTCCACATCACACCAACCAGTGCTGAAAAATATCCTGAGAACCACCGCCAAACCCATATCGTCTAGATATGGTTAGTTACTTGATGGAAAAAACCAACTTTGAAAGAATCAATGTGAGGAGATCACCTAGACACGACTGAGCACCAAGGACACCCAGCCAGCGCCTGCACGACGCAGAGACCCTTCCAGCCTTCCCCACCAGTACATCCTACCCCGAGAGTCTCGGATGCGGTTTCTGAGTCCGGCAACAAGAAGCTGGCAGGAACAGAGTTCCTCCAGGCTGCCCAGGTTCCTGCTTCGCCTGTATTTATTAAGCACTTGGTGGTCTGTGACAGGGAAAATTCACAGAGCACCCAGTCAAAAGAAACTAAGCCAAATCATTTTAGCAGCTGCATTGTCAGTTTAGGAGAGGGGATTTAGAGCCAAATAATTCTCCGAGCAGACATGGCATTGAGGAAAGTGTCAAGAAAATCCATCATCTTCCCTGAGGACAGAGGAACCGAGTAAAAGATATTTTAACTCACCAGCTATGCTGCACACTAATGCTTTTGTTTTCTTCTAATGGACACTGGAAGGAAAGACAGGCTTTTATCCTTGGGCTTATCTTATCAATTTCTCTACTGAGGCAAAAATGTTTATTTACAAGAAGCCCACTCAATAACATTTATACTCCAAGAACTCAAGGATGCCCTAACAATACTAACCCTGACGAACAAGCCAATACCCATGCCAAGTACTGTCATCCTTGTATTATGAGGAGAGATTAAGGACTTCATTCTAATCTTTCGTATCAGTATAATGTCGTTTGATTTCATTAGGGCTGATTGCAATTTGCTGGTGTAATGAAGGGAAACAGATGACTAAGTAACTTGCCCACTGAGGGAAGTCAGTGGCAGAGCAGCAAATAGAACCTACTCCTAACTCCAGGGCAACAGCTAAAACACCCACATTCCCATGGATGCTCTCTGCACATCCAAGTTCAGCCCTCGCCAAATTACACGTGGTATTAATTTGATCGGCTCAGATTAGCTCGCAGTGACAATGGAGCGTTGCCGCTCAGCCCGCGGTCGGGCTCTCAGTACCAGGTGAGGTCCTGATGACCGCGCACCAAGAACATCACTTGCCAGATCTACGCTCTGTCACTGCTGTGAACCCTTCCCTTTAAGGAGCATTAGAAGTAATTTAAAATGCAGATGACTCCAAGTCCAAGAGCGACCTCTTTCCCTCCCCCTTTTTCCTAGGGACAGATCCTGGTGACATTACACTTCCCACCCTCTCCCTCCGAGCTCAGCTGGCTACAGAAGTTAAAATGGAAACCGCAGGACAAAGCAGCAGAGCAGAAGCCTGTGGCATTGCACAGCACCTGCGTTTTAAGCTGCAGGTGCTTTTTCCTGTACAGTTTTTTTTTGTTGTTTCTAACCAAACCCAGAGACTAAGGAATAGTTTACTCCTGTAACTGTTGAGGTAGATGCTAGTCACATCCTGCTCTTCCATGCTTCAGCTACCGAGACCCCTTGGGAAGGGGAGAGGTTTCTAGCCTCCGGATCAGTCAGTGGCTTCTAAAAATACGGAGACAAGCAAGCAGGCATTTAAAGGAACAAGCCTGGTATCTTTAAAGAATCAGGGAATGATGTATTGCTTTCACTCCCTATTCATCCCAACCACGACTGCGTGCGATGGTCCACAAGATCAAGTACTTGGAAGGGTTAAAAACCAACCAAAGAAACCAAGCTGCATTCATTCCCGCTAGCTCTTACAATGCCTGTACAGTACAGCGGTGATTACTGACTACAGCAAATAAGCAGTCTCAGATAATGATAATCAATTAATTGGGCATCACAAGGAAGAATGAAATGAGATTTGCTTTCTTGTAAGCTGCCCGGAAGGTAAAATTGCTCTAAATATGCTTCCAAGGCTCAGGGCTGCACATCTCTTCTGTCATTTCTCGGTCATCTTTTAGCAACACCACTAGCGCCCAGAGCACAAGCAGCTGGAGCCCTTTCTACCTCGTATGAAACATTACCGTCTCTGAAGAGATCACCTTGTTTGCAGTCATGAAAGTCCAAATGAATAGAACAGAAAAAGAATTTTAATCTCCTTTTAATTATTTTTAAATGCTCACTTGACGCTATCAGAGGAGGCGATGGAAAGGCTGCCGGTTTGGAAGGAGTGAAAACCTCCGCCTGAGCGGAGAGCCCGCAGTGGCTGGCGATGCGATGCCCCTCCATTGCAGGGAGCAGAGCCCGGCGCTGCCTTCTGGAGACCTTTGCCTTGTCCATAGCAGATCTGCCTCATCACAAGCCTTCTCCTGGCCCCACCGTGCCTGCAGCTTCTCTCCAAAGCCGCTCTGAAGAACCCAAGACAGCAAACTCAAACTCTGCCAGTAGCTTATTCCTTCAGAACAAACCCGATGTGAGTCCGCCGACTTTGGCAAAGCTACCACAGATCTACACCAAGATGAAAGAAACATGCTCCCTGAGACCAATGCACACAAATTAGTCTAGTTTTGGTTATTTTGATCAAGCTCACCTGGATTTGCCCAGAATAAGCAGAGACACAGCAAGGCAAATGGTGGAATCTGTGCAGCTCTTTTGAGGCTGGTGTAGCTCATTAAGCCAAATCCTCAATCAGGAGTGATCCATCAGTCATGACACTTTACACTTTCTCTGGTCCCCTTCCTCCCTAAATGATTTAAAGGATATAAAAACCTACTGCAAAGCTACAAAAGTAAGGGGTAGGGGAGAAAGGACATGCAAGTTTAACGCAAGCCCCAGAGCAGAGGGGAAATACCTTCCTGTGTAATGTTTTGATAGTCAAAAACCACAATCACCTCTATTGTAATTACTCTGGACAAAATATTACGGCTTATCAATGCAAACTTTCAGCATGACTACTACAGTATCAACTGTGTACTATAAAGCAATGCTGATGAACGCCAAACAAGCTCTAAAAATATGACAGACAATACAAACTTCTCCACTTACACCATAATTCAAATTACAGTGATCTTTCGCTAAAGTGCACTCTTGAATGCTGGAATGATAGAGCTATAATTGTAATGGAGTCATTTAATTTTGATTTGGATGAAACAGAGAGCATGAAGCAGACAAGGCATAAAACACCACTACTCACATAAAGGTTAAGCAGCTGGTCATTAAGTGAATTGATTTGGAGTGCTTAAGTAATCTTGTCATTTAAGTCAGAATCCGACTTTTTATCTAATTTACACTAGAGTATCTCCAAACCCCATTGCGCTGGTCACAGGCCACCAGTCAGTTTTCAGCTGGGACACTGTGCAGCTCAGTACTTTTGTCCTCTTTGCCCAGCGTCATGGCAGTTTTCATTTGGTGCCACAATTCTGCTTTTGGTACATCACGGCTCTGAGCAATGCCGGAAAAAACAAGGCAGAAGACAGAAATTTCTCCTACCCCACAGGCAGCACCTCTCCATTCCTAGCAAAGGGTGCTGGAGATATGCACAAAAAGATGACAACTGAGCTATCACAGCTCCTAAAATGAATGCAGTAACTCCTGCGTGAATGCTCTTACAAGACTGCACAAACAAGTTAAGGCTACGTATTTATTCACTGCTCCATCTGAAGAGCTGCCTCGCTGCTCGGATTCACAGCTGGGCATCTCTGAGCACCCCGACAGACAGAAAGTTGATTTCTGGTTCAGTAAGTTTGTCACGCTCACCCGTGAGCAAGCGACGTGCCTGGGAGCAAGCCAGGCCAGCAGTGCGAGCGCCTTCCTGATCTCTGCAATCGTCTTATGCCCTGAAGAACAAGCTTTGACAACTTCTCTCACAACGCCATGTTCTGCATATTATGAATAACAACGCTGTCCTAGACAGACAGTTTCTCGCTGCAGGACAGTCAAGATGGACGCACAGCACGGGAACGTGCTCCTCCTCAGGCAGCTGGAGAGCCAGACCATCGCTCCACACGCAGGAACGGGAGCTGTGCGTTAATCAGACAGCTTCTGCCAGAGAGGGAGTTCACATCTACTCGCCTAAAGCGGGCAGACAGCGTTTGGGAGATCGAGCTATGCAGCCGTGGTTTTGTGTTAAGAAAGCCCCTCTCTGCTCACCTTTTCCCCCTCTCTGCATTTGATCCCGAGTACAGCGTATGCACAAATTCCAGGACCAAACCCAGCTCTGGTACAAGCCTGTTTTTCCAACGTTTCTCTCTCCCCTGCTCCACTACAGAGCAGACCAACAGACATCAGCGAGGGCGGCAGGACACGGTGAGGTTTGCTCCGCTCGAGCGGACCAGACCGCGGGCAGAAGCCCCTGCAGAGCTGTTAACGTTTACACCCAGGCTGAGCCCGAGATCCCCAGCTTCAAGGGGAAGCAGAGAACACAGGATCAGGCCACCCTGTACATCACCACCTCTCATCCCTGCAGCTCTGACACCCTGCACAATGTCCAAAACATTAGGCTGAAGTGTTTGTACCTTAACCCCAGGGAAATCCTCCAAAGACTGCCCTTCAGCATCGCTGAAGGCTATCCACTCTTCATTTCCCCCCCTCCCAAATACAGCATGCAAGGACAAATGAGCACTTGCTTCATTTTAAGACCTCCAAAGGAATTATTACAGCTGTATTGTAAATCACTCTACGACTCTTCCCCAGGAAGATGTTTCCACCACTGCTACGTGGGTCCTAAACCCTTCCCAGACATAACATGAGCACAGGAGGTCCAGAAGACGCCAGCACAGCTGGGTGAGCGATGAAACTGTTGTTTAAAGAAGTTCACCTCACAAACAGACCATTTCTAGGCTTCTTTTTCCTATCGAGATCACATTAGCAAAACATAGCTGTTGTCACAGAACAACCCCTTGGCAAACTGCATCCTACAGGAATTATTTCTGTGCAGGAAGCACTTAGTTTCACTCAATATTAACGGTGTCTAAAAGAAAGACATCATGTACGTTGTATTAGAGAACAAACAGAAAGTGATGTGAATTACCCAGCAGAGTGGGTTGAATTAGAGATGAAGTCATTTAGCAGACCAGAGACACCTGGTTTCTACCCATCCCAATGCTGTAGCCAAAAATAGAGGGTGGTTTTTGGGTTTTTTTTGGTTTTTTGGTGTTGGTTTTTGTTTTGGTTTTTTTTTTTACAATCTTCAGGGCACAAAATTGCAGACTAACTTCAGAAAGCTTACACCATTGCTGTCCTGTCATTAGGAACAACAACAATAAAAGAATTCCTACAAATCTTTCCTCTGGTCTCAAGACCACTGGGAACTCACTTCCAGCCTGGAAGACGTGTCCTTGCCTGGGGCACAGATTTAAAGACGGGGCAGGGAGCACGCAGGTTGGCTGTGAAGATGCTCTTCAAAGCCATGCAAGATTAATGCACCGTTGGAGGAACGCACCACATGAAGCAGGCTGCCAACAGAAGTGCTTTAGCTTATTATGGAAGAATTAAAGCACAAACAGCTGCAAAACAGTCTCATCACCCCACATTCCTGCTCTCCACGCACTGCCTACAAATTGCAGCCCTAAAATTCAATTCTCCAGCTCAATAGGTTTGTGCCTGGCACTGCTGTGCCATGGGAACCCCCTGAGCTGAGCCCACCAGCCACGGGATTGTATCTGTGAGGGATTTGGATCAGTCAGACATGGATTTTGCCTCAAAACAGTCGGCTTCAGGTGAAAACCCCACAGTTTATGGAGCTCCCCCCCAGCCTTCCATGCAAGCTTTAATCGGTAGCACCCCAGCCATTGTGTACAACAGGTCTCCGGGACGTATGGAAACGCGCTGCGGGAAGAGCCGGGGGGGCACTTCAGTTGTGTAACTGTTCTCCTTCTCCCCTGAGACAGTCAGCGGGGACCTGGGATCTGCTTTGGGCACTAGGCAGTCCTGGGGAGGGGGGAGCGGTGTTCTGCTTCTCCGTGCCTCAGTTTCTCCACCTTTGGGAGGAGAAAACACGGTATAGCGGCTAAAGTGCATGCTTTAAAACCTGGCTCAAGCAGATTTCCAACTTCCACAAGCGTCCTCGACTGTAAGAAAGACACGAGCAGCATCGCTACGTTTCAGAGACGTTGTAATAAAAAATAAAGTATCGCTTGGCCCAGGGGAACGAACTTGCCACGTCAAGAACTGCAGCCGCTGCCGAGCTGACCCCGGCCGCTAATTACCGCCCGTGCCGGCGGCGGGCTCCGTTATTGTCGCTGTAAACTTTCCGGCTCGGCTTCACGCACTGCTGGTGCCCGTTCGCCGGCGGGACGAGCCCGGTACCTGCGGCGCGATACAAACCCGGAGCCGCTCGGCTCCGCGCAGCGATGGGGGTGCAGGTTCCCCCCCCCTCAAACCGCCGCGTCCCGGAGACGGGGACCCCAGGGGCTCCCGTCCCACCGGGTGAAGCGGGATGGAGCAGTGACCAGAGCCGGAGGGGGTGAAGCAGGACGGGGCGCACAGCCACACCGCCCGGGGCAGGGGGGGAGGCACCGGGGACACACACACGCACACACACGCACACCCGCCGGCTCCGGAGGCGCAAAGCGGGCCGGGGCTCACTGCGGGCCGGGGATGAAGCAGAGCCCAGGACGGCGGGGGGGAGGCGGGACGGAGCGCACGGCGGCCAAACGCCGGGACGGGACGGGCACAGCAGCCGCAGCCCGGTCCGGAGCCGCCTTACCTTGACGGCCTCGGCGTGGGTCACCCTGTCCAAGGACTTGCCGTTGACACCCAGGATCTGGTCGCCGACGCGCAACCCCTCCCGCTCCGCCAGGGAGCCCGGTTCGACCAGGGACACGTAGATCCCGACGCCGTGCTCGGCCCCGCCGCGGATGCTGAAGCCCAGGCCCTCGTGGGCCTTGCTCCGCCGCAGGGTCACCTGCCGCAGCTCGCCGGGGACCACCGGCGGCGGGGCGGGGGCCGGCGGGGGGCGGCCGGGCGGCGGCAGGTAGGGCCCCTCGGCCGTGTACTGGTCGAAGAGGAGCTGGTCGGAGCGCGGCAGGACGAGGCGGAGCAGCGGCAGGAGCTGCCGGCGGCGGGGCCCGTCGAGGAGGGCGCGGAGGGAGCGCACCAGGTCGCAGACGTTGCGGCGGCCGTGGTAGGCGTTGAGGCAGAGGATGAAGCGCTCCCGCTCCGCCTCGCTCAGCAGCGCCGTCAGCGCCTGGTGCAGCCGCCGCACGTTGGCCGACAGCGGCCGCGGAACCGGCCCCGCCGCCGAGCCCAGCGAGCCCGACGAGGAGGAGGAGGAGTGCACCGACACGCCGTCCAGCTCCGCGCTCATGGCGCCGCACTGGCCAGGACCGGCCAGGACCGACCCGCTCCGGACCCCGCCGCTCCGACCGGCACCGCACGCGCCACTCCACCTGCACGCGCGCTCGCCGGCACCTCGCGGCGGCTCCCCAGGAAGTGACGTGCCCGCCGTTGCCGGGAGACGGGTTATACAGAGCGGCCCCGGCGGCGGGACCGCGCCCCCCCCGCCCCGCCCCAGCGCCCCGCCCCCGCGGGAGCAGCAATTAGCGCGGCCGCTCATTACCGCGCCCCACCGGGGGGGGGGGGGGTACCGGTTTGACGGGGCGGGAGCAGCCCCCCCAGGACCGCACGGGGCTGAGGCCGGCTTGCAGCTCATCGCAGGGGTGAGCCGCGCGGTAACGGCGGCCACCTCGCTCAGGGAGCCGGCCCCGGCGTGAGGCGGCAGCTGCTTCGCTGGAGGAACGGCAGGTCCGGGCGGGCGGCGGCCACAGAAAGTCCTTCCACTCGGCCTCAGACCGGGCCTCCCGCGGGGGCGGATCGCTTTTCCCGGGCCCGTCCGTCCCGCAGGAGGGTTTCCACACCCACGCGGGGCCGGGCACCCCGCACAGCACCCACCACCTCACGCGGGACAGCCGCGCCGGGAGGAATGGGCCGGCGCCCCGGGAGAACAGCCCACAGCCGTCCCGTCCCCGCTATGGCTGCGGTTCCGCTGCCCGGGGTGCCGGAGGGCGGACTCTCGCTATAGCCCTGGCAGGTACAGCCGGTGAGTTATACCGCTGGTAACTCACCCGTTTAGCTGCGGTTCAGCAGAGAACTTCAGCACAGGCTCCATTTTAATGGCAAGTCAACGGGGTTCAGGCACGGGCGTTACTGACAGGGTGTTGAAGCAATTGATGATGTCAGGCTCGGAGTCCAACCCAAACTCCCCACAATTAACCCCCCTTCATTTAGCAAATACTGGCCGAGCCAGCCGCCCCAGAGAGGCCCTTCCTGGGAGGGATCCCGGTGGTCTAGATTGCAAACCAGAGCGCGGATTGGTGCGATTCAAGGGAGCACGTTCTCGCCTGGGATGCTGCCACACACCCAGCCACCCTCTTTTCTGCCTCCACACCCCCAACTTGTGACTTCAGACCCAAAAGTCAAGCATCAGGATTAGAAGTCAGTGCAGAAATCCCAAGACTGACTGCTTTTCCAGTTGCTGGATGAATTCTTTCTTACTACGTGAGTTTTTAGTTTCTTTTGCATCTCTGGAGCACTGAACAAAGACCATTTTCCATCTCAGATATTTGAAATCTTTCTGTCTTCTGTAAAGTGTCTTCTGTCCGCTGCAGTAGAGGAGAATTAAGCCTAATTTATCAGATGCATCTTGATAGCAATAGAATTCATTTTGTTCATGGATATGATGGAAGAGCTTTAACAGCTGCATTACAAGTAGTTTTATGTATTAAAGCTTTGTTGGAGCTTTCAATGCCTTGTTTTAAGCAAAACTAAACAAAGCAGATGATTGCTAATGGAAATTCGGGTTCTAACTGTGGGTGATAAATAAGCAGATGGAACAGTCAACATTACTGGAAAAAGGGACAATATAGGACAGCAAAGTGAGTAAAAACAGAAATACGCCTACATCAGCCAAACAAAATAAGAGAAGGGCAAACAAGGTATTGCATGTCTTCAAACTGCACTCAAACACAATTTTAATGCTTAGCACCCCGCTGAAAGTCTCCGCTATTTAAAGTACTACTATTCCCACAGCGCAGTGTCTGAGCATCTCCAGCCTTTCTTTATCCTGTGAGAAGACACCAAGCGCGCCCCCACAAGCGGATGCAGACAGAGCTGCCCCTGCGCTAGCCCCAGGCTGGAGCAGCACAGCCAGTCCTTCCCACCTCGGCAGAGCACGGCAGTGCCACAGCCACAGCATGTTCCACGACCGAAGCTGCCCCACCGTAGCGTGTGGTCCCCAATATTTTAACTGCTACTCCAGAAACTCTCACAAAGCCAGTTTCCCATGGCGAGTTCAACCCAATGCTACCCAGCAGAAACACGCACAAGATCCACACAGGTAGCTGCATTTGGAAATAATTGTGTTTTATTGCTGCTACTACAGCCCTGCCAGCAGAAGCTGCTCGTCCTTGGGATGCCCCAGCCAGCTGCTACTTGCCATAGGACAACTCCGAGACATCCCTCTGGAGCAGGGCTGGGTGCGATGCCTGTTCTAGTTTCTGCTCACAGAACACTTACAAAGTTTTAATCCCCAGATGTTTTACAGGTTTAGATTGTTCACACTTTGTGCAAGTTGGATCTCCATCTTACACTGTCCAGGCAGGGACCCCCGCTGCTTTTCCTTTGGAGAAGAAAGGGATCGAGATCTTCTCGTAGAATCTCAGCTTTGAAGTGAAGCTGATTAATTTCTAGGGGCTTTATCCTTTCCACTGCTTTAACCGCTTAAGCCATGCAGTTGAGACAGAGCAGAACATGGCCTTGGGCCAGAGGGGAAAGAGGGGGCTCATCCAGCTCTGGGGCACAGGAGTGTTTCCACACCTGAATAAAACCTCCCTAAGCATTCTCAGCACAAGTACCACTGCTGAACAAATGCCTTGCAGCAGCTCGCGATACCTGCGTAGGGCTACGTGGCTCAGTGGGCCAGATTCCTACAACCATAAATCAAAGCAGTCCTCTCAGAGAGGGAGCTCTGCCAGCTGGGCAGCCGGCAGCAAGTGCTCAGGATGGAAAGTCAATGCCAGGGAAAAACAACATTACTCTGCAAACACCCAGCTAAGTGGTCCTTTGGAGGGGACATTAATGAACGCCAAGGGTCCGTGTGCAATCCTGGGGCGGCTCCTGGCTGAACTGGACCTTTGCTGCACAGACACCGGCAATGAAGCTCCAGCACCCTCACACGCAGCTCAGAGCTGAATTGGAGCAGCTGGACACCGTAGCCCAACTCTCAAACAGCGTTTCAGATCCAACACCTAGCTTGCACAGCAGAGTGCCTTAAAGCTAGCAAAAGCCGAAAAGGTGTTATTAATTTTCTTTTTTAAATCATCCTTGCAGCACAAAATAATCCAATGCATTTGCTAAGTGCCAGATGAATAAATTGCCTAACCTTTCCACTTTAATCCACTGTAATCACTTTCCAGAGCACTCTCTGAAAAGCGAGCTCCATGTTTCCAGAGCAGCTGTGCTCCTAATTAAAAGGCAGTGTAGCAAGAAGACCACGAAACATAATTCTGGTTGGAAATACCTTGCTGCAGAGTCGGAGGACTGAGCTGAACTGCGAGGAGAGCCAGGGAAGAAACGGCAGCTGCCTGTGCTGCTAGGCTCCTTAAGAGAGTATTAGGAGATGGCTGCCTCTTGCCTAAATCCCTGTTTAGCAGATTGGCTCCCAATCCTCTGTCCCTGGCCGGCTGGGCTGGTTTGTGCGGCTCGAACATGTGCTTTCCTCAGCACGGACGAGAATCTGCTGAGTCCTGCAGTGAAGTGCTCTACAGAAACAGCCAATGCAGAGGAAAAAGCATCATGAGGGGTTTCTAACAGAAGTCCTGGGTACCCTGTGTTCCGGCACCACCTCACCAGTTGTCTTGAAGTAAAGCTGAACCCAGCACAATTCAAGCACAAGTTTCCCACCGTGCTGGGTGCTGCACAAACAGTGGAGGCGCGTGCTCCAGCTCTCCAGCTCCAGGTATAACAGGCAGAAGTCGGGTTTAAAGAAAAGCCCTAGGAGCAGTGAGAAACCATGATTTCAAGGGGGAATTTCTAAGCTCCGAGTTATGCGCACAAATGTAATCCAGTCGCAACGGGAATGTTTCCAATTGATGGGCGCTGCCGCGCTTAATCAGACCAAGTTCAATTTGACGCGTCCCAGCGAACAGCCAGCAGTAGATACTTAAG
The DNA here is from genome assembly GCF_028858705.1 of Grus americana. NCBI lineage: Eukaryota > Metazoa > Chordata > Aves > Gruiformes > Gruidae > Grus > Grus americana. Next base: position 2,840,543 of record NC_072871.1, read on the forward strand.
AGCTCGGTTAAAGCAGGCAGAGGAGGCATGGAACTCACACACTTCTTAAATCCTTCGGTGTACCTACAAATCTCTATGCTTATGTTGCTGAGTGCCACACTCGGACTGTTACTGAGCAAAGCCAGCCTGAAGCAGGTTCAATTGGGTGGGAATTTGTTGTTTTCCATCGTGTGAGAGAAGATCAAAGATGAGAATTTTAGCTTCAAACCATGGAGGCATACTGTTTGCATAGGGTGGACACCACAGGATTACAGTTTATCAGGCATTTAGATACTGCCTGGTTTAAAAAAGTTAATCAAATCAGAGCGCAATAGTTTCACCTATATTACTAGAAATATTTTGGTTTAATGCCATTGGAATGCTTTGACACTTATTAAAACCCAAAGTCAAAGCAATTCAAATTTAAATAAAATCACATTTTGGGAAAGCATTTGCTTTAGATAAAGCTACATTTTCTGGTGAAAAAGCCCTTCCAACTAAAAGAAGTTTCACCCAGATTTGCCCGCAGGGATCTCTCTACTGTGCCAACACCACTGAGTGTAACCCCGCACCACAACGCCAGGCGATTTAAGAGCTGCAATCCTCCTCCCCTCTCCAGCAATTTCTTGCACTTACGTTCTCTCCAGTCCCTTTTGAAATGCCTGAAAGAAAAAGCCACTTGCGTCACCGGCTTTTTTTTTTTTCAAACGCCCAGCACAAATCATCTGTAAGTCACGCTGCGGGCCTGGATGTTACGGACAGAAAAAGCAAAGACTTGCTGTGGAACACCAGCCTTTATCATTGCCTGGTCTCTGATTTGGGCACTGCTCGGTGTATAAAGGACACGGAGCCTGTTCATGAAGGTGGGTTGTCCTCAGGCATGAGAGGTGAAGTCTCTGGAGCGGTGGCATAGGCAACGCAAGCAGAAGGAACCAGCCTTAGGGGTGCGAGTAACTAGCTCCACAGGACCTAGGCTGATTACATTAACAGTGGAAATTATCAAACAAGTCCAATATTCTCACTGAGATGAGCTGGGTGGCAGAGGAGGACCAGCTTGATTTGCACGTGCAGCTACAGGATGCTTTGACAGAGGGGAGGGCACAGACTCTTTATCCTCCGTGTTGCCTTTATGCATGATTTGGGGTCCACCTCGCGGTATTGGGTCTGGCTCAGATGGAGTTAATTTTCCCCACAGCAGCCCTCACAGTGCCGTGTATTGGTAGCCAGCAACGCGTTGATAACGCACCGGTGTTTTGGCTGCTGCTGAGCAGCGCCGGCACACATCAAGGCTGTCTCTCCAACATTTCTCCCCGCTTCAGCAGCGGGCAGGGGGTGGGCAGGATCTTGGGAGGGGACACAGCCAGGACAGCTGACCCAAACTGACCAAAGGGAGATTCCATACCACATGACATCTGCTCAGCAATAAGAAGCTGAGAGATAAGGGAAGGAATGGAGGATTTTTTTTTTTAAACAACATTTGTCTTCCAGAGCATACTGAAGCCCTGCTTCCTGGGAAGTGGCCGGACATCACCTGCTGATGGGAAGCAGAGAATAATCTTTTGCTTTTGTGCGCAGCCTTTTGCTGTATTAAACTGCCTTTATCTTGACCCACGAGTTTGGGGTTGGTTTTTTCCATCTTATTTTTCTCCCTTCCCTGCCCTGCTGAGGAGAGGAGTGATAGAGCAGCTTGGTGGACACCTGCAATGCAGCCGAGGTTAAACCACCACACTCGCATGCAGTGGGTGCCTTATTTATGCCTCCAATCCCAAATTCTCCTCCTGCTGGGTACATCACTTCCCCAGCCCAGCGGCCCAATTATTCTCATCCTAGGTGTCTGCACACCAGAGCCTCGACTTCTCCAGGAGCTGCAGCTGAGGCCCCCAAGCCAGCGCAGCAGCCCCTCGCCAGCACAGACATGCTCTCGGTCCCATCATGCGTGAGCTGTGATGCTTACTCTCACTGGAGAGTACCCAATGGATCTGGGGAAGGACAGTCCCTTTCTGAAGAGCTCACTAAATTATCTGACAATTCCAGAACAGACCCGAGTATCGCAGAGCTCATTTGCACACGTTCAGCCTCCCAGCGGGTGGGAAATTCAGGGGCTCCACTCACACTGAGAATTGACAAAATCACACAGAGCTAATCTAATTTGAAGACATTTATCTAATTCAAATAAATTTATCTAAGTCTACTACTTGTGGAAGCCTGTCAGTCTAGCAGGATTTATGGGCTGACCACGTTTGCTGCAGCTGACTGACTGCGGTGGCACACGCTATCCCCGCAGGTTTGCGTCAGGAGCACAACTCGGCCCGGCAAGCGGGATGGCTCAGCTTTGAGGTGTGATTGCACAGATGTGGGGGAACAAACACATCTGGGGAGAAACGCACGGTTACTCCTTACAGCTGCTCCCCGAGACCCTCTGCTTTTCTTTGCATCTGTCACAATAGAGGCTGTCCCGTGTCCTAGGGGCAAATGCAACACAAAAAAACTCACCGGGGAGCAACTCGCTCATGCTGTGACAACCCTGAAATACTGCCAGGGCACCCGGCAGTTCGCTCTTCCTCAGGCATACTCACCACACACAAGGTTTTGCACTGCTGAGGGTTTTGCTCCCTGTTCAACCCTTACCACAGCGTTACGGGGTTGAGGTGTTTGCCGGCTTATGTCGTGGGAGCCTGGAGGTGAGTGAACCTTCCCATGAGCATCTCTCTCCTGGTGAGGATGATTTACACCACGTTTCCTCCACTTAGAGAAGTAATAGGGCTGCAGGGTCACACTCCTCATCAAAAGCATCAGCACTCATCATCTCCAGCCTACAAATCCATCTCTGCTGGGCTGGAGAGGGATGCTCTGTGCTCTGTTGCTACAAGACTGCAAGAAGACAATCAAAAGAACAGAAAAGGTTAATGAGGTACTAATCAGTATCGATTTGTAGTATATAATGCAATAAATACCCGCTACCATGGATTAAATGTAGCAAGGCAAAGACACCTAATCAATCACATCAGCCATTTGATTTTCTTTTTCGGAATTAATTTCATACCATCCGGGCAATGCTGAGAGGTGCCGGAGGACCGATCTCTAGCCTGAGGAGCTCGGCTGGCCCAGCAGCTGCAGCCCCAGCTCCCACCACAGATCAGTAGCCATACCACTACCATGCCAAATCTTGCCGATGGAGCTCTGTGAGGTTTCATTGGAAAGGCCACAGTGCGGAATTAGGAGCACAGAGGGATAGGAAGGAAAGCCAGGACAAGCTTAAATCCTGGATTCTTTCCCTGCAGGCTTTGTTTGCCTCCAGCCCAAAACTCATTTATTTGTAGAAATTAAGCATTTGGTGGCACAAATATTTGCTTTAGCAAAAAAAGCTGCTTGGAATGCTGAAAGTTCTCCTGAAGTGAGAAATGTCCAATAGAAAACAAAAAAGTCTGAGCTGTCATAACATTTCTGAAACTTAGGGAGATGAAAACCAAAGAAACCCCCTACAACCAGGTGTAGGTCCAGCCTCAAGACAGGACGGATGGCAGCACGGTGCTGTGCTGGAGCCTGCGTAACTGCAGAGCACCGGACGGCGTTTCTGGCTGCACCGGACGGGCAAGTGGCTTGGCTGCCAGTAGAGGATGAGACTAATTAAGGCTGTGATCCCCTGACTCACACACACTAATGCCTGTGGATAGATCTCTAATGCTCTCAATTCATGCTCATTAGCACAGACAGCAGAGACAAGACAAGCGTGTTATGTCATCGTTTAAATCCTGTCACATTTCCCCAATGACTCTGATTACATTTTAAAATATTTATTCTCTTCCCCTAAGGCTGGATTGGCTTTCCCAGGAAGCTCTGAACCCAGCAGATTTGCTCCAAGCAAAGCTCTCGCACGTGGCAGCGGTGAACTGATCCCCAGCCCTCCCCTTCCCCGTGCCCTAAGGAAAGCGGAATTCCCCTGGCACGAGCTTCGAAGGCATCAGCTCATCCTTCCCTAATTTTCAACATGACTTTACATCTCAGACTAGAGTTAAGCTGAATATTTCCCAGTCACCTTCACATGAGGAGGAAGAACTGCACCGGTACACGTACGAGTCTGTGGCTGCGCATCTCAGTGCGTCAAGTCATACTCCAGTTAAATAAGTATAAAACACTTCTGCAGGCAGAAGCAGCCAATTTTTCTTGTAAGTCAACTAGCAGGAGTGACAAGAATAAATATTTATGGACACATCCTTCCCTAATCGGTAGCGGCTGTATTTATACCAGCCCTCCCTATCCCCAGAGGGGGTTTCAGCCTTCTGCCCTCCTTGCCCAGTGACCTGTTGGTGACGGGGTGGCTACTCAGCAGCAGCGTAGGGACGTCAAATAAAGTCTTTATGCTTTGAAACCCTGGGGCAGAGCACTACCTTACAGCGCTACTCACAAGCGCTCCTGCTCCTCTCCAAGGGGAGGGAATGTCTCCCACTGAGTTCAATGCAGGCTGGATCAGACCCGTTCACTCTTCCAGCTATTTCCACGATCATTTTGCAGAAGCTACAGGGGGAAGAGACCTGTCCAGGAGCACGAGGGACGGCCCAGAGCGCCCTCGCTAGCCCCCAGCCAGATTCAACCCCACAGTACATCCATCCCATCCCATTCCTGCTTTGTCTCCCCAGCCGGGCTGTAAAATAGATGGTGGTGTAGCCTGAGACCTCTGTGCTTCTGCTGTCCTCCCTTTAGCCCTGCAGACAGCACCAGCAGGCACTTGGAGAGGCTTTTACTGCAGGATCTCCCAGGGGAAGGGCTGAATTGCTTTTGTTACAGCAGTTGTGGATTTTAGACCTTACATATCAAAGTGGGGAAAGGAAGAAATTACAGAAACCTGGATGGAGTCACATCTGCATTAAGAGAATGGATTTACACTAGATGGCACCTGATCTCATCGTTTTAGATGCAAAAAGTAAAGCCACCAGGATTATTATACTGAATGATGTTATTCTTTTCCTAGGAGCTGGCTTTGTGGCCCTCCCCGAGCTCCCAGCAGCAGTCATGCACGAAGCGCAGTGAGCCCAGCAGCCAGCGCGCTGCCGTGAATGTTAAACACCCTTTGCATAACCCCAGTCTGAATCTCTTTGGAGATGCTGAAGTACCCGGGTTTGCTCAGCCCAAGCCGCTTTCCAACAGCCACTTTCAGAGGCTAAAGCGTGCCCAGTCTTTTTTCAGCAACTTGCCAGCCAGGCTTTGTCTAACCTGAAGAACAACCTCGCTCTGTGGAAGCAGAGGGAGTTAGAAGGGCTCCGTCCCTCACCGATATAACTTGGTGTTAAGAGGCAGCAAAGCTGCTACAGGACCATAACGTGGTTAATCCAGAAGATACAAACCACCCACCCTGAACACAGCGCTACCACAACAGCCACTCAGGTGTGTGAGGACACTCCAGCTCCGCTGCAGAGCCTGAGATGTGGCACAGAGACGCCAAACCCAACCGCAAGCTCAAGCCCCTTATCCCAGCCGCATCCCATGGGGACATGAACAGCCCTGTGATAGCTGAAGACACAAAAAAAGCAGCCATGATCTTTGCAGCAATGATGCACGAGCAGCTGGAGGCATGCGTGGATGGAGGGCTTGCAGGAATCACTGCTCCATGCTGCACATGGAACGATTCACAGCGACTTGCTCTGAGAGAAGAGGGAAATGCTGCTGTTTGGGAAGAGGAGAAAAGGATGCTCAGCCTCAGGCTTGCTCCTAATACAGCATCCTCTTTCCCTCTGCCATCAAGAGCCAACACATTGAAGGTGGAAGCTGGTCTCAGTCTGTGGGCACAGCTAGCGAGCATTTCCTCAATGACCAGCCTGAGCTAAAGCTGCCCACCTCATCCAGTTCCTGCCCCTAAATACTATTAATGATATTCTCATCTAAATAAAAGCTGATAAGGGCTAGGTAAAAGCTAAGTGACAAAATGATCCCTCCACAGATTGGTGGCAGAGCCAGCAACAGGTCTCAGCCCAACATCCCAGTCCCTCACCTGGACTATTCTGCCTCTTGGACTCTACCCTGGGCTGGAAAAGAGATTTCTGCTCCTGGTTGCTATGCAGCACCTTTCCAATGAGTCTCAGAGTAAGGTCACTATCACGCTGCTCTGAAGATGTTCACAGGGAAATTATTCTGTCTCTCCCAAGCACAGATAGTCATTGCTTCAGCAGGAGGCAGCAACTAGATTACACGAGATAATTTAGTAGCTGACATTAAAAACATCTCATTTGGCCTGGAATAAAAATATCTTCATTCAGCCTAAGCTATATTAAGATAACTGAATTCATAGTAAGTTTTGAATAGCTGCTCACCTGGGCAGTTGAATGAAGATTGCCTCCTCCAGCCAACATCTCCCTGTCATCACGTCCTTGCTGGAAATCAGGAATGACAGCAGGGACTACTGGAGTAAATGGATTCTTGTGTGGCCTAAATCTTCCTCTTTAGTACAACAGATTTAATTTTCCAGCTTTCTTATATGAATTGCTTTTTACCTTCTTCCCAGTGTGGGCCCACGACCTCCAGCTAATAGGAAGTGGAGATGAATTCTGTTGCATCTCAAGCAGCTGTTGCTCTATTTTGACTTAATGCTGTGCTGTAAGCAGAGCTATGACTGAAGCGATTGAGTTAATAGTATCCTGAATGAGACAAGCAACAGGGAGAAGAGATGTAATGGGATGCAGCGAGGAAGGATATTTTAAGCACTGGTTTATCTGACAAATTCTGCAGTTATACATCCTGTGCTCTGCTTTCCACCGCAGCCCATCAGCAGGTAGATGAAAACAATTTTTACATGGCATAAGCAGAAGAGAAGCAACCAAATCCTTGCTCCCAGTGCAAGACTCAAGTGCAGAGGTGCCATTTCTGTAACCTTTGGAGACCTTCATAATAAAGGAATTACAAAAAATCAAGTTATAATCCTTGTCCAACCCCATTTTCGGGGCAGCAGCTGCTCTGAGGTGTTGGGGATTCATTGAGGCACCGGCCCAGGAGAATCACCTCCCAGACAAAGCAGCTGAAGGGGTCCTGACACCGCAAGGCCCAGAGCCTTATGTGGCTTTAATTGGTGATTCCCCATCTCAGTGCTTTTTTTTCCTCTAACATCTGGAGCTGAAGAATCAGAATTTGCAAATTCCCCCCATGGAGGCAGCTAGCAGTTGAAGAAACTCTTGCTCTCTGTAACTGCCCAGCTAGAGCAGACTCCCCTGGAGGTGCAGACATGCTGCCCCAGCTCTCTGCTCCCACCACACTAACAGCAGAGCACTTCTTTTGGAGAAGAAATTGAAGCACCTGATCTTAAAAAAAAATCCTGCTCCCAATCCTAACTCTGTGCTGAAGCCACCACAGAGGCAGGAGTTGCACACAAAGAGTGGTCTCCATTTAATGCTTTCTTTAGCAGCTCTAAGCCAAAGCCCCTTAGCGCCCCAATTCTTTAGATCTCTTCCAGGGGTGCCTTGGTCTCTTTAGACCATCTGGGTACCCAGCTCATGGTTAGCGTTGCTCCAGTTGTTCGTCGTGTCTGAACATAGCTCCTAGTTCTCTTCCACAAGGATTTGCTCTGAGCTGATGCTCTATGGGTCAGATGCTGCTGGAGGTGATGGGCAGAGGGACTTCCAGCCACAAGGAAGTGCAGGACGATCTCACCTGGTATGAAATGCAACAGCACCTTTGGCTGCAACAGAGCTGCCCGATTTACACCAGCTGGTGATCCGGCCTGAGGACCAGACCCCAAAGGGCTGCAACAGCACAACGCCAACGGTGTCATGAAACCAAGCTCTGCGTGTCCACGGACTGCAAGAAATGCTGACGTACCAGAGCAAACACAACTGTCCTTCTGGATTTGCTCTCTGGAGTTCTGTAAGAGAAGTCAGAGGACATTTGGCATGTGTAGCTGGATATTAAACTTACAACGAGGATGTCTGGGCTTGTTTCCCAGCTTTAAGACAGACCCAGTTTGAAGACTCAGTCAGTTCACCTTCCTTTCCAGGCCTGATTTCTCCCCACTCTATGCCTCACAGAGGCAATTTTAACTTGTACAAAGCATTAACCCAACCAGAACATTTTGCTCACTTACATAGTTGTCACATTCTAACATCAACAGAGGCACGCTTTCAGCATCACTTAATGACGCTTTTCTACTTTGCATAAAAACTTGGCAATAAAACTTGCAAGGATGATAAAGGAGGAGAGCTGCCAACTGACGGGCAGGGAGAGAGACAGACAGACAGCGCTTGATGCCCTCCTTTCCCTTGGGCACAAGAAGGAGGGATGTAAAGACAACCACACTGCTGCACCGGGAATCCAGCACCACTCATGAATTGAATTTACATCCCCAAAGAGGGGCTGTGTTAACACTTGGCTCCTGCTCTCCCCCACCTCCCTTTGGTGGGCCTGCCCAAGTCCCAGCTCACCTCCCCAGGCTCTGCAGTCACTCAGCAGCTGCTTTTCCCCAACTCCAACACCTTGTGCACAAGCCAGTACAGATGAGAGAACAGCAAAGTTAAGAACAGAACAATTCATTTTATCTAGCCACATTTTCTCACTGCTTTGAGAAGATATTACTCTTAAACCAGAGCTCCCTACAAAATTTTAACTCTTGCAGCCAACAAAGCCCAAGGCAGCTGCAGCCACTACTCTCCTGCCTGAGCTCTACCAGGAGCAGCAGAATACTGCCCTCCCCTCTTACAGCCCCCAGTCCATCTTTCCCAGGTGCTCGCCTTCTACCAATAAATACACATCAGGGCTTGAAGCCTTCCACCACCTGACCTCCTTCTTGCTTTCCCTCATAGGATTTCTACAGGAGAAGGTGCTGTGTCTTGAGGCTGTCGAGTCTTTAAACAAAATATTCCATGGAAATGCGCTGTTGGTGCAGCTGGATGGCCGCTGCTCCATTGCTGCGTGGCCTGGGCTACATGTAGATATGGTTCCTGTTCCCTTTGCTCATTTAGCTCGGAAGCAGCTCTCAGAGCTGCAGAAGCATCTCGGACAGGGTGGTCCCCATCTGCAGCTTGCAAGTCTCTTTCTGTGCTGTTGGGGACACAGACATGTAGGGTGCCCAGTGCCACCTTGGCTTCCCACCCTTCCTGCTTGTAGTGTCCGTAGCCTCGCTGGCTCAGGACACGTCCTTCCTTCCCTGCACTAGTTTCAAACAACAAGCTTCCCAGTGACAGAAAGTTTGCTGAGTTTTGGCACAAGTAGTTACCGTTTAAATGAATTTGTCCTTGAGAGTGGTCAGTGCTGTAGCTGAGGCTGCAGCTTTGGTGGCACCGTGCAGGTTGGGTAACGCAGCATCCTGCAACTCCTGTACGCAGCATCCTTTTCCCCTGTACTCGGCTCTGGTGAGGCCACACCTTGAGTGCTGCGTTCAGTTTTGGGCCCCTCACTACAAGAAGGACGTGGAGGTGCTGGAGCGTGTCCAGAGAAGGGCAACGGAGTGGGGAAGGGTCTGGAGCACAAGTCTGATGGGGATCGGCTGAGGGAACTGGGGTTGTTTAGCCTGGAGGTTGTAGCCAGGTGGGGGTCAGTCTCTTCTCCCAAGTAACAAGTGATAGGACAAGAGGAAATGGCCTCAAATTGCTCCAGGGGGGGTTTAGGTTGGATAGTAGGAAAAATTTCTTTACCGAAAGAGTGGTCAGGCATTGGAACAGGCTGCCCAGAGAGGTGGTGGAGTCACCATCCCTGGAGGTGTTCAAAAAACATGTAGACGTGGCACTTCGGGACATGGTTTAGTAGACATGGTGGTGTTGGGTTGACGGTTGGACTTGATGATCTTAGAGGTCTTTTCCAACCTTAAAGATTCTATGATTCTAACTCCAGGAGCTGCGCTCCCTGCAGAATGAGCCCTGTTCCACAGCATTTTAGCACTGTGTCTTAGGAGATATTTCCTAGCATTTGACCAAGGCAGCTTTTTTTTTTTTTTCCTGGTACAAACCAGAGCGTTTAAGTGGTAAATTAGATCCATTTGGGATACACATAAAAATGCAGACAGATAGGCCACGAGGCTGTTAGCATTGTTAACCTTGGAAGTGCTGAGCTGCTATTTATTTCGCTGCAGATGGGGACTTTGCAAGGATTATAACAAGAAATGCAAGAAGCACAAAGGCAAAAAGTAATCTTTCACACTATCAGAATTGTCTGTGTCTTGTTCTGACATGGGTGACTATGCCCTTCCAAGCCAGTAGCGAGACGTAGAGGACTATTTTTGTCAAAACCATGATTGCAAACACCACTGAACTTCCTTTGGCCTTCCAAGAACCAAATAATTTCCCTGATTCAGGTCACATGGATCAGGGACACATCCTCCAAAATAAGGATTGTCCATAGTGTTGCACACTTCACCACCAACCTCCTGCACCATAGATCCTCTGTTTTCCCCAAGCCCTAGACTCTTATCACCTCTTTCTCCTGAAGGCACAGATAGGAAGCCCAACTTTGCAAAAGGCTGCGTGCTTGCTGTGGCTATAAACAGCAATCCACAGCAGACGGCAGCTCACCTCTACGTTGTCACTTCAGGACAGTGCAGGAGGACATCCCTAGCACTGTTGTATTGGGGCACAAGAACAGCAAAGAGGACCTTTTATTTGATATATGCCATACAATGCTTTAGAACAAATTTGAGAGAGAAAACACTTAAAGCCCAGATTTAAGTGGAAAATAGCATAGAAGTCAACATGGCTAATGATCTGACAGGAACATGCAAGGATAAATTAGTACTTCTTTAAGTAGGACACTTGATTTAACAGACACCAGAAAGGCATTAAATCATGCAGGTGCTCTTTGGTAAAAGCATCTGTAATGAGGTTGTGGTGGGAAATTTTTAGTGAAGTTGAAGAAAAGAGACAAGGAGAAAGCAGAGGGAGGATCTGGTGAAAGAAGAGATGGCAATGGTCAGTGACAGGGGTCACTGACACCCCTATCACAAGGGGCACAGGGATGGAGTTCCTTTAAGGACTGATTTTGCTTAATAAGCAAATTAAATACTTAATTACTCTGGCAAAAGGGTAGGACTGTGCAGATGAAGTGTCCTCCCTCCCTCTGGTATGCTTTCTCCCTGTGCTGCACCTGGCTGCACCATCCGGGGTCTCCACCCACCGGCTTTCACCTCTTGCCTCAGGTGAGGTGTTTAAGCTCAGGTGAGGTGTTTAAGCTCAGCCCTTTACTCAAGTTGTGTTGTATGTATGAAGTGTGCTGTTTTGTGCTTTGGGTTCTTGGCCATTTGCCTAGGGGCCTGTCTGGGGGTCAATGGGTTGCTAGTCAGCCTAGAGCTCCTCTCTTCTCGCACGGGTACTGTGATGCTGCACCTTGCCTGGTGGGGATGCTGCCCTTTGCTCCCTGTTCCCCCTCCCTTGTGCAACAGCCCCCTTTTTGCTGTTCCCTGGCAGTTGCTACCAAAGTTATAGCTGTGACGCTGTGGCTAGTTTCTATGGTTGTGTATGCAATATGGTACGGCAAAAAAATCTGATTGTGATCACCAATAAACTGTGTTCTTGTGTGTAAGACTCGGGATGCTGGACAGAGTAACAGTGGTAGTCACTAGACAGGAAGAGGCAAGCTAAAAGAGTGGGTTAAAATATGAGGTGGTGTTCCACAAACTTCCTTCTTATCCTAAAGCTGAACATGTGGCTCACTCCCTTATGTGAAGTCTGTATTCTCAGTGTTTGCCTGCAGCCAGCTCCACAGCCAGATTCAGTTTTGAGGAGGAAACTCTGGGCCTTTGATGTTGGATGAGATGCTACCCACCAGCCTGTTAGCTGGGAGTGTTGCTTTGTTGTACATCTGTACAGGCGCCAGAAGTCAGATGCTGTCTCCCCTCTCACTTCTAGTGGCAAGGTGTTTTGTGCAAGACATGGGCTTTCGCTCTTGCTGACCTCCTGTTTTCCCAGAAGAGGTCAGAAGCTAGCTCTGTCTGCTGGCTCATGCTTGGAGCAGCATGCGGGCTCTCCACCACTCCAGTTTGTAGTCACGGGATGGTGACAAAGTCCTTCCACAGCAGCGATTGCACTGATTTAATTTCATTTAGGCAGCATTGGATGTTCCTTCTGAATAGGCAATGGATGACAAATAACCTTGTGTTTTACATGTGATTACAGTCTTCATAGTCTCAATCAATAAATACAATGAGCTTGAACAGTCTGGTACTGCAAGTTCTTTAAAATCATATCCTCTATTAGAGACAACAATCGATAGTACTTAGTCGAGTTTAACTGTGATTATATGCTAGTTACTGCAGAAAGTCACTAGCAATCCTGAAGAGGGGACTGTTATTTTCTTTTGGTGTGTAGCACACCTGCCTTGCTCTATAAATATTAGTTTTTAATTAAAGTGGATAAAATGCTTTAGAAAATGCTATGTGCCTGTTTAAATACTAGTCATCATTCATGGGAAAGGGATTTAAACAGGAAAGTCTGAGCATTTTATAATGAAATATGTAGCTGACTGCATAAGGTATCTCATTTAACCAGATGCAATTCATTCAGGGTGTCAGCCCCCAGTTACACATGCTCTCTAAATTAGAGGGAGAGGATGAAAGGGATGTATGCGTATATATAAATTCTATATATATGAAATGTTTGGGGTTGATAACAAACATATTTATTAAAAATGGAGGAAATTGCACAGAAAACAAACACAATCAGGAGCTAACCCCCTTCTATGCCAGAACACTGCCACCACCTGAAATGAGGACCACCAAGGAGTTTCAGTTGTCCATTATTAAACAAAACTCCAGGCACGGATGTAGCAGATAATTGCATATCTGTTGCTTTGAATCTCACCTGCTGGAGCATTGTAGACAAACAAACCATATTCGCCTTGACCAAAATCCCAGGGCTTAGGCTTCCTACACCAATAAACTCAGGCCAGAACTGAAGGGATGGTTTTGTCCATCATAAATGTATTTTTCAGTATCAATAACAGTAGCAAGACCAGGTTTCCTACAGCTATGGCCAAGGTGTCTGTGGTAGGAACAAGCAAACTTTGATCTAATCCCCTTGCTGGGCTAGCTGAAATGGAGCTGGAGTTTGGACTCTGCTGGAATCCTACCCAGGAGCAGAATGTGATTGCAAAGAGAAACTTCTCATGTTTTTTCCTTTTTATTGCAAATTCACTTTACTGTGTTTTATGTTGGGGAGAACAACCAACCTAGCAAGTAGCATAGCAGGAGCTGTGCTGCTGGTGCCAGGTACGCTTGATATGTACTGCTCCAAAGGGACTACTTTAGGCTACATCAAGAGGTGGGTCATGAAATCAATGTGACGTGGATATAAAGAGACAGAGGCTGGATAGCACAGGATATGGATGGGCTCTCCCTATGTTTATCCCTAGGAGGGAATTCAAGGCTCCTACACCACTCAAGGCTTGCTTAGACCTCGGTCTGGGGTACGGTTCTTGCAGTGAAGAGCTGGCTGTGTAGAGTTAATTTACTGCTCGGGCTGAATTACAAAGTGTGTGGCTGAGAAAGCAGGGGTTTGTCACTGTTATCTAATGTCTGCTGCTCCCCAGAAATTTGGGGAGTGTGAGGGTTGAAGGATGGCAGCCATGTAGATCAGGTGAATGCTTAGTGCACTGCAGGAATTGGAAGGGAAACTCTGTGTGTGACTTGCACAGGGTTAGACCTAGAAGGATGTCAATTCTAGCAGTGCTAGATGCTAATGTGCATTTGCTTATACAAAATGGATCTGTGGAAGTCTTGTGAAAATTAATATGTAGAAGTTGTTGCCAAGTACCAGAAGTAAAGAGCTTTGCCTGTTAAAACTGCTGCAGCACCCAAAGGTCCTAGTGGAGGATGGGTCCTCATTTAATGCTTCATGTATACAATGAAGGTGTGAAGAACCTGGGAAGAATTTTCATTTTTATGTATGTTTGACCTCCACTTGATTGTGCTATTTTGCTACGTAAATCCACCAGAAGCTCTGACTAAAACAGATGTGGATAACTCAACCACACTCCATCCTTGCCTTGACAGGACAGTCTCACCATGCTGAGACTTCTGTCTTGTCACACTGGCGACTCACCAATATCATGTCTGGGGCATAAAGGTTACTAAACACAGAAGTAAAAGGCTGATTTTTGGCAAGGTACAAAGCGTAAGTGTTTCAGACTTTGCTTGTATACAGGTGTCATTCAGACTGTGGATTAACATGTGGCAAACTAAGTTGTCACCACTTCAAAATGCTGCAGGTACATGGGCAGGTGTCTAAACATGATGGGTCTGTACACCTGGAGTGGCAACTTTATCCCTGGATGAATCAACTTCACTTTCCTCATTTTTTTGTTTCTTTTTCCCACTGCCTGCCTCTGGATGCCCAGACACAACCTCCTCATCTGTAGGCAGCTGCTGAGATGCACATTGTTCCAGTTCTGCATCTCGGGGTTCACTTCATGTGTCCATCACCTGAGGCTTGCCCTGATTGTTTGGTGATGCTGATACAAGGTACCGCTCCTGAGCAAATGCCGTTTTACTTGCACAAAGATGCCTCTGCTGTTAGGGATTGCCTTCTCTGTGCTCATTCTGCGCTAGCTACTGCCAATCTCAGCTGTATTTGTACTAGTAAGAGTGGGTGTTGATTTATTTACACGTGGTTAAGTGTGTGCAGCTCCGGTGCATGGGCAAGGCCTAAGGGGTTGAGGCTCTCACCTCTTTGTATGTGATGAGGAGTTAGGAACTCTATTCTGAGAGTCCCAGAAGTGAGATTCTCACCAAGTGGCACTTAGTGTCATCTATAGATGCACAAATGGTTTTAAAAGCCTGGTTTTGCCTTGTTGGAACATTTCAGCATCTGTGAAGATCACATGAGTGTATCAAAGGTATCTAACACTATTGAATCCCTTTGGCTAAGTGGGAGACTGTCACAAACAGTGATTTTGGAACCTGTTGACTATGCCAATTTGTCACAAATCCTGATTTAGGATCCTGCAGACTACACCAATTTGTTGCAAATTAATTTGACACAATTTTAAGGTAGCAGGAAATCAAGATTTATTAACGCTGTTACGGTATATCACAAGATGAGATTGCATGATATTTAATGACATTCAATTATCAGCCAATTAAAAAAAGTGATTGAACAAAATTTGTTATCAATTTTGTGACTTAGTTAAAGATTTGAAAATAAAAAGATTCACACAAGACTTATGACAGATTTCTAAATCATATCACAAACACAGATGCAGAGGTTAAGCTATGGTCAAGATTTTTCTCTCTTTGTGAATTGTAGTGAATTGCTTTTTCCTTTGTTGGCATCTGTCGGTGGACAGTCTTTGAATCCTCATGAAATCTACCCTGAGAGGTGTCCCAGCTCAGGGGGAGATACTGGCTCACAGCCCGCTGCGATCCTGGAGAGCTCAAAGGGTCTCATGTAGGATCGCTATTTATAGTGAGATGATGGACTTTGGTCAGTGGTTTTTTTTTTTTTATTTGGGCTACAATTCTTGTCAGGTAATTCTAGTACCTTCCAGATCGGGCTATGATCCAGGCAGCAGGAGTTTCAGGTATGGTTGGGGAGTGTCTGATCGTCCCAACAAGACAAGAACACAACGTTGGGATTGCAAAGTGGCCCAAGGGGGCTGCACCACCACAGAGACCCTCTTAAAGCCATGGAAAAATCCCACTCCTGCAAACCCTTGGGTCTGTTCATTCACAAATGGAGGTGGATACAAACCAAAGAGCAGTAGTCCAGTGCTGCCATCAGAGCTAGCCACTGAACTCCATAACTATCTTCTTTCTAAGCCTGGCTGTATTGATTGCAAAAGGAATGAAAAGATCAATCCAACAGAAAAGGAAAGAGCAAGCTCACGCATACTGGCAAAACCCAAGTGATGCTTTTAAAGCTCTAAGTAAGCAAAGAAGTCTTTATAGGAGCATTGTTCTGCTTCAGGCATTAGGATTGCCATGAAACCTCCTGAAATCAATAGGGTTTGTTGATCCATGCTGTCAGGTCTTAGATCAGGCTGGGGGTGAATACAGAGCTACATGCTACATCGCAGCTACAAGGATTCTGCTCCTTGTGCCAATGGCCCAGTGTTGCTCTAACTGCTTGCATCCTTCTCGAAGTAATTGCTTGTGTTCATATATCATGCTATTATCTGCAAGATGAATTTGTGATGTCTCTCTCGGGATCCTGTGTCTCATCACTGGCAGACCAAAATAATGGATCACTCTTTCCTCTAATTCCGTCCTCTGTTCCCGGCAGCAAAGTGGGGCTGCAGGGAGCCCTGTCTGTCAGGAAAGGCTCGCGGGGCTGGGGAAACTGGATCCAAGTCTATGGCCTTTACACTGCACGTGTCCAAGAATCCACAAGATGTTTTGTCCACTGAACCTGCCAGTTCCTTGATGGGAGAAGTGCTGCAGTGACTCAGTGGCTCTGGGGATGGCAGCAGAGCTGAATCATTAAGGAACTGGAAGCTATTCTGCCAAACATGCTATGGGAAGGAGTGATTGGTCCTTCTTCCAGAGGTGAGCCTCACCTCTCCGGGAGCATTGCTGCCAAGGTTGGAAGAGGACAAGTTCTCCCACCTGCCATCTCAGTCTTTTCATGTCCTGACTCCACCACCACTGCAATGTGCAACAGATTCCATATACCAAATTTCTTTCTGGATTCTTCCTGGCCCAGAAATGTGTCTATAAAACTCTCCTCCTGGGAGGAAGGAGGTAAGGGACGGGGAGCGTGGGAGCCTTGCTGCAGTTTCCAATGGGTCTCAAAGCCCAAAGGGGTCACAGGCTGTCTCTCCCCTGATGCCAATATCAACACAGGTCAACAGACAGCGTGGTACCAACTTACCCTGGCTTAGTCCCTTAGCGATCTCCTTGGCTTAGATCTAATTTTTGTCACTGGCTGTAAATTATTCTCAAATTAAAGCAGTGAGCTGTGGCCCAGCAATTTGAATTGTATGGCTGGACTTGCTTTGACTTATTAACGGCAGCAGTTGGCATTTCTTGTCCCATCTGTCTATATGAAGACTCCTGCTCAACTCATAGCCTCGGTACAAGGAGCACAGAGCAGCTGCGTAACTCCTTGTGCGCTGGAGAGCCTGCCAGGGCGGAAGGGCTGTGAAGAGGTCTGGTATCTGCTTCCCAGTGCAGATCAGAGTTGATGGAAGGGACATGGATGGGGGGTTCTGAGTTACAGCAACACCTGAGCACCCTCCCACAGAGGTGCTACAGTTGAAGTACACTTGAGAGTACCCAGGAGATGCCTGGAAGTGAAATAAGCCCCGGTCTGCCCTGGGACCGGTGTAGCGTAAGCCCCGCTGCTGCCTCCTGGCACGTGCGTAGTGACTGGGTGCAGCAGAGGGCTCTGGCTGCTAACCCCAAGCCCAATGGCTTTTCCCCTGCCGCTGTTCCTGTGTATGGTGTTTGCAAATTATCACCTGAAGTGTTCCTTGATGTTATAAATAGCCTGTGTCAGAGGCTGAGAGGCACATCCTTGTTCCCTCTTAGCCACGCTCACCTCCAGCTCCTTGGATGCAGATATGTGCATTGCAATGCAACAGCAGATGGTTAATGAACCTCTCCGGACAAAAGGTGCAATCACCAAGGCAAGACAATAACTCATCCTCCATGTGTGCGAGCAGAGCCCTTCTCGGGGCTCACTCAATGTTTCCTCTCTGGATCAGGAGATGTGAGCAGATGACTTATATTCCACGCACAGGAGTTATTCACTTGTGCTTCAAAGGAAATGAGAGTTCGCTTTCTAGCTGTGGCTTACATTGACTGAGATTTGGGTCTCTGATGCTTTAAGGTTCTTCAGACACTGCAGCACAGTGAGCCTCGCTGGAATCCTGTTACTGCTGGTGGGAAGGCAGCAGGATTCAGCTGGGCTGAGCCTTTAGCAATAGCCCGGAGTTGGCGTTCAAAGGGCTGTGCATGAAAAATTGCGTGAGTAAATCCAGAGAGCGCAGGGTTTGGGATGCAGGGGCCCAGCCCATCTCTCAGCAGCTCAGTGCATCTCGCAGGCTCTGGATTGCTCAGTGCTGGAGCAGCCACACTCCTGCCCATGTTCTTCACGCCCAGAGCAGCCACATCTTGTCCTGGCTCCAGACCCCATAAAGTCAGTCCCAAAGGCTTTTGAAAAGGACTGGCCAGTAGGTAGGGGTGGGGAGGGGCAGGAGATGAGGATGCAAGCTGTTCATTACTTCTGCCCCGATATTAAAGATGTAAAAGCCAGTAGTCTTCTCCTCCTTTCTCTTCTGCATTTCCAAAATAGTTTAATCAGTGCTGTCTGGCCTTCCCTGGGTATTGCTCTGTGCTGGAGGTTGTTTTGGTCCTGTAGACATTCACGGCTTTCCAATGCAAAAAAACCTCCAGGCTACCTATATGTGTAAGATGATTTATTGTTCTTGATAATCAATTTGTTACTGTGGTTGTTTCGGGTTAATCACACTATTAATGTCCTGAAACCTACTGAACTGCGATTTCATTACACAGAGCCCGAACTCGTCTCCCATGCCCATAACACAATCGGGCAGATGATTTCAGCCTCTGTGCTAGTGGCTCTGATACAGCAAACCAAATGGCCTTGGGCTTGCTCGGTGGCGGCCAGCTGCTGGAGAACTCATCTTGGCAACAGAAGGCTTGATGCTGGGTGAAGCATGAAGCTGATGGATGAGGTGGTGGAAAAATAGATTGATTTTTCTTTTTCCCTGCAGCTGAGAGCTGTCTGGCAAATCGCAATGGAAACAAGTGGGATGGAGTAGGGTTTTGATCTGGGGAGGGAAGAGCAGTAAGAGAACAAGGGGGTATTTCAGGTAAACTGGGTAGACTTGATTCTGTGATGAACTGTGCCTTTGATAATTAAGAGTCAAAAATGGGTATACAGCATTGCCAAAGCAGACCAGCAGCCTTTGGGTCTTGTTTGGCAGAAACACAGGACTGCAGGAGGGTCGTGCTGGCTGTCAGTTTATTTCTGGCCTCTTCCCATAGCCCCTCATGAGTGGATGGGGCCAGTAAGCACGGGGATATAGAGCTCAGATTTTCCAAATGCATTTAGACTAAATATAGAAATTGGTTATTAAGATTTTTTCCATGAATGTTGTAAACAAATTAGTTCCACTAGGTAGTTATCTGCATGCGTAAGTGCTTATATACCTCTGAAAAACCTTACTTGAGGAGCTGTTTTTTGTCTCACTTCAGGCTCCAAACTTTGAGCTGGGAGTGAGGAAAGTTCCCCCTTCCTGGGGGCGATTTGGAGCATTTGGTTGAAGGGTCCATTGCTCCACTGACTCTTTACGGAGAAAATCTGCTTCATTTAGCAGGCAGGAGTCCTGTAGCTGACTGACATGAGCAGTCCCGTGAGGAACCTGCACATCAGCATCTCTTGTTATACATCTCATCAGGCCCCAGAGGCAAGCAGGATATTTGCTAGAGCTCCAGACACTGTCACTCGGAATCTTTCCAGCATCGCTTTCGTTTGAACAAGTGTTTGAGAAGGATCCCCCTGCGCCCACATCTTCTTCCCTCGTGGCCTAGAACTACACCAGCTCTCCACCACGGCTTGAAGCTGGTTGGCATCGCAGCTGCAGTGTTGTTATTGTCACATTTTTCCATTTCTCTAGAGCCTATGATAAGCATCCAAATTAAACTGAGGCCTCAGACATTTTTGATATTTCCAAGCAATATTGTTAATGAGTTTTATGCTGCGGTGTGTCGCTTATTCAAACATCTCTCAAAGCACCAAACAATCTACGTGTGCAGGGATTATTTCACCCGCCACTGAAATTCAGCCACCTGAAAGCAGTGGATGTACCGTGGTACACAATGGCATTACTCAGTGGTTTGGGGCAGAGAAAGCTGAACTGAAAATCCAAGAGATCCTTTACAGTAGGGAAAACAATTTTGGACTGTGTGTTTCTTCCCAGTGGAGCAGGAGCAATGTTCTTGTTCCTGCAGAAGCTGAGGAAGACTATAGTTACCTTCAGCAGTCAAAGCTTTGGTGCTACCCATTCCAGGAGAAGCTACTTACTAGTGTTTGAGAGGACTTTGTTTTGCTGTCATATCTAAAATCCTGGTCCAGTCCCGGGTGCTGCATGGATGTGGCTGAGTCCATGACAGCCACGTGGTCGTGCTCCCTAATGCTGGGACCCCAGTGGCTTCACAAACATTGGACGCACTTGCAGTTGGTAACTCGGAGGCAACAGCCCCACAGAGAGCGTTCAGTCACTCATCACACAACGGATTAAAGTTTCCAGGCATGTCCCTTGCAAAGGACATTCGACCTCTGATTACGAATGGACACCAGTAGATGTCAAGGAAATGTGAATGGAGATTTCTTTTGGTACGTGAGGAATTAATAAGGTCTACTGACATTTCATCACAACAGAAGAATACATAAATGGAGTTGCCAGCTTCCCTTCCTCATGAAAAGACCCTGATTTATGTGAAACTGAGCTCTCTGTTGCTATATGTGATGAGGCAAGGGTGGGTTTGTGCTGGGTACCAAGGATGGGGCCCGACAGGAGCTGGTGCCTTGCAGCAAGGCTGTGCTATGGCCTGATGGCACCACCGTCACCTGGTCCTTGGTACCAAGCTCCAAAAGCAGCTGGTTAGTGCTGGGGAACGTGCTCATCAGCTGGGAGACCAGCGGAGAGGGGGCTGCGGCACAGCTTGGTGCGATGAAGATGTGGCTGTGGGAGAGGGTAACCCGGGGGAGTACCCTGCTCGGTCGGTGAAGTTCGGGGAGCCTCCAAACAAACCATTGGAACAAGCCTAGCAGCACCCCAAAGCAGCGTGTTTTCTCCCAAAGAAAGATAGTAAGAGTTGACACCAGAAGTATGGCTTCTTGAACTGCTTAAAAAAAATCAATTTTTACAATATAAACATAAGTCCATTCTTCTGGTGTAATTCCATCACTGTAATCGGGTTACTCTCTGCTTTAAATTGCCCTGGATCATAAAGAAAATCTAAATGAAAAAATAAAAGATTCATTCTGATTGTGGGATATTTGGGCCAAATTCTCGGTGCAGGTCAGGTACAGTCAAGGGGTCCTGACGTGGGCACTTGAAGGTTTTGTTGATTTTGGTACGTAAATTCTACTGCTCTGTTGTGCTTAGATTTCTAACGCTCAGTTTATGGCTTTAAATTATCCCTCCAAACTATGAATTTTAATTAATAATTATTCATTGGCAGTCTTTTAACGACCAACCAATGATCATTTATCAACAACCAACAGCTGCATCATCTCAATGCCTCAAAGTGATTTGTGTTAATGAATTAAACCTCAGAAGAGAGAAACCAGTTTGGTACCCAGGCGTTCAACACAAAACCTTGTGAAAAGAGTAGACAATCGCACAGCATAACAGTTTAAGTCGGGGAATGGAGAATAATAACGTATCCAATTGAAAGTGCAGGGGAATTTAGAGAGGAAAAATGTAATTACCTGATCTGGAACGAAGCCAGACACTATGTTTAAAATCTCATTTTTATGAAATGTGTCTTGGAATCCTTAATGACTGCAGGATCATAAGACATGGCACATGTTTTCTGTGCTTGGAAACTAAAAGAAAAACAAAGGAAAACTGTATTTTTTTTTTCTTCCTGATTCCAGAAACATCTTCTGATATTTCAGAAACCAGTGTAACACATGCATAGAGTTATGACCCAGTTTAGAACAAAAGCAGAAAGGCAAAAGACACCACTCCAGAATAAAAATCAGTCTTTAATACTTGCAAGAAAAAAAACCCAACAAACTTTTTTTGGGGAAAAAAAAAGAAAACAAGAAATGTGCTTAGTTTCACTTTCATTAATGTGATCTGCAGAAACAGCCAACAAAAAATAAAATGCTTTTATTTCCTTCAAGCTCTGCAGGATGCTCTTCCCTTTCTGGCAAGAGCTGGCATGTGAGCCCCGAGCCCTCCCCTGGCCCAGCACTCCTCCTCGCTCCTCGGGCATCGGGACGTTCAGATCCCAACAGACTGCAGATACGGAGACGGTATTTCTAAAATACTAAACTTTTCATGTTGCTTAAATATCTTCATGTATAACCAGAGAGACGGGAGTCTCGGCAGGGTGAGGGGGAAGGCAGAGAGCGGGCAGGATTCACGTGCTCTGAGTTATTCCCCAGCCCTGGCAGAGCAGCACAAGGGGAAGTAGTTTTGTGCCAGAAACATTTTAGCAGTTTATTTTCCCATGGGAGAGAGCAGGACTAGCCTCAGTCTTCGTTGAATGTGAGGTACATGAAATTTAGGGTTAGTCAAGTTTACAGCGTTAAGAAATCAGCGCTGGACGAATAACGGGATGCTGGCATCAGTTTCAGCAATAGCTGCTTTCTCTGTAATAGCGAGCGACAAGCTCATGTACAATGAATCTGGGGGAATAAAAGCCAAGTTCAGAAGAACTTGTAATGCTAATTAATTATAAATCCACTGCTGATAGAATGAAAGCTGTACAGGCAGGTCTCTTACGCAAATGCAGGTTTGAGAATTATAAACACATTTTTTTGCAACAAGTGAGAAGTGATTTTTCAAAATTTTAAGTGAATCATAAAGTTGATCAAACAGCTTTTAGATGGACATGTGTTTCACGTGCTGCACACCATGAGGTTTCAATTAGCTTCAGAGCAATCTTAAACTAAAAAGCGATGCAACTAGACAAAAGGTTGGTTTAAATACAAGCTATTTTTGCCTCATTTGTTAACCATGAAAATGAATTCACCGAAAACTCATCAAATGTTTTTGGTCAACCCGAAGCTGTGCTTTGGGAGGGATTTTTGTCTGAAAACTTAGTGTGATCATAACCAGGATATTTCTGGGGGCAGAGAAGGGCATCATTATCATCGTTATCCTACAGACAGAAGCAGTGAGTCTGAAAATCGCAATCATCCAGGAGGAAAATAACACCCCGGTGCCCGCGGTGACTTTAGGGGAGAGCTGAGCCCGTTTTGGCCCCTTTGCTGCAAACCCCGCTCCATGCGTTGCGTCGCCCTCAGAGCACCCTGCTGCGGGGTAATTTGTGGGTTCAGCTCAAGTGCTTTAATTAGCAGCAGATGAACATCCCGGAGAAAATGGCAGCAGCTAATGAGGATGGTGAGTTTGTAGATGGGAATGGGAGGAAGGCATCGCCCGAGGGCTGCGGGCGTCTGTGGGAGAGTTCAATGACTTGGTGGCTTGGGGAGAGGGGAGAGGGGGCTGCTCAGGCTCAGAGCCAGATGAGATGCCTTCCATTTTTGGGCTATTTCTCTTGGATCTGGCCCAGCTGAACCCCACCACCTCTCAAGCTGCTGTGGTGTATTTTGAATCCGAACATTTTCTGTCCTTTCCTTTCCGCGCTCACCGATAACCGGTGCAGCGCCTGAGCCGCATCCCCTCGGCTGAACCTGCCCTGTTTGTGGCAGGTGACTTAGGATCAGATTTGCTGGGTTTCCCTTCTGCCAGCACAGACCCGCGCCCGACGGGAGCAGCCGGTGCCACGGCGGACGCCTGTCACCCCTTTGCACCCAGCGGCTGTTCCCGCTCCCCATGCACAAACCACCAGTTCCCAGGCTTGCTTCAAAACCCAGATTTACTATCACAGCTCTTCTCCTCATCTTTTATCTTTCTTTTACTGAATCGAGTATAATGCTCGATGGACAGGCCCGCTAAGCTCATTTAGTTAATCACTGGGCGCAGATGAAGGTCACCCTGCCAAACACTCGTAACTCCTATTTGCACTATAAATATGCATTTGATTCATTGTCTCCTGTTCCTTCCCTCACCGGGGACAGAAGCAGCATACCAGCAGCCCCCCGTTCCTCCCTGCAGTGATGTGAGTCACTGTCACGGCTCTGACGCTTTGTCTGTGCAGATAATTGTAATTTATGCTCCAAAAGTGTCGGGGGAGCCGCCTTCAGGGGTTTCAATCATCCCTGGGATGTGGTGGCCAAGGGTTGGGCCGGGTGGGCCTGGGGTGAAGTAGATGTGGTTGAAGAAGAGGGGCCTGGGTCCCCTGGAGCCCCTAGAGAAGCCAGTCCTGGGTGATGATGAATTCCCCTGTGCATGGGGCAGCTCCTCCGGGCTCGGGGCTGAGACCCCACGTCCCGTGCAGTGGGGAGGAGATGCTACTGCCCACACGGGACCAAAGCTTCCCGTGGGGGAGCCTGGTGCTAACGGCAATGTGCGTTCTGGGTTTGCTGCAAGGCCGATGATTTAAAAAATGACGTAAATAAAACCAAAGACAAATAAATTCCATCATTGCCTTCCCGGAGGGTTTTAAGGGAGGCTCCCTTCAGCTTTTCAACCTATTTTCTGGCCGGGGGAAACGCAAGCACTGGAGAAACCAATGCAAAGCGCCTCGGGCACCACCTCCGGGCTCCACCGGCTGCCGGGGCCGTGCCGTACGAGCCGCGGACCGGCCAGCCCCGCACTCGGAGCCCGGGGCGGGGAATGGGCGGGGCCTGGGCGGAGGAGACGGGTCCGGGGCGGGGCCTGGCCAGACGCAGTGACGTTGGCGGGGCCGGCGGGGCGGTGAGGGAGGTGCCGCCATGGCGAGCCAGTCGCAGGGCATCCAGCAGCTGCTGCAGGCCGAGAAACGCGCCGCCGAGAAGGTGGCCGAGGCCCGCAAGCGTGAGTACGGCCCGGTCTTGCCCCGCCGCGGGGGCGGCGCGGCCTGCGGGCCGCTGTGGGGGCCTGAGGGCTGGCTAGGCCAGACCGGGCACCGCAGGCCGCCTCAGGCGTCTCAGGCCCGGCCGCCTCGGGGGAGAGGGGGAGCTGCTGGTGCGGGGGCCCGGTCGGTGGGAGAAGGCTGAGGGGCCGCCCGGCAGCGCTGGGGGCGGTCCGTGGGGGCCGCTGTGCGAGGGGGTGCAGTGCCTGCCTGGCTCGGGGACCGTGAGCGGCGCCGGCAGCGCTGTGGGCCCCGGGGGGCAGCGGTGGGTGCCGGGGGGGCTGCCTGGGAGCGCAGCGGTGGTCTGCGCCTCTGGAAAGCTGCCTCCTGGGTGAGGGGATCAGCGGGGAAGTTGGACGCGCCCTGGCAGCGCTGGGGGCCCGTCGTGCCGGTAGCTGGAGAGGCCTGTGCAGGTCTCGGAGGAGCTCGGTGACTCCTGGCCCGGTGGGACTGCTCCCTGGGAGGCCACCATCGAACCCCTGTCCTTCATGGCAGCAGGGTCTTCGGTTGAGGGATGCTTGTGCTTGTCTGCATCTTTCCTACCTTTAAATTCCTTTTTTTTTTTCTTGATGAAAACAGTGTGTTTCCATGTTGGAGGTTAGACGTTTTGTAGAGCTCAGAGAACTCCTTGAGGAGGCAAGTTAGCTTTTCCTGTTAAGCGAGAGAAATCCTGGTTAGAAAGCTCCCCACCTTTACAAATTTTTCTGCTTTGAGCATTT
Source organism: Grus americana (assembly GCF_028858705.1). NCBI lineage: Eukaryota > Metazoa > Chordata > Aves > Gruiformes > Gruidae > Grus > Grus americana. The sequence continues at coordinate 2,865,800 of NC_072871.1, forward strand.
CATTATTTTTTTTCAATGAAGCCGCACTGTGTTGTGGTTCTACCCCTTGACTGTTTTGTGAGAAGCGGTTTGTTGTAGCTCATTCTAATGATGATAACCTTGGAGGGGAAGGTGTGGGGGAAAGTCCAAGAGGGGAACTTGATGCAGTAGTTGTTTTTTTCCCAATTGCACAATTGGCCTGAGGCAAAACTAAGACTTAATGTGCTTTCTGCTGTTGTCCTTGGGATCACTCAGGGGTGTTGCACACTCACATGAACAAGGCCAGACCTGCAGGTTGCCTAATGCAGCCACTGGCTTGGAGAACCTCTCAAGTTCTTGCTGGTGGGAGCTTGTTGCATGGTGAGCTTGGCTATGGTTTGGTGGCATGCAGAGCAGCCTCGTGCTCCTGAGGTGGGCTAACACCACACAGCTGGAGGGGCCACAAGGGTGCGTGGTGCCCTGCTGATGCCTCCTACAGAAGGACCTGCTGCAGTAGCAAATGCTACAGTGATTGTTTTGCATCAGGTAGCTGAAGAGGTGTGGGGAAATACATTCTCAATGCTTTCTCTCTTTATTTTGTTTGGTATGTCCTTTGGAAACAGGAAAGAATCGGAGGCTGAAGCAGGCAAAAGAAGAAGCCCAGGCAGAGATTGAGCAGTACCGCCTGCAGAGGGAAAAGGAGTTCAAAGCCAAGGAAGCAGCGGTTTGTTTTCTAGATCATTCCCTGTTTACATACCTAGCCCCTGAGCCTTGCGCTTGGGGTTACTTGCTCTGAGAGCAGCCCTTGGGGTGGGATGTGTTGCTTGAGGAGCACTTCCCTAACTGCCTTCCTCTGAGGCACAGCCACGTGTCACGGAAAAACCAGTGGAAGTGAATCAGAACGTTGTGTGTTGCATCTCAACAGGCAGAACTTTTGAGTGACAGTGAATTAGCTTAATAAGCTTTTGTGCTGGCTGGTGCCTGGATGGGTGGCAGCCTCCTAAAGTTGGTGGATGCAGCAGTGTCAAAAAAAGACCAAGCTCATTCCTTCTGTGACAAGCAGGTTTTATGATGCTAGTGTGATGGAAACCACTCGCCTCGTAGATGCCTGTCTCTTGCTGAAGCAGTTGTAAGGCTTGTATTCTGCTTAGCAGTGTTGCCTGCTGCATCCCAATGGGTGTGTTTTCCTTTCCTTTTGAGCAAAAAAGGGTGTTCCCAAAAGGCACAGAACTGAGGCCCTTCACTAGCCAAGGTTATTTCCACTGCCTGGCTGCCCCTGTCAGTTCTGAAATCTTCAGAAAATGAGCTGGCAGCCCTCTGTCCATCTTCTGGTTAGCACAATTCCACCTCCTCTGTTCTCCTACATAATAGCCTTTGTGTCAGTAGGTTAAGATTAATTTTTAGCAATCACTTGTTAGCTTGGTTCCCTAGGTGTATGATATCAGGCCATTCCAGGCTATTAAAGTGGACCTCACTGCCTGTCATCTGGTTCTGTTTTATTTATCCATCTCCAGAGAGAGAAGCTCTTCGAATTGGAGTCCCACGATGCTACTCTCCTTCAGCATATTTTTTCTGTGCCTTTTTTCCCCCCACACTTACAATGGGAATTTGGTCTCTCTGCCCTTGATGATGGGCCGAGAAGGACCTTGTAACCTCTGAGAGACTCCTTGCTGTGCGTATCATGTGGCATACAGTAGTGTTAGGAAGGCAGAGATGTTCATAAAGGCTCTCCAAGGGTAGAAGCAATGGGATGATGTGAAGACTGTGCTTAAACTAAATCATGGGTGTTAATTTTCTTAAACTATCTAGTACAGTAGTGCTCAGGGCTTCCCACTTCCAGTTGCCAGTACAGCAGGACCTTTATTTCAGACATTCTTTAGAAGCTCATGCTCTAAACTGGTAGATAAAGAATAAGAGAGGATAAAAGACACAGGCTGTGGACGAAATATAAAATTGGGGCAAGTTTAGTTGGAAATCTGAGCAGCGAATCCAACAGAACTTTTTTTTTTTTCTTTAAATGCAGTTCTTCCCTCAGCGAAGATTAACGGTTGAGATACACTGAGACAGTCCCGAATAACAAAATACAGAGCTAGGCCTAGTGTTTTCTTCGTCAAACTAGTCCCACGTCAGCTTTCTCTTTCCTTTGCTATGTGTAGGCACTTGGATCTCATGGGAGCTGCACCACTGAAGTTGAGAAAGAGACCCAGGAAAAGATGAGCGTGATCCAGCAGAACTTCCAGAAGAACCGCGAGGTGGTCCTCTCGCAGCTGTTGTCACTAGTGTGTGACATCAAACCTGAAATCCATGTGAATTACCGCATCAATGGGTAGTAGTGGAAGAAGGAATAAGCATACTGGAAATGCTGGTAGTAATGTCTGAGCTTCAGGTGGAATGTACAGCTCTTAGCCATACCTTAACAGTTCTTGTAAATGTGTTAAATTATTTCAGTGAGTTGTAGGTCATCAATATCTTGTTGGAGTTCTGTTAGCTTCTCTCTTGACACGAATTCAGAGCTTATTCAAACATTAAATGGCCATGTCTCAAATCTGTGCTAAGTTATTAAATATATATTCAAGTTGGCACGTCATTAATGCTCCCTTTTTATCTGGATAGTAGTCAGTGAGAGGTTTTCCTCTGAGAAGTAGGAAGAATAAAGAGATGCTGGCCAGGTTTAAATGGAGAGGTGGTGTCAGTACTTGTTAGACCTGTGCAACTGTATTCATGTTGACCAAAATGCATTTTTCGGTGTGGTGTTAACCTTTGTATAGGGGTCAAACCTTTTAAGAAGAATTCTCTGGCAGTACAGTGCTGGCCGATCATTTTCAGGTGCTTGAGTTTCTCTGTATTGAATATTCTCTGTATATTCTGCTGTTAGCTTGAGTTACGAGTCTGGCACTATGACATTTGAAAGTAAAAACACTTACTTAATTCCAAAGTCTCTAGTCAGTCTTGTTCCTGCTAACTTGTTCTGAGAATACTGACAGGTCTCACTGTGTTGCATGGGAGTCTGGACTCTGAAGAATGAGTATCAAGTATTGATAAAAGAAAGAGTAAGAGACACAGCAAATGTCTGAAGGTCGCAGCATGTAAGTTAAAAACCCATCACAGGGCTCTTGGCTCCTGTCTGATGCGCTTTACCTGCCAGATCGTTCCAAAAACCTTCAGGAACAAATGTTCTTCTGACCATTAGGGAAAATAAAATGTTGCCAGTTCACTAAAATAGTTTGATAGCCAGGTGCTGGGCAGTAATTATCCTTCCTGTTGTCAGGTACTGGTCACTGCTTGTTTATACCAAGGTCATACTGTATCCTGCAGCATCCTGCTGTACCCGGGAACAGTGTGAAATGAGTGTGTTGAGGTGGTCTGTGCATCGCTTTGTATCTCTTTAATCAAAAGTACACACAAATACATCAAGAGGTTTCACACTTCAGCAGTTTTTTCCTCGCCCTCTCTCACCAGAAGAGTATTAAATGTAGCTTTGCTTTTTTGTTGGGTTCCATCTAAGACTTTTTGCAGAAGAGGGACCTCGATGAGCATGTATCTGATCAGCCCCAAGAGTCATGCAGTTGGGGATCTAAGTGAGAAGCCTTGATGCTGTTCCTCAGAACATTTCCACACGCGCTCAGCGTAGCATTGAAAAGCCTCCTGGACCTCTAGAATTTGATGGTGATTGGGAGGGAGGAGAGCAGGATGGATAAGTCATAACAAATGAACGTCTGCCTGCAGTCACACAGGGCAATGAAAGAGGAGATTGCTATGGTGTCTCCTGGTGTCATATTTTATGGTAGTGTACCGTAGTTCTGAAAGGACCTATTTAGGAATTCAAGCTATTAAATGGGTTGTAAAATTGGAACAAAAGCCTTCTGCAAAGTCAAATGTGCCAGGCTGGGGAAAGAGCCAGGTTGGTACAAGGGGAACAGGATCAAAGCAGTTTTAATCAGTCTGGTCTAATGACTGGAGCGGTGCTATGGCCTCATAAAAGGTTGCAGCCATGCTAATTCTAGTCTGTCCTTTGGAGAGGAAACATTTCTTCCTGTTGAGAACAGGTGCTCAAACTCCAGCATGGAACTCCTCATAAAAGTCCTCCTAGCTCCAGGCTGTAATTAGCAATTTCATCCCATTTGTTTATCAGTAACAGACTGCTACTCTGTCTGGAAAAAAATACAGTGTATGCCCCACTTTCTTATGTTGGTTCATCAGTTTCCCTTTATTAGTGAGGATTTTGTATCCCTACTCTCTAAAATGGTAAGAGGCAGGAGAAATTGAAAAACCCTTCCCTGATTATTTCCTCTTGGCAAAAGGTGGTGTGAAGACTCTCCCTTTAGAACAATGTGTTGCAAGAATATAAATTTATCTGTAATATTTCCCTGAAACTTAAATGTTGAGAATTACCTGACTCTAACTTTGCACAGAAGAAAGTCTTTCCAATTACTGCTCTCCAGGAAGGCTGGCTTGCTTTGCAGTGGGGGCATCTTGTTTTAAATTGAGGTTCTCATCTTACACTGTGATGCCTTGGGAAAGGGACACCTACTGGGATCTTCGTGCCTAAGCTAGACTGTGCCAGAAGAATACTCTGCAGGGAACAGTCCTCCACTGACAGAGGTATGGAGCTGGACACGTGGCTTCTTGCCTCTGAAATCTGCTTTTTCTAAACTTTCTGCTACAAGTTTGATTAATTGGAGTAAAACCTGCCTCAGCTGCTAGTACAAAATTGTCTCTGAAGTCTCCCTGCTGCTGGTCTGTCTGCATCCTCCCGTGTACACGAGCCATAGCTTGCTCTTGTACCCAGAAAGGGCCAGAAGCTGCTTTGGGCACATACACTGCTGTCTGATTCCCTTAATTTGAGCTCTTGCCCCTAGAAACACCATCCGGTTGCCAGCCCACTCGCAGCCCTGGTGCTGTACGGAGGTGAGAAGTGGTCAGCACTCATGTCTTGTTTTGTTTGTGCAATGTCAACTGGGTGGCTACTGCTGTTCGCTTTTCCCCGTGAAAACTGCAAGCAAGCGCTTTCCTGGGATCAGCACAGGCACGTTGGGATTCACACAGTGCCGTTCGGCTCTGGTCATGTCTATGTTCATCAACAAGGGTTTGTAGTTGATTTCTGTGGAATTTCTTTTTGGACGTTATCTGTATATTTATAGAGTTGATACATTTCACTTGTAAAACACCCTTGAGAAGGTGTGTCATCTGTACGAGTGCCAGATGGACAAATGGCTTATTAACACCAGAATATGAGTGTCATCTGGACGGCTTAACGTGCACTACGAGGTACAATTAGGACATGGATTTGTGCTGCTTGAAGCCAGAGTTCCGTTTTTAAGGCACGTTTGTGTTGACAGAGCTTGCTCCCCACTTAGCTTGTGCTGTTCGGTCTGAAGGTCGGCATCTCCTTCTCGCCGCCGCCTGTTGTTAAGGAGCGATTAAAGAGCTAAGCACCCCTCGGGGAGGCAGAGGGGAAATCGAAGCCCCCGGTCCCACTCAGGTCTGCCACCTCTGCTCTAACAACGCTTGATTTTTTTTTTTTTGGGCAGTTCAGAGCCACTATGGGTTTGATTCCCTGTGCATTTGTTGCAGTTAAATCCAAAAGCACAAGAGAAAGGTGTAGCGATGATCAGGAGGGTTGAAATGTGGTGCGTGCAGTGATGGCAGGGAGGTCCTTCCCAGTCGTTCACAACCTGGGGGACCCCGCGAGGGGCTGCAGACGTTGGGCAGAGGGCAAGGCAGCACCGCTGCCGGAAGAGTCATTCAGACAGTGTAGAACAGCGGGGGAGCATGCTTCTTCCAGCGTTTGGTTTGTGGTGTTTCCTGTGGCATGAGAACAATCACCATTTAATTACTTTTCTAGGAGCATTTTGTGTGATATTTAACTTGTAAAATTTTGTTTGTTTGTTTCAGAGAAAGTAATTTTCCCCTCTAGAGATCCCTCCACCCTTGTCCCTTCCTCCCTTTCCAGGGTCCAAACAGAGAAATAAAGGAGGGAAATCACCCCAGTGCTCTCTGGAGTCCAGGAGTTTGAGAGCGCTTTCATTAGGAGGGGAGCAATTCTGGCTGCCCGTGCTTTATTAGAAGGTCCCCAGGCAGTTTGACTGGGACAGTTTCAGAACCATGAGAGAGGACCCTGAATTTTCCCAGTGTTGCTGGAGGTGCACGAGCCATTCCTCGTTCTGCCTTCTGGGGACACGATGGCTGCTAGATGGTCACGTCAATGTGCCTTGTACAGACCAGTCATAGCATCACAGACTGGTTTGGGTGGGAAGGGACCTCACAGCCCACCCAGTGCCACCCCTGCCATGGGCAGGGACACCCTCCACTAGCCCAGGTTGCCCAAAGCCCCATCCAACCTGGCCTTGAACACTGCCAGGGAGCCAGGGGCAGCCACAGCTTCTCTGGGCACCCTGTGCCAGGGCCTCAGCACCCTCACAGGGAAGGATTTCTGCCTCACATCCCATCTCCATCTCCCCTCCTGCAGCTTCAGGCCATTCCCCTTGGCCTGTCACTCCCTGCCCTTGGCACCAGCCCCTCTCCAGCTTTTCCTGGCACCTGATCCCACCGTCCATGTCACGGACAAAGATGTTAAACAGTGCTGGTCCCAGTCCCGGCCCCTGGGCAACACCACTTGTCACTGGTCTCCACAACTGTAACTATGTGAAAGGAATGCCATTCCTCTTCCTTCTCTCTGCCTGTATGAAACCTGCTTGTTTTTCCTTTTTGTCTCTATTGTCCTCATTTGGAATCTTTCCCTTTTATCTGACATCACTAGTTGTTGCATTAATGCATAATCAAAGACAAGCCTAGAACCCACTGAGCCCAGCTGAGGTTTTGGCTTCAAAGTATTAAAAGTAAAAAAGACTATTGAGAACCCTCAAGATCAATGTTTTGTTGAAAAAGCTCCCCAAACTAATGCGAGAAAGGAGCATAGCGTAATCTTTCTTTGAGGTTGAAAGGAGAAAGTACTAATTTCATGGAGAAAAGATTGTATCTCAGACTGGCATAGGAATAGAAAATAAATAGGTATTAAATTACATTTGGCTGTCTCAAAATAATCTAATAAAGCATCTGCTGGATCAATAGCTGAATCATTATCCAAGGCACATAGCAAGCTTTCCCTATTTTAATTTGAGATACAAGAGGTTTTACATTACCATAATAAAAAGAATAATACTTTAAGTCTTCATAGGAAAAAGGCAGAAGTAGGGGAAAAAAACCCCAAGAACCACATTTTATGCCTTAAGCAAGTGTCATTTTTCATTTGAAATATGTAATTTAAGGATATTGTGAAATGAAGTTTTTATATTTAATGACTGTCAATCTGTCAGCTTTGCTGAGCTGTTTGACAAAAAAAACCCAACCCAAAACACAACCCAGAGTCTGTGAAAAAGACTTTGTGTGCAGGAAGAGGGGAAGGGCAAGACAAGGCTTTCAACAGCTATGTTCTCCTAATTAAGGCTCAATGGGGAAAAAAAAAAAAAAAAAAAGAACAGTTATCCACTGAAAATGCAGTTTCATCAAAAGCAAATGAGATCTGCCTGTGCTGGCTGCTCCTCACCGCTGCAGCCACAAACAAGACTTATGTAGGGAGAAACTGCAATTGCACGCAGACTACCGCAAATAAAGCAGGAGTAACAGTCGCATTATCAGTGTTTCAAATATTGCAAGAAAGTGTATTGAATCATGTAGTAAATATATAGAGGAAATATGATCTTGGGAGTCAGTATAGGAAAAAGCAGGCTGATGAGCATACGTCTGGGTGGGACTTCAGGTAGTGAAGAGTGATCTAAGAAATGGTGTTGAGAACATGACGGAGGATGAGGTTATCCCAGAGAACAGGCGGTATCGGTGGTTACTGTTCGTCTGGGAAAGCACTTCAAATGCAGATTTTTTTTTACTGGAATCAGGTTCCCTGTAATATATTCATTAATGCAGCATAATGGCATAGGGAGTGCAGCTATAATATATGTCCAGGGCAGCAGGCTGGGAAGAGATACAAACAGTACAGAGGACTGAATTACAATTCAAAATTATCTTGATAAATGGGAGAAATGATCTGAAACCAATAGCATGAGATTCCCTGAAGAGAAGCGTAACGCTGAACTAGGAAAGGTGAAATCAAATACACAAAACCCAAGCAATCAATAACCAGCTGCACAGCACTGCAGAAATTGTGAAAATGAGGGTGAACTCCCCCAGATTCAGCAAATGTGGTGTTTTTAAAATGAAGTCACCGCTGTACAGCACAGTGATAGGTAAGATGGAGGTGAGAAGGAGTTGTTACGCTCATGAATGTGGTGAGGTCTCTGTGTCCTGTTTGGACGCTGAGCTTTGAAAGAGGTGAGAATGAGTTATTGTTTGAATGGAGCATCGGAGGGCCCGGGCAGGTCTGGCAAATGCTGCTCAGAGCGACGAAGACGGGGAGGTAAGGGATTATTTAGTCTAGAGCGTCCATCACAGAATGGACAAGTCTTGAAATAAATTAGAGATTGTTTACAAGAGGACAGAAGTTTAATTTTTCCCCAGATTCACTGAGGCTAGAAGAAGTAATCACCTTCATTTGAAATGGGAAAGATTTAGTTTAGAAGTGCTTTTTAGCAGGACTGTTGAGGGGCTGCAGAGGCTCCAGCATCGCCACCGCTTGAGTCCTCTGTCCCCATGTCCTGGGGTCGTGCGGTTGGGTTTTGTCCCCTAATAACCGTGGCCCTGGCAGCTGGTTTCATCGTGTTGGAAGGACGGGCGAGGTCTCCTTTGGCGGTGGAGTGAAAGTGTCCCTATGCGAGAAGGCTGCAGTGGGAGCTCATCACTTAATTATCAGAGAGGTAAGACTGGGAATTAGAAAATAGGCAAAGAGCAAGCGAAGTGAGAGAGAGAGAGATTTTGCAAATAGCTTTGCCGTGGGTTTATGTTAAGTCAGGACTTGCTTCTTCACAGATACCAGTGAACAAAGCTCAAGGCGAACCTCAAGCTGCCTTAACTCTCGTTTGTATAAAACAAATCCCCAAATCCCCTGCCAGCCGGCATAAGCTGAACGTACAGCCGACACGATGCTTGCTGGAGCAGAGAAGTCTGCATTTTCATTCACTTCTGTTTCATTCATTCATTCACATTTCAATTTTTGGAAGACTTTCATTTTTAAATAGGGCCAGTTTTAGAGGGTGTCAGCTGGGCTCTGCAAAACAGAGGCATCTCCGGTCTGCACTGGGATCCTGCCAGTGCCCTCTCTCTGTTTTACAGTCAAATAGTTCCCTGTTTCTTGTGAGCCTTTGCCTCTCTCCAAATTTCTTTCTAGTTTACTGATTGACTTGGTATTTGTTGTTCTCCCTGTTGGCTTTAAGAGGGTTAAATTTCTAATACTCGAGTTTTGGTAGGGCCACTAATAGGTGGGATAGGAATGTTGCAGACACATCTTTGCATTTCAGAAGCCCAGCAGATATAAAGACGTGCAAATACGATAGCAGCTTATTGTCCAGCTAGCATCTAAACTGTGTTGTTTATTGGAATATATTAATCATTGAATATTTTATAGACTATTCTGTGGGACCTGTGGCTACAGGATACCTGCTTGGATTGAGAAGATACCTGGCAGGATCTCACCTGCCTAACAAAAGTGTCAAAATTACGCACCAAATAAGATGCTTGGAAAACTAACACCTGCCAAAGGTTTCTGAGCATGTGGCTTGATGACTCCTGAAGTCAGGAAGAGTTGGGCTAGGAGACCTTGACTCCACACAACCCAACCTGCAGATCCGTCATCTCCTTTGGGCCAGATATGCGAGTTCAGGGAGGTGGCTGGGTGGAAAATGATCTCAGAAAAAGAAATGGAAAACTTTGTCTTCCATTTAGATCGGTGTAAGCTGCTGTGGAGCTTCCTCCTCAGTTCCTTAGATAGGTGTGAAACAGATGCTTTGGAAATCTTCAGAGAGAAAGTCTAAAAGTTTCTAAAGATTTAATAGTGTGTGGGCTTTTTTTGCTGTTTCAGAGCAGCAAAAGTGGGATTGCTTTAAACTTGGAATTAGCTTTTTTTCTTTTTCTTTTTTACACTCCCCCCCCCCCCCGAAAAGAGCAAGATCAGCCTGTACACGCACGTCTTGCTTAAACAAGAGGCATACGGTGGATGTGCTGCAGGTAATTATGAGTGTTCTTTCAAGTTTATTGCCCCCACAGAGTTTTGCCCCAGGCATTTTTTTGCAGTGAGCTGACAGTGCTCTTCCTAAGCATGTTAGCCGTCATCTTCTCCCTCTGTCTGGATCCTTGTGTGGGCGAGAAGAGGAGGAAACGAAGCCAAAGCTTTTGATGAGGAGCATTTGCAAAAGAACCTGAAGCTTTGCATGGCCCTGTCTTGGGTGGGGATTTGAACTGGGCCTTGAGCTGGTAACAACAGCAAGAAGATTTACCTGATTTTTCTCAATACCTGGACGACGTTACTATGTGAGTTGCCAGTTTCCAGTCTAACGAGATCCCATGTGGGTAAGCGGTTTTGAAGTCAGTTCTGTCCCCCATGCAGCCACATGATGTAATGAACACATTGCTCAGCAATGTCTGGAGCAAGCAGGGTTGCAGAAATTCGTCCCTCCAAGAGAAGAACGTCATTTGCTCCTGGAAGGGTACACAGGCACTGCAGTACTGCAATGCAGGGGTTTTTTTGGTTTGCCTTTTTTTTTTTTTTTTTTTTTTTAACTATTCATTAAGACTAACAGTCGCTGAGATACTTGATTCACTCTGTTCCTAGCCTCCATGGATCCTCTAGCTTTTGGTGAAACCATGTGAACCCAGGCTGACGAGCCTTCTCTCCTGTGGTATCTCAGCATTATCTCTTTGCATGAAAGCGAATGACTTTCCCAGCACATGAGGCTGTTCTGAGGGGGGTCTGTCTGACCGTCTGTCTGAGCCTACTGCTTTTCTTCCGAGTCCAGCAGCTGGAGAGGAAACTCACACCTGCCCTCTGTATCAGCGCAGCCTCCTGTTTTAAGGAGGGTTACAGTTCCCCCCAGCACGTTATCCCTGGTTCTCTGTGCTTTAACATGACCTTTTGCTAAATATGCAGTGACCCGCTCTCAGCCTTGAGATCTTCGTTCACATCTTCTGATTTCTCCAGCCCCCTCATCGATGCTTGGCTTTGACTAATATATTCATGGCAACTAACCTGACGCAACTGTGGGATTTGTACTTCGTGAGCCCTGCCCTGCTGATCGAGGAGGAGGAGGAGGACAGCCTTCTGTCTGTGCCACTCTTCAGCTCTTCACGACCTTTAGGGTCCAGCTCCAGCTCTTGGACCCCCACCCTGCAAAAGGTGAGCCTACCTCCTGTGGCGGGACCTCCTCCCAAGGCCATGTCTTCGGTGGGAAAGCACTTTTGAGGAACTCTAGAGGGTTAAAACCACGGTTCTGAAACGCGCCTAGGGGAAAAGTCACATGCACAAGGGAGATTTTGCAAGTTGGTGCTTGCAGCTCCGTGTAATGAGAGGGAGCGTGGGGGCGAAGGCTTCTTGCCTTGGGTGAGCTGTGCCTGGTTAGTCCCTGGTCCCTGGGAGACGCAGGGAAGAGAACAACCTTCCCTGGCACAGGTTGGGGCTGCGGGACCAGAGAGCTCCCTGCTCAGCGGTGGGGCTGCACAGCGCCTGGGCAGCGCGGTGGGATGATGGCAGATAAAGGACAGTGAGGAGGAGGAGGTGGGAGCTGAGCTGGCTCCCCAGGAGCAGGAGGTGAGCTGGACAAGGTAAGCCTCTGCCAGTCGCTCTGGAAATGAAGCAGAAGGACTTGCTGAATGTTTCTAATGTTTCTCTGCTGTTTAGCTAGGGCTTGGAGGTGTCCTAAAAGAAGGTCCATAGCCTGAAGGAGGCAAAGTCACCAGAGAAATGTTGGTATTGCATAAAGAATAAGAAGCGATGTAGAGAGACACAGAGCCTGGGCAGTGCAGGAGATGAGAGGATGCTCTTTGTGTTAGCACAGGAGGAGGCAGAAGATTTGGGGGGACCCATCTACAAAACCAGGTAGTTGTTCTGCAGTAAAAGTCAACAGAGCCAAACGAGTCTATGCTGCACAAAGAGGTAAAAGCAAAGCTGCTTTTGCAGATAAGCCCGTCCCAGCTGGGGAAGGCTGTTTCCTTCCTGCAGCCCCCAGATGCGCTGGGGAAGGCTGAGCTGCCCTGACCCTGCCGCACCCTTCACCGTCATCTCCTGGGGACTGGCCTCCAGGGACTCAAAACTCTCAACCTCTGAGCCAGAGAGCCTTGATTCATCTCTAACTTCACACGATAGCAGCAACAACAGGGTGGTAGGTTTTTATTAGGTTTTCCTTTTGTTTCACTCTCTGCTTTGCTGCTGTTCTGTGCGGGCTTTTCTGTTTTGTTTTCCATTTTCCCTTCTGTTTGACGCTAACCTGAAGGGATTGAAGGCAAAAGGGGAAAGGAGTGAGAAAATTCACTGTTTGAATCCACCTCTCGGTGCTGGGAGACGTGCTGTGTAACACGTGCCTGCCCATGCTCTGCAAGGAAATCGCACTGGAGAGTCGTGCTCAACCTAGAGCAGAATCGCTCCTCACCTGTGTCGGTGAAGAGCAGGTGCTGTGCCCATCCCGTGTACACACACACTGCACACCTCTTGTGCAATGTGTACCATGGCTTGATTCCTTTAAGTGTGAGTTTCCAGCCCTCTTCAGGGTTTTTCTGCGATCAGAAGAACCTTTGGTGTTGTTTCTCTTGCCTCAATTTCCTTTCTGACAGTCCTTCAACTGGTGACTGTCCCGGCTTTGTGCAAGGGGGTAATTGCAGCAACGACCATCAGTCAAAAATAAAGTAATCCTCTTTGGAAGGAGAGCGGGTGAGCTCCGGGAGAGACCAAACACCAGGAGACTTGCACCAGGAGCCTGGTGCAAAAGTAAGACGGAGAGGAGGTTAAAAAGTAAATGACAGTTTTGTAAAGCCAGCACAGAGGCAGCTGAGCCACGTGAGCAGAAGATAATTGAAAAGTAAACTTCAGAGTCTTCCAAGCATTTGCTTTAATAGCCACCCACAGATCCTGGCAGTAGGGTAGAGACCTACGTCAGCAGCGTTTGTCTGGAAAACCCGTGGGCATGCTGCCTGCTGCGCGGATGTGTCCCGTCATCTTCTGGCACCGCCCGCGGCAGAGAGGAGAGGGGAAAGGAGAGCAGAGACCCTCAAAGGCTTTGCTGCTGCTGGGTGAGAGCTCTGCTTGCCTCTGCCTTCGGTGGATGCATTTTTCTTCCTTATCTGCACTGCTTCCTTCGTGTGGTGGGGAATTATCCGCTGTGTCACTGAGCAGGGTGCATTGCTTCCAGGAAAGGGCATTTACACCGGCTCCCCTTTCTTCTGAAAGTGCCCACTGAAAGCAGTAGCAAAAAACCTGTTGGCTTTGCAAGGAGGAATCCTGCCTGTTCCTGGGCTAATTGTTCATAAAATATGAATATTTAAGGCTGTTGGGATAATTTATGGAATATTTAAGGAGAACTTTTCCACCTATTAAAAAAAAGTAATTGCAGCAAAAGGCGAGCCTGTGCGTACTGCACTTACGGCTGGCTAACACCTACCCGGTGATAAAACCCACAGGGAGTGGGGTCCAAAGAGCAGAGTACACCCAAGTGATCTGTGCTGTTACCCTCTCTTTGCTGCTATCTGCAAGACTTGGGATTTTCTTTTCCTCTTTTCAGGGCTAGAAAATGCCTCCTCGCTCATGGAAAGCAAGATCTGAAGGAAGTCGTCAGTGGGAGCGTGAATGAAGATTTCACAATCTGGTCCCCAAGGAGAGCAATCGGCTGCCTGCTGCCTTGGGGCTGAATCGGGGTTTCTTAGCAGTGAAAGATAAGGTGGATACACAAAAAGTGCTGAATTCCTGACAATACTACATAGAGTGCCTCAAGGAGAGGCACCTTCAGCATGGCCCATAAAAGCCAAACTGGTGGAATTGAGAAAAATGGGTCACTTTCCTCCATCCTCTATTGTAAGAGTGATTTAAAGGATGGATCCCTGCAGTGGGTAAAAGGTAAGTGAGCAACTTGATAAGGAGAAAGGCAGCACTGAGTACAGCGCCCTGAAAGTAACAGAAGACAGATTTTTCAAAGATGCTCGTTAACAGCACCTCATTTGCAAAATTAACTAAACATGAAGTAACATGCTGCGTTTTGGCCGGCACAGCAGTCTGGGAGAGCACTGAGCAGGCAGTGTCAGGAGGAGCAGCCCCAGGGGACACCTGGCTGACCGTGGATCTTCAAAGGGGAAGGAAAGCTGGGTGAAACATCTCAGTGAAACAGGATCTCATCTGAACACGCCACTTCCTTAGACTCGAGCTCTTCCTCTTGACGTAGCACAGCTTGTGTAAACTCTAGATGAATGCCAAATGTGATGCCTGGAGATCACAGCTCTCTTGTGTTGCTCCAAGGCTGCTCTACCTCAGCTCCGAGCAGTCGGCTCCCCAAATCTAGGGCAGGCTGTCCTCACACTTTCTGGGCTCCTGACTGCAACTTGAGTTTCCAGATTACACCTCTGATCCTAGCCCTAGCTGAAACTGGGAAGCTGAGAGCCCTGAGCAGAGCCATGCTGCCCAGGAGCACTGCGAGAGCAGGGACCTGAATGCTGGAGGACCTATGGAGCTCATGCTCCAGAGCAGCCCTGCCACGTCCCAGACAACATGATTGTTGGAAAGCACCTTGCTTTGATTGCTCAAGCTTTTTCTAGTAGTGGGAGGGGTAAGTAGGCGATGGGGGATCTCTCTGAGGCAGATATCATTAGGAACACCCAGAAGCTTGAGTCCATTGTCCTTTCAGTTAGGGATCAGTGAGGCAAGATGTTATCCTGCTGAAGATCAGAGCATCACATTATCTCTGACTGCTCACTCCTGGAATGTGTTTGGGGTTACCTCCCTTTTTGTAGGTTGTTTCCTTACAGGGGACATCAGGCTGCTGTGCTGCTTCCAAAGCTCTTTGTGATGTTCTTAGAAATGTCCAAGGGGGGATTCTGGATCCATTTACAACATGTCAGGGTGGTGTGCATTCCTCAGCCTTCCCTTTGCCACGTGGTCCTTAGCTGCTGGGAGAAAAACCCGTGCCAGAGCCATGCTCATGACTCCTTTGTGCTCTTGCAGAACCGCTCAATGGCCAGGTGCTCATGGTGCTCAGCATGGACAACAACTGCTCAGCCACCTCCTTTGACATGGAGCTTTGTGCAGAGAAACTGAAGTCCCTTGGGGTTCAGGTAATCTCCTCATGCGTAATGTCCCCTGAGGACCCTGTAGGAGTGAATGCTAGCTGGATTAGCGTCATTTGCATTTCACCTGTATCACTCACAGCGTTTCTTTTCTTTTTTTGTTCGAGTGGCTTGTTTCAGTTCAACTTCAGTCTATTCCCCATGGACTGCAAGTCAACTGTAATGATCTTGGCTTAAACCTCCATGAAGAAATCCATTTAATATAGGTTCGAGTGAATTGCTTGAAAGTCACTCTGATGGGATGGAGTGTTCCTGGGACAATCTGTCTTCTCTTATCCTTTGTCATAAAAAGGTGGTTTTCTCTTTGTGACTTTCCCTGCACTTTTCAGGGAGATATTACTCACTGCAAATGAGGCAAGCACACAAGTTTTTGGTCTGTGACAGCTGTATGGATGAGATCGGAGGTGTGCTCTGTGGGAGGGTGCTCCGGGACACAGCTTTCAGTTGCAGTGCCAGCCTGGCCCCATGATGACTGCCCGGGCTGGTTCTGATGGGGCTAGGAGCCCAAAACTGGAGGGTGACCCTAGTTTGCTGTTTTCTCCCTGAGCAGGTGGCAGCGGATCAGTGGAGAAGGTTAATCGAGGATGCTGTCCTGAAGCCTGAAGTGAGACGGTACATGTTCTACAACTCCAGGGCGTTCCACATAGCCATCGCTGTGGTAAGGACAGCAGGGTCTCTTGCAGGCTTGCCATAGACATGGACTTGCTGAGGTGCATCAAGACCTACACGGGGGTTCTTGTGGCCAGGGAGGGAGAGAGGTTTGAGTGGCAGGAGATAGTGATTTTCACACATTCTAGTGGGCTCCTTCAGAAAACTCAGTCCACAGAATTTCTGTAGATGGAGGGCAGGGCACCTTCTCCAACCCCTTCCTGGTAGTCCCACTGAAGCGGGCTGTCTGTGGCTGGATAATCAGCATAGGCTGGAGTAGTAGTACCTCCATCAGACTTTATTTTTTAATTTGATTTTAAAGATCTGTAGATACTCTGGTCCTGATGCTAATTAGACCAATGGACCAGTCAACTTTGGTTACTTAGTCTTGCTTTTCTTCTGGTGAGAGAAGCTCCTCCAGAGACCCCAACCATTAGCATCTACTGTAAGGCTGATACTTTGCAGCATGCTGAGGATGTGATAAAATCTGACTCCTTTGTCTTAGTTGCATTTATTTTTTTGGATAGTCATTATACAAGTCTCCTCCTCCTTTCACTAATATTGTAAGAATTGGAGCTCAGTGTTTTGAGGGTTTTGGTGCCTGTTTAGTGCAAATGAGTTACATTATTGCAAGATGATGCCGTGGCACGCTGTGTGGTACACATCATATTTGCTTCTAGGCAATCTCCCGCCCAAATGCATGCTATCTGAAATAAAGGCCAAATGAATTCAGTTTTGCCTGTCTGTATGCAAAGGCCAAGTCTGTCAGCCCTTAGTGTAGTCCTTGAGCCCAGTGTCAGCGTCCACCATTCGAGTGTTATTGCAATTGAGTAGTGTCTGCACCACCTTGAGTGCTTTGACATAGGAGCTTTCTAAATACGGAGACTGTTAGAAGGATTATCAATATGCCTCAGTGAGTGCATTTCTTATCTAAATGGAAGAACTCGGCTGAAATCCTTCCTAGGTATGAATCATCATTAATAATTCACTCTCTGTCTTTGGTAATTTTTTACAATAAACCAGCGCTCACTCAGTCCTTCTAGTCCTTTCTTTCCCCTATTTATTATTGGAAAGAACTTCTGTCCTTTCTCACCCTCTGAAGATCTCATGTGACTTAATTTATGGTAAGGCATTACCCTGGGAGAAGGGACCGGTAATTTTCTTCTTCCTGTGACTTTTCTCACTTTCACAGTTTTGTGACTATCATCAGTCTCTCTGGATTTTTACAGGTTTTCTACGTGTCTCTCTGGACAAACATCTACTCCACAGTCCAGCTGTGTTCCTTCGGGCGCTACTGGGAGGCCAGCGTGCTGGTGACCCTGGCCGCCGTAGCAGTGACTGTAGCTGTGATACTGGTTATCGATCGTCACCAGAGGAAGGTAAGAGGAGGCTGCTTGCGTGCGGGCATGCAGAGCGTGAGGAGCAGGTCTCCTTCCCACCAAAGCGCTGGGATCCGGGCCGTCTCCTAGATGCATGCGAAGAACATAATTATCCGGGGAGGAAGGAATATTTTTACAGCAGGGTTGGAGATCGGGTTCAGGCAAGGGGTGTTACATAGCCAAGTTAGGTGTCGTAACGCCTGAAACGTAGGTGTTGGAGCCTGGCAGGCTGGCTCAAATCGCCTGTTGCTGGAGATAAAGCAACCCTCGCAGAGCGCGGTTCGTGTTCCCACGGCTGGTGGGAAGCCTCGAGGGCTCGCCAGCAGAGCCGGCTCCTGCCCTGCATCTGTCCTTGCAACCTGTCTGCCTGTTGCTATTAACAGCACTGTTTACTTGTGTCGCTGCAGTGCCCTGGAGTCATGGTCCAGGCCCCCACCGCACCTGCCTGGCAATGGGTCCAGAACAAAAAGGTAGCTCCTAACCCATAGAAGTTGCAATAAAATTATAAACCCGAGGTAGTCTGGGCAGTAGAAGGTAACAGGGAGATGATGTCAGCATGAGAGGCAACCAGCCTGCAGCATCCACTGCTCGGTTGTTGTCAGCTTCTGTTTGCAGGAGTCACAGGGGTATGGAAACTTCGAAGGAGTGATCTGAAGAATAATATTGGAAAGGCTTGATTCAAAATCCAGAGGGGTTTTTGCACTGATTTTAATGGATTTTGGAGCAAGCCTCTAATGACAGCTGTGCAACGATTCTTCCAAGGGGAAAGCTGGCAAATGTGTGGGTGCACAGAGGTTCAGGAGAGGAGTCCTTCACTTGGGGACTGCTGGGGGATGGAAAAGAGAATGTGATACTGGAAGGCAATTCTACTTCATACATCTTGTCTGTAAGAGAAATAATCCTTAGTGAGATTTCTGTCCGCACAGACGTCTGCTAGCGGTGGCTAGGCCAATACTGATGGCTGGTGACAATCCTCCCTGACTGCAGACAGCTCTTGTCACGGTTTTCCTTTCAGAGATGTGGTATTTGGGACTATCCAGCTGCAGTTTGTAGCCGTAGGCTGGCCCAACTTTTGCTGTAGAGCACATTAATTTTTTCTTGCATTTTTTAATAGATAAATATGAATACAGATGTGAGGCTGGCAGCTGTCAATGAAATCTTTATCAAACACAGTTTAATTCTGGGGATTACAGATGTCCTGGATGGGCCACACAACATTCTACAAGTATCCTTTTTGTAGAGAATTTTTCGTATCCTTCCTGGGAAGCTAATGATGTGGAGGTGTTTATTGATGTTATGATCCATGAGGATTTCCAGAGGGTGGGATTTCTAGGATTTGTTTTTTCTCCTATTGGACATGAGGGATTGGGTATTTTTTATTCTCCTGCTAAGTGGGGATTGAGATATACCCAAAGGCAATTGGAAATAATGAGTCTAAAAGATTGAAGTGGGATTAGTCCTTTGGGCAGACAATTATTCTGAAAGTGTATTATACTTACATGACAGTGATGATTCTTATTATGAGCAGAGTGACAACAATGTGCCTATGGCAAAAAACCAAACAAACAACACAAAGAAAAACAGAGTCCCCATCCCTGGGCTCATTTGCTGCTTTTCAGAAATACCTCTTTTGCACTAGACAAAGATTTAGGGGAAAGAAGATAGTTTAAAACTACACTAAAGTGTTACAGGAAGGTGAGAGAGATTGTCTCCCAGATTTGCTGGTGGACCTCACACCTCCCCATAGATAGAGAGAGGCATGAAGTACAAATGGAGAGGGAAGCGAGGCTGAAACACAGGGTCAGAGAAGGCGGCAGGGAGTACGGCAGGAGGGCTGGCAGGGGTGAAGTCATGCAGAATGAGGAGGAAACACTTAAGAACCTGAATTACACGTTTGCTCAGGCCAGCAGTTTTGCACCTCAGTAAGTGAGGACTAATCCAACGAGCCTTCACCTTTACCCACGTGTCCCAGAACTGCCTGAGAGCAGAAAATAACCCAAGGATTTACACTTTCTGTCTGTTCTGGTGTCAGATCTGTTTCAACTCTCTATCTTTTACACTGTTCCTCAATCCCCTTGATGATGGCAGCTTGAGTAGATATACAAGGGCAGACCTTTGGCTGCCTTCTGGGGGGCTGCTGCTCTCCAGGCTGGCAGGACTCACATCCCCAACATGTTGCTCTTGGTAGACTCTTTGCAAACAGTGCCTCCGTCCTGCAGACAAGCACCAAGTACAGTACATTTTGTAAAAATAAATGGAATGAATCCCTAGAAACAAAGGGAAGAAAGCAGAAAGGAGTTTAGGGGAGCTAAGTCACTGTGACCCACCAGTTTATTTAGATCTAAGGCCACTGAGATGAATGATGGCAATGGCCTTGGGTTAGCCCAGTTGTCACCCCCCCCAGGCTGTGTGAGGAGGACTGGCAATGTCCCCTTTCCCTGCCACCCCTCTTCTCTTCCCCATTAGCTTGAGGTTTTGTCTTGGCCCAGACCCTCTTGGCTTAAAATCAGCCCTGAGATGTGTTATTTGGTTCCTGACTGTGTCCTGAGCATCCCATAGCCACCAGCTGCCTTTGCTCTGCTTCCTGCGAGGACTGTACCACGATCCGCACAGAGGCAGAGGGCTGCAGAGGGGCAACCACGGAAAGACCCCTTCCTTAACCCTGCCCATCCCAGCTGTGGTTCGTGCACTTCAGCCCAGAGCGCTGCCTCCAGTCCCTGTCAGCCCACATCGCGGACCTGCAGAGGACACGAGAGGTAAGCGACAGCAGACGCAGCTCGAGCTCCCGCAGTGACACATGCATGTCCACGCCTACGCCCAGGCTTTCGTGGGGTGCAGGTGGGCAAGGAGAACTGAGTGAGTGTCCTCCTGGGCATCCCCTGCTGTGAACTGGGAGCTGGACAGCCTGGGAGGTGGGTAAACTGCATCTGTCGGTGCCCAGTTCAGCAGGAATATGTTTAGGACCTGTGGTATGTGCATATCTGGATAATTAACTGTACAACTTTAACAAAGGAAAGTCATCAAGAATCAAGGGCAAATTTTGAAAGCATGTGTCACAACTTGAAATAGCTGACACCTTGAGCTGTCCTCCTGAAATAAATGGGATAGCCTGAGGAATAAGTAAACACTATACTGGGTTAACTGTACAAAAATGTTGTCCTCTTGGCCTTCTGAAAATGTTTTCCTTTATGCGGGTGTGTACTATACAGACACGGTGCTGTCCTGCACTGAATTGCCCTTGCTGACCACAGCCGTGGGATGAGAGGTGATGGGGTACAGCCCTCCAAAAAATCTCAGGGCTGCTCATCTCCCAACAGATGCAGATCAGGGGATAGACAGCTACACACCAATTCACATATTGGCTGATATAACCCATAGAGTTTTTAAAGACAAGGTTCTCCGTGCCAGGCTGTAACCGTCTTGCTGGGAGTAGTCACCAGCACAAGAGGCAGCTGATGGCAGCAGGATGAAGACACTCAGCTCCAAATGCTGGGCACGGCTCTTGGCCAGTGCTGCCTTTTTTACTCTTGGGATGATAACTGCTGGGAGTAAAGAACGTGCAGGAGGAAATCGTGTCCTTTAAAGGCTGTCCCCAGGACAGCACTCTACCTGCCCTTGGACATCCCCCAAATCTCTTTCTCTTCCAGTCAGACTTGCGGCGCAGCCTGGACCAGCTCTGTGTGGTTATGGAGGCGGTGGTTCGGCCCGACCCGGGGACAGAGGAAGAGGCTTTGCGTGAAGACTCCCCTCTTTTATCCAGCGGGGTGAACCTAAATAAAAAGCCTGTGACATGCAACGAGCTGCTCTGTCTCGTTCCCGAGGGCCCACCAGAGGTAGGGACGAATATTCCTCCCTGACAGACAGAGGTGCCGAATCGTTTCCCCAGGCACCTCGACTCCGAAACCCATCCCAGCAGCCACCAGCCATGGGGTTCACCTCATTTTTCACCTGTAGAAGCACCTGGAAGCCTGGAGGTCCACACACACCTTCTCCAGCCTTGACACTGCTGAGCAGTTAATGCTTACTGAGCAGCTAGTGCTTAATCCTTGAGGAATTCATGGATTGGGCTTTTCCTTGCTGGTGGCCGGCAGTCCCTATTTGGAAGATAACATCTCCCCAGGGTCCATATAGGGACCCAGCACTTGTGTCCGGGCTGGGGATGAGACATGACCATGCCCTGCCTCTGTCTCCTCCATGGCACGTGCCTTCAAAGACTTGTGCCATGCTGAGCAACAAATGTGTCCTCATTCCCGCTCAGCAAGAAGCTTCAAAAGGGATGATTTTGATTTATTTTACAGTTTTCTACTCACCGTTACTAAGTGAATTTGGTGCAGATGACATCCCTGCAGATTGAAGCTCTCTGGCTGTCTACAGGCAAAAAAAAGCACCAGGAGGCAGTGACAGAGCAGGCAGGTCCCCAAGCAGCCTGGCTCCCCGGCCACCCACCAGCAAGCGGTCATTTCATGTCACTCCTCTGCGGGGACAGTGTGCCCGCACTGCTGTGACCAGAAGGGGATCTGGGACAGTTATATATATGCCATTGGCTCCTGTCCTGTTTCAGACGAGGACAGTCCTTGAACGAGGGAGTAAACGGTGTTTAGTGTATCATCCGCTCTTCCTGCAGGTAGATGCTCTGCTCTGACACCTCTCGTGCTTGTTCCAGGTGATGGCCCAGCAGCTCCTGGTGATCTTCAGCGGATGCTACGTCCGGCTCCTGGTCACTGGCTGCCTCCCTCGGGCCGTGGCAGGGGGGCACCTGGAGCACAGCAGTGTCCCCTGTCTCTGTCAGTTCATCGAGACCACCGCACTCAACACACACCAGAGCTGGTTCATGGGCAGGTGACCGGAGAGGGTTGGAAAACACTGAAATAAAAGCTCTCTGTACGCAACTGTGTGAAGAAACTGTGGGGCAGAGGAGAGGGCTGTAATCGCTCATCCTGGACTTATCTGGATGAACGAGTGGAAATAGGGCTCTAATAAAACATGCAAGACACTGACCAGAAAGCTGCTTACCTTTGAGACTTTCTGCCTCCCCACCGGCTTGGTGTGAAGGAGCTGCTCTGGGGGTCCCAAACAATCCAGGGACAGCCTGGAGCTCCCGTGGGAGATTTCCCACTGCTTTTACTTGGGGGCCTCGGAGAGCTGCCAGGTATCCCTGCAGGTGCGAGCCCCACGCCTTCGAAATGGAGTACGTGGGGTTTTTTTAGTACAAGGAAGACAGGGAAAAATTTGTGTGTAGCCATGTTGTAAATGTGATGTTTGCTCTGGATTATGTTTGTGTCGGTGACACGGAGCTTTGTCCTGTGACAGACATAGACAATGTCTCAGACAATGACTTAGCAAACTTTTCATTTAAGAACCACCTCGGGACAGTGCTCGGTACCTACCGCTTCTGCTGCCTCCCCTGGGAGGAGGGTAATGGACATCTTGATGATCCATGGGATGAGGCCTTAAAGAAGGCACTGTGCACTGTGTAGGGCATCCCGGAGCATGGCTCTTCTTAGACTCCCCTTTCTGGTGCATTTTGGGACAGGGCAGTTTCTTTCGTTTTTCCTTTTCCCTCAGTGGGTTTGGACACAGCATGTAAGAGGAGCCAGAGGTGAGCAGGAGACCTCTGCATTTGCATGGAGTCCATGAGGGAATGGGAAATGAAGTGCTGTAAGCCTACAAGAGGTTGTGTGCTCAGGTGGTGCCCATGAATGGAGAACTGCAGTATGGGCTGGGAACTGCTGGTGTCCTCCTCTGTCCCCAGAGCCAGGCATTTCCATGAAATCCAGGTGATGGCATGCACTGATGTTTACCTGACCACCTAACCACGCAGTTTGGTAGGGATAGCTGTCTTAGGAAGTGGCAATGGTCAGAATAAAGAGTCCTAAGGTCTGTGTATTCCAGCCTTGCTGTGGCTGAGCACGCATGGGAGATTCGGGTCTGTTCTACACCCCCCAGCCTGCCCACCTTTCCTCCCGCCCCACCTCCCACAGAGCCCCACATTCCCCTGGGCCAGGCTCGTGCTTCTTCCACCTTAACAAAGCTCAGCATGGGACACCTGCCCTGCACAAAGC
This sequence comes from Grus americana, assembly GCF_028858705.1. Taxonomy (NCBI): domain Eukaryota; kingdom Metazoa; phylum Chordata; class Aves; order Gruiformes; family Gruidae; genus Grus; species Grus americana. The sequence goes on from NC_072871.1 coordinate 2,889,054, forward strand.
CAGGAGGGTTTTAAAATTAAGGTCACTAGTTTGTGCACATCCCTCCGTTGTGTACATCCCATCCTTCCATCGAGCATCACCCCTTCATGCAATATTGTACCAGAAAGGTCTTTGGTATGGAAGGCCAAACCATCTCTCAGGGTGGCACCAAGAGGCTGAGCTCCCTGAACCCTGGGAGCTTAGTGCCAGCTCTGCCAGGCGTGTGGGATGACTCTGCCCCCTCCCCTGTTGTTTCTATCACGAGCCATGGTGAGACAAGGTCCGTCTCTGCCTACACGAGCAGCAAGCCTCAGCAGTGAGCTCTGGTGCTGCCAACATACGATCCAAAGCATCAGTCTGTTCAAACACTGCAATGACAGGAAATCTCTTCCAGGAGAAAAAACACCATGCTCCCAACCAGCCTCTTTCCATCCATCTTTATTTCTGGTTCAGCTTGGGCTGTCACAGGAAGGGGTCGGGCAGATTCCTCCCCGCACTGCGGAGTTTGCGATTCTGCTGTCATTGCTCTCTGTGACGGTGCAGGGTTTGCTGGAGGGGGGGATCCGACTGCGGTCCCTGCAGCTCTCTGCTCTGTGGGTGCTGTGCATCACGGCGGGATGCTGGCTGCCCACTAAGGACAGTTTCACCAGTTTACTGGGCGTGGGGAAGGGGGTTGTACGAAACATCATGGGATTCCCACAGGCCTAAGCTCTAAGACTCCTTACTCTAGCTCAGGAGCTGATTTTACCTTTATGGAAATTTTCTGAATGTATACCAATATCATTGGGAGCACAATTTGGTTTCACAGTATAAAAATCCGATTTGCTGGCTAGGATGCAGTGGCTCATGTTCTCCCCCTGGTGCTTCAGGGCCCAAAAGTGCCAGAAGCATCTGATACACATTGGCAATCTTCTTTTTCTGCCAGCTAGAAAATTCTGATAACAAGAGACTGATCAGGACATTTTATATCATTGTGCTTCTGTGTTGAGAGCAGATATAGGAGGGATCTGCTCATATTTTCCAATCCCTGGGCTGCAAGATTCCCGGCAAATGGATTCCCTGGAGACATCAGTGGGAAGAAAGCTCGTGGTCTTCAGGGAAAGACCACGAGGGCTTTTACCCTCAGGACCTGCAGGGCTGGTCTTGGATGGGGTCGCTGTTCCTGTGAAGTGAGGCTCTTGCTTGGGGTGTTGCTGATACGTCTGCCTCTACATCTGCACATGCACAAGCATCGGAGAAAAGAGGGGGATTCAGGATTAGCCAAGGGGAAGGATTATTGCTGAAGGGACAAGGCTGGGGTGTGAACTGGCAAGGTGCTTGGAAAAACCTCCTGATGGGAACCGTAAGCAATGTTAGGTAAGCGTGAGGGAGTCAGGCCAGGTTTATGACGCAGAGAGCTCTCCAGCAGAGCCCACCTTGCTCCAAGGAGGGATAAAGCTCCGCAGTTTCCAAGCTGTGACCTGGACACCAAAAGTGCCTCCAGATCACCCACATTTCCCAGCCGGATCTGTCCTCTGCTGAGCTGTACACACCTCGTGCCCTGTCCTGGGCCAGCTTTCCCTGGGGTGCTGCTCCTTGCTAAAGAGAGGTGCAGACCACCTTCGCACCAGTGCAGCCCCCTGCATCCACAGCAGCTGAGGGGCTGCTGCGCCCAACCTGCCAGAAAGACACAGGGCCGGACCCTCTGCTAGTGCCAACTGGGGCAGCTCCCCTGATTGCAATTAAACACCCAGCAATTAACTGCAGAGAAGGAGCTTAACTTCTTTGCTCAACGGAGGAGTTGGATTCCTCTCACTAATACACCCAAGTGCCTGCCCTGCTCTTCCCATTCCAGGCCTCTGCAAAGTCCTGGGTCCTGTTGCAGGCCAAATGACTAATGCTCTGCTTTTCCTTCATATGCACTTAATTAAGGCATTAATGAAGAGATACATGCCCATTGCCTCACCTCATCCCCCCATTAAGGATGCAGCTGTTGTTTTAGGGGAAAGGTGATATCCTGGAGGTTTTATAGGACCCCCTTGGCACACAGCTCCCTTTCCTCCCCTGGCACACAACACGGGGGAGCAGCTGAGCGGCGATGGCTCAGCCCTGTGTCTTCCCCATGAGTCTCCTGTGACAGCCCTAAGCTCCTGGCTGAGGTAGGAGACCACAGGGCATGACCTGACCGCCACGGCAGCTGCCCGGGAATGCGCTTGTGCTTGGGTGTAGCTTTGAGCGAGTTTGCACAACTGCAACCAGGAGTGACTCAGCCGAACCAGTGAAACTGGTATTGGAGAGGCAGGTCTTTCCCATGCTGAGATTCCTACATTTGCTGTTCAAAAATGATTTAATTTTGATAGCAAGCTTTAACAACTGAGCAGCACGGCCGGGCGATGCAGGAGCAGCTCCCCGGTGAGCCCTCCTTGGCAGGAGCAGCCCCCATGGCTGGGGCAGGGGTGAGGAGCCAGGAAGGTCCTTGCCAAACCTGCCGTGCTGAATCGGGGGCAGCCAGGAGGAGCAGCTGCTCTCAGGCATATTGCATGAGTGATCTGCAAAGTCATAGTGATTTGTGTGTCTTAAATGGGCCAGGAAGGGGCTGGGGAAGATTGGCAGCAAGGACAGAAATCTCTCGCTGCCAACTGGGGTGCATGGTGATGCATTTTGGAATTTAGCAGGATGCCTGAAATAACAAAGATTGCCCCAGGGAGATGTAGCTCTGGGGAAGTGGTGCTTCAGCAGGTTACATCCACTCACCACTCTGATTACCCCCAGAGTAAGTCTGTCCTCCTCCCTTCCAAAGGCTGCTATTTGCTCATCCTCTCTGTCAGGGGCTGGGATGCAGCCATGACATTTAAAGGCAAAACCCAGCGAGGGAAGACAAAGCAGGAAAGAAAATAAACTTTCTCAACTTCTACCTGTTACGGTTCTTCCTCAGACAAAGCGCCTGGCTCTGAGGAAGACCACGGTTGCTGAAGCACAGGCAGGGAGGGATGGGGACTCAGTGCATCTCCCCGGTGGGCAGCTTGCCTGAGAGAGCAGGCAGCAACAGGAGGTGCCCCCCACCCTGGGAGCCCAGGCAAGCCCTGGCCCCTCCATCCCCACACGGTCGGCACTGAGGTGTGTGGATGTCCCCGTCCCCAGCGAGCTGCTGACTTACTTTGGTGGCGGCTGCGGGGGGCTGCCTGCGCCGGGCAGGGTGGTGGCTGCGGGTGCTCCCGGCTGCACAGGGACCCCATCTTCCTGGCCACATAGCGGCAGGCTGGTGGGAAAGGGGAGACCTGTCTGCTCCATGCAGCAATGCAAAACACCAGCTACCCTGAATATCCCTCCCCAGAGAGGGACCTCTTTGTGAGCTGGGGGTCCTGCAGAGGAGGATTGGCTGGGGATTGCGCTGGACCCGTGGCATGTCATGGGCAAAAGTGACAGAGGAAAAGAAGGGGACTGGATTTAATGGGCTAACGGGAGTTACAGTGTCTGGTCTCCTGGCTGTGCTTCAAACCACTCCAGCACCAGCCTTCCTCCCCCCACAAGCTGAGGCCATAAAATATGCAGAGTATTTACCATGCAGATATCCCTCTAAGCTCTCTTGCCTTAAATGAGAGGTTTCCTTACCGTTGATAATTACTCAAACCATTTTCTCCTGGGCTCAGCAAAGCTGTCTTTTCCAGGCAGCCTGTCTCTTCCTCTCTCTCCTCTCGCAGTCAGCTCTGCAGTGGTTTTATTTCTGTACAGCCCGGCTTCCTCCTTCTGTCTCTCCCGTGGTGATGTTGCTCCAGCAACACCCGGTCACGCGCGGGGAGGCAGGGTCAGCCCGGTGCTGCCTCTGGGCAGGGCTGTGCTGTGCCGGGAGTGGGATCCCTGCACCTCCCGGGAGGGTGGAAGCACTCTGAGCATTGGTTTTGGGCAGCGGCACGGAAGTTTGAGCAGACCATGCTGAAAAGGCAGCTTGGCCTTGGCAGGAGGAACCGCTGTTGGTGCTTTGTGGCTGGTGGAGGACCTGGGTTTGAGATGTGGGGAGGTAAATCCGTTGCTGCAATCTCTAAGCTGAGTTGGAGAGCATTGCTGCAGCGTGCACTTTGTTTGTGTGGAGCAGGGGGTGAAGAAGGGGATGTTTCCTTTCTTTCCTGCTGCCATCTGAACACTGCAGGGAGGTGAATGTTCTTCCCTCCCCCAGCCAGACCTTCAAACCCTCTTATACTGTGTCCTGTTGTAGGCAGGGGAAGGTAAGGGTGACATCCCCAGCAGATAAGATGTAGGCAGCAGCGTTGGCCTTGGTTTCTCCAAGGTCCTTCCCCCATACCACCTCCAGAGCACCGCTTGACTTTTGTCCTTGGGGTCACTGCAGCCAGCTACTAGAGAAATGCAGATTTTGTGCATCCTTTGCAAAACCTTGCTGTTGTTTATGCTTGGTATGTGTTCCTTAATCTCGAAGTCAGGTGAATTCTGAAAGCTTCTGCTTTGCCCTTTGACCAGGGCAATGTGCTTCCTATCTCCAAACCAAGCACTCGCTGATTCAGGCAGGTTGGACTTTGGTTTCGATGGCCTTGCCTTGGGATTGTGTAAGGTTGGCCAGAGATGTGGTTGAAGGAGTGCAGGTATTGTGTCTCACGGCATTGCAAGTCAGCAGCCTGGGCTGCTGCAGAAGAAAGTGCAAGATCAGTGTGTGAGATAGAGAGGAGCTAACATCACTCCACCCCACCCTCAGTATTGCTCTGGTCCTCCATGTCATGAGATTTGAGTAAGCTCTGATGCGCTGGGCTGAAAGCTGTAAAATGCAGCATAGAAACCTTTAGTTCAGCTGGTGTCCTGTCATGCTGCTGTGTGGTGTTAGTCAAAGGCAAAGGCTTGACTGGACATGAAGAACAACCTCTGCTCTAAACCATCGAGGACTCCCATCTTATCATCAGATGTTACTGAAGCCTGCAGGTGTGTGTGATACAAGATCTGTAGGTGTTTGAAAAAAAAATAAATTCAAGAAAAAATGTCCAAACCCTGAGCATTGCCCTCCAGACCTGCCACCCTAAAACCCCCCCGCCTCACCCTCCAATCCTCTCTGGAGGACCAGAAGAGTTCACCAGGACAAGGGCAATGATCGCATCACAGCCTTGTGCTGTAAGAAATAGCGAAGGTGGCTGGAGGAGTAAAGCGCTCTTCTGAGGCTTTGATTTCAATGGTTTGGTATCCCCTTGACTCCAAACCCAATGTGTTTCAGATGGGTGTTATCTTTTGCCAAATGTGCGCTGTAGAGCTGACTGGTTTGCAGACGCATCCCTCTAGATGGTGCTAAGCTAAAGAGAAAAGGCAGATGGCGAGAGGCCTTGGAGGAGAGGCTGTCCTGCAGCGCACTGCCTCTGCACATCTGGCGCTGCCTGAGGCCTCCTGGCCTACGAGAACATCTCTGCTTGCTCCCAGCGAGGCGCCCGTGCGTTTGTAGAGGTGCTCTCCTATGGCACTCATCGCGTCTATTTGCAGCAAATACTTCTCAGGCCCTTCTACTTCATATTTGCCTTGCTGGTGTGTGAGACTCCACAATCATGACTTTAATCAGTGCATCTGTTCCCATCCATGTATTAAATCAGACAAGTTGATTTTTAATGGCAAAAATCCATCTGAGCTATTTTTTCTACTTCAACCAGTTTTACTGAGCAGCACAGCTAAGACTACATCAGTTGAGTCCTCTTCTATCTCATGCAGGGCTAGCCAGAATCTTAACAAAATTCAAGCATAGATAATGTATGGTTTATTGATGTGGGCAATCGAGAGAGAACTCTGGCTGCCAGAGAACAGCAAGGATCATTGAGGCTTAGCTGTGAAAGGAAGTCTTTTAGATCAACAACTGAACAGATTTTACTTTGGAGTCACAGATGGGCAGTAAATAAGCTAGTGAAAGAGAGCTATTGTTAGAAGAGACTTTTAAAAAAGAATAGCCACATTCAGGTCTGTTTTTCTTCCTGCTAAGTGGGGAAGAAAAACTCTATTGGCCTCAATAGCACTGTATGGATGTAATGCTGTTAGGAGAGGAGAACTGAGCTCCGGTCCTGTGCCTTGTTCTGCAGCGGTAAAAGATGTTTGCTGGTGCTGAAGGTATCAATGCACAACCTGCTGGTTTTGGTAGGAGCGCAGAAGACAGCTCTCTGGCACAAGCAGGCTTAGCTCGACTGGAGCCGAGGAGCGTTCAGCTCCCATCCAGGTGTGCAGCATAGAGAGCAACCTGAGAAGTGAGTTTTGGTGTTGGTCCTGTTCCTGTGCAATCAGCTCTGGCTGCTGTCCCAATATCACCGTTTCCCTCATGGAGAGAGGCTGTTACAGGTTTTAATTACTCCCCATTCTAGATTTGTTGGCCTGAGCTTTGAGTGTTGTTTCTACTCATACAGTGGAGAAAGCCTGCTTTTGCCAAGTTTTCCTTCCAAGAATGGCTCAGGTCCATTTGTGATGAGCCCATAAACTGGATTAAGAGCTCAGGGACAGATTTTCAAGTGTTTGAAACCCATAATCTGGGCTGGGCTTTCAGAACAGCTTAGTCCCCTTGTAAGCAGCAAATTATGGTCATAAGTGCTCAGCACTTTGCAGTTTGTATCAGGCTACTTGAGTCCATGTTTTCTGTAAAGCGCAGCACCCAACGCTCCAGGATTTTTGCGAAAAGCAGGGCAGTTATCCGAGTGCTGACATGAGACCTGAGCTCTTCTGAGGATGAGACTTCTCAGCCTCTTGATTCTCCTTCTCAAGAAGTGTAAGCACCTCTGAAAAAAATTAGTCCTCAAATTAATCCATGGGCTGCAGGCAACCTATCATCCATGAAAATCTCTGATATTGCCCATGACCACAGAACATTTACTTGTGAAGTTAATGAGGGATCTCATCTCCAGCCATCAGCCTGACTCTGTTTTAGAGCATCTCCACTGTAGCCACCTCCGTGACCTGTGGATTCTGCAGACAGACCTGAAGATAACTTCAGTGTGGATGAAACTAGAGCTGTTACAAGGAGCGATGTGGCCACAGCTAAATTCCCACTATTTTCACAATTTTATTGGTGGATTTTACCCTCAGCATCGCTACACCTGCCCTTCTCCCAGTACTTCAGCTTAGCTGCACCATCGCACCTTTCTCTGAACACCTGCTTGCTTAGGAGGAAATAAGTTAGGCGAGATGGGTTTAGGGGTCTGGTCCAGTTCAGAAGAAAGGAAGGGTGATACTTAGCACCCAGAGGGCTGGGTCACTGCAAACCGGCTGAGCATCATGGCCACTGCTCTGGAGCAGCTCAGTGGGCTGCGGGGCAGCAAGGAGGCAAAATGCGCTTCTGTAAACATGGTGCTGCTGCTGTTTACTTAAGTGCTGAAAAACAACCACAGGCAGACTGATGCACTGTGTCAGAAAACCTCATTGGCGTCAGGAGTCAAGGCATAAGCAAAATGTCAGCAAGTCCAAACAAGGCTTTCTTCCAGAGGTCCGGCATGCAGGGACGGAGGGGTCTTGGTGCGCAGGAGCCGATGAGACACTTGCAATGCAAATTATTCATGACTACAGATAACAAGACAGGGAAAAGCTTTTCTGGAGCCAAAGTTGGCATCTTGTATTTCCGGATGCTTTGTTCTTGGCACTGACGGTGGGGAATTCCTGTTGAATCAAATGTTCCTTGGATGGGACTGGCTCTTGTCACCTTGCTGACCTCTTTGCTGTGGCATGGTGCTCATTTCTGCTGGCGGGCCCATGCCACTGGCCCAGCCCAGCTCTTCCTCTCCAGCCTGGATGAAGTAATTGCAAAAGGCATATTTCTGAATAATTGGTCCTGGCATTTGCAAGTCTGAGGACAGATGAAAGTGACTGCAAGCCTTTCATGGCAAAACACCCCCAAAATTGTTTACCTGTGCCCTTGGCAAGATGACATCCTTGCTGAGAGGCAAGAGAGACACCAGTGCAACTCAGAAATTGATAACCATGACATGGACAGTGCCCAGCCATCGTGGGGAGGGTTTCAGGAGAAAGGAGGGCTTGTAAGAGCCCCAGGGAGAGACGGTGGATTGGTTTATCCCCCGTGGAGCGAGGGCAGAAGGGTGGCAGCAGTGCCAGCCCAGCTTGGCTCATCCCCAGGCGCTCTGAGCAAATACTGACAGCAAAGCTGATGGAGGAGATCCCTCGGGGTGTATTTAACCTCCTGGTGCTTGCTAATCATGTTAAGGGCATGGGAGCCATCGCCTGGCCTGGCCTTGCTGCGGTTATCATTCTTGGCTGGGCATTTTTAGCAATTACTGGCAACCTCTGAAGGAACGGTATTTTGAGATAATTTGCCCACAAAGCACAGGATAAAGATCACTGTCCCCTGCACCTTCTCTGGATGCATACAAATGAGTGAACATGCAAGTCAGAGCTGCAAGGACTTGTGTGCATCTTCTTCAGCAGCGTGCTGTCACGTAGGGCAGCCTTAAAAACCCATACAAAAAAGGCATACATGCAAACCAGTGCTCAAAACCCTGGTGAAACTGGATACATCGGCTTCCTTCTCATGCACACGGACAGATAGCTGACAGAAAGGCTGTTATGTGACACAACTCGCTCTTGAGAAGTGCTATTTGGTTGTCTCTTGCCATTGCAGTGTCCTCAGAGGGCTCATGTAGAGACTCTTCAGCCTTTTGATGTTGCGTCTTCCTGACCACGCTCCGCTGTACTCCACCTTTCTGGGAGACTGGCTCAGCTCTTCCCTTCCTCTGGCCCCAGGTCACCACTGCCTTCAAGGAGATTTTGGGATTGCTGTTAGCGCTTTGGAGTCTTTCACCCATTAAATGCTATCAAATATTGGATGCTTTTTTTTTTTAATATATACAGTCTTTATTTTTTGCTCATTGCTGGGCAGCTGGTGAGAATTAAGCTTGTTTTTTTTCCTCTGAAGACTGAAACAATAAGGACATCTAATACTGTAGCCTTCCCTGTGGCTCTTGGTGTTTCCTTCTCCTCTTAGTTCTCATGAATGCAGAAACCCCCTTTTTTTACTGTCTCTCTTAACCCTTTCTGTCTAAATCTCAGTTTGCATCTCAACGTTTGAGTTTATCACTAAATACTTATGCCACTCTTAGACAGTATTTACCCACATATCCTCATTTCTAGGTGTTGTATTGCTCATTCTGATTTTCTGAAAGACTTCTTGTTGCAAATATGCTGGTTCTTCGTAACACTTTCTATTTTTCTGCATGGGGAGAGTTTGCTATTGTGCCTTTTATTTTTCCTTTATGAGCTGCCCACTCTTCTGCTTCTCTTTGATTACTTTCCGGTTTCAGATTTTCAGTCAGTTCACGTTATGAACTAAACCGAAAACTGACTGTTCACATGATCTGAAACCATCTAGAAGCGTAAATTTGCCTTCTCTCTACAAGCCGTGGTTGTGTTTTTCACTCGGCGTGGGCATCAGTGCAACCACACCAGCATGCAGCAGTCCCCAGGCTGGATTTAGCGGGTCGTGGGAGAGCGAGGGAGCCGTCCGTCCTTTCGGCAGCCGCTGCCTGGAGCACGTCATGGCAGAACGTGATGCAGACGCTCTTCCTCCCTCCTTGCCAGCATCCGGGTTCACCTATCGCCAAGAACGAGAGCTCCTGACTTCAAGACATCAGCTAGTTTTGACTGAAGCCAAAATTAGTATCAGGATCCTTAAATATTCCAGCAGAAGGTTTTTATCCACAGTCCTTGGATATTACCACTACATTTGTAACAGATCTCATGGGATGCAGATTTTTATTAGGAAGGAATTGCATCTGTGATTAAATCATGCTACGGTGCTGTAGGGCAGCCAAATGAGCAAAGGACGTTTGGCTCACGACTGAGTATTCTGACTTCTGTTTTTTTGTGACCCCAGATTCATTTCCAACGATAAACTGTGGCTCATAACACACAGCAGAGCTTCCAGTAATAAAAAAGAGACTAGAGCAGCACATGGAAAGAGAAGTGTCTTGCCTGACAACACTGCATGTTGTTCTGTGGTTGGACCACAATTTTTTTTTTTTTTTCAGGCTGAAACAACGAGAAAGCTGCATCAGAGCCCTCAGTGATAGCACTAATGAATGGCTGCACTCTTCCTTTGAGCATTTGAAGCTCCTGGGTTATTTTATGACTGGGGCCATGCGGTTTGGTGGTTAGGGTGCAGGACCGGCGAGACAGGAGACAAGGATCTTCTGGGCTGCAAATAGGAAATGCCGGGGCTTTCTTGCTGAGGCAAGAAATTCCCTCTGGGTCAGACTGTCGTGTTTAAATAGCCAGTTATTATTTACACGAAATGGTATTTAATTCCTCCTCACCTGAGTGAAACCATTGCTTTGGGTATTAGGTTTGGGACATGGTTAGTCAGGGACCAGGGAAAGTTTAAGCGGTGTGGGGTGAACTGTGCCTTGCTGAGCTCTGCTCACCCTACCCGGGCATCTCTGAGCCCCGCCGGGCTCCCTCCCCATCACAAGGCACCGCGGGGAAATCAGTGCCAAAGGATTTATTAAGTGCAGGACGGACCAGGGCTGTGCTCAGCTGTTGGCTTGGTACTTTTAGCTCAGGAAAAAAAGGCCACTCTCTTCCTATTAATAAGCCGCATCATTTGGTGAATACTGCCCAGCATACCCGCTGTGCTGGGCAGAATCCAGGGACTGATGCGTCAGGGTGCGTTTTACTTAAAAAAATCTTTCTCGTGGTGGGAGAATACTAGAAAGCCTCAAAAGTTGTTTGCTGAAGGAGAAAATAACCCACCAAAATTCATACTCATGGCGTGAATTTTAGATGAAAAATTGAGGGAGGAGTTGTAGCACTGAAGTCTTTGGTATTTTCTGATCAGATTTTTTTTCACTACGTTGAAAGGGGAATGGTGCAAAAACTTGGTCCTTAGCCAGGGCACTAACTATACTCCTGGTAGTGACAGTAATAAATGTGATTGATTGACTTCAAAGGAACTACATCAGCTTGCAACCACTGATGGTGTGGTCTGTCAGCTTTGGGAGCAAATTAAATAAGAACGGTTGTTACTAACATAGGCAGGGGTGAGATTTTTAAAGCAGGCCAGGGATTTAGCTGTTAACATTAATGGAACATTTATAGAAAAATTTCTGTGGGCTGCTTTACAAATCAACCCGGGGTGGCTGTGGGCCAGGCTGTTGACTGCATAGACCTGATGTGACTTTTACTTACGGTAGTTTTAAGTCTCCAGCATCAGCTCCCTTGACTTTAATAAGGTTAGCCTGGATTTACAGCATCGTAAGTGAGGCTGAAATCAAGTTTTCTGTGCCTATTAGAGGGTGAAATTGATGTCTTTGCAAAGAGCCCAGCCAGCCAAAGGTTCTGCAATACTGAAATCCCAGAGTGGACCAACAGTGGGATTTTCAGAACCACCTAACAGCCTTCCAGTGGGACTCCTTCTGTGGGTTGTGAGGCTTTGAAAATCCCAAAAAAGGCCTGACTAACCCCTCTAAGGGGAAAGCTGCTTTCAAGTGACTCGTTAGCCTTAGTGCAGGGAGGTTAAGTTGATGAAACCACTTTCTAAATTAGGTTGGCTAAGTCAGCATCCCTTTTCGCACAGGGACATGGCAGCAGGAGGTGGGTCCATGAGCAAAATTGTGGGGCAGAAGCTGGTCCCACCCAGATGCACATTCAGCACGTGGCACCACGGAGGGGACATGGGGCACAGGAATGCCCTCAGCCCCATAGTCTCCATCACTGGGGATCCCACAGTGCCTGAAACCAAAAGGCTGACTGCAGGAAAGCTGCTTCTCGTCAGATATTCTGCCTGACCGGAATCAGGAAGTGCTGAAAATTCACTAAGAACGTCACAACTCGGGGGCTTTGCAGAGATTTCAGATAGACCCCAGACAAGCAGCAATGGTGCTGAGCGTGACCATGGTGATGAGACCTGATGGTTGTCTGCTCCGTGCTGTGTGGAGTCGCTCACCTCTTTGCAAATGCTGCACATGAAGGTGATGATGGGTCTTGCAGAAGGGCTGGGCAAAATGATGTGTGATGCTTGTCTTGGCTGAAGCTTTGTGGTGTGAGATTGACCTCAGTGCCTGAGAAAACAGGGCCTCTTTGTTGCTACATGAGAAAAGCTGGGCTGAGCAAGAGTCATGCTCTGCTTAACTGAGCCAGAGCAGGAAACTGGGATTAAATGAGACCTCAAGGCATGCATCGGTCATGCTTGATTGCAAGTACAGGGAACACGTGCTGTTGCTCCAGATCTCTGAGGACCAGCTGCCAAGTCAAAACTGCTGGTGCATGGGCCAGCTCGAGTCTGCTCTTGCTCTCCCTGTTGCATGGCAGGAAAAGTTCCTTTGCAGGTAACGGCAGTTGATGATGCCTGTCCCATCTCTGTGGCAATTTCTGTGCTGGAGTGACAGAGCCAGGACTTTCTGCCTGATCCCAAAATCTGTCCCCAGTGTCTCTGAGTAAAGTGCTCCTAGGAAAAATGGATTAATAACTATCAAGGGGTAATGAGAAAAAATCAAGCAGAGATTCCCATGCTGCACAGCAGATGCTGTCTCTGTAGGTCCAATCCTGTGAACGGTCTAATAGAGACAGTGAAAATCTCATCACTAGAGTTAATTGTGGCAAGATGAGTGAAAAGACTGAGATCTGTGTTGTGATGTGCTTGTGCTGTCATGCTTGAGGCTGGGCTGTACTTGGTCTGTCCCAGATCTGTGCTTTATCATCACGGGATACTTCCTCTTGCTGCCTGCACTTTCAGCCTCCCAAGCAGAGGTTTTCATCCAGCCTCTCCTCTCTGCTATCTGATTTCCGTGTCAAAGATAATTACTCCAGAACCAGCTTCCCCAGACAGCAGTGAGGGAATTCAGAAATAAAAGATGTTCAGGAATCACCCCTGTAAGGGACAGATGATGTCTTCTGGGGTAAAGAAATACCAAAAGGCCTCTGCTACCTGGCACGGTCTGGTGATGCACAAGTCGGTGCAGGACCGTCCTGCCAGCCGTACTCAGCTCTTCCGCGTGGAGCCATGCAGCACCCCCGCAGAGCTGACCTTCTTTTTTAATCCTTGCTCTTCTCCTTCACCATGAGACCAGACAGACATGGAGGATGTGACAAATAGTGTGGGAGGTTTCCTAAACAGGCACAAGAGTTGGGTGCCCGGGGTAGGGCAGGAGATGCCAGCTCCACTCCTGGCTCTGCTCTCACTGTGGTCTTACGCAAATGGCTTCATTTCTCCATTTCCTTCACGTCTGATTAGCTAAAGCATTTTGGGGGGGCAGAGACCGTGCTTTATTCTATTTGGGCAAAGCACCACCTGTGAGGGAGGCTGGAGGAAGCTGATGGGACAAAAAAACACAGCATGTCACAGCTCTTGCCTGGGGCAGTTGTGCAAGGAGCAGCTCACTCCCAGGGCATGTGGCCTCGCACTGCCCTACGGCACGACCCTGCTGTGGGTCTTCTTCATCCGTGCCTGTGCGGGACCCCAAGCACCAGGGTCTCGGAGGTCCTGGGGTGCTGCTGCTGCTCCCTGCGCAGCCCTGACCCCCCCCTCCCCCGCCCCGGGTCACGCTCACAAGTGACAACAGGTAGGGCAGGAGGTGGGAGAGGGAAAGAGGGCACGGCTGGGAGTTAAATGGCTGATGCAGCTTGGGCTGTTACAGGTTTTGTCAAAAGAGAGGTCTCAAAAAATTATTAATACCTTTTTTTTCAACATATTAGTAAAGATGCATTGATTCCAGGAAAATGTTATTTCCTCCTTGGTATAAATCTTAATAAGTAATTCCCTACAAAGGCAATTAATCATCTCCTTCCAGACTTTGGATTACTAAATATATACCTATTAAGAATTATGGTATCACTGCTTTCACTGTATGTTCAAGCCCATTACTAGAGTTGTTCACAGAAATAACCCCAGCTAGCTCATATTTTCCATTGGTCACCTTACACTATTAGTGTTCTTATTCTTCTTTTGTAAGAACCCAACAAAAAAAAAAAAATTGAGAAATGGGATACAAAAATGACAAAGTACTGAGGAGATTAAATATTTTTCTGATGAATTTTGCCACCACTGTAGTTTCCTGGAGGATGCTTTAGAATTCATTTCCTATGATAGGCTGCTAGATAGAGGTTTGTTTTTTTTTTATTTTGCATTCATCCATATGTCTGCTGGTAAAAAGCTCTGTACATAATCCATTCCAGCAGCTCTGTTGTATCTCGTCCATTGGCACTAAAGACGGGGTTGCATTAACTCCTAGATAGTACTGAAAATCTGTGTTACAAATTACTGTGTCAAGAAGCTACTGCAACATGCTTGAAAGGCAGAGAAAACTCAGCAGTGTGATTTCCCTCTGCAGATTGGAGGCTGCTGATGCCAGGGGGTGCAGAGTCCTGTGGCTACAGGGGTCTGGGCAATTTGGGCTCCATCCAGGCTTTATCACAGGCTTTCTCCGTGATGGAGCCAGTTGCTCTGAAAATTCTCCCTGTGTTTTGAGACTCTGTGGGAGCTGGGGGCTTTGGTATTCTGCCCATGGTGATTGCAGGGATACAGCTACAATGTCGTCTTCTCCGTTTGCTGTTGCTGAAGTGGAAGCACGCACGCTGCCTCCCCCACTGAATCCCACCCACAAAGCATTTAACCCCATTTTTAACTACTACTCTGTGCAACTCCTTGCCAAAAGCTAATTGTGGCTGCGCTGGGAGATGCCAGTTCAAAGAAGGAGCAGGGAGAGGTTGGTCCTTGGGAGTTCCTGGCAGTGCCAGAAGGAGCAGAACCAAACCAGCGATGGATGCTGTGTGCCTTCTGCAGGGAGCAGAGCTGCTTTCATCCCCAGACTTTAATCCTGGCGTAGCAGAAGGGGGTGTCCCAGGGACACCCCAGCACTGTTGATACAAACCCACCCAAAATCACCTTCGTGGGGCAGCGTGGAAGCTCTGGGGAAGCACAGGCGAGGGCTGGTGCAGACGTGCTTGTCAGCTGCTGGTGCAACGTGCCCAGAACATGCATGACGTGGTGGTTTCCCATGATGCGCTCCAGAAAACAGCTTTTCTGGAGGGTGCTGCTGGGTGGATGTATCCCTGTGCAGATTTTTTCCCTGGTTGCCAGCTGGCAGCATCCTTGTTTACTCCAGTTTTTGAAAAGGGAAACGAATCCTCTGAGCAGTCGCACTTGCTGAAACAGGCAGGCCTTTTGGGAAGCTAACGAAATTTGGCAATTCTCTTGTAGCTGTTGGTGCCACACATATAATATTTTCTTCCCTATGCTTTGCTTTAGCTTTTGGATTTTATTTTCTCCCCCCATCTTTTTCTCTGTGTATCCATGGTCTGGGGGGGGGAAGGGAGTTTTAACACCCAGAGTTGCCCAGTCCCTCTCATTGGGATACTGGGAAACCGAAGCAGCTTGCAGCAGAAATGGAGCAAACTTTGGTGTAAGCATGGGCCTTTTTGTCCCAAAGAGGGTGCCAAGCTACGTGGGGGGATGAGTTCCCAAACCTCTTTTTGGTCTGGACAAGACATTTTTTTCCTTATAAACAGGTGACCTCATCACAGTGGGTTTGCTTACGGTGAGCAAAGCCAAGCAGCAGAGCAGATGGTCACGTTAGCCATGACATTTGTGTCCTTCCTTCCAACTGGCTGCTTGTCTGGGTGCCAAGAGCGAGGGCTCTATGCAGATAGCTGGAACCAGGCATCTCAAACTGGTTTATTTTTTCAGCCTGCGAGACTCATTTCTATTTATATCCCAGATCCAGCACTGAGTTCCTGGGCTAGCGTGAAAATTTAGTTGCATTAAATAAAACAGAGAACTTAAAAATAGCCTGGGCCACCGGATCTGGGCTCGCTACTCTGGAACAGCTTATTCAAGAGCTTTACGTGTTCAGATAAGCACCTTACTGTTCAAACAGCAGCTTCCACTTGGCCAACCAAAACAGCAATTTGGAAAATGAGGTTCATTTATTAAGTTGAAAAGCAAACAAGGTGTGTTTCCTATAGCTCTTGTGCTTTAGTGGAAATCCCAGGTTAATGACGCAGCCAGGGGAGAAGGCTGAAGGCAAAACAAGTGCTGCTGGAGCAGAGGTCTGTTCCACATCTGCTCATGTAAGCAGGCTGCATGCCCTGCATCAGAGATGAAGTGTCTGTCTTTCAGCACGCCATCCTTTTAAACACTTTTTTTTTTTCCTCAGGCCTTGGCCCTGAGGGATGATCGAAAAAAGAAATGTGCCTCCAGGGACTGATGATGCTTCACTGGACGCAATGCTCAGGGATGCTCTCAGCGAGTCATACAGATGTTTTTAAAAAAGTAAAAGCTGTCTTAGGGAGTCACTCCTCAAACAGAGCAAGCCGCACGTGCGGCGGCGGGTGATGCATGTGGGACTTCCAGCACACACCAGGTTTATCTGTGTTTCAGGTCCTTATCTGTAGGAGGTAATGATAAACACATTCCTGTGTGTTTAGCCCATAAAGTACCTGTTATGAGCCTTATTGTTAGTGCACTGAGCATTGCTGATGCCCAGGTGTATTATATGGGTCAGGACTACTGTAAGAGAGTGCCGATAAGGTGCAGCGTCGGGAGGCTGGAGAGGGGAAACAGCCCTTCTCTGCACAGATCTACGGTGTCCATCCAGAGGAGCAGAAAATCAGCCTCTTTAGGAAAAGACGGGAGGTGAGGGGGATTCAGGGAGATGGCAAGTACTGTTGGGGCAGTGGGAGAATGGCGTGTCAGCTCTGTGCAAAGGTGTCACACAAAATATCACCGGCACAGGGTGCCAGTGGATCCTATCAGACCTTTGCAAGTCACCTTACGAACGCTGCTGAAAAACACTCCTAGCAAAGCGGTCAGATGTGTATCTGCAAGGGTAGAGTTAAGAGCAGAGACTTGCCTCTGTACCAGAGGGTTAGCTTCGAATTTTGGTACAAGGGCTGCCTGAGCAGTGGTAAGGACAGAGACTGGTACTTCCAAACAGACCGTTCAGCACGTTTAAAATCCAAAAGGAGGATGTGCAGTTTCTTCTTTTTGTTATGTACAGCTGCTGGGATGTACTCCAAGCTCAGAAAAGCTTTTTGTCAGGAGGCACTGCCACTCTCTGGGTCTTCTGGGAGGACACGGTGCTCCCGGCTGGGGTCTGGTCTGGCTGCTCTGGGCACTGCGGGTACCATATCTCCTGTGAGCTGTTTTGGTGATGCCAACTCAAGTTAAAACTCGGCCTGCCTTCTCAGAGCTGTTTGTGCACAAGTCAATCAACTTCACTTAGCCACCTTACACTGTTAAGGGGGTTCTTTCTTTTGAGCCTTCCCATTTCCATGGCCCTGAACTCTTAGCACTGGGAAGTCGAGGGCAGGACTGTCACCGGGGTGCAGGGCAGAGCAAGGGGTGAGTCAGATCCTCCGCAAACCCATTCACCCACCGGAGGTGGCGAGAGTCCCTGTGAGTCGGGAGGGAGCACGGGTGACCATGCTCCCCATCACAGGCACGTAGGTCACAGGCTGGGTTGGATGAGTCTGCGGTGCCTTGTCAGCAAGCAGAGGTCCCTGCCCCAAGAAGATTCATCACATGTGAATCACCAAAGTGAGAAAAATGCGTCATCTCCGTCTTACAGCTGTGCGTAAAGCGAGGCGTACCAAGAGCGAGCAACCAGTTTTTGCTCAGGGGGGAAATCAGTGATGAAAGCAGGACTTTAGTCCTGGCCCTCGGTGAGATGCAGTATTTTAGACTGACTGTGCTTTTCAAACAGCATGTTTCCTGGGGGCAAACAAGTGGTGCCTGCGTGTTAATGAGGGTCCTGCACAATACGACAGTATTTGGGGATGGGGAAAAGTCCAAAATGGACAGGTAAAAATGGGCACTCATAAAGTTTCTCAAAACTTAAAACAGATGCAGAGCAACAAAGGCAAATGGATGAAAAAATGTTCCATTTTCTTGGGTGGAATTATCCCTGATGTATATCAGCTAAAGGTTAAAAATCAGGTTCAAGAACTCTGCCCAAGTTCATACTGGATGAATGATCTTGCACATCAGCATGTAAGACAAGTCACATTCACACCAATATGCAATTATAATAAACAGGAAAGTTATTTATGAGCATTATTAGCATAATTGATCTGCTGATGAATAGAGTTGCCACTGTCAAGTAACAAAGCAAACAGGTGTGATTGAGGTTAGTAACTGTTTGTCTATCAACCTTTCAGGTATCTCATGTGCAAATATTCAGACACCTCTGGCTCATGTTAAAGCAGGCAATTGATGTGAGAATCTGAGCCTGCACTGAGTGCCAAACAAAAAAGTATATCAACTTTCATGAGGTGGTTCAAAATCTCGGCAAAATTAGGAAAATCTTGTGGCTGATGAGGTAAACCGACTAGATCATCCTGACCAGCCCTTTCTACAGTAAAAGTGAGGAGAGAGTACGAGTCTGAACAGATTTTGAGCAGGTGGGGACCTGCAGCCTTGGCTATGAGTGACGTTTGAGGAAAGTCAAGGTTCAAGGTAGATTTAAGCTGTCTGGTGAGAGCTGATGGGCATTTTGTGTGATATTAGTGCCAGTGCAGTGATAACATGGACTAGGGATGGAGCTGAAATACCTGTTAGGAAATAGGTATTTCCCTGCCATGGGGGGCTGAGCTCACCTCACCGCCCAGGCTGGTGGAGAGGGGTCTGCAGAGCTCTTCAGGGGATGCATTCCCCCCAGAGATGCTGTTTTGGGAGACAGGACATCTCTCTTGGGCTCAGTGCCAAATTCAGAAAATTTCTTTAAGAACTTAAAAGCTGAGTGAGAGGAAAATTGCGGGCTGCAGGACTCTCATTGCAGTGCTGGCTCAAGGGCAGCATAAATTAATTATGGTTTGTACATAATTTTGCCAAGAGGTTACCAGGGGGCACCTGCACATTTTTGGATACATATTCAAAAATACATTTCAATTTTTGAAACCCTTCCAGCACGAGGCTCAGTCATGGCAGAGCAGTGACAGGACAAAAAGCAAGAACCCAAATAAAAGGTTCAGGCCTGCCGTTTTTGAAAGGATAAGAATCACTTAATGAAGCCATCACAGTTGGCTGATTGGAAACTATTGCTCACCTTTCTGGAACAAAGGTGTCTGCTGGAAGCATCCCCGGGTTGAATGGTGGCCACATGGAAGGGAGAAGGGGAAGGGCTCTAGGGATGGGCCAGCGGAGCACCCAGTGTGCCAGAGCAAGGGATGGCACCGGAGGCTCCAGCAGTGAGGGAGCTTGGTGGCAGGACACTTCTTCTTTGGCACGCAGGAGATGACCGTGCCGTGAAGCTCTGGGCCTCCCTGTGGCGCGAGAGCAACACCCGTGTCAAAATCCAGATGTGCCCAACAGCTGGGAGCTCCCTCAGGCTGCGGCAGGGGAACCTCCTCGCAGTCTCCTGGTGGGTCCCAGGTTTTGGGTCAGTGCCAAGGATGGGCTGGGTGGGATGTCTGGTAAAAGGGTCATTTCTGCTCTGGAAACGCACTCCCCTGCCACTAAACCCTTTTCCATGTCAGAGAGATTCACACTTTACAGAGGTGTGGAAGGGACAAATTTATTAGCAGTTATTGCAAGGTCTGTAGGTATTTCTCTGATCAGGTGGATTTCAGGGAAAGGGTGAACAGTAAGAGCTGCTAAGGATAGCCAGGAAAATAAAGCCTCTTTAGAGAAATCCCCCGTAAAAGCAAACACAGACCAGGTTGCACAAAACTGTCCTGCAGAGTGTTGGGCTTAACCCTTTCTGTACCCAAGTGACTAATGTGCTCTTTGAACAGAGAGCAGCACAATGGTGATGAAGATACGGCAGAGCCTGACCCAAAGGTGCCTTCCAGAGTCACGCTGCAGAGCGAACAAGAAAGCAAAGAAACCAGAACGAGAGACAAAGTGAGTAATTTGCCCAGGAGGATGCTGCCTGAGTAAGCAGAGTCAGTCATTTCAGGATTCAGAGTGCTGAAAAGCCCTTTCTCGTGCGGTTATCTTGAAGGTCAAAATGGCACGATGTGCTGGGAAGCGGTCCCAAGGCTCGGCGATGAACCTAACCTCAGAACAACAATCGTGCATTGTTTGTCGAATTTCCCCTCTACCTAATTTTTTATTTCCTGAATAAGCTTCAGCCCCTGTACCTGTTCTCTGTGAACTTGTAACCGAGAGAGCCAAAGAAGGGACGGGGGACTTTTACCAGGACCGCAAAGGTACAAATGACGTTTAAACTCATTTTTGCTTGGTTTTTTCAGCCAAAAATATGTGTATATATGTATATCTGACTGAATGGAAAGATACGGTGGAATTTTTTTGTTGCTTAATATTTCCATGCATTTTCTGAAATGATTTAATGAGTGGCTGCTGAAGTCATTTGTGGTAAACGGGTATGAGGCATCAGACTCGGAAACTGTCCAATTATGTGACTCTCCTGAGGTTACGACGCTATTGTTTTGGATGCATAAATTAAGTGTCCTTACACTGATACCCCTGGTACCACCTATAAAGCCTTGCCCACTGTACGTGCACTGAGATGTCTGCTGGGAAGTGGGTATGAGACCAAATGCAGTAACTTCTGGGCCTGGCACAAACGCTCTGCTGTTGGTGCCAGCAAGTCTCAAAGCAGCAACGGCTCCACCTCAGCCTTTGCAGGGGAAAAGGATGGAGACCTCAGCCCTGCTGCCAGCTGGCCGGCGGAGGAACTTCCCGAAGGGCTGCAAAATCAACCTGGCAGCAGAACGCTCTCAGTAAACATCGGCAGGAGCCTGACTTGAGATACTTTTTTTCCTGCCTTTAGTTTCAAAAGATTGGTTTTTTTGTTGTTTGGTTTTGTTTGTTTCTTTCTTTCTCCCCCCCGCCCCGACTCAGAACTGGTTAGAAAAATAAGTAAAAGTTGGAGAAATTTCAGCACGGGCATGTCATTCTAACCTTATCCAATATTTTCTTTGCAGGTGACCTGCACATCCTGTCCCAGGGGAACGCGCAGCTTCCTGTTCACCCTGTCAGATACACCGTAAGATGTCGAGGAATGTTTTCTATTCATCTGAGGTGTGATATATAATTACCACTGCTAGACGTTGCAAGGGTTTAAATTCTCAATTCTTATGAAATCTCTGCAGTGGGAGCTGAGCCTTACCTCCTTCCAGTGTGCTGACCACAGGGACCATGTAGACGTGTTCCCATTCATTTGTTAGTAATTTGCTTGTCATTTAATTGGCTCAGTTCCCGCTCTCCTGTCACCCAGTGCAGAGCAATAACCTCTCAGCAAAATGCTCATTAGAAAGTCCAATCCTGTTTAGGTGTATCTCTTTTGTTTGGTCTAAACTTAGAGCAGAAAGTTCACACCCAAAATAGAAACTAGGGTATGCTCAGTCTGGTGGGACTGCTCTTATTTCTGGGCTTGACTGTGGCTTTGGGAACAGACAAACCATTAAACCTCTTGGCTGAAGCTCTGAGCGCCGATACCAGAATATTGGTGGTTTCACCTTATTTTAAAAGCTAAAGGCAGGCAAGTGCCTCCACCAAGCCAGATAAGATTTAGGTTGCAATTATTCAAGGTTTACAGTAACAGGTTGCCACTGGGTTAGAAACAGTAAATGGCTGATTCCTTTTGCTGGACCTGGTCACATTAGACATTTGCCCTTGGCCCTGGGGAAGGCTCAGCACGCAGCCTCCTCAAACACAGCCAGGGAGACCCAAACCCTCTCCGCTTGGCTGAGCCCATCCCCACGTGGCAGTGGGTGGAGAGGACTGGGTTCAAAACAGGCTGGAGGTGTATGATGCTGGTAGAGGTTTCTCTTTTGCAGTGCTCAGAGACATTTCTGTGAGTGTGGTGGTGGCTGCGGAGTGTGCTGTGGATGTCAAACGATGCTGGAGGCTTCTCCAAGGCAGCATCTTCTACTGCATGCAGCAAGAGCATGAGGACTCCCAAAGGTCTGTTTAGAAATAACTCTGTAAGGTTTTGTGTTTGAGTGTAGCTCTCTGACATCCCTTAGATGTATGGATACATCCTTGAAGGATGGGAAGGCAGCCCAGGGGTAGGTAGGAAGGGCTTCACTGGATGCTCTGAACGAAGAGCCATACCCAAGCAGTTCCTCAAAGGTACTTGACCCATTGTTTTCTGAAACCTGTTCCCTTCTCCCCTTACATCAGTGATGCAGCCAGCTCTCAGCACCACAGAAACTCTCCTAGGAGACATTTAAGGCCCTTCCATGGTTTCTGTAATGTACACAGCTGCCACGTGGGATGACAGCCAGCCTTTCCTTGTGCTGCTTGTGTTTTGTTCCCCGGAGAAGTTAGGGCTACCAGAGGTCAAAGTCTCCTTCCTATCACTTTCTGTGGGACCTGCTGCAGCAAAAGGGCCCCATGCTGGGGGCTTTGCCCTTTCCCCCAAGCTCTGCTGAGAGAGGCTGCTGGGATGCATATCCCAGGTGCAAAAAATACCACTGTGGGGGATCTCATTGTATGGGAATGGAGAAATACCTGGAAAAAGAGCGTCCAGCCAGAATCCCTGTATCTTGGCTGGTATCCCGTGTTCCTGACTCTTAGCACCACACTCGTGGTCAGGAATACCTGAGTAGCATTAGGTCTGTCACACCTACAGCTGTAACCTGCTGGGGGCAGAAGCACCTACAATTTGTCCGGCATGTTGATCAACACTGCCTCTTGCCCTGGGTGAAACAACAGAGTTTCTTCCCCATTGCAGCACATGGTGCATGGGACTTCCAGGAGAAATGAATCATCTCCAAGCAAAAAAAAACCAAACAAAATAATATGCCAATTTTGTAGAAGTCGAGGAAGGGCAAGGCTATAGGACAGAGCCCTGCAAAAGCAAGAGAGCTTCAAAACTCCTTGAGCAGCATCCAGCCCCTGCCTAAACACAAAGCCGGGACCTTACAGGAGTGGGATTGAACTGGGTCTGGCCTCAGGTCTTTCAAACACACGTTGCTAATAGCTGTCTTGCAGCCACCTTGGTGTTGGTGCTGAGCAGGAGGAGATGGGGCGAGTTTTGGGGATGCGGAGACCTCCTGGTAAGGAGCGCAGAGGAGTGGTGCTGGGGCTGGCCGGCTCACCACTGGTTTCCGTTTCCCTGTTCTGGCTGTGACTGGAAGTTGTGCTGCTGAAAAACAACATGGTAAAGGCCCATGCTCGCCCGCATTTAACTCTGCTGAGATGAGTGCGGTTGCAGCAGAAATGAGCCTGGCACAAGGTTTTATTTTATTTTTAGCTTGACTGGAAGTAGAAAGCAATAGAAATTTTGTAATTGAGCAATTTCCGGACTCGTTTTGCAATCTCTAGAAGATTCTGCTGCTCAGGTAAACATGCAAAGTGCCCAAAACTTTGCACCTCTTCATCATTTCCCATCACCTCTGTCTACCTTTAGCCACAGCAAAAAGAGATGAAAGGCTAAGGCAGTCATTTGGGATTTAGGTGGCTGCCACGGAAATAATTCATTTGTCACAGTCTGGGTGAAGGGCCGAGTCTGAGCCCTGGTGTCTCTCCATCCCTTGACTGCATCCCCAACAGAGGATGCAGGAACACCCTCAAATTGGGAAGGTTTTAGGTATTCTGGAAGTGGCAGCTGTGTAAATGCCAGCTATAAATAACTGTTATGCTTATGGCGTAAGCAAGACAAGTTTGAGCCTTTACAGTGAGCATGCGGCTGTGGCTTGACAGTAAAGTTGACACATTGAGAAATAATTCTCCCAGTTACGTCAGAGCCAGGAAACTCTTTCAATTAGAGAAATATCCTTCCATTACAAGATGCACCCGCTGTTGCCTTGACTCAGAACTCTCCTAATCCAAGTGGCCGTGCCCCACTTCGCAAACATCTGCTGAGGAAGTTTTAATTTTTGAGCTGAGATGCCCAGAGGCTGCGGGCAGTGAAACGTCAGTTGGGAAGTTGTTTGTACACAGCAACAAGGCTGCTTTGGTCTTCTGCTGACTTTGGTGGTTTGCAGCCAGATCTGGCAGTGACTAGCTTGGGCATTTGCTGCTTCAGTGAGCATCCCTGTCAACCACTGCCTCTTTTGCTGTGATGATCCAGGTGGTACCACATAGCAGGATGCAAAGAAAAAGTCCCATCTTAATAAGTCGCAAAACTTTTCATTACGTTCTTGATTTTTTTTTTAATTTTTTTTTTTTTTTTAATCTTCACCATGATTCAGAGCTTGTTGGTCTTCTGCTGCTCTTGCACCACGGATCTGCCTCTGATTTGCACCAATATCAACAGAAGCAGAATCAAACCCATAGTTCTCTTGGTTTCTTGCCCTCGCTTCTTCAGCTACATATCTGCAAGAATAACAGCTTCTTCCATCCTCTGTGCTAGACTGTCCTGGGGACACCCTCCTCCACGTGCTGGTAGACCTGCTGGAGGCCAAGATGCAGCTTTCTTGCTCTACAGTTCCAAAGTCATCAGTTAGGTTCCTGTGCTGCCCCCGTGGTGCCTATCTGAAAGGTAACTGGGGTTGTCCTGGGATAAAGCTCCTAGCCCAACGTTCAGCTTCATTACTCTGAACTTTGGCTAAACTTTTTTCTGACTGTTCCCCTTCTTGCTCTCCCCTTCATCTGTAAAGCCCAGTGTGGCTGGCTTCAGCTAACCACCACTACTTGCATTTTCTTCCCATATTTTAACCATTTCTGCTTCCCCTTCTTCTGAAAGCCCTGCTGTTACCTGATCTCTGCAGAGCCTGGGCAGGAGGTGCTGAGGCCAGAACCTCTCCCAGCCTGGAGAAAAGGACCAAGGCTGTTTGCTGGTATCACCCTCAGTCACACAGTGATGGGACCAGCCCAGTCCCGGTGAGAGCCACGCGGAGCTGGTGATGCCCTCTCTGCTGGGTTCGGCTTGGCCTCCCACACTGTCACATCTTCCTGTGCCTGTTCCCGGTGAGGCTGGTTTGTTTTTTCTTTTCTTTGTAAAAACAACTTCAAAGTCACTCTGAAAAGTACAGTTGGTGGTAACCTCTCTGCAGTCTTGGCAACTGGAAACAAAGCTGCTGGCGTGGTCCCTCTGTGCAGGCAGTTGTTGTGCACATGGAGGCTGGTAGCTTCAAAAAAGCAGGTGTGGGTGCCACCAACAAAGCTTTCCCTGCCTGTCTCAGGATGCTTCTGCTGATGTTTCATGTTGAGGATTTGTCATCTTACAGTTGATCCTCCTCTCCAGTTGGCACATGGAAAGCCATCAAGGTTGAACCCCAATAGATGCAAGTATCTCAGATGGGCGATTGAGTGGAAACAGGCATTTGGAAATGCAATTTGCAGAGTAAGCAAAGTATAAAACTACAAAGCCCTAGGGTGCATTGTCCAGCTTTTACAAGATTCCCTATTCTTATTGTTTCCATTTACTGGGATATACCTACGTATCTCCAAGGAAAGACATATCTCTTTGTTTTTATTTACTACGTGCTCTCTCTCTAGAATATGTAGAAATACATCTTCCATTTTTCTTCTGAAGGAAAGACAATCTGTTCAAATAGTTGCACAGAATACCTCACACTTTGCAAATCCCAAGCTGTAGAACAGGAGGGTGGAGGGAAAGTTTGGTAATACCTTCCCTGGAAATACACTTTTCTGCACAGAATAAAATGAAGTGAATTTCTCAGGTTCCCCGCCAGTCTCCTCTCCATGCTTAGAAAGAGCACTAAATAATCTCGAACTGCACAAACTCTACCTGCCTTGTCAGAAGTGAAAACACCAGTTTGCTGTGATAGGGCATATGGATTCCTGCAGTACAGCTGTGTGCTCCTACAGATTGGAAACGCTTTACAAATATTAGCACAAGTAACTATTCTTTCATCTATTTCACTATAGCTTTCTTACATGGTTTCAAGCATTCATTCAGGGCACAAAAACACTTATTCACACAGCCATCCACAGCACACAAATCAGAGCTCTCCATTGGCAACAGGCTAGCTGAGACCTAGACAGGTTTGGCGGTGACTTATTCATCCCAAAATGAAAATTCAGCCTGACTTTGCCCATCTGCCATGAATGGTACCAGCAGAAAGTGAATGCAAAACACTCCCACCAGTGAAAGTGGGAAGCTCTGATTTGGTACTGTTTCACACTTGTTTTGCACAGATGCATTTCTTCCAAAGGGTATGCAGTGGTGCAAAACCAGCCTCAGCTCTTGATGGTAAAAAGTTTAGCTAGCCCTGTTTCTATAAACCCCATTAGATAAACGAAAACAGAAATACCACTGCAGTCTCCTTACAGTTTCCCTTGGTGCTCTGTAGACAGAGTGAAGGTCTTCAGGGCTGGATCTCCATTTCCATAATCAACCCTTCAGCATCTTGCCTTGCTTTCTGAAAATATTTCTTCAGGGGTTATCTCCACTTTTCCCTCCAGGCTGGTAAATGAGCAGAGCTGTGTTCTCGTAGCCCCGATCCTGGAGTGTTCCACCACCTTCTCGCTCAATCAGCGGTGAACAAAGCGATGACAGGAAACCCAGCGAGGTGCTCAGCCGGGCTCTGGAGATCTTTGCATGGTGGTTTCTCGCTCTGTGGTGAGGACGGGTGCAGGCGTGGAGAATATTCACACAGCAGCAGGTGCTGGAGCACGAGCCCCTAAGGCCATTTCATGGTCAGTACGGTTAACTGCTTTGTTTTCCCTTCTCACCCACACAAACAAGTGTATGCACAAATTTTTTCACTTTTAAGCTCAGTGGTTCAGTTTGTCAGCTGGTACAAGAACAAACTGTGAAGCAGATTTTCTCAGGGTCTCAGCTCAGCATTCAGGCATTCGGTGTCCACAAGCTGGACTTTGCACTCTGAATTCTGGCTTTCTTTTATATTTTTACTGTTTAAAAATGAGCCAGACTGTTTTGATCATGTAAGCAGAAGCAGAAAGGGTTTTCTTCCACCAGGGAACTGGATAGCTGAGCAAATAATGGGTTTTGGTTTTTTTGTTGTTTTTTTTTTTTTTACAAGACTTTTTAAGGTGAGTTTGTGAGACGTGTCTGCCCACCTTGCTGTCATGCTGGAAATCTAATGTTAGTGCTAGGGCTGTCAGGACTGGAGAGATACCACTGCTGATAACAATATGGAAGTTTTAATCATCAAGGACAAGGATTTACTCTCACACGAGCAGGTGGCAGTTAGCTGAGGTTATTCTTCTCCTTTATGACATGATATTACCTATTTAATTTATATTATAAATAAATATAAAATAGAAAGCTAAGTTCCCCAAAGGGTCATTCAGGGAAACACTTTCAAAAAATGAATCTGAGTGTTTTGTGAATGGTTGGCAAGGGGCACTGGGGGTTTCCTCCACGTGGCACGCTGCCCCGCACAAGAACAGCTGCCTCTGGCATGTTTGCAGAGAGTAAAACTGATGTAAATTCAGGCATATTTCACCTGAACACATTCCTCATGTCTGCACCCATCTCCTCAACAGTTTGCAATGGCTGGGAGGGGTTCATGCATTTTCTGGCATTTGAGGAATGAACCTAAATGTTTCCAGGGCTGCATGCAATTCACCTCTTTCATTCCCGGCCATCCCCACCTCTCTTCCCTGGAGGATATCTAAACGGGTTCATTGCCTATCTGTTCCCAGATGTCCTGGTAATAAGGCTTGGTCTTTGATCTAAGTTCATTCTCTCAGCAGAAGGCTGAGCAGATGCAAAGGCTGGAGGTCTCCCATCGCTGTCTTGTCTTGAGCAATTGCAGGAGGGCTTGGCAATGCCTTGGAAGAGACACAGAGGGACTTCTGGAACTGGTACAGGTCTGATCTAAATAACTTCATCTCACATAACCCAGAAGCAAACACCAGGTACACCAGTGGAAAGTACTGTGGGAAATAATACCCGATGTAGCTACCATAGTCTCTGTGTCCAGATTAATTAGTTTAGAGAGAGGATGGAAACTGGAGAGCTTCACTTTGGTAAGGAACATCTCCTTGCTCCTCAGGACCATTCTGTGGTTGTTCTGCCCATCTAGTATGGGATTTCTCTCAGGAGCTGGTACTGCCTTCTCATGATGCCCCACTCAGCATGTCCCTCCTGAACTAGCATTTGTTTTCTTTACACAAGTTTGTTGACCAGCCCCTACAGCCACCTTTACGGGTGCTCTGAATGTTTCCAGACATCTGAAATTTCCAGCTACTTCAATTCCCCAGCCTGCTTCAAACTGGTGTATGGTTTGCTTGGGTTTGATTAATTTAGTTGAGGTTTAATTAAATTTGCTTAAACTAAAGCAACAGAAGGCTGATTAAATTCAGAGAGCATCCACACTTGCTGCTGTTAGTACTTTTCAGCTGATGACCAAGAAAGAGCAGTGCAAGCCTTGCACCTCGACATGCCCAGAGGCTTTGCAGCTAGGGGCTTGGCAGGCACCCGTGGGTACAGCATGTGTGGAACCACCGTGCAGAGACCTTGCCTGGGAAGGTACCCTGAGTCTGCAACAGAGCCAGTTCACCCAAGTAAACTGTGATATTTCCACTCGCACTATCTTCTGTAAGATCTACGTGGGATTGCATGTGCCTGTGTAAGCAATTTGTTAAAATGCTAGGCTTTTCCTTTAAGTTTCTTGTTGTTCATTGGTGGTTTTCTAATTCCATCAGCACTTCTAAAGACCTTTAAAAACCAACACAAGAGAAAGCCTGAGGACTTGTGCCCTTTCTTGCTTCTTTAGCAGGTCTAAAAGGGCTTTTAAACAATTGTGGTGTTCTTGAGTGTTGTAGCAGCCTTCTGTTTTACTCTGGGAAACTGATGGACAATTAATGAAACTGCGACATCCTGGCAAGGAGACTTCTGTCAGACTGTTTAAAGTTGTTTGCATTAGCGGTTATTTCACTTTTGCATTTTGTTCAAAGCTCAAGACTGCAATTATTTCACCTGACTAATGGTAACACTTAGTGCTAATTAGAACTGAGAAAGATTGTTTTTTTTATGAATAGCTTATCCATTGAAATTTCAAATTTAGGTCAACAGAACAATCTGTCATATTCTGCATTGAATTTTTTTTCTTTTGAAGCCAAAGTGCTACCTTTCAACATTTTTCAGTATAAAATGTTTCAATGTTACATTTCAAAATGATAAATTTAGATAACTTTGGATTTAAAAAAAAAAAAGATAAAAAGTTTAATTCCCATGAGAACATTTAATTTGACACCACCCCCACCCCTCCCCAATTTTCTATTTTGTGTTTAGGAAGAAAAAGAAGAAAAAAGTTTATAATGGGTTTGGTCTTAATTTTACAACAGATCGGAAAAATAAATTTATTAACTGAGTCACAAATGCAGTTGTCTCCCAGTGCCACAATGTAAAGCTGGATCCCTGCACCGGCAAAATAAAGTACAGTCGGGTGCAAAACTGGAGATTTCTCATGGATTTTTGTAATTCTGGCTAAACCTCCAGCGCTGGCTCGTGGAGGGGCAGGGAAAGGAGGGGATCCTGGCAGCGTGCAGCCACCCTGCCCAGGCGCAGTCCGACCGCGGCTGCAGGGACGGGGGTGACCCGATGCTCCTGCTGCTATCGGGGACGGGAGGGAAAGAGCTGTTTGCTGGGGCGGGTGGGCTGGATCCAGTTTGGAGGTGGAGGCTGCAGGTGTTGGTGTCTGTCCAAGCCAGCGTCCAGTGTCAACCTTGCAAGGCAGGGAGCGGAGCGGTCTTCAGGTCACCAAAGCAGCTTCGTCAGGGAGGAAGATAGGGAACAGCAAATGGATCTTTTCCTTGGTACAGTTAGATTTGAGAAACCATCTGAGTTGCTTCTCAGTAACAAGGATGTACACACAGCCTTCAGTCCAGCTTCAAGCAAAACTCTCCCAAGTTTTTCTACAGTCTCCTGCTACTTTTTGCAAAATCTTTGCACTTTTGTGCTGTGAAATCACTGTGTATCTGCACTATATTTGCAGGAAGCACCATGCACTGGACTTCTCAAAACCTAGTTCATTTAAAATTCTTAATGACGCTCATCTCACTGCCACCAGACCAGAGAAAACCCAACCTGCTCTGCCGGCTAACGCAGCAGAACCGGGAGGAACTTGGAAAGGAGGTGAGTGTTCATTAGCAGCTATACAGAAGAAACTTAGGCCAGAGACCCAGGATTGTCTCCAGTGTGTCACCTTCAAAAACAGACTTGCACTTGTCAAGGGCGTTCAGAAAGAAGCCATCCACCTTCCAATCAGCCGCAGGATTTGAATGCACCATGCAAAAGGCCACAGAGCACCAAACTGCACTGCCCTTGTCCATTCTGCTCTTCTGGTAGGTGGGAGCACGGCTGCTAGACATCTTCAGGTGGATCCTACTGGTAAGGTTTTCCTGGAGGAGCCAGCGGTGGGGTGTTTATGAGAAAATATTTCCGCCTTCCCCACCATGTCCCTGCTGTCTCCAGTCTGGTTTTGGAGTCTGTCTAGGGAGGGAGGAGCTGTGAGAGCTCCTCTGCAGAGGAAAGCAAAAAGCCTTGCACTAGAGCAAACTCTCCTCTAACCCCTTCCTCTAGCGAGGGTAAGGGGCAGGGTAGAGCGTGCCTGGACCCAGGGCTCCGAAACAACCCTTAGTGGCCAGAGAATCACAGAAAATGGGGTTGGAAGTGCAGCTATCCCTTCTTCAGGCAGGTTTGAGGAAACCAATGTATTCCTGAAGTAAGTTTATAAATCTGGGTCTCAAAGCCTGCCCGAGGAGACTCCATCCTGCCCAAACAATCGGTACCAGCCTATCCTTGCTCTTTGCACCTGGACATTTTCTAATGCCCAGCTCATATCTTTCCCATTACAGTTTAACCCTGTTACTCTCTGGCGCATCCCAAGAAGATATGATGAACAAGGACCGTGTGCCACGGGACAGGTTTTCACTTGGTATTCATTGGCAAAACTCCCAGGAACAACAGCAAAAAATATCCAGCGAGGAACCAGACCAGGGGAATCACACCATAAGAGTGATGGTCTGACATGCCAGAGGAGTGAGATCTGAAGTCATCTCCTATGCTTGCTGTCATGAGCTCCCTGAAGTTAGGAATGAACCGAGATTGCACAGCTTGGCTTTATCTGCTGTCTTTCCCAAAGGGCAGGAACATCTCTGGGGCTGGGCTGGGCTGGAGTTACCTGGCCACAGAGTTCTTAATAAAAGCCCTAGCCTTTGCATGCCAGTTACTGACCAAAAAGAGGGCCAATCTTCAAACTCTGACAGCTGCTCTTTATTAACTCCATCCCTTTTCAGGTGTCTGATGAGGGGCTGATTCCCAGAGGAGTGACCTACTAAATGCTTCCCTTGAAGACAGTTTCCTCCTACCTTTCTCCCCTTTCTTTTGATTTCTTCTACAGACCTATGGAGCTTCTCTTCCAGCCTCTCCCCCTCTCATCCCTCCCCACTGCTGAATAGCCCTTCCCTTGTATGAGTCTGGTGGTCCAATTTCTATTGGTATTAATGGCCTTGGGCTCCTTTTTCTCAGGCCTGGAACTTTGCTTTTACCAACAAAATTTATCTTAATCAGAAATATTGACAGATCAGGAGATTCATCCAGGCATCTCTTATAATTGCCTTTTCCCTTTTGCTCAGTGGCAGTCAGTAGGCTTGTTCCTCAGCAAAATAGTACTGAGGTCAATGGGAAAGCTATATTTTCATTTTTTATAACTAAAATATTATTGCAGCCAATTTATGAGCTGAGATGAACATCAGAAGCAGAAGAAAGAGTTGCAGCAGCCCCTTGCTTTTCTTTGGCCACCTGAGTTGTTTCAAAGATATGCACTGGTGTTAAATAGGTGAAGAAATGAAATAAAGTATTACACCAGCCAAGATGCATATGTCCCACGCTGAGCTGTGAGCTTGACTGGAGCATCACAAACGACTGCGAAGAGGGAGGGATAGATAAAGGGCTCCAGGATTTATAGAGTCTGGAGTACTCCAGCGCAGCCCTCTGCGTAGGGTTTGACCGGAAACTACGGGCAGGTTCCCAAAGCCAGACGGTGCCTGGACCAGGGGAGGTGAAGGTGGTTGCAGCAGCAGTGGGTACGGCCGTGGCACGTAGGGTGATGTGTGTCCTCCTCTGCCTGCGTGGCCAGCCCCCTTCTCCTAAAAGGAGAAATAGGTGATTGTTCATAAAAATCTGATTTTCTGAGCCTACAAGGAGCCAAAGAAAGGCTGATTAGCTTCTTGGCTCACTGTTTCCAAACTCCCTCTCTCTGCCAGGGCTGTGTTGTCAGTGCTGCTTCAGCTGCTCTGCTTGGCCTCTCGTTTCTCTTCCCTTTTGCAGTCCTTTGAGCTGCGAGGGTCTCCTCTGTGCGTGCACCCTTGCTCTGGGGGTGTGCCAGGGAGGGAGAGCTGCTGCAGTTTAGTTCCTTTGTGCCATAAAGAAGCTCTGAAGGAAAAGGCTGTAATGTGATTTCAGATAAAAGTGATTCAATCAATACAGTATAATTCAACCCACAAGAAACAACCACGAGGTTCACTTCTGCTCCTTTCCTTCCCACAGAAGGCATCTAGAGGGTTCTATACGGGCACGTGAGCTAAAACCAAGTTGTCTGTAACTTTATCCCCGTGCATAAGGTTCTTCTGCCTGGATATTACCAGGAGACTGTCGAAAACCAACAGGGTTTGCATTGCTGGTTGCTACAAAGTTTGCTTTTCTATTTTCTTTTCACCTAAGCAGAGGGGGCTTCTCTGAGACAGCGTCTGAGGATGGTCTGCTCTCCTCTTGGGCTGTGCCCTTGGCAAGAGGGCCTCTGTATTCGATCGCCTGCCTGCAGGCAAGTGGCACTGACTAGGTGTGACAAATAGAGAGGGCATTGAGCAACACCCTTGCCATTGACATTTCAAACATTTCATAGCTCAGCTGGAAAGCCACTACCTTAAAATGCCTGACCTGTGTTTTAGCTGTGGGGATGATTTTACTCAGCCTTTTCCTAGCAGTTTCCTCTTGCTAGCAACTCCTCCTGCTTCAGACCAAAACTGCTGTAACATGCAGTCTGTCCTGCAGGGCTGAAGAAGTAATTTCACAAGTAACAAGATGACTTAATTTAATTTTCCTTAGTCTGCAGAGCATCCAGCGTCACCAGCTTTCTCTTAGCCCTAGAGCTGATGGATGGCTGAGTTGCACCTCCTGCTGTACCTCTCCCCTGTAACACTCCTGTCCCTGTGCTGTGGGTAACTATGAGGGCACCATGTTTCCCACATTTCAATCACGTGTTGGACCAGTGCAATAAAACTCAGATCAGTCCTGGCCAGACTAACCCACACCTTGACTGCAAAGTCTTTCAGGCTGTGTTATTCCTCCTCATCCAAGCCCCTAGCAGCATGCAGAGACAGTTATGGTAAGGATGTCCGTGGCTCAGCTTCATCTCTCCCCCCTCTTTGCAGTGTTTCTGAGTTTGCCAGGTCTCTGCTCTGCAGCCAGGTTCCCCTTTCCGTGCTGACTGCCTGGCAGATGCATTTGGGAAGTGAGCAGTTCTGCTTCAGAGGTTTTGCAACTCAGACTCCTTACAGCTGCTCCTTATGGTTGCTGCAGTTACTTCTCATCTTTCCTTCCTGCAGACTGGGACAAGGTCCAGCTGCTGAGAGCACTGGCCACGAGCGTGGCTGGCACCCATCCTTGTCTGTAAGCCTTTATTCACATTATAGCTCTTGCGCACAAATCATTCCTGGCCCTGGGCTGCAGGAAATTTCCCCAACGGGATGTACAAGGAACCACTCCTTTCAGGTTACATGAAGTTGTAGGCATTGCTAAAAGGTGTCCTCTATTTCCATCCTTATTTTGATACAGACATTTAGCAAAATCAAAATGAAGTCTTGAAGCTTTTTGGAGCTGCTGCATTTTTGGTGTCAGGGAACGGGAGTTTTGAGCAATTCCCACTCTGCCTGCTCTGAATCCCAATGTCAACCAAACTCCAGTCTTTCTCCTGTAATTCTTCCAGAGCTGAAGACGCAGGAAGACGTACCTGGGACTCTATAAGCCATGCCATACGTTTGTGATAACATGCACTAGTACGTGCCACGCTCTCCCAGACTGCCGTCCAGGCGTACCGCTCAGGGCCCAGTACCCTGCCTGGCGTTCGCCCCCAGCCACCAGTTACCAGCCGCTCCTTGTGGGATGTTCTTGCTGTACATGGTGTGAATATGTGACTCATGCCTCAGCGCTCTGTGAGATCACCATCTCAGCTGTGCACGGAGCATGGACCTGCTTGGGAGGACAGCTTATTCCCCAGGAGTGGTCCTGATGCTGCAAGCTGGCAGTCTATTTATTGGGAGCAGGCTGGCGCAGCAAAGGGTAAGTTGGAAACGGTGTGTTTGGGATTTTCACGGGAGACAGGAGTTAAGCATCCATGTTCCCTAAGCACTTTTAAAATTTTATTCTGAAACCACCATTTTGTTTTTGCAATCCTCAGTCAGCTGCAGCATGTTGGAGTCTTGACCTTAAAATGTCAGGACTTTCATTTTTGGGAGATCTATGTCTTCAGCACTCAAAAAGCAGAAAATGCTGCATGCTATTTCTGTTTGGTTTGTTCTGATGTCCTGGAAAATGTTGCAATTGAGTTCATCTAAGCAGGGGTGGTTGTTTCCAGCAGTCATGGCTTAACACTTCAATTTC
Source organism: Grus americana (assembly GCF_028858705.1). Lineage (NCBI taxonomy): Eukaryota > Metazoa > Chordata > Aves > Gruiformes > Gruidae > Grus > Grus americana. The sequence goes on from NC_072871.1 coordinate 2,923,424, forward strand.
CTTGAAACTCTGCAAACATTTGTGACCAAATGGTGGGAGAACTCAGTGCTTCACAGGGCTAATAACAGTGGAAATATCAGAGATGATGTTGACATCTCGGGGACAACTATGTAAACATGGCTGAATGGTGCCTCGTGAGGTCCAGACCACAATTAACTGATTGAAATTCAGAAGAAGGGGAACAAAACATCCCCTTGCAAATGCTGACGGGAGCCTGAGCCCCTCAGTCCATGTCCTGCCAATGCTGCTCCCAATGCCTCTTGGAGATGCCTGTGACGAGGTCAGCGCCACTGTCACGGTGTTCCCCCAGAACCTGGGAGGTGACAGAACACCTCCTCGCTTGCATGCTGTCCGTTATGCCTGGGCAGGCCTGGGAAATTCACCCCCTTGTCAAACCGTGGACCAGGTCCAGTATCAGTTATTTTACAAGTCCTGGTGTCTGTTAAACACACTCGAGGTTTCCCAGTCTGTGACGACTTGCTAACGTGGCTGTGGCTGCCTGGCTGTGCACATATGCAAAAACAACACCCTGGAAACTTCAGGATACTTCTGAGTCTTTTGATCTGATGCTTACAAGCCAAGGCAAGGTGGCGTCTCCCTTCTGAGAATGAATGACACCAAAGTTTGGGGACCTTTCTGATCTCCTCATGTTTCCATCCCCATAAAGAAGAAGGTGACAGCCGCCTGCTGCTGGCAAGTCAGCGCTGTGTCGGGCGGTAGCGATTTGCCCTGCTCTTACCCCAGGCTCTGCTGTGAGCTGGATACCAGGATGGCAACCCTTGTACTGAAGGAGAATGGACCGTGGCCAGCCCTGCATCTTCCAGCACATCTCTTTGCAGATGGCAGGGCCCTGTCACAAACCCAGAACATGCATGGCTGCAGGCAAACATCATGGACTCACTTCCTCCCTCAACTAGAATTAAAGGTTAAGAACCAGATGGGTTGTTTTGTAATCTTGTTACAATAATGACCCCATTTCAAGAATTATTACTTCTATTGTTCTGTGCTACCTATTTTCCTAAGATTCTTCAGGGAAACCTCTGTCATATCTAGATGCTCTGTATGAGACACATAAAATTGCAGCTTTTATTACTCAGACATATTGCAGCAGCCTGTAAAGTCTTCCCACCTCAGCTCCAAAACCAGCCCATGGCTGGAAGGATTAACAGAAGAGCAGATAAGATCATGCTATGACTGAGATCTGTATCGCAGACTCCCAGCTGTCCAACTTTGCTCTGTGGTCAGTGTGGACTGATGACCTTTCTGTGTCAGGAGCACGGCTCCATCTCCCAGGATTGTGTTTCCCCCAGGACTGTTCATGGGAAACCTGAGGGGTCTTTGACCAATGGCTCACGTATACATTCTTCTGCTACCAGTTGTTAATTCAAAAGGCCAGAGACCACACATTTATTTTGAGTGAAAGGGAAAGAAAACTGGTGATTTTTGTTGGGAAGTTCTGATTCATTCAATGTTTACTGGAAGGTCTTTGATGATGTTTCCTTCAAGTATGACATGATATTTCATTCACTGCTCTGGTCGACAGCTCGGGAGACTGGACGTTGCTAGCTGCATTTGATGTTTTGGCATACATCCTCAGGAAAGGACCAGCTCATGTCCCGCTGCCTGGTGAGTCTGGAGACCAGCAGGCATGTGGTCATGGTGCCTGCAAACCCTGGCTTTTCAGGCTCTGTAGCAGTGGATGTTTGACCATACTAGTGATGCAAGCTGTTGTCACATATCCAACATCAGCGCAGACACCGGTACCTAGAAGGACACTGGAGATTAAGGCACTAGATGGGTCTGAAATCTTGGTCTTACTGAGAGATCTGCACAAGCCACCTAGGGACTCACAGCATTAAAGATGTCCTTGAACTCCCCTATTCTTTTCCCATGGTACATTCATCTTCTGCAGCAAAGGTGTGGTGCTTGTTCTGTGGAGATACTTGTGCAGTTAGGGCAAGGGGGGCAGGAGAGGCTGGCTCTGGCTGAGGGGGGTCACACTCAGCCCTTCCCACCGCACACAGAGATCTGGGGTCCTTGGCCCCAAAAGGTGGAAAGCGATTATTCCAGAGAGAGGGGTTGTGGCTCTGGCCCAGCACCACACTGTCTTTAGTTGTCTTTTGGAAGGCACTAGTATTGTGTCCTCTCAGTCTTTTCATATCTCTGCACTGCCTTTGATAATGGACCCTGATTCCACATGGCAACAAACAGAGGCTGAGACCCTGACAAATACTGTTGTTCCATAGTTCCTCTATGGCGGAAGGAACAAAACATACAATACTGACTTATCATATCACTTCAGAGAATATCACTTCAGTTCATTGTATATCATGTGAAAATAATTTAAATGGCACACTAAAAGGCTCCTCATTTTAAATGTATCATTTTCCTTCAGATTTTCCTCTGTTTTTCCTGTTTGAGAAGCTCCAAATATTTGTCTGTGCATATTCTCTTTATCACTCATTGCTTTGGGCATGCTTATCTGGTTTCCACCCTCCTTCCCTAAGCAAGTCTGGGGTTTTTTTATACTTATGGGCAAGAACCTAAAATTTTCCATGAGCTTTCACCTGCAAACTCAACCCCAAGGATCTAAGTCCCTGCTTGATTTGAAAGGAACATGGAAATTACGCCACTGGGTATGGATGTCACTGGGGCAAGGTAAGGTGCAAGGCAGCTTTTTGATTACGACATAGTCAGCTCTCTCGACAATGCAGGCTTCTCTGTTCACCCTTTGCTCTCTCTTTCCTCCCTGACCCTGTCTCCCTGCTTCCTCTTCCCCCTTCTGTCCCTCTGTGGAAAGCATTTCTGGGAAGATGGACCTGGCTTCCTATCAGCCCAAAGACACATGTCCCTCCTTCCTTCCTACATCTCCTGTCTGCTGGGGAAGATCCACTGGGCTTCAGCTGATACGGGGATTCCCGGTGCTGCTGATCTCATGTCTGAATTCCTCCCAGAAGCTGTGTACAAAGAGGACCCCGAGGAAGGATCTGTAAAGCTTTTCATTGACATCTGTTGGCATTGGTAAAGCATTTAGAGAACAATAACTGAGCAGAGCTTGGCTTCCTTTTTACTACAGGACTGAAACAGGAACAGCTGTCTTAATGACAAAAGAACTGATACAAGACACATGCTTGGTGATTTGGTGCTTCTTTTCATTTAATTACGGAAAAGTTCCCTACGGAGTATGAGAAATGTGATTTTCTACCATTATGCCAAAGCAGAACTGAGCTTGAGCCCATAGCCAGCACAGGGCAATGCCCCAAGGAATTGAGTCCAGGAGCATTGGTTCTCTGCCTGCTCCAACCCGGGGTGGGTGTTAGACTCCTCTTGAGTGAATTTCACTTACTGCATGCAGAATTTTCTGAGTTTCTGTTCAAGAAAACCCACTGGCTACATGCAATTTCCACAGAAGAAAAATCAGATTTCTTTTAAATTCTCCAGCAGGATGGAATTAATAGTTGCAAGATTTAAAAGTAGCAAAAGTTGAACAAAGAAAACAATTCTAAATCAGCACTTAATCTATTGGATTTTCAGAGTCTGATAACTTCTTGAGGGATTATAGAATTGGTGCATTTCTTCCACGTGCCATTGGAAATCTTTCCCCCTTTGAAAGCACAGTGCAGGTCTTTAATAATGTTGGAACAATTAAGGCTGTAGCATACAATAAAAGCTGTACGTTTTAATAGTTCATTTGTTGTAGCCCACCATTATATCATTGTAGGATGTTTTAAATTTATGCAATTATCATGAATAGCTTTATGAAAATAAAATGTGCCTTTGCAACTGAATTTAAAAAAAAAACAATGAGTGCCACAGAGTATCTGATGTAAGACCCAAAGGCATATATCGGGTAGAAATCCTCTCCTCCCATAAACTGACATCCTGTTTTGGTTACTACATGTGTGAAAACCCCCTGTTATTGGTGATATATTTAACATTCAAGAAACCACAAAACCTCAGCTTGGGATTGGAAAACGGCATGTACTGGTCTTCTGAGACATCCTCACCCTAAAATGTGGCACACTCAAGCAGTGCTGCAAAGCTCTACTAGAATCAGGGAGTCAAGCAAATGATGGGACCTTGTACAGGCAAGAATAGATGGAATCTGTATCTAGTGGTGTGCCCCAAGGGCCAGTGCTTGGTCCAGTCTTATTCAACGTATTCATCAATGACCTGGATGAGGGGACAAAGTGTACCCTCAGCAAATTTGTTGATGATACAAAACTAGGAGGAGCGGCCGACACACCAGAAGGCTGCGCTGCCATTCAGTGAGATCTGAACAGGCTAGAGAATTGGGAAAAGAGGAACCAAATGAAATTCAATAAGGGCAAGTGTAGGGTCCTGCACCTAGGGAAGAACAACCCCAGCACCAGTACAGGTTAGGGGTTGACCTGCTGGGAAGCAGCGCTGCAGAGAAGGACTTGGGAGTCCCGGTGGGCAAGCAGCTCTCCATGAGCCAGCAATGTGCCCTCGTGGCCAAGAGGGCCAATGGTGTCCTGGGGGAGTGGAGCATCTCTGGTATGAGGAAAGGCTGAGAGAGCTGGGGCTGTTTAGCCTGGAGAAGACTGAGAGGGGATCTGATCAATACTTATAAATATCTAAAGGGCGGGTGTTCAAGAGGAAGGGGCCAGACTTTTCGGTGGTGCCCAGTGATAGGACAAGGGACAATGGGCACAAACTGGAACACATGAAGTTCCATCTCAATGTGAGAAAAAACTTCACTCTGAGGGTGACTGAGCACTGGGACAGGTTGCCCAGAGAAGTTGTGGAGTCTCATTCTTTGGAGAGATTCAAAACCTTCCTGGATGTGATCCTGTGCAACCTGCTCTGGGTGATCCTCCTTTAGCAGGGGGGTTGGACTAGATGATCTCCAGAGGTCCCTTCCAACCCCTGCCGTTCTGTGAATTTGTGAAATCCTGATGAGATTGTGTATGCTGCTGAACTGTAGTCTTATGTTCTAAAAGAAAAGTCTTTATTACTTCAGAATGGTGAACTTTATTCAGTGTGTTCTGGAGTTGGACACAAGCATTTTTGCTGAGTAGAAACATATTCAAGCTGATCAGAAGTTTCCTCTACCCATCCCTCTCCCGTCTCTAAGTTTCAGTAAAGAACTTCAAGTCACTGCAGGTATAATAAAAACTAAATCCTTTGCTTCAGTGTTGGTAGAAATTTAATTATACACAGCTTTCTGTAATTTCATCTGGAAGTGATTCAAGCTCTTGCCTCATGCATAATATCAGTAATGCAAGAGAGAGACCAAGCCAAGGGAAACTGCTTATTTAATGTGAATGAGCACTGGGGATGAGTAGACACAAACTGGTTTTGAAAAATTTTTGCTTCTACAATGTAGTCTTTAAAATTACCATCTTTCTCTGAAATTAAAAATGGCACCAGGAAGAGCTTTCTTTATTATAGATCCTGATTTAGGTTATGAATGTGAGCAGAACTTGCCTTTGGGTCCCTGACCTGAATCCCTATTTTTGGTCTTTGTGCCTTTGACTCCATTTCATAGGTGAATCATTGACTGAGCTTCACTGAGAACAGGATTCAAATTTATATTCTCACCTCAACTTCATGTTCATAGATGCTCTGGATCTAATTTCAACTGTGCAGTTGCTTGTACTTGACAGAAATGTCCCATGAGTTTTGTTTCAGTGCAATTGATCTGGGGACTTGTAAGGGCATTTAGCTTGCTGCAAGAAGTTGTTGGGAATACCTAGCTTGTGTAAGGCTGGGGTATAAGTTACTGAGCGAAGGTATGTCCATCTGCCTATCCATATTTTTTGAACAGGACACACAACTGTGTCATATTTGGGTTCAGACTTGGTTTAGATCTCAGTCTCTGGTCTGATTCTGCTCAGGTGAGTGTTTTTAGCACTCAGGTGTTTAAGGTCAGGCAGCTCAATGCACTGCTGAAACTCTATTTCTCTCTCTTATTCCTCCCTTTTGTTTGACTATGGTTTCCTTTCTTTTGGACAAAGCCAAGTCTTGCTAGGATGCAAGTAAAAACACAGTTTTGCATCTGGAAAAAGAAAATAGGTAGTGAAGTTATACCCTTCTAATTATGAATGTGCTATTTTTTAAAAAATTTTTGGCCTGATGCCTTGCAACTGAGAAGCGTGGAGTGTGGCTCCTGTTCAAGCACCAGGACAGTGCCGTTGCTTCAGCTGTAATGTTTTGCCACTGCCCTCCCTGTAAGTGCATATCCAAAATGGACACACAGGCCAGAAAATTATTTTATTTAATAGGCAAGTTCACAGAAAGGAGTTTTTGTGCTAAAAAAAATGAATGTCAGTTCAACCAGTGATCTTTGTTGTTTACGCTGTCTCTGGTTTTAGTATTCCTACTCTTAATTGCTGAATAATACTGCTAAATTCCAGACAATATGAAAACAAATAACATTTTCTATTAAAGCAAATCAAGGCAAATCAATTTGTTTTGCTGTGCCCTGATCAGCTGTGCTGATTGGAGTGGGGTGAAGCTTGTACTAAATTACAGCCAGCTATTTTCCTCCTCTGCAGGCTACTTGATTTGGCCAAAGCTGGAGAAGTCAAAGTCATCTTAGCTGAAAATCAGAAGTCCGCTCACCTGGAAGCAGATGAGTATAGGCTTGAAAAGAAGTACTAGGAAGATGACTCAAGCTATGTCAAGAGTTCCCTGTTTTAGATGAGATGGGAGAAGTGCCAATAACTCTGCAATCAGTTGTACTATTTCTGAGGAATGATTAATCCCTATGTGGGATGCTGTTTGCAACAGGAAGGGAGAGGCTATGTAGTCTATTGACTGTAAATATTGTACTATTGAATAGGGAATGTTTCATTTTAAGGTTTCTGAGTGTAATTTGTCTGAAATAGTTTATACTGTTGAGGAAACAGGATGGCCCACAGGGCAAGGTGTGCTTGCTGCTACCTACACAGTGGTATTTATAGTGGGGTCATTTAAATAAGCAATGCATAAATGACGCTATTTTTCTTTTGTTGTTTCTGAAGCAGGTAAGCATGTCTCTGAAATCACGTATGTTGGTTCTGCAGGAGAATACTCAGCAGCTGGCAGCGCTGAGGTCATTTTGAAGATAGGTGAGACCTTTGAATCAAGAGGGAAAGCAATTGATTTTCCTGGCATTTTAATTGGCAATTGCATTAGGTTTCTTAGCAATTAGAACAATGGGTCACCTACTCCCATCCAGTTTTAACAGAACACTTGAGGGAAAACCAGTGTCTTCCTGGAACTGATGGAGGACAAATTGAGCATCATCCATCACTCTGGTCTCTGACCAAAGATACGAACAACCTCTGCTGATCACTTGATGGCATCTACAAGAAATGAAAGACAATTTGATATCTGAGAAGGATTTTCGCATTGTGCCAAAAAAGACCACAACTCTTTTGGTTAGCTTTCTTGGGCAACCTGAACTCCACGGTCAGCAGATTCAACTCAGTTGGACCTCCCTAAGAATTAGATGGGACTGACCAAGTACTCAGTTCCTTGAAAACATTGTTCTGTGTCTGACACGGAGTAGAAATGGAATGACAACAGGCTTTGAGGGCTGTCATACCCCTGTGCATCCAGAGGTCCTTTCTGGGGGACAGGGGAACAGGTGGTTCTGGGTCTGGCATCCTCTAGTAACCCCAAAGCACAAACACTACAATGTTGAGAAGTACTTCCCAGTCTCTTGGTAGACTCAGTTTTGTTCTGGAAAGATTTTGAACTAGCAATTGGTGTCCAAGAGAGACAGGAGGGAGTGAACCCTCTCTTTATTCCCTTTAGACCTAAACCACAGTCAGGATGCTTGTGTTTACTTCTAAGAATTGTCAGTGTAATAGCAGATTTGCATCACTTGTTTAATACAGTGTTATGAACTGTTCTGGAAGGGCTGTTGGAAAGTTGTTCTGGCTTCTCCTAGCCAAGAAAACATTTGTCTTTGTTTTCTACACTCCTGAGGGAGAGATATTGGCTCTACAGATTGTCAAGTTTCCATATGTACATGTGGTTTCCTTAATCCCTGCCTCTTCACTCTAGGCCAAAGCTGCTCATATTTTGCAACATTCCTGAAGCAATAAAGCTTCCTGAAGCTGGGCAAAGCTGCTCGCCCTCACTCATCTCTATCAGATCTTCTTGGGATGCTTTTGCACTGCTTTTTCATGGTGGCCATCAGCTTTGGGAAGCACAGCTGATGGTGGTGGAGTTCAGGTCCAGCTGCAGAAAGGGAGAACAAGGGATATTATAAAGGTTGAAGAACTGGAAAGTGGCACTGGAAACTAAACCTGCAAGTCATGAGCCTTCATTGCTAATCCAGCTTTGGCATGGATGAATTCTGTGACCATCTTCTTTGCTTCTGGTTTGGTTGTTTCTTACATTTTTGACTCCTTAGGCTCTGAACAAGTCACTAGCAATCAGTGAAGGAGCTCACCAGGCCCTGTAAATCTGGCTGAAGATAAGCAAGTGTTGGATGTTTAGCTTCTTAAAACCAGATGTCTATAGAAGAGCCACCGATTTGGCATGCAGCACTGGCAGAATCTTAAGTCATGGGTTGGTTTTCCAAGGTCTTAAGGGTAATCATAGCTCTGATTTTTGTTGTAGCATTTAACTCAATGGAAACCTGCAAGAACTGCTGTAAATAATGAAAAAAAAAAAGCCAACAAACAATCAGTTCTCTGTTTCTGCACGCAGTGAAAGTATGTGCTCAGTCTCCAGTGACTGCCCCACAAGGGAGAGCGCCTCTTTAGGGCTCTCCAGGGAGGGACAGGGCTGTATTCCTGTGGCTGTGCCTCCTGAGAAATGCACTGCCTGGGCAAATATCCCCGTCAGCTTTCCTCTGACTGCCCGTGGCTGAGGACCCTGTCTGGTGTTGTGTCACTTCCTGGGCTGAAGCTGCAGGAACAAACCCAAGATGAGTGTGTGTCCAGGGTTGCTCATAGCCCCGTGCCTCCAAGTCCCTGTGCTGGAGCTACATCATACCCAGCATGGAGTGCTGCAGGGCAGGTGGGGAATATGTGTCCCTGGCAGGCAAGCAGGGCTTGGGATCACGTACTGAGTGCCTTAGTCTTTCATTTCAATGAAAGAAGAGAAAAAAAAATAAGAAAAGAAAAAACCAAACCACTTCAAGTCTTATCTCTGGTTCATATTATGATCCAAATTTGTAATCTCATGAATATTGTTTTTAAAGAAGTAGTCTGTGATGATGCTGTTTTCCTCTGTTTACTGACGGTGAGGTTTCAGCTCAACACTTCCACTGCCTTGCACTGGGCTGACATGCTGCACGTTGCTGGCTGTGACATCCCACTTCTCCATTTGTGCATGTGGCCCTGCCTTTAGCTCCCACTGATGCAGGACTTCCCTGGTATGTTCTGAATTCATGTCACACCCACCAGTGGCCGGAGGAGTCTGCCAGATTCCTGCGTGTCTGCTAAGCAAATCCACCTGAAAACCACTTGATAGATGTTTTCTTATCATCATGTGCTATAAATACATCATCCTGCTCCATTTCATTGATGAGATAAGATGAGGATAAGAGTAAATAGCAAAAAAACCCCAAACTTCCCATGTTTTCCCTAAGGTCCCTCTTCCTACAGTAGTGTTTCCACAGAAACATCTCACGGCAGCACTCTAAGCAAAAAAACTCAGCCAGGAATAATGAAATGAGAGACGTGTCCTTTGCAAGCCAAAGGCAATTAGATTTGGTAAATGCAACGTGAGACAAAGTAATTATTTATGGTTGTGTAGAGGCTTCAGTCCAGGGAGTAGCCCCACCTTGCAGGCTTCAAATGAGCACAGTAAAAGAAAGATGAGTTTGACTGTGTCACTTGGTGGTCCCTGCAGGTTAGCTGGCTGCTGGAGACGTTATTTGTTAAAGGTCAAAGCAGACATTAATATTGCCATTCAAAAAGTGGGGGAAAATGCTCCCAACTTTACAGCCATCGTCAATAATTTGCTGAGGTTGGAATCGATCCAATTGTCAGGTTTTGCATGTTTTGGCTATGCTCGCCTCATAGTTTTAACCAAAATTTCAACCTGTGGTATATTTACAACTGTGAGTTGGTATGTTACTTAATGCAAAACAAGCAGAAAGAGAAAACAGGTGATTTTGTGGGTAGCTTTCCTCTCTGCTCATTCACCTTTGCTTTTCCAAAGGTTTCTCTACTTTTTCTTTTTTTTTTTTCCTTTTTGATGACCTAAAAGATAATCTGCAGGAAACTACCTTGTAAAATTCAAAAGTTTTTCTGGTTTTTTTAATTTGTTTGCTGGCTGATATGTTTCCCAATTCTTTCTCATTTTCTCATTTCATTTTTTATATGCTCAGGGCTCTCAGTTGTAAGCTTCTTCCTCTTGACAAATAACGTGAGTCATTTTCTGGCTTCTTGTCAGTGGCAAAAGTATGCATAAAGCTAACAAATACCTCCTCCACGATGTAATACCTTTTCCTTCAATGTCTGCAATGTTTGTTCATTGTCATTCAGTATGAACTGGATGATGTGGTACTGAAATACAGACATACTGTGAGGGTACTAAATTAATTATAATTATAAATTGTATTTCTCTGTGGCACGTCAGGTGCTTCTGTGCAGTGGTTTGAAAATGTTTATTAAACATTCACTAGGGTTCAGGATCTAATGTTGAACTCTGGGTTGAATAAAAGCTTTTCACCTAAAACAATAAACCTAATGAGACATTGTGATACATTGAATTGGGTATTTTTCATGGGAATGTCTTTTGGAGTAAAATTTCTGGTTTTATGATAAGGGAATATTTCTGGGGGAGGCATTTGGAAACATCAACATTGGAAAGGAAATACATTTCTTTAGAAATTACAGTAGTTTTTATTTCATGTTTTTCAAAGAAAAAATTCTTGGGTGTCTTTATTCAGTGAACTTCTATATTTTTAGTTTTCATCCCACTTTAAGGTAGAAACCCTAAATGTCAGAAATTGCCCTGGGGTACAAGTTCTGTTTTCGAATGTGGTAAACCAGGACTTCGAGACCACAAGTCTCTCAGTGTTCCCATCATTAAACATGCTCAGAAAAAAACCTTACTTTGTAAGAATTCAACCTGTCATTCCCTTCTTGCTTAAATAGATTTGCATGTTTGAAGCTTAAATGTTTCAAAGCTGTGAGGACTTTTACCTGGGGAGAAAATACAGAAAGAAGTATATATTTTAGGGGTTTTCCCCCCCCCCCGTGTTTTTCAAAGTTGGGTTTGAAAGAGGACAAGCAAACTCTGTAAGATACGAGCTGGCATAGTACTTTTAGAGGTGGGGAAAGGACGTAGGATTCCTGAATGCCAGCACAGTGAGGTTTTCAGTAGCTACTCGTGAATACCACATTTTCCCAAGCCTCAAACTCTGAAATGTCAGGTTTGGACTAAACCAACACAGAACCAGCCCTGAGCATGTCAGGGAGATTCAGAGGTAACTTCCCAGGAGAAAAAGCTGTTCTGTAACTCCGGCTACAGAATTCACCAGGATCCATCCAGCTGTTTCTGCCACCAGAGATGGGGAAACCAGGATCTGAGTGCAGCTGCTTGGCAGGTCCCTGCCCCGGGCAAGCGGTGAGTGGCTCACAGGTGAGAGCTGCTCTCTGCTGCTCTCAGCTTTCCAGCCCTCTGCTCAAGTGAGAAAGCGATCCCGACATCCGTGCTGCCACGCAGGTTTCCAGAGCCTCTTGCATTTCAGTCGATGAGAAATCGTAGGATTCGGGCTTTCCACACGTTCTGCAATTCAGTTACATGAGGAGAGGTGTCAGAGGTGTCAGGCTGCATTTTGAAAGTCTGATGCAATTGCTAACCACTTGTTTTTAGCTGAATGAAATTGCCCATCTCAAGGAACTGAAAGAAAAGCCCCAAGAAACCCCAAACCAAACATACCAAGATGAAAATCCCAGTGTGCTCAGGGACAATGGTCTTGAAGGAGAAGCGTGAACTCAGATTCAGCTCCTGGTTTTGCTATGTGTTTATTTTGTAGAGTGGAAGCAGGTTTAATTTCTCTGTGCTTCATCTCCCAGCTCCTGCCCACTGGCTGCCCCATTTCTTTCCCCCCACCCATTTCCATGCACTTCTGTGTCGTGCTTAACCTCATCTCTCCTCCTCCTCCTTTGCCAAGGTCAACACACCCCTTTGCATAGTTATCTTGGCTCCAACATTAACAAACAAGTCCCTAATTTTGCTTAAGATAGTTTGGGGAAGGGAGAGCATTTGAAAGGATGCTCTGGGGTCCTGGATGAAAGGTCCTGGTGATGTCCACAGTGCTCAGTCCCTGGGGTAACTGCAGGGATTCTTTCTGTCTGTGCGTAGGACATGGACAGGGAGGGCACCACAGTTTTCATGTCCTTGTTTTTGTGAGTTTAGTCAGCATGCTTTGTTTATTTAGTCACTCTGAGTTTAAAAAAAAAAAAGTCATAGAAATATTTTGTCCTTTAAAAAGTCCATTTGAGGACAAAACTGATAGCAAGGAGCTGCTCAAGGAGAGATTTTGCCTAAGACCCTTTGTGTGTGAACACTTGATCAAATTAGGCTAAAACCAGACGGAAAACGGGAATCTTTCCCACACCCTCATGTCTCTTACAGCATGGTCAGTGCTCCACTGAGCCTGTCAATCACTCAGCAATGCTGTCCCCAGAGCAGTGTTCAGTGGACAGACCTTCGCTGTTGGTGCCTTTTGCATCTCCCCCAGATGCCAGTGGTGCAGCAGTCAGGGCAGAAGCTAAAGTCCAGGTGGCCTTTTGCATGGTCCAGAGCCAGCAGTCATGCTGCTGTGCAGCCAGCCCTCCAGCAGTCATCCAGGCTTTACTCACTGTATTAGACAGTCTGTTCTGATGCAAATCTTCCCAAAAATAGAACTTCAGTCCAACATCCAAAACTCCCAAAAGAATAACAACCTTAATATCATACCAAAAGCGTGCAGGATTTATGGATCTGTCAGACATTGTTCAGGTAGTTTCTATTTTAAGAGAGATTGGAAAAATGAAAGAAGATCACCAAGGAAAAATATACTTCAGACACTTAATCCTGAAGCTTCCTATAAAAAAACCCCATTATTTGGAAAATTCAGAACATAATCTGCATAAAACTCCTAGGGGACAGGAGCTGAGTCTGTCCTGCCATAAGCCTGGAAGTCAGGCTCCTCTCTAAAGATTTTCCCTCTCCCCTCTCTGGTGGTGCTCCAGGAAGGCAAATGCTTTCTCTGGCTGTGGTGTCTCAGGAGCAGAGATGCTGCAGTGGGTCCTGTTGCAGGGGCTGCTCTCCTGCGCATGACAAGTGCAGTGTGTAGGAGCAAGCACAGTTAAACGTAGATTTCTCTGGTTTGGCAGACCGCAGAAGGTGGGGTGCTAATTCAGCTCTTCTCCCTGATCTCTTGAGTGCAGAAGTTGCCAAGTCTTCACTTGGCTCAAATTTTTTTTGCTACATGACTGCATTTCTTGTCCCATAAACTGTGTCTAATTAATGGGTCCAAGGGTGTAACCCAGTCATGCCTTGAGATCATACCAAGGTGAAGTCCAGCTAGGAATAAATACTGTCTCAAAACCGTCATGGTTTCCTCAGATGGGGTATCTGGATGCTCGGGACCGAGCAGAAACAGCTGGAGTTTGCATTTCTCACTGACCCAGGTGAGGGCAGCTATGGGCTGACGTCAAGTTGTCTGCATCAGTGTGAAAACCTCCTCTGACACCAGTGGGATTGCATGAGATCCGGGAGAGGATCGGGGCTTCTCTCTGTGCAATGGCCATGCAGGCTCTGGCAGCCTGTCCTGTCCTGGTAAGGGTGGTTGATGTGCAGTCCCTCTTAATACTCATGGGAATGTTATTTAGGGGACTTCACATGGCTTTCTTGAACAGCCCCTGGTAATTATTCACTGGCACACATCTCTCCTACTTGTTACAACAGCTGATGAAGGTGTTTCATGCCAGTAGTTTTCTCCTTGGAGGCTCTGCCATGGCGCACAGCGTGGTCTGACATCTCCTTGGCTCTGCGCTACTCCCGGCTCAGCCCCAGGGACTGGCAATGGATAACCAGGAGGAAATGTGTATTGCTAAAAGTAAATCAAGCCACTTTGCTAGATAATAAATGCTTCATAAAAGTTCACGTGCATCACAACAAATCTTGAAGCTGGGACAGATATTTATTAATCTAAGAAACTGCAGGTGGGATTTATTGCTGTCCCTGTGACTCCAGTGGTTTTGTGGGATCCCAGGGGAAATGTTGGGGAAGCCCTGAGCTCTGAAAGGGTCACCCTCCCTGCAGGCTTTGGGTGGCTGCCTGGCTCCACGTGCCCCCCACCTGAAGGCTCCTGAGTGGTGCTGCTCCCTGTTAACTCGAGCTGGCCTGAAGACATTGCAGCCAGCTGGCATGCTGATGGCTTCCTTGCTGGTGACTCTCTGGAGTAAGACTGTAAATTGCAGTCCCTAATTAGACACTTTCACCCTGCATGGATGATGATAAGTCCAGGAACAAAGACGGATGACAGTAATCAAGGACTGGATCAATAACTTTAATCCTAGAGCAGAGACAGCCCATATTAATTCAAAGTAGAAACCTCTAGACTGAGAATTTAGTGGCTAGAAAAAATTACTTTTGAAAACTCATTTGCTTTCTTACCCCCACCCCCAATGCAATGTTTCCAGCAGCGGATGGATTCCTTCATCCAGAGAGGAACATTGCCAACATTATCTCCAGTTTCCCTGTGGGGAAAGCCCAAAACTGGGCAGGAGCATGGGGAGATGCATGACAGCTTTCCTGAGTGCAGTGTATTCCCCCCAGTAGAGAGCATTTTCCAGTGACGACAGGCAGACCCAAGGGAATTTGGTCTAAAAACCATGCATGCTGCAGAGCCAGCAGGTCCCAGCCCCATCCAGGTGCCTAGGAACTGGGCTGGAGATTTCCCGCTCTGTATCTCCAAATGTGGTTCCACTGCAGATGACTGAGTATCAGGGAACCCAAGTGAAAGTCCAGGCTCTGTGCTGGCCCCAGAGAAGGCTGCACTTGGTTTTCCTGGGCTCCTTCATCTGTCTGCTCCTGCTTCTCACTTGAGCGATGCTTTTCAGTGTCGGAGGTGGGTGGATGCACAGCCCGTGCTGCAGAGCGGGGTGACAGCAGTGTCCACCACTGACTCAGCCTATGTAGGAGGGGAAACTCCGCAGAGCCTCTATGAGACAGGCTATACAAGCCGGGTCTCTCACCATCCCCTGACCAACACACCCCCACTGGGTGCCAGGGAACAGGGAAGAGGTTAGGGGACAAGGGGGGGGGGCTTGGAAGACCTGTTTGATTCCCTTTTCTTTCCCCACCACAAATTTCCTGTGTGACTCCAGACGAGTCATTTAGTGTCTCCATTGTTCCACATTTGCAAAAATGGACTTTCCCTGACTTAAAGGAATGATAGAAGGACAAATACATTAATGAGCCTCGGCTACTCTCTTGGTGTAGACCAACTGAGTCTAGTTAAATCAGTACCTCCTCTGAGTAAACAGCTAGAAAAGGTCCTGATTTTCTGGGAATACATCAGCTATTCCAAAGAAAACAAGTAATATTTTGAGTGACTGCATCAGAGCTCACGGTGGTGTCTGGAAGTCGTTCTTGATAACTAATTTAATTTGTCATGTATAGGACATTGTAGTTTGGCTATATCACCGGGCGCTGCTTTAGGTCCTTGAATACATAAAGGGAAGGCTGTAAAGACAGAGAAAACAAAGCGTACAAGTAATACGTTCTCTGATGTAATCAGTAAATATTCTTATTGAAAACATGGAGCTCACTTGTGAAGGGAGAGACTTTTGACATCTGTGGATGGGGATCAGGGCATCATTTGCAAGGAGGGTGCAGAAGTCTAATGGCAGGTTCTTCTTCACCGTGTACAAATCAGAGCAAACGTGCAGGCAGAAAAGTAATTATAGGAACAGGAACCTGCCCGTGGCTTGGTTCTGCAGTAGGGGAGAGGGATCCTAGACATCTCAGAAGACTATGGAAAGCACCAAGGCAGTGCTTAAGCATTTTGGTGTGATTTTGTTGACTGTGGTATTTTCCTGAAGAGGAGGGTGCAGTACAGAGAGACCCAGACAGAGCCTGTGTTGAGTTGGAGAATCCTCCCAGGGCAGTGACACATGCAGGTGGGCTGACAGGGTGGCTAACACCTGCTTTGGTCAAGAAGGTGTTAATGAGAGCTAACTGGCCCCATTAGCCTTGCCTTGCTCTGCTCCTGCAGGTGTGTGCATTGGAGAGGAAGATGATAGAGGGAGTGGGAAAGGAAGGAGGTTGTGTTGGGGGTGGGTTGCTGCAGGATGCGGGGGGGGGGGTGTGTCTGCAGTAGGTGCTTTGGTGTGTGGTGGGGCTCAGGTGTCTGAACGTGCTGATCCCTGAAGGTATGGAGGGAAATTGAGGCATAATGTATTATTTGGGGTGATTGTAAGGGGACCCTGACTGCTTATGGTAATTTTATTTATTTATTAGCTACTTAGTTCTGGCTCCTTTAAGTACTCGAGTAAAAAATGTTCAAGTAACGCAATAGTTCAGGCTAATGCTTATATGATGTTTCCTGTTGCCTGTGACTCTGAGTTGAGAGAGTGCTTTGCTGCTTCAGCCAAAGACTTTCTCTGGTCCTTATCCACATAAGGAATCAATAGTGATGACTACAGAGTGAGTTAGGAGATGTTCTACTGTCTGAGCCTATTGGCGTGATTCCTGAAGTTCCTTGTAAATCTCAGCTGTGTGGGAAGGCTGAGCTGTGGCAGATCGCAGCCTTCTGCTGCGCTTCTCTCTAATGCCTGGAGCATGGCTCTCAAAGCCCTGCAGGGTGGGCTCCCAGCTCTCCCTGGCTCTGTGACTGCCTGCCCTAAAGGGAATAGGGGGGAAAAAGGGAACGGAAATAAGAACTGTTTGGCTTTGCTGAAGAGCCAGATGGGAAAGCCCATAAAAGGGAAAATAGTGACAAGCTAGCGATGCCCTGGCTGATCTCTGTTTTCTCTCTGTCTCACAGAGCAGAGATTAATGATATATAAGAATGGGGGCATGGCAGGGTAAAAAAGAAATAACACTTGCTCAGTGGTATTTTTTTATTGGAGTCCGGAAGCTAGGTGATGCTATTGCTTACTCAGGACCTCTTTGATGAAAGATGTCCTAGCAGCCCCTTTGAGACAGGGCCCTGGTAAGGAGCCCTCTGCTCACTGAGGGATGGCCTCACATGGAGCCGTAAGCCAACCAGTCTGTGGGTTATTAGCATCCACGCTAATTCCTGTGGCTCCAGGACTTGTCTGGTAGCCAAGACACACAGGTTGGCCACTGTATCCATATAGGAGGGAGAGAGGGTGTGATTGTGGTTTCTGATGAGGTGTCTTTCATGTGGTACAGGTTGCTGACTGATAAACAACTGGAACCATGAATGCTGACACACAACTGTCATGTTCCAAAGCGTCAGCCAAAAAGGAGAACCTGTCCCGGATGACACTGATCTCACATCTCCTGTGCTCCAGGTGAGTGCTGCAGCCCCAGGCTCAAGGGCTGTTCTCATCTTCAGGTTGAAACAGGTAAGAGTCCTCTTATGCAGCGGGCAAAGAATTTGAGGAATCTGCTGCAGGAAACTGAAGGAGCAAATAATACCAAAAAGTTTAGAAAGTGATTAGTTTGTTCACGGACCTGTTACTCATGAGTTTAATGCTAACGGGAGTAGGTACAGATGCATCCTCTGAAGCCATTGCTATGGCAGATGTGAGTGTGCATGCAACAGGATAGGAGGGAAATGAAAGACCCTGCGTTCTCCCTAAACAGCATCCTCTGCCACTGTTGTTCAAGAGCTGGCCTCAACGGACTGTTGGTTTGATGTTTTGGGATGTTCCCTACGCCTTTAAGGGTCTTCAGATTTTCATTTATTGGGGGAATGCTCTGTCTGGGTTACGGGCTGGCAGCACGGCTTGTATCAATCCAAACAGGCTTGTCAGGAGGCATGGGCCCTGTCTGGACGGCTTGTCTAAGGGAGACACGGTGCTCTCTGTGCACCCTCTGGGAGCCTGGGCAGAGCACGCTGTGGTTCCTGCCTGCTCCCTTGGCATGGAGGTCCTCCCCCTGGAGACCAGGGCAGAGGTGAGATGGGGGTGTGAAATGGTTCCCTCCTAGGTCTTACTCTGGTGTGCGCTTTCCAGTCGTCCGTAGACTTAGCAATGCTCTTGGCTCCTGCAGTTCCTGTCATGTAGAAAGCTCTAGCTCAGAAGAATCCTTTTCTAGTGGTACAGCTCTTGGAGGAAGGGTCGTGGGCTCTGAGAGCCTCTCTGGTTAGGCCTTTCAGGAAGGGACCTCTGTGCCAGAGGAACCAGCTTTGTGAGGATCCTGTCTGTCCCCAGGGAAAACTCTCATTTTTTGAGTGGAGAAACCTTTTCCAAGAACTTCCATTGAGGCTGCTATCTCCTCACACCAAAGTGGTATTTTTGAAGATGAATCCTGAGCTGAATGCACTGCCCACTACCAGTACTGTACTTGTAATAGGTTAAACCATTGAGTTTTTGGCCTCTGAGTGGCAGAGGGTTGCTTACCCACAACTTGGGGAAAGCCACTGAAGGTGGGATACTCCCACACGCTGGGGTAGTGATTCCTGCGGCCGATAAAGGCTATTGGACCCCTTCAGAGATGACTG
This sequence comes from Grus americana, assembly GCF_028858705.1. NCBI lineage: Eukaryota > Metazoa > Chordata > Aves > Gruiformes > Gruidae > Grus > Grus americana. The sequence goes on from NC_072871.1 coordinate 2,942,031, forward strand.
GTGTTTTGTGAAGCGTGAGCTGAAGTTGTCAGTCTTCTGCTGATTTCTAGGCTAAATGAATGAGCCTTGATGTGTTTCCACCAGAAATAGTCTAATGTATATCCTCTACTGCAAAGGGAAAGGTGTCCTGTGTGAGAGCAGAGGGACCTTGGGAACCTTTGGAGTTGGGGGATGCAGTTCCTTCTCAAGGGATAGTAGAGGGGGTAGAGAGCAGGGACTATTGTGAGGTGCCACAGCCCCAACATAGGAAGTCATCAGTTAGCTTCTTAGCCCACCAGAAACTGGGCATAAAACCCCATTAATTATGAAATCAAGACAGATAGCTCTAGCATTCGAAGCTTTGTGTCCTGGCAATGCACATGCTTAAAGGGAGGGTGGAGAAATGACGTAGCTCAGAACTGCTGGGCTTGGGGTGGCCCAGGGACCTGCCTGGTGTCCCCTTTTCCTTGCTCTGGGTGTGTGGTGATCTGACTTGGGTTACAGAAAATACAGGAAAATAGGGTGCGGGCGGAAGCATACCTTGCTGCCTGGGTATGGGTGGCACTGCTGTCACAGCCGACTCACTGCAGCCACTCTCATAGTGTGCATGCCTTCCTCTGGGATTTTCCAGAAACTATACAGCAGGTGCTGGTGTAGCATGATAGTTTGCCTTAATGCTTAGGAGATCCGCCCTGTGATGCAGTAAGTCTTTTCTGGGAAGAAATGACATGGAAATTTCTTGTGGCAACTGTGGCAAGCGCTTTTCTTTACCCAATATAGTTGCCCTAAAAATAGTGGGCTTTGCTTCGCTATATCTTGGGAATATTCCACAAGAATAAATGAAGTGAAGCCTCTTTAAAGAACTGTGTTGTCATTGCTGCAATTACAGCCTGAAAGCATGACCCCATGGTGCCCCACTGAGGCAAGAAACTACTCTCATAGTAAGCTATGCTTGCCAAAAAAAAAAAAAAAAGGTTTGTGGTTATGCACTTGGCTTTGAATGGGTGCATAAATGCCTTCTTGAAATTGGGATTGTAATGGAGAAGCTGGGCTAATGAATAGCAGATTTTCTCAAGAGACCATGCCTAATGAATAAGCATCAAAGTCTACTTTATGACTGGAGAGGGTCAGTAATATGATACGCAGGAGATCAGTCCTATGCTTTTAGCCTACATGAGAATTAGCTGCAGCCTATGAGTAAAGAAAAGGTTCTTTTCAATCCTCCTACCTCAACTCCTCTATTAGAGAAGTACAAAGGGATGATCTCTGAAGGTAAACTAATGAGATGCCACCATCCATAAGGCAGTGGTAGCAGACCCCTAGGCACTGTCTAGTTTCAGTGGACCTAGAGATTTGTACACAGATACTGGAGTTTTCCACATGCTGTAATATCTTTCCTACCTTCTCACCAGATAATTCAGTATCAAAGAGGAACAGTCCCACTGTTATAGCAAAAAGTTGTTTCATATCTCCTTGTTTTTTCACTAGAGATTCCCCTGATTTACATACAGATGTCCCACTTCCTTTTCTGCAAAACTGAAGTCATCTTGCTAAAGGGCTAGGGCATAGGAAGCACTTGCTGCTAACCATCGCTTTGAAAGGATGTAATTTTTCATCCTTTGCTCTCAGGCACTGATGAGAGAAGGGAAGTGTAGTAAGCAAATATCTCTTTTGTGTGATTTCACAGATAATCATGCCCTGGCAGCTGTTTGCTTGATTATGTCTTAATAGATCTCTTTCACTTCGGTGTCTGCATGCAGAAGTGTGCCTCTATGTCCTGTCTGCAAAGATTAACTCGAAACGCAGGGAGATATTGATGTGCCTTTACAGTTATCGACTGGCTGGGTGTTCAGCAGGGAACGCTGAACTTCTTCCCCTCCTGGCGTACAGGACAGTGCTCCCGTGTTTAACTAACGAGTTTATTCTGGTCAAATAAGGCGGGGAGAGAAGGGGGAAAGCCAGATTCTTTGCTGTCATGTTAATTGCTGAAGGACAACAGCCACACGGGCTGGTGCAGTAGCCAGCTTCAGGTTCTGGGAAATGCTGAGGTGCCTTTTGAGGGGGGCACAAACAGGCACTTGTTCAGCTCGGAAATGAAGTTCAGGGTGTGATTCCTTCTTAACCTTGGCTGCACTGAAATGTTTCTAAGTGCTTTGGAATTAACAGATAAAGGGAGATGGTCCCTGAGAGACAGTCGACCCATCTCAGACTTCAGAAGAAGCCAGACTAACACCTGACTTGCAGACTGCAGGTCAGAGCCACCCCTGTAATTTTAGCTGACACCCACAAACAAAATTTGTTACTGTAGAAAACAGAATTATTTTTACCTTTGGTGTTTTTACAGAAATAGCAATTTATGGGGTTGGTCAAATGGTCCTATTGTGAGAATTAGCAATTTACCTCATCCACACAAAGTCCTGTTTTTTGAATCACAAATGCTGTTCTGCTCCACTATTCTGAAATTCTAAAGAAATCTTGCAACACGGTGAGGTTTTACTAAATAATCTTATTACTGTTGAGCAGACAGCAGTTAATTGGGAGTCTTGCATTCTAAAGAAAGGTGCATCATCTTTGGGATGCATTGAGTGGGGTTTTTTTGTTTCGTTTTTTTTTTTTTGGGGGCGGGAGTGTTGTCAGTGAGAGTTGGGCACTCTTAAAAATGAAGGTCAGATTCAGCTATGTTTAGAGAAAAAAAATTTAAATCTGTGTGGAATTGAAACTTACAGTCCCAGTATTCAATCATATGCCACTGAAGCAAAATTCTCTAATTAAAGCCCTTAAAGGCTCATGAAAATGTCTGAAACTTCTTCTCAGATGAATAGGCCTTAATTTCCCTGTTCTTGAAATGTTAGAACTAATAATTTTCTGTGTGTGTATTCTGTATGTGATTAACAGCTTATATATAAAAAAAACCCCTACACATCTGAAAAAACATGTATAACACACAATACGCAGCACACTTCAACCACTTTGGCATGGATAAACGTCTGCCCTTCACAATTGTAAATATGAGCACTTGGTGGATGCTTATTAGAATAAAGAAAGACTCAGGAATAAATATGAATCAAATGAAATGCTTTTATTTTTTGCTTTAAGACACAAAGCATGTTTTAAAGAACTATCTATAAACTTCATTGTCAGAAGGCATCAAAGCTATTTTCTAAAAGAAATAGGTGTTAAGTATAATAGATCTAAACTCTATACCAAGATTTTTACAATTTCTTACATAAAATTAAGACATCTGTATGTACAGTACCAATAAATATGCAGCAAACATTTTCAGTGCTCTTTTGACGTTTTAATATAAAACTCTACAATCAATAAAAGAACATAGCTTGATTTGTGCAAGAATGAGAGCATCTGGAAAGCTAGTTTAGTTCGTAATTCAGCAAAAACCCCAAACGCTCCTGACTTATGGTGCTTAATGAATTAGGTTATAACATCTCAGGCAATGTCTTCCATGCTGTTCCAAGGGATTTAGCAATAATACTTATAACGCAAAATGAATTTGGAACTGTCACTGTTGACAAACTTGGCTCCTCTTTTTGCTCTTTTGAAGACCCAGCTTTGGCACCAGGTCTCAAAAAGAAACCCAACAGTGGAGTCCTCACTTCCTTTGAGAACCTGTCTGATAGATGCTGAGTGTGTTAGAAAACACGGCCCTCATTCAGCTGCCTGTGTGTGAGATGGAATTTTTATTGCATAGGACCTTCCTGTAAGTGCAGATCACTTCTACTTCATCTCAGTTTGTGCTCCGTTCTGCAAGATGCTTAGGAGACAGAGTCTTTGTGCCCTGCCAGAGTGAAGTCAAGGCTCTTCCCAAGAGCTGGACGTATTAACTGTGACATTGAACTTGTCCCTAGCTTGGAAGAGGGGTCTTTGTGCAAGAACAAAGCTGGCAAGTAGCAGATCCAGCGGTGGTTGGGTATCTTGGCCAACAGATGAGAGCTGTGAACATTAACTGCTCATGAGTAGTGTCCTACTCTGCAGGGTGAATTTCATGGAGTAACAGCTTCATCATATCAAAGTGACATTCTCCCTTCCCTCAAGATACGTGCCCACGTATATATTTGTTAACGTTAAACCCTATGGGAAGTCTGCCCAGGCAATAGCTGGGCAACTTTATCCAGACATCTGAGAAAATGAGTGCAGTGCTATTATTGCTTTCACTGACTGCTGCTATTATCATCTTGCTTGCTTTTAGCTAGAAAAATACTGTATATATCCCTCTGCAGCCCTGGGGGAGAAGCGCCTCTGTTATCACCACCTTCCCTAGGATTCACAGCCTTTCAGAAATGTGCCTCTTCTTCCACCTCGCTAGAGAGGGAGCCTAGAAATTTATTAAGAACGGATGCCTTCTGTATGATTAGAGCTAGGCCAAATGAAGCACAGTGCTTGAGTGGACGGACTGTATGTGCCAGTGTACTGAGACCACAGAGGAGATGTTAACTCAAGCTAATACCCTATATGTGCAAAGCACAGAGTAAAATGGCAATAAAACAAGTGAATTCTTGTTAGCTCAAGTTAAAAGAGATAATAATAATAATAAAAATATAATTTACTTTTGCTATTCTTTTATATTTGAGGTAGCTATTGGATTTAAAAAAAAAAAAATCAACATCTGTTTGGTGTTATGGAATCAGATTGCTTTCTTCTTATTGTCTAATTATCCCTTGGCTGATACACAGAGGCTGCCACCCACAGCCGAACAAAGCATCTTGGGTATTTGCAAGTGGATGGAAACCAGGATAAACATCTGCCCTCCATCAGAGTTTTCAAGTGAAAACCTTCCTTGATCCAGAGCACAGAGCCCTTAACCAGAAACCTCTTCTGAAGGAATTTAAATACGATACTCTGAGTTCAAGCCAGGAAAACAACAGAAATTGTGGAAATACAAAAAAATACGCCCAGTGGGAGAATGTTTCTCAGTTCTGCTAGCGGAAAGAAAGAATTTGCATTCTTGGCAACAGCGATAACACTACCCAAGACAGGAAATACATATCCAGTGGATGCTGCTATTATGCTGAATGTGTAAGGACAGCAAAGCTCACTGTAGAACAGGGCTAAGGGTGCCCAGAGCTCTGCTACCTCCTAACAAGAATTTGACTCACATCTGACCAAAATTTCCTAGCTGGGTAGTGCCTGACAGCCAGGAGCAGAGCATTCAGAAATGCTCGATTCCCAAGCTGCCAAGGCATTCTTATGTATGGCTGTAGATAGGTCAAACCTGGCTTTTTGGCCAGGTATTGATTTTCAAAGGTGGCTGGGGTAATGTGGTTCCTGTCTCCCTTGGGTGCTCCGTGGGGAGCATCACTCCCTGACTCAGCGGGCTGAGAGTACAGCTGGAATGCACTTTCTGATGAGCGCTGCTTTTCCGTAGGACTTTCTTTTTCAAAATAGACTAAGAAATAACAAAAAGAGAGAACCAGCTGTTCCCCACGCTGCAAAGGGGAAAAGGGATTGAAAAAGAAAATCTGCTCAACCTTTACGTTTTGCCTTTTGAAATGCAAGTCTCTAGAAGTCTCTGGGGGGAAAGTCTGAATATGAGCTCACTCTGATGAGGGACTTCTAACTGTGCATAAAATAACAATCATTCACACATTAACACACAACAAAATAGGCTTCTTATGCAGCAGCATTATCTGGCTGTATTAGCTGATTGTTCTTAAGTGTGCTATTTGGTTAGTGTTTTTGGAAGGGGACCGGGATCAGAAGTTATCACAGTTAACTTGCATTTTTATTATCATAAAACTTAGAAACAAGAAGCTAAGTCACTTCTACTGGTAAAGACACATATCAGCACTGAAGCACAAGACAATAAACAGTCACTTATATGAAAATACATTACAATAGCAAAATGCTATACTGGTGTCTAATACCCAGATCTGGGCAAAAATTCTTGACATTTTCTGATTCTTCTAAAGAATGAACTTTCTCCTCATTTCTCATCTGAAATGATGGGCCACTCAGGAGATTAATAAAACTAAGCGCAGTGTGGTCAGTTATACCATACAGAGGTGAAAAATGAGATTCCTTCAAAATTCTGAAATATCAGTGTTGAAAATCGCAAGTGAATACCTTAATCCATTCCAGTTGGTCTGTGCTGCGGTTCAGTATAGCCTGGCAGTGTCCCTTTGTACCAGGGGTCTGGGTCATCCTAATATCCACTGAACTCTTATGTCCAAAATCATCTCAGCAGCATCCTTTTTGTCATTTGGGTTATAATTTGCTAAGGAATGTGACCTTCAACTTTCCACCTCTAGACTCTAATCCTGCCAACATACATGTGCTGGAGATGGTCCATGTAAGCGCTCCTTGATTTGGGGGGTTGTTCCTATAATGATGCAGTTGAGAGTAAACATAGGTAAAACTTTTTATCCACTTTTAATTGGAGCAATATAGATTCTACTCATCCCATACACCAAATAGGAAAACTGAGCTCACTTTTACAATGATACCCTTGTAGCTACATGCTCAGGACTAAGTACAGCACAAGTATACGATGGTAAGATTGCAGCTGTGATCCTTATAGCTTGATTTAAATTTGCTTCCGTATGTATACGGAGAGAAAGTTAATGTTTATTTACCAATACTTTTTGTTTGTTAAGGGGAAAGGAAGTGGTAGGTAAGTGAATCTTTTTATGAATTTAGGATATATTGAGTGTTAGTTTTTTGGGGATCAAAGAGATTAGGGAAGAAGAGAATTCTGAAGAACTAAAATATTTTTATCAGACTTCATATTAAAAAAAAAATCTGTTATTTTTTCTTTCAATCGTATTGTTCTGAAAAGTGCTTCCCCCCCCCGCCAAGAAATGTAAGGGTCAAAACCTGAAATCATATATTTTTAACTCTTTTAGCACGAGCTGCCTATTTCACCCTTTTTCTGCATCTTGGATTTTTTCTTATAACTCTTTTAGTTTCACATCCACCCAAAACAAAGCATATTTTCAGTTTGACCACAGACTGAAAGGTCACTTGTTCACATGACTGGATTTCATCATCTTCTCATTCAATTGAAAATGCTGATGCATGTGCATTTTCACATCTCCAGAAATGATTTACGTTAAAGAAAATTTTCTAATTCAATAAACACAAGTTTCTGAGAACACTTCTGTCCTTATTTAGCTTTGGAAAAATCTGAGAATCCACAGCTTGGGTTCAGTCTGAGATATTTCCCTTTAAGCTTGACCTCTGTCTCACTTAAGTGGCTTTACTCTGACTTCATGACATTGACTATCTGATATACAACAGGGCCAGAATCAGCCCCTGCACACTTATTATATTTGCTGGTCACTGGTACAGAAACATTATTAGCACTGAGAGGGGAAAAAAAGAGAGAAAGAGAGAATTTCCACTAGGATAGATGTGTGGATTAATATGCCTGCACCACTTTAAAACAAGTAATGCCAGATATATTACTTTGTCATATAAAATGTGCTAGTGTGCTAAGTGTGCTAAAAGCTGGTGTGTGTGACAGGGTGCAAAAGCTTGTTCTAACTGGATGAAAATAAATATTTTTGTGCCATGGATAATGGATCAAGAGAGTCACACCTGTAATGGAGCTGCAGCAGGCAATTTTTTTGCTTGTGAAATTTATCATTAGTGTACAGTGGACACAAATTATTTGTCTTGTGGTAGGAAGGACTCATTATTGCCAATGGGCTTCCTAGAACTTCTATGGAATATGCACAAATATATATGTATGTCTATGTATATATGTGTATATATCCCACAGAAGGCTCTTTTATTGTATGCCAAAACCTGCACTCACCACTCCTCTCCCCCAGACCTCATATTTACCATCATTCAGTGCACCAGGCATTAAGGGATGATGACTTTAGATAGTTTTTATGGAAATCTGCTGTATAAGCCTATCAGGATTGCGTTATGGCCCCAGAAGAATGCTACATCTCATTTGTAGAAATTTGCACCCCCATTTTCTCCAAGGATAAACCAAATTCATCCTATATACACTTCACAGAAGCTTTCCTACCTAGTTGCTGAGAATCACCTGTCCTGGACAGGCCACTTCTAAGTTTTCCCTTTATGAGATTCACCATGTTGTTTCGTGTGCTAGTGACCTAAAGTGCCCTACGCGGTGGTCTGCAAGAGCTGCAAATGTCATGAGTTCAGATCCTATTTTGGGCACACAACTAAGGATCAGAAGCTCAGAAGGACTCAACGTGGGGTGTTGAGAGAACACTTTAGAAAATCTGAGATAAGAAAAGTCTTAGGGTTTCCCAGAGAGTAATCTTGTCTTGAACTGCCAAGAGAGCAAAATTTCACCAGATTTTAGTGTGGTGGGGGGTGGTTCTGAGCGGTAAAAACAGTCCTGCCAAGGAGCTGAATGACCAGACACCCTTTCTGAGAAGTAATGAGGCCAGATCATGTGTGTTAGGTGCTTAACAGATACATGGGGAATAACTGTTCCCGTCTCAATTTCAGCTTAAAAGAAAAGGCTGAACAGGTGGAGGAAACATAGGAGTAAGGACTTAAAGATGGAAGTGAATCTAGCTAATAAAGATGTGAGAGGGACTTTCTGACCAAGAGCATTTGCACCTGCTAGCAGGATCTTTCTGCCATCCTGACCTATTTTCAGGTGCCAGTTTTCTCTGTGTGATTGTAAGAGAGAAGTTACATGTAGAAAATGAGATTTGGACAAAGAGGTGTCCTTACACCTAATGGACAGGGCCAAGAAGGCAGGAAGGTGCCCGTGGGAGAAGGGGATCAAGAAGACAGTTGAGATGTGGGGAAAAACGAAGGACAAGTCAAAGAAAGGATGGGAAGCCAAACTGTTATGAGGTTTTGATGCGGGGACATTGGCAAGGTCTCCTAGATGCACAGTGTTGTATAGTGGATCAACACCCAATGACTAGATTCAAGGAGAATCTGGAAGCAAGACAGATACCCACTGAGGAAAGAAGGGCAGGACAAGATGATATCCTCTGAGCTTTTGTGAGGTGTTTAATGCTGTTTCAGTGTAGATAAAACAGTGATGGACTGAGACCTACTATGGGACCCAGGAATTGCAGAATAGGGAAGGATGGCCAAAAAGCCTTCTTTTCTGAGATGATTGACTACATAAAAGACCTGCTAGGTTTAAGAGGTATAGATAGCCATGCTGTCACCATGAAGTTGCTTACACCAAGCCATGAAAAGGCAGAGATCCTGGTGTTGCTTGGATCTCCCACCTCCTGCTCTGCTCCTCTTCTCCCTTCACCCCCAGTGTGCCTTGGTCTTTCTCTGTGCTCCGGACTTTTCCTTGTCAGCTCAAACAGATCTTTATATCGTAATAAATTGTCTCCTGCTAGGAAGAGGCTCAGTGTGGACAAAACAGCCTGGTCTCACTGCTGGTTGGGCTGCAATATCACACACAGTCTCCAGGCTGTCTCCACCAGAGAACTTCTCTGCCCATTTGATCTCTTCAGCTACAATCCCCCATCCCCAGTGCTACGTATTCCCCAACCTCAGTGCCTCCCCAACACTAACAGTTTGCTTTCGGCCCCACCGTGGCTGTAAGTGGAAACGTTAACTAGGCAATCAAGCCTTGCTGTCACTTCTGGCCCAGAAGTGGAAACTGGAGGAAATCCAATAAGGTGAGGCAGGAAAGAGAAAGACTTGCAGAGAGTGAAGCCTGGTCATTGCAGAGCGGCTGGGTGGTAGGTGCTCAGGCATGAGACCTCCTGGAAGTTAAGAGTGTAAAGTCCAAATCTATGAGAACATTACTTGAGTCATTGTCAGCGATGTATTTATTGTGGGAGGAGAAGGAAAGCTGGGGAATTTCCCTGAGAAACAGTAAGGTCTATGAAAATAAATAAGTGCAAGGTGGGAAACTAAACATTCCTGAGCTCCGCACCTGGCTGTGCCATGCCGTGATTGTCTCTTTGGTCTTTTGGTCTTGTGTAGGGACTACTGGTTGTCAGCCTTCACCCAGGGAAAGTCTGGGGAGTCCCTTGTGGTCAGGGGACCGCTCCAGCGTTGACAATGATTGCAAGGGGGAGCACCAAGACAGTGATTTCTTTAGTTGCACTTGCTTTGCATTAAACATAATGGAAAGCAAAATATTGCAGAGGTTTACTCTCAGAATTTCAGTGGTTGAATTAAAAAGTGTGGAAAATTTTGCTGCGTGTCTCTCTCTGCCTTGTCTTTTCTGTTTTCCTAATGTTAGGACCAGGCAGGGAGATTCCACTTTCATGCTGAAACAGAAAGTGTTTGTGTGTGTTCCCTAGAAATTTCACATAAAGTTTTGAGGCTATATGTTGACTTAAAGAACTGTAAACAATTTCTTGGGGAAAAAAAATTTCAAGTAGCTTCTGCAAAGCACAAGATATAATTTTAATCTACTTTACAGGGAAGTTGGAAGGGATTAATTAAGCAGTTAACGATTAATCTGAGCCTTATGTTAGTGCAAAGTACTGAGCAAATCTATTCATAAGGAAATGATGAAAAGTAATTACCTTTTAGAACTGAGAATCTGAAGAAGGGTCATGCAAAACTATACTGGAAGTGCTGGAGAAAGTTCAAAACACTTTTTTGAGTTGAGGAAGTTGTGCATTGGAGGTGGAACTAGTGATGTAGCATAGCTGCAATATTCAAGAACAATATTCCTACCCACAGGTATAAACTGTTCCTCCCTAGCTTACGAAGTTTTGAAGAGCTCTCAGTTTTTACTTTCAAAAATATGTTTTTTCCTCCAATCTGACTTTTCATTTTTCTGTTTTGTTTTGTGGTTTTTTTGTTTGTTTGTTTCAATTCAACCTGCGACTTCAGCTTTCCCTACCCCTTAATTTAAGGCTGCAGGGAGCTGCAGGGGAATGACAGTGCAGAGGAAGGATAACAGTACAGAGATCGCACCCCGACGCACACCCACAAAGCCAAGGTCCAACGCGGTCACACCAGGGCCCTGAAGGGAAGCCCCCACCAGCTGCTGCCAGGGACCTACAGTAAAAAGGCACCAAAGAAAGTTTTGTGCTCCTTAGTGTAATCTACCAGCTTGATGTCGCTAACGTTGACCATTAGCTTGTCTCCTACTTCTAAGGAGACCACAGCACCCAGATAAATGGGCTGGAACCAGCTGTTTCCCTTTTCACTGAGCGTCTTGGTGCCAGTCAGCAGCTGGGTGGGCTCAGGGTAACTGTCAGTGACTTTGGTGATGATCTCAGTGACAGAATTAGTTTTACTGTAATTTTCAATGGGCCCTCGGAAAGTGACCTGAGCATAGACATAGTAGTCCCCAGACACAGGTATCACCAGTGCGTTGCTGGAATAACTCAAGTTGTTCTTGGTAAAGGCCAAGCCTCGCTTGTCTTCCCACTGCAGGATTGGCAGATGGTTTCCCACGGTGTTGGTGAGATCTTGTTTCTTCACTGCAGGAGGAAGAGAGAGGGAGAAGAGGTGGATTAGTTTGCTACAGCCGGGGATATGCTGCTGAATGTAATGTGAGATCTCTACTACAAAGGGCAAGCAATTTAAATAGTAGGGTAATCAAAATGCTAGGACAGAGATGTTCTTATTTTACAGCTTGAAAACTGAGATGAATTGGCTGCAGGCCAAATGTCCAGTGATATTTTTGGAGGGTCTCCATAGGGTGTCCAGATCTGAGCAATCAGGAGTGAAAGCCAAGGATGCTTTTGGAAGACCTTGGCCAGTACAGGGTGCCTGAAGGGGTATGCTGCGACTGGATGTCCTGGTTATGGTCAGATCCCGAATGATGAGACTGTCCTTCCTAAAGACTGAGTCTCATGGCATTGTGGAGCAATACAGATGGCTTTACCCTGCAGGTCCAGGGTGCTGTCTTACCTATTTACAGAGTAAAAACCTTGTCCTTAAGTGAAACCAGTGCTGGGACAATTGTACGCATGGGTACCATGCCTGTACCTAATGGTTTGGGACAGTAATAAGAAATACTAAAGCATCATTTTCTTCAGTAGCGATGGATTGCAATTGTGTTTCTTAGACAGATACTACTGGGCTTGCAAAAGCTTCACAATGATCAGCGTGATCTATCAGCAAGCACTGAGACACTTGAACTTCTCCTCCTGCCAAGTCTCCTCTGAAGGATGTTAGGGTTTGTTAGCCCTTGTCTCAAGCTTTTCTTCCTCAGTGTTTGCAATGAAATCTTTTGCTGTAGAATTGCCTTTGGTTTACCAGTGTCATTTGAATTTACCAAAAACCCAGAAGACCCCACTGTGCTTCAAAAGACCCATTTCCAAAGCAACACATTATATTCAGCACCATTTTTATCTCAATTTTTTTTTTCAAAATACTTTGCTGGAACAAAACACTAAGCTTGGTGTTAGCCTCAGCTTTCCTCCAGACTTTTTCCCAGCCTCGTAATTAGCCGATTACAAGCAGAGCTCTAATCCAAACCCCAGCGTTAGTCTGATCCAAGCCAAGGATGCTCCCCTGGCTGCAGGGATCTCAGGGGAAGAATCAGGGAACTGCTGCGCTATTCCCTTTGCCTCTCCTCTGCCTTTTTAATTTCACAGGACAGCCAGAATAAGCCCTAGTACTTATTCATTTTTCTGCAGGGAAGCAAAAGAGTTCTCTCTGCTCTTTCCTGACTGCCACATAAAATTGTTGTGGTATAACGGCAGCTGAGGCAGTGAAAAGGAAGAGGATGAAACCCATTAAGATTCTGCCAGGTATTAAAACGAACCTGGAAAGTTAATGTTAAATGCTGAGAAAGACTGAAGTAACTGACTTCCAGGAAATGAGATCTTTTTCATGACCTTGAGTTAATGTTTAAAGTTGATTTTGATTCAGTATTTGGGGAAGGGGTGTGTGTGCATGGGTAGGGAGGGAAACTGAATGCAGGTAAGGGAAAGCTTTGAAATTCTCTTGGCAATAACCATTAGGTTTATTCCGGGTGAAATGAGATTCAGAAAAACTAATATGCTCAGTTCCCAGTGGCATCCATTTCCCTCTCTTTGCTGGAAATAAATGATCCGTAAGGAGACAGGAAGGTATTAGGAGTGCAATTTCTTGCATATTCTCTGAGTAACACAACAAAATAATTGTTTTCTTTCAGCCTGCCTGTCAGTGCTGCTGAAGTATCAAATCATTCTGATCTTTCCCCAGGAGGCAAAGTACATGAGGAGAGTATTTCTGTGCGGGAGAATGATAGACAGGGATTGTGATAGCAAGCTGAGCTAAATTATAGAAGTATTATAGGGACTATGAGGCTTAGAGCCAATGGAGCTGATACAGAGAGAGAGGAATAAAAGAAAGTGAAAGTACTCATGGTCTGCCTTCATCCTCATCTACCTCTCGGGTGTCTAGGGACTGGTGTGAGTCCTGACAAAAATTAAAGCAGCATTTGGGTCACTCTAATGTTTACAAGACCTTGGAGTAATACCTTTCAGAGATCAGCTGGTAGCAGATGAAATCTTGTTTGAGATGGGAAGGACCAGAAAAGATTAGAATATTTCCAGAAAATGTCCTGGGCTCTTTTCCATTTTGGCAATTTTGGGGAAAAATTGAAGAGAAGCTGCATGTGAAATATTCTTTTCCTCATACAATGACGCATTTAAAATGTCAATGACACTCAATTCTTCAATGTTTTTTATAACTAACAGGCATCCCAAATGAAGTACATGATTTCATAACTTTCAGAATTAGGCAACTCTAAGTTTTAAAGCTATAACCTCCCTTTTAGGTTAAAGCTCACTCTATTGATGCTCTCTATTTTCAAGTTAATTAATTTTCCCCATGCTTCCAATATAGGTCAAGAGAAAAAAATGCTTGTTCAAGTGCCTTTGAATACAGTATAGCTCCTTTTCTAGCAGCAGTTGTACTTTGTACTTGTAATTTATTTATTTCATAAATATATGGAGCTATACTTCCTGCAAATATACATATTATGCTAATTCTTGAATTAAATAAAATCTGCTTTTAATAAGGATTTGTTGCTACAGTTCCTTCAACTTTTCCATCCACTATAAATTTCTGGCATCCCTTACATGTGAAATTACTTTTCTTTTCCCCAAATCCCTTTTGATTTAATCCCTTGCTGGAGAATCCCTGTTGCTTGGCAACTTTTTGGGTACATTTTGTGGCATATTGCTGAACTTGTGGGGTTTCTACAATTCTTAGTCCTCACTGGTGTGACAGCCTGATACTGAACGCTGTACGCTGAGGCCAGACTCTTGGTCTCAGCAAGAGATTAGAGTCTGAGTCTCCTCTTGTAGTAAAGCCCTTGTACAGCATGTACTGCAAAGTCCCATGGCTGCAGGGTCTCTGTTGCTCAAGATCGTGCCCTGGGAGTTTAATAACTGTCCTTAAAAGGTCATTACTTCCAACAATCAAGTGGAACCAGAAAGCGATGTTCTACCCAGATTTAGTGGAGTGCTCAGATACCATGGCAACACGATACATGCAAGCCAGGTACTTGATGGGGCTTCTGCATCACAGTTCATCCAGCCATGCCACAGGCTGGTGACGAGAAGGAATAGGCCTTGGTCTGCATCTTGATCCAAAGTGCAACCACGTAAGTCAGAGAGGGGATGATGGCATGGCATGGCGCAGTCAGCACCAAATGTACATTAATGCACAGGAGAGAATGGGAATGGAGAAAAGTCCTAGCTTGGTATTCACATGGATTTTGCCATTCTTCACTAGCTATAGCCACCCTGGGAGAGGACACCTTGATGCCAGTTTGGATACATTCAGAATGCTCTGTATGTGTTAAAAAGGGCAAAAACAGGTGGAAAATTCATCATGAAGGAACACAGACCAAAACATTGAGTCATTCTACTACTGTTAATTCAGTGGTGCACTCCCATGAAAGTACTGTGGCTAGTTCTCATTCCTCTCACTCCTGTGCTCTCACCATCTGAATATATGTGCCTAAAACTAGAAAAAGACAGAGAGAATAGAGATCTGGAATAGATTTCCTACAAGTGAGAGTTTGTAGTCTGCCACCTTCGCTTTGAAAAAGGTACCTGAGGTGGGGGAATGTAACAAACATCTGAAGAATAATTATTCCTTTTTCACTTTCTATGCATGAGCCATGGTTTCTGAGAAGACCAGGGTGGCACCCAAGAAACTATTATACAGCAAGTTTAAAATAACAGGAAATATTTTCTCACTGTGATGCACTGTTAAGCTCGGGAACTCATTGCCACAGGGTACAGCACCAAAAATATGCTTGGGCTAAAAAAAGGCCAAAGATAAGCTCATGGAAATTAGGTTCCCTGATGGCTACGTAGCACAGCAGACTGGGAGTAGCTTTTTTGTACAGAAAAGGAGTGATAAAATCACTGTAGCTTTTTCCTTTTCATGCTCCTTGCTATGGCGAACAGTGACTGGCCCAAAACAGCAGGCTGAGGAGGACGGGAGATTGCTTGGGAATGACAGTGAAGGAATTTTTGCAAATGGGGCTGGGGGCTGCAGAACTTTGAAGGCAACTGTTGGGTGCTTCCCTGTGGCAACCAGACTTTTGTGCAACCCAGTGAAGTTCCCATCAGCAGACCAGTGCTTCAGCTGCTCTTCCGAGTCGGCTGTACCAGGCACCTCTGGGTCTCTCTGCCGTGGGGGGACTCAGGGGAAACAGGGACACTTACACTAGCAGACATGGTCCTTTTGCTCCTGCAAAGTTACACTTAAGCAAAGATGTTATTTTTGAACAAGGACAGGTTAGTTTTGGAGCTCTAGCAACCTGAGTGCAAAAGGGGATGGGGCCAAGGATGCGCATTAGGAAGGAGCTTGTGGATTAGGGAAAGTAAACTAAGCTGGGAAAGAAATCAGCCCTGAAATGCTGATTGGTTTAACCTTGTAGGTGAATTTCTGTGAAATGTCATGCCACTTCTTGTATGCTTCAAGTTACTGAACTGCTCCCCTGGGACAACACACCGGGTGTTGGGGAAGCCTCTGCAGTGAGCTGTATTTCTGAGAGATATAAATTGCCTTCGGTCAGAGCAGCTGGAGAGCCTTTCAGCACTCAACTCCATCCACATGGGAACCAGCTATGAACTTTTTCCTCTTCTGTGGTAATACCTAAATTTTCCATGTGGCTGGAGGTGGTGAGGATGGGGAAGGGCTCAGGACAGTGTCCTTGGTGTGATGACAGCTAGACCTTCAAGGCTGAGATGGTGAGATGGTGGCCTTGCAAATGCTGGCAGCCCCTCAGAAATGTATGGCAGCCCACCCTGCTTCGCGATCTCACCTTCCTAACACAAGATAAGGCCTTGGAGGGGTTCAGCTGGACAAACTTTTCCCTTGCTTTCTCCAATGTGAGTCAGAGATGATCTCACTAAAACCAGAAGACTATTTGATGGCAATAAGGTGTGTGGCACAAGTCAGACCTTGCAGAAAAATAAGGGCCCTAAAACTGGTCTTATTTGACCTGATTTTGCTCCAAACCTGGTAGTTTTTCCCAATTCACTGCTCCATGAGGGCTCACTTAGGCTTTTTCCACTGCCTTTTCTAGAGGATTCAGCAGATTACTAATACACCAGGCACATATTTAAGTTCAGTTACAAAAGCTGCTCATTTAATGAAATAAATGGCTTGGAAAAGTGACAAGAAGAAAAGTTTCTGTCAACTACCTCCTTCATTGGCCCTTTTCTACAAACACAGGCTGCTGTAAATCTGTCATGGTCAACAAGGCAAAGCTGATGATTATTTTCCCCATGTTTCCTGCAATACCTGATCCTATCAGACCCATATAAACCAAGGTTATTGCACTGCTACATCTGCTGTAATACCTGTGGGAAACGCTTCATTTTTGAACAAGCATTACCTGTCAGATGCGCTCTTGGCTTTTCTGCACTGGAAAGTGTATCTGTAACTGAGGGGAAAAAAGAAAAAAAGTGTGTAAGGATCCCACTTCCCTTAAACACATCCCTGGAAGTGCTTAAGACCAGGTTGGATGAGGCTTTGGGCAATGTGGTCTAGTGGAGGGTGTCCCTGCCCGCAGCAGGGGGGTTGGAACTAGATGATCTTTAAGGTCTCTTCCAACCCAAACCATTCAATGTTTCTATTCTATGATTCTATGATGTTTGCTACTATTCAAGTCACTGAGATGTGAGCGGCGATCTATGCTGCCGAGGAAATGTGTGCAGCCCCTTTCCATTTCTGCATACGTTTGAGTCAGGAGTTATTTGCCGTGATTGTTTATTGACATCATTGAGGTAATAAAATCCCTTTGGAAATGACCGAGCTTGTCAGGCCTGCTGTGGTGTTGACATGGCACATTGCGGCCATGTCTTAAATTGCTGGAGGGCGAACGGAGGGGAGGTGTGGTGTGCATGGGCTCCCAAATCCATGCTTTTGCATGTTCAGGGAGTTACACCAATCTCAGAGAGCTGCTGGGAAGGTCTGTGCCTGCGCTAGAAGGAGCGAGCTTGCACAGCCCTGGGGTTAGAAATGCTTGCACTTTCGCTACGGCCCCAGTTATCTCCCTGCATCTTGTTGCCCAGGTTTGCCTCTGTCTGCCCTGGCTTGTTTGGCTCGGGAAGGATTTGGGTGGTGAGAGAGGAAGGCAGATGGGGAGGCGTCTGCCAGCAGGGTGCTGCAGCAGTGATTGCAAAACCTCGGTAAACAAAGGTGTTGGGGATGGGGGAAAGGAATGGCAAACTTACCAGTATGTACTGCCCGTTGCTTCAGAAAGCGAGAGCCCCTCTCTTCTGTGACCTGCAGGAGACATTTGCAAGCAGTTAGCTCAGGGGTCCAGGGTATACAGTACCTCCACAGAGGGTCTGGTCTGCATTATCCCAGAAAATGGAATATGCTACAGTAATATTATCGACCTCGGATAGAGTTTTTATGTAAAAGGACAAGTCCTGACAGGGCTTTGCTTCATTGCAAGTTTCGTGCTGTTTGTTTGAAACTGCCTGCGTCTCAGAAAAGATGCCAGGGACAGGACCTGGGATCCTGTGGCAGTGCTTGCATTAAACTCATCTTGTTCAGAGGCTGACAAGCCCTTGGCATAACTGGGGGAGGACTGGCAGAGTGGCCAGAGTGAATGAGCCATCGTTGACCATCCTTTGTGACGGTGCCTCCATCCAGCACTGCTGGAGCACCTCTGCTGCTTAGAGATGCTTCTGTCCCTCAATCTGTGCAGAGCAAACAGAGCAAGCAAAGCAATGCGAGCAATTCTTCCCTGTCTCAAGACTCAGCAGGTCTGAGCATTTGCAGGTGCTCAGTGCATCCATAATACCAGCGAAAAGACTAACTGAGGTGTATCAGCTACAGAGCTGCTGTTTCACCTGCTTTTCTTTCTGCATCTGTGTGATTTCAGACTGTTAGTCTGTTGCTTAGGTCTGTCTGGAATCTTGGGTTGCCTCATTGGAAGACGGACAGGAGCTGAGCAGGTCTGAGAGTGCAGCTGGCAGAA
This sequence comes from Grus americana, assembly GCF_028858705.1. Classification (NCBI taxonomy): domain Eukaryota; kingdom Metazoa; phylum Chordata; class Aves; order Gruiformes; family Gruidae; genus Grus; species Grus americana. Next base: position 2,960,347 of record NC_072871.1, read on the forward strand.
GGTGAGCTCTGCGGCTCGCTGACACTGCACCGAGGGAAGGCAAGGTTTTGCAAACATTTGTGTTTCCTTGCCTCTTACATTTTGCTCTAGAGCTGAACACCAGCACACTCGTAACACGTTCCCGTGCCAACATGCATTTGCATGGCAGCAGGGCATGGCCCTGGGCTGTGCCAAGCAGTTCTGACGTATAGGCTGAGCACTTCAAAGGAAGCTGCTGTCTGCCTGCCACATGCCTACTGGGGCTGGTCCCTCTGAATCACACTTGGGCATGGCCGGTGGCTTCTCACCAGGTGCTGGTCCTCTTACGGCAGCCTGCAAAGCCTGTGGGTCCTAACTGGAGGATGCTGTGGGATGCTGACTCTGGATCTGACCTCCCTGGCGTGTGAGGAGCGTCCCTTATGTGTTCATTGCGGGTCTAGGCCAACAGTGTGGCTGCAGAAAGGAGACAGTCTGGGTTATGCAGCCAGGTCAGGGTTGACTATCAGGGCTGTCAGGAACCCCTTATCACACAATGTTTGTGAGGAGCACGCTGGTGTGGTATGGTGTGTTTCCTGGACAGCTACAATAAATACATTGAATAAACTGCCACCAATCAGCTTGCAGCTAAGGATTTGATGCACATTGCTTTAATAAACAGGCTGAAATAGTATTAGCATGTAGATGATGAAGCTATCTCCTGGTGACTGTCTCACAAATTTCAGATACTGCAGGAGAAGTAGAAAATAGATAACTTATATTGGCCAGGAGGAGGAGAGTATTTGTGGGAGAAGAGTCAGGCTGCCTGGGTTTGGGGACTGCCAGCTGCTCTAGTAAGCCCAAAGATATTTTAATGTTTTACTAGCAGTAAACATCCATGTGCTCCTGCAGAAAGCCATAATTAGAAATAGTTGCTCCAGTTGGAAAAAAAAAATGGAGAAGGAAAACTGCAGGGAAAATTCTCTTTTTTTTTCCCCCCTGCATTCCCCACCTGTACACAGATGTATAGCCCAGCCATAGCGGTCTGCTGCTCTGCAGGAAATGTCACCTAGAAGGGATGGTGGTGCAAAAGCTCAGTGTGTGGCTCACAAGAGAGAAATGGTGTTGCGCTGTCAATGAGATGTCTGGGCATTTCACTATGACTAATGACTTTCTCCGAGGTCCTGTCTGCTTGCTGTGGTGTCTAAACATGTCTGTACTTTTGATCTGACACAGAGTCATAGCCAGGTGACTTTGTCCTTCCCTGTGTGGGAAACACAAGATCGGTGTGGAGAATTTCCCTTAAACACTCCCCCTTGCTTTTGGCCAGGTGTATATGCATATATTTACACCATTATTTATGTGACACTTCCTATGTATTTCTCTAGTGACATATTTTCTAACGATGTTAAGTACTGCAGTGAGCTACAAATCAATCACAAACCTACATTTAATCATGTAACTTCAGTGGGACTGCTTACATATTTAAAGCCTAACTTCTGCTGAAGTACTTTATATAAACTTGGATGTTGCGATACAGAGGTGATGGGAAAACGGGAAGGATATCAAGAAGAATTCTGATTCTTTATAAAAAATAACAGAATGGTTTTGACTAAAAACCGGGGAGAAGCTTTTTATGCAACCTCAGTGTACTGGTCAGAAGGAAACTCCAGGTGCAGGAGCTGCATTCACAGATGCTAAAGGACAGTGTGATGCAGTAGACAGAGCAGGGGGCTGCAAGGTGTGAAATTATTCTGTTGCTTGGCAAAGGTATGTTTGAGGTTTTTTCCTAATTGTGCTATTTGATAAGGATACAAATCTAAACCTCCTATAGAAGCTATTTTAGCACTAGACAGTGCTACATAATGACCAGGTATTAGTAATATTTGTCCTAAATAGGCACAGATGTTGTACATTGATGGTGTAGATGAGGTGGTGAGGGAGAGCTAAGCAGCATGAGACAACAGAGAGATCATTTACACAATTAGTGGTTTTCTTTCTTTTCCTTTCTTGCTTAGCTGTGATTCTGAAAAGTTCACAGCATGGCTTCAATTTTCCCTTTGGTTACTGTGGAGAGACTAACCAGCACTGAGTGATGTTGAAAATCCCACCTTACAGCTGACTTGCAGGCAAACAATGTCTTGGATGGCCGGCTCTAATTACTCTGAAGACTGCGGTATGCAAAACGCTTCTATATTTTTTTTGATACCAAGAATGTCCAAAAACCCCAGTGCATTTATATCCATATATTGCTAAAGCCAAAAAGAAGGGCTGAACATCTCCTGTTCTTGCGCTTTGCCTCTTGCACCTCCAGGAAGGGCCGGGGGTATCCGATAGAGAACTGCCTGGGAAAAGCAGCTTGGCACTGCAGGCAGAGCGATTAATAAGCAAAATATCCCCAGCACTTCCATCCATTCCATTTTTAGCACCAGACGCTATTTTACGGGCAGGGTCTCTGCAGGTCATACATGGTAGATACACCCTCACTTTTGCTAGCTCCGGAGATGCTGCATGGCCTGGGCTGGGCATTTTTGGTAGGGGCTTGTCCTGTGCCAGTACAAACTGGCTTCAGTGGGAATATTTCAGCTGGACTATCATGCCCAGTGTAAGCAGGTACCCAGGGCATGTGCTCACCGGCTTCTTTGCCCACAAGGACACTGTACATCAAGAGCAATGGCCAGTTAGGAGTTTTACTGCTGCTGGCTTTTGGACGGGGAATCCCACCCACCTGGGGCTAGGTGCGATGCTCACTGCTCGTCCCCAGGCATTTCTCCTTCCCTGCAGATCAGGAAGCCATTTCAGGTTCTCTTTCCCATTTGGGCAAGCCATTAGGGCTTCTGGTTCTGCATGAATTATGGTTCTGGCAGTCCTTTTCTGAGCTTTGTTGCTAGCTTTCCGGCTTCATCCTTTCGGATGGGATCCAGGTGAAGCTGCTAGGACTCTAAAGTCCCTCCTGTACTGCAAAGCTTCCTTCCTTCTCCATTGCAAGGCTGACATGGCACACAAGTTCACGTACAACCCTTTGGACAGCTTTTAGAATTTTCCTTTACGCTGCTTGTGGTCCTGCCATGCCAATATGCCATGAAAATAAGCCTAAGTACCAACATCTCGAGGCCACAGGACTTGGTGCTCTGCTTTATTGGGCTAGCTAAGCAGGCTGCTAAGGCAGCCAGAGATGCTCTCCTGGCTGCTGTGCCGTTCCCATGGTAGATTTATGCACTCAGACTGAAACTGGGCTTCCCTTTGGGGAAAGACACACCGTAACCCTGGCCCTGCCTCTGGAAGGGCACCTCTAGAGACTTTTATAGATTTCCTGCTAATAATCCAAGCCATGTGTTACTCCTTAAAGAACCCTATTTCCTCACCTCGCTCTGTCTTGAAGTGCAAAAGAAAGTGATTTCTATTTCCAAAAGGGAAGCAGTGTAGCTAGCCTGGAAGGTGTCCAGGGAAACCATCATCAGACAAATTAGATGTAGCATACCATGAAAGAGAGAGAACCGGTGGCTCACACATGTCACTGTAATGACATAACTTGCCCTGCTTTTTCCTGAAAGGGACATTTCTAGAGGAAAAGGTGAGTTTGTATCCTTTCAGAGGCAGAATATGACCCCATGTACACCCACACAGAAGCAGAGATGAATAAACTGCCTCATCCTGCAGGCAAATCAAAGAGGCACACCCCTGTTGCACTAACCTTCCCCGGCTCCCCTTCTCCTCCTCCTTGCTCCAGGAAGGACTGGCTCAGGAATTTACTATGTCTGCTTCTCAGCTGCCAAGTCCCTCCCTCCTCCCAGGACTGTCCCCAGTGCAGGAGAAGTTGATAATTCGGCATGTGTGGGCTGAGCTCCGGCCCTGGGGTAATGAGAGGACTCCTCTCATGGGCTTGCTGCTGCATGGGTCAGCAAGCAAACACACATCTGGTGCAAACTCAGGTCTGCCCACTTGCTCCCGGTATGCCCAGGGCATCCGCACCCCAAAACCGGTGCCACAGAGAGCTCTGGCACACGTGTCTCGTCCCAACCTAGTCCTCCTGATTTGGACTATCAATGGGGCACATGAAGAAGGCATCCTTTAGCAATCCAGTTCTAACACTTCAAATGCAGAAGAAAATGCAAAAAGCCATTTTACCCGAGAGCCTTTATGCCCAGAAATGGTCCCATGGACTGAAACAGGCTACAGCTGTGCCGAGTCGCAGGACTGAGCACCTGGGCTCAGCCCATGACACAGCTCTTTGGGGAATTAACAGAAAGCTACGCAGGCAGACAAATCCACCCATCCGTGCTCTGTTGCTGGACAACACTGGCAATGCAGTCAGTCACCAGTGGAGTGAATGAAAAATTCAGAAAATGCAGGATCCAGTTGAACTGCAGCTGGGCACTCCACCCACCGGGCTTGGCTCGAAGGCAGCGGGCAGCCAGCCAGCCCCGATGATTTTTCTCTTCCTCACTGGGACTCACAGAGGCTGTAACTCATCTGATCACCTCGTTACATCATTGTGGGAATACTACATGCTAATAATTCAGCGCATATGCATGGAAATACACACTAGCATAGCCCAGGCTAGCCCGAATCTAATAGGTTACATTGCGTTTTTCTTTTTAAGAAGCCAAACCCACTCACAAAAATACTTTTTTCCGCTAACTCTGCCAACAGGGTCATGAGCCAGGAACCCATTAGTCCAATCGAATGGTTAACATTTTATTACTATTTCACTCTAACATTGTTTCAAGAACTGAACTGTTCTGCTATGCACAACCTTGCAGGACACGAAAAAAGAGCAATGCAGCTGAGACTGCCCAAAGAGTCTCTCCACTCCATGTACACCTGCTCTAGGTGACCTAAATACCAGTAACAGGTTCAGCGCAACAACATGCACTTTCACATGTGCAAGAAATTGGCAGATTTAACAGTCTGAGGTACTGCCCAGGGCTGCCGCATCTCCTTTTAGCTGTGCATGAAGTTATAACCAGGTAACGCAGAAGATGCTGCACCCAGAAGCTGGCACCGCTTGGGCACGAGATGCCGGCTGTGCAGGCTTGAGGTCAAACGGGGGCCAGCACGTCTCTGTGCAGCCGAGAGCGCGCACACGCGCAGCTGTGGTACAGTTGTCACACTCTCTAAACATCCGCAGGCTAAAAGTGTGCAAGGTTAGAAATCTGCCTTTGAGGCCACTTACTAACATTGCTTTCTTTTGCCGTTCCTAAGTGAGCATATAACAAGCAGGCTAATTAGTTGGGGGATTTCAGACCTCCAGTTAAAATTCAAAGCTTAATTCCTTACACCTATATGCACATATGTATCCTTGTAGCACGGGGCAGTCCTGCTGAATTCATAGTCTACAGTGGAAGTAGGCACTTGTTTGCAGTCTGGTGGAAGGAGTGGGGTGGCATAGAAGAGCAGTGGAAGCATCCACACCAGTAAGCTTGTGTTGCTAGGAGCGAAGCAACTTTAGCTGTCTGTCAAAGGAGAAGAGCTGAGAAGATCCCTGGATCTAGAGAAAGTTTTCATGGGGAGTAAAAAATGGGATGCGAAATTTAGGGTCAGACTCCTTAATTGGCTCAAATCATCTCTCTGCAGCAGATTGCATTAATAATATTATGAGAGCTGTAGCTGTCCACCCAGTGATGGATGATGGTCCCTGACCCGCACACATCAGTGGTGTGGCTAGCAGATGTTTGCTGAAATAGGACACTGGGAGGGAAAGTCTCAGAGTTAACCCGAAAGAAAGGAGGAAAATGAGCCATAGTGTCAAAATCTGTCTGGAATCAGTGGAGAGACACCGATTTCCATCAACTAGTGATTTTTCTTAAGCATTTCCTGCAGCATGTCAATAAAAGTTTTAAAGTTGTGCACTGTACTGTGACCTTAGTGAAATTAAGACAAGAGGAACAGAAACCGTTAGTTAAAAAGACCAAACAATAATAAGTTTTATGCCAGGCAGATTTGGTCTGCAAAAAGAAGAAGGAATATAACAGTAAGTTTCTGATGTTCCTTTAAACATGAGAAACTCATAAAGAGAATAAAAGAACCAACCCAACCCTGGAGATGCGGGACGCGGTGCTCTCCTCCTCGCAGCATGGCAGGACAGAAATCAGCCGTCAGTCTCTTACCTGGCTGGCGCAGGAGCTGGGGGCTCGGAGGTTTCCGACCAGCAGGTAGGCAGTGGGCAGCGCCAGGAGCAGCACGGAGAGCAGGCACAGCAGCACCCCGCACCGTATCCTCCGCAAATCTTCCCTGAGGTGCATCCTGGAGGCTTGGTTGGTCCCAGGAGCCACCTCCTCTAGGTTTATCTCAGCCACATGGTCCATGCCGGCGTCTGGCGTGCGAGCTGCTGCTGTTCCTGGATGGGAACTGGGAACGGCAAAATCTCTTCTGGAGTCTGCCCTGCATGGAGACCCCCATTAAATAAGAGCTGCCCCGAGTGTGGGAAGGCACCAACACACACACACCCTCCCTCCCAAGGAATGCACCGCCTACAATAGAAACCTAGCTCAGGGAAAGAGAGCACCGCGGCTCCCCAAGCTCCCCGAGGTGCCTGCTGCGTGCCTCTGTCTGGCTTTTTTTCCCCCTCGCTGTGCAGAAGGAAGCTAGGAAAGTCCCAGTGGGTGGAACCAGGATAAACCCTGCTGCTGGGCTGGATAAGCTTGAAAGCTTTTCCGCATGGCAAAGGGAACATGAAACCAATGGGAGTGAAAGTGAGAAGCAGGGGTAGAGCGAGAGCGGGCAGCAGAGGCAAGCAGGCGGTGTCCCAGAGCCCAGCAGTGTCAGCACAGTCGCGGGAGAGAGGGGACGAGCCTTTTAGGGAATGCAGGGGTATCACAAGTGACCCCCAGAAGGGGTCTGATTCTCTGAAATATTGCTCCGTTCCTATGTTTTAGCAGAATTTGCAGCAGGCTGCAGGTTGCTCAAAGTACCTTTTGCACCGAACAGTCCGGGGTCAGGCCTAAACCAGGGTGTTTTAGTGCTGTGGGGCTTGTCCTCTCCAAACTCTATTTAATTGTGCTTTCACAGGAGCCTGTTATCATTACCGGGAAAAGCTGTGTCTTATTTCACTTGGGAAAAATTTATGTCATCTTACTTCATCGATAGCTGATATTTCTGATTAAAAGGGCCTGCTGCCTATTGGCAACTGATTTAGGAGAAACAAGCTCAGCTAGCAGCCCAGGTCCAGCTGGAAGGGGCTCCCTTCTCCCCCGGGGAAGGCTAGCTGTACACTCGCTCCCTGCCACACAGCAGCAGCCCACCCTCCATCCGCAGCCTTGGCAGGGGTTAGGAAGGGCTTGGCGGGAGCCGTCAGTGGAGATGTTGCCATATAGACTTATCCAGATTGTTGAAACTGGAAATTTTTTTCCTGGGAAAACATAGTTCTCATCAAAACTGAAACTTTCTTTGATTTATACCCACACACTGATGTGTAGAAACTTCTCCTTTTTCCCTGGGGAGACAAACAGAGTGGAAACTTACTTCTTAGTGAGAGGGCAACAAGGTTTGCTTTACCCCGCCTCCCCATGAAAAACATTGCAGATTTGTGTTATTACAAAAGAATATCAAAGAAAGAAAAATATTTTCTCATGTCCCAGTCTGCCTGCAACTCCCCCCCCCCAAATAAAAATTCAGCCAAATAAAAATTCAGCTTATCACTTGCACTTTGATAACACTACTAGAAATCTTCCTATTACAATAATCCAGTGCAGTTCTTGATATACTAGAAAGCTAAAAGTCATGCTCTGAGCAGAATGTATAATTTAGTAAGGATGACAGGCTGTCAGTGGTAGGGACAGGGATCCTTGCCAGCAGACTGGATAGGCAATAGGCCAGGGAAAGAGAAAGTGTGAAGGGGAAAGCAAGAAATAGTGAAACCCAGTATGTTTTAGGGAGATGGAACAGGAGAGCTGGTAAAGCTCCAAAGGACGTGTGTTCTATTCCCAGCCAAGCCACGTAACTCCTTTGTGACCTTAGGCTAGTGACTGACTTTGTTTCCTTCTTTAATTCATTGTTTGTTTTCATTTAGGCTGTAAAACCTTGAGGACCAGGACTACTCCTTGTTTTTACAACACCCAGATGTGATTTTGGAGCAGGTGTTGCTCCATTGATCATAAATTTAACAGAATGAGTGGGAAGATGCTGCTTAGAAAAGAAAACTCATATTTCTGTGGAAGTGCTGTGTAGAGATGTGACTTCTTTTCTTCCCCCCCCCCCCCCGCCCCCCGGGGTCCCAGTTGCTTATTCTAGGGCAAAATACTAAAAAACTAATACTAATATTTTGGCCATGAGTGTCAAAGTTAATTTTCTCTTCATTGTGAGTGCCACAAAATGCTTAATGTATATTCAAGGCACGTGCCTTACAAGCAACCAGCCACAGATATCCCCAACCTGTAAGTAAGCAACCCCCCTGGTGTTTAATTTTTTATTATTTTCTAAGGAATTCCAGTGGAGTCGGTTCTGAGTTAAAACAGCTCGTAAGAGCTTTTATCGGCCTGAGACTTCTGGCAGTGGTGTGTGACCTGCAAACCTTTGGCTGGATGAGGATGAGTAGCTGAAGCCTCAGACAGCGAGAGCTGGGCTCTTGAGATGAGACGGGAACAGGCTCGTGAAGCCACGCTGAGAATTTGTTCTCAAAAATCTCAAGAAAGGAAGGAGACATTTCTTTTTCCTCTCCAGAGAGCATCTGGCACACCGCGTGCCTTTCATTTGCCAGGAGGTGACTTGCCCAAGAGGGCTCAGCAAGGCAGCTTTAGAGCAGCCAGAATAAACCCAGGTCTGCAAACCTCCCACGCCAGCGCTGGGCTCCTGCTGCCCGGCCGCCCTTGGCTGTGCCGCACTGCGCAGGGTGCTCCTGCCTGGAGCGTTTCCCGGCCATCCCCAGCTGCAGAACAGGCAATGGTGACCTTCGGTGACCACAATGGGCTCCTCTTTCTCGTGAACGGAGCTGGGCCTGTGCAGGCAGGGTGCCGGCAGGGGCAGTCCTGCTTGGCTGTCTGTCATGGTGCTCTTTAAATTTCTCCTGCTGCTCCCTGTTTGCCCCCAGCTGAGCTCTCATCCCTGACTGTTGGGTAAATTATCCTGCTCATGTCAGACATGTCCCAGCCTGTGATCCTTGACTAGTTTCTACTGATTAGAGAAATCTGCAGGGAGAATCAGCATGTGATATTTGCTCCTCTTAATCCCGTCATATCCTTACCGCTCGCTGTTTTGCTAGGTCATCTGGAGTCTCCCACTAGAGACCTGGTCTCTGCACTGGTCATGACTCCCAGGCTGGTATTTTATCCTTCCCTCTTGCTGCTGCTGCCTCGATGCTGTGGTTGCTAGTTGCTGGCATGGTCTGAGTGGTGGTTCCCCATTGTGCTTTGGTGTGGCCGTTCCGCACCCCCCAGCACTTGGCTCGCTGCACAGGGAGCAACGGGCAACGCCTGCTTCTGCCAGCCTGTGGTCTGAGCTGGGCAAGGGGAATGGAAAAAGCAGGGGGTGCTAGTGGTGTGGAAATTTCTACTACAGCAGGGTCAGCCCGTGGACATCCAATAAACTGAAGTGTTGCTGGTTGTGATTGCTGAGAACAGCAGGGCTGGAGGGAAGGCAGAGGGATGGGGGGCTCATCTTAGCATGACCAGCACCATGTCCTCCTTTGTGCACAAGGGTTGTGGGAGGGTTTTGCCGTAGGCATGGTCAGGTATGGGTATGTGTCAGGAGGGGCTTTTCAGGTCAGTCATTACTCTTACACAACTCCTGACCACCAATAAGCAGAAGTAGGACGTAGCTGGTCACTATGTGGAAATGTTACCCAGTTAGACTGGGTTTGTCACCAGAGAGGAGACAGGGACCAGCTCCTCGAGCTGCCCCTTGCCAGGGGATGATGTGTGACAGGAAGGAGTGGGAGGGTGCAGGATGGTTCCCCACCTCCAGCCACTCTGTCCCTGCTGTGACCTCCCACCTCTCTGCTGCTGAAAGCCTTCTTCTGCCATACAGCACATGTCCTCTAAGCACGTTTCCCTCCCACGCATGAAGCGAGATGATCAGCTGGGCGGTACTCCCGTGGTGTCAGAAGCTGCAGGAATGTCATGGCCCAAAGGGATGCTGCTCCCTGTCTCCACCCATGGCTGCGGAGGAGGCAGGGGGCTGTGAGATAGGAGCTGAGCCATGACAGGGTCTCCAGAAGAGCCTCTCAGGGCAAATCCTAGTCTATCCCCTTGCGTATGCTGTGGCAAACCATGGTGCTTGTCAGTACGACATAGACAACCTGGAATTTCTTGAATTTAAAGTGGCTGCACCGGGCACCACATTTGTTGCTGGGCTGAACTGCTTCACCTTCTACTACTGCTACCAGGACATGTTTCACAGCAGCAAGACCCCAGGTGGGACACAGACAGACCAGAGTTTTGGTCTCCTCTGGTGCCCAAGTAACCTTTCTTCAGCCCTCTGCCTTTACTTCAAGGAGAGAAAGGCAAATAATACACAGAATGCTTTGCACTGTACCGGACTTCTTATACTGAGTACACTGGGACAAAGTGAGATGGCATGAGAGGAATGTAAGGGCACAAGGTCTCCTAGAATAAATTTGATGCAATGTATTGAGCAAAGAGACTGAAATCTAGCATGGTCCCTGTGGCACACAGACCCTTGAAGAACTCATCCTCTGTTCTGTGGATCCCTAGGGAGACTACTTGGTTTGCCCAAGACTGGAACCCAGGAGGAAGTAACATGTACACCTTTTTGATGACAGAGTGATAAGATTGCAGCATGACACAGGGACGAACCAACTCGACAAGGGAAGAGCACCTTAGTTTCTAGTCTTCGAGAGACTAAAAGCACCTTAGTCTCTCCAAATCTCTCCTGACACCAGAAGAGGTCAGGTGCAGGGCTCCCTAGTTCTCATCTAGGAGAACTCTCTACATTTGACCAAGGTGTTTTGCTTCCCGCACTTACGATTTGTTGCAGCTCAGCAACACAAGGTGGTTTATTTTCCTGGAAATTAATTTCTGGTGATTTGAGACCCTTTTACTGTCTTCACTCCTTCCTAGGCATAATGCGCTCTGCTTTTCCTTATACTTTTTCTCTCAGTGAATTTCCCAGGATCAGAAAATAGGCAGAGATATGGAAGAAAGCTCATGATAAAAACAGTGGAAAACATTGTTCTGTCAATCAAAAAGACCATTTACCATTTACATTTGCAATAGCCCAGGCCCAACTGATTACAAAGCTGAGAAAAGTATTCTTAGCCAAACTCCAGGCAAGGTTTTCAAGAAGATACTGTGGGGCAGATGCTCTACTTCTGACCACAGTGGTACAGATGAGTTGAAATCAGTGAGTGAAACCAGTGCACATCAGTTGAGGATGTTGTTCAGGTGAGATTCACACAACGTACCTGTGCATGGGTGCAAAGTCTGAACTCTGCTCCTCATTCATGAGGATGTTTAGGGAACAGACAGTATCAGCAGGAAATAATATAATCAGGTCAGATGTATAAGGTTTTTCTCCTAGATTGAGTACAAGATGTATTTACAGAGACACTGCTCGTTCCTGTCCGTTGCTGGAGTGACGTCTTGTTCAAGTTTTGCAAGAATGCATTTGTATTTTCAGGGACAGGTAAGCTGGACATTTTCCCATCTGTTTCAGTACATACAAGGAAGCTGGCTCTGTAAAGAATTCCATTCATGATCCAGGGCTTTGTTTTTCTCCTTGCTGTTGACAGTCCCTAGCAATGATCCAACGAAGGAGAGATTTCCACTCTGCTCTGCATCAGCCTCCCTGCTCTACGTGCCTGTTAGCTAGCTGTGGTTTGCTTCTGATAGACTATTTTCTGAACACTGCGAGGTTGCTGAGGATACACAAAACAGCATCAGTGATGCATGTTTCTATGTGGCAAATGCAAACAAATGAAGAAAATCTGATTATACAGTGCAGTTCCTGGTTATTTTGTAGAAAAGATTATATGGCATGAATTGGGGGAAGAATGACTTCGTCATTGCCTTCCTTTCATACATCACAGCTGGGCACAGATGGACTTTCCCTTTCCTATTGCCTTCTCAGGGAATGGTGCAGCCCAGAAGTTGTAAAGTGTGAGCAATGGGATCAGGGGATCTTGTTCACTTGCTCCAGACTCCAAATTTCCCCGAGCAGGGCAGTGATGACATAGTCTTAGCTCAAGGATTTGACTCCTGTTGCCCTGATATGCCCTCAAACCCTTGAGGCTCAGTGTGTCAAGGCATGCTTTTGTGTCATGCCTGTTTCACTTTTGAGACAGGGCTTCAAGTTTTAGGCTGCCACTGACACGTGAAGTGCATGCTGTAAGAACCTGGGGGGTAGGAGTTTTCTTCTTTCCCTGTAGGGATGCCCCATGTTTCCTCAGACAAGGCCTGCTGCTCCCATAGACATGAGTCTGCCAAAAGAGCCCCAGGCGTGGCTGAAATGCTGGGGAAGGGTGCTGCTGGCGTGCCAAGTGGCATGGCTGCGTGCCAGCCAGGCAAACGGAGCCAGAGCTGAGCAGAGCCAGGGTGCCATTTCCACTGCTGCCCTTGCTCCTGCTCCCTCACACTGCAGGGGCATTGCCAAAGCATGCAGGAACACATTCACAAGAGAGAAAAATTAGGAAACAAAACCCAGATGCTTTCAGACAAAGCTTGATGAGAAAGAGTCATTTGCATGATGAAGCAGGAATTTACGAAGGTCTCTGCTGTAAGGAAGTTTATGATGGAAGGTTTGTGTCAGATCCAAACTTCTCCCACTGTATTTCTTATTTAGCTGCAGCCTTTTTCCAGTTCTTAAAAACCTATTTACAAAGGAAAAGGTTCTGACGTCAGACTTGGCTCATTGGTACAGCAAGCAGAGAGATAGCTGTGGAGCTACAGAGGGAATAGCTCTGCAAAAGACAGAGCCCTCTAGCTGGGTAAGTGCAGAGATAATTAAATCCAGGCTCTTAGTCCTTATGCTTTGGGGAACAGATCATTATTTGGGATGAAAAGGAAGGATCACTCTACTTGAGATATTGTAACACGTTGTGTATGTCGGTATGGTCACACTTAACCTCATCCCAGGCATCAGGCCCTGGCCAAGGGCAGCAACAAGAAAGAGAAGTCAGCACAAATTGATCTCAGGATTGCTACGTCCTTCTGCGTGTGTGGAAAGATAGTGAACTTTAGCTTTTGCATCTGAGAGTAATTAATGTCTCTCTATGTGCTGACAATTTCCCAGTGCTGATTTGACCCTGTTTTTCTCTTAGATGAACATTGGGATGTATTTATTCCTCATTTACACATCTCCTGCCACATTTCTGTTATCAAATATTTTGCCCTTCATGCCATTCTTTAATAGCTTTATGGCTTGCTTTGTCAGAGGCTTTATGGACCATTTCCCACCAGGTAAAAAAACAAACACAGGGCCAGTACCCTTTGCTCGCACTTATTTCAGAGCTCTCCTTCCCCAGGCAGTGAGCCAGACCCTGCTGTCCTAGGATATGTGTGAGAGAAGCAATTAGAGCCTTACATTAGGCATGCAATGAGACCATGACTCCCCAGCACGGACCTTGGAGGCAGGACTTGCCTTTGGTACAAGCTTGGCCACCTCAGGGCCCCACTGGAGAGATGGTGGGAGCTCGGCTGGAAGGTGACATGGGCTCACCAGGGCTCAGGGGCTGCAGTGCTTCTTTGTACGACTGGTAGAGAGGAGGTGAGGGGAAAGCCACCTGCCTTTGTCTCAGTGCTGAAAGGTTGGAAGGACTGCACCAAAACTAGCAGCTTGCCCAGGAGAATCATAGAATCACAGAATCATTTTAGTTGGAAAAGACCTTTAAGATCATTAAGTCCAACCATTAACCCAGCAATGCCAAGTCCATCACTAAACCATGTCCCTAAGCACCACATCTACGTGTGTTTTAAATACCTCCAGGGATGGTGACTCCACCACTTCCCTGGGCGGCCTGTTCCAGTGCTTGACAATCCTTTCAGTGAAGAAATTTTTCCTAATATCCAATCTAAACCTCCCCTGGAGCAACTTGAGGCCATTTCTTCTTGTCCTATCGCTTGTTACTTGGGAGAAGAGACTGACCCCCACCTGGCTACAACCTCCTTCCAGGTAGCTGTAGGGAGCGATCAGGTCTCCCCTCGGCCTCCTTTTCTCCAGGCTAAACAACCCCAGTTCCCTCAGCCACTCCTCGTCAGACTTGTGCTCCAGACCCTTCACCAGCTTCATTGCCCTTCTCTGGACACACTCCAGCACCTCAATGTCTTTCTTGTAGTAAGGGGCCCAAAACTGAAGACAGTACTCAAGGTGTGGCCTCACCAGTGCTGAGTACAGGGTAATGATCACTAGTACAGGGGTATGGTCAAGAAGCAGCTAACCTCCTGTGAGTTTTGAGATGCATTGGCCTATGGCCTGTCACCGTACAAAAGTTGTTAGTGAGCATCATGATACCGAGAAAGCACCTCTTTGGATGGAGAGAATTTAATTAATAACTGTACAAGAAGAAACCCCAGTGAAGTCCTCTCTCTGGTTTTGGACAGGATGCTCAGTCTTCAGCAGACCAGAATTTTACAAGTGATATTAACTGGTGTGAATGTCTACAGCTTGGTTTGTGCTGGGTTCTGTGAACATCACAGGAACCTGCACATAAATTTTATGATCAGCCTTCATTGCCAGGTCTTTATGGCCACTATCACCTGAACCAATTAAATAATGCTAGGATGGGTTCTAGCACTTACTGAAAATCTAAACCAGCAAGAGAGAGGTCCAAAAAACCCAACACACACACACCACACGCACACACATTTAAGCTGTAGAATTCCTTTCTGTAGGATAGAAAGACATCGAGCTGTTGGAGAGAGTCCAGAGGAGGGCCACGAAGTTGATCAGAGGGCTGGAGCACCTCTCCTATGAGGACAGGCTGAGAGAGTTGGGGTTGTTCAGCCTGGAGAAGAGAAGGCTCCAGGGAGATCTAATTGTGGCCTTCCAGTACCTGAAGGGGCCTACAGGAAAGATGGTGAGGGACTGTTTATCACGGAGTGTAGTGACAGGACAAGGGCTAACGGGTTTAAGCTGAAGAAGGGTCAATTTACATTAGATGTTAGAAAGAAATCCTTCCCTGTGAGGGTGGTGAGGCCCTGGCACAGGGTGCCCAGAGAAGCTGTGGCTGCCCCTGGCTCCCTGGCAGTGTTCAAGGCCAGGTTGGATGGGGCTTTGGGCAACCTGGGCTAGTGGAGGGTGTCCCTGCCCATGGCAGAAGGGTTGGAACTAGATGATCTTTGAGGTCCTTTCCAACCCAAAGCATTCTGTGATGCTATGATTCTATGCTATTGTGGCTGCTGAAAATTTACATGGGTTCAAGAACATATTAGATATGTTTATAGAAGAGGAGTTCTCTGTGGGAACTAAGTACTCAGAATTTGTGTGTCTCAGTAAGTCCTTGGGCCTCTGATTGCTGGAAGCTGAGGGAATGTTTTGGGGAACATTGTATATGTTTGCCCTGTAGATCTACATCTGCACCAGGGCTGGGAAGATTTGGGACACGCCTGTGGAAATGCCCTTGTGGTAGATCTCCAGCTGCAGGCAGCAGGCAGCACTGGGACAATTCTCGAGATGACTCCACTGTGGCTCCCTGATACTGGTGCCTGGTCACGACTCCAACGGTAGGAAATAGCTGGAGTTACTGTGCCAGGTCTTGAGGCTACAGCTGCAGAATGGTGTGGATACACCTTTATGACCAGCAGAGGATGAGTGCCCACATTGAAGGAAGCCACGCTCAATCTGCTTCCTTCTTTTGGTCTGTATTATTACACATTTCCTGAGCCTTTCAGCCCACTTATTTGTCCTTTCCAGAAACCTGGTAATTTGAATAACACCTTTATGGTTTCCCAGGTGGGTTGTGGAAGAGTATCCCCAAGTGGGTTGCTGGCAGCTGTCTTGTGCACTTGGCGTGGGAGACTCCTCGCTTGTATCACTTTTCCCCTCCCTCCAACACACCCTTTCTGTTGGCTGCAATTCTGAAGAACCTGCTTGCCCACACAAAACTCTTACCCTACCTTGAATTAAATTAGGGATTAAGAAATGAATGCACTTCAACAGAGGCTGGAGAGTCAGTTTGCTTCTCCATCTCTGTTCTTCAGGAGCTGATCTTCAAACTGGTGTTCTCAGAAACATGATGTATCATGAGAAATTTCAGGAAATAGCATGGGAAAGCTGGAAATAGCATGGGAAAGTTTTCCAAGACCATTTTTAAATTTCTGAATCTGTGAAGCAAATACACATTTTGGAAGCAAAGCAGGCTGAGAAAGGCACAAAGATTGTACATGGCATTTTTTTAGGCTGATTTTAGTATTTCAGTCCCCCTCTCTTAGAGGCCCTGTGAGAGACTGCATGATCTTATAATTTTTTCATTAATACAAAGGGATTTTACTTCTATTGACACAGAGATTACAAATCCACCACAGGTACATTTTTGTTGAATGTGAAGTACAGACAAGCAATTGTAGTTTATTATTCTGACACTGAAAAAAGATGCAGGCACTAATATCAACCAAGCTTGAACTCATATAATTTACCTTGCAGAAGGATACTTGCTTGTTGTTTATTGATTTTCCTCCTGTCTAAAATATCCTTATTTGTTAATGAAAGCAAATCTTTCCTGATAGTGGAGCCCAAATATTGCTTTGTAAAGATGAGAAACACCAGATTGTAAGGTGCACAACAAAGCACAGTCAATTTCTTTGTGCTTCAAAGCTTTCTGTCTCTCCTTTTTTGCTGAGCAGCGATTAACAAACACTGGGAGTGTTGCCAGGCATACAGGAGATGTTCATCTCTTGCTAGGGGGACAGTTTGCTCCCCGGGTCAGCCCTTTGGTAGGTATGTAGATATGTATTTGGATACATGGAGGGTGATGTTTATCTTTTGCAAAACTATCCTTAAATTTTGCCTATATGACCTGGTGTATGATCTGAGACTAGTTGTCAGCCAGCATTAAGGTTGTTTTCCATCTATCCATCAAGGGCTGACCTTGATTTTTGTCCCTGGAAATTGCAATGTATAAGCTGCTCTGTTAAATTAATATATGATAAAGTTCATTGTGATTCATAAGGGTGGTTCAGCCCAGAGCACAAGACATGCAGATCAAAACAAGAGACACTACATAAAGTCTGTAAAGGTCTCAGGCCTCTGCTATCAGTGGACAAATGCTACTTATGGTGAGCAAAGAAAGCCACGACCTCATACTAGCATGACAGGTGAGTGGGACTAGGGAAAGAAAATTACAAAGGGAGAGGGGATATTATTTTCATGTTGCACAAAATATGTTGTCATGGCTTCAAATGCAGAAGTGACACAAATGTGAGCAAGGAGGGACTGACTCAAGCGTTTACTCACTTAAGCTTTGCTATATTTAATGCTGAACAGATTCATGTTTCAGGGATGATATAAAGATCTGTGAAAATCTGAACAGAAGAGCAAAATCATATGAGTTTCATAGAATTACCAGAAAAATCAGATTAGCTCTATGCAGCATTTATCTAGAGTGTTTATGTGGCTTCTCACTGTGAAAGACTCTTAAGTGCTCTGTCAATATTAACTCACCAGGCCTCTCAACACCTGTGAAATGCAGGTATTGTATGAACAGTTCCTGAGATCTGCTTTTCTTGGGCAGATTAGGCCTATTTTACTTGGACTGATGCCCATAAAAGTTGAACAAAACTGTAGCTTCCCTGAAGGAAAAACCGGTGCATTCCTGAGATGCACCATTTGGTCTGGAGTAAAGCTGGGAAATTCCTCCTGTTTTTCTGATGTGACATTTGTGTGGAGGGAAGTCTCTTATCAGCACAGTTATGTGTTTGCATGCATGTCTTCCAACGCAATTGCTTTGAGTTTTTTTGCTTTGAGATTCATAATTTGATTTAAGGCTTTGGTTTGAGACTCATAATTGGAATCATTTGGGGAACTGGGAATTAGTTCCCTCCATGATTGGTTGGAAGAGTATATCAAGCTACAAGAGTATGCCTGCAGCTTACCCTGGCTAGCTATTAACTTGGGACAACATACAGCCACAACATTATGGCACATGCAGAGGGTTGACTGCCCAAGTACTGGTCAGGGAGAAAATAACTGTGTGCACCAAACCTAACTGCAGACTACCAAAGTGAGTAATAATGTGATGGGACCACTCAAGGGAACTGCCCAAGACCTGGGTATGTAGAGGGGCTATATGAGCCTGGTGCTAGTATGAACTGATGAGTGAGGTTCCTGTCACAAGAGGAGAATGCTTAAGGTGGGCAGGGGACAGGCTTGAACTACGAACACATCTGGCTTTGTGGGTAGATGTGGCAGAAGGACGAGAGCGCCGTCTGGGAAGACCAGATCTGTGGAAGATATGATGGCCAAATCTCATGTTTAACCTGTGCAGAAGGACCTGGTGGGGGTTGGTAATTGGTAGGCCACTAAGATCTGGGTTTAGGGGTCCTGAGGTGGGAAAGTGGGTCTGTCACATCCAAGAAAGTGGCTTACAGCACCCATGCTCCGATACTGTGCAGGTTTTGGTGAAAGTAATGGTGTAATTAGGATGAAGTTGCACCTCTGAAGCCTACCTTCTTGGGATGGTGGAAGAGTGTGAGAGGAGTCCTCTCAGCAAAAGCGCAGACTGCCGGGGTGTGGTTAATGAGGCAATTCACTGAAAGACATTATTGCTCTGTCAGCTTCCTAGGCTGAATTACATCTTGAGTGGGTGAGGAAGGAGACTTGTTGGAACAGCCCAGCCTCAGATGCAGGCTCCAGGTAGGATTCTCTGTGAGGCTAATGTTTCTGTCTGCTTTCTGAGGTCAGAAGTTTGCTGCTTCTTAATTGAGCCTTTCTCAAGTGCCAAGGAAGTTAATGAGTCAATTCCTGAAACTTGTCAACAGATCTGTATCCCTCATCTCTTCCCCTGGGATCTCATGGAAGAATCTTATCTGTGGGATGAGGAGCCCTCTGCTATATGCACTGTTCCTGGTTTGTAGGCGTGCTCTCAGTCCATGACCACAATGCAGGCCAGAGCAAGAGCTGGGACCACTCCATCCTCTGAATTCTCAGGGACGTGCAAGTGTGGGCATGCAAATGAAGAGGTAGAGCCATCACGTGCTCCAGTATGTCTGTGAGGCTGGAAGAGTCACACAACAGCCCCCATCTCCCAGCCCTGTTGTGAGGGCAAAGCCAGTGAGTCAATGGCTGCTGAGAAAGAGTAGAAACGATTTGCACTGAGCATTGGAGCCGAGATTTCTGGTGGATGAAATAATAGGGTTACTGGAGTACAGTGGTGGCTCTTAGAAGGATCGCTATCTCTTGACACAGGATGTGACTATCAAATCAAAACTTTGACTTTTTGACTACCTGATAACACTGATTAAAACTCATTATTTTTGTAGAGCTGAACTCTGAGCTATAGTTCCTAGAAGATGATACAGGTCAACCTATACAGAAATCAAGCAGTAAAAGTTACTTTTTTTTTTTTTAAACTGTGATCAAAGAATTATTTGAAAAAGCAAAATTCACTAATAGCTTGTTATTTTCCCCCACTTGCAACCTCTGTGGTATGGCAAAACTAAAGGACAGTAGTTGATGTGAAAGGTATTATGTGAGGAAAATGCTGAGAAATAGCTGCTCAACTAAATGACACAGTCTGTGCCTTATCACAAAATTATGCCCAGTCATATAGCTCCTATCTGTAGGTGCATCTCACCTGCCAGGTCAAACATCAGTGTGTTTTGATACTTTCATCTAAAGTCATTGTTACTTACATATGGATGTCATGCCATTAGCTTGCCAAAGTGTTCAGCTTCTGGAATGTTTTATTATCTAATCTGATGGGTTTTGAACCCTATAAATTAACACACTACCATTGACAATAGGAAGAATTTTTTATTTTTGAGTCTTATAAGTAGGCTTGCAGGAGGTGCGACATGCAGGTCTCTTATAAAGAAAGGCTGTTCCTTGATACTCTCCCCCATTCAATTGTTAAAAGCAAATTGCTTCTGGTTTTGCAATGATCAATAAAGTTCTGGCCTTGGTAATCTAAAAATAGAAGCAAGATGAGACTGTAGGCTGGGGAAAATAATAGTTCTGGCAGACAAAATATCCAGGGGTGTGAGGGAAGAAACATGACAGAAATATTTTATGTTCCTCACCTAATTTCACCTTGCTACATATAACTATCATGTAACTTACACATGGATGCTTTAAAGTGGCCATATTATAAGACAGCAGTGATGTGGCCTTCCAGAAGGCACCCGAGACCCAAGCATGTCCTGCTCCTCCAGGCACAGAAGTGACTTCCCAAGGACAGATATTTCCCTTCTGGTTACACCCAGCTCCACAAGTGGGAAGGGGACAGATACGTGGAAGGTGTGAGGGAAGCGCAGATGGACTGCGAGCTGCCATGGTAAATTAAAGAAGATGCAGGCAGAAGGATTTTAGCCTCTTTTCCTTAGCCTCTTCTTTTCTGTCCTTAAGTCTCACTACTACCAAGTTGAAGAATGTGGACCAGGACTTTCAGAAATACCTGGAGAATCTGAGCAACTCAGTTTTAGGGGTCAGTTTGAAGTACTTGGATTTGTTGTGTAAGACTTACTAAACTACTTTGAATGAGAGAACTGTCACAAGTCACCCCCTCTCTCCTTCCCTTATGCTATCATAGATGGATCAAGCAAGAATAACATGGCTTCTCTCAAATCTGAAAAATAATCTTGCCCTGTGTTCTAGTCTCTCTGTCATGTACAAGTTGCATGGTATTGGCTGTAGCTGAAGGACTAATGCCCATTTATTTGTAGTTATTATTGATTAAACTCTCCTCTTTAGTTGCTGGAAGGTGAATTATTGTGGAAAGCTTTAACATCTACCTGTAATGTGTAATAAAACTCTTCCATTTGCAGAAATACCACACAGGCTGCCATGTCATTCCCAGAACTTTACCTGATATCTAAAATTGTGAAGTATAGCAAGTGGGGAAAAACATCCTACATCATCTTGTGTGCTGACAAAAGGCAATAATGTTAAGGTAATGAAGCTGTAGAAAACCACGAGAGGGACATCGTAGTGACTTCTATGTCATATGTTTTACTGTCTTCTACAGCAAACCAACCTCGATAGAAATAAATTGTCTGTGTGCATTCATTTCAAGCAGATGCTGGAAGAAAAATGTCCTTGTGCTTCCTTTATCCTGTTACCCTTTAGCAGAGCTGCCTGCCTTACCTCATGGGAGGAAGGGAATGAGATCAAATCATGAAGCTATTCCTGCCTCCCTGCCTAGGCTAGCAGGCTCCTCTATTTACTTTTTTTTCTCCATTGAACTTCCCACTGTTTTTTTGAGTCACACCATTTCCCTTATCTTCTCAAATTCATCCCTTCCCTGTTCATCCCTCCTCCCTTGCCCTCTGGGTCATTCCAGTAGCCTTTTTTTTAACATCACTGAGTGTTCTTCCTCTATTCTTCAGTCCTCAACCCCAAACTCCCAGAATGATGTCTCACCACTGAGCCCTCTGAATTTTGGAGGAGCTACCTAAAGTTGTGAGGATTCAAGGGAAAATTCTTCCTTGATGAATCATCTAGGACTGGTTTTTAGAATGAGTAATGAGAGGGCATTTGGGATCAAATGGTATCAGTACAAAGAATGAGTAACTATTGACTTTAATGGAAATCACAGACCTTTGGTAGACAAAAAACTAGTAAATTAAGGTAGAAAGGCTTCTCTCATATCTAGGTCTGGTTTGTTCTTTCACTTTCTTCCATGCCTGTCTCAAACTGTGCTGCCACAGGCACGATCCAGGAGGCTACAGCACCTCTGCTCGACCGCATGTCTCAACACTGCTGTACAAAGTGGGCTGCTTGTGGGTACCAAGCAATCCATCCCTTTCCTCATTCATGGGTTTGAACTGTGCTTGACTGCTCGCAGCAGCCAGCTAATATAAACAGGGTGAATTGTTCTCGTTGTAGTGGCTGTTCTCATGGCAGGGAAGTCATCTTGCTCCTGGAAATCACCACCATCGTTGCACAATCCCTGGCACCCACAGTGCGTAAAAACATGCCATGAGCCACCTCTTCCTGAAGTGCCAGGGGATACTATGCAGCAAGTCTGGAAGCGAGGGCAGCCCTCCCGCTCTGGGACGACTGTGGCTCCCCAGCCAGCCCAATGCTGGCTTGTGCACTTGGGGTGTACAGTTCATCTCCGTGCTGCGGCATGGCCATTTGGGGGACCATCATCTTTGGAAAAGACTTTCAGAAATGGCTAGTCAGCAATGTGTGTTTCAAGGCTGCTGAACACTTGATTTCAAAGTATTTTTATTGAGCTCCCATGGAAAAGATTGAAATAACTATAAACTGCTGTAGCATATATATATCTCTAGCATCTCTGTAGCAGCATGCCCAATTGAACCTGTTTCAGGAAAACTCAGTGAGGATTACTAGAGGCATGGAGGATGCAAGTAGCATCAGGCATAAAGCATAAACACAGATGAAGTGTGTGGCTAAAAGATGATTAGAGCCTTTTTGAGAGCTGGCTACAGTTACTACATAAAATGCCCTTGAGAGGAGGAAAAGGACAGAGCTCTGACCTGCAGTTTAAAAATGAGCATTCTCCACTGGCCAGGTGCTTTGCTTGTCCGGGCTTTGAATTTATAATAGGAAAATATGGACTATGATACTGGGCTCTTATTTGTGAAGCACTTGAGGATTCCATCAGAAATTGTTATTATTATTATTACTGTTATTACTATTATTGCTATTATTACTAGTATTACTATTGTTATTATTGTTATTATTATTAAAGTATATTTCTTCAGTAACAGGCATTTCTTAAATGCTAATGATATTTTCACCTGTAATATCAGTGTTGTTTAGATTAATTTCTGTACTGTTAAGGGTTGCAGCCATAGTGTGGAAATACTTTCTAAGTCTTCCCAGGTCATGTAACACAAAACTTATGCTGTCTACCATAATGACTGGGGAGAAGGGAGCCAACACAACTTTTTCAGAGGACTCTTTTTTTTTTTTTTTTGTGCTGTTATTTTACATTATTGGGAAACCAGCCGTGTTAATATGATGCTGCTCCTCAATGCCAATGCAGTGACACTCACCTGGAATGGTTCTTATGTAGTATAGTTATTTGCTTTTAGAAATTGTGCTCGATCCTTGTCAGTGAAATAGGTGCTGGAATGCTGTTAAAAATCTAGCTGCCACACAATGGTCTCTGCCTCAATGCTCAGCTTCACAAAATTAATGTATCATCACCTCTCAGGTCCATTGCAAGGCCATTTGAATAGAGGTTGTCTTGTGCTGTGCACACAAATCATGCAGCACCAAAGGGTTATACCATGATTGGTGCAATTATAATATGAAAATAACAAAATGCATCAGGATGCAAAGGAGGGAGGAGTGTCCAGAACAGAGGAGTGGTAGCAACTGAAAGTAAACTTGGGCTGGCACTGCTAAGGGAAATTTCTTGCAACTCAAGATCAGTCAGCTCACAGGTCTCTTCTATTGGTCTGATTGCAAACCCGTTCACTGGAGTTAACAGAGAAGTCTGCCCAGTTCCAGCCTTTGCCATGCGCTGGAACTATCAGCTCATCTGGCACCCAAGTCAAAAACATGAAACAGCAGAGAAAATGAGCACCATAGACCAAGGCATAGCACAGCCTGCTGTTACATGGCTCAGAGAGCTAAGCAAAGAGGGTGAGATGCAAAACTTCAACCCCAGAGTGCAACCATCCCTTGACATTTCACTTTGAGCCATGTCATGACCAGAATATTTCTGATTAAAATATTTTTCCTCTGGAAGAAAATTTTGCTTGAATGAACTGAAAACTCTTGGAGGAATGGCACTGCCTTTGTCAAGAATAATCATCCATAACTTTCATTTAAATAGTGTTTGATTGTCCTATTTTGACTTAATTTGACTTAATTTCAAACTTATCTAATCAAGTTGTTTTCTGTGTCTTGGTCAAAATTATAAACACCTGCACTCTTCTGAAGTTAAATCTTTGACAAATTAAGGAATTCTATTCAAGAAAAAGGTTTTAGTTTTTCATTCTATACTGGAAGAAAACAAAGTGAAACATCTGAACATTGCCCACAGAAAGGAAATTCCAAGTATCATCTCAGTTTGGTAGTGACAAAATAAAACCCATCGCTGTCATAGCATGAGACAGTTCCCATGAGAAAAGGAACGTTTTTTTGTAATACAAACAGTATTTTGTGTACAATATGCACAAGCACTTTTCCAGAGTTGTCTACTGTGTCTTGATTTCACTGGTCAGAAACAGCTGTGCATTATTTTCCTGTGCAGTGTCTTTATTTATATTATTTATTTAGAAAAGGGATGTGCTAAAAATAGAAGCAGAATTTTAAGCTATTCCATGATAAATTTGGTATGAATATGGTGCAATCAACAGAATGTTTGTGAAATAAACCCAATGGTACAGTCATATCTATGTTGCCATTATGTTATTTTCTATGGATCTTAGTTCATATTTGCCATTTGAGCTATTCCATATGTCCTCTGAGGTTACCATAGAGAGCTGGACTGGACCCCAGTGAGTGCCTTAACTGCTCGTCTGGTTATCTATCACTTCTTCCAGAAAAGCCTAGATTAGAAATTACTACTTGTGGAAATGTAAAAGCTTGGAACTGAGATCGGGCTTAGGCATTCTCCACACATGCCAGATTTTGCAGAGGTGGATTGCTTTACCTTTTGGTACTTCCCCCTAGACCATTTCCAGCAGATCTGCTCTCCTTGGCAAGCTGCAACAGCACGAAGACTCCTCCAGTGTGTGCTTGCAGCGAGCAAAGCTGGGGACAACCTCCTGAGCTGAGGTCTGCACTTTGAGAGCTACACAACTTGCTCTCTCAGTGCATCTGCTGATACCAATAGGTGTTGGTCTTTGCGTAGTGTCCTCAAAAGGGCTTTTGCTGAGAAATTTAAGAGAAAAAACTGTGCTTTTCTGCTCCTACATGGTGTTGACCCCTTTCTCTCACATCTGGCAGCCTGCACAGTGCTGTCCAGGAGTGCCAACATCTCTTGGTTGCATCTTGACATCTGGTCAGTCCAGCTTTGAGACCATTTGAGACTTTTGTATGGTGTTTCAGGTCAGCATCACAGCACCCTTCAACAGCCTTGATACAGGTGCCACGAGTCCACATCAATACCCCTCCACCACCATTCAACACCATCTGAAGGGGTGTGTTATGTCTGAGCTGAATCAGAAGCTTTAGTGCCTCAGAAATGATGCTGGGGTCACTTTGAACAAACTGAACTTTGCAGGGAGGACACTTCGTAACAGCCACCCTTTGCACATTTCCTGCAGGGAACACTCTGGGGACAAAGCTGTCAAACACAGCATGCTAGGACTTCATCTGACCCCTAATAAGGATGTGGTCCGTGATTAACACATACCAGAGAATTTATTAAGCCAGAAAATGTTTATAAAAAAAATTGCAATTTTATTTTTTCTTTTGATTGAAGACTGCATTCAGTTTTCTTACATTGTTGTTGATGGAGCAGAGCCTAGGAAAGAGGGGCAACCCTGTTTAATTAACAAAAATCTTCAGCCATGGTGGAAAAATTCCAAATCTTTCTTCTGGGGAGGAGAGGATAGTTCTAGAAATATGGCAAAGCTTTATGCTCTTGCACTATTATTCACATTTCCAGTGAAAAATACCTGCTTCCATCTCTATATATGGTTTGCGTAAAGTTGCAGCTGGAAAAAGAAAAAAAAAAAAGAGTAAAAATCTGGAAGCCCACGCATGTGACCACATGGGATGAAAGTCCCACTGCTTGCCACAACACACCCTCTGCAAAGTGTTTCCTCTCCTCCACCATGTCCGGAGGCGGCCGAGAAGGCCACCTCCATGCAGAGAAACTACTCTGCATCTCCCTGACAAATGAGGCAGCGAGGAATGACGTGGGCGTTGTTACAGCTGCAGGGAGCTGCGTAGCTGCCAAAGGAAAAGGGTTTTAAAATAAACTTATTTCCATGTACCTGCACTTGAAGGGGAAACAACGAGAGATAATGTTCTCTGTAATCCCCGTGGGGTGACACTGTTCATTTGGCCCAGGCAGGGGAAAACATCAATATGCAGGGAGGGCTAATTCGAACTCATGCTCTGGGCAGCTGACAGTGTCATTGTTTATGGCAATGCCAGTAAAATGAGTGCCTGGTTCCAATCCAGTGAAATAAGTGGAAGGTAGTCTACAGCTTTTGATGAAGTTTGGACTCAGGCGTCATTCCACCAAATTAGGGTGTGGTATTGTAGGTGTGGATGAGAAAACAAGACAGTTTCTTTATATCATGATAAAAGTCAGGAGGAGAGTGGCCAGCAGACCGAGGGACGTTGTTAGACCCTCACGTTTAGTGAGGGTGAGACTGTATCTGGATTATGGTGTCCAATTTTGACTCAAGATGGATGTGGATAAGCAGAGAGGGCACCATGGGGACTACAGAGATGCTCAGGGTCCTGGGTAGCATGACCTGTGAGGAGAGGTTGAGGGAGCTGGGCTGGTTTAGTTGGCAAAGGGGAGCCAAAAAGCCTTGGTAATGCCAGATAATATACTCAGGGGCTATTCACAGCCATGAACTGCATTTTAGGAACTTGACGTTGGATGTTAGGAGGACCTTTTTCACTCAGAGAGTGATACGGCACAGGAACAGGCCATCAGAGAGGGGTCTGAATCCCTTCCCCTGGAAGCTCTCAAACCTTGGCTAGGGAAAGCCATGGCCAACCTGATCTAGTGCCAGTGACAGTCTTGCTTTGAGCAGGAGGGTGGGCTAGAGATCCCCAAAGATCTAAGTAAACATGATTAATTCTTTCAGCCAAGGACATAGATTAATTAAAGACGGAATGTTATTAATAAACATTTCAATAGTACCACTGTAGTATCAAGTTACTCACATCTCAGATATTGTGCAAAGTGAAAAACAATCCTTAGTTATGTAGCCAAATTCCTACTATTTCCTGAGCTAACTTCCTCCAGCTTTGCTTAGCTTAACTGTGAGAAGTGGCCAGCAAATCAACGCTTTTTCAACATGTAGTTCTGTTTATTGGTTTGGCATGGGTCCAGTTATCAGTGCAGATAAGTTTATATACCAGGTAACTTGCTTTATCTGAGATTTTCTGGGGAGATGTTTTGGTGTCTTTTGAGATACAACTGCACTGATAACAATTGCTTGATGTAAAAGAGAGGTGGCCCCATGCAATTAAGAGAGAGCAAGGATGAGAATGAAGCAATACTGGTCAGCAGGGTAGGCAGCAATACACGTTACATACGTCATTGTTTTATTTTTCTAATACTGAAATGATGACCATGAGCAAAGACGGAGAAAGCAGAAGGAAGAGTAACAGCAACTGCTGTGAGTCACCAGAAACATAGATTTGGTGGAGCTCTGCCGGCACAGCTTGCTAGCAGAGACCCATTGGTACATGCAGAGGACCTTCAGGGACCAAGAGAGGTTTCTCTGCCTTTTGTAGTGTGTGTTGGGCTGAGAAGGCAGGGGGTACCTCCTTTTGACCTCCTCTGGGGCAAGGGAGACATTCACCATGTGGATACTGAGCTACACGCAGAGCCCACTCAGCCTTCCCCAAGGATGATACAGCTCCAGGGAGGCAGGAGGCTTCACCTAACATGTGGGCTATGTGATGACAATTGGACTTCCATGTCGTAGGAGTCCACATACCAGATGTGGCTTGGCAGCAGCCTAGGCACATGAGAGTGAGGACCTGGGGGGATCCCAGGAAAGATTTGGGAATGGGTTGTCTCCAAAAGCACAGTCAAGCTGTAGGAGAGGGGTTGGTTTGCTGGACCAGTGGAAGCCCAGACCTTCCCACAGTGCTTCCATATCTGTGGTTACCCAAAAATCAAGGTCTTTTCAGCAGGAAACCACACATACAAAAGGCTGGCCATTTCTGGCAGCTCAGAAGGGGCACTAGGGTCAGGTGAGGCAGCAAAACTATGTCTCCATAGCTGAAATACCCTTTTGCTTTTTCCCCTTCCTTTTTGGTGGGTGCAGTGTGAGGGCATGCTGAGTTATGTCACACTGCTTAGGATGGATCTGGACCCAAGGGCTGTGTGAAGTAATTTATTTATGTTCACCCTTCCTTTTCTTAGTTTTTCTCCCAAAAGCCAATCTTCCCTTCCTGCCAGAAACAGGATAATTGTTTGGTGGATTGGCCAAAGTCCTAGAGCCATTCAGATCCCTGGCAAGGTCCCATTAATTTTGCAATATCTGGTAGTACCTCAGCAATAGTGCCAAGAGCAGCAGGAAGCATATGCACGGCTCCTTAATGTGCACAGTGCAGATTTAGGCGCAAATGAAAGAAACTAGGATGGGAAATATAACAGGACCTTGAGTTATTGCAAATGAAAATATTAACGTAAGCAATGTCAAGTGGGCTGTTGGCTATTCCTTTGCATGTTTGATTGAAGTGAAGATTCTTTTTTATTCAATATTTCATGCCCTTTGAAAAGGAGAGAAGCTGTTTCAGGGCACTGTGGTTGTGCAGCAGAAGTTAGATGCTGTACCTCACAGGCATGTCTAAACACGTGTGAAATAGGAATGAGCAAGATCGGCACCATGAGCATGTCACTGTGCTGTTAGGAGATTGTTGTGTTGGATTTGCATGGCAAGGTTTTGGTGCGGGGGGGGCTACAGGGGTGGCTTCTGGGAGAAGCTGCTAGAAGCTTCCCCTGTGTCTGACAGAGCCAATGCCAGCCGTCTCCAAGACGGACCCCCCGCTGGCCAAGGCCAAGCCAATCAGCGCCTCTGTGGTAACATATTTAAGAAGGAAAAAAATAGTTAGGGAGAGCTTTTGCAGCCGGAGAGAGGAGTGAGAGGATGTAAGACACTCTGCAGACACCCAGATCAGTGCAGAACGAGGGGCAGGAGGTGCTCCAGGCGCCGGAGCAGAGATCCCCCTGCAGCCCGTGGTGAAGACCATGGTGAAGCAGGCTGTCCCCCTGCAGCCCATGGAGGAAGGATGAGGGGGTGTAGCGATTCCACCTGCAGCCCGTGGAGGACCCCACGCCGGAGCAGGTGGAGGCACCTGAAGGAGGCTGTGGCCCGTGGGAAGCCCGCGCTGGAGCAAGCTCCTGGCAGGACCTGTGGACCCATGGAGAGAGGAGCCCACGCCGGAGCGGGCTTGCTGGCAGGACTTGTGACCCCGTGGGGGACCTACGCTGGAGCAGTCTGCTCCTGCAGGTCTGCACCCTGTGGGAGAGACTCACGTTGGAGAAGTTGGTGAAGGACTGTGTCCCGTGAGAGGGACTCCATGTTGGAGCAGGGGAACGAGGAGAGGAGTCCTCCCCCTGAGGAGGAAGAAGCGGCAGAAACAACGTGTGATGAACTGACCGTAACCCCCATTCCCCGTCCCCCTGTGCCGCTGAGCGGGGGGCGGAGGTTGAAGCCCGGAGTGAAGTTGAGCCTGGGAAGATGGGAGGGGTGGGGGGAGGTGTTTTCGGATTTGATTTTATTTCTCATTCCTCTACTCCGTTTTGCTTCGTAATAAATTAGATGAATGCCCTCTCTAAGATCAGTCTGTTTTGCTCGTGACGATAATTAGCGAGTGATCTCTCCCTGTCCTTATCTCCACCCACAAGCTTTTTGTTACACTTTTTCTCCCCTGTCTAGTGAATGAGGGGAGTGAGAGAGCGGCTCTGGTGGGCACCTGGCCCCCAGCCAGGGTCAACCCACCACATCATTGTTAGTCTCTGCTCCTTTCCCGAGCAGCCTGAAGTTACGCTTTGCCCAGAGCCAGAGAGGACGCAGTCTCTGCCTGCGGATAAAGCAAGAGCTGAATCACCATTTTCTCCCTCTGCCACTCTTGAGAGACGGAAACCTTCCTGCACCGACTGAGAGACGGAACACTTTCTATACTGCCCGCGCAGGATCTGAGCAAAAGATCCCTCCGGTTTCTTGCCCAAAAGCTCCTCCTCAGCCAGGGCAAGGAGCGCACCAAAGTGCACAACAGCGGAGGAGAGGTGCGCTTTAGGAGACCAAATAGGTGGGGAAGAAGCCCCAAGTAAAAGTCAGATCGTGGTAAAAGCCCCTCGTCGGCTTCGGGCCTGCCTTTGATCGGGTGAAGGATCATCACGTGCCTTGGGGGAACACGGGCCTGGGTAAGCGGCACGGGCTCCAGAAGCTGCAGCGCGGCTCGCCCGGCTCTGGCCTCGCCTCCGAGCTCATCCTCGTGGAAACAGCTCCCCGTCCGTGCTATACCTCTTCTGCTGTGCTGTACCTCTTCCAAAGCAAACTTCAGGCTGGCACGCCAGGTTGCTGTCCTGCTCGGCGGGAGGTCTGCAGAGGCCTGGACATCGGCCCCGCTGCCCCTGTGCTCCTCAGCTCTCTTGTCACACTCCGGCAGCTTTTGCAGCTCTGCGGCTCAGACGCGTACACGCCGCAAAAGCTCAAACCGCTGCGTGGGGGCTCCTGAACTTTGCTGCGCTTTGATTGCAGTTTGGTGAGGCTGACCGGCCTGCAGTTTCCTGGGTCCTCCTTCTTGCCCTTTTTGAAGACCGGAGTGACGCTGGCTTTCCTCCAGTCCTCAGGCACCTCTCCTGTTTTCCATGCCCTTTCAGAGACGACTGAGAGCGGCCTAGCAATAACGTCTGCCAGCTCCCTGAGCGCTCGTGGGTGCATCCCATCAGGGCCCATGGATTTGGGGATGTTGAGTTTGCCTAGATGCTCTCTGACCCAGTCCTCCTCAACCGAGGGAAAGTCTTCCTTTCTCAAGACTTCCTCTCCTGCCTCCAGGGTCTGGGATTCCTGAGGGCCGGCCTTAGCAGCGAAGACTGAAGCAAAGATGCCATTCAGTAACTCCGCCTCCTCTGTATCCTTCGTCACCAAGGCACCCACCTCATTCAGCAGCGGGCCCACGTTTTCCCTAGGCTTCCTCGGGCTGCTGCTGTAGTAGTTGAAAAAGCCCTTCTTGTTGTCCTTGATGTCCCTTGCCAGATTTAATTCCAAGTGGGCCTTAGCCTTCCTTGTTGCATCCCTACATTCTCTGACTACATCCTTATATTCCTCCCAAGTGGGCAGTCCCTTTTTCCACGGCCTACAGGATAGAACTTCCGTCTTCCCTTTGAGTTTTCCCTGGAGCTGCTTGCTCAGCCACGCAGGTCTCCTGCCTCCTTTGCTTGATTTCCTACTCTTTGGGACGCACCCATCTTGAGCAAGGAGGAAGGGGTGCTGGAATATTGACCAGCTCTCTTACCTCCTAGAGTATTGACCATACTTTTTCTCCCCTGTCTAGTGAATGAGGGGAGTGACAGAGTGGCTCCGGTGAGCACCTGCCCCCAGCCAGGGTCAACCCACCACAACTGTGTGAATTGATTTATCTGAATCTGAGCAAGAAGCCAAGAATAAAAGGGGAGTGTGGAAAATGTAAGGCAAATTCTTTTAGCTCCTGGGCTTTTGATCTTCCCTCTGGTGCTTCTCAACCCCCCTTTCTTCACAATGGAGCTCCTTGCTCAGTTTCAGAAGAAAGTGGAAAATATGGTATCATTGCCTCTTCTGTCACAGAGTAAAGCCTGAAAAGGAGAGGACACATTTAACCAACCTATTAGCAGACTGAATAGCAATTGCTTTCTCATGTCTCATAAGATGCACTCATTCTTTAGTCACTTTTTGCTTTTCTGGTAATGTCAAATGTTGTTATATCAGAAACTACAGGGTTCTTCATTGCCTGTGTTCAAACACATCTTCCACTTGCACAAGACTTGGTCATAGGCCTCTTTCCATCACTGAGATTTTGGATGTATTCGCAGGATCCTCTCCTGCATGGTGTGCAAGTTGCCATGAAAGTCTTGCTGTTGAATTGTGATAGACTCACTTGTGATAGGGAAAGGCTGCACCTCCAGCAGTGCTTGTGAAAATGGAGACAGCCTAAATGGTTGCCCTTGACTTGCCAGAGCTTGCAGAGGATGCATTTACATGCTGAATGTGGATGTCAGCTGGATCCTGACTCCAGCTTTGCTGTCCCTTTGCTGTCCCATGCTGTCAATGGTCTGAGATAAACCAGAAATAAGCAGCAGGATATAGCGTGAGATTTGGCAAGGGATGGGAAGGAAAAGTAAGCCTTAATATGGGCTAGGAAATCATCTGCCTACAGATGAGCCTGGGTAGCCACACTGCCTGCCTTGTAGCAGCATCACTGGTCCCCGAATCCTTCCTGGGATGGCCCCAGCATCCCGCTGGGTATGGGATTTGTTATACCCTGAACCCCCGCAGGTGTTGTACCACCAGCATCCAACACTGCGATTGCCTGATGCCAGCACCATGCCCAAGACGAACCCTGCCCTCAGGTTGGTGTAGGCACAGCCATACTGAGCCAGTGGCAGAGCTGGGAATGAACCGGAATATGATATTTTTAAAAAAGTGCTATGCAAATGTCAGTGTATTTCTGAGCTGTACCTTCTGTACTGGACTGTTTTGACCTCCTTGGAAAACCCCAGCCAAAATCCATCCTGAGCTCTAGCAAGTTAAAAGATCATTCTTTCAACTTGCAAAACAATTTTCTTCTTTCTTTAACTCCTACGAGAGTTTCTCCAAAGAGGAAGCAGGCAGTTGTCCCAGTCCCAGTGCCCTTCTGCTAAAGAGTTTCTGTCTGCCTCCGTTTTCGAGACAGGGTACCTCTCAGTTGCATGAGACTCCCCAGGAAGCCAGAGAGGAAGGTAGCAGAGACTGTAAAGCACTGGCACAAAGCAAATCAGTGTAGGAGAGAAACGTACTCGAGGAAACGGAAAGAGGAAGCACTGGTCAATACCTCGCACTTTGCGTCTTTCTGTGCAGAAAAGAAAAGACCTGGAACATATTTTCCGGGGTTTTCTATGTTTTTAAGAGAGGAATAAGAGCCTGATGTCAACAGGGGAGTGAGGCATAGCTGGAAAATACTTATGAATGTGAGTGAGGGTGAGTACTCTTGGTGCTGCTTTAGCTGACTGATGATGTTCCAGGCACTCTTCCAAGCGGATGATTTGCAAAATCTGGAAGGGATGGGTACTTCCTCCTCTGGTGACTTACACAGTGATGGATTTTCCAGGAGGCTCCAACAAATATGGACTATAAATGTGGAATCTGGGTTGAAAATTACTCCTGTACGTTGAAAGTATTTGCAGCTCTCCAGGCCTTTCTCCAGAGCTTCTCCCATCACCTCCAAAACCTCAAATCAAATAACTGAAACCCATTTACTAGACCTCTGATACAGGGATAAGGCATTACTGATTCCCTGGGGTGAAATCAGTAATTTTTGCACCACCAGCCGTTCCAGCAGAGGAGTTGTACGGGGCCATCTTGAGCAGCAGCTCCCAGATTCGGTCCTCAGCACTTAGCTCCTTGCTTAGCACTTTTGTGCTTTTTAGAAATAACCTGCTGGTAGCAAGGAAGCATCTACTCTGCAGCCAAGGAGAGGGACACCCCGATAGGATCAATTTCTTGT
This sequence comes from Grus americana, assembly GCF_028858705.1. Lineage (NCBI taxonomy): Eukaryota > Metazoa > Chordata > Aves > Gruiformes > Gruidae > Grus > Grus americana. Next base: position 2,993,719 of record NC_072871.1, read on the forward strand.
ATTAACTAACAGAAATTTGAGCAGCAGGGGCTGTTTTGTTGGTGGTAGCAGAGAGTGTAGCATCGGGGATTGGGGCTGTCTGCTGGGGCACTCCTCCATCAGAGGGGACCTGGTGTAAGGCTTTGCAGCCATGTTCTCCTGCCTTCTCCTGGGAAGAGCCAGGTCCCCTGGATATTTTGTATTAGTGTCTTGGTCTTTCTGTGGTTTTGACCAGAAATTCCAACTTGGTCTCAGCAACTTCTGCTGATAAGTGTTTCAGTGAAACTGGTACTTTCCAGAAAGAGAAAAAATGTGACTTTGATGAAAAATTTGTGGCTTGCACTTTCTGGGACATAGGTTTTCCTTGTGGGGCTGAGCCCTGCAAGCTTTGGGGAAAAAAAAAAAGAAAAAAATTATCAATTTCAGTTTCTTTTATGTGATATTCCCTTTTGCCTTTAACATAATCTATTCATTTTGATTCTCTGGTGAGCAATCGCTAATGCAGAGTTGAGAAACAGATATTTTTCTTCCCAATTGGAGCCTGTTCTTTCAGAAAAAAAAAATAGTATTATGATTGATATGAGTTTCCATACTCAGTAATACAGGTCCCCATCAAACAGGGGTGCATTATTTGATCTGAGTAGACTCAGAATATTTCAGAATCCTGGAGGATAAACCAACTTTAGCATATGAACTTCTAAAAACCATTAAAGAAAACACTTTCTTGCTGTTAGAAGCTAGAACTTTTGCTAAGGAACGGGAGCAGATATGAGTGTTATTTCCTGGATTATGTGTTGCAGTTACTGTTGTTCAATGCATTCATTTTGTCCATTTGACAGGATTTGGGTCATATAGTAAAAACATATCATTTCTAAGAAATATTTACGATGTATAAAACCAGATTATCTGAATTATCTCACAAGTTAAGTTTGGGAGTGTATGACTTGGCTTTTTTTCACACACAGTTTCACTGTTTTCTCTTTCATTCTTTAGTTCCCTCTAAAGGAAACTGTTATCCTTTGAGTGACTTTATGTAATACCTAAACAAAATGCATGCTGAAGTTCTTGTTGCTTGTTGAGTTTTTCAACCTTTAAGTTGAAGTTACTTGGAGCTTAAAACTCCCTTAATCTGTATAGTAACAAAGGATCAAAGTCTAAGTAAAAGTTCAAGTGAGTCTTTAAAAATATTGACACTCGACAAATCTACATTACTGAGTTGTTCATATAATGCCATGACGCAGAATTGCTTAGGTACCTAAACTCATGCACTATCTCTGTTTCTGCTTAAAAATGCTCAAGTATTTAAGTGGCCACATATTTTTAGAAGCTTTTGGTTGCAATTAAGGACCTGTTTGAAGTGAGGTCTACACTGAAGTGTTCTGCTGAGAGCACAAGTATGAGCACTTTCCAGGACTGAATTCCAAAACTTTAATTAGCATTCAACTAAAATGCTTAAATCGTTAAATCTTAATACAAACATTTTATTCTCATCTGAGAAAAACAAAAACCTGCCAAGCACTGAAAGATCCTGCTAACTTTCTGCAAACTTCTCTGCATCTGTGAAATGCAGCTCTGTTACATTTTCAGGACCAGATCTGCCTCTCATCACCCCCCTATAACATCAAGAGCACTGTGATACTTTCAGTTGTCTTTACTGAAGACAAGCACAGAGTCAGACCCAGTCTCTTGCTCCAGTAATTGCTGCACAACCTCATCCCACTGCTGCGGGTCTGAACTGTGCAGCAGGGGACCAGCCAACCAGCCCCCATTCACTCTAAGGTGTATTTCAGCTCACAACACATTTAAACCAGCCAAAATTTCATAAGCACTTCTCTAGCTTCAGGACCTTAGTCAGTAAAAGGCCAACTAGACCTGTGCAAACGTTGCTACAGCTGTTAGAGGGGGTCCGTGCTCCTGGAGAAGGGCAGATGCTCGCTGCAGCCCCCTGCCCAAGCAGGTAGTCCAAAGGGCTGCTGTGGTCCAGCATCAGGTGAACTCGCCCATGAGGAATAGGTTTGGGTTTGGCTAGGCTGCAGGATCAGGTCTGTATGCACAAGATGCGTAGACGTGGCACTTAGAGACATGGTTTAGTGGTGAACTTGGCAGTGTTAGGTTCATGGCTGGACTCAATGATCTTAAAGGTCTTTTCCAACCAAAATGATTCTACGATTCTATGATCTACCTGGACACAGGTTTTGTGATGCATCTGAAGATGATTGAAGACACACTCACCACCATGTTATGAAACAGATGTCTTTATTCAGGAAAACACCCATGTCCTGAGTATTTAAACTGCAATAATTAACATAGAACGATTTAATTTTACATGATATAATTATTTTGACATTTAATATGTGTCTATTGCTAAAGCCCCCAAAGAACTGTCTCACAACACAGTCAGGTTTATACATGAAAAAAATACCCTTTAAATATAAAGGCTCTGCTATACTGCATACAATTCAGCTTGCCAGAGGCAAAAGTTCTGCTCTTCTACCACTGTCAAGCTTGAAGAACTTGGTTGAATTACATTCATATAAAGTATTAAAAAATTGCATAAAAAGTCTTATGTTTAAGCATTAAACTTATTCTTCCTCTAAAGCATAAGCTGTAGAAATACCTATTTTCAGATTGTTACATATGCTGCTATTCACTCACATCCTTGGAGTTAGAGCTTCTGTAGAGCTCATTTAACTGTTCAAACAGGTGGGATTTTTTTTCCAATTCTTCATGCTTCTTTGGTTTCCTTCCTTTTTTCCCCCCTTTACTTTATATTTTATTTGCTTTTCCCCATCCACTTTTATGCAGAAATAGAGACTGAAAAAAAGAATTAAATAGAGGAAGAAGCAGAATAATAGAAAACCAAGAAAATTTAAAAAAATATGTAAACTGAAGGAATGAAAAAATTGTCAAATATTTACTAAACAGTTTTAGATGAGAAAACAGTAATTTGAAAACCTAAGTACTGAATTGGTGCCTAATTCCAAAATGCTGCTCTCCCTCTATCAGTTCTGGACAAGTCCCAGCAATAGGTGCTGGTGGGAATGAAAATGACCTAAGCAGGCAAATCTTATTCTTTTGTTTCCATAAATCTAACAACTTTGCTCAGTTGGCATTTGTGTTTTACCTACAAATGTATTCTGCTGAAGAGACGTGGGCTTCCCAGGAGCCTCACATGGCCTCAAGGCACAGGCAATGCTCTGTGGGAAGCTGTAGAAAGTGACCATAAATTTTCAGTAGACAGTGTCCATAAATTATAAATCCACAGATTAAATAATCTTTTATTTATCTTGAATCAAATGAAACTGTTGAGACTGAGGACCCAGTGACCGGACTGAGTAAAGACTCACTCAGCAGTTGACAATGTCTTATCTAGGCAGCTATTTTAGGTGCTCTGACTCACCTCCTGGAGGTTCTTGCTTCACTCCGGCTATAGAGGGAAATAGAGATCTAAATTTAGATGCTGTGGACATGGCTGAAGGGAAATGGCGTACCAATACTGCAGGATATGGCATCTCAGGACAAACTGATGACTTTACCCATGGTGTACAACATCCTCATCTTACAACAACGGAGGGTGGCTGCTGCCTGCAGCAAGCCCTTTGCAGCACAGAGGGGATGCTGAGCGTGAAGGTGTTGAAGGCTCTAGCCCTGATGCAAATGTCAGGCTCTGGGGGCTCACCACCTTCACGCTCCTTGGAAGCACCTGAATTTTAGAATGTGCTGTGCTGTCCTTCTTTGTTCTCTACCCTCCTCCACCCCAAATCTTCAAGCTCCTGGGATCAGTACTGAAAAGAAAAATTGGGAATTTAAACCACTTCAGCTCAGCTTCTCGGGGGGGGGGGGGGGGGGGGTGGGGGGATGTGGGGAAGGCACAGCTGCAGAATGTGCTCTTCCAAAACATTTTTCCATGACTCTGTATCCTCACAGTCCATTGTCCTTTCTTGAAATTGAGCCTATTATAACCATAAAAAGCTAAGGCTGGAAGAGGTTTTGAGGTTACTGAGTGCAACTCCTGCTGTCACAACTGTTGCTCATCAGAATTTGCATTTTTACAGTTATTCCTCCTACAGAAGCTGCCTTTGCTTTGAGGTTTTCCCTTGCTATTTGCACCAAGCACAAGTTGTATCACTTCCAGTTTTTAAAGACCTGTGAGTAAGGCCTAGTTAGAGGCCCCAAAAAGCAAAGGCTTCTTATTTATTTTGGTTTTTGGTTGCTTATTTTTGTTGAGTAGTCCGTTTCTTACTTTACCTTAAGGATAGGGGGCTTGAAAAAAAAAAAAATAGAGGTGCTTGTAATTTTTGTATCTAATAACATTATGAAGAACAATAATTTAAGAGCACGAGGAAGTGGCCAAGGATTTTGCAGAGTGCTGTTTGCTCTCCAAAGGCATCTGAGTGTGTAAGAGGAGCACAGAGTCAGGTAGTTACCTTGCAGAAGAAGGTCAATGCACTATTGATCCAAGTGGGATCTTTAGGACAGCTGTGCTTTTTTAGGTAGCACACAGCCTCTGGTTTGGCTCATGGTGCAGTAAAGGATTTCTCTCTAAGTGACTATGGTATTTCTTCCCTGTGGGAAGTGCTGACCAAAATAAAATGAAACAAAACCAGAAGTGAAGTAAATGCAGAATTCCCAAGGCCCTCAGTAAATGCTTGCGTAGCCTAAATAGCAAATCTGTGCCAGATAAGCCATGACCTAATTTTCAGATCTAAGCTTTAAGGAGTTTGGGTTCAGGCCAATTTCACGGGAGGTGTTATCAGGCCTTGTGAAGTCTAATTGCAATCCTGGTTTCAAAGTCTTCACAGCTTTGGTGAAGTTCAGATCCAACTCTGTAATCTCTGATATTAAATTTGATCTGATTTTGGTTTGCTGCCCCCGGGTGAGCTTGGATGGAAGTGTATTGCATTGACTTCACTTCTAATTTAAGTCCCTGTTAAACTGATTTTTTTCTATAGCAATTAACAACAGCCAGAATTTAGCCAATAATACACATTTTTTCCTATCAATGGCATATATAATCTCCCATAGATGCTCTTTAGCCAAGCAGAAAACAGCTTAAAAGTGCAACTTTTTCAGTGTCTGAGAAGGGCCAAGAAACCTCAACAGAGCAGACTTGCTCGTGAGATTGCTGATGCTTCCTGTTTCTGGTCAAGTTAGCAATAGAGCATACGCACAGAAAGCCACACGTTTGCCACATCTGAGGACAAGGGGAATAATTTTCAAAATTTCTCCGTGACTTCAGTGCTTTCAGTAGTCCCCCCTTTCTCATGGGCTGAGCCCTGTGGTGGGGAACCAGAGCAAGGTCCGTAGGTCTTGATGTGCTCCTCAGAAGAGTGAGGACCGTGAGGACCCTCCTGCAGAAAAGCTCGTCTGCTGCAAGCGGTGAAGCTGAAATCGTGGGAACGGGTTGTTCCACAAAGCGCATTGCTGTTGATGTTGCTGAAAAGATGTGGCATTCAGTGAAGGATCAACCTGGACCTTTTTTTTTTAGTATAGGATTGTTGTGAAAAATTACCTGCTTCAAAAAAATAGGAAATAAGAGAAGGAAAAAGGATGAAAGAATGAAGTGACTTGGAGTCTGCCAGAAAGCGTGGAGGCTGTTGCTTGGCTCAGGGTCTTGTTTCAGTGAAAGCTATTTAACATTTTTCTAACGGATGGCAAAATCGCACACTATTAATGGGTTCTCTTTATGACTATAATTTATTCTTATTTCTCAGAGGCAATGGAGTAGAGGCCAGATTGCTTTATTCTGTGGTATTAAAAAGCCTGGCGCTGAGGAGCTTAGCACTGCTTTGTCAGGATTTTCTCTATCTGGCAAAAGAGTAGAATAAAATCATCCTATGTAGAGATTTTCTTTTTTTTTTTTTTTTTTTTGAAGAATGGTCTTTCTCTTTCAATTCAAAGCCTTCAGGGAAAGGCGGGGGTGTGTGTGTGTGTGTGTGATGAGAGTAAATGCATATTTTCATTCATTCGCTGCCTTTTCTATATTCAGGAGCTATGATTCCTGACTGCCAGGCTTGCTTAAACTTCTCTGGGCATTAGTCATGTGTATCAAGGTGGAAGCAGATAGAGGTTAAAATCCCTGTTCAGAGACATGAGAGATTTGTAGGGCCTGGAGGGGTGAGGAGGTCCCAGTGGGGGTTACAATGTCATAGGCAGGTTAAGCTGACTGTTATAAAAACAGATTTCTTTTCTTTAAGGTGAAAAGAAAGAAAGAAAACATGGATTCAATTTTCTTTTCCTTTTTTTTTTTTTCTTCCTACCCATTAATAGCAAAAGGAATTTTTGTTTTAATCAACGTTTATCAAAACAGAAAGTAGGTATTTCTAGCAATGAATCATATCAATTGCTCATGACCCTTTGAAAGTTTCTTGTGTATTCTGAAGTCATCTGGTCAATGGGCTGAAACCTCACCAATAGGTACCATCAGTTTCTGGTGACATAACACAAGTAACAAATTTCTGCTGTTAGGAGTATTTTGAGTGTGCACACACAAACTAAGCTACATCAGTTGACAACATCGACTAAGCTTGAATAATAAAACACTGGGTTTCTGAAGCCAGAACCTAAATCTATGACTAGATGTTTTGATGTGATCAGCTCACCGAGCTCTAGTCATGTAAAGGAAAGAAGGTACAGGTACGCAAGTCAAAAAACTCGAATACCAGTGAAAAGAGACCTAAGTTGGATCACAGGGATGAAGGGAAAAGACAAACGAGTGAACTGGTACCAGCTTTTGTAACTTTTTGGTCCCTTCCATCCCCACACTGTAAGAATTAAATTTCAAATAAATGCCTGTGTTACTGCAATTCATAGAATAAGAGGGTCTGAGATTACTCTTTTTGCCTTCATTATCTAAGCTTTGAGTAAGCCAAAGAAGCTCAAATAACATCTATCCCGTGGACTGCCCAAACACCACAGCTCTCAGATGAGGGCCAGATCTGAAGTTGTCTTTGGGAAAGTCCGGACCTCGGATCTAAATCTTGGATTTCCAGAAAGTGCAGATGTTAGACGTGTATTTGCACACCAGTGTGGTCTGGTGTCACGCCGGGTACTGCCAAACAGGCAGGATAGGGTTGGAGGAAAATGTATCGTAATGCACTTTGTTATGTGGCTACATTTGCAACTAGGTTACTATTTTCATATTCGTTATGAAAAGGTCTAGAAACCCCAGGTGAGGGCAGAGGCTGAGCACTGTGCATATACAAAGTCTCTGCCCCAAAGAGCTTAATATTTAAATAGAAAAGATGGATAAATAGTGAAAAGAAAGACATTTGGAAGTGAATTGCATAAAGTCCATAGCAGAAGGCAGCATGAAAATACCCTGTAAGTCCTGTATCTCCTATGTCCTGTCCCAAAGTTTTAGCTACAACCTCAGAGTCAATAATTTCATCATCTTTGCTTTTGTACAATCTATCCATAAATCTGCTCCACAGTTGTGGTTGCATGCTCCAGTTGTAAAGAAAGCCTTGATTACAAGCTTTCACTGTTAGTTTTTTGGAAAGACCACGTCAAAATACTACTTCATAAAATTCAGTTAAAAAAGATTTCCCCATCTCCTGAGCACAGGCACCTTGCCAGCATTCCATTAGCAAAAAAATCTCAATAGTGCGTATTCTTCCCATAACCTGGTTACATTTTAATCTGTGTTTACACAGTATTGTTTTGAGGAACCGTTGGCAGATCTGTGAGCTACATGCTGGATAGTCCAACAAAAATCCTACCCTGAGCCAAACCAGAGGAATCTGTCAGGTGTGGGTCTTGCAGTGTTTTAGGTTTTGTTCTGGGACACTCACAAAGTTCCTTGTTGACCCTAGTGATGAGGTAAGATAGGAAATTTAAAACAAGGTGTTGCCTAGTAAAAGCAGGCTACTGTTGTTCAGAGAAAGTCTGGGCAGCAGTGGGAAGTCAGAGAGCTGCTCACATATCATCACTGTACCTCAAGACCCCAAGAACATTTTCATTGGGAAGAGAAATTTCATTCAAGAATTTAGGATGATTAAGTGTTACTGATATTCGGTCCTTCACATTCAGGTATGTCAAATGTAGATAGAACAAGGTCTTAAAAGTCTTTTCTTGGCACGTTTCTGATGCACACCATGTGGATAATGTTTGCCTGTTGACTTTGTCATTCACGAGGAGCTCTATCTTGAGGTCAGTTGGGCTGTTTGAACAGTTGGGAAAATGAAAGTTCAAGTGGCAATAGATCAAGTAGATGCCTTGTTTCTGTATCACCAGCTCTTCCCTCTTGCACTGGATGTCTTTACAAATACCCTTCTCAAACAAGCTCAGTTTTGAACTGTTTACTGGATTGGACACTAGAAAGGAAAGCAAACAAATTTTAAAATGAGCCGCTGAGCTCTGGTGACCTGAATTCAGCCTTATGTGACTTGCCGCAGTGTAGTTCCTGGTAAATGGAGATACCTGTTCAGTGGTTTTCCTGCAGGAAGCTCCAAGAAAAGACCCTGGCCAGATGGCTGGGAGTTCACACATGGAGGTGGGGCATTAAAAAGTTCCAAGGACTTACACAGCCCTTGGGAAACCCAAGAGAAGGAGATGCAGTGAAAATGGCCCTCTGCAATACTGGGAAATACTGGAGCTGTATATTCCCATGTTTGAGTGCAGAAGGCATCTCTTTATTTATTTTTTCTTATCAAGTTAAAAAAAAAAGTTTATGTGATCAGATAGGGGGTTTACCAAACACACCCACATTTCAGGAAAGCTAAGGATTTTTTTTCCTATAAAATGCCCATTTGGTCAAAAAGCTATTTGCCACTAAAACCACTTTGAATAAAATGAACAGCCTGCTCTTTAGCCAGCTCTGCAATCTCTCTTTGCCAACTCTTGCCCTCCACTGGGCTCCCCACTGACCTCTCACGTACGCAGCGGCTGTCTTGGTCGGGACATTCTGTAGGATTCTTAAATAGTCTTCGGACGTGTTCCCTGAAGGAAACAACAGGTTAAGTGACCACTCCTGATTTTTTTGTACTGTAAAATGCTGTCAGCATTTGGCAGCTCTCTTATTTGCTATAACTGTGCTATGGACAAACTCCACAGCAGCAGCTCCAAAGTGACAAGCAGCAGCAGCAAGAACAGCATGTAGGAGACTTGTTCTTACTCCTTGGCTGATAATATCTGATCTGCATGGGGAAAGCATAGCAGTGTAACTTGACCGGTAAAGTTATAACGGTCTAAAGCTCTGGTAGGTTGCAGCTGTCAGACAAAAAAATTATCTTTTTCATTGTCCTTCTTCCAGGCAGAAATTATGTGCAGATAAGCTTAATTTAACCGAATTATTTGTATGGTGCAATTACGGAAAGAAGCTTTTAAACATTGAACCGGAACATACTTCTGAAAATGGCTTTTTGGGTGCTTTTGAAACGTCGCTCTGTTCTCTCACGGTTAAAATGTGGATGTCGCCAGGACTGTAGGTGAGGCTGTTGGTTGCTCAGACCCGAAAGCTGCCTGCTCTTGGAGCCGGGACGGCTTTGCTCCTGCGTGCGCGTTTGCCTGCATCGCCGTAGCGGCAGAGAAGGGGCGCGCACACGGCCGGCACCTCGGTTCCGTGCAAGAGGCAGCTGTGTGTCACGGGAATGCCCCCAAAATCCAAAGCGCCGGGGCGGGGAGGCGCAGGGGCTGCCCCGCCGCAGAGCGCCCGGCGGCGGCGGCCGCGCGGGGACGGCTGCCCCCACGGCGGGGTCGGTTCCCCCCCCGAACGGCGGGGAGGGCTCCCTCCACTGAGGGCACGGCTCCTTCCCGCGGCCGCGGGGGGACGGCTCCCTCCCACGGCCGTGCTCGGGACTGCGGGTGGCTCTGTCGGCACCGCGAGGCTGCCACGGCTCCGCATCCCGGCATCTCAGCTTCTGCGTCCCGACATCCCAGCTCCTGCATCCCGGCTCCGCATCCCGACATCCCAGCTGCTGCATCCCGACATCCCAGCTCCTGCATCCCGGCTCCGCATCCCGGCATCCCGGCACCCGCATCCTACCGCTTCCTCTTGCCTGTCACCTCCTTTCCAGCCACATTTCACCTTCCCATCTGCTCTGCATAAGCCTTTCCTCCTCTTCCCTTACTGGGCGTTCGTTGAATGGCACTGATTAATGCTCCTTTACTCTGTGATTGTGTAGAGCAGAGTTTGCACCGCCCTGTGCAGCCCACAGGGTACACAGACATAATACAGGTTCAGGAGAATAGTGTATATCCTCATGGCTGCAACCTGACAGACCACAGAGTCATAGAATCATAGAATGGTTTGGGTTGCAGGGACCTCAAAGATTATCTAGTTCCAAACCCCTGCCATGGGCAGGGACATCCTCCACTAGATGAATGATTATTTCTCATTGCACTGGCTCTCCTTCTTTACATCTCCTGGCCCTGCTGCAGCTGTGGAAGGGATGTGCATAGGAGCTCAGATGGGAGATTGGGAATTTCCTGTGTTTTCTTCTACAGCTGAATACCAGGAATAAAGTATGAAGGCTTTTCAGTAAAGCCTTACCAAATTATACTCCCCTCTCCCAGGGCAGACAAATCACCTAAGTTTTCCTGTGACTTGGTTTATAAAATTGATAGGAGTCACCCCCCCTACAAGGGTCTCTGGAGGACCAGTAAAGACACAAACCTAAGTTCTGCTAAATCTTGATGCTACTCCATGACATCAGATGGCATGTTTCTTCCTCCTTATGTGAACAAGGAGTCTATTAAATGCAGAGTGAGACAAGGATCTTAAGTTTCATAGGATTCCTGAAACTAAGGGTACAAAAAAGAGATTCAAATCTCCCGACCCTTGCAGTATCTGCATGGCCTGATTTCTAAGAGGTGCTTGGTCAGGAGGATGGATAAATCAGAGAGAAGCTCGTCCCACACACAAGTCACCCTGATTGGTGATTTGTAACATTGCACCCTTTCCACTCGGTTGGAGAAGGAGGTTGTGCATATCTTGAAAGAATTGCAATCTTTCTGATTTCAGTAGTTGAAACACTTTTGAGGGAAGCAGGTGCTGACTGCCCTCCAAGAATGATTAAGTCATGTATCAAAGTTCCTTGGCTGCACTGGAAATCCCCAAAGAAAAAACCAAAGCCTACTTTCCTGATGTTAGTCATGTCAATACAGTGTTTTAGTGCATGCACAGACACTGCAGAGATGTGGAGATACGACATAGGATAGGAGAAAACCTTTCTGGCCCGTATTTCAAACTAAAGCTGTTACAACGGTAGCATCAGGCTCTGATAATGCATAGTCAACACCCGGAGCCGACTCACACCACAAGTGTCCTGCAAGAAGGGAGATTATTTTTACAGAAATTCAGTGGCATTTAGGGGGTTTACCCTATAAAGCAGAAATTCCCCTGCTGCTCAAGCAGACTTTGGAAGCTGCGGTCCTGCAACATCTGCTAAGCAAGCAAAGTGCTGTGCCTGCACACAAACAGCCTGGTGCTGCCAGGAGCCCGATCAGTCATGAACTGTCTCAGGATATTCATGGCATCTCTCAAGATCTAGGACTCACTGAAGTAGCTGCACTTTGCATTTCCAAAGCTATACTTACATTTATTGATGTCAGCAAGTTTTATGTGTTCGTGTGTTTAAGCCATTTATTTGGTGACATCAGCTGTGTTTCTGAGAAGGCAATTTATGGAAAAACCATTGTTTTATAGAGACATTTCCGGCTCTTGCACTGCTGACACAGCTTATAACTGTTTTCTAGTTTTATATCTCAAATTAATTCTTTTATCTGAAACATTTCAACGCAAGCCAGGAGAGACTGAAATTACTTGAGTTTCAGGACTGATCGATGGATATGTTGGATCACATCACCTAACTGGCTTTGCACTCATAACACTGTAAATCAGAAGTAATCCCACTGTGGTCAATAGGATTAGATGAGCTTAAAAATCCAGTATTTGAAGGGGGCCTACAGGAAAGATGGTGAGGGACTGTTTATCAGGGAGTGTAGTGACAGGACAAGGGGGAATGGGTTTAAGCTGAAGGAGGGTCAATTTAGATTAGATGTTAGAAAGAAATCCTTCCCCGTGAGGGTGGTGAGGCCCTGGCACAGGTTGCCCAGAGAAGCTGTGGCTGCCCCTGGCTCCCTGGCAGTGTTCAAGGCCAGGTTGGATGGGGCTTTGGGCAACCTGGGCTAGTGGAGGGTGTCCCTGCCCATGGCAGAAGGGTTGGAACTAGATGATCTTTGAGGTGCCTTACAACCCAAACCATTCTATGATTCTATGAAGAATACTGTGAGAAGGAGGAAAATCAAAGCCACATTTGGGACTAAGTACCAAAAAGATGACACTGGTTTCATTGTCTACTGTGATGCATGGATGCTGTAGATCAGGCTGCCTGAAGGAAGGCTGCTGATAAGGAACGAGTCTCTGTAGGAAGCCTTTAGGTTATTTCATCCTAAAGAAGTTATCAGGAGATATTTCACTTTTGTCTTCCTGACCCCTTTTACTGTAGGATGAGTGTCCAGAGAGCACAGCCCTGAGGAAAAGGGTCAGACTATTTCCATGAGCTTAATGCAACTTTTCCCCACCAAGCCAAAGGGGACATGCTGCAGGACTGTGAAATGGGACTCAGTGAAGCTGTGACCTCACTGACATTCCCATGCTTTCCACCTATGGTGCAAAAATGGAAAGAGTCTCATCAAAACACACAGCACCTAAAGAGGCCATGTCTGCCAGCCAGGAGGAACCCAAGGGCTGTGGGACACGTGGATGCATGGGCTGCTGCCAGCCAGGTCTGAGGAGATATGACTCTGCCTGGGGAACTCTCCTCACTGCTGGCTGCCTCAGTTTCCCCACCTCTGAGATGGGTATAATGGGAGCACAGTCAAAGGGCAGTGAAACCAAGAGCTGAAAGTGGCATAGCAGAGTGCAAAGTGCTGCTACCCAGACATGGAAAGCCCCTCAAATGGGGTTCTTGAGGCTTGTCCTCATACTAGTCACAGCAGTATTCCTCCGCAGTGCACATGGCATTACAACTAGCTGGAGGCTGAGTGTGGACAGGCACAAGAGCAGGTCAAAAACCTGAACTTGTCTTACGAGGTGAAGAAGTATGGGCAGGCAGCAAACAGCTTTCAATTCTTCTGTACCCCCCACCAATTTAATTGCTTATAAAACTAGGCAAGGTGATTTCATACATCTCTGTCAGTGTGCTAGACTTAGCAGAACTTGCCTGATTTTATTTCTCAGCAGCCACTATCTGAAGTCCCTGTAGCTAACTTCCTCCTTCCAGTTAAGTGTCCTGCAAACAGCTGCTGTGATGCTGTGACAAGTGCCAGCTGGGTGATGTCCTCTCCTGGGCTCAGTGACAGAGCTGGGCTCTGCTCCTGGCTGTGCCAGCCACACGTCCCCGAGCGCCTTTGGTCCTCAGGAGCCCGAGGACTGTCACTCTGGTTCTGTGCATTGAAAGGCAACTGAACTAATCTGGCAATCTAACCTCCTTCCAAAAATGTAAACTTCAGAAGTATCCCCTCCTTTCCTCCAAATTTAGGAACCTCTAAGAACCTCTTATGAACTTCTCATCACTGCACACCTGACTACTGCAAAACTTGTAGAATTTAAGGCCAGAACTATTCAAGTCTCTAGCCTGCTTGTCAGTATAGCATAGGTCACATAATTTAATGAGCTTTTCAAATACATATATATATACTCATCTATAATTTGTGTTTTAAGTATTGGAGAGACAGAAGATCTAACATTCAGCATTTTGTAGCAATACTGATCATCTCATTATTAATTAAATAAGCAAGCAGCCCCCATTATGACTAACTGGAATCTCTCTAGCTGCAGTTTCCTCCGGATGCTTGCCTAGGAGGATGCCTGCGCACTCTTTCTAGCATTTGCAAGCCCAGGCTTGCCAAATTTTTTTGAACTGAGAAACACAGCTCATCTGCCCTGACCTCCCACAAGCAGATGGAACCTTATACAGTTTCACATACACGCACACAAACACAGTACGGAAGGTGAAAAAGCAAAAATCTATGTGGTCTAAACATGAGAGATCCATTTCTGAAGAACCATCGTGGGATTTGCAACTAACACCCCAGCAATTTCAGTAGTGTTGCACTTGGACAATTCCAGGCTGAGAGAGACCAGATTTAGTTGTAGAAGGCCAAACTGCACACAGAGATATTGCTGCAAACCTGGAAAGGCTTGGTTGCTTCTCTGGCTTCAGACTGATTTACTCTAGGATAGCAAGGCTGTGAAGGTCACCTGTATTATCTTAAGTTCTCAGAGTCAGATTTTTATTTGGGAACCTATTTCCCATAGAAACTGTGACTGGGGTGCTGGATTTCCTCTCCTGGTCTTTCAGCTGCTAATGGATCTTACTGCCAGACAAAAATATACATAAATATTGTGTGTGCATGCGTGCGCGTGTGTGCGTATCTATCTGCGGGTTTCTCCTTCTGTAAATGAGGATAGATTTTGGTATCATGTCTTTGTAGTTCAAAATAACAAGAAAAGCCATCAGTCCAGGATTACAACCTTCATAGGGAGACGAGGCTCAGAGAGGACAGCGAGGAATTGATGAGGGCTGAACCTCTGCAGATATTTGGCAGGTCATAAATTTCTCTGTGACTTAGTTTCCCTCCAAAATATGAACCTAACAATAATACCTCACTGGCCCATATTAATATATGATTTGATATTTATGAAATGGGGATGAGTTTCCACAGAGAAATAGTTCCATGGAAGGAACATTTCACAAACATTTAGTTCATGATGAATTTAATTCTTTCCCCCTGTTACTCAGGTACTCCACTGACAAAGGCACAGAGGTTTTGAGGAGGCTGATATCATTTTTCACACAAACATTTAATTAGCTGACATTGCATCGCTCTCAGCTACTGCTTGTGGATTCCTGCAAGCCCATCCATTGAGGACTGACAGCTGAGTCAGGAACGCAAACCTTCTATAAATCTGCTTTAGTGCCCACTGGTGTTTAGCTAATAATAGAACATAATCTCATTGGAAATCTAAATGAAATAATGTTTTTCCTGCTTTAATATTACAAAATTAATTCAGAGATGTAGCCGTGTTTGGACCACTGCCATTTGCATTACAATACAGTCTCTGCCTGAGTGAAGCCCAGCTGTTCCCACTAGCACAGTCCTGCATCCCCCATTAGCATCTCCGAGATGTTTTACACATGTAGGTACCTTCAGGCTTCCTGTCGGTACCAACACGGGGCTGGAGCAAGCCTGAGCACCAACCTGGCAAGTCAGCAATGCTCATTTTTTTCTTGCTTGCCCACTTTTACAACGCAGGGCTTCGAAGCCCTGTTGTGAACAAGGTGGGTACAAAATACATCCAAATTATGCTATCAACATCTGGGCTGCCTGAGAGGCAGAGACAGATCCAAATCTAAATCCACAGCAGCTTCAGCCTCACCACAGTCCCCATCCTGAAATGTTTCTTACATTTCTGTTTCTTGCCACTCAGCAACTGCTGGATGGGACCTTGCAGCGGTTGCTGCAACTCCCTGCTTAGAAGTCAGCAAGCGATGCCTGGCGGCGTATGACAGAGTTCCCTGCTGAGGGGTCCTCAGTGAATTACCCACTGGGATATATTAATCAATTAGCCCTGCTTTATGCATTTTAAGAGAAAAATAAAAGGCCATTGTAATTTGCTCACACTTTAATGCCCTATTACCCTGCCAGAGACAGACAATACTGATAGGCAATGAGGGGTGGGCTGATAGAGCACTTACACCCATCGCAAACAGCTTTCAGCAACTCTTCCTGCCTTGTGGGGTTTCTCTGTCATTCCCTCTTTTGTCTTTTGCTAATGCCATCATCTCAGATTTAGCAGCAGAATTCAGAACAAGAGGGTGCCTGTAATTGATATTGACCCAAAAGCAGAAAGGTTTCTGGCTAATGAAATGGCACCTTGTACAGTCCTGGAGAGAGCACATTCCTGCTGCCTGGCACCTGCCAGGAGAAAAAGCAATTGGCACAGGTTTCTTGGTATGAAAATTTAAATATATATATATATATATAAAAAAAAATGCACTTTTGGATTAGTGAGACCTCTCCTCCCTGCCCTGGGAATGCCAGTATTGCTCGTGCTTTGCTTTGAAATAATACTGACCTACAGATACAGTCTCTGTGGCTCCTCCTCTGCCAGTCACTAGACTCCACACCAACAGCTTTCAGTACCTCTTCCCAACTGGTGGTAAAACTCAGCCATGAAAACCAGCACAGTTCTGGTGACTCTCAGAGAGAGTCCAGAGGAGGGCCACGAAGCTGATCAGAGGGCTGGAGCACCTCTCCTATGAGGA
The DNA here is from genome assembly GCF_028858705.1 of Grus americana. NCBI lineage: Eukaryota > Metazoa > Chordata > Aves > Gruiformes > Gruidae > Grus > Grus americana. The sequence continues at coordinate 3,009,972 of NC_072871.1, forward strand.
CAGGCTGAGAGAGTTGGGGTTGTTCAGCCTGGAGAAGAGAAGGCTCCAGGGAGATCTAATTGCGGCCTGCCAGTCCCTGAAGGGGCCTACAGGAAAGATGGTGAGGGACTGTTTATCACGGAGTGTAGTGACAGGACAAGGGCTAACGGGTTTAAGCTGAAGGAGGGTCGATTTAGATTAGATGTTAGAAAGAAATCCTTCCCCGTGAGGGTGGTGAGGCCCTGGCACAGGGTGCCCAGAGAAGCTGTGGCTGCCCCTGGCTCCCTGGCAGTGTTCAAGGCCAGGTTGGATGGGGCTTTGGGCAACCTGGGCTAGTGGAGGGTGTCCCTGCCCATGGCAGGGGTGGAACTAGATGCTATGATGTGACTGTCCAATGCCCTTATCCAAATCTGCCTTGTATGTTCAGACCCTCCTTTATTTCTGGGGAACTTCATGTACAAAATAAAGCACTAGAAGACTTAAGAAAGACTTAAGGAGCTACTTAGGCTGATAAAGAGAAAGCAATATGTGCTTAGGATGTCCTAGGGACATCCTAAGGGGAAAAGAAAATCCCTACAGGTTACAGAAATTTTAAAACATAAAAAATGATGCTTAAGCAAGACGTGCAGTTCTCAGAAAGGACACAGTGACAATGCAGGGACTACTTTGAGATCTATGGGCTATGAAACAAGCCCAATATTGAGGAGTCCTGGATTAAAAAATTATCCAAGCTAGAGAATATGTTGCCCAAATGATACATTATGTCAGCTGCAGAAAAGATGGTTATGTGATTAGGACTTTCTGGACCTTGAACTTCAATTTCCCATTCTGCCATCGATTCTAGATGAACACTGTGCTTCACGTTTCCCTTCTGTAGAGTGGGAGGCAATGGTATCTCCTGTCCTTCAGGACTGAGTATGAACTTGTATTTGCGAGAAGTCAAAATACTTGGTGCTAAGGGCCTTGTAACCAGGGAGGAAATGTCAATGAAATAAATAGTGCTCCCCCCAGTTTATGCTAAGGAAAAGCAGAACCTCGGTACACTGTCTCTGCTACTCTAGTTAGACAGTTTTTTTCCTATTTTGAGCTCCCTGTGCTCATACTCTGCCTCTTTTAATTCCTTGCTCTGTGCTTCTTGCTGCTGTTCCCCACTTGTCCCTTCTAGACCTACCCTTTCCCTTCTCCCTTTTCCCCACAAACCAGTAGGAAACACATGACTGCTCCAGGGCGCACAGTGCGGGATGAGATTCAGTTGTTTTGAAATATGTGCCAACACATTTGCACCCATGTGAAGACAGGGATGTTATGCCCACATGTGCAAGAGCAAGCCCTTAAAATAAGACCTAATAGTCAGACTGATGTTCACATCTTCTGGCAAAAAGGCTCTCTTGCAAAGACACCTCAGGGCCGATTCAGACATAGTTGTTATTTCCTCAGCCATGCGCTGGTTTCCGGAGGTACCGAGTAATTTGAAAGCTTTTTTCTTCTTTTTTTTTTTTTTTTCCACTACCTTGGCTTTTCACCAAGAACAAACTTTATGTGAAACGTTAAGATGTTCACAATTTGCTTATTTGTGTTCCTGGGCAATATTTGCATTACAGATGAGACAAATTGCTTGTATTGTTTAGGTATGTTACCTGTGCTGATAGGTTTTGCGATGGCCTCCATGGCAGGATCAGCTGCCTGAAAGACAACCAAGAGAAGGGATGGTTATTCTGGGAGCACAGCATATCCATGTTCAAGTACAACCCTGCTTTAAAAGTGGATCTTAAAAGTTTCTATTGGATGCCATGAAGGCAACACACAGCCTGATGCACAGGGAGCCAGTGCCAGGCACTACAGATGTATGGCTCCTACAGGTCAGCAAGGGAATGCTGTGGAGGAAACTGCTCTGGCAAGCTCTCTGCACTCATCCAGATATCACCCCCAGTCATCCCTCAACGCAGCCCTTTTTTTCTAATGTAGAAAATCTACATTTCTGACACAGCCAGCAATTCTCTCAGCGAGGTAAGAAATGTGTGTGGTTTTTATTAGGGCTCTTTTGGAAGCACAAGCCCTGAAAACCTCACTCTGGCTTGCAAAGCTTGGAGAGAGTAGGACAGAGTGAGACTGGACACCCTCGAGAGCCAGTGTGTGTCCCTGGGAAGCCAGTAGTTGTATGAAAATAAAAGCTGTAGAGCCCCAACATAGGTCTGAGAGTGACAGTGTTGTCCTGCTTCACCTCTCCTCCTACTTCTTGTTGGGATGTAAACCCAAGGGTCAAAATGGCAGGGAAAATTGTCCTCAGCAGCATGGCCTGATAACTTCTCAGGAAACAAGCTCCAAGCATGAAATATGGTAGGCTTCATCTGTGGTCTTGCTTCTGTTTTATCACACCTCTCTGCTATCCAAACATATAACCCTGAAGCTTGTGCTCGCTTGCATATTACTTCCTCACAAGTTAAGTCACTGACAGCTCATAAACATCCAGCAATGCCCTCAAGGAGCAAAGAAGTTCTCCCAACAGCTGAGGAAAGGTACTGAGAGTGGCTCAGTGCTTGAAACTCTGTGTCACATCCCTTCACTCACACACACTGGGCAGTCCCACAGTGATTTCAGTATCAGGGAGTGGTTTTTGCTCAGGCTAGCCTAAACCAGCTCCTCTTATCTGGATAGCAATGACCTGGGTTAATTTTGTGGTAAGCAGGGCAGGCCCGGTTTAGCATAGAATCACAGAACCACAGAATATCTGGAGTTGGAAGGGACCCATAAGGATCACTGAGTCCAACTCCCTGCTCCCCACAGGACTACCTAAAACTAACCTATATGACTAAGAGCATCAACCAGACACTCCTTGAACTCTGACAGGCCTGGTGCTGTGAACACTTCCCTGGGGAGCCTGTTCCAGTGACCAACCAGGATGTCCAAGAAGAAGAAAGTTAGGAAGCTGGTACCAGCTTTAGCAGACCATCTAATATCTCCTAGGAGTAATGAGGCACACCATGCATGTGATGTGGGACAACTTAATCCATAGTGGTCTTAAAACATAAGCACTTTCTTTATGTGTGTAAATAGGATGATGTGTGGTGTGGGGAGAAGGAAGAAGGTTGGACAGTGAGAGAGGTCATGTTATGTATGTTCGTGGTACTTAATGTTCTAGCCTTAAATGTTTAAGAATACTTTTAATTAGACTTTGGCCTAAGATGACCATGTTTTCAACCATGGCTGAAGTATAGAGCTGCATCTGCTCCTGGCAAAGCAATGTTATCCTTTGGTCCAAAATGCTGTGTCCTGCAGACAGGGATGGCGTAGGTGCTTCATAATTTGGGTATCTGTAATATATGCCTTGTTAATTTTCTCTCCCCACACCTATGTAACACAGGGAAGAAGTTATCTGTTGAGACAGCATTTCTCCAGGTGACCTTCCTAAGCTGTACAGAAAGACTGCTGGCTTAGGAGGAGAATGGGAACCTAGAGCTGTAGTTTGAAAAAACAACAGGCATTTCCAAGCTTTTTGGTCCCCTACACAACATCCTCCCTTGCAAATTCTCATGGATCCTAAACACATGTATCATCAAATATGGGACTGAGAACAGTCTCAGCTGAAAACACTCCCAAGGACCATCTGCCAGAGCGTCTCAGCTCCTGTCTTGGACCCTTGCACTAGTCTGTCCCTCTCACATGCACTCAGGGTGCATACTTTTTTATGAGCATTTCTGCCCTCTGTGGAGAATTAAAGGCATTTTTGCATGAGAGAAAGGGTGTGCTCTGTCCCCAACTAGATTATACTAAATGAAATCAGGCAACAGATCTACTGCTGCCTGTAAAGAAGTGTTTAGTAAAGTGACATTATCATCAGTGAGGTGTTCACCTTGCAGCCCTCCCTTGGAGATGGTGTGCAGGACAAGGCTGATGGCTCACAGCTTGCTTTGTAGTCAGGACAACAGAAACAAAATTAAAATGTATTTATGTATTGTAGTCGCACCTGGGAAATCTCCCAGTGGGTGAAACCAGCAGATACTAATGCAATTTATTTTAGTGACAATTGAGTAGATACTCAAATAAAACTTTAGAGCTTGCTTTGAAATATTGCTGGCATTACTCCTTTCTTTTCTAACAGCAAAAATATTGCATGTAATGCTGTAATTTGGAATGCAAAGAGGTACACAGTAGGAGTCCAAAGAGATTAAATTCTGTAGTGCCAGCTCAGGAAGAATTCATGACAATGAATTTCATCCTGTCTGGAGTGATCTGGGTGCTGCTGCTGAAGGATTTCAGTCTTTGCTCAGCAAGCAGAATAATTTGAGTTTGCTTCATTAGAGAAAATAATAATCAGGTGCCAGTGAAAGTAATTTCCTTCTTCTTTCCCTTAATCATTTTACAAGAATTTTTCCCAAGCTGAGAGAGACTGGTGCTGATAGAGGGTCGTTTTAATGAGTCGGAGCTGACTGCTCATTTAACCAGAGATCTCTGAAGTGTGTATCTGCCTCTAGAAAGCCCAAGAAAACACACCTCCAAACCACAGTCCCCCAGAAATTGGCTTGGGGTCAGTTTAACTAGGTCCAGGGCTCTTCCAAGAGCATGTCCGCACAGCAGCTCTGCAGGGATGAGCTCTTTGGACTGCAGTCCTTAAAGGAATTTTTGCAATTTGAAAAAAAAAAAACCCTCAAACCATCATCACTCGTCTGTGGTGGAGGGGGAAGGAAGGCAGTGGCACTTTAGGTAGGTGGCACTGAGTTGCCAAGACGCAAATGTAGAAACTCGATGTGAAGACTCCAGAAAGCTGAGCACCGTCCCTGCAGCTGATCTGATAATGAGCATCACAGGAAACAGAGCCCTGTGTGAAATTCAGTTTTTACAGTACTGACAAAACCTGTTAAAGTGACACCTCTAGACAGCAGGTGACTGTTACTGTACAGAATACCAATGGCAAGAGTTGGAACAGCGCAGTTTTCCTCTAAAATGCCTCAGTGGCTTTCCTGTGGTGCTCAACAAGTGGGAAGTCTGTTCTCAGGGGCAATTTTCAGAGTTTTGGGGTTCTTTTTCTTTTACTTTTTGTCAGGGTTGTCCACCAGAGGGGGCCAACAGGCTCCGATTGGGGCAGCCTGTGGCAAGATTATTTTTAAGCAGACATAAATCACCAAATAGTGCAGGAACCTGCTAGGTGCTGTAGGAGCAATTTCTGGTTATGGCAGTCCCACTGCTAAAGGGCTTTTACATTTTTGACTCCAGAAGCCTTGAAGACTAGATCAGCAAATAGAAATATCTGCACTGACTCTTACCATTTGCCACCCTGATGCCTTAACTGCTGAAAAGATTTGCCCACGCAGTTTGGAGGTTAAAAATGTGAAGTCTACAAAATCCCGAGCAGTGACGGACCGTCCCAGATTATGGACTTTGGACATTCACACAGAATTTGTTCATAGAGGTAGGTGGCCTAGGTGTCTGATACAGCATGCCTTGCAGTACAGCTTAAGATTTGCTAGGGTCTATCTGTCTTAAAGTTACATTTGTCTAGTCCTTTCTGTCCCATACTCTTTCAGTGATTTTACATATATCTCTCTATAGACATAAATATCTACACAGATATGTAGATATACATATAACAAGCAGCAATGAAGTGCAGCAGGCAGAAGAGTGGAGGTTTTAGCACTTTTATAATAGTGTTAAGACAAAAAATGAAGGCTACGGACCACCACACAGCAACAATTCTTATCCCAGAGAAAAATAAAGTCACTTGGCAAAGATGGAGACAACCGAATGGCCTGAAGCCAAGGGTTTCTGCAGATGATAGCTGAAGAAATTAATTGATTTCAGCACTGTACATGGTTAGTTCCGAAAAAGGCAGTTTAGTTCCAAAAAATGACACTTCCCAGATCTGACACTATTGTGCTGTGCCACCCTTCTTGAAAACAAGGCATAAAGGAAGTTTCTTGGGCTGTTGGAAAATACAGGGGGCAGGGGACAGTGTATATTAGAAGTACCATTATATTCAGAGAAGCAGCTTTGGAATGATAGCTGCTTTTTTGTTTCGGTCTTTCGTGTTGGATTTCCCTTATTCAGGGCATCTAGATTTTGGGTGATGCGAATGCCTTGTTTCTACACAGTTTGATTTTCCCTTTCCAAGGCATCTTCCTTCATCTTAAACTAGGCAAGTGTGACCTCATCAAAAGGAAGACAAGCAGCCAACTTCCATGTACCTGCAGTGGGGTTAGGGAACTGTGTGATCTATTTGCCACCAGAACCCTCCTCTTAATGCAGTGGTACCTGAGACACGGGTGACAAGGCCCGCAATGTCCCTAAGACCCTCTAACACTCCTTTGGATAGCAGAAAATAAAAGTTTCTATCTCAGCTTAGCACAGGGAGGGCATGAAGATGCCACCATTGCCCCTGCAATCAAGGATCACTCATGCAATTCAGCTGACATCATCTGGAGGGAAAACCAGATCATCCCAAGAGGCTGATCACACAAAATATTAATCCTCTCTTGAGAAGTTACAAAGAAAATAATTATGCCAACTGATGATGCTCTACTCCCTACAGCAACAGAACTCAATAGCCACAGGGCTCCAAGTACAAGAAGCCCCCAGACCTCCTGTCCTGGAGCTACTGAAGTCAATACTACTCTCAGCCCAGCCACAACTATATTTACCAAAGGAGTTTGTGCCTAGCCTTATGTTGATAGTGTGACCATGAGCTAAAGTGGTTTTGGAGCAAGACCTAGAGTTTCTTGAGAAACCTGTCTCACAGAATCAACACTTGTTCCCTGGTCTGGAAATTCAAGACCAGTCATGGATGGACAATGACTATGCTGCTTCTGAACTGTGGGTCTTTCAGCTCCCTGAGAACAAGAACAGAAGTTATGCTTTTACTGCCAAATTGCTCTTGCAGTGTAAAATTGCTGCTCGATTTTATTTGTGTTTCTCATACACTTCGGCTTCCTACTTTCTCCCTCAGCCAAGCTCGTTTCCAAAGCAGCTGCAATAATGTCATTACTCTTTTAACTGAAAACCTTGACTTTTTCAGTAATATTGTTCCTCTGGCAACTAGTGTAACTGCGTTTATCCTGATGGAGAGGTAATTTAATGCTTACTTTCATAATAAGTACAAATGAAAGCCTCGTTATGTAGGAAAGCTGTGGCAATTCTGTAATTACCCAGGCTGTTATTCTAAAGATCTCCCTTAATGTCCCACGGTTTATCACTTGAAAACCCCCATGTCTCATTCTAACTGTGCCCAAACTGCTTCTCTTTTGGAAGAACACTGATTTCAGGTAAATGACTCCTCTCTGGTGCAACTTAAAGACATATCAGTCAAACCTTCATAGCTTAATTTCTGGGTAATGTGCATACAAAGACACACAAATTGCACAGGGTGAATTTAGTAAGAGAAAATATTGAGCTTAAAGATCATATTTTGTTTTCCATGGCCAACTTCCTCCAGCAGCCCTGTGCTGGTGCTTTCATTCTATGAATAGTAGTGGAGGTACTTCAGCACTTAGATTTTTGCAATAAGATTTCAAAGCCTATGAACCTTCTAACCTGTCATTTTACCCAAGTAAAGTTCATGGCAATGTTCCTGGTAAGATTAGAAATGCATTTTTTATATTCACCACCACCTGTACCTCTGCCTGGGCTCTAACTGTCTCACTTGAGAGCAATCCTCTTTATTTTAAGAAGGAAAAAATGTCTGTAAGCAGAGAGAATGGTTGTTTTTGTCAGACCTTACCCACTTACATCCTTCAGTCATCCTTGCTATAACTCTGCTATTGCATTAAAAATCACACCCAGGAACAGGACAAACAAAAAAAAGAGGGACAGTGAGCTACTTTGCTCCCATCCAGCGCTCTGGGTAGTTCAAGAGATCTCTGCTTCACCACATCACAGTGCAGCCCAGCAGACAGCACCACACAGTGTCACACATAGAGATGTCTTCTGTTATGTCCATTACTAAAATTTATCAATATTTCAGAGAAACACATGTAGACACTACCAGACCATCTTGGACAGTGGTCACTCTCTGTAGCAGCGACAGGAGACACATATAAAACCAGGTAGCAGACACTGATATAGCTTCTCTCCACCTCCTCTCTGCCTAACTAGGCAGGACAGATGGTGGCTTGCATCTTGGATCATGAGCTTTCCACTTCCATTTACAGAGTAGAAATTGTGTGCTAGAAGGTTAAGGCTGCCCATGGAGGAAGGTCATCTTTTTTGGAAAGTTCTTTTCTCTCCCTCTTTGTTCTATCTTTCTCTCCCCTAATTCATGTGTGTGATTTTATAACAGGAGGCAGTGACTGATTTTCTGGCCACAGGATAATTTTTGGAGAGCAGTAGGTTAAAAAAAATTAGAAAAAAGAAGAAGAAAGAAAAAGCCAATGAATAAAGTAAGAAATTGCTTACCGTCCTCTGAACGACTAAGACCATGATGGTGGCTAATGCAAAGACGAGTAACGCAACAAGGGTAGCGATGATGAAATACAAACATGTTTTGTTAGTGGCCCCAAGCCTCCTTGAAACAGCGTCTTCATTCACATGCATGGCTGATTCATGAGAGTCCTTCACCTGAAAAAGTGTTTGCTCTTGTGCTGAGCACATTCTTATATAGCTCTCAGGGTACTGCTCTGTATCTCCCCCTGATCAGGTTGAAGTTGCAGCCCATCTCTGTTCCTGGCAGGATTTTCCCCCTTCATCCTGGCTCATGTGATCTGGAAAAAAAACTTCATCACTTGTAGTACAAAGAAAGAGGGACCTGGGGGCGTGAAGCAGGACGCAGTTGTGAAGAGGGGAAAGAGCTTCATGTTCTTGATCAGGGATTTCGCGACGGCAGTCTTGTATGCTACATCGGACGTTTCTGATGTCAGAAGGTGAATAGTTACTGAGATCAGTCACCCGCCCCCCCCCCCCCCCCCCCCCGGCTTTCTGTGAAATGGAGAGCTATGCAAATTCTGTTTCATTTTATCCTCAGTACAGCTACAGTTCGGTACAGAAAATCACCCCAGAGCTCTGCCTTCCTGTTGCACAGAGTAACCTCTTCTTATTCCCAGTAGTGTCCCAGAGCTGTGATCTCCAGAGCTCTGCATTCAGAGATGACCTAGGCTTTGAGTTTGGTGACTGTAGCTCCTGCCTGTGAAGGTCTGGAGATGTTGGGTGAGATTTTCATCAAAGTATTTCATAGAAAAGTGTCAGGAAGACATCTTCAATGCAGGATGCAAGTTCTAGGCAGAGGCATAGAAAGAAAGCGGTCACACCAAAGTTGCTTTCAGCATGATGTTATGATGTGCCCACAGAAGGTGTGTGTATTCACCTTCCTGCACTGGCTTATCTGCAGCTAGTGAATTAATGCTTATTTCTGTCCTGTCCACAAGCCTTTCCTCTGTCCTAACCTGAGACTATCACCCAGCCACGAGGTTTCTCAGTTTCTCATAGAACCTAAATGAGATTTCTTCAACGGGAAATATTCCTACTTCATTCCAATGTGAAAGGACCAGCCATTCCTAACCCTGCATTTTTTATGTGAGATGACTCCTTGCTTTCTGGCCAGTCCAGCTCTGAAGAGACTTGGATGTTTCTGAAAATTTTCACAGTTAGATGCGTGTCCTCTTTTGAATCATATCAATGCAAGCCAGTTAACTTGTGTAACATGATCAAAATCACTAGGAGTATTATTTGTCTCAGTTATTCCCAGTTCAGTGATACAAGGACATCAGAGAGGTCGAACAGGATCTTATCAATGGTCCCTCTAGCTCAACATCTTTCCTTCAGTAGAGTGCAACAAGAGATGCCTTGGGAAGAATATCAGAACACAAAAAGTAGGTAGAGTTATTTATTGAGTTTAATTCCCCAGTTTCCTCTGATGTGGGCTTGAGGGACTCCCAAACCAGAGGTAATACGTCTCTATTTTAATCCAATTCTTCATTACACCATTAAAGGGTCTTGGCATTTCACTATTATTACTACTATCTTTTAATAAAACCACTAGAGCACAGCACTATCAAAGCTTCTATAGGTTTCCAAAATAGTGTTTTTCAGAGCATCTCTTATCACCATGGAAACAGGCACTATCTATTTTAATCAGAGACAAAGGGAAGCAGCCTCCTCTCCTTAAGGCTGAGAAAATAGTGTAACACGCTTCGTCAGCACTTCCTCAGGAAATCTGTCGCTCAAGCCTGACAGATTGGATGAGATGGATCCTCACCTGCTGGGTCCTGCCTGGTCAATGCAAAACCTTGGACAGCCTCTAGCAGCAGTGGTTCTCACTCACCCTGGTTTGTACTGGAAATTAATCTTGATTTGCAAGGGAAAGATTTATACAGTCTTGCCTGTGAAAGTTCATTTGACCTCTTAAAGCAGTAAGTCCTGCAGAGCAGCAAACCCATCTTTTGGGAAGCAGAACATGGAGGTCTCCTAACACCGTCATTGCTCTCCAACCCTCCTCGACAGCGTGACAACTCTGAAATGCAGGAAAATCCAAACTACAAAGATCTTGCAGTGACTGGTAGCATCTACTATTCTTGAAAAGATGCTTCAACAGGTCTTGCTCATGGCTCAGCAGATACGTAAATCAGCAAGGAAGATGATTTTTGAGACAATAATGGTGATGTAGTTTTAAGGATGTCACATCATGCTTGATGTCATGAGGAGGGAACAGTCCTCTGTGAGCTTGTTGGCTTTTGTGGTTGCACGTGTGCAAGGTCAGCTCTTCAAACTGTAAAACACTTGTGCTAAACTGACTTATAAGAAGACAACCAGATACTGTAGTGGTGATGACTACAAAAGAAAAAGAGATCAGTGAAGGCCAGTAAGGGAAAAACAGGACAAATTCAGCCCCTGTGTAAAGAAGTGCAATCCAGATTAAATTTGGCCTGTTACTTTCTAAACTAAATTTGATTATCTCACTAGGACAGCGTTGGAAACCCACAGAGTTTAGCAAGTTGGAAATGCTGAGAAGGGATTCTGCTGGGAAGGTCATATAATAATATATAGGAGCACAGAGCATCCACTCATGCCATGATATCATGCTATATAATGTTCCGAGACAGCAAAGACAAACACCTAAGATTGCTCCAGGTAACAGCCAGCTCTGTGAATGATTCCCCTTTAGTGATGGGTGAAATATCTTGAAATGCAGAAGTGAAACACTGCTCAGCTAAGACAGCTATACTGTTAAGGCAGCCAGTAATTTTTAAACCGGATAGCACTGCAGGATGAGCGGATACTTGTGTAGCTTTGTCTTTTGCAGTAAATAAACCACCACACCTCCCTGTTAAATAGGTGTTCTTGGGGTACTGTGGCTGTATAGCCTGGCTTGTAGGTGGTGATGCACTTTCAAATGTAACTTTAGTGCAATGCTCTGTTACCCTCTAGTTCCTAACGTCACTCTACAAACCCTATCACACTACCTGTCTGATTCTGCCTGATTTCCAGAGCACAGTTCACTGCTTTCATGCCTTCTGACCAATGTCACATCAATTCTCACAAGCTCTGGTTCAAGAGGCTCAATAGCAGGTGCTTGCCCTGTATTTGCATCGGCACATGCTGCGTCCTCTGCAGCAAAGAGCTTTGCATAAAAGGACAGAGAGGGAGAAAACAAGTAAACCACAAAGCCATCAGTTCTAATTATTTCTTGGTAGAGTTTGTAAGTGACTCTCTTTAGCAGAAAAATACAAAATATCCCAGACCCTTGTTAATATTTATTTATCTACTCCTCTGCTGAGAGGAAATAAACTTGCTGAGAACTGAAAACCCATCCACGTGGTGAATGGAAATTCACCCTTGACTGAAGTCTGTGAGAACTTAAAACCTTTCTGAATTACATTAATGGCCAATTCTTCAGAGTTGCGTAGGTACCCAGCTGCCACCGAAATCCAGGGGTGTGAAGTGTGTAGGTCACTTTAGAAGTTTCTGGTTTTATTCTCAATGGGATCTGGGTGCATTTCTCATCAAAACCGTCATTCATGTTTACATCCAAGTAGTTTGCTACCACAACCTTGTCCTTAGCTTGTCAAGATCTGAGACAGCTCGGAGAAGATGCACCGTAATGTATATTTTATTATCCTGATAGATTTTAGTACCTCCCTAATTAAGTCTCTTAGATAGCAAAGATGTTATTTGGCTTCTTATCTTCAAAGAGAGACCCCCATTAAAGATAGAGTTATTTAACTTCAGCTGAGTTGCATCTGAGTGCACACATATAAACATGTGAGCACATGTGGGCACTTGTAAATCACTTGATATGGAAATGCAAAATCAGTAAATTGAGGTTACTGCAAAATGCCATTAGCACTCAAGGTATGAATCACCTTGTTGTCGGAGGTTTTTAAGTTTCCTCTGATGAATCACTCTCTCGTACTGCACTTCAGCATTATGTTTGTACACCACATCTCAGCCCGAGCCAAGGGAGATGGGTGCCTGGGCCAGGGTTGACAAAGTTGTTGGGGTTTTTTTTAAAAAGGATTTTTAATAATTACATTTATTAGAATCTGTGTCTATTCATGTGATCCTGATCCAAAGGCTGGTCACAGAATGAAGTAAATGATGGTCCAATATCTCTGTTGCAATGATATTATTGGCTGTTGCCACAAAACAGTCTTTGAGGGAGATGCTGCCTATCTCTCATCCAAGCCTTCTGCTCCTGACACATATTGGAAGGTTTCCAGGAATAGCAATGTACTTTTCTCATTTTGTTTCTCAAATAAAATTACTGACTAAAAATAGACATCAGTCAGGAGGAAAATAAGAGAAAAAAAGAAAGATTAAAGCTGCCTTTGAGCAGTATTTTCTCCTTGGGAAGCTACATAGTGTTTATTTGTGCTGTGCAACTGTCTTCCTTGTTCAAAAGAATTATATCACTCAGCCTTGTAAGGCAATAGAAAAACAGGTATATTAAATTAGCTGAAAATTGGCTATAGGGGGAAAACCACTTTTTTATACTGTAGGTGATATGCACCATCCATCTCTTTTGAAGAGAGGTAGAAACCAGAGGCATTAGGATAGATAATAAAATGCAATAATGAAGCAGTACAAATGGAACAGTTATAAAAGTGCAACAACTTCCACAGATTTATTAGAGAGAGCACTTGCTCAGTAGGAGTTATTGTCTGCCCAAACTGTAACAGTTCTTCCCATGTAGCATCCTCCCCAAAGAAGGGAGCTGCCTGCTTTGCTGGAAAATCTTTGGTATTTTTCAGCAGCATTTGCTGGTAAGAGTCAACCCAAGTGGAAAAACTCTTTTCTGGGTACTAAACCGCTCCCTATTCTGATTAATGACTTGGGAGTAAGATGAAGAAGATAATACGTGAATCACAAAGCTGGAAGAAATGGGATAACTAATAACATAGCTTAAATAATAATAAAAAAATAGAGTTATTTTGAATTTGATTATCAGGCATGTCCAGAGATTTCAGATATCTGAAATTCCAGTTATTCTGTTAGAGAACACTGCAAGGATCTTAACTTCCAGCACAGTTCTCATCATTTCCTGAAAAACAGGATATTTCTGTGTGATTCAAGCAGCATAATAAAAATTTGAGCCACCCAGAAGTATATTCAGACTCTGGTGCTTACTCTGGGGTCTAAGTTCAAAAGAAAGAAGATTGTATGACTTTGAAGTTCATTAAGAGGGAAAAAGAGGACATTTACACTTGCTGTTCTGAGTATGATTCTTAGTGTCTCTGGATACACCTGAAAATCTTGGCCTGGGCAAATCCATATGGTGGTTTTGGGTCAGCAGAAGGAAGTTCTAATAAATGGATTTGGGTGGCAAGAAGAATTAACTGTAAGCACCGAAACTCGGAGAAATGAAGGGAAGTCTCATTTTCCTTGTGCTGGACTTTGGATGAAGTCTGCAGACAACACATTTTGACCAGGTGTTGTATGAGGGCAAGTGGCACCAAAACCAGCTGTATCCAGATATGCCCAGGGCTGGCAGAGAAATGCAACACCACAATCAAGGCATCATAGAAAAGGATCTTACACTCAATGTGCCTAAGAGATTTACAGATTTTAAGTCAGAAAAGTGCCTTTAGGTCATATAATCTGACATGCTACTCAGGAAAAGGACATACAGTTTTACCCAGAAAACCTGGAAAATAATAATGCTGATGAGCTAGGCAAAGAAACATCAGATGGGGTCTGAGTTGTGGGGCAGGATCAGACCCGAGCAGCATTTTGCATCTGCACGTGGCCCTCCCACCCCATCTGAGGAAGTGTGAGGCATGTTGACACCTGGGGATGCAGGTTTCAGAAATGATGACAGTGACTCTTAGATGGAAAGGAGAACTCAGGTGTCTTTGGAAACATAGATATAAGGGTCTAGGTTAGAAAAGGTGTTGCTCGGGAAATATTAGGCTGTAATAATGAGAATTTTCCTGTGTGTGAATATGAAACTTTTAGTAATTGGCCACGGTAAGAAGTGGAATCCTGAGCTAAAGACTAGTTGGTCTGATTTATATCAAAAACAATTATTTGTGTTCCCTGTGCATGAGAAGTATGTTCAAAGCTTTTGATTGAAGAAAGATGAGTGATCTGGAGGTCACATGGAAAATAATGAAACCTTCATAGGGACCACATCATCTCTGGTCAAACTTCACTAGAAGAGCAGAATTACATCACGACTGAATTTAGCTGGCAGTATAATGTATCCAGATTAGAAATAAAGACCACACACCACAGCTACTAAATCTCCCTGTGTCTTATAAAGAGGGAAATATAGTCTGCTCAGCATGGCATTTGTACGCTAAGCCCTATCAGGTAATAATATAAGAACCAGTGAAAAGCCAAAGTTGCAACTAGCTTGAAATGCAGTATATACATCACAGGAAGAGCAGGAATGTAGGGGGAAAGTATATTTATAATTCTGGCAAGTTGAAGGGCTTCAGTAGTTCACCTTTCTCAAAATAATAAAACTCTATTACACTTCTTCTCAGGGAAGAAACTGAGCTGTGAAGTTGTTTATTTTTTCCATCCCTGTAGTGCAAGGAAGGAAAGAGCTTGCAAAATTTCCACTGTAGCGTACATGATAGAGTTAGCTGCCTTAGGTACCAGAGCTACCTTAGATCACCTCAGAGTATGAGGTGGGTTTATCCTCATAGCACTTATTTAAGGTGGGTCAGTGTTGGTGTTTCTCCTCTATCTCCCTGTTAAAGTAATGAAGCATCAGAAACTGAAAGCACCTCTATACGGGCTCGGTTGCTAAACACAGCTGTGCACTCAAGTCTGGGGATCTTCTTCAGGTGTTGGTACCCACAAAGGCTCCCTGAAGAGGTCCCCAGGCCTCTACAGAGTTGACGTGACATGGCTTAGGAGCCTGAGCACACACAGAAAAGCTGCAACCAAGGGCATCTTAGTTTAAGTGATCTGTCAAAATTTGCACAGAAAAATTGATAGTAAAAGAAGGACTCCCCCCCTCCCCGTCTCCTCCCGGAGATAGGAACTTTCTCTCCAGACATGGAATTGGTAGAAATCCTAAGAATGAAGCAAGAATAATGTTTCAAAAAGCCTTAGATGATGAAAGTCACCTGGAACTTTTTATTCATGGCAATTAGCACAAGGTCAGCTTGAAGCTACTGGCAGCTTTTGGTTCTGAGCTTGGGCCTGGGACACGTGCAAGCAGTAGCTGCCTTCTAGTCTCCCATAATTATAGTTAAAGACAAAAATCACCATATGAAAAGCTGCAAGTTCCCTCCTTGGAGCAGTGTAGCACTTGCTGCAATCAACATCTCAAAACAGAGCTGTTCAGATCCCGGCCCTATGCAATTTATAATTATGCTAATTTACAGTTGTGCTAATTTACAACTCCGGATGAACATTTTTCTGCAGTGAATTTTCAGAGTTGCTTGGCTTCTCACAAGCTCTACTCATTGACAAGGGGTAACATTTTCATAAATGTGTTGGATGATATGCTTCTCGCCTTCCCAGGACATTTCTAAAGGCAGGCATCGATGTAAGCGAGACTGTGCTTTCTTGGTAACAGATTGATCCTGGCTTCAAATCGTTGAGTCAGGTGGGCTGAATCAGTTTGGTGAAGTTTGTGTCCCCAACCTATATCACGGAGGGATTATAGAAACAGCTTAGACAAGTTGTTTGGTCTAGGTATCTTTCAGATAGCTAAAGGCAGGGAAAAGGACTGTGGGCACTTGTGATTTAGGAGCATGAGCCTCATTAGTAGGTGGAGGGCTGGGAGGTTAATCATTGCAGTTCTTGTGAAAAATCACACACACCTTCTGACATCACCCTTCTGCAGGTGGCAGCCACCAAATAAATATAACGCACCATGTTTGGGAGTGAAATGACAAAAGGGCATCATCAAGCAGGGATGACCCAGGGACAGCAAGCTATCTCAGTCGGGTGCATCCAGGGAGGAGCAGGGTAACAGCAGGATAAGTAAATGAAGGCAACACTGTGTCACACAGCCATGACTGCCAGGGCATGATCACCTCTGGAAAGACTGTTCCTTTACGTAAGGCAGAGAAAATGTCTAAGTCACAGGAGAATGAAAAAACAAAATCAAAATATTCAGCCTTGAGTGACAGTCCTTCTTTGTCCCTACAAAGGTAAATGTCAGACAAAATACTGCATCTGCCTGTATTTTCACTAGAACAGTTACCCTAAAAATATCCAAAGCTTTTATCAAAGCTGTATTTCTTATCCACAAAAAGGACATATCCACCGTGCATCCTATTTTGTTTGCCCTCTGTGGAATTAAATTTGCTGTTTCTGTCTTTGATTCCAATCACAGTGTACAAAAGCTCTGTGCATTTCCATTGACATTCATATCATTTCTACTTCAGCTTCTCTTGAATTAATGTAACCCAGGAATCTTAGCAATGTCAGTCTCAATTTATGCAGGCTTATGCTGAAAAATTTAATCTTGTCTGTTCTTGAATTTCCACCCCCCACTCTCCACCCCAAATTCTTTTATTTCTTTCTCTGATGCTTTTATGCAAATACCTTAGTACTTCCTTGGGCATACAACACACAGCAGGTTTTGCTGATGGAAAAGCGGGTTTTGCACCCTGCCCAGAAGAGTTGGACACTGAGATGCCCAAAGGACAATCAAGAGAACCCATCAGCATGAACCACTGTACCAAATACAAGTGTTTTTCTGGCAATACCACTTCTCCGTACTTTTTCCCTAGACCTTGCCACATTGGAGGCCTACCAGCTTACATGTGGATTTCAAGCTGATTATAGCAAAGCAGAAGGAATGCCACAAGGCGAGACTCAACCATGCATTCAAAGGTGCTACCACAAAAAAAGCAGCACTTGGGTACCTGTGTGTTCCTACATCAACTGGACAACTCACAAGTACCCAAAGAGTCATGGGGTCCACCAAACAGCAGCCATGGTTCAGTGAGTCAGCAGCAAACACCACGCAGAGCAACTCGAAGTGGTGCTCAACTCAGTTAGCAAACCTGACCTGCGGTTTCATGCAAACCCTTTTTCCTTCTTTTAGACTATATGGGTTCATGCCCCCTAAATTTCGCTCTCAGTTTCAGGTATGAATGAATTCAAAATCTTTAGGTAAAATTCAGCTAGAAGAAACTACATAGTTTGGACTAGTTTCAGTACAAATCTAAGCAAAACCACAGAATTGCTCATGGTTTCCAGACAAAACCATACATTTCACCTAGTTTTTTGGGGTTTCATTGTGAAAGTTTCATGGAGTCTGAAAAAAAAAAAATCATGAAGTTTAAGCACTTTGAATTGCTGTCTATACACTTTTGTCTACTGGGAATATAATGGTTGACAATGCAAGTCTTTGCTATCAGAAGCATGGTTGCAAAGAGACAGTTCTCTGCACCGTGTGAACTCCCAGTTCATTTTAAGTGAAAATAGACAGGTTTATTGGCCCTCCTTAGCTCCTGAGCTTTGGACTTGGTTTTGGCCCTTGTATTGGTCTTGTTAGTATAGTCTTAGCCTCGAATACATACCTGGAAGACAAAAATCAAGGATTGTCTTCATCATGGTGGGAAATCTATGGATGGTGCAGGCTTGGCATAGACAAGTCTCAACCTTTACATCTCAGGGTTTAAAGAGGCTGGGAAAATACTAAGACTCTAGTGTTGTTCTCTCTTATTAACAGCGGCTTCTTCCAGTAGAGAATAAAACTTGGATCATTTCTAAGTTAGGCCAGGTAACTCATCAAGCACTTTGCTAGCTCAGGCTACTCACACGCATGTGAGTGTGGTGCATCACAGACTGTGCATATAAAAGATGGCTTCAGCCTTGAGTTCATGACAGTCAAACAGTAGATAAATGAAAACAGGAGTGAGATGGGCAGTACTATAGATAGACTATACTGTAGAAAATTGGTCTCAAAATGTAATGCATATACAAGCAAATGTGTGTATTTTTCCTGGATACATTTCTGAAGGCTGTGTCTCACCTACTGAGCCAATTCTGTCATCCAGGATATATCAGTATTAATTCTCTTGCTGAATTCCTTAGAAATTACCTTACTGAGCACAACTGAACCAGGAAACTCACCTAGAATGGAAGATTTCATTTTACAAGACAGCTAGCTTTCATTTCGAAGACTTCAAGTCATGATGGACCTGCCATTTCTTTCGAGGAGTCATGCCAGTGTTTAACTAACTGCAGTCACACAGATTTGTTTCTGCTTCCTATTGGACTGTCAGAGAGTCAGACAGAAAGATGTGAAAGAGGAAAGATTTGGGGTTTTCTTTCACCTCATCTGTCATTAAGTGTCATTTCCACTGAGCAAAACATTTCTTAACTTAAATTCACATGGACCCAGGTTCAAATTTTCTTCATTTCTCAGTTTGATTAAACAAATAAACCAAATTGCTCAAATTTCTCGCATTAAAGGCATTTTCTAGACCCCGAATCATTTGCTCACTCCTGCCACTGCAACTGTTCAGCAGGGAAAAATCTGTAACTATGTTTCTCAGAACATGCAGGATGAGAAACTGCAAACTGCAGCTTCAAACAGTGCTTCGAATGAAAAAAAAACACAGCAAACAATTGAAAGTTAGAGGCACCCACTCAAATGCAAAAATATCCCGTTTTCTCTGTGGCCACTGTGAAATGTAATTAGGCAGTTTCAGCATGTGTCTTGACAAGCTGCTTTGTTTTGGTTTAGCTATTTTTTAGAGGGGACTGGCCTGGGGGTAAAACTTGGACTGAAAGGAAATCTGGTTTCACGCCCTAGCTCTGCCACAGCCATCCTGCCTGACCGGTGCCATGTCACCAGCTGTGTCCCACTTTCCCCAGCGGCACTGGGAGGAAAGCGGCACGCTTACCCGAGTGGGAGCTGTGCAAACATACGGCCTCACTATCTGTCAGCATCCCTTGAAAGAGGAGGATAATTTTAGACAAGACGGTAATGACTTTGCCTTGAGTTTCTTAGGCCAAAAGCCCAAGGGAAGAGGGTGGGAAGGGACCGAATGACCGCTCTGCAAGGAAACCCAGCAACATGCACGCTGAGCTTGCCTGCTTCTTCTGTGAATGCTTTGGGAAGAGACACGTTTGAATCCAGCACCGAGCAGGAGGACCTGCTAATGCCTTTGGGTCCATTGCAATACACCCAACTCCAACCTTTTCCACCCCAGAGCGGAAATACTTTTACAAGAAAGGTCCACCTGATCTCTACCATTTTACAGACAGAAAAACTGAGGCAGGGAATGGAGAAGTAACTAAAACGGAGCAGAGCATCTTTCCAAAGTATTTGCTAGATGCATTGGACAAGTGAGATCCATGCAGCTGCATTGAGTTTCTACCCTGAACTCAGTTTGCAGAAACAGCATCACAGGCCAAGGAAAAGCTCCATGGGCACTTGTGACAGCTGCCCCTGCCGTCCCGGCTGGGCCACGGCAGCCTCTTCACATGCAGCTGGGCAAGGCAAGGAATGAAGGAAGGAGTTTGGTGAAGACAATGAGAAAGAGGAGGTGGTGGTGTAGGTTGTGAGAGAAGATGAAACAGCTTTGACACAAGCAAAGGAAACTTCACATTTGGAATTTCAAAAAATCGACTCAACATTTCTGCCGTAGCAGATAAACATCTATCTGTTTTATTACTGGGAATCATCTTTTTCTGTTTATAAATAGAAAAAGCATGTTACCTCATGTTATTTCCTCTGGGGTTTTTTGGGGGTAGATATATGTGGGTGGTAAACAGCGCACAAAGAAGTTGTTGTTATTATTAGTCAATATGAGGAACAGGAGGGCAGGGGCTGAGGCTGTGATGTACCCAGTACAGACTAGCCACAAGCCAAATATAGGTCATTCACACATCTACGGTGAAGGAGGGACAGCACAGGCGAACCACTAATCTGTGGCTGTGATTATTGTTGCTTTGCGATACTATCTCTATTCCTATAAGCATTTTTCTTACCAAAAGACAACTTAGGCAGAGACACAAAGACCTCAAAGTCTAAAAACTAGCAACGAGACATAAAAGCATCAATAAGCAGCTAGACAGGGTTATCAGTGCACTTGTTTAAGATTTTTAGCCTTGACAAAGCCTTGCTTGTGTCTTGGTAACAGCTAGCAGTGGAAACATGCGGTATCGGTTGCTGTACAAACATATAACAAGGCACTCTTGTGAATCTGCAGTCTGAACAGGCGATACCAAGTCTGATAGAAAGCAAAAGCACGGAGCACCGGTTATGCTCCGTCTTCCAGCCAGAAGTGCATGAACTGCCTTTGCTTGCCTGGAGCATCCCCTGGGGTGGGCATCAAAGTCCTTCAGTGTTGGTGCATGACGGATGGTCCTGCAGGGAGCCTTTCTGGTATGGGGAGAGGGAAAGGGAGGACCGTCAGGAGCGGGGACTCTGGAGATGGGGCTCCTGGGGCACCCATAGGCATTTCTGCATGCCCAAGTGGGCTCCAGGCATGGGGGAGAGTCTCAGCAAGTGATAGCTGGTAGATATGTGCCGGTAGGTTCACCAACGCAAGGAAATCTTAATCTTATGGGTGCCATGGCATATTTGGGGTTTACTGTGGATATATCTGGCCACTGCAGGCTTTAGAGTGACCTTCATGGCAACCTTAACTATCAGGGTAGCTCTAGGCTGAAGGAAGTGACCTGTGACAGCCATACTGCAGGTCTGCGTCAGCTCCCACACCAGGACTATGGGCTTCTGAGTCCAAGCCCAAAATGGCATGCAACCAATTGGAAACACTGCAGTGGATCCTCCCCACCCCCTACCCCCCAAAAAAACAATGCTAGTTTGTTAAAAGCAAAACCCTTTTTCGGAAAGATGGCAATTCTGATAAAACTTTTCAGAAAATTAAAAAACCCGTTACATTTTAATAAGCTTGAAAAATGCAAATTCAGCATTTGGGGAATAGAGTGATTTAATTTTTCTATAAAAATGATGTTTTGTTTTGGAACATTTCACTTGATAGTTGTTTTATTTATTCAATGTATTTATTCAGCTTGAAACTATGGGAAAAAATTAAGCCCTTTGATCTCCATTTGCTACACTTTGGTGGTGGAGAAAGGGACTTTTGCTTTGTGACACATTTCTAGGATATTTGTTTTTTTTCTGAATAGAAATTATTCTTGAACTACAGCATTACAACTCAAATACAAAAACTAGTTCCTAATAAAATCTTTTCATGACCAGTGGTTCTCCAATGATAGCAAATTCTGTCAGCACTTTTATTCAGTAATTCAGGAAGACGTCTCTTAGTGCCAATCATCTAATGAACTTCGTAAAATTCACTTTGAAAAGTGATCAGTTTGCTTTGCTTCCCAAAGAGACACCTCAGTGCAGTAAGGATTGAATGATGGTGCACAAAGACATGGGGAGAGGGGTCAGGGACTAGCAGACAGGCAGGGTAGGTGGAACATAGAAAGAGCTGGAGGAGAAGTAAGGAGCTGTAGCAACAGGTGAGGGACTGGGTGGCTGAAAGATTAAGTTTGTGGTTCCACAGGAATGGAAAATATGTTCTTCATGAAGACGAGTCTGCTGTGACATGGCCTAGAGCTGGGGCTCCCTAATTCTGCCACCACTACATCTCACTTGGGAACATTGTCAGATGCACTGGGCTTCCCTGGAAAAGGAGTGTAGGGCCACCAAAGGGTCATGACTACTCACAGTACAGCCACATATCACTGATGAACTGCTGCACTAGTAGTGGCTCTATTAAAGCAACAAGAGACTGGGCTGCCTTGCTAGCGAGGGAGCAGCTCCTGCCCTTCTTGATGCAGCACTTGAGAGAGTGGCAGCGGGCTGGAGGAGGAAGCTGGGGTGATGGGACAGCCATGGGGTGCCCGGGATGAGCATCAAGGTAGGGGTGTGGGAGCAAGCCAAGGATGGAGAAGACCGTATGGATGTGGTCCAGGGTTGGACAGGACATTTACATATATGACTGGGGGACTGAAGAGGAATAGAGAAGAAGAGATGACTGGGGATAAAGATTGGGGCGAAGAAGAGATGATTGGGGAGAGCAGAGGCTGTGTGCCCTGTGCTGACGCCGGGGTGATGCACAGGCGCTGGACCATACAACCAGTGGTGAGTCACTATGTAGGCAGAGGATGTGGTGCATGGCTCGGAGGAGTGGGGAAGACCCAGCCCCTCTGCTGCTGCTCACCTCTTGCTTTGGAGAAGAGTGAGCAGCAGCAGGGGGGGGGGGGAGACGGCCGAGGGCACAGCTTGGCCAGGCTTGACGGGAGCAGGTGCCCATCCCTGTAGGCAACTGCCACTGGGGATGGAGACAAGCAGAGGTCGGGCAGCTCCTCTGGTGAGTATTCCAGCAGAGCAGCAGACAGACACTGGTGACTGTGCTTTATTTCATAGGGGAAATTGCTGGTTTGGGGACCATTTTTCTGATTAAAACCAGTGGTTGGGACAGTGGTTCTCCATGCCAAGGGAAATTTTCTATAGGTCACTTTGAGACTTTTTACCTGTCTTTTTTATAATGTTAAAAACTAAATATTTAGCCTGACCTACAGCTGACTGTGCAGCGTAAAGGAAGGGAAACCAGCCAGGTGGAAAGCAAAATGACACGGGACACAATGGACCCACAAATCAAAACACATCCCAGTCATGAGGAGACTGCAAAGTCTGATAAGTTTAACCCTGGTAAATAGTTTGCTGAATGCAGTAGTTGATTCTCAATAAATCTGTTAGATTAATTGAAAGAAGGCAGAGGAGCAGGTACCACAAATGTTCAAGTTACCGCAGAAGATAGCCCTAGATGGTTGCACAGCCCACAGCCTGCGCTTTCAACACTCCTACGGTGGAACCAGTTGTGATAGCCATCTCTCTGAGCAAAGAAATGGCTTCCATGAAATGCTGTGGCTGTAAAGTTGGGAGAAAATGGTTCAATGAATCACCAATTCACTGGAAAAGGCACTTTCAGGTTGCCTAAGCCAGGTCATAAATTTGAGTTGAATTTTGCTGAATGGTTGAGGTGAAACCACAAGGGCTGAAAACTTTAGGAAGTGCTGAAACACTGGAATTAGACGAGATTAAACAGTGGTTTAGACAGATCCAAGATTAATTGCTTTTACACTTCTGATGGGTTGGTTCTTGCCAAAACCTGAGCTAGGTGATAGAGGCGTTGTTCCTCATCCATTAACTGCCTTGATTAAGGTACCAATGCACACCGTAATAACTGTAGGTATGATTGCCCTCTTTGAGTAATTCAGACCACAAATTTGAGCAATGTTCTCCCATCCTCAAGAAATCATTGTTATCAAATAGCATGCACAAACCAGAACACCATAAGCTGAATGAAAGCGTAGGAAAACACCTGATAATAATTTCCTGAAAACTGCAAGTTAAAATTTCCTCCCTGGGTCTCACTTTTACAGAATGAGTACCTGTTAGATAATTCCGTGGTTCAACCACTTATGACCTGGACTTTGCAGGAGATCAACAACCCCTTCAATATTAGTTGGATAAGGACAGAGCAGTAATTTTATTTTTATGCCAGGAGCTGCAGCAGTAATAGGCACCAGAAAGGTGTGCTCCATACGTACAATAAAACCATTCTGGAGCCAGCAGATGCAGATTGCCAAAAGCCACTTAACGAAACTTCAAATAGGTCACCACCCACTGTCTTTGGTCCCCGCAATGAATCAGAGCATGTACTGAGTCTGACCACATGCCCATCTAGCTTGATACACCATCTGCAAGCACAGTAATTAAGTACAAGATGCTTTGGGAGAGAGTATTAAGCAATAGGCAAAATATGGTGAGCATTCACCTGAGCTAACTAATTCCTGTTTGAATCCCATTACGTACTGTGACAATGAGATCCATAATTTAATAATGCAACGTATAAAGCAAATGTTCTTTTCATTTATTTCAAATGTTTTGAAGGGTTTATTTTCCTGGGGTGCCCCTTAGGCTTGTTAGATAAAGAACTGGATTCATTGCTGGCTCGCTGCCTCCATGCATTCAATGTTTCATAGTGCTCTTTCATACCTCCTCTCTCGGGAATGGCAGCGAAGCCCAGAATCTGTTGCATCCTTAAACCCTCCCTGTACTGGTCCCCTTCTGCCTGGTCCCCTTCCAGACCTTCCAGCTCCCCATGGAGTGAGACAACAGCTACAGCACCAAAAAGTGCCTTTTCCAGTGCATGATAATGTTGCCCAAATACTTTTTGGCAAAAAAATCTAGCTAAGAGCATCAGCCCTATTGTGCAAGGCTTTCCCTGTGATCAGACCTTGGTACAAGAGGGTTTCCTAGGTAAATCACAGGAGATGGATGTTGAGGAGCTTTCCCTTAACCAACAGGACCCCTAGATCTGTGCTCCAGTTTTTATGGCACAGAGACTGAGCTGGGAGAGCTGCTGGCTTTGGAGGTCATGAGAGGGTTACTTCTACTCAACTTTAGACATCTGCAATGGGACTTGTCTGCATATTGCACTCTTTACTTTGCAATCAAGAGGGAGAAATAGACACTTTACAGAAGGGGTTTGTCTAGCTTTTTTTTATGTATATCTGCTTCAGGAGGGCATGATTCATGCCCTGGCAGTACCCGTCTCTCTCCAGTGACTCAGCTGCTGTCTGCTTTTGCTAAGAGAGCTCCGTCTCCAGGACACTTGAATGCCTGGCCGTGCAGGAGAGCACCTGCCTGAAGTCTCAGACCATGGGAAAGAATAAGGACAATCCAAACCAAGGTGTCCTCTTTAATACGAACCCTGCAGGGCAGCCAGACCTGAAGGGCTGTGCCCCCCAGGAGCAGCCCCCAGCAGCTGCTGATGAAACCCCATGACACAACAAGCGAAAGGAGTTGTGTGCCGGTGTTTTGCCTTGGAGCAAAAGGCATTAAAAATGAGTACAGTGAAAGGGGAAGGTGTCACTGCGGCTTTCTGGGAGGAAGTGGTACAGGCAGCAGGCAGGACTCCCTGCCTGTCCCCATGGGGGGACCAGCGCTGCGAGCCCGCGCACCCCGTCCTCTGCATGAAGAGCCAGGAGGGATGCAGCCCGTCGGGAAAACACTGAGCATCTCTGCTTTGCCTTAATTCCAAGAGCAGGAATTCCCAAGTTGGTCAAAATTATGAAGTAAAATTAAAATGAAACAATATTTACTTGCTAAAAGAGCTGAGGCAGGTTTTTAGGTTTGTTTTCATTTCAGCTAACGCCAGGTCAGTTTTAATTTTGATCTGTATTAGTCCCCCCATCCCTATTGAGGCAGCCACAGTGAAAACACACTTCAGACTAGCTGACAGATTTCTGGTGTGGTTTTGTATGGTTTCCTGAGAATCAGGGGACATTTCTTGTTTTGCAATTTTACAGAAACCCACAAGTATGCCTAAGTACTTTAAAGACCTAATAAACAGGTAGGTGTTGTGAAAGGTTATCGAGGGGCAAAAAATTGTAGCACTGCCACGGTCGGCTCATCTGCTGGCCCTTTGCAGCAAACCCGCTTTGAGGTTACTTGTGGCTGTAGCGAGCACGCTGTGCCGAGGGATTTTGACATACCGATGAGGCGGATGGTTATGAACCTGCAAGAAAATGCGGTTAGTTTTACTAGCACCTGTGGCAAATTCCTCTCAGAGGTCCTCCCACAAGGCAGCGTGTGTTGTACAAGATGATGCAGAAAGAACAGGAGGAGGGAGATAATTGTGTCATATGTTCCCCTGGGGTTCGCTATTTAATTTAAAAAAGAAAAAAAAAGCTTAGAGTTCTTTTTTTTTTTTCTTCTTTCACTGGGGACATTCAGTGGAAACTATTACAGGGGCATCGTAGGAAGGAGCCAGGCAGCCTCCGTCTGTGTGCTGAGCTCATCCCGATCCCTGTGCCTCGAGGAGGAGAGAGTGGAGGACGAGAGCAGGCGCTCGCATGGTCAAAGCAATGGGGATGGTGTTCGAGGGAGGAGGGTGATGATGCTTTTGGGTCTGACTGTGATTTGCTGTATGTATTAAACAGGGCATTTCATGCCTCTCTGCTTGGGTTTTGACACAGATCAAATGGAAATCCCCAGGAGTGAGGAGGTCTGTTGTGGGGCTGCTGTCTCGCTGTGTTTGAGAGGTTCCAATAGAAAGTGTTTTCTAGCAGATTTCTCTATGAGAAGAAAAATTTAATGTAAGAAGAAGATTAGGAAAACATTAAAAGTACAGAATGGCAGCAAGTAGCTCTTATTTTGCACTCTTCCCCATGCCCATATGTCCCTGGAGAACACTTACATCTGGCTGTGGTTTTTTGCAATTTTACAAGCAAAGATATAAGGAAAGCTTTCTTCTGTAAGTTTTCACCTAAGAAGAAAGCAAGAAAGTTATAGAATCAATGTTACGAGGTGCTTAATGAACCAAACCATCTCTCTTCCCCCAACCACAGCACTGCACAATGGGTTTTCACTTTCTCCCAGTGGCCTTGAGAACATCCTCATCCTGAGGAGCAGAGTGTTTTGAGCTGATGTTTCTGTAACTCATTCTATAGAAAAAGAATGGGGCGCTCAGAAGGGAAGGCACTTCTGTATAATTTCTGGTATACCTCTTTCTTGATAGATGAGTAAGAAGCATTGAAACCCTATGATATCTCTTACATAATGTCTCTTACACTAGAACATATGAAGCATCTCTTGAAGGGACACTGACATGAAAAATAATATTGTGACTCTTACAAGGACTAACTGTGTGGTTTTCAACTTAGTAAATTAGAGATAACACCAGTGCCATTTATTGCTGTACACCCAGCTAGGACCAATGTAAGCAGTGAACTAAGAGCTGCCAGATGTGAAAACTGGCCAAAAATGATCAGATTTGGACAATAGCTCTAGGTTTCCTGCTTTTTGAAGTCCAATTTGATACACTTCATACTAATTTGCTGAGTACCTTCAGACCCACTGGAAGTCAAAGGGAAGTTCCTGCAGCTAAGCCTGGCTGAAGAAAAAAAGCCTTGAAATATCTCACATTGGCCAAGTGGAAATGAAGGCTCCCTGAGTCACAGGTGACTTCCAGAGTGGTTACACTAGCTGAAGCAAGAGACCTTTCTGCCCGACTTGGACCTACCTACACAGGCGGTAGGCTTAAGGCTTTAACAGCTTTAAACCATAAAAAAAGGAAAGAGCCCACAAGGGAAATTCAAGAGTATGGTGCCAAGACGGCACAAATGGCTGTTTGTATATACATGTGGCTCAAAGGGATGTATGTTTGCAGTAACTCCATTAAAATAAGCTGCAATAATTTCAGGGGAGGAATTTTCCTTTCCAGGAAAGTCCATCTGGCAGCTTACCTGCAAGTGGGCAAACACGGCAAAGTCTTTGGGGCCGTGGTGCCAACTCACAACATTGCTAAGGTACAAAGCTTTTGTTAGAAATAGACGGGGGGGGGGGATTTTTTTTTTTTTTTGAAGAGCATTTGTTTTCTGTGATTTGTTTTTTTCCAGGAAGAGATAGCTGAGTCTCAGAACTGATGCACTCCAAACTCTTAAATGCTGGCACTGCTTATTAGCTGCTTGCTCAGTGGAGAATATTCTTCCTTATATAGGCCTTTCAGAATCTAGGTCAGAGGATTAACATGAGTACTGGTTGCTAAAAATCCTCTTTGACAGCCTGCCTTCCTTTATTATTTTCTCACTTTGCCCATTGCAGACGCCAACGCCTGCCAGCTTCTCTATTGATTTCTCCGGAGGTAAGCTGTGATGACCTCAAAACATAGCTCCACTCCCTGCCACCACTGCGGACCCTGCAAACGCCCTTGGCCGGTTGGCCTGTTCGGTGTGTTTGACCCTTCTGACATCTGTTGTCTTCCCAGGAAGGAGAGGTGGTTTTTTTTCAAAGAAACGTGGCAGTGCCATACCAGCCCAGGCATTTGGTTGATTTGTCAGTGGAAAAACATCTGAAGACAGATGCCCTCGTGTGCTAAGGGATGGCGTATTCAGGATACGCTGCCTTCGTCTTCCACAGGTCCTGTTCCAAGAAGAGGGTAGCTGGGCTAAATGCCAGGCAAGCTGTTAGATGCTCACAGAATGGTCCCCCTAAAAAGTTACATCTTCTCCATCGGAGCTTCTAGGAAGTACTGCACTGCAAATAACAATAATAATAACTGCAGCCTTCTGTGAAATGTTTGCACTGAAACGCCACAGAATATTCTTGATTTTAGATGCTGTTGTTAACGCTGAAGGATCACACACAAAACATTTGTGCTGATGGGACATTTCTTGCCATGCTGTTTACAGGAGATGAGATAGATAACATCTTTCTGTTATATGTATGTATATATAAAAATATACAATACATATACCCACACATATTTACATATGCTGATCACCAATAAAAGATTTTAAAACTATCATTATACACCCACTTGTCTGAAATAGAAGTGATTTCCTAGCAGGAACAGCACACACCATTATCACATATTCACTTTATATACGCTCGTAATCTGATTCCTAATCTGTATGCACATGCACACCTATCTCAGGACTAAACTGACATAAAATAAGACTCGCACAGCAGGTTTTTAAATCTTTATCTGGCCACTTAGCAAGGTGCTCCTAGTTCCCAAAATGCTAAGTGCAGAACAGCCCCCCAGAAATCTGCTGTACGTTCAGTACTTTGGAAATCTGACCACCTGGGACGGAGCAAATTCCTAACAATAGGGTCTGGTTTTGCAGCTAACCGTGCAGCCTTCAACTGGCAAATAAAGCAGCTGACGTTTCTTTGGCCGGTAATGTATGCAAAGCTCATGGCTTTTTTTTTCTACAGAAACTTTAAACTCTCATCTTGTGTTGTTTGCTTTGCAGTTGGAATAAAAGTCCCTCGTGTATCCTTTCTGCTATCTCTTCTCCAGAACCATGGTCTAACCCAGTGTACAAACCACTTACCCACTTTCAGTTTGGGCACTCGCTGTTCGGACAGCTGAGCATGCTGATGTTTTGCTCTCTTGCTATGTTCTAACTCCAGACAGCCCATCGGTTGCAGCTGCCTTTGGTTTTGTTGCCTTTGTGATAGAGCCGAGGGGATCTCCTCATTTTTACTGCCTCTCGTTTAAAGGAAAAGTTGATCTCTTGTCTCAGAGGCGCCGTGTGTCTCCCATTTTTGCTGTACTGTAAAGGTCCCTGGGTATCCACATAGGTAACACGATCAGGTAGTGTTTATTCAGTGTTCAACTGAGACAAAGCAAACAGCCTTCTCCAGAACCCAGCGTGTCACAAAGCCCCCCTCATCAATGCTTTATTGAGATGGGAACTTTGATTGGCATTGCCAAACTGTAGCAAGGAGAGAAGCTCTAAAGGCACAGATCACTAAAATCCTTCCATGGGAGAAGCAAAACCTTCCAGCTAGGAGCATTAATGAAAGCTAGAAGTACATGATTACTGTTCCTTTACCTTGATTATGTTCCCCACCTGCTCAGGCCTTAGGCACATGAAGCAAGCGCTGATCTGGGATGAATCCCTCCCAGGACAGCGACACCTCTTTGGTTCTTCCTTTCTTATTCTGCAATGTACTTTGAAGCATCGCATAAGTGAATGAACCGATTGGTACAGAACTCAGAGAACTCCTAAACACACTGTAACAAGAAAGACAAATGTGCTTTTATCGCACACTAACAGAGGAGTGGAAGAGGGTATCCATCAAAATGTTTTGGGGTATTGGTGAGTTCTGCTTGCAGATAGTGTGGGGCTGGTGGGACTCAGCAGCCGCAGGTGGCTGCTATCAGCTCACCAGGGCCAACGATCCTGATACCTTCTGCCATCTGAAACCCCAGTGGCTTCTGCTCCTTTTTCAAGCTATGAGAAGAAATACCGAAATTTATGCTGAGCTGGTAGCACTTTGGGGTCTCTATACCAGTGATGCTCAACTAAACACCTCCTAGCTTTGCAATGGCTAAATTTACATATATATGTGTGTGCATGTGTGTGCACACTCTCTCTCTCTCTCTCTCTAGTGCACAATGAATACACTGTAGCACAGATGGGTATGTGTGGGCAAATGCATGTACAGACTTGGATAGTTTCTACGTTTGTATACGCATACACATATATAGAATGATAGTCATAGCATGGTTTGTGTTGGAAGGGAACTTAAAGATATGCATATATATATATATATAGACACATGTATATCACCTGCTGAAGTACAGCTGACTCACTGAAACTATTTGGCAGCTCGCAGCAGTGCTCCCCCTGCACTTGGGGCATCCTTTAACCTGCTGGAAGAAGGAAGGCTGGCGGGGTGCAGGATGTTAACCCAGCCCCAAAAGCGGCTGGGGAGAGCCTTTGCCTTGGCAGAGCCATGGCCCAAGGGCCTCCACAAACCCACTACAGCCCACACAAGCCTGTGCAAGGCAAACAGGAAAGAAAACAAGCTAAAGGGACTGCACCCTGTAGCACTGCAGTGCGGGGTGGTGCAGAAGTGACCAGGGATGTATCATCTAAAGTGACTTGCTGCATCCTCCAGCACATGGGATTTTACCAGGGGAGTTTCCTGTCTGAATTCTTCCCTTGGTCTGATGGCATGATGGCAGCAGAGCTAAAGGGCACTGGCAGGCGCGCACACGCTCATGGTATGTGTGAGTGTTGCACTCCCTTTGCACAGCAGCCCTGTTTGCCCTTGCAGAAAAGAGAAGCTCTCCTGCTACTATGTGGAAGCAGCACCTCATCAAAAAGCTGTTTTTTAGCTCCATAGCCAAGTGAGATGGCAAGGGTTTGGGACGGGGGCGATGGTTTGGGGTGAAGCAGGGCTTAGAATTGAGGTTTTGCTCAGGGGCGCTGAAATTTTGGTAGCTGAGAGACCTTAACCCATGTCAGTGAGAAGAGTTCAGAGCAGTGGCTGGAGCTGTGAGTGTTCGGAAAGCCTTTTGGAAAGCAAAGAGCAGGCTGGTCAGATGCAATCGCAAATGCGAAATCAGGATATCCTCTCCGTTAAGCCCCCCCAGTATCCATGTATCCAAGTATAACCCTGGCTGAAATATGTTCACACACAGGGCTTCAGAGGAGACGCCTTTGGGCTGGTGGGAGACTGCCAAAACACAGCGCTGCTGCCTGAATCCTTGGTCTGACGAACTTAGTAAAAAAGCATCTGCAATTAATTTGGCTGCTGTGCCAGCACTGCAGTGGGGTGTGTTATTTCCAGGTAGTCTGGTTACTATAAGGATGCACATAGCTTGTACTGAAAACATACAAAAATTGACATCCTGGGAGTCTAAGCTAATTTTTCCTATTTATTTTCTAGGGAAAAGCCAAATGGTTCAGGGTATGCACATACTCGGAATATGATGGAATTTTTTTTTTTTTTCAATTTATCTCAGCTAGTTATACTTCTTGGGTCTGTCATAATGGACTTGAAACATCTCTGTGGGAGCTACTTCAAAATTTCCCTTCAAAACCTTTCTCTAGGGAAGATAGCTTTTTTTTTTTTCCCCCTAAGTACCTTCTTTGCAAGTAGCATTCAATTTGCATGGAAACCTACAACATCTTGTTAGTAAAAAACTCCCAACTCTTTCTAAAGCTGAGACTTTTACAATTGGTGTGATGAAAAAGTGGAAATTATCTTTGAGAATAAATCTGAATGGTTGTGCTCTCTTAGTGTCATAGCCAGGAATTTTTTTCTTCCACTTGGATAAGAAACAGTCTTTTTCACATTATTTCTTCTCTCTTTTTGCCAGTTACAGAAATAGAAGGACAAGGCACTAAGTAAAGTAAAAGTAAAGAGGCAGGGGAAGGGCGGGGAGGAAATGAGCACTTTCAGTCCTGAAAGTAGTTTCGGTTTAAGCAGTGGACAAAATTTCAGGTTAGCTGTTGTTTTTAACCCTTTCCGCACAGCTACAAAGAAGGGGGATGCCTTAGGCAAAGGGAGCCGCAAAAGTGGCAGTGAAAGGGATTATCTGTACCGAAACCACCTGTGTGTTCGTTTTTTCCCTCCTAATCTGTCTGTCTTGGTCTCTTTCTCTCTTTCCTCTTTGCAGCATATAATTTACAGTAAAAACACAGGAAGCTGAATGATTTCCTCTGAGGAAAGTACCTGACAAAGAGGTGAACGAGTAAAATCATCGGGCCCTTTGACTTCATCGCTACCCATGTATCCTCAATGGCTTCAGGCACAGATGCTATCTTGCAACGAGACGCCTTTGAAGTGGTTTTGCCAGTGCGTGGCAGGTGGGAGGTACACGAGGCTTGAATTTTTCCCTGTGGCAACCTAAGCCCAGGGAGTCCTGAATCTGTGAATAACACCAGCTACTAGTTACGTTGCATGTTGTACTCAAAAATACCCTCTTAACCAGCAAGGCACTGTGACTGGTGCTCATTCTGCACACAGTGCATGGGCTGTGGAGGCTGCTCTCGGCCCCCAGAGACCGAGATGTGTGCTGGCTCCTGGGAGCTGCAGTGGGGGTACGGGGGGAGGCGGTTTGCAAGCTCCTGTCTATATGGCACAGCCACAGCTGCCGTTTTGAATCTGTCCCCTCTGTTCCCCCCCCCCAGTCTTCTGAGAAGCCAAGTGAGGGAAATAAAACATCAGCAATACGGAATCTGACCCACGCCTCCTATATTGCAAGACCCCTTTGAAAAGCTCAGCCCAAACTTTTGCCATTTCTCAGGTCCTGAAGAGGGATTTTCACCCTAAAAAAACCTTATCCTCAATGCCACCTAAAAAGGCACAAGTGAGTAACTCTTCAGATATCATCTCACTGAGACCATGAGTTCCCCACACTTTAAAAGTGACTAAAACTGAAGTGGGTTTTTCAGTTTGCATGTGTCTAAATGTAGGAGTAAAGACACGAAAGACAGAGATTGTATACTTGGGTAGAAGATCAGCTTCTTTGTTCAACTATAATGCAACAACTTCCTCTGTCTGTCTTTTCCAACTCCTACTACCTCCAGACAAACCTTCCTTCAAATTACAGAGGTGTCGAAATGCTTGCATGTAGTTATATTTTCCTGCTCCATCCTCCACTCGGGATGTCATTTACACTGCAAAATGAAATAGGACTGATTCATTTTGCAGAAGGAACATGATTGATACAAGCCCGGATGGAGACTCATTCGCAGCCCTGTGGAAATTCCTCGCCAAGGTTGCTAGTCAAGTGAAAACCTCTTCACCCTGCAATCATCAGGGTTGTCTTGCTGCTCCTAAACTTCTTGGGCTGGAGCCAGGAATAGCTTGTGAGCAGCTGAGCATGACCCAGAAAGCCAGAGCTGTTCTTACATCGTCTTTTTATTCTTTCTTTCTGAGAACTGTCTTTCCCTCTCACCTAAACCAGCTTCGTCTTCACCATGGAGCGGTCATGTTATTGTCTAGATTGAAGGTCTGATTAAGATGTGTTTTTTTACAGAGAGGCTGTCAGCCTTCCAAGAACAGAGATCGTATGTGCAGCCTTTGCTGGTATTTGCTTGCAGTCTCTTGGTGACAAACCACACCTTGTTTATCAAGACAAACATATGTTGTACCCACACAAAGCTGCTGTGGCACTACAGGCTGAGATTTCTTTACCTGGTGAGGTTGCTGGGGAAATACCCAAGAAAAAGGCATATGAACAAAGACTAGAGTCAGGAGGGTTTCTGAGCAGACTTTTTCAAAAGAAAATGATAAGGCAATTCTCAAACAGGGGATATCCCCACCTGGAGCTCTGAAGACGCTGAAAGGTTCATGTCTTTTTTTTTTTTTTTTTTTTTTAATTTTTAGTTCCCCCCCCCCATTTCCCAGAAAATACGTTTTATCATTTTGCCTGATCCTTTTGTCAAGAGCCTATATTTGTAACATTCTATGAAGGTGTCTGATATCTGCTCGTTAATTCCAGTCTGCCTGTAGCTCCTGATGGAGCGCAGAGAACCAGCAGCAACCAGCCAAATGCTGTTTCAGCGATCCCAGCTCTATTCCAGAGGCCTTTGTCATCTTGTCCCCATTCCTGGAAGGTAGAAGTATGAAGTGGCAAGGTACCTGTGAGGCTGATGCCACCACCTTGCCGTTTTCTGGGTGGAGGATCAAGCTGCTGCTTATTCACATCTAAACATTTCTATTCAGCTTTCCTTTCTACTAATCAAGGTCTGACAGAGAAAAGTTCATTAGGTTACGCAGAAAGAATGCTTAGAAGAAGGAGGAGAAGGAGAAGATGACAAAAAGAAAAGAAAATGAAAAAAGAAAAAGAAGAAGAAGAGGAGAAAGAAAAAAGGAAAAGGAAAAGGAAAAAGAGAAAAAGAGGAAAAAGAAAAAGGGGAAAGAGAAAAAGAAAATGAAAGAAAAATGTACTGCTCCTGCAGTTATGGTGGCAGCTGCTTTATGGTGGCAGCTGTGAGAAGGTTTTTCAAGGCTGCAGTTTTGGATTCAGGTAGTGAAGACTGAGACCAAATGGGTAGAGGGGGCAGCCACTGGATCACGCTATACTCAATTCCTAGTTTTACACACTCTTTAACCCCCAATTATGCCCAACTCCTCTTACAGCAAAGCAACTCAAACTTGTAATTTTGAATGAAGTGACACCTTGTACAGGAAAGATGGGAAATAGAAGGTGTCTTGTCTTACAGTCCACTGCAATAGTTTGGGCGACTTATTCACTAATGCAGGCTCGGGCAAGATGTCCATGTTTTTTGGTTACATTTACCCCAGCAATAGGTGAGACCAATTCCCGTCATTAATGAACAAAACGGAATAGCGTCAGGAGAAGAGGTAAGGGAGCTGCACCCAGGGATGGTGCAGCAGAGGAGGGCGGTCTCCCGGAATCAGACTGATCTGGCATCAAGGTCTTACTCTGGTTCAGGTAGATGGAGGAATTTTAATTATCTGTCATCTCCCACATCACACTGGAGTGCTCTACCCACTCAGTCGTTGTGGCTGCACACTCATGCCTGGATTCAGAAAACCCCACCATTTGGTAGTCTGCGTCCCACGGAAAGCCAGAGGATTTAATAAGCTAAAAACTGCCATCAACTTAAGCCTCAGTCCCCCAGAATTACCTCTCCAGCTGTCTTTTGCCCAGCTGGCTTGAGGTGCTCACGTCACCCAAATTTAGGTAAGAAATCCAAGCCTGAGATCTTGCTAGGACTGCAGTCCCAATAAGGGGGTCTGCAGGGCTGGGCACGCACAGGCTGAAGGAGGGAGGATAGATGCAGCGGCACTGGAAAAGATGCTTTGCCTTCTACAGTGTCTCAAAACTACCCTTATGGATACAATCCTAACGCCATAAATCCCACTCACTTCCCCAGGTATCTCCTTCGGTGCCTTTGAGATCTTGGGTGTTGCTGCCTAAATATTTTTGAAGCTCTTCCCCTCCTGCCCTCTTGAGGCTCCTAAACCGCATTGTCATGTTAAGTATTAACATCAGCACTAAGGTAACTTCTGGTTTTTTAAGCTGACAAACGAACCAGACAGCACCTTTGGCAGGTTTATAAATAGATTTCAAAATTGAGGATGTTTTTGAACTGTTCTCACAAGTGACAATCAGGAGAGGGGGGAGAGAAAAGCCAGACAGTGAATATCCCTTACCATAGCCCATGGTGGAGCCATTTGGTACCAAATCAAGCTTGTGTCAGCTCTGAAGGGTGTTCTGGCATGTGTTACTTCAAGGATTTGCCAGTTTCTCTCTTGCAGTAGTAATCATGAAAAATACTGAGCAGGGCATCTGTCAGTGAGTAATTACAGGAAATATCATCTTCTGTGCAGTGTTTTCACATCATTTCTGGAGCGAGGTACAAACCTGAGCCTGTCTCCAGCAGCCCTGTTTGGATCTGCCAAGCTAAATGACAACACAGCCAGAGACAGTCAGCTTTGTGATGTTACTAGAAGTGAGGAAATAATTTCATAAATGTCAATTCTTCCTCTGAATGTCTGCAGACTGCAAGAGCTTTCTAGTCCCCAGTTATATAGATTTACTGCCATTTCCTAGTAACTTGAAAAGCATCTTGAGAGTGGAGCGTATACCTTCATTACTGGATTTGTTCTCTTTTACATTGCCAATCATTTGCTCTGACAAACACCGAAGAAAGGCTATTAATTACAGAGAACTAATTTAATATAGTGCTGCAGCTCAGATCCTTGCCAGCGCTCTGGAAGGTCAAAGGAGACAATATTCAGTAGTAAAACTTCGATCTGGGGGGGGGGAGAGAGAAAGAAATAAATTCAAAGTACATGAAATAATATTCATGAAGAAAGTAAATATAGGAGTTCCTCTTGACATGTGCTTTTGCTGTGACCTAGCTCCTGCAAGCCGAAAATAAACTCTCACAGGTGTCCTTGCAAAGTTCCTGCTGTGTGGCCATAGGGCGACACTTTACTACGTAGCAGGTAGTTTTCCCAACAAAGACCACTGCTGCAGAGGCACCAGCAACAGCTTGGAAGCTCGGAGTACTGGATGTCACCACAGGAGAAGACAACAGTGAAGAACAGCAGCAGCCGGAGCGATGCTGGGGACCTGCAGGATTTCCCAGCGCTGCCAGACAGAGCAGGCACGGACCCAGACAGACGGACTCCCTGTGCCATCTGCCGGTAGCCAGGCTTAAAACGGATGAGGAGGGTGAGCAGGGCTGCTAGGAGATGCTGGAATACAAACTGTATGAACAGAAGACCTCCAATGGCTTACTAATTCTCTTAGGAACTTCTCCCACTTTCCCAGCCAGAAAATCCTCTGCACCATCCCCGTGCGTTCTCAGCCTGTGGTCCTAGAGTCTGCTTAGCGATGAATAGCTGCGCACTGTGTGAGACGGTTCCTGGGAGATGCGTTATAAATTCCTACAGAAACTAGGCATTTCTTAAATCTAGTTGCTGAGACTGATTATTAATAAAGCAGAGCACACAGGCTTTGATGCTCCTGTCTGCAGCACCTTCTGTGGCTGCATACAGCAATTCCTGCTGTCCCGGGGATCTCTCACAGTAAGGCTGGTCCTGGTGCACACCTCGGCATGGGGGGATCCGCACCAGGCTCTCTCCTCTGGGGCGATGCCAAAGTTTCAGTCAAGACACAACCATTCCCAAGGGCTAACGCTCAGCTAAAGCTCAGAAATGCAATAATCAAAGGATTGCAATTAAAAATAATAACAATATTAAAAATTAGGAAGGGAAGTTATTCCCTCCCTCCTTCCTTTCCTCCCAATTCTGAAGTTTTTTAGTGACATTTCCCATGCACGCACACTTTTTACACCCCGTGTCAAATCAACAATAGCTGACCTTACCTAACAGCTAACACTTCACAGTACGTCTCA
This sequence comes from Grus americana, assembly GCF_028858705.1. Taxonomy (NCBI): domain Eukaryota; kingdom Metazoa; phylum Chordata; class Aves; order Gruiformes; family Gruidae; genus Grus; species Grus americana. The sequence goes on from NC_072871.1 coordinate 3,047,487, forward strand.
TTCACAGAGCTGACCATATCCACTCTGACCGAAAGCACCTTCTTTCCCAGCCACCCTCCAGTGATTGCCAAGGAGGAGGTGGAAACATTTGCTCTGTTTAAAAAGTGCAGCCTTGAAGTAGGGCAGAGAGACTGGATTAAAACAAAGGAACTTTTATTGTCTTCAACTGAAGAGTATGATACAGAGGAACTACACAGAGGTTTCATTCATATAAAAAAGAGAGCCCTTTATTTACACAAGTGTTCGAAGTTGCCAATGGTACCTAACAACAACTACTCTGTATTTTCTTTGTACTCTTTTGTTAGTTATTCCCACCTAGATGGAGCAAGCATTGGTCAGTAACACTTAGAAAAACATGTAAGAAGCTTTTGGCCAGGAAAAAAAAAAAAGAAATATGTTCTAAAAGAAACCAAATCCTTATGGGCATTTCACTGTAACAAACCCAGCAGAATACTTACAACCAATCACTGACACAAGGAACAGTTTTCGGTACGGGCTCAGCAGCCTCATCATTCTCAGCCTTTCTTTTACTTCCCTAAGTCAATACACTCTGGACATGCACAAACTCAACATGTATGAAAAAAGGTAGAAATTTATTTAAAAGTAATTGTGCTCTTATTTATAAAAAAAATTTACAATCAGACACTGTCCTGCTGTGTTTCCGAAAGCATGTTTCTCTTAAAAATGACAAAAACTTAGCTTATTATTATTATCATTATTATTATTACTTTGTCATTATATTAATAATATTAATCTTACGCTTTAGTTTAAAAACATACTGCTTTCCCCTTCCCATCCCCGCCTTCTCTGTGGTACTTGATATATATAAAAAAAGGCTTTCCAACAACCAATGAATTTCAATTATAACTAATAATAATAATAATAATGATAATTAACCGTACACATTTCTGTGTGTAAAATATGGCTGGTTCTAAAACAAACTACCAATGTACAAAGCTGTTCTCCCTCCCCTACCCTGGGCCACCCAAGAGATAGTCAGACTCTGGAAGAACTTTATCCCAGAGGCTTTCTGAGAAAATAAAAATTAATAAAACAACATACAACCCTTGAGATCGTTGTCTTTGGTGTGGAGGACATTACTGGTGGGCAGCCAGAGCTGCTCTGCTGCAAGCGCTGGGACACTTAAGGCTTGTTGTTCGGACGGCTGCAGAAGCCTCTCTTGGGCCAAGGGTCACCGATGCTTTGGTACAACTACCAGCTCCTCACACCCCACCATCCCAGTGATGCCAGAGGATCTCCCCACACGCCCACTCTATATCCCCCCACCCCCCATCACCCTGCCCGTAGCCCCTTCGCCACCTCTGAGGCTTTACGCTCGCTTTCGTCTTCCTTCCAGGTTTCGGAAGCTGGAGGGTCTCAGCTTCATCTCCGCAAACTGGATGGAATATTCGTGGCCCTTCCAGTGGAACCAGTTAACACCCTGCAAAGACAAAGATGAAGTGTGGGAGGTCACACCCTCACTACTTCTCCTGTTTTCAGCTTTTACTGCTCTCATTTCACCTTGCAGGCTGTTGTCTAACTTGGGAATAGAGGCATTACAAAGTAGAGGGGCTTTGGGAAGCACCGGGCTCTGGCCGCTAGCGTGCACAACCTGTACAGACCAACCCACGTGCTGTCCCCCAGAGATGTCACTCTTTGCCTGGCTTTGTTTCACATGTTAAAAACTACAATTGTTCCCTGCACACCTGGGATGTTCCCTTGGAAAATCATACAAACTCATCAATATTTCCCCAGAAAAACATCTATATTTCACCAGCTGACATTAAATTCTTGTTTTGTGAGCAACTGCCCATACCTTTTCCTATCATACTTTGGTCTGGAGAGTGGGCTTGGTTGGTGCTCTGATGCCTGGCTAGCTGAACCACCAGACAGATCCATAATTGCAATTCCCCTTCTTCTAATGCATCACAGAAGCCTTCAAACACCAAACTCACCTGACTGTGGCTGTTGTCACCGTATCTGCCCATCAGATTGACTCGGTGACAATTCTTGTACCAGAACGCACCCTTGTATGACAAAGCACAGTTGGTAATGGCAGAATCGTTGTCCTTGTCAAAGGTGGAGAAAGACCTTCCGTTATGGTACATCATGGAGTCACCTGGGTGGGGGAAACAAAAGAAAGAGCAAAGTCAGAGGTTTGCCTTGTTTAAATTACATGGGAGTGACCATCCTGCAGAACATGTTCAGACTGGGCCATGCACCGTCTGTAAAGCCTGGCTCTGTATCAAAGATTTAAAAAATTGATTTGTTTTAATACAGAAGGAAGTACACAATTTTTGTTGTTGGAGGCAAGTCAAAATATTTTTCTTGGTGGTCTCTAATCCCCAATTTATTAAGTGGAGTTTTTTATGCAGTTCAATTTCTGCACTTCCTGCTGAAAGTTGGATTTTGGACCTGTACAGAAGGACAAACCAAGTCCAAAGAGACTTCCACAAGGAGTGAATCGAGACCAAAGGAGTCTCCACACTTAGCTGGTCCATGCAGTAAAGCTACCCATCTTTTTTAGCTGGAAGCAGAGAGAGAGATGTCTGCCTCCTCCCAGGCGCTGGGTGCCCATTCACAGATGGGTGCAACAGGAGCAGCCTTCAGTGTATGCCTGATGCAGAGCTCACATCCCTGCCTTAGTATCTGTGTTGCTCCATCCATTAATCTTAGACCTGAATGCTTAGGAAGAGGAAGTAGTAGGACTGAATCCTACTAGCTGTCGCAGCTGCTGCTGCTCTGCACCAGTGTGTTTGCCTTAAATAGGCAATTCTACTACTGCCGCACATGCTTTGTCTGTATCCCTATAAGCTGTGCATAAAGTTCATGTGATGGTCACAGGGCAGAGTCCATACACACACATCTCTGTGATCTGTTTTATGCCCTTAGCAGCATGAAATTATCTCCTTTTAAGACACCCTGCAGAGCTGGATTTATCTCTTAATCCTTTGAAGCCCTGAAGAGGACTGCAATAAGGGCTGCACGGTTTGCCCCAGTATGATTACAAAAGGCAGATGATTTGTTCAGGAAAATTACAAATCATGTTATAGCAGGACTTTGCTGCATATTCCACTGACAAGAGATGAGGCTGTGCCAAGGTATTATTAGCTGTATAAATGACAGTGAAGCATTGGTCAAATGAGATATATGGCTGTTTAATATACTTGCTTATATTTTATCATAAGCATGCCATAAAATGTGGCACCTAGGTGACTGGAGGATTTAAAATGGAAACATAAAATATATTGATATGTTCATATTTCCAAACACCTAACATACAAGAAGTACCTGCTGTGATGCTGATATACAACATTCACACAGTTACCTTGAGCTGACTGGGAGGAAATTGCAAATCAGAAGAAAAAAAAAAAAATTGCATCTCACCTGCTGTGCCGCTGTACCCATCCACTCTTAGCCGGTATCTGCTCTTCGCGTCTCCAACGCTGAACCTGTCATAGACAGCATGAGCTGTCTCGCCTTTGTCCCGCAGATCCACGCGCAGCTCGTACTGGCCCTGAGAAGTGATTTTGTGGAGGTTCTCCAGACCTGTGGACATAAATGAACAATTCATTCATCTCCCCATGTTTATTTCTCTACCAACATGGTATCCCATAAAGGGGGTCTTATGGGCCTGTAGAGATACACCAGGGAATGAACACTGGTGAGGAACGTAAGCTATTTCAGCTGTGGGGTAATGTTAGCACAAAACCAAATAGATAAAAACAGCCTGAGAGACGTCTTCCCTTCAAATCACAGTAGCAGGTAGCTTTTTGGGAAAAGCAAAGTTGTGCTGTGTCATCATCGTCTTTCATTTACAGCCAAATATAATGTAGCGCAATCTTTGAAAACTGGCTTTTTACTTCTATTTTCCCCACTTTGCTTCTTTAAGTCATATGCTTTTGTTGCTGGGGGTGTCCTAGCAGTACAGGAAGGAGAAGGTTTGCAGTTGCACGTCTCACTTCTTACAGAGCGGCAGTGAGCGTTGGTTTGGTGTGTTTGGTGACCGGGAAGCATGACATCTGTGAGCTGCAACTGGAGGGACTGGCTTGGACCTGGCAATTTCAATCTTCCTTGCAGCATGCTGTCCCTAGCCTCCTTCGCCCAGACTATGTTCCCCTTTACAAATACTCGTGCCAACTAAATGGAGGCTTCAAAGTGGCTCCTACTCTTTCAGGCTGCGTTCATGTTTTCTTTTTCAAAAAGACAAATTCTTGCCCCTTACCTATCCAGAATTCATCCTTAGGATCTCCAAACCCAGCCACATAACTCTTCCAGTTCTTGTAGAAATCTTCCTTTCCATTTTGACGCCTCAGGAACACCTACAACCACCGCATGCCAGAAGTGTTAGTGACAGACTGCCTTTGACAGAAAGGACACCGGCGATGTGGTTTTTACAAATGCAGAGCTTGGCATTGCTGCTCCCCTGCCTTTACCACCAAAGCAGCAGTCTCACTGCAGTTACCGAATTGTACCAAGACCGTTGAACGCTCCTTGCTTTTTTTAAGTCTCTAGTTTCTCTATTGGATTCCCAGAGTCCCCTGCATGATGTGGCCTTTTAGTTCCTGCTCTCTGCTTTAACAGCCCCTTGCAGTTCTGTATTTCTCAGCCAAGACTTTCCACACCCCCTAGTCTCCTAGCCAGGCATTTCTCCAACTCTTTCTTCCTTTCTGTGCCCTGGGTCCCTCTGGCATGTTCAGATTTGAGGATGTCAGTACAGAGCGCTGGCATTTTTATTGCCATTCATTTGTTGTCTGGGTGGGATGTGTCCTGCGTATAATGGCCTGGGAAGCCCGGCCAGCCGCCATGCCACATGGCTGCTGAACAAATGCTTTCTCTGGCCTGTGCTTTAACCTCCTTCACTATCTCTCTCATTCAGTCCACCCTCCTCTCACCTAATTAGCTATTCAGAAGGTATGTATCTCATCTAAGATGGTCATTTCTGCACTCCTATAGCCAGTGGAGAGAGATCGGTGCTTTTCTGAGGTGCTGAAACCACTGATGTGACCCATCCTTTGGAGACACCTCTCTCCCCTCCAACTACAGAAAGAGCTGGTAACCTTGTTCTAGGCACGTAGGTGCCCTACTCAAGATAAAATTCCCCAAATTTACAGACAAGTCAGCCCTACTCTATTTTCAGAGCACTATGAGGGATGCCACAGATGAGCAGGGATGGGATGTGCTACCCCTGCTCTCAGCACAGGCAGACGCGTGGGAGGGTGGTGCCGGCCCTCTCCCTCATACTCACAATCCATCCGCCCCCGTCCTCGCCCATGTCGCAGAAGACTTGCAGAGGCTGAGCTTTGTCCCCATTCAGGTAAACTGTGTAAAGCCCGGAGGTGGTTTCTCCATTCAGGAGAGCCTGGGAGCAGTCTTTAGGGTAAGGGTAGAGAAGACCAGCTGTACACACAAATAAAAAGAGAGAACGGTCCTTAAGAAATCAGCAATTACAAGGAACTTGTTGAATACAGATGACTCATGAAAAACTGTTTGGGTCAATGGCACAGCCAGGTACAGAGCCCAGAAACCGGCTTGTAATTGCTATCCTGCATACAAGAAATTCACAGTAAACAGCAGATGATTTAAATTTTGTTTTGAATATGTTTTTGCACATCTGTCTACAGACAGAAGTGCTGTAAATGCCAGATAACTACTCCCTGCTATGATGGGAATGCATCCTCCAGCTAAATATTTAAATGCCATGAGCTGTGTTTATGGTAACTATTGGGTAAATCCAAATCTACCAATCTCTGATTATGTGACAGAAAAGGGAGGGGGAAATACAAAGACAGGTCTACAACCAAAAATAAGTCAATTGGGAATATTTTGCTAGCAAGTACAATATTAAATATGTCATAAAACTAGGCTTTTAAAAAAACATAGCAAACAATAACAGTTGAAACTACAAGGAAATGTTGTTAAGCATTTTTTTCTGACAACAAACTAATAGCATCGCTGCAGGCAGAACAATTTCTAACCCCCCAAAAAAGCTTTTCTTTTTTTCTTTTTAAATTCACTTAAGCCATTAACTTTCTCAGCCAATGGTCTAATGAAGTGACGTTCTAGGTGTGTCCATAGGAGAGTTTTTAACCGTGGCTGCTCACAGAATGGCAGTTGCTCCCTTCCAGCGTGTTGCCCATCCCTGTCTGTGCCTCAGCCACAGAGACTTTGCATCAGCTTTGCGATTTGGAGCAAAGCAGCTCTCTAGAGGGAGCTACTTCAGTGTTTCCCCTCTCACTATATAGCACACAAACACATGCTAGAGTTAAGGCCAGGCTTAAGCATCTGCCTGAATGAGGCCAAGACTGCATTTGTATGGGCAAAGGCACCCCATTCAGTCCCTGCTTATGGTCAATTTGTGAAACGTCACTTAAATACACCCAGATTTAATTCTTCTCCTATTTCTGGTTGTGGATCATCGCCTGTTGGTGTTCATCCTGCTCTACACAAGGAGTGACTGTGAGCAGACTCAGGGCTGTGTGACTTTTATTAGCACTTCTGCGAGTCCTTGGGCTGAAATTGGCACAAGCAGCAGAAGGAAGAATGGAAATGGCTGAAAGTCCTGCTGCGTCTGAAAGGCTGGAACTGTGAAAAGTGAGACAAATGACAGGCAAGGTTTCACAGTTAATAGCAAACAACTTCTTCTTTTTAATGGCAGCTGTGAAGTGACCTTCAGAGAACCCAATCTGTTCTTGCAGTCAGCTCACTGGAGAGCTGTCCTGTTAGAGCTGGAACAGACCTGTCGTGTGGCTTTACAAAAACTGATCTCAGAAAGAGGAGAAAAAAAAACTGCTCAGAAATTCACCTCCTTGGACCACTGAACTGATTTGTGTGGGTATGTATGTATGTGTGTGTGGTTTGCTTCATTTCAACTTAAAATGCCAATTTGTTTTAACAGCTTGCTATGCATCAGTACAGAGGCAAATCAGGGTGTTGGTTTGGATTTTAAAGAGTACTGCTCCTTTCAGTATTTTACATGGGAAAGGCAGGATGTTTCATCAGAGAGAGAACTATAGAGGTGATGTAGATGAATATAAAGAAAATACTTTCATCCTGCCGGTCCAGGAGAAGCAGATGACACTACAGCTCAGGGGGAACAGGGACTTTTGCACCAACACTACAAGCAAATGAAGTGCATGCTGACAATTGGATTACAAATCTTCTATGAGGTCTGTGTCTGCTTATTGCAGAGCTCAGCACTGTCCTGAGAGCAGTAACTTAGATGTTATTTCAGCTGTGCATGTGCTCTAAAGTCCTTACTTGTGGTGAAAACAGTCTGGATCGTTTTGCTCTTCAGAGATCCATTCAGTGCCTGTAGTTTCACTGTGTACTGGGTAGATGGGCTCAGCTCTGTCAGGCTGTAGGAAGTTGTCTCGGGGTTTATGATGACTTCCTGTGGGGAGGAGAAATAATACAGGGAAATCTCAGTGAGAAACTCGTAATGACCAGAACTGTCACATATTTTAGTTTGTCACATTATTTTTTTGGTGGTAATTATATATGGTATTTTTAACCATCTAAATTATTTAATACAAAACTTCTATTCCTCTAAGATTTTTATCAAGCTAACTTTCTTTAGAAGTTCAAGAAAAGTTGCCTGGAAATTAATGTTTACTGTCATAATGTATAAGCTGTATGGTTTAAAAGCAAGTCAGCATAAATGTTTACATGCCTTGAATGTACACATTGTATAGATGTCTCTGTGAAACTCGTAAAAATTTGAGAAGAATCACATTTTAGGTCAAGGAAATACAATACTCCAGTCTTCAAAAGGCTGTTTTTCTGTAACTTTAAAAGACTGATTTTCAGTATGCTTACAGAATTTCCCTTCTTGAAAATCAGAACCCTTTCTGATGTACCAGGCTGGGCATCCAAAATTATCTGTCATTTTTGCTGGGATTCATTTCATTCATATCTAATCATCTAGTGTAATCTAGTCATGGAGGCACATAATACAATTATTGGAGAGCAAGAGGTGCTTTCAAAGGCGATTCATCCTGCCTTAGACACCTCACTTGCACAGGGATGGATTCTCCTGAGTTTAGAAAGGGGAATCGCATTCTTTGGGGTGTGTGAGTTTATTCCACAATACAGGTTTGGAATGAGGGAAAATGGTTGCTTGTGCTTGTATCCGTATTGTGGAGAGATGACTGTCAAAATTCAGGCTGCGGCTCAGCTTCTGTTTTAGGATATAATATAGGAAAGTACTTAAGGAGGTTTTAAATGCATTTGTGTTCGAGCTAGCACTGAAACAGGTGCTTTGTATTTTACCATGTTTAACTTAACCACATGATCGTGTTCCATTGCTGGACACTTCAGAGCATCTTTACTGCCCAGTTTTGAGGCACAGCCCTTCTGGTTTGGTTACAAGTGCTATACCTTGACACTGCCATCAATGGACTCGTAGATCAGGAGATAACCAGTGACAGGAGCACGTGGAGGCCTCCACGTTATCACAGCTGTTTCTGACTGAACCTCAGTGGCACTTAAATCTCTTGGAGCATCCAGTCCTGAAGGAGACAACAGATCAATTACAATCACATCTATATGGAGTTTAGTACACAGGTTATCTTACGGGCAGAATATTAAAACAGGCCAGAAAAGTAAACTTTTTCTCCCCAGAAATTTGAAATTAAAAAATATTTCAACCTAGGCTTTGTGATTAAAAATTAATTTTCCCATTGGAAGTTTTAAAATACGGGTATTTATTTTATCTAAGTTAAAATATTGGCTTGTCTCAGGCACTTTAGTTTATAAGCACTTGCACTGAAATGTCTTTTGAAACAAAATTATGCCTTTCATTATTTCACATAAGATGACAGATCGGTATTTACGTATTCCCAGGAAGAAAAACTTTGGTTCCCATGATGCCTCTTTTGAATAGGAAAATTTTTCATACTTGGTCTGGCCACAGCTTCCCTTCTCCACTGTAATTATAACACTGAATTTATATGGCTCAGCTCTTGGTTCTCTAGTTAACACCCTGGGACAAGTCAAGTAACAATCAGGAAAATGAGAAACATCCATGATTTCATTGATGCTAATGGAAAGCCATAAGTATGAAATCAACTGGATCCCTTCACCGTTGGTACCCCACATCAGCCCCCAAAGAAGAGCTCCTGCTCCTGCTTTGTGTGAGAATCTGTAGAACTGGTGACAGAAAACCACCTTCTAGGTCAGTCACACCAACCTTCCACCAGAGAAAATTTGGTGCAATACTCTCAAAATTCAGCTTTCTAGTAAAAAAAAGCACAATGTTCTGGCTGACTTTATGGTATTAGAGAAATGTAAGCCAGGTGGGACTAGAAGAGATGGCAGCTCTCCCCGCAGTGAGGCGGGACATAGCACCTGTATTAAACTGGGTGGAGAGGGTCTCGCTCTTCTGTGTGTCCTTCAGCGCGTGGATGCTCAGTGTATACTCAGTTGCAGGTCGAAGACCCTTCAGGTCGTACTCCACAGTGTTTCCTGATACCATCTGAGTAACTGCTGGTTCTAAGAAGAAAACAAAGAAGAGAACAGGTTGCGGCATTATTCAGACACGTCACGATGTACTCAGCTCCATGCTCCACTCAGTGGTATTTTTTTTACTAGCTGGGAGCAAGCAGAAAATAGTAAAAGCCCAGAGCCCATCTCTTTGCTTACACCTATGCTGAATCTGAATTAACACCAGAGTCCTTTATCTAAAAAGTATTAGCACTCTCTAGTGTTCATATGAATTATAACACCACCTTTTCTTTTCAAGAATCTCTGCTATCTCTGTTCATGTCTGAATTGGAAATGCCTAACTAAAACAATCACTTTTAAAATGCTTCCAGCAAGGCACCTCCTTCAAATAACAGCCCCTGCCATCCTCCTGGAGTCACACTGCTGCGCCCATTTCTGAGCACCTCTTGAGAGCTGTAACGCTGTCAGCTCCCTGACCCATCACTAATTCTTCTTACCATCCTCAGAAGCGTAGGAGACAACGTAATTATCCACAGCGGCGATTGCCGGCTGCCAGGTTGCCAAAGCCTCAGAGTCTGTGATGTTCACCACTACGAGGCCTGACGGGCTGTCCAGAGCTGAAAGAAAGAGAATAACAGATTGAAGGAGTTTGACAAACATTCTCGGCTCTGTGCAATGCTCCGTTGTAAATATATCAAATGCGCAAACACTGCTGCTTGATGCAGCTTTTATGATCCCCTTTGGAATAGCGGAGCTGTGCAGAAAAGACGTCAGTGCCTATAAAGAGACATCAAATGCCTCCACTGGAAAGGGAGGTCAATGTGCAAAAAGATTAAACACTGGGAATGGACATAACTAACTATGTTCTCAGATCAGTTTTGATATCATCAATCTCAACGGCTCTGTCCGAGCTGACATATTTCTCTCAGCACCCTCAAATCTGGACTGCTTTTTGGAGCAAACTCAGGAGACAGAGCTGGGAAAAATAACTAATGTGACGGCAACTGATAGCCACTGTGACCTTCCATCAGCTTGCCCTGCATGTTTAAAAATAAACCAAACAGCCAGCCAACCATCCAAAATCCCCACACGTCCTGCCTTGCTTCCTCATGGGACTCTATTTTGCACATAGTTTTATGCTCTCCCTGAATTGGGTGGATATCTGCCTCCAGTACAGTTGAAATGGGCTATAAAATTCATGTTATTATCCAATAGTCATCATCTTGTTCCTTGCCGCAGTTCTCTGAATACTTGTTAGCCCCAAATAAAGAATGAATGAAAGAATGAGACTGCAGGGTGAGGTCAGCAGGAGCAGAGTGGACCCTGATTTCCTGCAGGGATATTTAAAGCTGTATTGAAGAAAAACCAGGACAGAGAATGTTTTTATGCTTAGAACACAGTCTGGAACCTGGCAGATGTGGAGTTTGAGTCCACAACAGGAACTGTTCTGAATTGCTCAGCTGAGCTGGCCCTTTGCTCCCTCATCTGTAAAAAGGTATTAATTAAAATTCTGTTTTTTTCCAATGTATTAGGACTGTAAATACATGAATTGTCTCTGTCTCACTGCAAGGTGGTTCATCACTTAGCAAATGGGAGCCTGATCAAACTTGCAAGATCTATACTCATCTGAAATACAAAGATATAAAGAAAGAGTGGGCAAAAAACTTCCTACAGTTTGTGTGGACAGTAAAAATGGGATCTCAGTGGGTCTTCAGCTCCGGTTCCTGAGTCTCTCCTACAGCACAGACAAGGCATTTGAAAACCTGCTATTTCCTCTTTAGATATTACCTGTTTTCAGAGTGCCAGAGACAGGTTCACTTTCTTCAAAACCTTTCACAGAGATGATACTAACATTGTAGTCTACACCTGGGACTAATTTCACCAACTTGGTCCTTGTCTTGCTTCCATCGACTGTAACAACATTTGGAGTACCTAGGATGAAGCCAAATGGCATGGGATTAGTGACACAATACTCTGGTGAATGCTCAAAGGATCTTTCATGGATCTCTACCAACATGGACGTATTTGTACAGGAGATGAATTTTCCCGTTAGTTACAATCACAGACGTCAAAGGGCAGCCTCAGAGAAAAATATCGCTGCCATGCCACCTAAATCTAAGACTTTGGTTTGTATTCATTCCTAGTGGTATGCCAACAGTAAGAAAAAATTAACATTTCTGTCCAGAAAGATACGATTTTACAAATGAGATGTAAGGTGAAAACACAGCACTCTCTACATGGAAGTGCATGCACCTGTGAGGACAGGACTTGCAGTTTAGATGTCCTTTGTTTCTGGTAAGGGCTGGAAGTTTCTCCTTCACCCATCTCATTTCAAATAAAGATGTAGCATGTATTATTTTAAGAGGTGCTGCACGTGTGGGTGACAACTAAGGACACATATTTGTTTCAAATTCTGGGTTTATTCCAGGAAAACACTTAGACAAGTGCCTAACTTTATGATTGTGGATTGCTCCTTTTCTTCTGTGGGATCACTATATATTTAATGTTGCACGTGTGCTTACATACTATATTGTCTAAAGGCCTATATCTTTACTTGTCCTACGCAACAGCATGTCTCTTATGGTCCTGACATCTGCAGTGTTTGCTCTTTAGCTGTTTCCTTTCAGAGATGTCCCTAAGTTATGGTAAAAATCTGTTTAAGTATAGGAAGTTTTTTAAGCTGAACACTAAACCAGAGATATAATGGATGGAATGAAACAACATTGGGGAGTACTAAGAAAAATCACTGCCTTGGAAAACTATTATAGCCATGGATTACGATTATTATTTCCAAGGGCCATCTTTTCAAATATGCTTAGCTCATAAATTGCCTACAAAATAATGAGACAGTTTGGAAAGAAAGCCTTATGTAGGAGGCTCAGTGGGAACAGAGATTTTTGTGAAGGTGGCTCTATTAGCACCCAGCTCTGAGCTCCCTCACAAGTCTTGCCCATGGGATATGGGACACTATGTTCAGAGCTTGGCTACTGGGACCATGTTTGCGCACCCACATTCCTGGTCAGCAGTTTGAAGAAAACAGAGATGACTTAGGTAAGATCATCTGGGACATGCACTGAGAGATGGATATCAGCAGAACAAGCCCTTTCTGTTCTCCCTTTTACTATCTTCCTCCCTGTCCCTCCTCGCAGTTACCTCCTGTGACAGGGACGTAGGAGATTCGGTAGCTGTCCACGCGAGTGCGAGGGGGTGTCCAGCTGACCGTAGCAGAGTTTTCCGTGATGTCAGAGAAAGAAATTCCCTTGGGAGATCCAACAACTGTCAGTGGAGAACAGAGAACAAACACACCACACAGAAAGAAAAAAATCATTTGTTTATCAGTCCTTAGTGCTGGAACACTGATATGTCTTATCCCTCTATCCCAAGAGCTGATGCTATCAATATTCGGTCCTAAATAACACTAATGCAGGGAGTAACCAAACAGTTAATGGGTTTATTACGTACTGACAGCAACAATCTATTTGGTTTAAATTTTCCTTCTTCAGTAACATTACAGTAGTGTATACCTTAAAAATACTCCAGACATATCATGTACGTAGAAGTAACAGAATTTCAGTGTTACAGAAAAGTGTGGAGGAACACTTACAGGAATGCCATTCTATTACCCAGAAGTCATTGTATTTATAATTTTTTCTACCCCAGTTTCACTTGGATGATTTTTAGACTTTCCATTGAGTCTCAGAGCTCTATCTGTGACACACAGCAATGGCAGCCCATAGCAGTGGACAGATCTCTCTTCCTGACCATAAAGCTTCCACTACAGGGTGCCTACAAAAGACCTGGACTCAGTTGCATGAGTTCATCAAGGCTCCATCCTCTCAAGCACTGACTGCCTGTAACTTCTGTTGGCTTCAAACTAGAAGCGACAAGATTTTCTTCTTGGAATCTCTATCTGAGACCATAATTTTTCTTAGGTATGTTCAAGCACATCCATCCAGAGGATATCCAAGTACCACCATCATGAGGAAGGCGCTTGTGGTTCCACCGCAGCTCTTTGTCATACAGCCCAGCCTTTCCATGTACAAACCTGAGCACTACATTTGCCCATATGAATTAGATCAGTAAGCTGGGCAAACAAAGCCCAAGTTTTGCCAAAATGACCCAATCTTAAGATGCAAACCAACACGTATCTGAAACATTCCAGTTTAAGGCTTAATTAAGCTACTGCAAAACAAGCATGGAAAGGGCTTCTGGAAGGACATAGTAAAGAGACCTGCCACATTCAAAATTTACATTAAGCATCTCGCTTCCAATTTGCTTTTTTGACTGTAACCAAAACAACCCTGACACGTGTTAAAAAAATAAACAGCCCACACAGAGTAGGCCATTAACGCAGAGGAGAGATACCAAACATCAGCCACATTAAGAGTGGTGGAGATAGGCTGAGGGCAGGGGAAGGGGGGCAAGAGGGGGAAAAAAGTGACTGTGCTTGAAATAGCTTGGAAAGAACGTGTCTGCGGGAAGAAGTCAGAGGGCTGTTTGTTCCATGTGTCCCCAAAGCTCTAGCAGCAATGCACTAAATCAACTGAAAGGCAAGGAAAGAAAAACAACGGAGCTCTCAAGAGACATGTAAATTCTTTCTCTGGAGCTCACTAGACATTGCGTTTGTGGGGTTTGCTCACATGGAAAAGCCAAAGAAAGAAAGAAAAGAATTAAAGATAACGAAGAAAGCAAGGTGGGGTCAGTAAAGCTACATGGCACACAAGGTTGCTACTGATTTAGGTACAGTCTGAAGGAAACAGAAGACCATAAAGAAAACTTGGGAAAGAGAGAAAAGTGAAAATCACATTGATTTTGCTCCACATTGTAGGTACCCTTAGTGAAAAGTGCTAGTGATGACTCTGGAGACCTAAGCAATGGACAAGCACTCAGTTTTCATACCCATGGGGAATTCCAGCCTTTCTCAGAAAATAAAGTACAAAATCCATCCCATTTAGACTCTGCTGTGCACACATCCATGGGCTTCATGCTTATTTTCTGTACCAGGTGAACTGCATAACAAACAGTAGTAAGAAGAGCCTTGACTATGTGAGAATTCCACATCCCCAACTATCCCAACTGCAGCTACTTTCCTGGGAGCAAACCTGGCAAAGAAAATATAATGGACCATCAGAGCAAGCACCAGTCCTGGAGTAAGTCCCAGAGATGCAAAAGAGTGGTACCTTTGAGTAATGAAAATGGAGCAAATGAAACCATCTTCCTGAGCACCTGAAAGCCAAAATTAAGCAGGCATAAAAAGTGGCCAGTGTGCTTCTGTCTTGTCACTCATAAAAAAACCCTCAGTTCATCTGTTGGGCAGATACAGGTAATTAGCATTATCCTCCAGCATCATTCCCCGTTAGCTGTACGAGAGACGGAGAATTTCCTGTGAGGTTGCTAAAGCACCCACGATACCTGAGTAGCTGCTATTCTTTGGGGACTTTTTTGCTAGAAGCTTGTTCTTTCATTACTAACAGACTATAGGAGTATGTTCGCTGGCTTTCTTCTCCTAAGCAACAGGAAGCATTAGGTTGCATTTATCATGTATAAAGAGCATTTGAAGTGTCTTCTGATCCTCCCAGATGAAAAATGCTGTCACAGCGTGGCAAAACACCATTAGAAGAAGAGTAAAGTAGCAGCATGAGACTCACACTTCCTACCAAGGATATTAAGTGGCACAGAGCCATGCTGTGGTCCCCTTGTGAGGGCTGAATTGCAGCTTAGCAGACATTATACAGATGAATTTCCAGAAGACACCGACTGCCCCTCAGAGCAGCAGTGGACAAACTCCCTTGCGCCAACTTCATTAGACACTGCAGATCTGTATGATGCTGCCTTGTACTACAGTGATTTTATAATTAATGTTTTCTATCACAGCAGAATTGATGAGGGTAAAATGACAGACAAAGGCAGAGCGTAGGGAGAGCGGGTACCATCACCACCCCAAAGAGGATAACCTTTTATCAACATTATCATCAGCCGTTCTGGGGGAAAACTATTGCTGTTCACTTGTAGGTACGAATAAATAATGGAGGAAGAAGTACTTGTGATGGGTGTGGGAAGATGTGACTTTAATGTCAACCCCCCTGCCCAGCGGTTTCACACCACATTCCTGGTGTGATGGGAGCAAGGGAGATCGGCTCAGCCTTCGGGCAAGTTACCAGCTGCAGGACCAACACAAACTACATGAAGAAAATAGCAAATGCCAGTCCTACCCTACTCATTCTTTCCACATCCAAAGCCCATGGCTGTGACTAGAGCAACTGCCTTACTTCTTAAAAGAGAAAGAAGGAAAAGAAACCACAGAGGAGGACAAGGCAGCAAAAGGTGAACACTGCAAGATCTTTCCTCCCTCTCCTTCCTTACGGCGGGTGGGTGGTTTGCTGTACAGAGAGGAGAGGTCAGACCCTCAAGGAGGATTGTTTGGCAATGCTCAAACCAGGGTTTGAGCACCCTCAACTGCACCAGTTACACCAGCTGAGGACATGATCCCTGAAGATTGCATCTGTGTATGCAAGGGTACGTGCCCAGGTAGGGAAGAAGGGGGAAGCTGTGAGTGATAAACACAGAGAAGGATTTTCAATCTAGATTATTTTCCTGCCTTCATTTCCATGGTTGTGTTTGGTTTAGGTTTGCTGGTCTGTTTGCTAGCTTTGTTCCAACTGTTATTTTACTATCTATCTCCTCTACTAAAGCTAAAGACTTTCTAGCTAATTTATTCCTTGCTTACTTGTAACTTGTACCCAGGCCAGAATAAAGTAAGGCTGAATATAGGCCTGCTTGAGCTACCCCCTTCAGGGACAGAAATATTTCTTTGCAACCAGACCGGAAATGCTCTAAATATACATGTTTGTCTAATAATCAACTCCTAAAAAAAGAAATTGGTTAGATGCCTTCGTGGCCCAGCTACCCAATGTGGTATAACCTGTAGTCCAAATTATTTAGCTGGATTTTTGTGGCTCCAGCTCTATTATCAATTATCCATGGGCTATTTACATCTGACAAACTTCTTTTGGGTTATTGGCTTCAGTAGGTGACATGTGCTAAATCTCCCTGAAAGAACTGAGTAAGAATGTAGTCATGAGGAAAATGGTAACTCTTAGTGGTTTACCATAAATATCCTAGAAGTCAGTGAAAATGGGGACATGCTGCTAACAAATGCAGTTGACTTTAAACATCCCTCTCCATTACGAGTCAACCCACATGAGCCTGGAGAACGGTGGCTTGTGATGGATGCATGTTCTGCTTCATGTAAATGTCTGGGTGAGTGTATATATGCCCTGGCTGTTTATTCAAGGGATATGATGGCAGTCAGCGGAGCTGGTCAGAAATCTGCCTTTCCATGTTAACGCCTGGCACCACAGACGTTAAGGTGAATCATGAGGCCGTGCTATTTCAGGAAAAGCTGCTCAATACTGAGTTACTGTTGCTTCTTTTCTGTATGTTGTCTGAAGTATACTGCTATAGATGGGCAGATGCCTCTTTCGTGCATTTCAGCTGGCTTCCTCACACACTGAAACTACCCGTCCCCTTCTCGTTCCCCTCCTCCCAGAATGAGGCTGATCTGAAATTATTGTGTTTTCATCTCAGCAAGCTCAGAATTTTTAAAAGAGAGACTTTAGGTCCCAGGACATGGCTTCATTTGCTTTAGATTAAATATCTTTCCAAATGAAACCATGATTTTGGTGGAAAATATTGAAAAGCTTCGTTCAAAACAAATTATGAACCTTTTTTGTTTCAATTAATCTCAGAAATTCAACCTAAGCCTTGAGAACTTTTTACTTGACTAGTATCTGCATATTTTAATAGCAAAATAATATAAGAAAAAATATTCCGGTTACAAATAGCAAAAACTTCCTTCTTCTCCCTGGCACTGCGAAAATGAGGCTCAGTTCTGGTGGAGATTTTTCAGAAATATATATAGGTTTAGGCTAACTTCAGACAGAAGACATTTGCAGATATGTTTACCACATTTCTTCATTTGTGTGAGACTATGAAAGGCAAGAACTCCAGCTTTGTGGAACTGGCATGCTGCGATTCAGGATTAAGGCCTTGCTATTTTTAAAACAAAATGGCATGAATTGCAGTCATACCTGCATCTTTTCTTCTGGATGATTTTACTGGGTAAGTCACTAAGCTAATTTACAGCAGGATTTTTGACACACAAGAATGAGAATATATAGCAACTTCTGCTGATGGAGTTCAAAGCTTTGATTTTGCAAGAAACTCTGGTTTATTTTGAATTATCAAGCACATGTTGCTCCTGGTAAGATCAGTCTACGTTAACGGTGCTTGGTCCTTTGCTGATCAAGCCATAAATAAACTTCTCAGTAGCTCTGGTAAATTCATTTTGTCATACCTCTTTTCTAGGCAGGTAAATTGCTGTGGAGTGGTGAGCCGTGACATTTAGGGACATGGCTGAGTAGTGGACTTGGCAGTGCTAGGTTTACAGTTGGACTCAATGATCTTAAAGGTCTTTTCCAAGCTAAATGATTCTATGATTATATGTAATTAGTCCCAGGAAATCACTGAAAAAGGCTGATAGAGAGACAATATTTCTTGGCTCTCAAAGACAGTGCTTTAATTGCTAGACTCTGCTGCCTAATTCCAGATCATGAAAGTAATTAAATAAAACCATATTAAATAGACAGTGATGAAGCTAAAGAATCTGAGATGATTAATTATAAATAACTACACCATAGTGAACCAGAAAAGGAGAGATGTTGAAAGAAACAGGCATGAATGTGTTACGCTTTTCCTACTGCAAAGACAATACCTGTGGTTGCTACTGCATTTACGGGTTGGGAACGCCGTCCACTGCTAACTCCATAGAGCTCAATTTCATATTCAGTACCCTCTTTCAGTGCTGTTATATCCTGAGTGCGCTCATGGCCTGGTACTATTAGTTCCAGTGGATCAGACTTCCTCTTGGTGTCCCTGATTTTTAGAACAAAACTGTCGAAAACCCCATCATCTGCAGTCCAGGACAGACGGAAGCCGTCTGGAGTAGCATCTGAAACCAGAAGGTTGTCGACCTCGGGTTCTGCTTCTAAAAAAGGAGATGATAGCAGTAGGGAAAAGAAATGATTTGTTAATCAGTTCATTAGAGACCTGCCTGAGGTCTGGATATAGCATACTGCAAGAATCCAACCACAGTTCTAAGAAAGGGAAACAATCTGCTATTGGAAAAAAAAAAAAAAAAGAATATTAGCATTATATACATTCTGAAGAAGGTATATGTGAGTGTGTGCAGGCCCATTCAAACTTTCACTCTTTAATAGCAAATCCACTGCATGAACATACGCCATTTGCCTCTGACATGCAAAGTTACACATGCTAACAGTACATTTCATGTGCATTTCTCCCTTGCTACCTATGTGAAACCTTTATGTATGATAAAAACAAGCTCTTGTTATAGAACTGCAGGCATGCCTGTAATATTGTCAGGTCTCTCTCTGTTAGGAGGACAACACAGAAGCCACTTGTAAGAGTCGTCGTCTTCATGCAAAACCCTTATTTCATGCACTTCTGGCATCTGTGATGCTTCTGATCAGATGAATCCTTTACCTTGATACTAAACAAATGCTGGAGCAGCAAAGGGGACTCATGAAAATTCACATCTCTTAAACAGCACACTTAAATCCAACTGCAAGACCTACTGTCTTTAGTGAAAGAACCCATTTAAGAGGATCCCAGGAGCTGTAAGTTATTAATTACCTGCAAAATATCTTTAGCTTAGTATGGTCAGGCATCATTACCTAGAGAAATGCTACTGGAGTGGTTACTATCTTACAGCATCTCCAATGCACTTCTTCCACACAAAGACATTCCTACTTATTTTCTCATGAACCTCCAATCAGTTGACCCTCAACTTTACTGCTGCAACAGTCAGCAACATGCAGATGAGACTTGATGGTTATGGGGCTAGAGAATCAGCCTGCAGTGATTTTTCAAGAAAGCTCAAATGCTGCTGGAAAATGACAGCTATGATGAGGTTGAAAACATGAGCTAAGGTTTTCTGGAGAGAGATGGCAACTTTATGGGTGGCAATGATCACACTCGATAGTCTGTTGGTGGAACCCATACAGACAAGTGAAAGAAAGGAGGCCATGGGCAAGAAATCCAGTATGATTCCTCCTGAAGGTCCTGTCGGTTGGCAAGTTGGAGAATGCTGATGTGCCCAGCAGCAGTTAACAAGACGAGCTCCCACATGCAGCCATTTCTCTTTAAAGAATTCGGTTAGAAGTACCTGCATGACCATACCAGAACTTTGACCCCTCAACCCATATCATGCGCCTCAGGACCCCTCATAAAGACAAAAGGGAAACATCAAGTTAAAAGGAACAGAATTTCATTGGTGAACCTATCAATCATGAGGAGTTATGTCTAGCCACGATGCAGAAAAGGATGCAAAAGCCAAGGTTTGCTTTGCGAATGGATTACATAAAACATCTTCCATGTGAGAAGACAAGCAAGAAAGAAAGGGTGGAAGAGAACAATTTGTTCACATTAAAATACCTGTAACAGCCACAGTGCTTAGGGGCTTTGTTTGGTGCCCCTTGGCAAACCCATAAAGCATAACCTCATAGCCAATGCCAGTAATAAGGCCTTTAAGCTTCAGTTGCCGCTGGGCTCCCGTAAGGAGGAACTCCTGTGGGTCCAGCAGCTTGCCAGAATCCACCACGACTACTAGAAAGTTGTCAAAGGCATTCTCCGATGCCATCCACGACACTGTGAACCCATAGGGGTTAATATCAGAGACAGTTAGGTTTTCCAGTGGGGGCATGGCCTCTAAAAGAAGGGAAGGTGCAAAAACACACAAAAAAAAGAAGCGAAAAACATTGCAAATTAGGAAATGTCACAGATTCCACCAAACATAAATCACATTTTTCCCCCAAGTATGGATTTAACCGAAGTGCATAGCCAGGACCACAAGAATAGGATTTTCAATGGAGCCTCCAGAAGTTAGATGCTCAATTCTTAATTTTCACACCAAGGGTGTCTCAGCACCTCATCTCACGAGCTCTATTGAAATTCCTTCCAAGCTCGCTGTGTAAGCACATTTCTTCTGTTACACATGCACTGTAAGACAGTTATAACCAAAACTGTTGTAGAAATGCTATGCATAATGCTTTAATTTCCTGCCACTTGTGTCCACCATCAGTGCTTTAGGGACAAGCCTCAACTTTGGCATTCAAAATTCCTGGTTTTTGCTTCTTTGCCTCTCTACTTCACGTGAGTATCTCTAGCTTTTCTTTTCAATGGTGGAGGGGTCAGAGATGCTAGCAGGACTGCCAGAAGCAAGACATTAATCAGTTAGGGTCACAGCCAGTGCAAGTACTAAATACTTGCAAGATTTTTTTTGCAGGGAATAGGAAAGAAGCCAGAGTTTGCGCTGGCTAAGGGCAGGGGCTAATGACTGCAGAACAGAGCAATAATCTGCCCAAAGAGCTTCACAGGCAGCTGCTAGTGTGGTATGTTGACAACTTAAAGAAATTCCAATGAGGGGTCTTTTTTTTTTCTTTTTTCACATCAGCATGACATTTGTCAAAGTTTCAAGGCTATGGATCTACTCCCCAAAACTTTCTCACAAAGTCTCTGGAAAAAAAAAAAAAAGTGCCAAATTTTCACAAGACAGTTTCTCAGTGTATTTTGCTCACTCAAAATCTGACAAGTCAAATAGGAAGATCAACTGGCTCTGGCTCTGCTAAGCCCTGGCCTTGATCCTGGATCCCAGGCACTGTTAGTAGTTCTCTGAATTATTTGACAAACCTTACTTTGTTGGCTCAGGAGCTGACTCATCTGATCTTCCAATCACTCAAATTCCACTCGTGAGAAAACACCAGTTAGTTAAACACAGAACTTTCTCTGGGAAAGGGTTTTGGATTTGGTTTTGACATTTTACAACTGCTGAAATTGATGTTCTGTTAGAATTTGGCATAAAAATTCCCTCCTAAAGTTTTATAATTTGGAAGTCCTTATGTTTTGATGTTTACACATTTGGGTGCCAGAGATTCATCTTAAAATTTGGAGACGTTTTTGCAGCTTACTTGCTTCTAATCAAGCAACCTCAAAGATTCACATTTTGATTTGGTCTCTGGGAGGGCGGGTAAACAAATAATGAGCCCAAAATGCTGAAATTATTTTCCTGGTATAGGTGTTGAGTGACACCAACACTCTAAACCCAGCAGGTTTACGTGAACTGCTGGCACATCCTTCTGCTGTGTAGAAAGTGGCACAGGTTTACCTAGCTGTGGGAAGCTTCCTCTCAAAATACCAATGTCCATGGTTTATTTTCAAAAAGGAAGCACTTGTCCTCTGGTGGAGCAAAAGAACAGGGGTTTTGAAAGCAGAGATGCTTACTTCTAACTACATGACTAAATGGCATCGGGGCAGATCAGAGCTGGTGCAAAATACAACCATTTGCCTTAAGGGAAATGATTATGGACATTGCCTTTCACAGAAACTGAGAGCCCAGGTGCTGGGAGGGATGCTGCTACTGGAGGGAGACTCCAGAGGGCTCTCAACTCACTAACTAGTGAGTTAACTCACTAACTAGTACTCCTCCTAGAAATTTTTTTTAAGGTCAACACGACTGGTCTAACCCATCCTCACACTCAGTTTGCAAACAAAGCCATTGTTGCTGGACAAGATATTCAGTGCTGTAGAGCGTATTTTTTTTTTCTTTTTTTTTTTTAAATCCATGCTGGAATATATATTTTTATAAGTCAATAAATAGACTCCAAACCTTTAAGCAGGTACCTGTCATGACAAAAGCAGTGAGGGGCTCTGTGTGCACACCTGCATTGGTGGTCCCCTTAATGTTAATGTCATAGCCAGTGTAATCTAGCAGGCCTGAGATGTGAGCGCTGCGAGCACCTCCCGACACCGTGAGCTCCTGGGGTTCATGTGCTGCATAGGAATCTCTAATGTGTATAACAAACTTGGCAAAAGGCCCATCTCTTGTGGTCCATGAGAGGTTGAAGCTGTCGGGGGTAACGTTTGTGAGTGTGAGCGTGCCCAGCTGTGGCTCAGCCTCTGAAGGAGAAAGGAACACAGGTCAAGAGACAGCGTTACTCTGGGGGGGCTGGGGGAATTAGCAGTGGAGGTTTATAGATGCTGAACGTTTTAGTCTTGTTTTGCAGTGGCTGAATAAAAAAAAAAAAAAAGGAGCATTGCAAAGCTGTTTTGTAGGGTTTTGGAAAGAAGCTGCTGAAATTAGTGCTGACTCTTAATTTATTTTTTTATTCCATTTTCTTAAAAACTCTCAATTTTCCTAATAAAATATGGGCCTGATTTACAGAAGCACCAACAGCATACAGCCCTGTGGTAAAACCACAGAAACTGCAGGAACTCCGCACCGGGAATTTGACGGGAATACAAACCCACAGCAATTCCAAAGTAGATAAATAGAATTCAGGCAGGAATTAGGTGAGTCCAAAACAGACATCCCTGAAATCCCAGTTCAGCTTCTGTTTAGTGTTTCTGTTGCCTGGAGTTGTAGATACTTTTATTTTTGGCTGCTGAAGTTTATGAGGGTTTTCAGTCCTAACAGTGATTATCTCAGCACTAATCTCAGGCCAAAACCTCCCTGGGCTCCACAGATAAGGTGTTCCTCATCCTCTGATTAGGCACAATCAGAGAATATCTAACAGACTGAACAAAAAGCCCCCCAACATTGCTGTTGCTCTCCTTTCTGACTGTTCGGTGGTCAGGGCACATCTTTAAGATGCAAAGACTTTTCTGCCAGAGGGAATTAAAAATCACATCTCTCCCTTGCCAGGGGAGAAACTTGACCTTCAGGCTATAGGAAGGGGAGAGCTCCTCACCCATCCTGTTTTAAAGCATTCCATTTAGCATAAAATCATTAAAGATTCATTAGAGCACAGAGAGAGCACAAACATGACCCAGGTGGTCAGAGAATCCTGTGTCTGCTCTCAGGGCTGATTTTCTGATTTTCTCTTGCCAAGTGAGTATAAAGCAAGAACACCTTGAGAGATGCAGCCAGTGGGATACAGGAAAATAACTACGTAAGTGATTCATGCTGGGAGAAAAGTAAGAAAGATGTATCCCACCAACAAAGAGAACAGTGAAAAAATGAAATCCTTTTCTTAACTAAAACATGAACTGCTGCAAGATGTTCCAACTTCTACTCCCGTCCCTCATGGCAAGACTTTTAAATAATAGTCCACCTTCTCTGGAAATGTCTAGGAACTGGTGATTCCAAGTGGCCCCAATTAAGGACACATGCTGTTGTCATGCAGTCAACCAGTGACCGTCAATGCCTTCATGGCTGACAGTGAAGACGTCACCATGTAAGCATGGTACTTCTAAAGACAGGGGAGAAAATGAGAAAATATCCACAAAGCAAACAGGCTTGGGTGCAGAACCCAGTGAAATGGAGCATGGAGCCATCAGCCCCGCATGCAGGTCAGAGAGGACAAACCGATCCTTTCCAATCTCATCCTGAAATGGCCACATTCCTTCACATGCCACTTGCATCCAGTCAGGCACGTTCGCATCATGACACCCAGACTCCAAAGAACACTACATGCAAAATAAGTTGGAATTATCTCTTCAGGCAAGTCTTAGTGATCTTCCACCATCCTGGAATCACTATCACCACAGGAAAAGCTCTGACATCCAGTGAAAGAAGACAGGTCTTAGAGAATCAAAGGTAGCAATGCAAGTGCCAGAGTGGTGGGCTGACCATCAAGAAAGGGTGAACTTGCTTTTTGAGCCCTGCTCTCTGCTGGGAACACACAAAAATGCTAGGCAAAGAAGAACATCAGAACTAGCACAAGGTGGCCAGAACACTCCATGCAGTTTTGGCTGGTCATTTAGCATGCTGCATGAAACTCCCTCAAGAGATGCAAATGTCTTGGAAGACATTTGGTTTTAAGAACAAAGAACCAAAATGGCATGCAGGTGCCTCTCCAGGCTGATAAAGACATGAAGGCCTCCCACCCACAACAAAGCAAGTGAGGATGGGATGAAGAGGAACTTTATTCCAGATCAAGTGCAAAGAAACTCTGAAAAATATTAACCATCTGGAGCAAGTCAGTTATATATACACAGAACTTGCAGAGAAGTGTATATATAAAGAAACCAATCATGGTTTACTACTGGCTCCCTTAATGCTGGGGGCACTTTTCCAGCCTTTTCCATTGTCTCAGATCTCTCTTTTTCTATGTGGTTTCAAGCCCAGCTTATTTCAGCCTCCCCTCATATAATTTACCAAAGGAACGATGATGAGTTGGAGCCATGTTTTAGAGCAGTTCGGTGGACAGCAAAAGAAAGAAGAGAAAAAAGCAAACCTGGAAGGTGAAACAGTGAAATACCTGTGGTTGCCAGTGCTGTCAAGGTCTGACCACCTTGCCCATCAATTACACCATGGAGTTGGACAGTGTAATTAGTGGCAGCTTTGAGGTTGGTGACTACATGGCGCCGGGAGGCCCCTGGCACTGTGTGCACCAGGGAGTCCAAAGGGAAGTCAGAGTTTCTGACTTCTAGAATAAAATGGTCAAAGGCATTGTCCTGCGCTTCCCACGTGAGTGACATGCTGTCTGAGGTAGCATTTGATACAGTGAGTTTGCTAAGGAGAGGTTCCTCTACTACGGGAAGAAAAACAAATGGAAATGTATTGCAATTATTAAAACCCAAAGTAACAAAATAAAATAATATAGAAGTTTGAGTTCATATGAGCTACAGGTCACAAAAATCATCTAAACCTTGTGTTTCTCAATGTTTTCCATATCACAACCCCCGCAGTCATCCGGCTCATGCTACCCATGATTCAGTGAGGATATTCACAATCTACTGATGCTAGACACTGCACCTCTGTATTATCTGATCACTGAACTTTGATATTCTCTTTAATGTCACTGACCACGTTAGCCTATTGCGATGACAAATTGCTATGACAACTTTTTCTAAAATCGTGTCAGCAGGCAAAATTTGGCAGAGATATTAAATGATCACAACATGATCTGGTATCTGCCTACTATGAGAATGCACCTTCTGCTTCTGTAGTCTAGCCCTCTCCTTCCACTTTCGTATTGTAACTGGGTAGAGCACATCGAACATTTGACTTCCCTGTCTTTTCTGGAAAAACTGTCAACTGTAAAACCTCAAGATGCAGAATGTGCCAAGAACTAAATGCCTACCTACTTCATTCACCAAAGTCAAGTCAAATGGACTCTTTCAATCCCATGTAAACTGAATTCTGAAGCTGAATTCAAGCAACGCATCTGCCTTGTAGGAGTCTGCTGTCACAGACTGAAATGTGCCTGAAATCTATTTAGAGAATCAAGATAAAAACTATCTAGAAATCAGCTTATCTGAGAGAAATAATGTCTCCTCTGTGCTGTGTGACAGATGCAAACACATGTTGCGAGGCTAATATAATGAATCATCTCCTACTTGGTTCCTGGAAAATTTGCTTTGCTTCTTATCTATGTCAGAGGTTGTGCCAACCTTAATGTCTGAACAAGAGCAAACTTATTATGTGAATGAAATCACATCACAATGTGATTGACTGACTTTGCTGGATGGGATGGTGGATTAACATTCACAACTCAGAATGTCTCCGGCAGGTCTTCCTTAGAAGGTGTCAAACAATGAGGTAGAGGATTTGGCAATGGTTAGACTGATGGGGTAGCTGAGGGCAGGGAAAGGGGCACAACCTGTAAGGAAGAGTTAGAAGAAAGGAGAGTTAGCATTGAGGTAGGTTTTATATACCTGTTGTAGCTGCAGCAGTTATTGCCTGTGTGCGGAAATCATGTGAGATCCCATAGAGGTAGACAATAAAATCAGTGCTGGGGGAAAGCCCTGAGATATGAGCAGTTCTTGAATTGCCTGAGATGTTGAACTCCATGGGCTC
Organism: Grus americana; assembly: GCF_028858705.1. Classification (NCBI taxonomy): domain Eukaryota; kingdom Metazoa; phylum Chordata; class Aves; order Gruiformes; family Gruidae; genus Grus; species Grus americana. The sequence goes on from NC_072871.1 coordinate 3,073,810, forward strand.
CAGCAACCTGTTAGAATCAATAATTTCAATAGTAAAGACGTCGAAGTCCCCATTGGTGGTTGTCCAAGAAAGGTTGAAGCTTTCAGGAGTAATGTCGGAAACGGTTAGCTCACCAACTTCTGGGTGTATTCCTGAGGAGGGAAACAACATTGGTCAGAAGGGGACAGCCCTGCACCTCCTCCTGCTCAGAAATGCTGTGCTTCTCTCTGCTCATGCTGGCAGCACTCCAAGCTGCCGTTGGAGAAAAAGGTTTGAGTAAATGCTTGCTACAAGCAGACAAGTACTAAGGGGAAGAAATCAAATGAAAGCATCTCAAAATGTTAAATAAGAAAAAAGAATTAAAAAAAAAGAAAATAAGCTTTAAAGCCATCAGCCATGAGTCTTTGAGGTCTGAGCATGAAAGCAGATGCAAAAGAACTGTTCTGAATGCCCCCGGGGCATTTGGAAAAGTCAGCTTCCAGTTTTAGGAGAAGCTAAAACTAGAGCTATTGCTTTATCCAAAGGAAAAGTTTGTGTTTTGTTTGCTCTTCTACTTTCCTTTTCAGCTTAAGCCTATGAAAGCTGGCATGTAACTTAGGAGCTGGAGCCAAAATGCAAAGCAGTGATAGCTGCCTTGAGGTTTCCTCCTCTCTGTAGACATCCTGATGCGTTACAGGAAGGCTCAGAAAATTCTTACAATTGGACATCCCCAGAAGGGAAAATTTTGAAAAGCTGGGTGCTGAGCATGACCCAGAAAGGGAAGGGAAAACCTCAGCAGGGCATCTTCTGCTGTTTTCATTAAGTTAATAAAAAGAGAGCACATTGCATATTTAGGCAGGACACCCATGATGTCTGTTTTCTTGTTTGTCCCTGTACAGCCTCCCTTGTCTAGCCACATTTGTCTGTTTTCAATGGGCAATCTGCTACCAGCTCACACTCAGGACTCTCAAAGCACAGGACTTCTAGCCTGCAGCGGCACACAGCCCAAGGCTGTGTCTTCTGCCAGACACGTTGCTACCTAAGCCAGGCGGCTTAAAGCGTTACTGAAACAAGCAAGCTCTACTGCGTTTAATGTTTTAATTTTGTTTAGTTCTTATGTGTACTTTTATCCCCTTCTGTGCTGGCTAATATGTGTCTAGGGAAATCAAATATGAGCAAGCTCTGGCCATCTGACAATCACAGGAGGTTGCAAAGGTCTGTAAGGAAGCCCAGAGGCAGCAGATATTCTCTACAAGAAATTATCTGAAGGAAGAGCCACTAGTGCCCCTTTATTGCCAATTAATTCATACCTTGATCATTACCAATGATCATAACACCTGGAAGAATCAGAGCGCCATACAGGATAGACATAAGTATACATTTACCTCCGACGGGCAAAGCTCATGATAAACTCTCATTTAAAACTGATGTCTTTCACAAGATCAGCTAGAAAATTATTTTTGTGGCTCTTGATTAGTTTCATGCAACCTTCTGATAATGTGAGGCCCACCTTCCTTCGGGCAGGTCAGTTTTATGCCAGGGTAGTTCTGCTGAATATGGTCTTCTTGCATTATTCCTTTTCTAGACCAATTGGCCTGTTGAACAACCTTACGTGGCTTAATATGATACTACTCTTGGTAGGAATTCACTTGTGGTTTTTTCCTATATGAGAACATATAGAAGGTGTCTGTCCTTGTCCTGGACACAGATGCACACACTATACTCCTGAGTTTGTATTTGCACAGAAGCTGGTGCATAATTTCAGAGGCAGCGTCTGAAGGGTAAAAACTAAGCATACTCTCAGGCTTTGATCATCCGGGCTATAAAGAACAGATTTTTATAATTTTACAAGGCAACCTGGGCTTTCTCAAGTGTGTACAGCAGTTGAGTTTTGCTGTTAGCATCAACCAGCAGAAAAGCAAGTAAAGGGAACAAACCAAGCCATTCTGAGGTGGGGAGAAAAAAGCATTCCTAAAAGCAAAGGGCTCCATGGGGGCACTGAGACTCTTATTGGAAAGTCTGATCATGAGACATTTCCATGCCAGAGATGTTCAGCCAAGCTTTAATGAGTTCAGTGCGCCCCATGCAAAGTCGACCAAGTGAGCAAGCTTTGCCGAGCAGTTGCAATAGCTCTGGCTCACATCCCCGTCTGCAAAGAAAGGGAGCCATGAGACTGGATGAGTGACTTGAAAAGATACCTGTCATGGTTTCAACAGAAAGGGGTTTGGTCCTGTAGCCTTGAATCACACCGCGAAGTGTGATGTTATAACGTGTGTTGGCCTTGAGGCCTGTAACATTCACAAAGTGCAGTCTGCCTGGGACTGTGATATTCCGGGTTTCTTCGGGACTGTCAGACTCCTGCACCTGAATGATAAAGTTCTCATAGGCCCCGTCGGCTGCTGTCCAGGTGAGCTGGAAACCATCCCAGCCAGTCTCTGATACTGATAATTTTCCAAGCTCAGGTTCCTCCTCTGAATAAGGACAGAGAGTCAATCAGTTACTCAGATTACAGACTAGTGGTGATGATGACATATTATTTAATGATGTTCTGTGTTAATGAATTTCACTTGGAATCAGTGACACGGAGATGCACCCACGCACACACATTTACATTCTCAGCTGCCCCAGAAAACTTGTAAAGTCTCTTCAGAGACATGGCAAAACAGAACAGTAAAAAAAGAACTGTAATAAGAAATAACCACATTAATACTAAAAGACTGCTTACAGAAAGCAGCTTATAGACCATCTTACAGCTGCAAATGTTTTGCCAACATTAATTACAACTCCTTATGAGAGAAGTAAGTATTACTATAACCACTTTACTGCACTACTGACAACTCAGTGTTTGCCATTATGAAGTGACAGTGAATACTGCAATAATGCCCACAGTAAGGGTAGGAAGACACTGAGTAGTTAGGATCCGGATGTTTATGCTTTTAATTGTGTCCACATGAAGGATGCTATTTATTCGTCCAAACTATTTCTAATCCAAAACAATAAAGAAGGGGAAAATTCCTCCATGTCTGCATGTCTTCAGTTTAATTGATTTGTCTTCCTTACATTACATCATTCTGTCCGCAAAACCTTCCTGGAGGCAGAGAAGCTTGGATTTTCAGAGTTACTGATATTAATCTCAAATCGAAATCCGCATTTGCAGAAATCAATATTCTCATATATCATTACCGGATGGCCACAGAAGTTGGGAACCATTAGAGCTAACTCTTTGAAGCTGCTAAATCTGAAAGTTTAGGTAATTTTCTCAGCAAGAATAGAAAGTCCTCTGTTACAGAGGAAATACAACCGATTCCTTAAAATCAGCAGGGAAAATGACAGAGTAATACCTGGTTTTTTCTACATGGAAAATCTCGCTATATGATTTATCATTGGCCTGTGGACTGTGATGACTTTCTAGCACTTTTCTGATTTACTTGCAATGTCGATACATAAGCATTATAATAAGAACAGAGTCTAGCTGAATAACCCCAATCTGCATGACTAAGAATTTATTAGAGACAGTGCTGGAGGGAATTGGATTGTAAACTTCAACTTTAAGCTTTATGCATATTTTAAGGCAGAAGGTAAAGGGGCCCTGGAATAAATGAAAATTAGGCTCAGCAACAGTACTCAGATTTTCCCCCTGTAAAAAACAGAGTGCTTATTGTATGACTGCTGCATAGCCTTATACAGGTAGATGGGGTTGTATTTTCAGAGGTTGAGAGCTCATAGATCACAGCCAATTATCTTCAGTGAGATTCAGTAATGTATAGTAAATTGCTACTACTCAGGAACACAGAAGTTTCGACAAGCTTTTCCCATCCTGTTTGAAAGGAAGAGATTGTTTATGAAATAATACAATGATGTTCATACCCCCCCCCGCCCCAAAACATTAATCCAGAGCTGTTTTGCTTTATCAGGAACAGAAATGAGACACATTGAGGCAAAACATGAATCCTGTCAAAATAGCACCATTTAGCTGAAAAAGAAAAAGCAGGACAGAAAAGGAACAGGTTGTATCAGAAATAATGATCTTTAGGTGGCAACAGAAACAAATAAAACAAACACATTTCCTTAAAATGAGAACGAAACTAAACCAAAAGTTACAGTAAGGTAAAATCTTTTAAGTAAAATAAGTAATGCAGTAATCATCACAGCTTAAAAGCAATTCAGATTTCTCTGAAGAGTGCTCAGTTTCATTCGCCTCCTAGATACAGAGTCCCTTTTCCTCCCGTTTGTTTCTCATGCATGTCTGAAACGGAAGCGCACGCAACCCCATCATGCTCTCTAGGGACCAAGAGATTCTCATACAAAATCATGCACCAACTTGGACTGTTGGAGATCTCCAAAAGCCTCATCCATAAAGCATCCAACATATATGACAATATCATGGCAAACGATAGCAAGGGATGATGTTTCTTTAAAAAAAAAAAAAAAAAGAGAGAACAAACCATTGAGAGTTGAGACTGCTCTAGCCTTGTAGTAGATGTGAAATAATCTGCGTGTTTCTATGTAAATATTTTATCTCATGTTGTGAATTTAGTTTTGGGTGATGGACCGGTACAGTTATTCGTCTCCACCTAGATTCTCCAGATATGAATTTACACAGTGGTATTTTGATCATTATTTAACTGAGCCCTGTGGCTATAGGCCTGCTTCCTCATGAAATTCATGTAATAGGGATAAGAGATGGAAGTTTTCAGAAAGGTATACTCCCAATGTGTTACAATCTTTTTTTTCTCCGACATCACCACTTCCATGCCAATGCTGCAAACTGCAACCTCCTTGCAATCCTTCTTGTGTTTGAGCCACAATCCAGATAAATACCTGTAGCATCTTGCTATTTTCATGTGCTCTGTAAATAGCAGATGCATCAATGTCTCTCTTTGCATGCAATTTGAAAAGAGAGAATTGATGCTACATCACCTTAAAAGCTGCATGGGGCATTGCCCATGCTGCACCACTCAAGGCTCTCATTCCATAGCAATAAGAGTTTTATCCCGTGCAAAAGGAAGAAAGAAAAAAAAAACCTAAGAAAGGCATCACTCACAAAGCCTAGCATTTCTGCAGTGGAACAGCAGTAGGAGAACGAAGTTCTGTATTTCAAAGAAGAAAAGGAACATATGGCTAATGAATCTATAGAAAATACCTGTAGCAGCTAGGGCTTCCAGGGACCAAGAGAGCTGACCTTGAGTGCTTCCATGGAGGTTAATCTGGTATTGTGTGCCAGCTGTGAGACTGGTAATTTCTGTTTCTCGATGGTTTCCCGGCAAAAAGATTTCCTGTGTTCTGTTTAAACTGGACAGGTCTTTCAGAGTGATAAAGAACTGATCAAATACCTCATCCTGTGCTGCCCAAGACAGGGTGAAACTACTGAAAGTCCTGTGTGTTATATTAAGATCATGAAGAGCACCAGTGGCTTCTGAGATGGGAAGGTCAGTGGGCACCAAAAGCAGAGCATGAGAATCAGTGCTGGGGGTTGTTAAATAACTTAGCTCTGTAGGTGCAGGGCTGGTAGGATTAAATGACGTTTCACTGTTTGAGTCTCCAGCTGTTGTGACTAGATGTGCTAAACAGAGGTAAATTACAAGTTAAAATTTCCTGATAATAAACCCCCAAATATACCAAAAGACAGCTAACATCTGCTACAAAACAGTTTGTGTACTTTGCATTAAAGAGTTCTAAGAACAGAGAAAACAGATGGGTACTTCTTTTTTGGAGACTGAATCCAGGCCACAAGCAAAGGCAGCATCACCAAGCACAACATGGTTCTCCCACAACCACACTAACTACCAGATCCAGAGCAACCACCATTAAACACAGAGATGAGCTGAAATGCTTCCAGCAGAGAAATGGGCACATCCTCAGTTGATGTAAATCCGTACACTTCAACTACCTTCAAAGAAGTTTGCTAATTTACATCAGAGAGGATTTGAACCCAAAGTCTCAAACATGCCTTTTATCTTTACTACGGCATGTCACAAACCATAAGTGGAATGCATGCCAAATATTGCAAACGTATTCAGATCCAGCCTCAGAAATCAGCCACAGCAGAAGCATGCTAAATCTCATCCTAGCCAATCAAAAACAGACTTGGAGGAGTTATCCATCTGGATACATGCAGAATTTTCAAAAAAGACAGAGGGACATACATCCTTACCTAAAAACCAAGACAGAACGAACTTGAGCAATCTTTCTTTAAAGAGATTTAAAGGAATGGAAGGGAAAAAGACTTGGCCTTCAACATGCTGAATGATCTGTGAACATATCTTGCAGTACAGTCAGATTCTGAAAATCTGAGAACTGTGGAGATCACAGAGAATGTGTTTCTGATCACAGCTGCAAGGCAACAGGCAGGTGATTTTTCTGACATGCAGAATTATCTCCTCATTAGTGGAAAACCACATCATTTCACACCTCAAGGACTGCCTTGCTTTCATGCTCCACTTGCATTCAATTAAGAGAGCACAAGTCATCTACTACCATCAATCAGATCAGCACAAATATGTACTCAGGATTCAGTATCTGTCTCCAAATTCACACATGTATCAGAAAAAAAAAAGGTTTCAGAGGAGAAAGATCAATTAAAAATGCTTTAAAATAAATGCAGAAATGTTATCTTGAAAATATACTCTCAGGACAAATACAGATGTAGAAACATTGTTTTCTGCTCACCTCCAGGAAGGAGAGAAGCCTGTGAGGCAAACATTTATATTTAGATATATCAGTGATATTCTTGACTCAGGTAAGGGCCCTCCTTAAGTGACCCCAGCACATGATCCGAACCAGGCCCTAAATATGGTGCAACCCAAGGACAGGCATGTTGTCATCACGCCAGCATACCTGCAATGGTAACCCTGGCATAAATCCCTCCTTCTCAGTAGACGGAGCATCAGAAATACCTGCCTGCACCAGGGTTACTAAGCTCACGTAACAAAGCAGGAAGACATGCAGCGTGGCACCGTTAGCCTTCTGCGACTCTCAGCTGCTTGTGCACAACTCGATGCCAACCAGCTCTTTCCTATTCTGGGAACAGGCAAAAAACTGGCATCAAGCAAGTGCACTGGTACTTGGTCAGCCTTAAGGTTGTCTACTTAGCATGCGTAGTGGTAGCTGGGTTTTACTGTGGAGTATTTCTGCAGAAGACATGCATAGAGCGAACAGACCAGTGGGGAGGAAAGGGCAGTAGTGCATTACACATCTATAGCTCCATGCTGTGGATGGTCCCACTCGGAAACTGCCATGCACCCTGAATTGGAAACCTAGGACAAAACATCCAAAAACACAAGGGAAAAAGAAAAAAACCAGGCTGGCATTATGCTCCTGATATACCAAGGATGCCTGAGAAAACCCTGTGTAATATTAGTCAAAATTGGCTTCTCATGGTCCCTCATTTTAGTTGACCACTCCTACTGACATTTCTCCCAGGTTCCTGCCCATTACACTATGACCACACAAGGACTTGATTTCTCTAATCTGAACGGGAAATACAGCAACAGTTCAACTGCATTATACAAAAACTGAGGGACCAACCACCTAATTGGCATTTGCATTCAGAATTTTGTTGTCACAAGTGGGTTAATTTTATTGTGCCAGCTTTGACAACGACATGGGAGGTTGCCGTGTACAGATTGTCTCATGGACCATATGTGATTATATGCAGTTATATTACCTCTGATTTTTTTTATGACCTAATTCTGAATATTCCCTTGGGTTTAATGACTTGACTGCACAAATGAATTTGTGGACGAGAAAGAGTGGTCTACCTTCTACACACACATATAAACACACATATACCCCACATTAAGTCCATTAAGCTTTGTGTACAAACATACAACAGATAGAAAAATGAAAATTATATGAATACATGAAAATGATAGTAATACATGACAAATACTCTGATGCCACAGACGGTATCAGTGTTCATTGTTTGACAGATAGAATACTATAACAGAAAATCTGGAAAACAATCAAACTGTAGGATAACAAGACCAACGGAGTTCAAACACGTGACTTAGCAACTAGAGGAATAGATGGGGAGAAGAGAAAGAGAGCTCTCGGAGCCCTAGGTGGGTGGGTGACAGCCAGGTAGAATGATTCATGGTGGCAAGATAAATGAATAGTAGATGCCAAAGAACTGAAAGCTATGTAGAAGGGAAAGTGGATGGACAACAGACGCTCACTCTTTCTTAGACTGGAATACTTCTCAATATCATTCTCTTAGTAAAATCTTCAGGCTGAATATGGCCTGAATATGTCTATACTGCTGTTGCTGGCCTTTTGAGGAATTCCATTGTAATGCTTCACTGGCAATTTTACTAAAAAGAATGTTAATGTCCTGCCAGGACATTTCTCCAGTTACCCGGGATAGAGCAAACAGTATTCCGTATTATTTCTTGCATCTGTCTCTTGGATTTTAGATTATTTTCCAAGAGGGACTATCAGCCAGTTTCACTGCGGAGTCTCTCATCAGCTCAAGCACACAGTAAGACATGATGGCCTACCAAGGAATTTATATTCTTTTCAGATGCCTTTGGCTAAATGGCTTTCCCCTCTCTCACCCAGCTGATTAAACTGGGCTTACAGTGCCCAGCAGCCCTGAATTTCATAAAGAAAGCATCGCAGTATATCACAGGCCAGAAATACTACAGTAGCTACCACTAAAAATCCTCATACTGAAGTCAGGTTCCAGATAGTCTTAGCAGAGGAATCAGCTGAAGAAACAGACAATCTTTACTGGCGAAATTATTTTCCCAGTGGTCAGCACTGTAGTTTCCCATTGACCTGGCTCACCTAATTATTCCTCCTGATGTTTCTTTGAGTTTGTATAAAAAAAGGTGGCGCAATCTAAGACTAGTAGAAGCCAGGAGAGGAAGAGGGACTGACGCACAGCACAGACAAAGGTCTTTGGTAAACAGCATAAATCTTCTTAAAAACTTTCAACAGAATGGAAAAGTTACTTCTCCAAGCCATGCTCCTATGTGCAACTCATTTCCAGAGGCAAGACAGTATCACATCCACGATTCATCAGCAGTTGCTGCACAATCTGGGTCCTTCAGCAGAGGAATTTGAGGTAGGTGTTTGGTTTCTCTAACGTCCACTCATTTATCTGCACAGGCCGCTCATGCCTGATGTATTACCATCCCTCCTCCTCTAGGACCCACATTGTGCAATGCAGGCAGGGTTCCAGAACCAGAGCAAGAAAGAACAAAGCTGCAGTCTGACTGCTTGGCTTCCTCAGAGCTGGGTTACGTGCTCACCCTACAGATTAGTTGTTAATCTGGTGTAACATTCTCAAGACATGCTGCCAGAAAGGTCCCTCCAACTAGTAAAATGGCTCATTTTCTTTGTTTTCTGAAGTGGTTCTAAATCAAAACCTTAGTGCCATGCTGGGTGGGACCTCTAACAAATAAGCAGTACCCTAGTTTGTGATACCTTTGTTAATAACAGAAAGGAGGTACCTGTTGTAGCCACAGCTTCCAGAGGAGAAGAGCGCTGTTCTCCAGCCAATCCATACACCTTGAGTTTATAGGAAGTGTTAGCTTGGAGGCCGTCAGTCACAGCACCTAGGGATTCTCTGGGCGGGAAGGTTTCTGCAGGGGGCCCAGCTGCCAATGACACTTCCTCGTACTCCACCACAAAACTACTGTAGACTCCTGTATTCGCATACCATGAGACACTAAAGCTGTGGTCTGTTACCCTCGAGACCACAAGGTCCCTCAGTGCATCCTCCTGCATCCCTGAGGCCTCTGGAGCAAGAAAGCTCCTGGAGGCAGAAAGCTCCTCTGGGCCAGGAGTCATTGCCTGCATTAGGGTTAGACTATATAGAGCTACAAAAACAAACAAGCAAATGGCAGTGTGAAATATTCAGTCTTTCCTTTTCAGCAAAACAAAATAACATTTAGCAAACTGTTCACTTTATAATCTTTACCATCCCTTGAATGCAGAACCATGGACATCAGTTAAAAAAAACTTTGTCACTTGAGCTGCGCTTCATCCGTATGAAGAGACAGACGTAACACAAGGCTGCCACCCTATACTATGGAGCATTTTGTGACATGTCCTTTGCTAGAGGTTCATGAGCTCTGAATGTTTCAGCTGTCTGTATGTGGAGAGTTGATATACATAAAAAGATATCAGGAAGAATGTGAGAGGGGAGAGGAGGCACCAACAGAAGATCTTCAGCTCTGGGGCCGAAAGAAGCTTTGATCTCAGTGATGAAAACTCATTATGCAAACAAATACAAATAGCGTGTGGTAGACTCCTGAATACGTGCTGGCAGAGAAGCCAGACTGAACCATCAAGAGGCTGGGAACAATACAAGATGAAAAATTGGTAATCTGGAGAAGCAAATGAAACTCTGAAAAGAAAAACTCTCAGCCCTTCCACAGTCCCTGGCTCCCCTGTTCAGTGGGGATGGCACATGCCCCTCAACAGCAGGACTGTCTCCTCCACCCACTGAGAAGAGCTAGTCCAGTCCTAGCCCTGCTACTGGCATTTTCCACTTCAATCATTCCTCTCTGTCCCTGGTTGCTCCAAGTACTCTCTCCAGCAGTGCAATGGACCTGAGGTCCCCCATAGCTCTGCAAGAGAGAGTAAAACAACAAGTTTGTTTGGCTTAGCCTGAGGACTTCAGGACCTCCCAAATACTGGGAACATGGATAAAGAGGACTGACTTGAGGGTGGATGACAAAGTAAACTGAAGAAGAGACCTCTTGTCTTATACCCCACAGGCTTACAGAGCATTTCTGCCTCCCCATGTTCCTGTGTTTGGATTAGTCCATTCCTGCGCAGGAGAAAGGTCACAGTGACAGGTTATGTCAACTACTGCTGTTGCTTCTAAGGAGCCCACTGCAGAGAACTCTTTGTTTACTGGCTGCTCTGAGTAAAGACTTAAAACAAATACACTGGGCAGATGAATGCATTTATAAAAAAACCCCAAAAACCAAACCAGGAAAAAGAAGCCACCTTGTGAGACCTTGGAAGCTGGTACTGGAAAGACCAGACTGTGAAATTCCACAGCGTGTTGTTTCTGCCTTTTCACCATCTACGCATACTTCGAGACCACTCAGCGTTCAGGCAGATGGAGAAACAGATAACTCTGGAAAAATCAAAGCCTGCTGGCTCCAGCCACATAAACCTTCAGCTTCCTTTGGTATGTGTATGCCTCGAGGCTTCCTCATTTTTTTCCTACATTGGATACAGGCCTGACTTATCCATCAAACAAGTAATTCAGTACTGATTGTTTTCTGTAGTTTACACCTTACCGTGTAACTCTCTGCTGTACTGGATTACTTGATTCTATAAAGTATTCAGAGGTTCTGCTGGCATGAACACTACCAGGGAGTATGAAACCAGTTTTGATCAGTTAAGCTTTATAGTTATTTATTTGTAAAATCCACAACTTCTGGCATGTGTTTACCTCATAGATGGTCTTTGGGGAGAAAAGCATAAACACCTTGATATCTGCTAAGGACAGCAATTGTAGCCCAGTTGATTCTAATGTCACTGTCTCTGCTTGCTTACAGCAGTTAAGGCTCTGCCTCACAGGATTTAGCCTGAAGGCACCTGAAGATTCAGGACTTACTTGTGTTCTACACCGAGATATAATTCTGTACGCAACAAGTTTTGGGTCAAAGCGTTTCACAAAGAATAAAACCTTATCCAATAAGTAGTCCACTGATACTGGTTAAGTAGAATGGTTTGTACAAATGAAGATGGTAGAAATAGATCCCTTCTTTGTAGACAAATGTAACAGTCATGGTATCGAATGGAAATGGTGACTGTGACCAGATTTGTGGCAGAAGCCTTTCTCCCTTTTGGATGAGAAAACTGAAAAAGGGCAACATCAGAGCCCTGTTGACTCTGCTGAAGCATAACAGGTGGGAGCATGCTGTGAAGAGAATTCATTAGGCAGGAATAAGCAATGTGAAATACATTGTAGTTGCTCTTCCTCTCAGTTTTTGGCTGTAGAAAACAGAACAAGTTATAAGACATAATACACAAAATACCAGACTCATTTAAAACAAAGGATGAGGTCTGCATTTCCTGCAGGACAAATAGCTGTGTACCTTGTGAGTCTTCTCAAAGGATATGCAAGAAATCATGGAGAACATGGAGCTAAACACAGTAAGTCGGGAAGTACACAGCTATCCCTCAGTTCAGTCTATCATGCCAGACAGAGCTAAGTCTGCTCTGCAGGCAGTTGACGTTTTTAAATAATACCCGTGACCTGGTGCACGGCACTCATAAAAAGCTGTTACTCACCAGTAGAACCCTTGACAGTTGTGGGTTTGCTTTTGTGTCTGCCTTTCTCCGCCACCAGACTAATGGTGTATTCCTTCCCTGCCTCCAACCCTCGCAGGATAAAAGAGGTGCTGTCTATGGGGATCTCCACTTCATTCTTCTTTCCTGAAGGGCCAACGTAAATGAGGCGATAACGATCAAACTTGGCCACTGGTCTTCTCCAGCGAAGGGATAAGGTGGTTTCAGTGGGATCACTGACTTCCAAGTCCTTGGGGTTATCAAGATCTGCAGGTTAAAAAAAGCAAAGTTGAGGTGTCTCTGAACTGCCTTGGGACAGTTTTTCAGGCATTTGTAGACAAAGCAACATCTATGCTGGGTGTTTAGCAATGGCTCAATGTCTTATCCATCTTTTGGAGCTTTTGAAGCCCTGTTGCTTGATATAGGTAGAGGATGATGAAGTCCTCTTTTACAGACAAACCACATTAGAACAAATTTCCCCCACTTGCTCTCACTTCAGCAGGCACTGCATGAAGGAAAGGCAGAATTTAAGCCTTCAGAGAATTCAGTGGGGCGATGGGGGACATTGAGAGAAAAATCCTGGATTTGAAGGGCAGTCAGGACTATTGCAACCACTGAGGCTGCACTCTTTGTCAGATCAATCTTCTGGCCATAACCACCATTCTGGACAGAAGCCATCATAATTAGAGGATGGGCAGAGTAATCAGTGTAAGCATAGTTACCAATAAGGAGCTCACCTGGAGATGAAACTCCCAGAGCATTAGGAGATCCTCATACAGGAAAAGAAAGCCAGATTCAGAGGTCAAGATCTTTGGGGAAATGTTTTTTTCTTTCTCTTGAGGGGAAATGTCCCAGTGGTACCAAAAAGAAATCAAGAACTTTCTAAAATATTTCTTACAGAATTACTCGGAAAGGAAAGAAACATCAAACTGGCTCCACCTGATTTGCTGCTTCCTCCAGAGCACAAAGGAGGATCAAGCTACTCACCAGTGCCAGCATTAATGGTAGCAGGAGCACTTTCCCTGTCCTGTCTCACTGCTGTCACTCCAATGCCATATTCAGTTCCAGGCCTCAAACCTAAGAGATGAGGAACAGAAGTATGAGTTCCTGCCCACAGAATATGCCTACAGGCATTTGTTTAAATAAGGAAGCCTGAATGTATGCAAGGTAAGATACATGCTTTCCTGTGTATGCAGAAAATCAAGGTTTTAGTTGACCCTCCAGCTGATCTGATGTTAATAGATCTTTTTTCATGTACATGCCAAAGGATAAAGATTATGTCTGACTGAGATTGCATTTTGGACACTGTGCAAATGCATAATTAGAGATAGTGTCTACTTTCAAGAGCTTGCAATATAGGTACTTCTGCCGAAGAAAAGCAGCTTGACATCCATATGCCATGGAGAAAGTACCATAACCTAGCCTTGCAGGCTGGTAAGGCAACTTGCAAACACACAGAAAAGTTGCAGACAGGCATCAGTAAATACCGTCCCCAGAACTTGCAAAAGCCTTCTGAACTTGGGGATGTGAAGCCATCTGCACAAAGGCATAGTTACCTAGAACTCAGGGAACTGACTAGTGGGATTCAGAGATGCACATGAAAGTGAAATGGCTACACACCTTCTGTTGGCTAGTTACCCATCTGCAGGTGTGTAAATATATATCACACATATTGTAATTTAATTGCTTGTACTCAAAACACGTAACCTCTGCTTGTGTCTCTTATGTATAGTGACTAAAAGGACATTTTTTCAATGCACGACTGCGCTCTAGGGTGATGGCAGCAGCATGACATTAACAACAGTCTCTCCATTCCCCTACCTGTGAGTGTAGCTCTGGTTGTTGCTTGGTTGCCCTTTGGCACTGTGATCTCAGCATGGTCTCCACCGGAGATGGGAGCAAACTTAATTCGGTAGTTATCAATATTTGCATGGCTGTTCTTCCACTCCAAAGTAATGCTATTGTCTGTCTGTGATACCCGCTTCAGGTTTCTTGGAGCATCCAAGTCTGTAATCAATCGACCAATATATAAATAAATAATTAAATAGGAATAATTCTCTTATGACAGCAGTCTCTTATGACAGTACATTTAGAAGGTGAAATGATCCATAAAGCTGAAGTTAAGTTTCATCTCACATGATACCACTATGTTCTTGACCACATCAAGCAGATTTCTTTTAGCATGAAGTAGAGAGTTCACTAGCTTTGGGAAAAAAAATAAGTGGAAGAAATTCAACTTTTATCTCCTGAGACAAAGATGTTTTCAATTTTAGTAATGATTTTTTATTACAAAATAGGCTTGTGGAAAAACATATTTGGATGAAAATACTGTTTTTTCCTTTATAAATAACAGACCTTTCAAAAGGAAAAAGGCTGCTAAGAAAAAAAGAATTTATCATCTTCAGAACTTCTGTTCAGTATATATCTTGCAATCATGGCTGAAAGGAACTCTAAATCTCAAAAAAAAAGGTGAATATTATGTAGAAATTCAGTGGGCTTTCACTGTTCATAACTATAGTAGACTTAAATCCTGCTCTGAATGAACAACTACAGTTTGGGATGAAAAGGAAGCTATTTCTTTATGCACTGTTTACTCAGCTCTCTTAATGCATCAAACCTCGGTAACATGCTAAAAGACCCACACTTCCATAAGGCATTCCCAGCATCACTAAGGAGCAAAGTAAATTTTTAAAAGCGTAACAGAAAACATTTGCAGAACTGAAGGAGGAAAAAAAGCAAAGTTCTCTGCTAATCTGTTACACACTTAGACAAAGAGGAATAAGGTCTTAGATGGAATAGGAACCATGGAAGATATTTAGCTCAGCAGAGAGGCAAGTAATCCAGAAGAATTTGTTTCTTGAAGTAGAGATTTAGGGTATGATGAGCAAAAGCTTCTAAGTGACTTAATAACGTAATTCCCATTTTCAAAATACATACTTGGGGGGGTATAAATATTTTGTTGAGCCAGTAAGGTATAAAAGGCACAGAAAACATTCTCCATTTTCATGTACCTCTGTAAGAGTGCTGATTCTGTGTTGGTGCCGTAACTATCAACTCAAGCAACATGACGCAAATAGCACAGGAAGATTGATGGTGACTGCATTACCCTCCCAGAAGTCTGGATTGGTATCCAAGCCTCTTACCTGTGACAAACACTTCTTTCATGGGGTCGCTTTCCATGTCCCCTCGACGAGAGATAAGTGTCACTTCATACTCTGTGTGTGGCCTCAGGTTTCCAATAGAATATTGGTTTTCATCTTCAGAGAGGTCAATGGTTGTCCTGTCCCCTGGAATATCCTTGGGGCCATAAGTGAGCTCTATGCCTTCGATTTCAGCCAAGGGTTTGGACCACGTGATGAGAGCTGTGCTGTCTGTGACATCTTTTGCTTCAATCTGGCTAGGGGCATCAAGCTCTGTTACGAAGAGATTAAAAGGTGGGGTTTTTTAAAGAAATCTTGCCATATTCTTGTGCTTTTAATTGCTGATTCAGACCAAAATTAAAATGAGTGGCATCTACCACCTGAAACTTATTTTCATTTACTTTCTTCCTTTACTTTTTATAGTTGTAGAAGAAAGTGCCAAATGGAGTCAATTCATCAGAAGCAAATTCATCAAAATTCATTAACATCAGAAGCTTCCAAAGGAAAGACATGCAGGAACCCTAAAAGATTCTCCATCCACAAAACAGAAACTCTCCTTTAAATAATTTCTTCATGCAAATATGACCAGCATGAAAGAAATTCTAGTTCCTGTTGATGTACGTTTTTAAAAAGAATAAAAGTGCATACTGCTTGCTACCCTTCTAGTTAAACATAAATTTCCTTTCCTCTTCAAACAGGTAATCTGGAAAGGAATTAATTTCTCCTCATGTATTCTTCATTGGCAGCTCTACTACTTCCTTTTCCCTGCCTATCAATTTACAGTATAGAGCTTGGCTTTCTTTTTGTTTAAAAACTCCCTAGGCTACCCCGAACAGCAGTTGTTTTATTGGTGGCACTACAGCAAATGCAGGTTGTGCTTACTTGTGGTTATCACTCTGGATAGTCCTGGTCCTCTGGTATTGTTTTTCACTATATGGAGGGATACATTATACTGTTGCCCTGGTGCCAAACCTGGCTGCATATAAGATGTCTCTGGCCTTTTCAAGCTGCTGGTTATATCTCCATTATCATCCTTTTTCTGTAACACATGGAACAATCAGTTAGTATAAATATAAAAAATCCAGGATCCTTCACTTATATATGGCCTCCATACAAGAAACACTGCTTCCTTACCATATTACGGAAGACCAGCTCCCAGCCATCAAACGAAAAGTTCAGAGGATCCCACTCCACCTGGACAGACGTTTCTCTAACAGATTTGAATTTCAGACCTTCTGGAGCAGGCAGATCTGTGACAGAAAAAAAGGATATCATTACATGAGCAACAAGTTCCCATAAATAGGGCACTGGGGGTGGGACATCTTTCCACCACTATAAATATCTACCATGTAGGTATCTGCATCTGAGATGTTTAAACCCTCTTCACAGCCAGTGTCTATGGAGAGACATTCCTCTGACCTCTTTTAGATGTCACCTTAGAGTAAAATGAATTTTGCCCTAGAAATCTCTTTTTTTGCCATCTTGAAAGAAGCCTAGTGTGGACATTGAAGTTAGGTAAGATGAATCATGCCCCAGGTCTCTCAAAATTAGCACAGTGACAGAGGTCAAAGAGCATCTTCTGAGGCTGGGATATTTAGATATCACCGTGGTGTGCACAATACAAAAAGGAAGATGAACAACAAAAGAGCAGACAGGCAGATAGAAAGTAAGTTGTGGCAGAACACACTGGAAATGCAAAACAAATATAACCTCTATTTTAGTCAAAATAGTTTGAATCCAAGTGATTTCATATTGCTCTTGTATACGCTACTACATTTTTATATTTTTCAGGAAGCATTACCGGATTTTAAAAATGTACCTTATTATGAAGAAGCCAAGGGTCTTAAATTACAAAGACCCCATGATATTCATTGGGAGGCACTACAGAGAGCAGAAGCGCTAGTGAACTGTACTTTTCAGACAGTCATTAGTATTGGAAAAGAATAGAAAATGAAAGTGTAGAAGACTGTCTTTGTCGAGAACACAAGATGAACTGAAAACAGAAAACACAAAAGAAATAATACCCTAAAAAAGGGATGCAAATAAATACATACTATAGAACAGACAAAAGAATGAATACAGGGAATATTAAACTCACATGTTGCTACCCTGGCACTGACTGGAATGCTCTTCTTGTTTTTAAGGATTGCAAAGACTCGGATAAAGTATTCTACGCCTGGCTCCAGTTCATGAATAGTGGCAGCTGTCTGGTTTCCTGGCACGGTGAACTGCATATCTAAGCCACCACTGCTGGTAGGGACATAGGTGATGAGGTACTCATTGACGAGATTCTCGTGCTTCCATTCCAGATTTACAGTTTTATCTGTTATGTTTGTCACAGTCAGTTCAGTTGGAGGAGACACTAGGAAGGGGAAAAAACAAAAAAAAAAAACTTATAAGAAGTTTTCCAGGCTCAGAAAATAACAACTTACCCAGTTTCACATTTTCCCATGAGCAGTTTATAAGAATCATCTAACAAACAGGGAATGGGGAAGCCATGTCACACAAATTAGCCACTTGAAGAAAGGAATGTTCAGCTGATGAAAACTACAGACATTTCTAAGAGTCATGGGCCAATTTCTACTCATACACTTGCACACAACCTATGGCTGACTGTGTTCCAGCTCCTCCTCTCATGGCTACTGCACAAGACTACTATAGCTGGGTCCCTCGGGATTCAGATGTTTAATTCAACTGCCAGCAACACATGATTTTAAGGCTGGAAGTCCTGGGGCTTGGATACACAGAATTGCACAGGTTTTCCAAGGTAAAATAAAACATGATTATTTTTGTAAATACTTTCAATAGATTACTCCACATTTGCAGGCGCAAGAGCACAAAATGTGGCTTGGAAGTCTTCCAGAAGGAGGAGGTGAAAAATGGGAATTTCTTTTCAAGGGTATTCATTGTCTTTTATAATGTTCCTTACCCCAAAGTACTCTTTGATTACTCTACAAAGATCTCAGTTCCAAAATTTCTCCCCTGGGATCTACTAAAGAAAACTACCTCCTTTATAGTGTAATGCCTGTCATTATCTAGCTGCCAAAATTTTCTATCAATTTCCATAGAGTCAGTGGTACTGGGAAACTAAGCATGTGGCTTTATAGCTAAGTTTCCACTACAACTGTTTCCATGATTTTACTCTAAGCTTTTGTCAGCTCTAACATACACACACACACACACACACACACATATATATATATAAAATCAAGGGGAGTTTTCAAATATATATATGCAACATACCATTGGAGCAGTCGTCTCCCATGTAACCATCCTCACAGACACACCGTCCGTCAATGCAGCGGCCCACGTTGTTGCAGTTGTTGGGGCAGGACTGTTCACGGCAGTCCTCCCCTGTGAAGCCCTCATGGCACACGCAGCGCCCGTCAATGCAGCGCCCACGCTGGTGGCAGTCGTTGGGGCAGGACAGCTCACCACAGTCCTCCCCCGTGAAGCCATTGTCACACTCGCAGCGCCCCTCCACACAGCGCCCACGGTTGTGGCAGTCTTCAGGGCACCGCAGCTCCCCACAGTCCTCCCCTGTGAACCCCTCGTCACACATGCACTGCCCATTGACACAGAGTCCACGGTTGTTGCAATCGTTGGGGCATCGCAGCTCACCGCAGCTGTCCCCAGTGAATCCCTCGTCACACACACACTGCCCATTGACACAGCGCCCACGGTTGTTGCAGTCATTGGGGCACTGTAGCTCCCCACAGTCCTCCCCAATGAATCCTTCATGGCACACACACTGCCCGTTGACACAGCGCCCACGGTCGTGACAGTCGTTGGGGCACCGCAGCTCCCCGCAGTCCTCGCCCAGGTAACCCTCGTGGCAGATGCAGCGCCCACCCACGCAGCGCCCACGGTTGTGGCAGTCCTTCGGACACCTCTTCTCACTGCAGTCATCCCCCACGAAGCCCTCGTAGCAGACGCACAGCCCATTCTCGCAGCGCCCGTTACCATTGCAGTTGTTAGGGCAGGTCAGCTCCCCGCAGTCCTCCCCGGTGAAGCCCTCTTCGCAGAAGCAGGTCCCGTTGATGCAGCGCCCACGGTCAAAACAGTCATTGGGGCAGATGAGCTCACTGCAGTCCTCGCCAGTGTAGCCTTCATTGCAGACACACTCGTTGTCCACACAGCGCCCACGGTTGTGGCAGTTGTTGGGGCAGAGGGGCTCGCTGCAGTCCTCGCCGGTGAAGCCCTCGTCGCACACGCACTGGCCGCTCACACACCTCCCATGCACACCGCACCCCTGGGAGCAGAGCTCTTCGCTGCAGTCTGTGCCTGTGTACCCCTCAAAGCACACGCAAACCCCATTCACGCACTTGCCTTGGTCGTTACAGTCAGATGGGCAGGTGGCCTGGCTGCAGTCCTCACTGGTGAAGCCTTCGTTGCAGATGCATTTACCCTGGACGCAGAGGCCCCGGTTGAAGCAGTTGCGCGGGCAGTCCAGTTCGGAGCAGTTGGGGCCTTTCCAGCCGGGCTCACAAATGCAGCCACAGATCTCGATGCTGTAGTTGCCATGTCCACTGCAATAGGGTGTTGTGTCCAGGCGACCTGTACCAAGGACGCAGAAAACCCATTACTCCCCTTGGCTCTGGGATGTGTTAAGCCAGTGTGGCACACACAACCAAAAAGGGGTCTGATATTCCCAGCTCCCTGCAGGACATAATTTCCAGAATCACTAAAGCTTTTAAATGATAATTCCTCCTCCTTTCTCTAGTGAGATTTAGTTTACCAGGAATGCTTTAATTTGCGCTAATGCTAGGGAAGAACCCCTGCCAACTACTTGGTAAATGAACATGCTGGATTTCTCTGCCCTTCTCAAAATCCCTCTTCCAGTGTCTGAGCAGCTTTCCTGACTGCTTCACTAGGGCATGCACCATGAAGCATTATTCACCAATTCACTCCAGAATATAAAAAGCCAGGCCGCACACTGTATCATCAACTGCGAGACCGGCCCTGAGGTCAGAGGCACAGGTTAATACTGAGAAGACCTGTGTTTTCTCTCTTGTATTACTAATCTCTTACCTCAGTTTAAAAAACAGCTGGAAGGATACCTATTTCCCCCTTCTCTAACTATTTCTGCCTGTCTATTGCCTTATGTCCT
Organism: Grus americana; assembly: GCF_028858705.1. Taxonomy (NCBI): domain Eukaryota; kingdom Metazoa; phylum Chordata; class Aves; order Gruiformes; family Gruidae; genus Grus; species Grus americana. Next base: position 3,094,276 of record NC_072871.1, read on the forward strand.
GCTGTATTTTTATTGGTCTCTATTAAAGAAAACTTGGAAACAAAACCGGTTACATTGGCAGCTTACTCAAAGGGACAAAATGTGGAGCCAAGAGCTTGCACTGCATGAGTTTTAATCTTAACTCCGACACAGATTGTCACCATGCCCAAGTGCCATACATGCTCAATGCCACAGCTACAAAGCAGCCCAGGCAGACTTCCGACCCACAGGTTCATAAAGCTGCAAAATTGTGAATGAGTGTATCTTGCAAGCTGGCCAAATACATTCCCAGTTTTGATTACGTTTCAAATTTAACAAGGTTGGCTTTTACTCATTCTTGAAACAGATTTGAGTATCTGCTCTAAACAAGATCTACAGCCAGCACAAGAATTTCCCCAAGAGCAGCTCCCCGGTCTGCCTTACCTTCTACTGCCTGGGAATTAGGACAGCATCCAGCCCCGCTGGCACACTGCTCCCGTAGGGAGGATACCAGCCCCTCCAGCTCCTCTAGTCTGCTCAGCAGATCCTTAATGTCTGGGGCAGCTGCGCAGCCACAAGCCCGGCGGGGAATGTTAATACGGTGCGTGAAGACAATCTGGTTCTCCTCATTCACCGTGTGCTCCTCGTAATTCTTGACAGGTTCAATTTCCGCCTTCAGGTCTGCATCACCGCTCGCTGTATCCAGGTCCACAGAGCAAAGGGAGCCAGCAGGCAACTTAATGTTGTAGACATGGTTAAAAACTACAGGCTGATTATCCTCTGGCAAGGTCACATTTAGCCCAGTCTCCCGCTTCTGCCGGATAATTCGCTTGATGAGTCCACCATTGACATGCTGGTACAGCAAAGCTAAGATCGCACAGGCCAAAACCTGGGTGGGGAGTCCCATTGCGCTGCTCAGTTCCTTTTCAAAGCTGATGGAGTCTTATATATATTTGGCCTTTGCAGTCTGGAGCATAAATTGGAGAGCCAGTTCAAACCAAGCTGGATATCCTTTCCTTTCCTGGCCCACTTGTTCCCTGAAAGAAGAAGGAGCAGTGTAAGGGATGAACTGCAGCTGCACCACCCAACCAAAGGCCCAAGACACTGAATGCGTGCTGGCATCCTTAAAAAACACGGCTGGGGTCCTCCTCACTTCACCCAAGCTGCTGAGCTTGCTCTTATATGTAATAACAGTGCATTACTTTGTTTTCCAGGATCTCAGTGTGTTTGTGAATTTTGAAGGAAGCTACTATTATTTCCAATTTGAGCAAGTGTAGTGGAGTATGGAAGGTTTAACTGCCTCAGGCAGACAACCAGGGCAAAGCGGCCTGCTGAGTCTCAACTCAATTGAAAACACTACTTTCAGACAGGTAAGAAAAATGAATGCATGTTCTGTTATGATTCAACTAATGTTAAATGTCTGTATTTCCTTCATCCATTAGTCCACTGCTTGAAGGTTATTGAAGGCTGGATCACATAAGAAAATCGAGACATTGTCAAAAGGTGTATCAACACTACTAAGCTCATTGCAGCCCTTTTCCATATGCTTTAAATTACTCCAATTGCTTGGGAATCTGAAGTACAGGGCTTGTAGCCCAGTAGTAAGTTTTACTCTAGTGATGATTTGTCTACAGCATGAAGATAAACGGAGCTCTCTGGAGAACACTGCAGGTTGAAGGTTCTGGTGTCAGTGCTTGTATCATAGCTAGCATAGAAGTAGTGAGACACAACAGAAGATGAGACTCCAGCAAGGGAGACACACTGTAAGAAAGAGCAAAGAAATACACGTGCACACACTCAAAAAAGGGAGAGGAAAAGGAGACTAAATCCTTTGATCATCTAAGTCCTTCAAGGAAGAGAGAAAGCTTTAAATCAGTACAGGTGTAAAAACGTCTTTTTAGCAACGAATACACCTTTTCGCTAGGCAACATTTCCCACTGTCTGATCTTTCATCATCTACAACATAAGAGCTCGCTCATGGGTACAAGCACCTGGCTGGGCTGTACTGGGTCTTCCTGAAACTCATTCTTTTCAATCAGCTTCAATATTTCTTCTTCCTCCTCAGTCTGTACCTGTTCCTTTCCAATCATACGAGCCAGGGGGACTGAAAGACGTCTATTAACTTCCTTCAGCCCTTCAGCATGTAGAGCGAGAACTAAAAGCAGCTAATGGACTGACTAAACAAGGACACCTAATAAATGTCATCTTAGCATTTATTTTTCTTTCTACTCCCAGAAAAGCTTGGTTAAACCGTTAGGCCAGTGACTGTGCTTCACTAGCTGTAAGCTAGTGAAATGCCAGTAATGGAGGAAAAAGCAATTTATTCTCTAAACACCGCTGTCAAATGAGAGACTGGCTTCTCCCACCATTCTGCTTCCCTCAGAGTGTAAAGATCATTTTTTTTCCCATGCTATCCCAGCTGCTTTTGTGAAAGAATGGCAATAATACATCAGATGCTTTACTGAAGTTAATTTTTTTGTAGACAATGTTGAGCTCACAAAGAGTGAACTTTGCCCCTTTTTATTGGGGAATAAATCAGAAGTAAACAAGCAGCAGTGGAAGCTTTTTTCTTGTCATGGAAAAGCATTCAGCTTTAAGCCATTTCTAACACTTACCCCATTTATTCAAACATGCCTGCTGCCCCTGTCTGCACCAGAAGAGATCATAAGGCAGCTAATGAAGAATAAGAGACAGACATGGTCCAGGTCTCATTTTTGACTCAGGCCAATCCCTAAATTGGGTTGCTACTTCACGAAACATGTTCAAGACAGTATTTGAAGTGGGATTTTACTCTCAAGCACTTCCACTTGGGGTTTGCAAATGGCTTTCCATTCAATGAGATTCCATGTGCTATACACTTTTTGCCCTGAGACAAGGTCATACGGCTAAAATCGGTGCCTAATCCTCAAGTAGTTATTTAAGGGACAGGCTGTTTGACAGATGCATCACCAATGGAAAAAGGAACAAACTGGAAGCAGCTCTGCATCTAATTCTCACTGAATTTTAGTGAAAGTCAAGCATCAATTTCCTTATGGCTTTTGTAAACACCAACCTACAAGAATATGGGCCTTGCCCAAACCAAGAAAATTGATTGTAGTTTTTCTGCTGACTGATGTGAGTTTACATATCATCTTACGATGGTACAAACTGTGATTTTTTTAATATGCCTGGAAAATAAAAAACCTACTTCTGACAAGATCCACTGTCACTCTTACGTTCAGTACTGATGAAGGCCACATGAATACTATTATACTTTTACTGGACACTCATTGCATTAGAGTCAGCCAAACCTCTCAGCCTAGAGATGATACTGGAAGACTTGATGTATCTTGGCTGACATCCTTTTGAAGTTTATGAAGAAGCGTTGTGGCGGTCTAGAAGAAGCATTCCCCAGTGTCTGATCTGTGACCTGTGTTTTGACATCTAGTGTGATATCTGAGCTAATTCAGATCATGTGTTTTTCATCTGATCTGCCAAGGACCCAGCGTGATGAGCTGAGCTCCACTCCTAGATCTGAGATCTACAAAACAAGACACCTTCATACAATTATTTATACGTTAGACCTATTTTTGGCTGGAAGAACAAAGATGACATCCTTTTCGCCAACTCCCATTCCTCAAACATATTTAAACAACAGGTCAGACCACAATGGACCACCCAGGAGCAGGCCGTTCTAGAGAGAAATGGAAGCCACAGCAACTGTGAGGCTGTTGTTCCTTCATTTTTCCCCATCTTCTTCCCTTCAGAACAGTTCACGCAGATTGTATTTAAACCTGCCTCTTGGAGACATCCTCTCTATGTTTTCTTTGCAGCATCGGCTACTGGATTATTTACAGCAAGAGTTTGCAAAAGAAGATGACCCTTCTCATCATGAGTTTGGCCTCGCTGCAATACATATAAAAGGAGCTGAGTGATGTTTGTAGTGTATCTCTCACATATAGAGTCGTGTATGACCAAAATGTGTCCATTTTTTACAAGCAGCTTGTCTAATATGGAATATTGCTCATCCTAATGAACTGTGGCACTCATGTCTTCCTGCTGTCCTGACTACAACACAACTACTTCAAAAATCTTGGCAATGATTATGTAGTTGGTCTGCAAAATATTGTGCTTGTCATGCAGAACAATAAAGTCTAGAGCTTGTGTTCTCCCAGGCTGATCACTGGCATCTTCCCACAACCATCACCCTCACTGGGCAAGAGTTATCTTTCACTTCTCTCCTGTTCCTTAAGACACAGCCACAATATAAATAATAACAAAAGGTGCTGTGGCCTCACATGTTCTTAAATTTCCTTGATCAGGAGTGACTTCCTGCAGGACTGAATTTTGCAGTCTTGTCACTTAATGAATTGCATACTGGCACCATAAATAGAATAAAAAATAGATCCAAGACTGTATCTCTCGGAGTCATCTGAGGCCTGCTGTGCACATCATTGCTTCCAAGAACACTTAGGTAGCCTTACCCATCTGAGTACAGCTTGTGCAGGTCCAGGCTGAGTGATGAAACCTTGGATCACTAACACTGGATGCACCAGCTACACTGTAAGAGTACTTTTCTCTCTTTTTTTTTTTTAAATTATGCAAGATCTTCTTCAGAGCACGTAAGCTTAATGAGTGATATATCTGAAATTATTGGTCTAGGTGTGCAGGATAGAGATGTCAGTCTCTCTCTGATAAACATGCTGTCCATATCAATGTGGCATGGGAAGAGGGCATTTGGCAATGGCTCAGCCCCCATGGCAGCAGTGGTGGTGAAAGTTTAGAATCTCTGCAAGGAGAGCTGGGTTCAAGTTCAAGTCAGAAGAGTATGAAGATAATACGAATTTTTTCATCCCAGCCACAGGCTAAACTTGCTGTCTCCTCTCTACTCCTTGGTCTTGGCTGGCTCAGAACATGTTACTATTCAGTTTAGAGCTTCTTTGGCCTATTAAAAAAAATAGAGATTGTGAATTGAGAAGTGAATCATGGCATCCATGCCATACCAGCTGATGCAGAGATTCAGGAAAAAAAAAAATATTTTCTCGTCTTGTATAAACACTAACTGTAAAAGTTAGATGTTACCCAAAGAGGAAAAAAAAGACCATTTCTAGAAAAACACTCCTTAAAAACCCGATCACTAGCTAGTAATACTCTTACTAATATGTGGTGGAAGTAAGATGGACTGTCAATAGCACAAAGGAAAGGAATAATTTTCATTTCTACTGCAGCCCTTTCATCTGAGGATCTGAAAACAAATCACAGTCTGGCTATCAAAAGCTGAAAAATGTTGGGGTTATTTTTTTCTCTCGACATTCTAACCCCCCCCAGCCCCCCTCCCGACATCAGAACTTTTTCAGGACCTTTCCATTTAATTAGGAATTTGTTTCTTAATAGGAAATTTTCAATCAATCTTAAAAAAGACCCAGGAATCCTGACTTCTGGGGAATACTAAGTGAAGGTAATGTATGAATATTTTCCTTCCCCAAAGACATATTTACTGGAAACCAGCAGGTGTGAGAAACTAAATTAATGTTTGCATAGTTTTAAGTTCTAGTATACCACTCCAGTCTCTCTTGCAAATTCAGGAGCGGCAGAGTTGTGAGATGATTTGTGGGTATGTGGAGTGATAAATATGCAAATGAGAACCCTGTGTGATTTTAATCATAACAGATTGCAGCAACGAAGAAATGGAGGTGTTAAAAAGTATCTCAGCTGTCCTTCTTAAAAGAGGCAGAAGGCTGATTAGATTTGCTCACTCTCTACATGTCCTGACTTGGAAATTCGACTTAAAAAAGGCAGGGGAAAAAAGAAAAAGAGAAAAGAGGAAACAATTCCTCTCTAAATATACTTCCAACATTTCAGCAGGAGGGGATCAAATATTGTCAGCATATATTGGATTCGAGCACGTCTTGTTAAAATCTGCATAAAAGCAGCAATGGGCTGAATTCTGACAGAGGGGAAGCCTCATGGAGAAGAGCCATAGCCCTCTACAGAAAACACAAAACAGTCCATTTCGAGGTATGTTAATTGCTAACCCCAAAATAGTTTTCTGTGATCTACTAACTGAAGAAAAGTCACGTTTCAAGAATTTCCACCAAGGCACGATCCATCTGTTCCCTCAATACTGGGGTATCCAGCAGGGCACGTGTGTAGGCACTGGCATCATGATATCATGGTGCTCTTCTCTTTATCTATTGTCATACAGACAAAAGAGTCATGTTAGGAATTTGATCTGACCTGGAATGCTCCCTTTTTGCAGATGGGGGAATTTGTGCATTTTCTACAAGGAATACAAGCAGTGCTATTACAGAGGATTAATAAATTGAAACTATCTGCCAGAGAGCATTTTTACAAGGCAAGGCTTCAAAAGATGCAACGTTTTAAAGAAAAAGTGCTAATGTAGTTTTGCCAAGAGCATGTGACTCTTGAGACTCCAGGCATCTTCTCAAACTCAAGATGGATTAAGTCTGAAGTAAATTGAAATGTTCTCAAAGAAAGAGACTGGGGGAGGGTCTGCAAGTTTTGACATGGCAGGCAAAAAATACGAACAGTTCTGACTTCATTATCTTTCACTGCTGTTTCCATACATTCATAACTACAGAAAATCATTTTCTTTCCATTCCCGATTCCAACAGGGCAAAGGAATCAGCAGGGATGTTCAGTGTAGGTCAAACGATATTAAATCACAGCAGAGAGCAGAAATTCATAACAGTCCTAAGCCATCAGTACTGAGTCTTTCCAGTAGAAACAATCAAAGCCAAATTGTCGCTTTTTTTTTTCTTATTTACATTGTATTTATTCTGAGGAGAAGAATTTTAAGGCAGCCAAATCTAAAGTAATTCAGAAAATCCTTTGTGTTCCCCAAGGCTTACAGAGAAGGTGTGTGCAAAGAAACGTTGTAATTGTTTCAACCCCAATTAGATGCCACAGATATGAATAGGTCCTGAGGCTGTGAAGCTCCAAAGGGAAATACTCATAATTTAGAAATTTTCTTCAAAGTCTTAAACTGACTGCATGAAGAAAGGAAAAGAGGATCACAGTTATCAAAGAATAATAAAAAAAGCTGATTCCTTCATTCTCAAAAGTTCTAATGGATAAAATGCAGTGTGATAAACTGTAATCCATCCAGTTTCCACGTTGCACTGTGAATTGACCTCTAATCTATGTTCGAACAACTTCACTCTACCTCCATGGCCAGTTCACGAAGAAAAAACATCCTACATATACTCTACAGCTTTTTAGATAAGAAATCTCACGTCTGGAAAACCTGCAAATAAATATGGATCTGGACCCCAACCCCTTTATAAACAGCAAAACACAAAGGCACCGATTTGAAAGCCTTTGCCACCCACCCTGCTCCAGGTTTGCAGACTGAACCTGTTCCTGGAAGTTAAAAGGAAAGAAAAGCATTAACCGAAAAGATCTTGCTGTCCGTGGATGTCCACCAACAGTGAAAAAGAGAGAGAAAGTGCCCTCTGCAACAGCTGCATGGAGAAAGAGGCAGAGGGGAAACAACTAGGAAGGAAGTTTTAAAACATGTTTGTTTAACTAGAGAAGTATAAAGTCTAAAGATACGAGGTGGTATAGGTACTAAAATCCACTTTCTGTTACAGAAGGGATTCAGTGATGTCCAGAGCCCCAGAACAAGGGCCCCATGGCACCCAGGTGTGCCGTACGTGTGACAGAAAGCCTTTTCTCCAAAAGTTTTTGTAATTATAGTGGACAAAGTGTCATTCCTCCATTTTAAATATGGAAAACTGAGACACAGAGAGGCCAGCCCCGAGACACCCAAGCTCCTAGAAGCCTCTGCATTTAGGCTGAAGTATTTCACCCACTGTTAAGACTGACAAAGCTGATCCAGCTTTGCTGAGTCCTGTCACAGTAGCTCGAACACAAGCACCTCCCAGAAGGCATTTACAGCACCTTACAGCACCAGACCCTAATACCATACTTTCCTTTCCATGACTCTGTCTTTATGACTCAAATCCTTTTTATTTAAAGGCAAACTAGCAGTTTGTGCTTGCTGTGGGTAGGCATCCACAGCTCAGAGCTCTGGGTACACCCTGAAGCGACCTGTGTTTCATCTAGTGCTGGCACCGCACGTTTCAGAGCAGTCCCCGTCATGGGACTGAGAACGCTTACAAACACGGGCACCTTGAATGCAGAGATGGGAACTGATTTTCACAGTTAATTCATGATTGAATCCTTAGCTCTCATAGATTAGAGTTTTCATGTGCGGAATACATCCGTCGTACATTCTGAGGGCTTTGCCCACACCACTGAAATTACTGATAAAAACAAAACAATTTTTAGATTACCATAAATGAACCCTACAGTAGCTCCTGGTGATCACTAGAATTGCAATCAGATTTATAGCTCGGACTGGTTCAAAGAACAGCAATTAAAACAAATACACGGATATTTTTCGCCCCATCGAGCCCCTGAGATCCTGCATTAAGCATCACTCAGCTAAGCGTGAACTCTTTACTCCAGTTAATTTTTCATCTTTGGCTTCGGCTCTTAGATGACATTTCTACTTTGGGGAAGCAGTATAATCTCTGGTTCACAGATCCTACTGTACGTCATCTTTAAATAAAACCATTTGGATTCATTTTAGCCTCCGCCCATTCTACCTTGGCTGAAAAGCAGCATATAGAGAGGGCTTTGCCAAGGCTGTTTTGGAAGGAATTTTAATTAATCGCTTTGTGTACAATTTAGAATTTAGCAAAGGCTCATATTTCAAAGCTATCAGCATGACAGTGCCACAAAAGGGGAAGGAAAAATAACCCACTGAAGCCAACATCCATAAAAATGTGAAAGAGCTATGGTAAATTCTGAATGATAAGCATAAAAGGAGCCCCATGAGAGACTAAACCTTCTGTCGTACAGTGACTATTTCGAGTTAAATTAGCATGAATATTCCATTATAAACTACTTTGTTTTAAAAGTTTTGTACTCTTAGCCATGGAAAATCTCTCTAGGTCTATCCTTGTTCAAAATCTCAGAGAGAGAACAGAACTTTCCAAATTATACAATGAGTTTGGCTGTTTTTCAAAGCAGAGCAAAAGTTCAGAGATCAGAGGTGGTCTTCTTCCAGTATCAGTAACACCTTTGATCAATAAAGTATTAAATATCATGAGCAAATCTCATGAATTAAATGAAAAATTAAGTCAGCTGGCAGAGATACAGCTGGGAGAAAATGACTGCTGAAAACATGCAATAATTAAACAGAAGTGAAAAACAGATTATGTGATGAAGTGCCTGCAATAACAGGATATTGAGCTCAACAACCAAGAGATGCCTTCCAGTTTCATAGTCCTAAAGACTTTTTTGATTTATGTTTCTTAGAAATTACCTGGCTGATGATGAGAAAAGCAAAGAAATTCTGCCTGAACGTATTACTGCTGCTATTACTATCCCATCAAGAGCAAAGGAGCAAGAACTCAGAGGAGAGCCAGGCGTGTGGGACTGGCACTGTGCTGGGGCTTGCGAGAGCTGAGATGATTCCTAATTTCTGGCATGAGTTTAGCCAAGTCAGTTATCAGCCTGATTTCTAATAAGTCTCCAGGAGGTTTGCACTCTAAAAAAAAGTGCAAATAACTAAACTGAATTACTTAATTCTTTTTACATTTCCAAATGTTCCTTTAGAGACATTCTCGGTTTACCCCCATAAAAAGATTTTCCCTGCTCTCAATTTTTCTGCCTAAGTCTTATGATCTTCATGCTAGAGGTTGTCTCTTAATGCTTTTATATACTACCTATATTAGAGGAAGCCCCAACTGTGTTAAACAATAGTAGCCAAGTGGCTACAGTTCTTAATAAGGTTTAATCACAGTCATCTAAATAGGCCACAGATAGACGGTAGACAAGATTGATGGTGAAAAGGGCAAATGAGATGCCTTTGGAAATTATGCAATCTGGCTAGAGCAGAGCTGCTCTGAAACAAATATCGTGTTGTTTAGGGCTGCTGGGTATAAGATACTCTTGCTAAGGCCATGCCTATGCAATTATTTATAGAATAAACTCAATGCTTCCTTTGGAGCCATTCCAGAGGCCAGCCACCATTAGAGGAAATTAAATAACAAACCTGTGTTTAACATTATTAAAAGAAGATTAGTCTTGTGGAAATGCTTTGTGTTACCAGGAGGAGATTTCCATTTCAAGTGTGTTGGGGGGGTGCAGCGATGGCCCCTGCCGCAGTTTGCGGTGCAGGGCAGCAAACAAGGTGGCAGAACCTGCACGCCTTCTGCTCTGCTTACTGCCCAGGCACAACTCTGCAGGATGCGTGAGGGGCCGCTGCCCTGGAATGTTGCCTCCTGCAGAGAACTTCAAAGTTGAACGGTCAGGCTGTCATGCTAAAAAGCAGCCTGCTGTCCCTTAAAGAAATGTAAAGGCACAGCATGTATTGTAACGTGATGCTCTCATAATGGCTTGAACCCTCACTTAATCAAAATGATCATGGATATCAACTGGAAAGCCTCAGAACAAGGGTCTGCAACATCTGTTGTCCCACCAACAGGTATCACAAGTGTTCTGCAGAATTCACGTTTACGGCATCAGACCCTAAGGAAATGGCATCTGCTGAATCCTAGAATATGCCAGCTTCTCCTGGCTTGTGTCAGAGCCTTATGGCTATCGAAACACAGTTGTGTATATGAGAAGCATCCAACGTGGCATTATGTAATAGTTATATATAGCCAACAAGACTCAGGAAGAGACCCTTGCTAAACACTGGAATCAAAAGCTCTTAACTCTTTTTTGGTACTGCTAGAATGAATAAAATTATCTGAGTTCAAAATGAATTAAGATAATTGCCGAGGGACTTAGATGTATAATGCAGAATTAATCAGACCATGTTCATTACTCAGAGTTTAATCTCTCATGCAATATAGTGTTAAATGTGCATAATTAGAAACAAATAAATGATACATCTCAGTGTGAGTTGCAGATGTGTTGCCTTCCAGCATGCTCATGGGCTCCTGACTATGGATACTCTAGCTTATACCAAACATGCCTCCAGCTTGTAACTTGGCAGGATCTTCCCTTTTTAGTTAATTTTACTTCAACAACTGCAGAAGCCTTTTCTTGGAGACCCTAAGGTCTCTGGTATCCAGCAAAAGCATGCCAGGGTGGGAGGCTGCACTGCTTTCCATGTCTTCCTCTTTGTTCATGGGGTCAATACAAGCTACGTCTTTACACCCAAACTGAGATTTCAAAGCACCTGGCTAGAAATCCACATACTTCCCGAGAAGTGCCTACAAAAAGGATATCCTAAGGATATTGATGTTGCCCATTACACGCTAGAGACCCTGAGAGCATTGAGGCAATACAATAGTGTCACTTCTTATATATTAGGGAAGGATGCATGCCACCTTCTGGCAAAGGGTTAGTTTTGGGAGCACTGTGTCTGACCCCACAAGTGTTCCCAGAGTCAGCTCCCAGCTGCCAAGGCTCTGAGACCCAGCAAAACCAAGACAGACAATGGGAGCTGTGAGCAAAAACCAGACTTGCTCCACGACTACAAACCTGTGCCAGAGCTCCCTGGTTCCAGGAGGGCAATGGCCCAAAGGCACGGTCCAGCCAGCAGCTTTTGAGTGCATGGAGGCTATTTGTGACCAGGAAAATCTGCCTCTTGTGCTGAATTTCCATACGTGTTTAATCCCAGTGACTGAGGAAGACATTGGCAAAGCATATGCCCTGCCAAATGGCGGCGAATAAAGCACTTCGCTGCAAACGGAGCCTAACATTTATTTTGGGTGTGCGATGGAGTCTGAATTCATGTGATAGAGTAATCCTGTCAATGAGGTCATGTGTTCCTCTGAAGGGGCTTCTTTGTACCCCGGGTTAGTTAGCAACGCTTTTTCTGTTATCAAGCATCTGATTAAACTCACAAAAGAAGGGTCTTTAAAAAACAGTCTCAGGCAGAATTGAGAAGTGAATAAATAAATTGGTGGGGTTTTTTTTTTCTTTTCATTTTATCCGACAGGAAAAGGAGAGAGGAATAAGATGGGAAAGGGGCACAAGAAAGGGATTCATTGTTCTCAGATGACAGAACAAAGGTCTCAATCTATTTTCAAATTTTCTACAGAGCCCGACCCTGTGGCAGATACTAATTATACAGATCCATGTGGCAAATTTCACCTTGAAGGATCACAGTGCACTATCCAAATAGCACAAGCCTCCTAGAAACCATTCTATGGCTCTCACTGCTGGAGTGACACAGCACCTACCTTCTGCAGTAGTGAAATCCTTCACCAAAATACCAGGCTTTTGTTCCATTAGGGGGGAGGTAAACTAAAATTTGCCCCATGATAAGAATATTTTTCATCCTGCAGCTCAGACAACTTTCGTAATGCTTTGTAGTACCCCTTCCCATGTGGCAGGAACACCAGCTCAGCTCTGACAGCAGGGAAAGAGCAAGTTCTAACTAAATCATGACTAGTTTCCCTTGCAGGACACACACTTAATGTCAGCTTAGCTTGTGAAGTCTAAGAGGAAAGCTCAAGTTGTTTGCACTGATTTATCTGTAAGCACTCAAAGATGTTTATAAACTGTAAGGTATCTGCTGGTAAATACATGTACTTACTAGATTTACATCATTTCAGATGAGTGATTTGGTGGCATCAGTGATCCCCTATATTAAAAAAAATAAATTAACTCCATTCCTCTCACTCTGGATAATTTCATTCAGTATTTCCCTGTCCTCTCCATTGGATGTCTGAGCAACCAAACAGGTGTATAAAGGTTGGGTCTACAAAAACAGCACTGTAAAAGAACTGTGACCAAGTGATGATACAGTAACAGGTACAACTGGTTGAACATTTTTTCACAACACATATTTTGCCATTGAAAGGTGCCATTTTTCACCTGATTCTGAAAACTCAGCAAGAAGAAAACTAAAACATAGTCAGCAGCATTTCAGGAGTTCCCATTCTCAAGAAATTCTATCCTATCCCAAAAAACCCTTCAGAGGAAATCTTCTTTGAAACCAGTAATTTTTCTGCTATGGCTTGCTTTGAACAAAATGGCCTTTTAGAAAAAATGACCACTTCATTTCTTCAACCTCCTTTTTCTAATAAAACACAGGGGAAGTAAGACATGTCAGTGCATTTTAAAACACAGTTAGACCTCAAACTGAGTTTTCTGGTAGCAAAATACTTCAAAAATAATGGTCCAAGAGCCAAAGAGCTTTTAATTGATGGCTGACTCATTGTCCAATTACCTTCCTGTTTCTTACCATCTTTGAGGACACCGATTCTTCTCTTTGTAAGGCAAGTTCTGCTTATTATACAAAAAAAGTATCGCAACTATAGATAAATAACATTTCCCCTGCACCCCCCAGCATGTTTGGCTGGAAACCAAACTTGGCTCAAGAAGTAAAACAAACAGCTTGAAAGACTGGGAAAAGAGAAGAAAGAAGAGCTGGGGAGGGGGAACAGGGGAGACAGATACTGAGATTTCTCTGTTCTGGCGTATTAGCCAACTCCACTTTCTCTTCTCCTACAAAGCATGTTAGACCAGCTGGTCAATTTGACCTGTGGCACTCCAGTGATTCACAGCAGATAAAAACATGTCTCTATTATTTTTTTAAAAATACAGGTTTTGTTTGAGCCAAAATAAGGATAAGATCATGTAAAAAGGATGCCGCTGAATGAGTTCAATGGAATAACGCAAACTGCAGTGGGTTGATGGAAGTAATGTCTCACATGGTTTATGTTGCTGCTTCTTTCTGCCTTAGAGGTGCAAAGTCCAGGAAATTAAAATGCTGCATATATAAAATGCACAGGGGTTTTTTGGGTTTTTTGTGGGTTTTTTGTTTTGGTTTGGTTTTTTTTTTTTTTTTTTTACAAATTAGGTTTATTCCCTTTATTATGTGAAGAGGTGAAATTCTGAATGCTGAGCTGAAAAAGCTAAACAAATGTTCATTTGGAGTAATTCTCTTTTAAAAATATATTTCAGCTGACATTTTCAACAATGGCTTGTATGTTGGTTTGATAGGGGTCCTGCTACTCAGGCAGCATCAAAAAAAGGCGCAAGTGTCTTCTGGATTTGTCTTGCAGGGACAGGTGGAAGATGATGTTAGAATGAAATTCTTTACTGTTAGAGTAGTGAGGCCCTGGCACAGGTTGCCCCGAGAGGTTGTGGAGGCCCCATCCCTGGCAGTGCTCAAGGCCAGGTTGGATGAGGCTTTGGGCAACATGATCTAGTGGAGGGTGTCTCTGCCCGCAGCAGGGGGGTTGGAACTAGATGATCTTTGAGGTCCCTTCCAACCCAAACCATTCTATGATTCTATGATGGCAGGCAACGGAGCATGCAGCTCACTTCTGCTCTGCCACGGAGCCTTGGTTTGTGGTGCTGTGGGGATGGATCTTCCTGGACAGTAGAGACTCTCCTTTATGAAAACTGGGAATACAAACTGCCAGATGATTTACTAGGGAGTCTACCGCTGACTGATGGGAAAATCAAAATTGAAATAAAGTTTGAGATGAACCAATATACAGGGCAGACAAAGAGTATGTTCATCTTGGTGTTATAGTTCAATGGCATGGTGAGGCGTAGACTGTTACCTTGTAGTATCATTGCAAAGTGAGAAATGAACAGGTCTCCCACTGAATGGATTCTCTAGCCCCATAGTTGAGACAAAAGCTTCCCAACCAAGGGTCTGCCATCTTGGAGTCTTCTGAACCATAATGAGAGAAATGAAGCTAAATCGAGCTGGCTTGTCAGGGCTGGATGCATGGAGTTCCCACAGAACCACGTGCTCTCAGCAAAGTCTCCAGGAAGCGCTCACAAGCTTGGGATTAATAGTGTGGTCTCGTGGTTAGAACTGAGGACTGAATTTCAGTGCAGGATGCCTGAGTTTGATTTATTAAATCATCTGGTGTGTCTCAGTTTATCCACTGGTAAAACCTCACAGGGGTAACGTATGTCTCGGTGCATTAAGTATTCCAAAGACCTCACAGGAAAGGTACTGTGAAATACTCATTTCCATAATTAAACACCTTCCTGAGGAGCGATATAACATTGCCAGAAAATTCAGTAGTAAAAAGCAAAGAACTGGAGTGTTCTCCCCCGCAATGTAAGGGAGAAAGAGAGTCACAGATAGGAAAATGTCTTTTGCACTGAAGAAGAAAGTCTGACCAGAGACATGTGGCAAATATGCAGATAACTACATGACCACTTGAAATTCTAGACTAGCAATAGAAAATTGAAGACTTATTCTGAAGCCAAAACATAGGATGTACCAAGCCAATTACCAGAATAAGAAGATGAATCCATGGAAATAAATGATAAGGTTAACAAAACCCACAGAGAAACACACCAGAAAATTTGAGAAAAATCTGCAACTGAAACAAAATACATGGGTCCAGCTAATCAGCTCCTATCTACAGAATGCCCTTTCATCTATAACAGTCTCCAGACATTCTATGAAATCAGAGGAATCATTCATACATACATGTACACACAATCTTCCTCCATGATGAGCTGTATCCACCGTTGTGTAGCAACATCTTCTGCTGTGACACCACTGAAGTGACCCATGCTTTCAGACAGGAAGTAAAGAATACTACTACATCCAGCTCAAACAACAGAAGGATTTTTATACAAGCCACAAGAAACAAGCTAGTTATTTTATGGGGCAGATTATTCAAATGTGTTACAAATAAACTAGAAATAGAAGAGGTAACTATGGGAGAACTAGCACCAACCCCATCTGGTCTAGCTCCCAGTGCCTGAGATGAGGCCCATGTTAACAGGGAATTCAGTCTGTCCTTGGAGCTTGTTTTTTTGTTAAGAGCTCAGACACTTGAGCATCAATTTCTGGAAATGGGAACTTAGAAAAGAGAAACAAAACAAGCAGGTCAGTGGGGTGCTTTTGAGCTGCATTCAGACTCATGGCAGGGTGCACAGCAATCAGCCAAGTAGAGCAATTTGCTACAAACCTGAGAGGAAAAAAAAAAAAAAAAAAAAAAAAGACCAGACTCTGCATCTGCTAAATAATTTTTTTTCCCCTCCCATCTGCAAAGCAATCTGTGTTCTTACTGTAGCTTTCAGAGCTGGAAGAAAAAAAGGCACTTGTAGCTACAGCCTAGAGAAAAACTGTGGATTAGAAACAGCAGGAAACATCAGTGATGTGAACAGCAAGACAGACAATGGATTCAGAAAAACTGTCACTGTTCTAAAAACAGAAGCAGAACTACAGAAATGGGTCATCTCAGAAGGACTCCATGGAAAGCAAAAGGGATGTGTTTGCACCTTCCTTTTGCTCAGCTTCCCACTGAAACCCCCATTTGCATTTACAGCACAGAACTGAGTTTTACTCATTAGTCTCTGAAGACACAGGTAGAACTCCGGACTGGTAGATGTGGAATTGAATCAGGTCCATAGCAGAGCTGCCACAGACACTGAAGCCTAGATTAGTGCCTTTTCCAATATAAAAATCCACTTTGACAGCAAAAGCAACTTTTGTTCATAATCTCACAGCAGAAATTGCTCTTGCCTCCTATACGTACGTACTGTAGCTTTTAATAAAGCCTTTCCTAATAGCAAAAGCATTCGCTTGGTCTCTTGGCTTTTTCCTCCTCATAGCAAAGACACAGAGCTGGAAAAGATCTACAGTTTTCTAAACTTGTCTTTGGAAAATTTCTTTGCCAAGTTACACTTTGTCAGGAGTTCATTATTTTCTGGGTAGACACTAAAGACTTCGCTTTGAATTATTTTGAGGGCTTTGCTGATGCAGTTTCAAACTATGAGGTTTGTGTGCTTTTTTTGCATGAATCACAGCAACTTACATTCATTTCACGTACAAAGCTCTGCTTCATTTCCAGACACTTCTCCACAGTGGTTCTTCCAAAACCACCTATAGGTTTTCCAGAGCCCATTTCACAAAGTTCTAGATGGGTTTGTGATGAGATGGGAAGAACAGAAATTCAGAACTCCTGAATTTTCTTCCCACTCCTTCCACACTGAGCAAGAGTTTCTGAGAACAAAGCAGCAGTATCTGGAGAGACGAGCTTGGACAGTCTCATTTGTCTCTAAAATTCACAACTGAAGCATCAAACGTCAGTTTTTCTACAGATAATGAGAGGCAGGAAATGAGTCATCAATACTCTTGATAAATGATATGAATAGGTGAATAAATAGGTGATATGCTATAAAAAGCAGATGCCAAATTAATAAAGTTACCAAAAATATTGGTGAAAACTATGCAGTAGAAAATAGGATCTTTTATAAGAACCTATAATGGTTCTATAATGGAACCTATAAGGACCATTTATAAGAACCATGAATCATCAACATATTAAATAGTCACATAGTGTACAAGTGAATGGGCTAAGCACACTGAGACAACATTGCTTTGTACAGCATCTCTGATGAAGCTGGTTTTTAAATTTCTCCTGGAGGTCAGAAGGAAGAGGTTAGCCAAAATTCTACTCCATACACCCAGCATCTCACGTTTCCAAATTTAAAGTGATTTTAGCTGAAGGAATGTCACATACAGAAGCAAGTAATGTGGAATTCTTCTGTTTTAATGACTGCTGTAGCTAAGAGGACAAATAATTTACACATATAATGGTCTGGAATAACAAAAAGTGTTTAAGTAGTATGAATTGCTACAGATTATATGGGTCAGCAGGGAGCAGGATACTTTCAGAATTCATTGTGGTTATTTGCATGCAGTTTGTAATTTTACTTTGATTTAACCATCTATTTATTCAAGCACTGAAAATGACATCTCTAAAAATGTCTCAGAACTCAGTCATAAAAGCCTGTACTATTCTTGGCAACCAGAAATATTATTACTTGCTTCCTGTCATTAGCTGACTTTGGTCGTTGTCTGAAAAGAAGCTGGGGAAACATATGGGTAACCCTTCCCTAGACAATTCTTTGCTTTTAAACCAATTATTAGTTTACTTGGGCAGCTCTTCCTCCCTGCCGGAGCTCCTCTGTCCTTGGTACTAGCATCTGAAACGTGCGGGAATGTGCACATTTTTCTAACTCACAAGACCACAGAAGGAGTTCCTTGAAATCTGACTTCCAGGAATAGCCCCCAGGCTAGCTATCTACTTGGCCTAGTTCTGTCAGATGTGGTAGCATCACGAATTTGCATCTTTGGCAACCTAGGGTAGGGTAGCGAACTCGTAGTAGAACAAAATATATAATGAAGAGTGAAGATGGAGTGAAATCAATCATGGCTTGGCAAGACAAAATAAAATTTAAATGAGATTCACAAAATATGAAACAAATTGAGTGCAAGGCATTTGGAAAAAGAGATGAGACTCTTTTTAGAAAGTCCAGTCTGAGGATGCTTCTCAGTGCTCTGATGTAAAGCAGAGCACTTACGCAATTTAATGGAAAATGCAGCCATATACACAGCCCTGAGCAAGCGATTAGCTGCAATGGTGACTGAACTCAGACAAAAATCTGCGCTGCTGCTTCAAATGTCAACAAATTGGGCACTGTTACACTAATGGGAGACTTGAGAGACCTCCACCAACAACGCTCTGACCTCGTTCTCTTAATCCACAGTGACTTGAGACCTGTCTGTGCTAAAGCCTTAGCTGACAGCAATTTGAGCTGTGGAATAAAAGAAGGGATGTGGAGCTCAATTATCCAGCAACAGATCTCCAGTGAAATCAATGCAATTGTGTCACATGAGAATTTGGCTGGCAGCCTCTGAAATCTGCATAGGAGAAAACCATCCTCTCAGAAATGCAAGCTGAAGTGAAGCAGACAAGGAATAATGCAGACAATGAAGTGCCACTCTCTGCATGAAAAATGCTCGGTGGATTCTAATTTCCTCTTTGTCAGACTGCTTTTATCCTTGTGTTACTCCATGAGCAGTACTCCTGACCTATATGAGCACAAACCAAATCAGATCAGGCCAAGGCATCCTCTGCAAAAAGAAATTTCTCTACTATATAATTAAGACAACATCAAGCAGGTATACTATATGCACATTCAACACCTCATACCAAAGTGAAATAATAATTGCTCATGTTAGCAGAAAAAGCTCTCTTCCCAGGTGAAACCGCTCAAGTTAGACAGCATAGGCTATATTTTTATTTAAGGCTCCCTTTTTGTTAGTGTAGTAGGGCATATTAATAGGATATTAGGATACAGGATTATAGGCTATATAGGGCATATTTATAAGAAATGTACTTTTACATCAAGTGCGAGTTTTATGTATATACACAGAAACACAGTTTAAGGGTTCCTGCACACGTTCTGAGCAATGTCAATAGTACAAAAGAGTCAGGCCACAAGCTGGAAAGCACCGTATTAATGCAGGATCAGTTGCCCTTTCTTACAGATGAGACTTCACCCATTTGAATAGCGCCAGTGGGACCATCAGTAATGTGGAAATGTAATCACACCCAAATCTAGAGGGATCCCAACCAAACCAAAGCAAATGAATTCCATGCCAAAATGACCTTCCTCAGCACTGACATGGCATTACGACACCAGAAGCACGGGGCTTCTGAGAACGCAGATGGGGACGTGACACTGAGTTCCCAGAGATGCAAGAGCCTAGGCACCACGTCCGTGATGGGGAGAGCATGGACAGGCATACATGGCTGGCTGGCAGTAAGCTGTATTTCTTTGCTTCTGCCAGTGATGCTGTCAAATCCCAGTGTACTACTACTAAGGCAAATAAACAGTATGTGAAATAACGGCCTGAGAATGACAAATAAAGTACAAATAACGTCTAACGCATTTGAGAATGGTGCTCCCTCTAGATCTCGCATTCTTTCTATCAAACCTGGAACTGCAGCACTGGATCACCGTGATTGACTTGCTAACCTGTAAAGTGTATAAGTCTACATCATAATTAACACTTGGCAGTGGAAATATAAATTCCCTGGCTTGTAGATGGTATATCCTCCTATAAACACTTCACTTGGCCACCAAACTGGAAAAATAGATAGGACATTTATAAGGAGTGCTCACCATGGGAAATGCCAGCTTTTTTTCCTGGAAACTATTTACATTGCCAAAATAATTCAGTAAGAAAAATGATCTGAGACCTTTCCCTTAATATGTATCCTGTTCTCATTTGACTTGTAGTCTACAGTGTGCAGCATTCATTCTGAGTCAGACTTGAATTACGGTTGTACAACCAATGCAGAAGGGAAGTACAAGCCACAAGTAAAGGAAAAATATGCATTACACTGTGGCTCACTAAGAGGAATGGATTACCTACACATCACAGGCTACCTTTATCTCTTTCTTGGCATGGACCTTTGTCACACAGCACAGAGAACTATTTAGGAGGATTCAGCATATCCAAAAGAGGCTGGCTTTCCAAAAGAACCAGGAGAAACAAAGAACCAGTGCAAAGTAGACACTGAGCTCCTTTTGAAAGCCTAACAAACTGACTTCTGACAGAACGAGACCATGCCAGGCCAAGGAGGAAGATAACCACTAAGATCTTGTTCTGAAGTGTATAACACACACTGAAAGTGAACCTTTCCTGTCCGAATAAAGGCTCTTCGTCAAACCAAAGAGGCAGAACACCAGTCACAAGCGTTTAGCTCACAGTTGGCTCTCTCACCTGCTAACCCTGCATCCTGCCTTTGAGACAAGCCCAAAACTGATGGACAAAACCCGTCTGTTTCCAGTTCTTTTAATTTCTTCGGAATGGAAAGCAAACTTCTTTCTGGGAAATAAATCTTTTTCTTAATCCCTTTCCAGCAGGAGTTCCTTAATGGTGGAAATAACTATTTAGCCAGTTCTGATGGGCACACAGGGAAACGATCCCGCAGTTTAATTTTCATGTATACTCAGAAGAAGTTTACATTCCCTTTTAGCTTTGTGCTGCCTGAATGATGTAAAAGAGCATAAATTAAAAAAAAAAAGCATCAAGACAGTTTAGATTAATATTATAGTTAATATCCTAATCCTGTATGAAAACTAGCATTTGTAACTTTAGGTTTATGAGCTTATGATGTTCTGGTGCATCTCAGGATAAGGTACAGAGAAATGCTCAAGTACTTAGTTGAAGCAAAATCATTACAGTGGAATTTCCCCAGGCACTCTGTTTCAGACTCCTTTGAGTATCTTGGCTGATATCTATACACATATAGTCAATGCTACAGCCTGGCATGGGGAAGAGGCAGACTAGTACAACAGACCTTTGTTGTGCCTATGATTCAAGCAATTGTTTTTAAAATCTGTATTAATGATTTCTGTTCTACCACCCTGTACTTTCTACTCAATTACTAAAAAGAATATGTTTTCTAAGGATGAAACAATATCATTTTTGTCAAGAGTTTGGAAACCGAGCACTTATATGAATTGAAGAAAGCTTCCTTTCTCTTCCCTGTGCAGTTCTGGTTATGGGGAAAGAGCTTTCTGTGTGAGTAATCATTCTAAGTAGGAAGCAGAGCTCCCCTATTGCTAGGGAAGAATGGACCTCCAGTAGGCTAATATGTGATGGATGACTGAATGCAAACTTGGCAACGTTGTTCTCCGCTACCCAAAGAATACAAAATGCCACAGGCTATTCGTACACAGGGACTCTCTAGTTGGACGTTCTGAAAACTTGGCAAGATCCCACCTTAGTTTAATTGAAACTACAGTGGCAAGACAATTAAGGATGTGAATTTGGAGAAATTTCTTGCAACAAGATCAACTCAGGATGAATTTATCTTTGGTGGCTGACTCATGCATAAGCCAAACAAAAACATAAATGGATAGGTATTCTTATTGACTCCACAATCTTAGCAGCAAAATCACACATTTGTTTATGAGGGGTACTTTATGGGATATAATGTATATTAACTAGTATTATTTAAAGTCTACGTCCAGATATACTCACCAAAGCTATGCTGGGGTGTGGGAATGTTGTTTTGTCAGCAACAGGATATGCAGTATATAGGAGAGAGAAATGATGCATATAGAAATGCAATAAAACATTACCTTAAGGCCATGTGTAGTTATAAGGCATGCATATCATTCCAGTGAATGTTAAAAAGAGACACTAAGCAATTCAAACTTTGTCCTTTTAGCAGAAGGATCCCTAATGTATTCCTTCTTTCGATGCCCAACCACTTTCTGATGGATCAAGAGACACCTCTTGTCAGACAGAATCCTGTTCCGACTCCTCCTCCCCAGTCTCCCCGTTCCACACAGTTTAGTTACATCATACATTGAAAGATTTCACTAGCTGGAAGAATGCCCAGGTTTTAACTTTTCCCACATGTGGAAGGCATTTAACTTCAGCTCAGATTGGACAGAGGGTCGAACGCACGAGTGGACAGTAAGCACTAAGTTAGGGGAAGTTTCACACTTGTATAAACCCCAGAGCTTGGTGGAAACTGAGACCGCTCAAGATTGTCTCTCAGGGTTGTGCATTTTTCTTCTTTCTGGTAGTCCCTTTTCTCAAAGAACTGCCTTCTTCCTTCTTTTTTCTCTTCGCTACACAAAGAACTTTTTTGAACAGCTAATAATAGCAATTGTAAGTCCTTTGTGGCAGAGAGCATCACATATTATGTCTATTCACTCTTTCTAATACAATGAGGCCCTAAAATCCTGTAGCAATAGTAAAAACATCATCAACTTCCAATAAACTCCTACACAAAACCAACAGAAGCCACAGACAGCAAGTCTACTTTGATATCAGCAATTTAATGAATTAAATTACATCTTATAAACTCATAAATGATCTTTACACATTCCTTATTTTTCAGCTGTTGACCTCAAGTTATGACATTTCTGTCCAGAACTTACTAGTCCTACAAATGCTTCCATTAGTTTTGGATATTTCTGAGCCTGGGTGATGATAAAATCTTTATTCAACTTAATTCACTCTGATTGCTACCTTCTTTAGTTTTCTACTTCAGTAACAATGATTTTTCTGCAATCTTACATCAGCAACTTCCTTAAAACTAAGGGTAGCTATTGCATTTTAGAGTAGTTTCAGACTTCTGTAGGTTATAACCAGGGGTTTTGATAAGAGATCAGTCATTGAGAAGGGGGTGCTAAATTCATACCAGAAATTAAGTCTGAGAAAGTGCACGCTGGTAAATCAGAGCACAATTTTAAAGACCAATATCTCAAACTGCCACAGTTCAAAACAAATACCTTTTTATTACTGGAAAGCTGAGATTTTTAACTTTCCAGTGATGTAAATCATCCATTCCTAAGTCTAGAGCTTTATGAGACGTTGGACCTTAAAACCGTCAATGGCCCTTCAGCTTAGCAGACTCTGATGGCACGTGTCCAAGGACGAATATATCAACTCACAGGCTCCAAATTAGAGTAATTTTTAACCACTCTGAATTTCTCATGTTTCAATATATGTCACAGGTAGGGCAGGTAAATGTGTAGCTGAAAATGAAGCTGACACCATCCTCACCCTCCACATTTATGCTTACTTTCAAGTGTAATATTCAACCTAGAGAGATACCAGGGTTCACTAATGGAAACAGCCAACTGAATGAACACTGTTTCTCCCTTACAGATTTGCCAATATGAGGGACATCCATTTACACCAGACAACTGTTACACAATCCAGTACACTTCATTGCCATTTAGCACCACTCAGACCTCTGAACACACCCTGCGAAGCTAGATGAACACATGTAATGCTGCGCTGTACTGCGAAAATGGCAGAGAAGTGCACAAGCAAGTCCAATATTTCAAATGGTTTTACCAGAAGGGATGAAAGGGTTAAAGCTCTGGCTCCAAAGCAACATCACCGTTTTAAATGCACGCTTGCTTCTCAGTTCTGCTTCACTCTTGAAAAATGATGAGAAAGTCCTGAGAAGCACAGACTCTGCCATCTAATCTCATTTTCTTATCAAAAAGTGAAACAATACTGAAGAACAAACTTTGACAGTCTCTTTATAGCAAGTCAGAACATCTTCATACATTAACAGTCATTGGCCTTTTTTAGATATTTTATAAAAAGCAGTAATATGAAAAATAAGCCACCTGATGTGAACTTCAAATACCTTTAGAAATGCTGTTCTCACAACAGGATAGTTAAGTTTAAGTGCATACTGAGGAGAAGTGATCCAGTCTTAAAGAGTTAGGATTAAAAAAAAGGAATATATTTCTATTAACAAAAAGTCTCCAGCTAACACAATTACTCATAATTTTGCGGAACGCTTTTTAGGCTGAGTTTAGGGATATTCCCAGTAAGTTCTAGCATCATTAAGCATCATTATTTCAACAGGAGGACTGGATCTGGTTGGTTCTCTCTTCACATGCCTGTCACCACAAGGTACCTGGATGAGATTTCTTCAGCACAATACCAGCTTCCTCTCCAAAGGAGACATGGCATTCTAATCTGCAGACTGTACACTTTTCAGCAGATCCTTTGGCTCTTCTACAGCTTTGGAAACACTGATAAAGTAACTGTAGTTATAGGATTAAGGACTGGAACTTGCAAAGAATTTTCTCTGGGCTGAAAGGAGCCAGAGGATAAAATTAGTGAGCAAAAAATATGGGAAGTGAATAGAAATTTGCTGAGAATGGTGACTGACAGGGTCAGTGACAGTGGGGGCAAGCAGTCCCCTGTACAGCATCCCCCTCACTCTGCCCCTTTTCAGCTGCTAATCACCCCGCTCAGTTCAGATGCACATCCTTTCTGAGGATGGTGCAGAGGTGTAGCAGCTGCAAAGAAGATGTGCTAGGAACACCCTGGTAACTCTTCCAAGTACTTTCAAAATTCAGGGAAGGTGAACTGCAGGTAGACTGATTCTCTTCTTTTGGCTAAACAATTTCATTTGATCAAACATAATTTCCCAACAGCAGTAAGAAAAAAAACAAAGGACATCATAACACTTTTCTGCAAGTCTTCCTAGAATTCGAAGGACTGTCGCTAGCCCCCACTGTCCAGCTCAGTCTCTGACTACGGCACACTTAAGATTTCGCAGCTTTAAAAGGCAAATGCACAAACCCCAGCATAATAAAACAAAACCCACATATAACATTAATCAGGAAGTGTGTAAAATTAATTCCCATTATTTAATATGATTTTTTAAAAAAAAAATAAACTGGGACAGAAAAAACACAACAGCTTGACAATAAGGATTTTACCCAGTCCATAGAATTGCATGCACCTCATTGGTTTCCATTTTTTTCATGAAAGAAAATTTGATAAATATCTTCATCATGCTTTTTAATTTTATAATAATGCGTCCACTGTGCAAGAGGACACGGCACCATCATTTGAATCTGAACATATCTTCGTCCTGTATAGTATAATACAGACTTTTCAGAAGTTTAGAACAACTGCCAAAAACTCTATCTCCTAAGAGCCAGAGAGCAAATCAGACAGGGAAAACTCTGCAAAGGTGATGTAATACAAAGTTTTGAGTAAATGGACTTAACTCCTAAATGAAGCTAAATGTGATCACCTTCTCCCAGTCAGTTTCTGTACTTTAAGCCAATTTGACTCTAACTGGTAAGTGCAGACACAGTCATGCAGAAAATCTCAGTGCACAAGGGAGCAAGTAGTTAAGACAACTGTAAAGCAAGTGTCTCCTTTTTTCCATGACGATGGAGAATGTCACCCTCCTGCTCCCCAGAACCCACCCATTTAAGCACTGGTAATAAGATACCAGCTGAATCTTCCTTTGTCTTTTGCTCCCCACTGCAGACGAATGGTACCATACTTCCAAAAGAAACTGGAGCCCGGGGGGCAGGGAGGAAAGTGACAAAGGCTTCAGTGCAAATAAGCGTGCAGACAGCAAATTAAAAAGGAAAAGGGCCTGACTCTTTTCAAGTCATACACAATAGCGCAGGAAGAGGAGTTACCTGGGAGATTTAAGAACTGCAAGTGGATTTAGTCTGGTACACAAGGTGAGGATGGGGGAAACGCTTATATTACTTCAGTAGCCAAGAGGAAATCCCAAATCTGATTTTCTACCCTTCCTGTCAATTAGGTTTCTGTCTATATTTCTGTAAATGCCCAGCATTTCACTAACTTATCTTTCATTCATTCATTGGATCAGACTGATGTCATTGAGACAATTTCTTACATTATTATTACACCGGACAATAAAGAAAACAACTGAACACAGGCATGCTCCAATTCAAAAATATTCCCTAATAAGATTCCTAACTATTCACAGTGATAGTCACAACTATGGGGGTCATGACAGACTGTGTCACTGCAAACTTGTGTGGGAGAAGAGCTCCTGATTTTTTAATTCAGGAAGGAAGCAGACTTACCTTACAGACTCTGACAGAGATTAGATCCCGCTGTGAGCAGTCTCCATGAAATAAATATGATGTGAAAGTCAGCTATCGGCTTCTGACTTTGTTGCCGTCCTGTCAAAACTCAGAGAAGTTGTGTTGTCTAATTTCGTGTGTGAAAGACAGAAACGTTTGACAGTAAGGCAAACTGGTCAGATCAGCCAGATTCTGCTGGGTTTATATAGCTGAGCTGCAAATCCTGATCCTTGGCTCATTCCACTGTAATAGGATGCCTGAAGGCATTTTTTTCAGTTTTGCTTTAAAGGAACAGCCTCTCTCTCTTTGGCTTAGCTTCTGAAAGACACACACACGCACTCACATACACACACTGTCATACACAGGCACACACACACAAAAAAGAATTTGCATGCAATTTATGGCTAAAGAAGGAAACCCCTGAACCATTAAAAAAGAAAGTCAGCTCAGGGCAAATGACTCAAAGCAGAATATTTTCCTTACAGCATCAGCAGAGTACATTATTAGGAGTTTTAATCCCCTCATGCCCATTATTTTAACATTGCGAAAGAGTAGCAAACTTACATAAAATCAGCAGAATCACAAGCAGGATTTCAATTCTAGAAACTCCTACAGAACATAATGGGTCTAATGTGCAGTTAGTGTAAATTGACCCTGCTGCACTGGAATCAAATGAAAAATTCAGATTTACACAAGCTGAGGATCTGGCAAATCCCTACGTTTTCAAGTTGTGATCTCCTTCGCGTCCTTTTGCACTCCTGCTCTCTCAAGAGCCACAGGGAGAAGAGCGGAGAAATCAAGAGAAAAGTCTAGTGAGCAGAGTCCTAGCCTGATTCTTTGTAAAAAAACCAAACAAACAAACAAACAAAAAATCAAACACAAAAGCCAAAGAAAATGACACAGGAGGGATTCCCTTTCTTCTCAGATCTGATAAAAAGAGATTATGTGGTTGTGTGTCTAAAGATAATCCAACCACTTTTGTGAGGCTTATGGTTTTTCAGTCATTGCATTCTCTCTGCTTCCCGTCCCAGAGCTATCAGTAACGCACAGAGTGCCCATTTGGGACCTCCTCAGGGGTGTTTGTTATCTCTGACTACCCAAAACTTCGGGCTTGTGTCAAAAAGTAAAGATCACAGTCAAAGGATTCTCATTAACACTGAGCTCCCTCCTACCTGATACTAAAAACTTTGCCTCTCCAGTGCCTACACTCCATCCCACTGTTGGGTTTGGTTTGTGGTTTTGGTTTTTTCGGCTGTTTTTGGTTGGTTGGGGGGGCGGGGGGGGGGGGGGCAGTGGCACAGGGGGAGAGAGGAAGATTAATCTTTAACTTCTAGGTCTATCTTCTAGGATAAAGGATGAAATCACTCTTCTGTTTGGTGATTTAGGAAGCAAGACTTACCCAAACACCTCTGAAGACAATGAAAACACAAAACTACTAGTACTCACCGATTTCAAGGGGCTATGGGACAGTCCAGTAGAAAAGCAAAGTTATGGGCTCCTACTCAGGAACAAAGATGCTCATAAGAATAAAAATTGATTGCCCAGGCCTTTCTGATTGTGGTTCCTTCTGCACATATCTCCTCGCAGCTGGCCTTTCCCAGGCTCCATGGACTCACACATCACTTCCAGGATTTTTTTTCTTTTTGTTGCTTCACAAGCACAGCACTACCAGGAAGATTTGGCCCATCCTACACATTTAGGAAAGCATGGGAGAATTCCTGACCCTGAAATTCTGAATCACCATTTTAGAATCATTAATTTTGGAGACCCTAAAAAGTAGAGTTCTTTTGCTCACTGAACTACTTGAATGTTCTTTGCTGTGGCTTTCAGACGTAACATTGACCCCATATGTGTATTCTCTTGTGTCTAACAATATTGCTGAGCCCACACCGAGCTCCCTCCCTCGGCACATGGCACAAATTGTAGTCATTTCCAAATAGCTGCTGCTGCTGAGAAACCAAGCACAAAAAAAAAACAAAACGAAAAACTTCGTAGAGGTTTTTCAAATTATTTTTTCCAACAAACAGAACATGCTTCTCCAATTATAAAACAGTGAGATCAAAAGTTTCAGTAAAATCAGTGATGCCTCTCTATCAGCCATTTATGAACACTCATTTCCAATTTTTGTGTTCATTTTCTGACAGGCTGTGTTTCATAACAGTCAGGCCCTAAAAGAAGAAACGAGCCTCTATTGGAGAGAGGGTCAGAAATGTTAACTAATCCCTGTCAAAGGCATCGGACCCTTTTTGACTGCTGATTTCTTAAAAGAAAATCTTGTTCTGGACATCTCCACGAAAGGCAATGGGGTTACTGTACACAGCCACTAGTAAGTCTCCAATTTTTGTGTGTAATTCTTCTCAGAATATTCTCAAGATGGTCCTTGTAACAGCATACATTAGGTCTCCTCCAATTATAGAGTCCTGTGAAATTCAATTAAAACGTGTTCTCAAGGCCAAAACCTCCATGCAACACAATTTTTCCAATAAAATCTGATGGGGACTTGGGAAAAGCTGGTTCTCCATACAGTGAACCACTCGCTGTCCCTTATTCAGTAGGCCTTTCACGTACATCTGCAAAACACTTTATTTCAGTGTCCACACCCTCAAGTCTAAACAAGATAGTTAAAGCTTGTGTGTAAACTGTGGAAAGCGACTTGTAGGATTTGTTTTTGGAGCATTTGCTAATACTAGCTTTTCTGCCAACAGTTGTTGAATCAAAATTTAAACTAAATTTTTCCCCAATAATTCTCCACCCACTTACTTGACTTCAAAAAATATGCCATATGAGATGAGATTCAGGTAAGAGTTCAGGCCTGTTCTTGTTTTATCTTTTTTGGGCTCACCCACCCTTAATCATACTCTGTTGCAAACATTGAATGATACACTGAGTCAGAAGCAAATGATAACATGAAAGAACAGAGAAAATGTATTTTAATCAGAAAGATAGCTTTAGGTTGTGATCTTTAACAAGCAGGATGACAAAACTGGATTCTGTGCCCTGTGGTATCCTCTTTCATTAGATAAATGTGGATAGCAATTGATTTTTTTTTTTAAATGAAAGGAACAGGGAGAAGTTAAATGAACACTGAACTTCTTGTCTTGAGTTTATTGCTGTGCTTTTATGTGCTTACAAGCTCATATTAGAGATGAAATTCAAACATGTACACAAGATCATAACAGACAGACAAATCTAGGAATATCTTGATATTTATGAAAGCATAAAAGAGATGAAGTAATTGTTTTGGAAAATACTAGTGAAGTGCAAAAAATATGCTCATTATTACCTTGGAACAAAATTGTTACAACACAGGTAATTAGTTCCAGTTTAATACCTGTATTGGTTCACCTAGTCCTAGGAATAATCCACTTTGTAGCAGCATATTTGAGTGTGAAACCGGCCCTGAATGCGAAGACATGAACACAGGGGGAATTAACATTACCATTAGTGTAGCCTGAGAAGTCTTTTGCCACGCACGTAGTGCAGCTGACTTCAATAACATGCAGATAGGAATGCAGCGAGCCACTGGAATATTACTTATGAAACATAAACGGCCAGATGATATTGCTGCGGGATAAGGAAACAGATACTTGATTTGAACAATTTTAGGAGCCAGAAGTACTCAGTGCCTGTGGCTGGAAAGAAGTGCATTTCTCAGAAAACTCATGTTAGAGTAGGACAATGCTCAAAACCAGCACCCAAGAGCACGGCGTGGAGACAGTCAAGCCAGCCAGCTTGAGAAGCAGCACCAATTTAGTCATAATGAAATGCACCCTGCTGAAGACAGCTTATCTTATTTAATGTTAAGAGGGACATGAAAAATCAAGATTTAAAGAGACTATAATATCACGGGGCTGGTCCTTAAGGAGACATGACTTTAAAGAATGGAGCATGGAAAAGATCTTATGACTGATGCTTTTAGGTCAAGTAATTTCCAGAGACAGTTTGATCCTTCTTCACTGAACATCCTTTCCCTACATTTTCTGTCTTTTGAGACCATATATCCATGAGATTTCACTGGCACACAATCAAGTTCACAGTACTTTTGTCTTAACATCTGCATTGCCTTGATTCCTTTACATCTATAGCCAAGTACAGGTCAGTTAATTCTAGTTCACATTGAGTAGTATTCTGGTAACTTTGCTAAAACTTTGGCTCCTAAGCTATCACCTTATCTGCTGCTTTTCAGATGATTTCCCACTAATTTACAGCAAACCACTGTCCCACTGCATTCACTGCTTCTTACTTGACAATCATTTGCCAACAGACTTTGATTTCCATGACAGCATTTATCTAGAATCGCTCAATGGTAACACACAAGAAGACACTTCAACTTATTTCCCCCATAAAACACCTAAATATCTAAACTATTGCTTTAAATATCTGCTATTCGCAGCAATTCACATTGCCATTACACTAATATTCTCCCTTCCCTGATGTGATGACTCTCAAACAGAATAAGACTTTCAAGCACTGCAGACTTTGGGCTACTTGTCCAGTGCTTATATTTAGGTGAGAACACTAATTTATACAGTTATACGTGGACCATCCTTTCGCAAACGTTATGAGCACTGGTATAACCATGTTCAGCCATGCTGAAGACACCATTGCTTTGAGAAGACTGGATTGATCCTGATAATTGCAACCTATGCTGAAAGGCAGGAAGAGTGCCCTCTGTTTTGGTACCACAGAACGCAGCAGCTCATTCTTAACCCAGGGAAAGCCTGACCTAAATAGATGAATGCAGAAACTGAAGGTACAAGTTTGCAATTGCTGCACAGAGGAGCACTACCGAGAACTTCAATGGAATCAACCGTACATGTAAAGACAGTAAAGTTGAGGCCCCATAATAACCATTCAAATATTAAATATCATACCAAACACTAAATTACAAAAAAATACTTGTAAATTTTTGAATTTTTAAGAGATGATCTCCAAAAGGGAAAAGGAAATTTCCTCTATTATTTGGATTTATCATTATTATTATCATCAGTTCATTTCCCAAGGGTTGCATTCATTCCCTAAATGAAGAAATAAGAAGCAGCTGTTTGAGAGCAGACCCACCAAGCTTGTGTACTGCCTGTACACAGGAAGACAGTTGTGACATATCCATTTAACCTTTCTTCAACTGGTCTTTTAAGAGCTAAGTATGTCTTGGCAGTATTTGCATGACCTGGAAAGACCACAAGCTTAATCACAAACAAGAGGTAATTGAGAAAATGTTGGTGTTTAATAAAGTTATTTCAAACTCTCTTATCACATCAGTGAAAAGAAGTTATGTGCCTGTTAAGGGATAGATGAGAGTGGAGCCAGATGACTTGGGTACTAATGCAAGGTCTGCCATGCTCTGAAAAGATGACCTGGATCATCTCTTTCCCTGATCTATAAAATAAATGTCCTTTGCAAGGTAGACATCAAGACACTGATAATATACACTAGACAAGAATTTGTTCTTAGTGATATCAAAAACATTAACAAACATAATCTAGACAGCACTATACCAAATTCACTCAAGGAAAAAATCAAAGTTTCACTAAAAAAAAAAAAAGGAACAGTAAACAGACAATAATTACTATGCCAGTACATAAATATTTTCCATCCAAATTGCTGGTGTCAGACTCTGTGACAGAATGACTTCTAATGTTCATAAATATCTTTGGCATTTATTATATTTGCAGTCAATTTTATTAGAAGTTTGAGACAAAATATGGTTTTCACAATGTATCAAGGGAGGAGGAACAACAAGGAAGAATATAGCAAATTGCTGAGGACTGAGTGAGAAAGTGAAGTTCACTATGTGGGATGGCGTAAAGCTTTTATCAGCATGTTAACATTACTCATAAGTAGCTAATCCATAGATGACACAGGGAAAGTCACTCAACTGCTGTAAAGGTTTTATACCATGCCACACCAATTTGTATCCTCTAAGTGCTTGAGTTCATAAAAACACATAAGCACAGGCTTCTATCCATCCCTAAATATGTGCACTTTACTGTAATAACATTTTTAAGCTTATTGATGTCAAAATCACAGCTAATCACATTAAACACATCCTTAAGTGTGTTGTAGGAACAGTTTCCCTACTGAAGCTTAAGCAATGAAAACAGCAAAGCAAAAGTCCATAGTGCTTATCCATTCTATATGAAACATGTTCAAATGTAATGACAGCCATTATCACTATATGCCCTAAAGTGATGAGGATTCCTAATGCTAATAAAGACTGAAAGGTGGATAGTTATACAGCACAAATGGATGTGAGCACATCTGAGTACCCTTTTGTTAGAAAACATGATGCAATTTCACCCAGATGTCATCAGAAGGGGTTTGGCCTGGGGGGAAGGTAGCCTACTTTACCCACGGGATTACTCTACCTAAGCGCTCCCTTAGAGAAGAGATGGGGGAATCTAATGGACATGGTAGTTGAAAAATGTAGCTCTCCATAGACAGTGAAAGCAATGTTGCCTTGGTTTCTATCTTGGTATATCAACTACAGTTTGTTTAATAAGAATCTGTCATGATTTGGGTAGCAATTTGATGGCGCTTGCAGCCCAAGCATCCTCAGTCATGCCACATTAACATCTCCCGTACATCTCCCTCCACACCCCAGAAAAAAAAAGCCATGGACGCTCCATAATCTTTGATGCCCTCCTGGACTAAGTGATGGCCCGGAAGGACCCTGCAGTAAAAGGTGCCTGAAAGAAGCACTTCCCCGGGCAAGACCTTGTCCCCAGAAAACATGTTCAGTCACTGACAGACATGCCAACTGGTGAGCAGAAGTGGACCACTCACCTAGCATAAGCATGAGGCTACTCCTCTGCAAAAATGTACACCTGTTACACATACATATCTTTGTTTGCTGCTACTAAATACAAAAATCTACTTTCTGAGGGAAAAGGAGAATGAAGATTAAAGGTGGTCTTCTGGTAGCTAACTACTTCTTTAAATGATTCTAATTAGTGTGAGCCATGCTGTGCTGTAACTAAAAAACAGAGAAATGGTTTCATGAGTTTAAGCAATATTTAGTCCCAACTGCACATTTAATCCAAAAACGTCAAAACACTTACACAGAAAAACAATGAGATGGGACCTTAAAGGTAATATAGTCTTTCCCTAGGGCACAATAAGCTATACCAAAACCAATACAATTTAGTAAAACAACCTTGGCAAAGAGTATAGCACTTTCTTTTTTTTTCTGAGGAGGAACTACACTAAAATTAAACACGGTATGAGTAACAGAATGAGAAATCAAGACTTTCTAATGCCCAGTCAGAAGCAACAAATTTGACATTTTTCAGTTATCCATACCCAAATACACAACACACTGGTTCTGTCATAATTCCTGTTTTAGGATGAAGGCCTCTATTCTGAGGAAAATAGGGAAAAATTCTTTTCTAAGGAAAAAAAAAATAAATTACAGCTCAGTTTAGTCATTCATGCTTCAGGCGATGCTGTCAATTAGTCTAAAAGCTGTACCTGGCCTGGTTAGCTATTTAACAGGTAACTTGTAACAAATGTACACATGCAACCCCCCCCAACATAACAAAAGAGAAATTTTACAAGGATTTGGATCCATAGCATTGAAGTATGTGGGTTTGCTAATCTCTATGCAGTGATTAATTTTTGCTAATTGGAGAGACAAGACCCAACGACTGTCAAGGTAACCAGGTCCAACCTTTAAAGTAGAAAGCTGGTCACAATGGCTGTCTTAATCCTAAAGCAAAACCCTGACACAGGAAGACACTGTAGGAAAATGTGGCAGAAAGGTCTTCAATTATATACCCTCTGGAAATTAAATAAAAACTGCTGGTTAGCCACATTTATAAACATCATATCATCACTTCCTGTGAGTGAAGGTAAGCAAGCATATATACAAATTGGAATTTATGATAGGTATTCCAATCAATGTTCTCTCAATAGCATCCATAAAAGACCCACTCGAGGATAAGCAGACACAGAGTGATAGACACTGTGTCCATCTTGCATAGGTTGATTGGCTTTTACAAAGATAGTCCTAATCTGCTGACATGAGAGAGGAAAAACGATTTCTATTCAAAGAACCCAGAAAAAGAGAGGAAGAGACCTGTTTGTCTGTCCTTTTAGTAAAAAAAAAAAAAAAAAAAAAAAAAAAAAAAAAACAAACCACACAAAAAAAACTCCCCAAAACCCCCAAACAAACTTTGGAGGAAAGCTGTCTGTCCAAGCATTAGAAATCTCGAGCTGAGGTTGAGAAGACAGGAAATGTCCAAAACCCATTAAATACTGCCTGTTTGTACTGGTCCTAGACACTTATGTCGCAAAGCACATCCTAAAACTGTTTTAAACTAATAAATCACGGTCACAGATTAGCAAATAGGGACATTTAACCTCTCGATCCAGCTTTTGAGGATGAGCAGCAGATAAAGTCATTAGAGAAAGTCAGGAATCTGGCTGATGGAGAACCGATCATTTGCTTTGTAATTCTTAGCCTCTGCAATCAGCTGAAGAGGTGAAAGGTTCACTGACATAGTAGAGACATAAGCCAGACAGCAGAGCTGTTTGACCTGCACAGCATTTGTACAGACCAGCCAAGTGTTTCAGTGTGAGAGTTGGAACTAATCTGTTCATTTTCAAGGAAGAACTAACTTTGGATGTCGAACCTCAGGTTCAAGAGCAATATTCCAGGAGCAGAGGGGAGGGGGGCTGGTAGGTACGATAGATGCATATCCTTGAAATGTAATTCTGGCTTCCTCGAGTAC
The DNA here is from genome assembly GCF_028858705.1 of Grus americana. NCBI lineage: Eukaryota > Metazoa > Chordata > Aves > Gruiformes > Gruidae > Grus > Grus americana. Next base: position 3,129,132 of record NC_072871.1, read on the forward strand.
TAAACAAAGAGGTTTTTACAGCTACGTTTGCCTAATTATTGCCTCACTTCTTGATAATGTAATAAGAAATGTCAAGGAAAAAGCAGACTTGTGACAATTTCCACTTGACTCTCCGGCTCCAATCTTGCAGATTTTTAGTGAAAAGTGCTAATTAGTGTCTCACTCTTCTATTTTTTTCTCAGAATTGCCCCCTGACCAGCTGGGATATTGCATCCAAGTTGCCAAAGACTGGCAAGGACCAGCTGCATGATTAATCCACATCACTCACAAGGGGCCTCAGAAACATCCTGCCTGATCTAGCTGTTCGTCTCCAGTTTGCACCCAGGCATGAAGAGACAGAAGCATGGTCCTACCAGCCCAATTCCTGGTGCTGCCCATTTTGCCCAAGAGATCTGTGGACACAGCAAAGCAATGGGGGGGGGTGGGGGGGGTGTTGGGGAAAGAGGCGATGCTGGCTCACCACACTGCACTGTGTCACTAGTGAGGTCACATCATAAAAGCAGACCAAAGGAGCAGAGGAAGGTCTTTTTTCCTTGCCTTTTTCCCAGCATTTCCGGTAGAAGGCCATACACCTCTCCTCATATCCTGCATTTGGCTTCTTCTGGGACCAAAGGGAAACCTCAAAGCAGATGGGATTTAGCTTACTTACATCCTCTATAGCTAACTCAGATTTTATTAAACACAGCTGTAATCCCAGACTTCTTCAAATGGGTTAGGTCACTTCTTACGTTGCTTCCGTATCTTTAGAAATCCAAGTTTAGCAATAATTTGGAGCCAAAAAAAAAAAAAAAGACAGAGTAAATTTGTCAGAAGCATCTAAGTCAGAAGCATCTTAAAAAAATGCAAGTTTGTAACTGATCCCTGACCAATCCTTTCTTATTTCCCAGTTCTTCACATCTTTAATAGGGCAGTGTAGTCTACCCTAGACTGAGACTAGAGTCCATCAGCTAACACAGCAGAAGCAAAACACATGCTAGAGTAAGCCGGGCTAATGCATAACCGACTACTCCGTATACCAAGTGCCTTTCCTGCATTCTCTAAAACCCAGGAACACTCTTATCTCCTCATAAGTTTGGGGCTCTTGACATCAACAACAGAAGAGCAAATTCAGTCTAAACCTTCTCTCCTGTTCACAACCATTTTTCTTAGCTCAGATTTAAGATTATCTCCCTTTCAGAGCTAGCAAACAAGACAAACCTTCCACAACAGAAAAATCCAAATCATTCCACATTGAAATAAGTTTACTTGCAACCTATTTATATGACAGCACAACAATAGAAATCACATATGCTGCTTTTATTCTGAACACAATTCTTCATCCCCATACTTTTGGGGTACAAATTGTATGACAACATTGTGCAAATACTCCTCCAAAACTTCATTTACAAAATTGAAATTAATTGAATGCACAAGTTCAATTCACAAAAGAATAGAAATTTCTTTTTTTTTTTGCACTATCAGTATCAATAATTTAATAATACCTATGTTTTCAAAACAATCAAGACAGAGCAGAAAAGTCTTGTTGCTGTGTACAGGGGTAAATTCAACTTTTTGATTATCCCAAACAAATGGCAGTTGCTGCCATAATGAATGCACAGAAGCACACAATTAAAATGAGGATCTAACCTAGAAAAGAAAAAAAAAGAAAAAACCACACCAAAAAAAGAGTTCTAGCTGTAGATCTCTGCTTTAATCTGTCATCTCCAGAACAGCCCTGATTTTGTTAGAGTGCAGTTAGGTTTCTCTCATCTAAAGCAATTTTTAGGGCAAACATTTGCATCATGAGAGTTTTTTCCTACTGTTGTTGGTTTAAACTGCATTTATTCTGGCAAAGGCAGTGCCTCCCACAAGGCTGAATTCTAAAACTGATGCCTGGAGAACAGAGAGAGGACTCAGAACCTATACAGGTATCAAATTCCAAATATTTTATTTCTTCTTTAAAAGCTTTTTACAGACAGCATTATGCAATGAGGATTAGAAGTACTCATGTAACAGTTGGTGCTTTAGTATCCCAAAACGATAATGTCCAAGATTGCTCATTACAGTCAGGAAGTGATTCCATTTTGTAAAGCCAACAAAAGATACTCTATGTCATGAATTCCAGTCAATTATAGCCAAATTCAGCCCATGTCCTCCTACTGTAGTTTTCCACCACCTCAACATGGTAACTGCTACACGATAAAGTCTGTATCTCACTACCTATGGCTAAATAAAAATAAAATATAAAAAAGAGCAGCGTGGTGGGAAACTCAGAATTCAACACATCAAGCATCTTGGATTTCAACTTGGCATTTGGCCAAGGTGCAGAAGCACTTACGGACTTTACACATTTCTCTGATAGTGTTATGACTCCCCTTTTCTTTTTTTCTTCCGTCTACTTTACTGGTGTCTGTTCCCAATTTGCTGCGTAATGAAGTGACACAGGGCTGAGGAACGTCCCCTGGAACAAACTACCCACCCCCACCGCCTACTGCAACGGGGAGACTCGTGGCTCTGACTTCATGGCACCCGGGATTAACAAGCACAGAGCTACTGCAGCAGCCCTGGCAAGAATAAAAAAGCAACCAGACTCCATATGTCCGCCCAGTACTGAGGGGGAAGTGAGTGAGGACAGATTTTCCATTCTATAGCCAGAGGCCCATCTTACGGGAAATTTCAGTCAGTAAAAGCAAAATGTTACTGGAACGTTGCCTTCTTGAGCTTGCATGGAATTTTTTATTATTATTAAATTTGGAGAAACAGGTGTGAAAAATTCATCTCTCTACCCACAGGGCTTGTTCAGATGTTGCAGATTGCGTGGACTCCGCAAGATGCGGAATGGCTTCTGTCTGGCAGTGTTACCTGCAGACAAATACCTGTTTCTAATTAGCTGCGGGTGTTCCCCCGCCTGCCCGCCCCAAGGCAAGCCAGGAAGAAAGCATTTGGCAATAACAACGATATTGTCTGCTGAAACAAGCTGCTGAATAACTTCCTTTGCATTCAGAGTATCCCATAAGGTAGCTGAAGAAGCAAGCTGGAGCATCTCAGTGCTTTGTGAGCAGCTACAACACAAATAAACTGTTCTCTGTAGGTAGAGGATGCTCAGCCCCACTGACAGACTACCACAAAATGATGGTGAGCCCCTGTTAAAACACTGACTGCTCTTCCTTTAGGTGAGACAGCACAGAAAGGCTTCACGGAGCCAGAAAGCATCTTTCCTGCTCATGCCACCTCCCCACCCGTGCTCCCAGATCTCAGACAGGGCTGCAAGGGGGATGTTAACCCTTGTTGCATTGACTGTCCTACTCACCCAGAGCCCCATGGTAACGGTGTGAATGCAACATGACTCATTTCAATACTCACATTTAGGTGGCTTAATAGGTATTTCTAACAGTCAAGAGTGTGAGCAGGTATAAGCAAGCCTATGTCCTATTTAGTGGAGGTATCACAGTCTTACAATACTAAAAAACAGTAAGGTAAGAAGCTCCTGAGCAGGCAGCCAGGCAATGATAGCAAGAGAACTAGGGAGAAATGCCCTTTTTATTCTATGGGGCCCTCTGTTATGAGCTGCATGTGTTTAAAGACACATTACAATTCAGGAAAGAGTACAATAGATTGTGGTCCTTTTAGCAGCTGGCTCAGACAGCAGTCATGGATTCAGGGTGTCTCGGGTCCAGGAAAAAAAAAAAATGCAGAGAACAACAAGTAATGCCTCAGTAAAACAATTGGCATCTCCAGGCTAATGGACACTTGAGGAAGTTATTAAGATATAATCTTGGAAGTGACTCTTGGCACCTGTGCCTGTTCCAACACTGCTACAGATGAATAAATTAACCTTCAGTAAAAAGAGGAAAAAATTATTTTACATTTTTTACATCTACTGACAGACAAAAGCAAACAGCCTACTAACAAGGGCAAGGAACACACAAAATGTTCTGAGTTTTCTAACTTAACTCATGCCCTTTCCAGAAGCTGACTGCAGAGGATACAGTTCGTGTAAGAGCTGTATCGAGGGGAACAGACAACACTGATGCCTTTCAGGTTTTCTCTTCTGAAAGCAGCCCAGGGAATTAATACTTCTTGGACTGTGTATAAAAAAAAAAACAAAAACCAAAAAACCCAACAGAAACTCTTGTGCATAAAAGACTCGGATGATTCAAAGCTACAGGATTTGCTTGCAGAGGCAAGAGAGTCCCTGTGCACAGCATTTTCTAGGGTGAAGCCCAGCCACCGTGCAGCTTGGCACAGAGCAGGAATCTCACTGTGCTGCGCTCCCTCCTCCCACCACCGGCAAAGAGCTGCCCTGGCCTGTGCCATGGGCTGGCCAGAAGGTTCAGCACAGGATGCTGGTGGTTCAGGCGTACACACACACGTGTGTACATACCTGCTTATTTTGCACAGAGACATCTGCTCTTCCCTTTCCCTTTTTGTTTCTAGTCCTTATGCTTTTGTTCCATTTAAGTGCAAAGCACTTTGCCAAGGTGAGAATGTATGAGACGCACTTATTAGGAGGGGAATTCTCTCTCCAGGTTCTGGACTATCTAAGAGTCAGACCTTTTCTCAAGGAAGCATTGCAAGTGAGCTATTTGTTCCATAATTAACCATTTCGGAGACAAGTTAGTGGACTGCATGGACTGCTGTCTAGACCTGGTCTGGAAATTCCCATTTTCCTACAGAGTCTAATGGAGCTGCTCATGTATCACATATCTTTTATTTCATTTTATTTTTTTAACCATGAAATTAAATCTCTTACCTCATTAAAGAAGAATCTGATGAAAGGCAAATCTATTTCAGAGCAAGTTGATATATTTACCACAATGGCATAGGACTGTCTGACCTCCAGGCTGCTGTGGATTTAATGTGGAAGCCTACAAAAACTTCAGTGTTTTAAGTAGGCAGGAAGAGGTTGAGAGGAAGGAAAGCACTCGAGAGCAAATTCTGCTCTTAAAGGGGCGTAAATCCATGATATCTTCCCCCCAAAATATGGCATTACTTCAGGTTCTGACTAGTGTAAATGAGCTTGCCTCCTAAATGACAGGTCAAAAGTTTGATTTGTTCTAGACTGGAGGAGAGGAAGCTGTTAATGTTTCACCGCACTGTAAAAAGCCAACTGTGTCAATAGACTATATTCCACCTGGAGAAAGAAAGTTTCTAAATGTGGTCAGCTTTGACATCAGAAACGCATAGGTGCAGCCTCCTATGTAGTATCAGGAAACACAAGGTGAGACATAATACGTCAATGGAATATTTTTTTACCTTGAGAATATGAATAATGTGATCACTGAAAACGTGGCTCAGGGACTCTCACCACTCAGGGTGTGCAAATCTCAAATTCCTTCACAGGTTAATAGGTCTATTTGGAGAAAACATCAACAATCTGGACACTTCTACAAAGCTTTTTCCAAATGCCCTCATGTCAATTTGACTTGGAAACTAGGTTGAGCACAGCATGAGACCCAGCTCTCCTCAGAGAACTATGGGGCTTGCTCAGCATAATTTGAATGGTTTCCTTTGCTTGCTAAGTGCAAGCTGCACGGGAAGTTTTGAGGACTTAATAAAAATGCCTATAAGTTAGTGTTCCCAGAAGCTCACTGATGAAAGTTCCTGATCACAGACCCATCCTGAATTACAACAACTGGACAAACCCAACAATTTCCATTCTCCAGACAAGGTGGTTAAAGGATATGAAATGACACCACCTATGCCATGCAAGTCTGAGACCACGTACACCACCACATTAGAAAGGCATTTGGCTCTCATTATGACTTTCCAGTCCTGGATAATCATGAAGTATCATATCGTGACTTAACTAGCTGTCCCTCTCACCAGATCATGACAGGTTATTAGCCAGAGAGACAACTACAGAAACAATGGTTACTGCGAGCAAAGGCCCACATTCAAAATGGCAATATTAAGGAGGGAAGGAAGCCTTAGAAATCAACTCAATATTTCTCTTACCCTAAGGACCCACAGCACACGCAGCAACCCCTGAAGCCCTTTGCCCAGGATAAGCCTGTCCAGCGCCCGCAGCTGACACTAGACTGCTGCCAAAATCTGTTTGGAGAAACATCCTGCCTCATTCATTTTACACTCTTTGCACAGTCAAAATCCTTTCATTCCTCATACCTGCATGGAAATGACAGGTAGAGGAACAGGCCCTCGGTACCTTCTGTTCCACCAGGCAGGCACTATGAAGCCATATGATTCCTCATTCAACCTGAATTCAGGATCCAGGGGAAGGCTCAGCAGCAGCTTGTAAAGATGCTTTCTCCTGCTTCATAAACTATCCCTGTACCACACACAGATCTTGCAAACAGCTGCAGCCTCTTGAGTACCTCTTTTAAAAAACATGCAGGATAGCTTTGATATATAGACAAACTGCAATTTGAAAACTGTGAAAGCAGCTTATACCAACTAGTTCTAGACTAGATGGCTAATAGAGCAATGAATGTTAAGGCATAGAAAATAAAGTTTCTGTACAGACTATTTGGTAACAGGTTGCCTCACAACCTAGATGTCACTGAAGGTGTGTTTCAGAATCCCAGGGGAGTTTTGAAGCCGTCTGAGTGCCACTGCGGTCCTGCTACCAGAACTAGGGACTTTATATGCACATAGTTGAGCTGAGGTTAAACTACTATCATAGCACTGGCCTCCATTACAGACATACCCAAAGGCTCCATATAAGTGTCTGGCTCTTTCAAATAGAAAGAGAAAATAAAAGATACTTGCCAAATACCAGAAACTCCTAGGAAATGAAATATTTTCTGGAATTACTTTTGGCCTGTGCTTTCCCCTTTCGCCAGGGGTTCAAGCTGCACCTGAGCCAGATATTACAGCTCTCTGTGGGTCCCTCCAGAGAGCAGGCAGAACCGCTCTGCACTGATTACACGGCCTTGTCTGAGCTTCCTCAGCAAGGCAACCAGGGATTTTCCATTTCCCATGATCATTCCTGATTGGCTGCAGTGACTTCCCTTGAGTTACTGAGCACTTTCAAATACACTTTAAGCAAAAAAGAAAGAAACATGACAGCTGAATTGGGAACTGCTAATAAATATGTATTTTTTAAAAGCTGTGCAGATTTGCAAAAAACTCATCCCTTTCTATCAGTTAAGAGAAGAACATAAATAACAGAGTAGCATAATTTTGCTAAGAATCTTTGCAAAATTTTCCACAGCAAAGACTGGGAAAGTCTTTGTATTGACAGTTACTGAGTTCTTTTGAGATCTATAACATCAACTTCTTTATAGAGGCTTCTAGATTAGCCTTGCCCTAGAATAACTGTGATCTTTGGCCTTGCAGCTGTATGATCTCTGCTGAAAAGGCTACTGGTCACACACGCTAAGGTATTCTTGGGATGCATCCGCACAGCAAAACGTAGGTGCAATTTGCTATATTGCTTTCACCATAGTGACACAGCTAACGGCTGTAATAAGGAAATGGCAGTGGGGGATTTGGCTACAACAGAAGTTAGCTTTGAGAGTCTGCTGGAGACTGTAGCTATATAATGTGGCATCTCTCCAGTACTAAAATTGGTCATGTATTTTAATAATCATTACTATTCCTGCCACCCAGTTTAAAGATTACTTGGAAGTTAGGCCCACATGTATTACAATTAGCTCTTTGTTTTGCTGGCAGTATGAGAGGACAGAAAGGACAGGTGGACTCTGAACGATTTCAATGTGGGCTCCTTTCAAAGCAGCTGGAAGAGCCCCAAAGTTATGGCAGAAATGACATCTATGAGCTCTCTAGCTACAGAGTCTTCATGAACTTGTAACACAGGATAACAGAAACAGAGCAATCACTTAAGTGGTCATCCTTTAATGACTCTCTAACTCACTGAAGTTTCAAATGTACTTAAACACGGCTTTGGCTCCCATTCACACTGTCTGGCCAACGTTTACAACAAACCAGTTTCCGGCAGACAATATTGAACCACCTTCAATTCAGGGTTCTCTTGCAATAAGGGAGGGGGGTGTAAGAACCCTTTTAATTGTTCTTATACCTTGTGAGATCCAAAGTAGGAAAAATCCTGGAGGTGTATTGCTCAATGTCATCGAGTTCAGCAGCAGCAAGAAACGTGATGTCATCAAAGGCATCAAGTCTATTTCTTGGAGACATTTGGATGAAAAGGCTATGTGGGGAACTGATTTCATTTTGTAAGAATCCCAGCTATAAACAGATTAGCAAATTATTGTGACAGACAGTAAGCCTTTTGTGAGAATGTTTACCACTGAGTTCCGCAGGCCAGGATCTGGCCAAGCCCGTCATCTTGAAACATAACCAATGAGTAGAGACTTCCAGGAATCACATGCTGCTAAGGAAGGTGCCGGCAAGGCAGGCTGGAAGCTAGAAGATGACTGTGGAAAAGGTGGCAGGGGCGAGGATGACATTCTTTCCTTACTCTCACTCCAAGAATCAGGTTTGGAAGCCAGAGGACAGCAAGCCAAAGAGCTAAACACATCTGTTTTTTCAGAGGTGTTAGCCAGAAGAGTCCGACAAATGGATCTGTGCCTACAAAACAGGTCCCTAAGGTGTCAGGCTAGAAGTGTGCAAGTAAAGATGTTTGGGTTGAGCTTTATCTACTTCAGATTATTGTGGCAGTTTTTTTTCCTTCAGTAAGATAATCAAAGTATTAGAGTAGTGCCATGAAGGATGGAAATACTTGTATAGATAGTCCCATAAAGGAGAAAGAATAAGCATTCCATGATACAGGTCTTGTTCTTCCCAGTATAGCAAACCACAATGAAATCCTTTCTGGAATAAGACAGGACTAAATTTGAAAGTTGAACCTGAAAAACAGTGAATTGTACATTAGTATTCTTTGCCTTTCCAAAATCCTCTACCTGAAACTCATGCTGCATTTTGTATAGTTACAGACAGAAAACAAAATAAAGACCAAATGACATAGATCAGGTTACATACAGTGTTTGTGACAGAGCCAGAAGCAGCCACATCTCCTTGCACCCACGAAGATGCCTCAGCCAAACCAAATCCTTCATCACTTTGCAAGTCTACAATGGAATGCATGGCTTCTAGGCTAGGCAGAACTAGACGGAAACTTTCTTTGGAACGGACATATCTGGGAAAAAACTGCTTCAGCTTTTCAAAAAGGAAAAAAACCAACAACCCTTTCCCAACCTTTAAGTTAAAGGATGCTTTTTCCTAATGACTCACGATAACTGTCAGACCCTGAACTTGCAGACGACATTCATCTGACTACAAGCCACATCAAGAAATCTGTTTCATTAGTGTCATACTGACTGGCTCACTGGGACCCCAAGCTTAAGGGAGAACGAAGCTTACGGGTTATTAAAGCCAGCAGGGAACACATTGCTGAAACCAAACTTCTGCCCTCAACAAACCATAAGACTTCCTCTAATATTTAAGCACATTAATATCAATACAGGTATAATTCTTAGCTTGAAACAGGCATCTACACCTCTGCATAGCTATTTACCTACCTGCCTACAGCTTCAGAAGGATATCTAAAATCTGGCAAAGAACAGATCCTTATATAAATTTCACCGGCCTCAATTCCACCTTCATGAGCCTCAGTCATCTTTGCCCTTTTCATTCTTATTAACGCCGAGTAACTATGCATTCCCTACCAATGATGGCTATGTTCATAAATATTTACAACAACTGACTGAATGAAATCATACTTTGTTCCATCCACCCATCTACACTTAAGTATGTCAGAGAGCCTAAACTATTACACTGCCAAATACAGCTAACTGCATGAAATATAAAGCAATACAGTTCAACTTTGCTCAAATAGAGTTCAGCCAATTTTCATCAGCTGCAGATCTAGTTTTGTATATAGTTTACATTTAGGACCTCATACCACCACTTGTTTCCTTGGTATTCTATGAGATATCCAGACTACCTGTTTTGTCTACTCCAGTTGCTATGGTTTCTCATGGTTTAGTTGAGAAGACCCTCCTGAACTTCAGAAGCTTCACATACAGAACCTCACACTGCTCCCCAAAAGACCTTACCCTCGCTAGGCTTTCTGTGTCTTGTTAAGGATTGATACTGATTGTCCAGTCTCACAGGTAAGAATGAGGGCAGGCTATTTGGTCCATTCTTTCCAGCCCAGAGCATGTCAAATTCAACCCCAGTTATGACCTGTAATGAGCTTCAGCTGCCTGACAGCTCTCTATCCATTATGTTTGTATGAACTGAGTAGATTGGTGCTTTCTCCAAATGCACAGTTCAAGTAGAGAACACCACAAGCACTGAATTTGGCTTTTTGGCCCAGGGCTTTGTTTTTTTCCACAGTTTATTTACAGACTGAAGGAAAGTTTGGGATGGGAAGAGGAAGGGTCTAAATCCACTCTCATTTTATCTTCATCACAGCAGAAAAACAAGCCTTAGAGCCAAACACTGATTCTGCTGCAGCAGCAGCAGGCCAGTTTGTTTTCTTACAATATCTATTTAGAGACAATGAGGCTTTACCCTTTTTGTCCTGTATTTCTAACTACTAGTAAGACCGGATTGTCTTTTTTTGAATACAGCTATTAGGTATAAATAGACTCATGTAATTTCAACAGCTCTGCAGTGCATTCATTATTTCTAGTTGCTGCTTCTTTCCATTCCTGCACATTGGACACTGAAATTGTCTTTTAATGAAGGTTTTGGCTTGCTGCATTTAACCTCATTGATCCTGAACGTAAATAAAGTTTCAGCTTGTTGGATTCCAGTTTAAAGTGTAACACAATGCTCTATTTCACAACATTTAAAGAGGGGGACAAAAAAAGAGAAACCAAGAAAAGTCCAAGTTCTTGAAAAGAGAAGGAGAAGAGTGGTGCCGCAATTCACTGAACCAAATACATTTGTTTGCAAAGAGGAAAGCTTGACCCCAATACAGGCTACTCATTCTCATGTGTATATATTCCTTGCCTTCCTTCCTGCCTTATCTTGTCTTTCAGATAAGAGTAATTCGTTGTTATTCCCTGTAGTGATAACACAGCTTTCTAGGATTTAGATGAAAGGTCCTTCAGAGGAAGGCATGCTATATCTTCACTATACAGATTTTATGCGTTTCAGGTTTACTTTTGGTTTCTTTGTTGTTTCTCCTTGTTAACTCAAAAGGAAAAATCATTTAAAAAGAAGATATTAAATATGGTCAAAGGATGAGGAAAGACAGTCCTGCAATAAATGCCCTGATTACTGCCAAGACATAGACAAATTTAATATTCTTTGTGCCTGAGTTTCCTGATCAGAAATCCACTGATACCTATAGGTTCTTTATTTCTTTCAACTTCAAGGCAGGAACTACCTTACTGTCCAGGTCCTCTTCACATAACACAACAGATCAAAGCAGGGCCTGTAGTAAGACAAATACTGAGTAAAACCAATGCAAGTGAGGACAGAATTTGACCAAGGGTGTTCAGTACATTAGCCCCATACCAGTTATTATCTATAAAGGCTCAAATCAGAATTAAGTTCTCTTCAAAAAAGAAAGCATCAACTACACAAAACCAAATTTTGCACGAACCTGGGATTTAGTGACATATTCACATATGATATTAAAGGCAGGATACTACTGACTGAACATGCGATTCCAGTATATCCCCACAACTGGTATGTTGGAATAGCTCCTCAGTGTCTAGCTACTGTGAAAAGTATTTATGAAGCATGCTGAGATGGATTAAAAAGGAAAGAAGGAGGAGGGAGCTAACTGATTGGGCTATCGCAGCTTCTCCATCGCTTTCCTATCCCTATTTGGAGGGAATGGGAACTTTCCAAATATCTGCATGCAGGAGAGGCTGTAGGTCTGAAACCTACGTCAGCAATCTGCACTCTTGCCCGCTGCCCTGCCAGACACAACCTCTGCCTGGTGGGAAGCGAGCTGTTGTAGGACCTGCCGAGTTTGTTATTTGCAATGCGGTGTTTAAAACTGCTGCAAGGAAACCCAGGGGATACTAAGCAGAGCTGTTCATTCCCTGTCAAAATGTGTAAACATGAACAAATATGGGGTCTGTCTGGAGAACATCAAAGTCAGGTAACACTTAGCCCAGTGCAACATCCCATAGCTGTGGGGGGACTAAAGTGTGAAAGAGTTCTTGTTTTACATAGCTGCTGTGAAACGTCACGCAGCCTGGGGTTAGAGCATGTGTTGGCTGAGTCTCCACACCATGAACCTAAGTCCTCCTTCTTCCAGCTGCCTGGAGCCAGATTGTTTCAACCTTTTGTTTGCTTTAAAGTGTCCTTCTGTCCTGCTTTTCTTGAAACATCACACACCCTGCATGCCAGATGCAGCTAATCTAGCACTGCTGACTTGATACATATTCTGGCCTCATGGAGAATGAAGGAATCATTTCTTTAATGTCACCGTTTGATATTGTACACAGAACAGAGACAAATGAAGTGGACACACAATTCTCCCAAACTGTGTAGGTATCCTCACAGAAACATCTGCTGCTGTCTCAGCCACAGACACTCCAGCCTCTAAACACACCAGCAGACTTACCCTTTTCATGTCTCGCAGCCCGACTGTGAATTGCAGACACATATGAAATTGTGGGGCAGAACTTAATCTTTACTTACATGAATAAGCAGATTGACAAGTCATGTGTTTATAGACCATTTATATAAGGAAGGTCTACATGAAAAGACTCTGCTTGGATTTATACTTTATAAGGATATGACATCCTATAGTTCAAGTATGCTGCAAATGTGTTTGTATTCAGGGCCAGATCTCTACTCTGATACAGCACAGCTGATTTCGGTGAAGTCATGCTGAGTAACAAGCCGGCCTTCTCTCATTAGTTTGTCATCTTGGTTTGCCCTTGCTATTTTAAAAGACCTGCCTGGGGTTTCCCACACCAGATATGACCTCTAGGCTGCCCTTTCTCTGTGATGACCCAATAATCTGTAATTGCAAGCCCTTGAGAAAATTTTGTAAGAACATTATGCACCATTCTTGATCAGCCTTCCCCTCACCCAGCTCAGGTTCAAAACAGTTGGTTGAGTGATTCTGCTGCAAAAATCAGCTAGAAGACTATACAGTTTCATTATTATAACAGAAAACCTGAATCCACACACCACATCTTTCCTCCAGATGGGGAATTCCTTCTCTACAAAGCTCTCTTTAAAGTGTTCATTTGCAGTTACTTTATAAGAGAAAGGAGAAACTGCTTTCCTTTAATCCTCTCTAGAAACAAGTTATTTTTTTCTTGTCATAGTGACAGTGTGGTGATGCATCTAGCAGGTATATCTAGACATCAGTAATATTATTAATTTTCTGCAGAAGTCCAGACCCCTCTGACAACAGACTCGGGCTCTCTGCAAATCCCAGATGTCCTCAATGGGCAGGATGGACAGAGTAATCACTGTGAAAATTTTTTTCAAAGCCCTGTTAGAAATGGATCTCCTCCCCCTTTATCCCACCACCATAATAAAATAAGCATGTGCTTCCTTCACCACTTACTCTTCCAGGAGTGAAGAATGCTTTCATCAGGTCACAGAGATGAAGGTTCTTATTGCACCTTTTGTGTATCTTTCACTGGAGAAGTCAGATCACCAAAATAAACTGACTGAACAACAACTAATGATCTGTAACTGTGCATGTGCAAAGCCCGCTTGCCTACCTAACTCCAGCACTTTCTCCTGCATCCACTGTCAACTGCCCCCTCCATAGATGTCTATTGTCACGGAGTCGCCATTGACACATGAAAGTGAAAGGAGGAAGGCTTACGTATTCAGTAGGGTTCTCACTCTAGGAGAATATATCTGCAAAAAAATTCAGTTGAGGACGGGGGTAAGCTGTTTATCCTATTATTTCACTTCAATACCTTTGGCCAAGGCTCTAGGGTTAGATCCAATAAAGGATTTTGATGCTCACAATCTAGCAGAGGCCCTGCTTCAGGTGTCTGTCTCTTCCCCCTCCTCTCCAAAGACTATAAAGTCTCATTTTACCACTGGAAATGACAAAGGAGGTGAAACCAGTTTGGAAAATTATTTCCAGAGGATTTCCTTCTCTAATTGAAACAGATTTCTGTGTGGAAACCATTGGGGAAGCCACATTTAGAGCAGGAATGGGCAGGGACTTCAAAGATACCATTCAGATGAAAAAAAGAATAAAAATGTTTTATAGCAGATAAATTATCATAGAGACGTGAGACTCAGAGTACAACTTGTGTGAAAATAGAGGAAAAAAAAACCCAACCAAACTTCTGTGAGGGTTTCTGACCCTTCAGACCAACATTTTGTTTCAAGATGTACCTATACATTTACCAGGTGCTTCTTAGAAAAATACTCAAATTTAAATCCAAAATTTAAAGAAAAACCAGCACCATAAAATGTTCACCTAGGTAAGAACCCAAAACCAGTATACCCAGTCAAAAGAAATACTTATAGCACCTGCTAAAGGGGAAAAAGCCTCCCCCTTATACATGATAGACTTAATTTGAGTGATGAAGAAAGCCAGTGGCTTCTAATACACCAGAGACTAGAAAGTGGCTCTACTCAAAAGGTTGATACAAAGAGATTTGGAAAGCAGACAAGTTACAGGTGGAAATGCCCACAATTCCATACCCCAAACCCTGCCGTAGGACATATTGAAATTCAGGTATGTGTTTGTATTTAGCCTTACTCAAAAAAAGCCCACGACAATCCAAAACTCTTCAAATTCATGGACATCAAATGAATTTTAAAGTTCAGCATATTTTTAAGATTTTTGCTGAATCAGGGCCTACTTCATGTAGTTTTAGCAGGTGTAAAGATAGAAGCACAACACCTAATTGTAAACCATTTAAAATTATTGGTGACAAAGGATAAATATGCATCAAATACATTTTTCATGTAATCTTAAAGTGAAGGTCATCTTCAATGGGTCATAGTAGCACTCTCTTACCATTGTCCCATGCCTGTGAATTCCTTAACGTTCTATAAAGATGAATATTTGGTTCTTCTCACTCTATTTTTGCATATTAAAAACCGCCTGAAGTTATACAAAACAATCTCTTTCCTTGCACAGGAGGAGAATAAAACATCACTGTATAAACTGAAGGGAAGATTCTCAATTGTACTAATTCCACTTTAGTTGCCTGCCCTAGAGGAAGAGCAAGTGAAATGAATGACTTAAAAAGACTCCTTATGACACCAGTTTGGTATAAACAGGCTTTTTTTTTTTCCTCCAAACAAGAACCATGACTTCAGTCTTCATCCTGTCTTGTACCTTACCCTTCCAAATACATACACACAGTTCACAACTGCACTGTTACAAAACAAGTTGTTCCAGAAGCAGCAGAACAGACTGAATTCCTATCGATCTGTGTCCTTTGCTCTCGTAATTCCCCCTCTACCCTTCCCTGCCACAATACTTCTACCAAGCATAAGATATCATGTTCTGTTCCTGTTTAAGACCTACAGAGCCCGTACATACATGCTGACTGGCAAGCTGACCATGACCAAGCTGTCTCATGGCAGAATTCTTCCTGCCTTTCCATTAGTGGGCGCACAATCTGGCTCATCTGGTCTGCGTGGTCACTGGCTCATGAACGTGTACAGATTTACTAACATCAAGACTTTCACTGCTCAAACATCTGATTAGAATCTGACAATATGTTCAAGTTAAAGGTATACGTGGAGTGCAGGAGGAGGAGACATGCCAGGCAGGCTGGATGGTTAAACTCACGAATATGTAAGTTACATAAACCTCATTTCCCTAGGAAAACATGCTAAAAATAGAGTCAATAAAAAAGACAAGGCAACTTGGAATGCTTTATATTTTGCTCATTTTCAGCACAGCTGATCTCTTTCAGAGTTAAATCAAGACATACTGTTTTAGTCTTTGCCTAATAAAGGGATTTTAAGCTTTGTATGAAACAAGGCATTACCTAGAACTTCCATGGGAAGGTAAATAGCTTGGCAGTGTGGTACAACTATGGCAAAAATACCTTTAATTTCTTGAACAGTATCTGAACCTCCAGATAACCCTACTAATCAAACAGAGCTGCTCAGCTAGGTCTACACCCCTACAGCTAACTTCCAGAAAGATCACATTAATCATTACTTTGACACACATGTGCCAGGGAGAGAAGTGGTTTCTCAATTACTCCTCTTTCTAATTGGGTAGTACAACAGAGGGAAAAGGGAGGTTTGCTGCAGAGAGTTTGGAAGTAAGCTACTACCCATTTTGAACAAAGGAAGAGACAGGGCCTCTGGCCTTGAGGAAGACAGAGTCCACAAAAAGTACTGTGAACTACTTAATTTGCTTTTAATCTCCCATAGAAATGCCTGTGCTGTACTAACAGTTTATGTACAAGGGCACGTGCAAGGAAATTGCATGTCTCCTCTACTTGCAATCCATGCTGGCAGGTCACACATCCACAGGTATGACAGCCCAGCACTAAAGCCATCCTTCTCAGCACCACCTGGGATTTTAATGCCATTTTAGCACAGATACAGAGTTCCTTAACCAGAGCTGGTACATATCTGCCACCTTAAAGCTCGTGCTGTACAAGGATGCAATTGTTTGCTCCTGTCTGTGTAGCCATTATAAGGCTTACCTTAATCCAGTTTGGAAGCAGATGAGCTGAAACCACATGAAGTCACTCAGAAGAATGTCCATAGGAGGATTTACTGCAAAAAAAGTAAGAGAATGAACTTTAATGGTAGTAGTTATCCCCTGTAGATAAGTCTTGAGTTAGTTTGTTCTCTGCTCTGCCCCAGCAGGAAGGCAGTAACAAATTCCCTTTTCCCTGTGCTGGCTCTGCAGCTGTAGACTAGGTCACACTGCAAAACTACTCTCAGTAAATCCTTATGAAGGCATCAAGCCCTAGCTACACTAAACTTTGATTTTTTTTTTTTTTTAAATTTTTCTTCTCTACACAGCAAATTCCACCCCCTCACACCCTCCCCACAGATCCATGACCTAATTCAGTCTCAAGGAATCCAGTATAAGCACACAGAGAAAAACCAACGAACAGTCTGGAATTACGGCACTGTATCTTTCACACAGGACTTAAGCCATTTCATCCTTGATATGTTATTGTTACTCGCGACAGCTCTCTGCATGTGATTTGTGGCACATGGCAATGACACAGGGCAATGACACAGGGCACGATTGTTGCAAATGTTGTAGCAACAACTTAACAAATTCCTGTTAAGAGAGATCAAGGCAACATGACATTTGCAGAGAGCAGGATTAAATTGCTTTTGTGTGATGCTCCAGAAGGCTTAGGAGTTCTTGACAATTGTTTTGAAGAGAGTGACTTTTTTTTCCCTAGGATCAGATTCTTAAGGAATAAAATGTGTTTTCTACTTGTGTGAAAACCAGTCAGGCAGAAACATCGCTGACATTGCGGAATTCACTATGAAGGAGGAGGCAGAAGTGGGAAGCAGATGCAAACATTTCATGAATCAGGAGGCCAATCCAGACCAGCAAAGTGGGTACATTTGGCTGGTAAAGAAGGGGGAACATCTCCCAGAAATATTCTGCTGACTTGACTTCATGTCTGCTGGTGGAAGTCGTGAAATCTTCAATGGTTTTAAGATAGCTGTGGCAATATCTTGGGCCTTCAGATTTCATGGAGACAATGATGCTCGATAGTGGGACACAAAGCTGATTCTCTGCACCCCCTTCTATTAAAAAAAAAAAATTATCTAATTAAAATCTTTCAGCGTACTGTGTGGCCATTCGATTTCTTGATTTGGAAGACAGAACAGGCTCTGAATGAAAAGGTGTTGTTCATATATATTTTAGGAATCCCTTTCCCACACTACCCACTTGCCTGACAGCTTCCAAGAGCGTAGACTCACAATGTTGCTTGTGAAAGAAGGCAACAGAATTTGGCATCTCAGTACAGCTTCAAAAGCCCCCTTAACTTTGTTTTTCCAGTAAAAACTCCCTTGATATCTAAAGCCCTGTTTCTTCATTTCACAGAATAGTTTATTTGGTTTATGTACTGGGAAGGGCTCTTAACCATGGGCCTCTGCCATCTTTCCACTGATGGGGAACCATCCATCTAAAGCCAGTTCATAGAAAAGAATCAGTCACTGAGTTGACAGAGCAAGTGTGTACATAGCTTATACATTTTAGAAACATAGAATCATAGAATACCAGGTTGGAAGAGACCTCAAGGATCACCTGGTCTAACCTTTCTTGGCAAAAGCTCCGTCTAGACAAAAGCACCGTCTAGACAAGACGGCTCAGCACCCCGTCCAGTTGAATCTTAAAAGTGCCCAATGTTAGGGAAGATTATTATTTATATTAAACAGTAATGGAAGTAAATTCAAATATTTAAAATAAAAATTTTGAACAATGCTATCAAATGAAATAGAATTGCATCTGCTTAAGGAGTTACCCACTCATAAGCGCACTTATACCCTCCGTATTACATGCAAAATGCACCAATTTAAGCTGCTGAAAGAAAATGAGCAAAAGCATGCCAGATTAAACACCAGTGAAAGACAAACAATCTTCCACCTTGGGTCGGTTTTTTTGCTGATCCAGCTGATACACGGTAACACTGCTGAGGCTCTAACTACCAACTTCAGTAATGTTTTACAGCCTCAGCAAGTCATGCCCTGGCATCGGCACTGCTGCCTATGTGTGAAAGGTTGCAGAGGAAAAATGTTACTTTTCAAGTAATAGACAGTTGTTATACTAACAGCCTCTGAAGAAAGAAGCACTAAGAGATAACACTGAGCTGATAGAAAATAGGCATGTCAAATTGGGCCAGTATGTCCTGAATTTTCCACATCCTTCCTCCTCTTTCCATTTGACTCCCCGCTTAAAACCTGACAGTTCTTCTAAGAGTTTTGTGTAAATCAGGCATACTTTATATAAAGATTAATATATTCCTGCAATAATAATATAATAATAAAAAGTAAGAGACTACCAACATAATCGACTGCCTAGTAGATTTGAAGTAAGCAAGTGAAATGTGTCACAGCCAAAACACACTGACAGATATTAAGGCAGAGAAGCAGCACTGTGATCCTTAGACTAGCTGAAAGTTTCAGCAGGATTATTTCCCCTAATAATTTTAATGATTTCTGAATGCACAAATTCTGTTTTATCTACAAGTTGCCTACTAAAATGGTTGTATAGATATCAAGACAAAACAGATTTCCATAGAAGTTATATAGCGTAGCAGTGAAATATCTATACAGCCTTACAGAATTTACCTACATTTTTAAAGTTTAGCTACATATTTAATAGAGTACTCCAAGCACCATGAAACAGTTTATGAACCCTATGGAAAAGATCTTTCTGTTGAACTGTTTTTCCCCCGGAAAGCAAGGAACCTTGTGAGAAAGCACGTCCAAGAGGTCTGTGCCAGACCACCTACCGACCTGTTTAACACATGCCAGGAGCTGCAGGATGCCAAGTGGGCCAGTGGGTTTCTCTGCCCAGATGAACTGTTTGTGTCCCAGCAAGGGCAACAAGTTCAGCCACAAGACAAAGGACCATTTCATTTCTCCTGCTTTCCTGTTCCACTTCTGTGTCTGCCTGTGAGTCTCTGTTGTTAAAAGCAAATGATTAATTGGGCACTAGGGAGCTGTCAGTATTATTTTTTTTTAACCAATGGACTTTTCTCAACTCAGATGCTAAGCACTTTAAGATATGTGATTATTTTTTTTCCTTGAAATTTTATGTTCCTAAGTGCCTGGTTTGTTTTGTTAGGGTTTGGGGGGTGAGGGGTGTCTGGGGGTTTTTTGGGGTTTTTTTTAAGATTCTTTATCAGAATTTGTACTTGACAAAGCATATGAAAAGACAGGGAGCCCTTGCAATGTGTTAATAAGAAGGCTACAGCCAAGTCCAGCTCCCTAACTACAGTATAATCCAAAATAATTCTTTTCACTTCTGTAGAGAAATAGCAAAACTAGGTACCTGCAGCACAACTCAGAGTAAGCGTAGTGCTGCTGCAGTGTGTGCTGGGCAGCTCACACACCAAGGGGCTGCTTTAGCACTGAAAGACCCATAAAATCTGGGCTGTTTGGACACGGCCTCTCCTTGTGGGACAGGTGGGCACAAGCTTCATCCGCATGGAGACCACTTGTTACCAAACTTCTGTGTGCTGCTAAAAGCTAATCAATACCTAGGTCTGCCACATTTACCTTTTCCTCCCCTACGGCCTGGCATAAGGGTCCTTCAAACAAACTCAAGGTCTGAGTATGTGTTACAGTGAAAAAAATCTTTACTGCACACTCCTTCAAACCTGGCTTACTTCATAAGCTGCAAGCTCTTCAGGATAGAAACAGACGCTTCTTGTACACATGGGCTGTGTTTGGAAGTGCCACTAGAATTCATCATCACTAGGGGTAACAGAACCTTTTCAAATGTCACTTTAGCCCTAGGCCAGGAACAGTAAAGTACAAGCAAAAGCACAGAAGTGAAGTTCTCTGCCTACAGAAATCAATGAGAATTTTGTCCTCAACATCACTGGAGCCAGGCTTTCATCCAATGTATTTGTACTTTAGGTTTCCCGTGGTGAATAAATAGAAATGAAAAGCTAAAGTCCTGGCACCAGTGTTATGAGTCAGACAATCAAGCATGTACAGTATGCATTTATTCAGAAGAATCAAGCTTTTAGGGCACTGGTATCTAGATATACAACCATGTGAAATTGTTAAGCCAGACAACATGACTTCTTTAGCAGGAACAACCACCTCCTGCATGTTTTCTTGTGTAGACAGGAAGTCAGCAGGGTTATCGGTCTCAAAAAATTTTTGCAGATACAGAGTTGCTCTGGGAAGCATACGGGGTTGTTCGGTATGCTGGGGAAAGAAGGGTATGAAAAGAGTATTGTCAAAGCGGGGACAGCCCTTGTCAAAAGCTGTGATGTAAACACAACGGTCCATGAAATGAGATTTTGCTATTTTATAACCCAAAGTGGTATTTGGTCCCAAGTGAGAATTTTTCCCCAGAACCCAGCTGAAAAATTGTCTTTTGTAGGTACTTACACCACTACGCTGAGAAGAGTAAAAAGTATTTCCACAACTATTTTTTACAATTGTTAATAATTATCACACTTTATAAACATGTGTTTGTCACATGAGAATTACTGTTCACATTCATTAACTCAGAGTTGTTTGATGCTATGTTGTAATTTTCCATTAGGAACATCTGACTGCAACAAAAAATAATCAAAGACTAAGTGAGGCTAGTATTAAAAATATATCTCAAAATCTTTTATGGTGCTCCTTTTGTTGTTTGGTCTGTCCTTTATCTCTTAACATATTGGAGAAATTACAGCATTGCCATTATGTATAAACATCTGTATTTTTTCTTTTCCTTTTTAAACACACCCGCCACATGATTTTTGTCTGTATGTACTTGCACATATGTCCCAACCATCCCACTTTTGGGTATCCAAAGTCACCGGTCATTTTGGAAAAAAAACTAAAGTGAAAAGACATAAACAACATACAGAGCTAGCACATCTCTAGGATCTGTAAAGCCAGAAACATTCTTCTATGAATTGCCTTTTATAGCTTACACTTGTCTGCTTTGTAAGATGGATGAGGGAGAGATACCATTAGAAACAGGTTATATCGGCAATATACTTCTAATGGCGGGTTTTTTCCCTTTTCTCTCTGTTTTGTGTTTAGTTGTTTGAGTTTGGGGGGGGGGGGGTGTTTGTGTGCTTTGTTTTTAAATAAATCACACATCGAAGGTCTTGTTCTTTGCAAAATTACAGGTCTGTGGCATACAATCCTTCTCACCATGTGTCTTTGAAGATCACCAGTTACCTGGGAGCCACTTCCTTATTCAATGCCCTTCCTCCACGAGGTGCAGCCACAAGAGCCGTTACACACATGCACGACACCCAGCCCAGCTCACAAATACCAAGGGGAGGGCCAGAGGGGCAAGACCTGCCCCAGACTCTTACAGGTGCCACCAGGAAATCCCATGTTCTCCATATGCAGCAGCATGATGTGCTGCTTTAAGAGCCCATAAGGGAGATGAGTCAGAAATCCCAGAGCTTTTCCTTCTTTGGGTCATCCCCACCTCCCTCTCCTTTTCTTCCCCTTCTCTGCAGGGAAGTTGGGTCTGTGGTGCACAGACTTTCCATGTCTGCCATCGCTCATATTCCCTTGTTGTGGTTTCTTAGGAGCATTCCTGAACTGTGAATTCGTTGATTCTTCCCTATCAGAGCAGGGAAGCCAGTCCAAGTGCCTAGTATTCCCCCCTCGATGTGGGGAGACAGAATTCAGCTGGTTTGCATGTGAAGCCTGAACTCCAGAGAATGGCTGAAGCTAGAAGCAGCTGCTGATACTACCACAGCAGGATGCTAACTGCACATTTTCATGTGAAGACATCATCACTTAAGAGCTCTCTGCTAACAATCCCAACAGCTGCTTTTCTGGCTTTGTTGACGCAGATACCCCAGAGTGAGCTATATGGGTGCCCTTTTCCTTCCTTCAGACTCCTTTTAATATTCATTTAATCATGTATACTGTTTTTCTCTTTAATCCAAATGATGATTTCACACAGCTCAGTCAGCTGCACGTATGACTCTTCCAGGGAAAGATACGTATATACATAATTAGGAAGATGTTCCCTGACCAACTCGAGGGCTGAACATCCACTGAACATTGTGGATACCAGGGCGGCTCAGGGACTGGTGATCCACTGACAGGCAATAAGCTTCGGCTCTTGATTCACTTTGGATATCTTGAGATGGTATCCAGCATACAGGCAAGAGTTTGTTCCACCCGTGCTCAGGTCCAGACAGCCACAAGCCCCTTTGAACCTAGCGTGGCAGAGCTTTTGCAGGTACATACTTTTGCCCAGTTAATGAGGTCTACAGAGATGTGGCATGTACTAGTTCAGGCAGAGTGTCCTACATAATCATGTGTCTTTTGGTCAGTTCAGTGCATGTGGTAACAAGCTCACGTCTGCCTGGAAGAAGACCACATAGGCATAATCTTAAATACTCTCTAAAACTGCAGCTCGAGTCCTCATTTTCTTTAAGTTCTCTTGGTAATTTTAAGGTTACTGTTGTTTGTTTTGAAATTGCTATGGTGATTACCTAGGCAGGTGTCTGATTCAGATGATTTATTTTAAAACGATTAGCCCAAGGTAACATTATATTCCCATCTAGAATTAGTAAGTGTTTGTAAATTGTGCTTACCAAGCTTCCAGCTGTACGGTACCTCCTGCACTTCTCACAGACCTCCCAGGGAGGTGCAGCAGCTGCCAAGGCCGTGGGCAGTGGTGGCTGCTCTGATGGAGATGCTGATGCCAAGGCATTGGTGGTTCTATGAGGAGATTTTGGTTAAATGTTAGAAGACTAAGAAAACTCCCCCTCCTCAACAGGGCAGGGGAAGAAAACAAGATGGAAAACATGTGGGCTGAGATAAAGACAGGGAGATGGCTCACTAACTACAGCTGTAGGCAAAACAGACAATTTTTTAAAGAGTAATTTAATGTATTGCCAATTAAGATAGGTCTGGAAAGTGAGAAGCCAATTAAAGCACCTTTCCCCCACCCCCAACCCCTTCTTCACAGGCTCAGTTTCACTCCTGACTCCTCTGCTCGCCCCCCAACCCTGAGCAGTGCAGGGAGATAGGGAATGAAGGGTTATGGTCAGTCCACAACTCCTCTCTGACACTCTTCCCTCCTCACACTTTTCACCTGTTCCAGCGTAGGTCCTCCACAGGCCACAGTTTCTGTCAGAAAATATCCCCCTGCTCCAGCACGGGGCCCTCCAGGGCTGCGGCATGGGTCTCTGCTCTGCTGTGGTCCTCTCCACGGGCTGCAGGGAAATACCTGCTCCCCCTCCTCCTCCACTGACCTGGGTGTTCGCAGGGCTGCTTCCTCACACTTTTTTCCTCACCCTCACTGCCTGGGCAGCATTTTGCCCCTTTTAAAATACATTCTTTTCACAGGCCAAGCTGTGCCCTGCAGTGAAGCAGCTGGAGATGACTGTGTCAGGCATGGGGCAGCCCTGGCCTCTCCTCACAGAGGCCCCTGCAGCCTCCCTACCACCAAAACCTTGCCAGCTACACCCAGTACACACTTCTATAAACTTTATTCAAAATGGGAGGCTTAATTTTTATTTGTTTTTAAACAGATGATTCTTTGCCTCTGAAGCACAACCATTCTATACGACTGGAAATGCCCATAGAGCTTCCTGGTTAAAATGGTAGGAGAACATCCACGCAGACACCCAAGCAGCACATCCAGAGCCTGATCTAGATTTCAGCTAAATTTGGCTTTTGCCAAAGTTTGTAGCCGGCGGCCTCTATTCCACAGAAACACAGACTCCCTGCTCTGATGCAAAGGAAATTAGGACGTGTCGATTCCTGCAAGAGTCTATGGACACCTTACGACATCCCATCCTAAACGGTGATGAATAATGCAGCATTCATCTTCCACATTGAGCAAGACGCAGCGTCGCCAGCTCTCACCCCATCAGCCGGTGAGTCAGCAGCCTGGGATGTCCCTCGCTGCCATTTAGGCAGCACATGCTAACACAAGTTACACTACTATTTAAGGTCATTCCCAGCTTCTGCGTGGCCCTAGGCCAAATCATATTCCCAGGGTTTCAGCCAAGTCCTCCTCTGTAAGACTATCCCCTCAAAAGCGGTACGCAGTCACTTCCTCTACACGTCCCTGGTGCTCTGGGTTGGGGTGGCTTCCTCCTCCTCTGCCACCTCCGCGTGGCGCTCCTGGGGCAGCACAGGACACCTTTGTCCCAGAAACACAGCTGGAGCTTTGCCTCCTGGGCCATGAAGTCAGGGAAATCACTCACAAAGGCAGCTGGGGCTCTAATCAGACCATAAACAGGGAGCTTTGGGCCTTGTTACAAGGTTTCATTTAGCATTTAAACAATTGTTTTCATGTGACTGTGCATCCGGTAATAAGTTTGTGGCACATGGTTTTCCAAATAGCACAATCTCTTGTGCCTCCCTAAATCATGTGGGCTTTCTGAGTAATCCTGCCTGGGCAAATATACTTGCTGTGACCCAGGGATACTGCCCAGAGGCACATGGTTGAGGTTTTCCCTCGAGGTCAGAAAAGAATACCTCACTTCATTGTAATGAAGCACATTTGAAGACCTAGTGAAGACCTTTCCCACCCTTCTTTTAGAAGGGTACAGGTAGATAGAATTTTCATCTCAGCTTTGGTCACATCTTTCTTGCCGAGCATGCTTTGTGTTTGTCATCAGTAATACCCCAATTGCTAATAACAGTATTACAGTGAGAAAAAAACCCAAACGCAACAACAAACACAACCAACAACAACTTGAAATACTTAAAGATGACTATAGGAACAGCGGAAAACTTTACCTAAGAGACATTAACAGCACAGGCTTCAGCTTTGCTTAACCTTCATTTATTAGTCTTCTCCCATATACAGAGAATTCACTCCAGTAATTAAGAGGTCAGAGATTGAAGTACTTGCTAAAGATGTGTATTCAACTTTACCTGTCCCCATACCAGAAATCCTGTGTGATTCAGGTGATGCTTAGCCCTTTCATGCCACTCTTCCTCACCTGGAAAACCCCAACATCAATCCTATCTTACAGGGGTATCACAAAGCAAAACACTTTCAAGACTAGGAGATGCTGCTTTGAGATCAGCTGACCCAATGCAATTTATACCTTGATTTCAGAGCAACAAAAGCAGGCAAACTTCTGAGCAAGCTGAAAAATATCACTTTAGATTCCACTTCTGTCTCATTTACACTGTTTCAATTCCATTTATTTCAACACTTCATTTACCCCTAATCTATTCACCTCTCTAGCTGCAGCTGAGGTGAGAACCTTCACGTTTAGAATAAAAATCTTCAAAGAACAAGGTAAATAAGGATAGGTTCTTGATCCTATGCCCAGACATTTGGGATTAATGAGAAATGCAAACACTTCATTAATTACCCAGTAAAAAAGGAGTGCTCTCATAAGGTTTTGCAGGAAGAAGCCAGTACATCAAACAGATCATTAAGATATTGAAAATGGCTAGGAGGTGGAGTCCAAAGAAAATCCAATGTTTAATACTGGACTGAAAGGTCATGCTTATCTCCAGAACAGTCTCCTAGGATTCACCTGCATTGGTGCTCTCTATCTCACACAAAATCCAGAAGAGGCAGTGCTATCCTCTTCAACTCAAAGTCAACAGCCAAAGCCATTTAAGGTGACAGAGACTTAGGACCAAGACCCAGCTTTGTTGGATTTGGAGCAAGGATGGTAACCCTTGAGTCAAAGCTCCCACAGCAGTCACTAATTACCAGCTGGCAGTCTCTCAGCTTCTCCTCATGAACTTGCTCTGCTTTGTGTCATTAGCTAAATATTTCTTGGAGCAAGGACAGGAAGCTGTTCCCATATTTGTATCATATTCCATATCAAGTGGAGCAATTGAAGTGAGACAGCAACTCACCCCAGATGAGCTGCTAGAGAAGACTGTACGCAAGTCTGAGCCAGGCAGAAGGAGAATTTACTACAGAGTAACGGGACAGAACAGGGAACACTGTCACCTGAAGTTTTTTCCTAGCAGGTCAAAGCACTCTCCAAGTCCAGCATCAGACACACAAGCTAGAGAAAGCAACACCTACACTGTGAAAATTACTAGAGCTTAGCTGTGAAAGAGCTGCCGGCTTCATTAGTATTGTCATGGATGAACATAAATTAGCAGAAATTAAGATTCAGAGATTTGGGGTAAACCAGGGCAAGCTGGCAGCTGAGTGAGAGCACAAAGAATAACTGCAGTGCCTATGCAGTAGATTTACACGCTCAGAGGGACAGCAGGGTACCCAAGGTCCTGTAGCTAGTCTTCCTCTCCTGCCTGGAAATGCAGGCATTGGATGTGCAAAGTCAGCTTTCCAAGTTTACATGATTACATGTGCTGTAAGAATAGAGGAATAATCTATCCTACTTTTAACCTTATCAAGATTCTAAGAAATATCTATCTAGTAGACATTTTTAATTCTTATTTCACATGAGAATCTAAGTGTGAAAAGCACGTCCTTGGTGCCATCCAAGACAGAGCAGGTAAAAAGGGAACAGAAAAGTTCTCCTATCATAAAGCCGCCTTTTTTATGTTGCTCCTTGTAACTAGAAAAGGATAGTGAACTTTCTTTAAGTTTTCGGTCTGGGTGACTTCTCAGAAACAACAAAACAATAATAAAAGCTGGTGTATATCAATATGCTGGCTGGATTTTTATGAGATTTATTTCTTAGTAAGATGTTGATTCATTTGTAAATTAAGAACACAGTTTATTGTGCAATCTCCTTTTACATACCACTCAAACATCAAATACAGAAAATTTAATAGTGGCTTGCTGACCAAGCAGAGCAGATCGTCTAATTTAGAAGAAAGTTGTTTTGTCTAAGGGTTGGAGGGTTTTTTGCCCCAGCATATGACAAGTGGGCTAAGAACATACAAATAAAATACAGACAATATATACTTCAGAAAAATATAAAGCCAAGTTTTGATTTTAATTTAGGACAACTATAAAGAAGTGATTCTTTTTGAACTAGTTATGTTACTCAAATTAGTTCCACTCTCACCAACCACAAATCCTACTCAAAAAAAGAAAGCTGCACAGACTTATGTTTGCTTCCACAGTTAGAGAAAAGATGAGTAACAACTAGATCAGGCACTTTCCCTAGTGTCAGCCACCAATTCCTCTGTCATTGACAGGGCAGCATTATGGTTCAAGTAGCAACAGTGACTTATTCAGAACCTGCTACTGTTTTTTCTCCATCAGTACTGGCTCCGCTCCCTGAGGAACATGCATGGTTGCAAGACTGAGCTGCAACAGAACTAGAAAACTGCTCAAAGATGTGAGATATACCATGAAAGCTTATAATGAGGCATATACGGCTAGCTGCCTTCAGCAGTTAGATGCACTATATACAGTAATTTATAATGTAAAGCACAAGAATCTGCAAATTGTTTAATAGGGATCAGCAAAATGTCTTAAGCAACAGTGAAAACTAGTTGAGTTTCTTGTAAACTTTATTATAGTTGAACTGAAAGGCTGACAGAAAGAAAAATCAGCGTGTGCTGGAGAAAATGTTAGCTCTGCAAAACAGAACAAGTTGCAAAACAAGCCTTATGGAAACCTTAGTGACACTAGAGGCAGCTTCTGGTTGGGAAAATGGATAGCACAGCTCTTTGCAGTGCTTACCACCTGCTCATGCTGTGACAGTCGGTGTAATTAGGCAGAACTAACTACTGGAAGGAATGGAGCAAAGACATGTAGGAAAACATGCATTTCAGGAAACAGAAAGACAAAGTGATCCTTATTGCTCGTAAATTAAATTCTGAGCCCAAGTGGTTTAGCAGCATACACATTAAGCCAGATTTCTGTTCTCACAAAAATGGAAAAAATTACTTTCAGTAAAGTTTTACTTTAAAAGGGCTAGTTATCAAAGTCACTTCTGTGAAGACTGAGCAAAGGCTGTCCCTACCATGACTTGCAGTGCAGCTTTTCAAGTGCCTGGGTCCTGTTTGGAGTTGGTTCATGCCTATACAATGGCTCCATTCGAACTCAGAAAAGCAGAGCTCATCTTTCTAATTCATTGCTGGTATTGTTCAAGAGCTCATAGACCATTTACGTTTATAGCAACTGTAAATAATGCTCTTGTTTTGGTATGAACGGAACAATCCTAAAACTTTTCTCAAATAAGATTTTTTTTTAACCACATATTTTTAGAAGGGATAACATTACTTCATCTTTCCCCATGTTGTCCCATGTGGTTGCTAATCCTTCTCCAAATTTTGGTTTTACACAAGACTGAAATTGCAGGGATGCTCTGGCATGCCTATGCATCATACCCTCTTCTCCTAAATAGAATGTTCCTGGTTATTAAAGCAAAAAAATTCTTGCCATAATCATTCACCCTCATTTCCACTGTTAATCAGTTAGGTACACGCAACTTTCCAGCAAAGGATGCCCACTCCATCTCAATTTTAATTGGATCCACACATTCAAAAAGAGCATCTTTCACCCCAAACCGTGCTTCAGATCTGATGCTTTTCTGACTTCTGGAAGAATCCTGCTCCCTTCTGAGTTGTCTTCTCCTTACAGCCTACATTTTCCTTGTATGCTTGCTTTTTTAAAGCTTGTATTCTAGAAGCAAAATTCTAGGCAGAAAACCTCAACTTATTTTGACTTCCTTTCTGTGAGATACTTGAGAATTTTTCCTATTTCATAACAATGGTGATAAAACCAACAATACTGTTGCAACACTCAAAAGTTATTCTGCAAAATACCTCGACACTTACAAATATTTAAAACAAATCCACCCAATGTTATTCTCTGAATCGTTCTACTCATTTCTAGTGCAGAGCATGGCTTTGGCCTATTCTTCCATATGAGGCACATGAAAATGATTTGCCAGGGCAATACACGTCACTGCAAATTTCTGAGAGTCCTACTCATTTGTAAAGTCAGGCCGACATGAAGATGCTTAACACATTACAGCATCAGGGCTAAAACAAGTCAGTGCCACATCTGCATAGGACAGCAGGCTGCTTATTGCAGTTAGGACATGAATCTCACACAAACTTCTCTGGGAGTGCAAGTGGGATGTTGGAAGGACGGTAACTCACATCTGCCATCCACTTTTAAAGAATAATCCAAGGCAATTCCAATACAGATGAAAATTAAGCACAAAATCTTGCATTCCAGTAACTAAATCAGAGTAAAAATGATGATGACTACCACTGCAGTCAGTGTAGTGGATGTCAGACTGTGTTATCAAGACACTGATTCAGGCAACAGGGCAGTAGTCACCACATTCAAAATATCTCACATGCTCACACATGCTCTGCAGCACGTTCTGGAATTTGCAGCAACATCAGAACATTTCATTACAAAAGCTGATTGGAAAAAAAATAAAATTCCATTTTATAAAACAAGTAAAGCTTCAAAGGGATTTTTTTCATGCCACATCAAGATGAAATCAAAACATTTTCATTCTATTCAGAAAACGAAACATAAACCCCAAGAAATAGCTAAGAAATTAGTGTCCATTGCACTCCCAAGAATTGTGCTGAAGCAGGTTCAAGTTACTGCTCAAAGTATCACATCTCAGGAAAGCATCTTAATCAGCAGGACAGCAAGTCTTTCCTATCCAAACTGCCCCACTTTTAGACAAGTAATTAAACACAGGTTTTGATAACCTGGTCACCCTCCTGAATCAGACTGAGTTACCACAATACACCTCTGCAAAAAGAGGATAACTTGAATCTGACTTCATCCACTTAGCCACCAGCCAGCCCGAGACACTTCCCTTCCTCTGACTTTCACCACCAATTCCAGTTAGAGAGAGAGAACTCTTCCAGATAAGTTTAATCAAAACCACTCCACTTCCAAGAACAGCTTTGGAAATCTACTGGCACCAAGTTTTTAAAAAATTCCCAATCATCCATTCAGCCTTTTTCTGCTAGTAAAATGATTCTCTGCATGAAGTTGAGCATGCAGCTTGTTAGAGAAGTCCTGACAGTGTTTGCAGCTTGACTCCAAGAAACTGAGCACTGGCGTTTCCTGCAGACACCACCAGCAGTGGATGACAGGGAATTTTTGATGGTGTTGCTGCCAATAGGAAGAAACTGTTAAGTAAAACAAACCACTTGGAAAATCCCATTTCAGGAGGCCAAAGAACTGTGGCCGTTTTTACATCTGAAGATTAATAGAAGCCCTGTTTTTCTTATGATTTCCCTTTTTTTGCTTTGGGGTTTTTTTGTTTGTTTGGGGGTGGTTTGTTTTAGGGTTTTTTTGTTTGTTTTTAAAACACCTTTATAAGAATCAAGAACCAGCTACTGGAATACAGCTCCTCTTTCCTCTGAAGGTCTTCAGTGTGTGCCTGTAGGAAGTGCAATCATCACACCAGCAATGCAGATCAGACTGTCCAGCAAACCCCACCACTTGGAGAAACCTAGTTTCAAGAGGCCAAAAAGTAATTGTTGCAAGCTTCACATCTGAAGACTATCAAGCTGCTTTTATTATGATTTCAGGTTTATTTTATTCTAGTGTCTTTAAAAGACCCAAGCCTCATTTGTCAAGTAATAAGTATATAAAAATGGATTAAAGTCTTTGTGAAACAGTTCACTGCCAAAATAAAGACATCAACAAGCAATCAAAAGCCATTTGTACAGCATCTTCTCCTGGGAATTTTGTGTTCTTAATTGCCATTTTACACTGATCATTATTTTTCTTCACTAGCAGGGAAGAAAATAAGAATCTCATCTTGTACTCAAGAACAAAGTTGACCTGAATGTCTCAACCAGCTACAAGCTCCGACACA
Source organism: Grus americana (assembly GCF_028858705.1). NCBI lineage: Eukaryota > Metazoa > Chordata > Aves > Gruiformes > Gruidae > Grus > Grus americana. The sequence continues at coordinate 3,160,328 of NC_072871.1, forward strand.
GAATGCAATCAGATATGTTTCATTTTCTTACTTTCCATTAAAAGAGGTAACTTGAAAGCACAGTATTTTTCACTCCCTGGATTTAGAGTGTCTCCCAGGGAAGTCTGCTATCCAAACATTTTGATTTGTAAACAAACAAGTTTAGACCATAGTTGTTTGCACTATAGTAGAAGAAATGAATGCTTCAATGCACAGTCATCTGCCACAAAACAAACTGCTAAAAATATAAACAGATCCATATTCAGCCTTTGGGCTTCACCAGATAAACAACAAGAGCAAGGGAACTCAGCAAGACTAAGTTCTCTGCCATTAATACTTCTGTCAGCAAACACTTGTAAGCACAGACATTACGGGAGAAGGTTCACGTTGCAGGCTTTGATCCTTATCTCAACAAGAACTGCTAAGCCCTACCGAGGTGCCTTTAAGAAATAACTTATGTAGAAGATCCACTGCTTTAGTGGCAGACACAAAAGTTGCAAAATAACCTGGCAGATGGTAAAGCATTATCTCTTTCCAAATCTCATGCATCACTACCGCTGCTGGTTTTCTGCTACTTCTTTTAAAGACAGCCTGCAGTGACAGTCAAAAGCACAATTTTGCTTGGCCAGCTGTGCACCATGCTCAGACATTCCCCTGGGAAAACCACAAACTTGTTGCCTTTCTAAAGGCTTTACTGACCTTTCTCAAAAGGCCATGGCAGCTACTTTTTGAAGGCTTGTGAGGAAAAGAGAGGAATGCAATCACCACATAGTATTTTTCTTGTTATTCCTCAACTATTTCCCTACTACTGTTAACCAAGGACTCCAGGGAACAGGCTCTGAAGCAGGCAATATTGCAGGGGTTGACTGATTTCAGGACGACAGGTTGTAGCTCTGGGTTTGGGTGGGGATGAATCAGAGGAGCAGAGAAGACAGGAACTGGCATCATCTTCAGCATTGTCTCCTCTTCAGCTGATTGTTTACCATGAGAAAGCAGCAACCAATCCAGGCATGCAAGGGCAGCTTTCGAGGAAAGCAGCTCTTAACCTACAGCTCACTTGCCCTCTGTGCAGACAGGCAAGAAACCACAACTTTCCTGCTAAACCCAAAAATCTAAGTGTTAAATAGAAGACTTTTTTCCTAAAAAAGCTCAGGGGGTAATTAACTGTCTTTTACCTCCTTGTGACAGATGGTGAAACCCTTTAGTTGTCTGGTTTTCAGTTTGCTCCGTAACTATGTTTGGTGGAAAAGCCACAGCAGCTCCCCAATTTGGTTTGTCCTGCCTGCTGTGTTTGGGTTAAAACTCTACAAAGAGCTAACAAATCCAGCCAGGGACACCAGGGTTTCACTGTCACCTGCTTTCCAGAGCAATGGCCTGAAACTCAGGAACCAGTGGGCTTCTCTTCAGCTTTGCCGTGCCATGACGGCTTTTTGCTACAATTACCTTCTCCGCAAATGTGTTTAGGCTTTCCTACTCTTTATCACATCTGGATGTTAAGCAATTCCCCCTCGCTTAAGGAAAAACTAGTCAGGAGTTTCTGGACATGCTCAGCATTGTTGTACTTGTAATTAGTTTGCACACCATGCACAATTTCAACCGTGACGTTACTTTTCCAAGGAACACTCTGAGGTGTTTGCTTTAACAACACTAATCCCTGCAAAAGCTATCAACTATCTGCAGTGATCCTGCTCCCTCCTGAAATATTTTTTTCTGTTAAAGACATTACTGTCTCGCAGGAAATCATTACCTACCATGCATACACTACCTACCTCATACCTTTTGGTCACATTGCTATCAAAACTGAAACTCAAAATTATGCCTAAACTGGGATGATCATTATCTATTTATATAGGCACGGTACCCTATTCACGGACTGACCACACAGAGACACCCCCTTTGAGTTAGACTGGAAAATGCAAACACACTAGAACTGCCTTGTTTCTTTTAAAAATAGCATTGAATAAAGGACTCCTTCATTTCAGGCAACTACCTAGGAAATTGGAGCATTTTGTGACCATTCCTTTGGATTACCTGCTAACATCTCCATTTCATTCAGAAAGCTGCCTTCGATTTTCACAGTAGGGAATGAAATTCCCCCTGTCCCAGCAGGAAAAGAAATAGTGGTATCCAAAGAATAACCAAAGGAAGCCACAAGGAAGCCTGCAAGCACGTAGGGAACCCTGTACAGCATCGCAGCAGCGTTTCACATACATTCCCTGTGCAGCCAGTCTTTACCAATACTGAGAGTTTTACTCCTCCTCCTTACCTATGTGGCTTTTTGGCAGAGAAGTGGTGGAAAACATATTTGGAGCAAGATGCAGCTCCATGTCAATGAAAGTACCACATTCTGTAAATGACTCAATTATGTTTCCTACACAGAACAAGGTAGAGGAGATTCTAAAAACCAGACTAAACTGCAGAGATGGATCCAAAACCTTTCTATGAATATTCATTCATCCAGATGTGTAAACATTATTTGTCATATGTACTTGTCAGTACATGCCAACCTTACCATTTTTCTAAGAAATAAGATGGCAGATCACGCAGGTTTTTGCTTTCAACCATTTGCCCAGAATTTCACAGATATACCACAGAAATGGGACATGCAAGTGCTTTACCAACCTTACAATATACGTGTAGCAAACTCTGTTTAAAAATCTGGCCTTACAGGTGAACTAGATCATATCCACGTGGACTGAAGCAGTTCCCTTACTCATACTCTCAGTGGGTCAGACATGTAGCAACTGTTTTAACAGGGGACAGAGCATAAGTTACTAAGCCTTGCCTTTCTGTTGATGTGGATCTGAACTGGATCATGTCAGGCTTTCTTGGAGCAGAAGAGCAAATAAAGTCTGCCTGCACTGCATTGCAAACATGCCCTTGACTCCACACCACTTGTAGAGAATCTCTTCACTCTTTACTGTTTAGGCTATGACAAGCTATTATTCCTTTGTAAAGGAGAAAGATTCTCAGGTGTAATGGAAGGCAAGACAGAGAGAGAGGAGGAAGAAAGACTGCAGCAAAGACAGGGAGGAAACAGAAGAGACAGAAGCTTTACTGAGAAGTAAAATATATGAGACTGAGATCTGGGTCTGATGCAAGGCTGCATAAGAGCACACTTAGTCTGAAAATGTAACTGGAGAGTTACCTACTGGAGGCATAGGTAGGGCCTGATTCTAGATGGTGGCATCTTAATGGACAGGCTGGCACCTTGAGGGGACATGTGGCAAAGGCTCGGGTAACCAAGCAGACACAGAGGGTGTCTGGAGTGTCTTTTAGGGAAGAGGAAACATTCTGGACCATAGAGGGGAAAAAGGAGAAATTCAGACATGAGAGCTGAGGTGTTATAAACAGATGATAGTAAGGCAGCGTAGCAGAGTCTTGAGAGGTAGAGTCACCATTGCTCTCTGAAAGACAGAAGTGAAATGATTCAAGAGGCGAGACACAGAGATAGCATAAAGGCCAGCAGCAAATCTTTACTCTTAAGTCTGTTCTTTGGTAATTTACACATGAAAAAGGCTCAAAGGGAAAAAGCAGGGCAATGTAAAGTGGGATGCTGCATTACCCTTTTAGCATTTCCATTCACCTTTCTTTCTTCTGGTGTGTTGGTAGGACTGGGCTTCAGGAGAGCTAGCCCTCTTCTCCTTACAAGATTGCAACTCCCGTCAATATCTAACTGCACCACACATCTGGCAAACAAATGTAAACTTTTGTGGATAAATCACTTTGATGCCAACACCAGTAACTAACTTGTAATTTAAAACCCTCCATCCCACCCACTGCAACATAAGCCAATCCACAAAGTTATGCCAGTTCTTGAAGATACCACAGTCCAAAGTAGTCTGAGGTGATACAGAGAGGATAAACCAGATTCTTTAAAAGTCTACACCAGAGAAGCCACACTGCAAACAGCTGCCCCACCTTCATTAAATACAAAACCAAAGACTGTTTCTGCCACCTTGCTGTCTCTGCAAATGTTTCACTAATAAAATGTCTTCCCAAAACAGTGTTGATCTCAGCTGAAATGTATTTACCTATTTTCCCCTAGCTATACAGAATTAGAGCACACCAGAGAAGCATCACCTCACTTCTCAGCTCAAGAAGGACAAGTCCCCTTTTCAATCTCCTCTATCAATTAAAAAAAAAAAAAAAAAAAAAATCAATCTCCACTAAATAGAAAAACAGTAAAGCTCATAAATCCCTGTCCCTACAGTTTCCAGGAGACAGAACAGGAATTGGAAAAGAAAATGTTTTCTATTAAAAAAATCACAAGTTAACAACATTAATTATTGCATTGCAACATCAATGGCTCATTGATTAAAAGAAGCATTTGTTGTCATGCAGAACACATTTAACATCCTTTGTATCTATCACTGTGAAACAATGAAAAAAAACCTTAATGGTCAAAGTCTCATTACCTCCCTGATTTTAGGGCTCTCTCCCCCCTCTCATGGTCATGTCATTTGTGCCTTTTTTCCATCTCCCTTCTTTGCACCTTAGGGCAGCCATCTAACTTCTGTCAGCTTTGTAGCTTTAAATCAGAAATTTTGGATTCTGATAGGAACAAGGAGATACATATCCAGTAATGACTATGAGACACTGTGTTCAATAACAAAAGAGTCAAAAGGCAGCCCTTCCTGTGAGACAGATATAATTTATCTCATTTTGAGGAAAGAGAGGCACACAAAGGTTAGATGTCTTGCCCAGGGCTTCAATGCGTCATTCTAAAGTCAGAGGTTGGAGCAGGGAGCCCCGAGTTCTTGATCCTTTGCTCTAATCATTTCACTACTTTTCCTCTTCAGTATTTATTTCCTCTTTCATGACTGATGACTCAGCTAGTGTCTAAGGAGGGCATTATATACAACTTCATGATGAGAGGCTAATTCCTCCTTAACACACGCTGTTGGGTATAACATGACCCAATGTTACTGAGATAATCAGTCCATTGTCTCAGCATGTTAATTGAGACAAATAGTGTAATGAGTCATGTTGAGGTGTCTGCTTCAGTGTTTCCTCTTTGTTTTCTGCCCCTGAGATTAATGCCTTCGTTTCTTGGAGGTGACTGCTGATGTTCCTCCTCTCTTAGCACTACTGCTGGGATACTGTGTGTGCTTGTGCTATCTCATTTGCAAACTATTCTGCTTATTCAGATTTGCTATTTTCAGAGTCTTTGGAGAATTCTTTTTCCATGCCAACTGTTTTTGAGGTTAAAAGCAAATGAGAAGAATGGAATCAAAACAGCAACTCCCCTTCCACCCCCTTCTGTACACTCAAAAATGTGAACCCATCATTTATAAGCTTCACCATTTGGGATTATGGTTAAATGATTTTATCAGCCAAACATTAGTCAGCTGTTAATCAGGGGATTTCTGTCTGAGCTTTCAATATGGGAGCCAGGGACCTTCACTCACAGGGCCACGGATGGACGAACAGAGGGCAAACAGTGGGACCCAATTTCTTTACAGCACGGCCTAGTATTTGGTATTTGCCATATTTGTGTTTTCACCTTTGGAGGGGAGTCAGTTCCACATAACCAGCTGCTTGAAGAAACACCATCTAAGTCATTCCTCCAGATAGCAAACCCACAGCTTCCAGAGCTGAAAACATGGGCTGTTAAAACTTGAGCCTAAGCCAAGATTGTGACACTTCCTCACTAATGGATAGCTGAAACTTCGGATCCACTACTTACTTTCCTCTTTTAATCCCAGTAGGTTGCATTCAAAGCAAATGAAAAGGATTTCCTTTGACCTCTCTAGCTGTATCTTATCTGAGACTTGTTTCTCCCCAGCTGGTAAAGAACAGCACAGCCAAGGCAGTCAAGAGGCACTGTGACTCGTAGCCATACACACAGGACCAGCGGTCACCTTTGCTTGCATTCGTGGATGGCTCATCTGAACACTCTTTGCAAGCAGCCACATGCTTCTGCCTGTATTTGAGGCTGGCTAGACACGAGCCTACATCAGGCTAATAATCATAAGGACCTTTTTACAGGTCTCTGAAAGCCCTAGGCTTGTTGCCACATCAGCATGGCTGCACAGCTTCTAGACAGAGGCCAATTCATACACAGGTGGCTTCAGCGGGCACTAAAATACACACACAAAACCATAGAGCCAGGCTCTGCATTTTTTCAGAACAATCTATTTCTTCATTTCAAAAACTCACCAAGGGGGAGAAAGGAAATAGCCCTTATATAGATCCCTGCAATTTTTCTCTTTTAGGGCTATATAATCCCACGTATCATTTGAGATTACTCAGCAGACATGGCTGAATTCAACACTCACACCTTTTCCCTAAGCTTGCAATGAGTGGTTAGAGGTGAACTACTAGTCCTCTCAAATCAAAATATTGTTTGGTGTTAACAGCAGGAGCTAAACATATTATTAAAGCTCAAAGATTTTTAACATAGTGAAAGGCTTTGAAAGAATGCCTCCTATTCAGTGGAAATTAAAATCTTCCCTAAGAAATCCACTGTGAATTAAGCCAAAGCACACACAGAAAAAAACGGAAACATCCCAGAGCTGCACTGTAACCATCCATGGTCATACTCAGCATCAGTATGTTACTGCATATCAGGCATGGCCACAAGGGAGTTTAGCAAGAGTTGTTTAAGGATTTAGCAAAAGGGCACCAGTCTGTATATAGACAGAACTCAAAGCAGGCCTAGCCAAGTCATTATAGCGGAATTTATTGCTAAAGGCAGTAGCAAAAGTGGTGAAAAATTGGCTCTTTTGACAACTTGTAAAAAAAAAATTACCATGCTAGCCTTTGCAAAAATCACCTATCATCAGAAACATCCATATGTCTGCCAGCCAGCCCATCTGCAGTTGGGCTTTCCACAGGGGTCCCTCAAATGCAGCAGGAAGGCATCAGCCACATACACAACCACAGATATGATCCATATGGAGGCTGCAGAGGTACAGCTGACATAGCTTTTCAAGAAGCAAAACCTTGATCTGTGCTTTGCACTGTCAGTTGAGACAGGTTAGAAGACGACAGCACCAGAGGGGAGCAGAGCACTTGTGCACTTGGCTGTTAACAGCAGTTAATGGTGAGGTAGCACACAAGTAGTGATCCATTTTCACACAACTTTATTCATCAGGATTGTGTGGAGGTGTTAAAAGCTAGAGGTAGTGACAAATTTTGGTCCCAAAATACAGCCTTAATACTTTAGCAAGGTGCTGCTCCCTCCCAGCCTTGTGACATGGAAAATACTCGATTTGGATAAAGATAGCAGCTGTCACTTGGGAGTCTCTTAGCTGCCCCCAAGCACATGGTTTCAGTTATGCCCTTCATAACTGATTAAATTCCAGACTTTTGGGGATTTTGTTTCTAGCCTGGAAATATAACACATAAACACAATACAATCACATTCAAAACAATTTCTGATGAAGAAGTTTGTTTCCTGGTGAGTGGTTAAAGTGCCACCAAAATATTTGGCTGTCACTGTAAAGAAATGGGTTTCCCCTCTATGCTTGGCTAGCTAAAATTGAAAGACAGCTTTATGGGCTCTTTCTAAATGTTTAAATGAGGACATGTCAGAAAGTTCAGCCTGAAACAAGAAAACACTTTTCCCCCCTGCTTTCCATTGCAGTTTTCTGTGATTTCCATCTGACTGTTCAAGGCTGGTCCTCTCAGGGATAGAAATACCCCAGGAAAGCTCTAAATATCCAGACGTTACAAAGATATTTTATTTGCAAGAACATTATTCAGCTGATGTTTTTGTATAGTAGATGAGAGACACTAAACCAGGCCATTAGCTGCATAAACAGCCCAACTCCATATTACACCACTATTTCAGTTTTGTCCTTACAACTACACATCCCTTACGGTGCTAAGCTAAAAAACTGAATTATGTCAACACAACAAACAGCCTCATAGCAGCTAGGGAAGAGCAAACACATTAGAATAATTGAACTTGAACTTTATAATGAGTAAGTTAAAGGTAATGCCTACTATTTGACATCTGGAGTTTCATCAGTGAGGATTAGGAAAGAGCGAGGCACCCTAATGCCCGCTCCTTCCTTCAGCCATTTTGCCAAGCTGAACGGGCTACAGTATGCACAACAAGCAGAGCTTTGCTCCAGCATATTCGAATTCAATTTGCAAACCCTTGAGGGGATACAGAAAACATATCATTCCTATGTGTACAAATGTGCTTCTTTATGGCTTTTTGGCCAAGTATGCCCATTTAAGACCTTTCATTCTTGCTGCCAAAACAAACACAGTTCTTGTTTATTAGTTGAAGAACAATTAAATTACATGTTATTTAATTTTCACTGAATTTATCTGACCCTGCACAATTGCTTTAAAAAAAAAATCCAGATAAAACAAATTATACCAAAGGATTCAAAGTAAAGAGATGAAATGCAAGCTGGGCATATGAAAGAAAGGTTTCAAAGCCAAGGTCAACATTATTTTGAGAAATGCAGGACAAGTCTAAGGTGTCTTGTCTTAACTGCTGCCCACCCCTCTCTTGCCTGCTCCCCTGCCCAGCACAGATCTTCCTGTTACAGCCTCAGACACAGTCCTGAGTCTGGTCATTGTGCTTAGGAGTACTGCAAAACCTCCGCAAGGGCCAGTTAACGTCCCAGTTGAGACCTACAGCTACAAAAGAGAGAATTTGCTCTCTTGGAAGCCCTTCAGATTCCATCCTATGTCGTGTCCCCCCCCTCCTTTTTTTCTTTGTCTGTTTTCAGTGCAAAAGCAGTTTTCAAAAAACAAAGGGTCCACTGAATGATTTACTAAATTCTGAATTTAGTAAAAACTAAACTGTGCCATACACTTAATTCAAACAGCTGGAATATATATATTTTTTCAATGGGCTCTAAGAGGAGAGAAAGGAAGGAAAAAAGAGAGAGAAAGTGTTTTAAAGACAGCAAAGCTCTACTTTCCAGATTTCCAGAGAATCCACGGGGAATTATATTCCCCAGAGGAAGATGAATGAATAGGGACTACATACAAAATCATTTTATGGTGTGTGGTAGGGGAGGTGGAAGAAAAGGTGTTGGGTAACAGTGACAGAAGGAAATGCTAGAAACACAGAAAGGAAAGAAAAGTGTCAGTGAAGAAGAGATCACTGCTGTCGGAAACTGACCTTCAGCAGGGCTCTGCAGAGCAGATGCAGCAATTCTTGCCTCGTAGATGCAGTGCTGTGTTTTGTAATTGGACGTTGTTGCAGGGGGGCTGCACAGTGAGCTCTTTGTAGTGGTTCCTTTAATGGTCTCCTGTTCTCGGGGCTGCTTGTGGAGGCTGGAAGGGAGGCAGAGGGCAGGGTAAGATAGGAGAAACATGTTAGAGGGCTGAGAGACAGAAGAGAATAACAGCAAAATAGATTTCCCTGTGGGCTGCAGTGGCAAAAACATACACCAGAGGTTTGAGGGCTTGGAAAGCTGAAACAGAGGATTTAAATTCAAGGCAAGATAACATTTTCTTTTAGGAGCTCAGACTATTTACATTCCAGTTGTAGCTGTGAATGGGCCTAGATAACCCACTACACTGAGCATCCCTCCATCTTCTTGGGCTGACAGGCTCAGCCTACACCAGGCAGGAAGCTGAACTTTCATTTGTTTTCCGATTCACTGTCACCTCTGTCCTGAAAGGCTATATGCAAGTAAATCACTCTGCCAACTTCATCAAAGAAAATGCTTTATCTCTCCTAGCATTCAAGACTCCAATTTCCCAAAACATAACTGTACTTGTACTTGGTTCAATGCTTTTTTTTTTTTTTTTTAAAGATCTTATTTCAGTGAAACTGGAGAATAACAGAAGCCTAAGGGCTCTATTAGATATGTTCACCTTTAAGGAGAATTTGACAGAAATAGATAATCCTGCTACAGACTGCCAGGAGTTTGTTCAAGAAACCACACACACAGACCCTACTGTGTTTAGGTTTTGCAATTGTTCAGATCCCATTATTTTCAACCTTGATAAATTCTGTAAGACATTTTAATAGTAACAGCTAAACTCTTTCTTGCTCCCTTTAAGGCATCTCTGCTCTCTGATGCCTTCTCCCAAACTACCATCTCAAAATAAACAAAAAACATTTAGAACAACTAAAAGAAGAAAAATTGGAAATGGATGCATAGTTTTCACACCCATCCCCTGCATCACCAATAAATCACCATTAACAGCTTTGTTTATTTTTAAATTGCAAGATATCAGTCAGTCCATCCTGGAGATAAGAGCAGAAAGGTAACTCTAGCAGAGCATCACTACAAGTGTCACACCTTCAAAAAGAAGTTCCAATGATTTTAAACAACTCCCACTTCCAAACATCAGCAGAGGACATGCATACAACCACATAACCTGTGATCACCTGGAAAACACTTCGCTTGCTTCCTCAATTCTTTGTTCACCCTTATGACTTCTATCTCTTAGTTTGGACAATGACAACTGTTCCAAATGCATATCCTTGACATCCACATATACTGTAGGTGCTTAAAGCTGTGGACTTTGGATTCAGTCATGTGCCGATATGGCCTGCTGCTGTATCATATGGATCTGATGTGCAGTGCCATGACCCAGTTGTCACACACAGCCAGTTGCCTGGTCCTCTGTAGTATTCTCTGGCACACATGACTCAAATCTGAGAGCAATTGTACCTAAGGATATACCAAAATCCATGCAGAAGCTAGTCTGGTACTGTGGCTCCTCATAAGCAAACATGCACCATCAGGCGTGTACTATATGATTGGGTGGATCAAGTACTGGGCCAACAGCAAAGTTTCATGGTCTGCTGTAGGGAGACAGTCTGCTAAAGCTAGAGTCAGATCCTTCCATGCTGAGACCCAATTTCTCCCAGAAATGCCTTATTTGAATTTCTCCCATTCCAACACCACCTGCCTTTAATTCTTTCCTTTCTGCAAGTCAAAAATGGCAAGCTGTATTCCTAGTGAACATCAGTTCTACGGAAACCTTCAGTCTTATGATCCCAAGATTTAGTTAGCTTCAGCAAATAGTACCAGCTGAGAAGTAAAAAAACAAGTACCCCCATGAACATAAGAGTGCCTGTGCCCCTTTTATATATGTACACAGCCAGCTCAAGGGAAAGCAAACACACAAGGCAAGCGATCAGGGTTCAACACCCTTCTCTGTCTAGGTCCCAAATGCCCATGTTTAAGGCAGAAATCATAACCAGCCAGCAATGCCTCTACTCACATGCTCAGCAGATCTTCCACTTGGAAATCTTCCACGTTCCAGGAGGAAGAAACTGTGTTCTTCTGCTTAAATAAGTTATAACCTGATAATTAGAGTACCTACTTGGATGCAGGAGAAACAGGTTTGAATCTTTTCAGGAAAAAGAGAAAACTGAGCCAGAATCTTACAGCTGACTGAATGCCCCAACCTTTAGTCTGCCTAGAGAAAAGGTAGGAACACCACTTTGATGAGACTCTGCTTTTCTTTACTTAGACCCCAAGCACAACAAGTATTTGCAATAAAATAAGTTTAAGGGATGGTTTCATTCCAGAGAGAAATGGGAAATATTGAAAATATAATTTGATTCACCTAGGTATCCAAATCTGGGCCAAGAATAAATAGACAAACAATTCCTCAGACAATCCATCTATTTAATCCATCCTGTTCCCAATTAATGTGTCTTGGTTTTCTTCTTCTACTTCTAACCCAGTTTCTTTCTCCACACCCTTCTCCTAGCCCCCTCCTGATTCTCTTTCATTCCTTCAGCTTCCTCCACAGGGAGTTGGGCCAGGCCACTGCAGCTGGCAACAATGGGCTATGCCCCTGCTTTCCTGTCCTGTTACCAACTCAGGGTACCCTCAAGGATCTGCTGGACTCATGCAAAACCTTGACCTGCTGGCTTCCTTGAAGCAATGCAGAATTTACGCAGCAGAAACCTCCCATTTCATTAGACATTGCAGTATTTTTTTTACAGGGACTGATGTCAGCTTGAACATGTGGCAATTGGAAAGGCAACATTTGTACTCTGGGAACAGCAAAAGCTGTTTCCTTTGCTTTGTAATTAGATCTTCAAGTTGGCTTAATCCATGTGCTGCATAAAAAGGCTTATTCTTAGCCTCAGTCACTCCAGCTGGAAAAAAAGACGACTGTCAAGTTGCTCTAAAAGGTATCCTTAAGCCTGTTTTGTGGCATAAACCCCAAAATTTACAAACAAGTGGATCTCACATAATTGAAAGGAGTCCAGCAGGGTTAAACACTGGCTGTGGATGACATGAGCATGGGCATACCTTCTGCAGCTCTGGAATGGGAATGTTATCAAACATTTTGAATCCAAATGCAGGAATCGCCTTCCTCTCAAGAAGTTAGATGGTTCTAATTCTTCCCATTACGCTTTGCATGTCTACCAGAAGTGTAAGCTTCCATTACCCTCCAAGTCCCAGCCTCCCAGAAGCCTGATGAGGGGAAACAAAAATCAAGGGGACTGTGGGTGTCTCAGTGTCTCCTATGCAAAGTGTGGATAATGGTGCTAACCTCTTGAGAGCTACAACGAATAGTGCCACACAAGGACATTGCTAACAGGAGATGAGCGCTTTATAAAATTTTGTCCCATATTTTACAAGAAAAATATGCCTGTAAACTCTGGCCTGAAAAATCTTTTTAATTCCAAGTTTGCTGTGAAATACAGAAAAAACATAGCACAAGTTAATTCTCCCATTTTGTAAAAATAAATCTCAGTATGAGATCCACATGGACTACATTTTCTCCTGGGCCATTCTTCCCCTACTGAGAACTAAAGCAGATTTCTAAAATTCTCCCAGCGGGAAACATTCTGTGATGTCTCTACTCCACCACAGCACCATGGCATCAGAAACCGTACAGTCCTTATGCCTAATTTTGTTCTAACAAAGTTTATTCATGGGCCATCTTATTTTCATCAGCAGAAGGAAGTCCTTGAGAGCAGCTCTGCATTCAATTTATTCATTGGCAAATTCAGTTTGAGATTACCCCATTTTCCCCCCCTCAATAAATTGCTTCTAACATCCTGGGTAGATTTTTTTTTTTTTTTTTTTTTTACTTTCAGTTGTGGCAATGTAATTCTTCATTAGACTGCACTTTAAACTAGGTCTGTGAAGTGATCTGCAATTAACTAACCCAATAAATAAATCCATACCACTTCTCTTTGTAATTCCCCTCCCACACACACATCCCTGCATTGTTTTGCTGACCTAGTTTAGAAAACCTCTGCTCCTGAAAATTATTCAGTACAAGTGAGGACAAGTTTAGCTGGGTGACAGTGTGTGGAGCTGGGAACTCTTTTTATCATGAGCTTTCATATCAGAGGAATCTTAACAGCAAATCATTAATTTGAAATTATCCTTAAGTTCTAAGTCACTTTGAGAGGTTTCATGCAGATGTATTATGTCCTGGGTTGTGGCCATGCAAAATAATTACTTATTCCTCAATTAAGGCACAGAAATAAGAAAGAGTATTTATGCTTTGACTATTTGACAGAAACATTGAGAAATGCAACAATTAATCCAACCTCGGAGTACAAAATGTTCATAGTTTTCCCTAAAATTAAGGTGTCTAGTTTCCTCAGAAAAGTTGAAACTCCAATTAGAGAACTGAAAACTTCCAACTGTAGAACTTAAAATAAACATTTTTCTTAAAAATTTATGGGTCTTCCTAGGGAATTATTTTCAGTAATTTTCAATTATTTGAGAAAAAGGTTTTGGTGCAAAAAATATCTGACTAGTGCCAGTAATTACATAATCTGTCATTAGAAAAATGCCACATTTGCCATCCATAGCACCTTACAACCACGATCTTGTTTCTGCTTAAGAAAAAAGTCATTGTGACAGATGCAGCAGCAAGGTATGCACAACTTGCCTTTTTTTCCTATTAAAAAATAATAAAATCGTAAGAATTCAAGGGAACACCTCCCACCTATGGACTTAATGCCTCATTTTACCTAATTTGCACCATTCATATCATTAGTTGATTTCATCTGAAGTAAAATAAACCTTAAAAAACCCAAGCCTGTTGTCCTGCATCACGATAAATTGATGCGCATTGTACAGCACTGGCTGAATTACAGGTTTCAGATCAGAAGCTAGGAACCTTGCTCCAAAGAAATAGGCAAAACATAACTGATCAAACAAAATGCGTTAGGTCTGGGGGTTTATTTTGTTTTTAAAAAACTTCATGCAACTATTTAGCTTGCTTCAGTTCTATGGAAACCAGAGGCCAGTCAGCAGGAAAACATCAAGAAGTTAAGCGCTGATTTCAACTCACTTCCAGCAGCCAAGGGCATAGTGAAGGTCATTCCCTTGCCCCCAGCTTGTCCTGGGGTATGAATCCCATTAGCTCAGTATCGTGAGACCACGGAGTGAAACAGCATAGCTTCAGAAACTAGCCCAAAGCACTCTAAGAACCAGAGCAAATTAGTGCAAACGATGGGAGGATGGTTGCCAAAGCAATCTTTGCAGTTGTTCTCTCCTGACTTTGGGTGGCAAGAGAACGGGGGTGTTGTGCCACAGCCTGCAGCTTCACACGATGTCAAGGGAAAAGATTAGCTCATCTTTCAGTGACAGACAGGAGCTTGGCCTGTGTTTTTTCACAAACATCACCTTTCCCAAGGGAGCGAGAATTTACACCCTTGTCTGTCTCAAGCAATAAGTGTCAGTTATCAAATGCAAACCCGCCGCCTTCTAGTCAGCACTTCTCCAGAATGACAAGCAGCTGGAGGGAAACAGCACAATAACCCATTGAGTATGAGAAAGAGAAAGCTTTTTGCCACAGGGCAGTGTTACAGGTCTTTCTGAAGCTTAAGGAAAGGTAATTAGAGGTCTTGTATAATCTGTTCCAGTCACGTCTGGGCTGTAATGGAAAAAGGACCTCCACAGCTTTTCTAAGAAATGTAACATACTGCTGGAGACACTCTTTAAACATATGGCATTTTCAGTGTAGTCCCCAATCGTGAATACTGTGTGAAATACAGTACCGGATAACCTTTGCAGTACAATGGCTTTACAGTTTTTGTATTTCAAATACACATAAAAGCTTAACCAATTTAATGCTTTTTAATAGCCTTCAGCCAAGTCAAACCTACAGTAGAAGACATGCAAAGAACATCTGCCTGCACTTGTGACGGAAAATTAAACATCACTAATCCAATTGTGACTACTTTGGTAAAGGTACTGACAAAAAAACCCAAACAAATAGGCCTGGTTCAGAATCTCAGCCTGGATCTATTGGAGTAAGCATCTAAAATAAAGTTGCAAATTGATGTGAAAAACAGGCAAAAGCCAGTGCCACCTCCAAAATCTCTGCCATAATCAAAGTTTGTAAAAATTGTCATAAAAGGAAAAAATGTCCCAAAGTTTCCCACAGTGGAAAAGGCAGTTTTGCTATGATAAAAACCACTTTAAAAAAAGAAGAGGTGACAAACTGATGAATGCAGCGAAGCTAAGGAAACGCATTTGGAGAAAAGGCTTATGGCATGCTGAAAGTGCTTGGTATCTGCCAGGCACAACAGGTGTTGGAGGAAGACCAATGTGTTTCCTTAAATCTGAAGGCAAAGGGAAAAGACACAAAAGAAAAAAGAAATTAAAAAAAGACAGAAAACATGGAGCTAGTGGCTTTCAAGTAGTAGCCAGTACTGTTGAAATGACAGATCCCTCTCAAGAGCTTTTAAACACATTGGAAGCATCTACCTCTTCCCAGGAACTCACAGTCGAAGCAGACAAGGTAGGCAAAGAGAGGAATGGAAACGGGAATAATTATCCAGAATTTGTAGATGGGGAACAAAGGGACTAAGTTACTTGTCACACAATACCTTGTGTTTCAAATACCTAATCCCATAGTCTAGGCAATAAAGACCACCCTTTCTCTTGACAGTGTATATTTAATTGCACATAATCCAAAGGAAAGGAAGGCTCTATCACTGAGGAGTATTAATCCTCCTAATTAAGTGGAGTAGTTGGACAGCAGTTAAGAAAACAAGTGAAAGAGTGAAAGGAAACTAGCTGAATAACATCAGAAATAAACCCTAGACTTCTTGCTAAATATGACACTTCCATCAGTCAGAGGCCCCAGGGGAGTGCAATGCTGGAGACAGAATGGTATTTCCTGAGGAACATTAAAAGCCTGAGAAGCATTTTAAGTAGTACAGTATATAATAGCACCACAGAGCCCCACTGGAGTGGGGTACAGCAAGCGGGAGGTCTGAATTGTATCCCGTCAACTCCCACTGCCTAAAGTAATTTCAGGCTATTTATTTGGCTTAGCATCTTCAGTAGAAATGACTGAATTCTAAAGTTCACCTTAAAATAAGCATCTAAACTGAAGACATTAAAAATAAATAACCATTTTGCAAATGCTTTGCCCTTTACTTCTGCACCTCAGTCCATAAATTAAGAATGGAAACCACCATCTTTGTAAAGTGGTCAGACATCTCTGATGGCATAAGCAGCAGTGGGATGCTCTCTTGTAATTAAGATACTTTTAAAGCCTCGTAATTAGCATAGTTGCCAATCAGCAGCTGAATTGGCAAGTCAGAGGCATGTTACAAATCTCTACTAAGGAGATTTCCCTAACTTGACTGGGAATAAGTATTTTAACAAGCACGCTCTACTGACAGTCTTTGTGACTCTTCCTCTGCAACTAGAAAGTGCTTAGGATTTCCTCCTAGTAATAAGTATTCATGATGCCTTAGCAACAACTTGGGTCTACTTCTCAATGTTAATTAAATTCTCGTTTTCAGGTCATGTACTTAGTCTTCATTGCATAGTTATCAGACTTTCTGTTCTCATATTTTGCCTTTTTTTTCCCTCCCTCCTTTCTTTCAAGCTTGGTTGAAGCTTTACTTTTTCACATTTGTCCTTTTCCCGTTACACTTCTTGACCTCTGCAGCAGCTTTTCTCCACTACTTCTGGACTCTACACTTAGAGTCACCAAAGATGGCTCTACTGTTGCCAGTTACATTGTGGAATTATTTAGTTATTTATTTTGCTAGTTCCCTTTATATCTTTCCCTCCTTTGTTTTTGATGATACATATTCCTGATAATTTTATCATTTTGACCATGAATAAATTCCTAGCCTCTTCCATAGCTTGAGCTTGAAGTCCTTGAGCTCCTCAGCCACACGACTTATTTCCCCACTTCCCTTAGTGTATCCATCTTTGTTCTTTCAAAATCAGATCAGACTTACTTTTGCTTCTTATATTATATCCCAAGTCACTAGGAAAATGAAATTGGTTGGAAATTTTTCTGCAGAAGGCATAAAAGCCTTTAAGTCCTCCATTCCCAAATTCAAACAACGGAATAAGAAAAGCCCTGTTGCTTCAACACTGTATAGGCAGCAATTCACAAAATTACAACAGTGTAGGAAGGTCAGTAATGCAGCCAAGTCCTCCTTAGCTGGAATTCCTGACACACAGAAGCTATTGTGCGTCAGAAACGAGTAGAGGAGAGTTACTGAGGATTTCTTCCTCTTTCTGAGTAAACAGGGTCAAACACGACATCCAAGAAAACCCCCAAATCAGCAAAACAAAAGGTAATTGTGTTCTTCCAGGCCAAATATGGCCATAAGGAAAGGAGGAAAAGGCCTTTTGACCATGTGAAGAGAGACTTGTCAAAGACAACTTTTATTTAATTGTCATGCTATTTCAGCACAACTGTATGCCCTGCATTTCTAGAGAGAAAAAAATAAACTAAAAAAGCAACAATAATTGCCAAAGAACTGAAGCTGAACAAACAAAATACCAATCAACTTCCTGAGAAATGGACTTCGGTAAACTTTTTATTTGATCCTCTGAACTTGTAGAGTGAGAAAACGCAGGGGAGAAAAAAGTCGTCTCAACTAAAGCATTCTTGCGGATAGACTTTTGAGTCCAGTGGTCAAAATGCAAACACTATATTAAATCACAATACTTCATTTAACCTCAAAGACTTGGTTTCATCAGGATCTCAATTTTTCTTTCAGAATGTGTAGTTTTATATTTGAAACAGTATTATAAATGAAGTCTCAAAATATTGTTTTGAAAGTAACAAGTGTATTCTAAAACAGAAGTTACATGAGTATCTTTGGCTCACCCCATCTGAACAGATAAGCAGGGAAAGAAGATTCTGTGCTCATTACAACAGCTCAGCACTGCAATGAGGAGCTGCGATGAACAGAAAACACATTTTCCATACACTAAAAATATTCTGTAGCTGAAAAGAAGCTGGTGAAATTCTGTGACATTGGAGTCGCTACTGAAAAAACCCCACAGCTTTCAGTCACTAGCATTTAGTTTGGATTTTTATTTTTTTTATGCCATTATAAAAACTTGATCTTTGGGAGATGTGGGATGAATTTTTATATTTCTCACAGAAAGTCAATTTGACCAGTGAGGCATAAAAAGATCAAATTGCAGTACAGCATTAGCAAAAATTTAAATAGCCTCTTTCTAGCATAATGCCATTTCAGAAAGTAGCACTGCATTCCTCCCAGGAGGCCTGACATTTAAATATTTATAGGATCAAATGCTAATGACAGAAGATTTGATTGACCTTCTCTCCCTGCTAGCAGAGGACACAGCCCTATAATGTCTCTTCTAGTATTTTAACTGTGCATCCTTTTAAGTGACACAATACTCAGGGGTTTCCTCCCATTTTGTCTTTTGTTGTGTTTGAGGCCAGACTCATCAGCTTCATCAGCTCACGGGCAGGGACCATAGCTGTACCCTCAGTGTGGGTGCCAATCCAAAACTGGATGAGGTGCTACGCACTAAGAGAAATTAATGAAGTAACAGTTTTCTAGTAGTTTGTTATTTCAGCTCTCCAATTGCTCTTATTAGATCACATTCTTACTGAAAGCATAAGATGGATTTACAACATCTCAGCTAATCTTGCAACATCATGTCAGTTAAGCTGATTTTGTGCTGATTTAACACAACTAGATCTGAACACATGAAGAGAACAGGGATTGTTCAAACACCAAATGTGAGCCCAAAGTGGTTGTAGATACACCAAGCACAAAATAAATCCTTTAACTATAAAGTACTGGAATACTAATCTAAACACAAAATGCAAGTTTTAGGAACTCATCTTCCAAACTTCCTTGGTACCCCTGAGAAAAAAATCTTATCCTAAAATTAAGGCAAATTGAGACAAATTAAGACTGAAGGATTATACATATTCAACTGGCAAGACACAGAAAATGTTGAGTTAGCAATTCTTGTCTGCTGGAAAAGCTTTGGATTATCACTACAGGAAAGCAAAGTTCACCACATCAGGGAGCTGTTGTTGTTTAAAGTAATTATCTCCAACTAACTGGCATGATTTGATGTCTTAGAGCATGTTGGAATAACAGCACCTTACAAAATGAAGCTTTGCCTACATACAACAGCTAAAGTTATACAAAACCCCTGTGTATCAATGTGTTAACCCTTTCCTTCCCCACAGGAGAGGCACAGAAACAGTCAGCTTCCTGCTGATATTAATAAAACATTAATTTTGATAATCTGAGTTTTTCTTCAAAACACTGATTTCACACAGCAATTTTTACTTTTCTCTACTTGTCTCTGTAGGAATCTACTACTACTACAGTCCTCTGATAAAACTATGTTAAATATGGTAAAAAGGACATCAACTATCTGCAAGAACCACTAGATGGATTAGAGCAACTTAAGTGTTTTCCCTCTCTGATGACATCTGATCTTTTGCTGCTTTCTTCACTGAGGTCTTCATCAGCACAAGGCTGCTAAGCTTTCCTCCAAAGCAGCAACAACCACAGCTGAAAGTTCTTAAGCACCTTTTTGCCATTCAAAGCAGCAAGTTAAGCCCTGAAATATCTTCAGGGCCCTGAACCTGCATTCAGAGAAAGGCATTCAGTGAGACCTTATTCAACTGAGACCTCTATTCCCTCTGGGTTAACTGGAGTTTTTACAGGTCAAGTCACAGCTATATATGGAAAAACTTGCTGATTTATTGTTCTTGAATAGCATAATCTTACAAGGCTCTAAGTATGTTTCCCATTAGAAGTGACATTTGAATTTCAGGAAACAAAACAACATCATCCACCACCCCCTGTTTTATTTTTATAGCCACTTCCAATTAGTTGTTTGTTAAATTGATTTTAGTGTTTGATGTATTCTGTATTTAAGCAGGACAGAATGTGTTGTACCTTAGATGTCATTTCATGTAACATCTTCTGAAAGAAATTCACATATCCACTGTTGATTCCAAACACAAATAGAATATATTAATCAATGACAAAGGTAAAAGAACTCAACAGAAACTAACTGGCCGCATTATGGAATAAGTGATTGCTCCATAACATTCTGCACATAGAAGATGAGCTTTTGTTTCTCCTGGCAGACCTCAAAAGTGGACTTTTATCACAACAGACAGGACGTCAGAGGGTTTCAAATGATTAAAGGCAAGAACAAATTACAACTTTCACCCTCCCCCAAAAAGATTAATGTAAAGCACCTTGGGATTTGTCTACACAAAAAGCTTCATATAAAATAATTGTTGTAAAAATACTTGCCAGCATTTGTCAAATGCTGTCCTTTGAATAGCTGACATCTCTATTAAAACCTCCCTCAATTAGTATTCCATTCAGCATTAGTAAACGGCAAGTGTCAAGCAGTCACAATAGAGTCCCAGCTGATGCAACTAAAAAAGAATCTAATGCAAATTCCAGCAGGCTTCAGATGTAGTTTTAAAACACTTTCCTTAGTGCCTAGCTTTCTATTTGCTGGCAGATGCTTTTGTAGACCTGCTAACTTTTGAAGCCAGCAAACAGTAATCACCCAGGCAGAGGTTGCATCAGCAGAATAAGCACAGCAACAATGAATAAGACTCCATATTTTGAATGAAACTTGAGCACATTTGCCAATATCAACAGGTACCACACCATTGTTTCTTGGAGATTCATCTGCTTGTGTAAGCTGTCCCAGTTCTCTCTGGCAAAAAGGAAAAGCTGCTTTCAAATTTCACCTACATCAGCACCAATGAGGAGTAACACCACAAAAACAGAATTAGTTCCAGTTTATATCAAGATTACTGAGGTTGAAGCCCTTGAAATTTCAATTTTCCAGTCAGTGAAATGAAGACAGTAAATAATACTTGCCTACCATAAGAGGGAATTGGGCTGACGCATTAACATTTGCTCAGTGTTCAGAAAGTTCTAGCTCAAATAATTCACATATTCTAAATTTGCCTCAAGTTCATCCTGTGCCTAATGCCAGTGATTTTAATCAGCTTACACCAAAAGATGTTTGGTCAGCCTTTTTTGCCTCCAGCACACTGTATTTTCTGCTGCTGTGGCCAAAGGCAACACAGATGGCTTCCCTGGCGTGCAGCCAAACACAGGTCTTCTTACCTGGCAGCAAATCCCCATGCCAGTGCACTGCTCAGTGACCCAAATGTATCTTCATATATGAAAAACAAGAAACCACATGGAACCCAAGCTAAATTTCATTTCCCTTCCCACTTGCCAGCCTCCAGGAGCAGAGAAACTTTGCTTCAGGCTTTTTAATTAAAGCTTCCCTTCTACAGCTGCACTGTGTTAGCACTGGACCCATTATCTGGCTTGCAACACACCTGTAGAGCCAACAGCTGAAGACATGAAACACAGCAATGTGTCAAATAGAAAGGCTGAGAAAGATGGTTGCTGGTTAGACTTGGGTCAAAGCAGACAAAAAAGGCTAGGCTGTATTCTCCCTTGTCAGTGCATAGAAGCACTAGCAACAGAAGTACAGGAAGGAATGGGAATCCAGGAATTTGCATTCAGAAGTTTAAGAAAAAAAATCCCTCTATGACTTTGGTTAAGTCACAAAACCACATTCAAAATGTAATTTGTAAAAACTATAGTCTTGAATATCACCATTGGCTGTTGCTGAAATCCCCCATCAACGCCTCAGTTTACCACTTCAAAATTCTCCCTGTGCTTTAGCTTTGCCTGCACTTCTGTGCATTACCAAAACACTTCGGTCCTGGTATTGAGTTGCTAACTGCCTATGCTCTGGCTATGCTTGAATGAGATCCCAGTTCTGCATAACCCTCCTGTTTGACCAGTTACAGTATGTTCAGGACCCATAATACAATAAAGTCTGATAGAATATACTAACAAACATAAGTATCTTTTAAAAGATAAGCAGAGAAAGAGGGTAATGTTCTCTTTTCTCATGTACAGCTTCCTAACCCATAGGAGGCAAACCAACGGTAACAAGCAGAAAACCTCTCAAAGAGTCATAACTACAGAGTTATAGGCTATTCCTATACTGTTTGGCAGGTATAGCTTCATTAGATTATCTATAAAATTATTAAGAGTTAAGAGGTTTGCAGATGCTACAGTAACAGGGAACAGTCAATAGAAATATAGTATCTATCTTCAATAGATTGCCAGTTGAAACTAATAGCCATGTGTAGTTTCTTTCCCCATTCAAATGGGAAAATGAGCCTGTTACAATGTTTTATTGTCATTTTATGAAGAAAGTGACATGTGTTGGGGATTAACATTAATGAAAGAATCAAAACCTCGTAATTTTGGAACACTGTGTCCTGGAATGCAAGGGAATATTTTGACCTAAAAATCAAGATTCATTTTCACAGCAAGTATTTCCCATTTTCTGCCAAAGACGACAAAAAGAAAATAGCAGATTTAATGAAAAATAAGCTGAAGCCCACAATCTCAGTAGAAAATAGGGACACGGCAGATATCTAAAAATGAATTACACCCTTTTGACTAAATTGTTATGCAAGAGAGGCCATACATGAAGCAACCACATGAAACCTGGGACTGCAGTGCTGCAGGAAGCAGATGCATTGAAAGGGTAGGACATGGAGGGCGGCTGGAACTTTTCACCAAGACAAAAATACTGAACACCAAGCAGCCTCTGCACCTGGGCCTGGTGAACTCCAAGACATAACAACATATGGTCCTATTTGTAGCACCAGGCCCTTAATAAATTGGGAAGCACATGAAAAAAGGTAATGCATAATTAGCATAACAGAATTATGTCAAACTCTAGCTGATTGTCGAGCTGTCCATTGCTTAATGGAAGGCGCTGCTTCCTCAACCCTAGACATGTCTGCATTTCAACCTAGGTGGTCATACTTTACTCAAGGTCACTGAGCAGTAGAATTTTACCACAAAATGCTGCAAGGATTTATCTCAAGAGCAAGCTGAAGTCCCTCCACCTCCAACCAAAACAGTTCTATATATCCCAGTCCTTTTTTTCCTACAAAAGTATTTTATTTTTCCCATTGAAAGCAAGATCTTCAAAAGAAAGGGCTGGACTCATGGATACAAAGAATATTCAGAGCTATAATGAGGGGGTTTGCCATAGGGACAGTATTTTTTAAACAAGGAGTTTAAATTTCTCATGGGCCAATTCAGAAATCAGCCAGTGAATTCTGAGTTGGGAACAACCTCAAATTACTCCACAGCTGTCTACACACAGTTCTTTTTGAAACAGCTAGTGTAGCCTAGTTTAATTCAATAAAAGACAAGCTCTGCATGTCAGTCTCTGCAGATATTAACCTATCACACTTTATAAACTGTCTCCACAGGTTAATGTTTTTTTTAAAAAAAGATTTTTATACTCTGAAGAACGTCCATCCTTCCACCTATATCCCTTTCCCATAAACTGTACAAAACTCCAAAATAAATCATCAACCCACAGTTCTTACACGTCCGCTTCCAGTGCAAAACTGCTGACAAGGACAACGCTTCAACAGGAAGAGAAATGAGAACCAGGTTTCGCCAGCCATGCAAGAGCTTCGTGTTGAGACTGTTACTGCAGCAGCCGTAAATCTTTCCAAGAGCAGAAGGAACCGAGCTACGTTTGTGGAAACGGTTGAGCAAAGGCTACGGAGGTGGCGGGGGAGCCCCGCGGCCCCCGAGCGCTGTCCCCGGCCGCGGTGCTGAAACACGGAGCAGAACAGGGCTGATGGACCCAAAGCCGTGAGACAAAAAGCAGACACGAACCCCTTCGTGAGCAGTCAGGGAGCAGTGGTTTCACCTGCAACGTGCACTGACCTCCTGAGTTACTAGAGCCTGGTGTCCGGTTTACTCACTATGTTTTAAAGATAGCTGTAGTCAAAGCATGTACTTTTCCAACAAGGAAGTTGCTGAGATAGGACAAGATTCGCACTTTTCTGTCATATCTGGAAAAGGATTCCTGTGAATCATCACCAGAAATAAAAAACTGCACATGAGAAGCTTCATCTGTATCCTAAACTATCTAGTGCATCTGAAAATCCTATTTTGCCCCATTCCTGCTCATTTTTTGAAAGCAGAGGACCAATCACAACATCAGAATGTACTTTCAGTATGAAAATTAATTATCTATTTCAGTTTTAACAGGTAAGAGTTGAGATGAAGGTTTTAAGGGCCGTATGAGCATCAGTAAAAGAATGAGACAATCTGTTTGTCTTGAGATATCTTTAACATAAGAAAAACCAGAAAGCATGAGTCAGTCCATCTATTCAACTACAATTCATACTATAACACTAGTAGTAGGTGTTATGGACATGCTGCCCAATTTACCAAAGGTCTTAATGAATCTTATCACAAGTATCTAGAGTTAACTGAAAAAACAGTATTTTTATTCATTGGCCTAAAATCCTAAGTCGTTTTCATTCCAAGTTGGGACAAATATTTAAAGTTTAGTCCAACCGATGTTCCGAATGTAGAGCAAAGCATGAGCAAAACTCAAAAATAAAGGATGGAAAAAACAGATCAAACAGATACACTATACAATTTTAAAATATATTCACTGCAGCAAAAGCACCAAGAGGGTGACCAAGCACAAGCACTTTGACACTACAGCAACTGCAGTTTAAGAAAAAGATTCATTAAAATTGTTCATGGAAAATTCACATCTCCTAACAGTGATAAAAATAGGTAAGAAACAGCTTTTTCTTAATTCTTTTATTGTTTGCCAGCCAAACCCTCTGTAGTTCAAATAACTTCTCTGCACTCTGCTTTTAAGTTGGATTGTACATAGTCTTATATCACAAGTACTAAGTACCTGTTTTCAATATGATTTAACTTAACCAGCTGGCTATAAGTACTAGCCCACGCACACAGCTAATAGTTAAAGCTCTTCTCGGCAGAAGAGCCCACAAGCAAGAGAAACCTATGTCATCATCATATACTTCCACTGACTTAACAGGATCCCCTTGTCTTTTTCCGGTTCCTTGTGGTTCTTTGGCACCACTTCCAGGATCTTTAAATGCAGTGAGTAGATCTTGAAAGACAGCAACTCCTTGAGAGCCTTAAGCCACTGAAATTAGAATCCCTGAAGAAACAGAATAGAAATTCTAATTATTTTTTCCTCCCCAATGAGAGCCGAGCTTGATCTCCTGCTGTGGTAACCACAGGCTAAGAACACCGATGAAGACATCTGTTATCTGACAGACTACATTTGCACCTGCTTTCATTAAATTCTTTCTCCAGCAATTTTCTCTTCTCATTACTGTACTACCTGGACATCTGTCCCCACAGAATTAATCCTTGCAATGCCATGAAAACAGGGCAATAACAGAATTTCTCAGCATCATGTAGAGCTTGCCAGAAGTGTTTCTTCTTTCTAGTCAGTCATACATGCAGATTGGGAAGGACAAAGGGCAAGTGATTAGGAGACATGTCTGACGTGCTAGTGATGTGGCACATTTTTAAATCTGTAGAGTGGGGTTTTTTATTTGAACCTTAGGACTAGAATTAGAGTCCCAGAGGTAAGGAAGACAGTTCTTAAGAGGAGGAATCAAATTCACTCAACTCTATAGACAAATCTCACACACTTCGAATGGTTGAGGATTCTTGCAGCAAAAGAGAGCTGTACATAGTGTTAGACAATAATTTCTGTTCAGGCTTGGAGGTCAGAACTATAGATGCTGTGAAGAAACTAAGTCTCACTGAAGATGGTGTGATACATGGAGCCAACAGGATGATTTGTATCCCAGTGTGCCAGTGACTTGACCAACATTTCATACCAAGTCATTTCATCTCTGTGCTTTAGTCTCCCATTTGTAAAATAGAAATATTTCATTAAGAATATAGTCTGAAGACCTGCAGATTTTGCTGTAGTCTTAAGTTCCTGTCCCTGGAAGCACTTTATTTTCTCTCATTTGACTGCACATACAAGACACCGTAACAGACTGAAAACAAATAGGCTGCTTTCAGTGTAGTTAATCAGGTTTCTTTAAATCATCTTCAGCAGGACATATGACTGTGCCCCAAACCGTTTGCTTGAGGAAAACTTAAGACCTTACTCATATTCAAATCAGCGCTTTGACCTCTCTTAAGTGGTCACTAGAGGCACTTCTTACTGCTGGATGAGCCTAGTTTTCTGCATTGCAATGGATGGGATTTCCAAAATTATTCCTATGAGTCTTTTCCACAAAGAAACCCTATGCTTTCAGATTTTTTTCCCCTACATATCTTTATTTCCCTTCATAAGTCTAGTAGTAGCTATCTAGTAGGTACACCACCTAAATAGTTTCTATACCCTGGGGTTTTGATTAGGCTTTTCAATACCTCTCAGTTGTTACCCTGTCCCTACCACAGATATTTGTTTAATTTCTCTAAATGATCAGCTTCTTCATCCTCCTGTTGTTTCATTTTTCTACAATACTTTAATGACTCAGCAGATAATCTGGCAAAGATTCCTACACTGTATCTTGAGTGTGCCACCCCACAGCAAAAGAGAAGCAGGAAAGCCAACAATAATAATTGGTTTTCCACAGGAAAGATATCAACTGGAAACCAAGCCAGTTATTTTCTGATAAGCATCAGTACCTTCTCACCCAGAAGTGAGGAGTTCTACGGGACTTTATCTACACTACTGCAAACGACTCCATTTACTTTATTCCAAATGAGTTTTCACTAAGAAACTTATTCCTTTAAAGATAACATTTGTGGTCAGAATCACATACTCTCTAGGACCTCACACAAAGTTCTTGCGGCTTCCTTTAAGAGCCCTCAGTGTAAGTCCTAACTTGGGCAGTGATTATGCTGCTCAGGCAGCAAAAGCTGCATTTGCTACAACACTGCCTGTTAAAAACCATGATCAGCTTGATATTGCATGTTTTTTTACAGACCTGCAAAGCTTAAGGAGATCTCAAGACGTGGCCATATAAATCACCTGGTGGCAGAAAAAGGTATAAATAGCTCTTCCTGGGCTGGGGGGAACATAATACAACTTTTTTGTTACTACTGTTCTTGTTTTCCCATGAGAAAAAAAAAACCAACCAACCATACTGTGGTATCTAGGGCAAGACCTCACAGCATCTAACTCCAGGCTAAGAACTTCCCCTGTCAGGACTCCCCTTGGAAACTGCACATCTTTGTTCACTACGCAACAGCAGCTTCTGACTAAACTACACAGGACTTCAAAAAGCTGATCTCTCCCCATGGTAAAAAACCTGGTGTTTTATGAGCTCTTCTCCCCACCTCATCTCCCCCTCCCAAACTTCTCTATCTCAAGTTGTGATAAGACATTTCTGTATGACCAACTTCTCGTGTTCATTTTTCTGCTAAACCTAACGGTTGCTTGGAAGCCAGATAGATACAGGTCACAGCCCTCAGAAGCCAGTTAACGATGACATTCGTCCCAACTTTTTGGAAGTGCATCTTACTAGAACACTGCCTAATTAAAGATCCATTATGGTGACCAGACTTCATGCCCTTGATATGTACATTGATTTAAGCCACAGAAGACGTCAGGAGGGGAAAAAAGAAGTGGAAACAGTCATGACTGGAAAATTCCTAGCAAGAAAACTCATTATCATTTGACACAATGTGACATTATCCTGATAAAGAAACTGAACAATGCCTGACTAGCCTACAAAAGGCCAAAAAACCAAAAATCCACCAAATATTTTCTGCCCAGGGCAAATATTTAAGCATTACAAAATATTTAGCAGTTGGTAATTGTGTCAATGTTTTGCAGTTCTGAAGAACACATTTTCCAGTTTGTCAGGACAGTAAAACCACACGGTTTAAGATTACAGAAGTAAAGTTTTGAAACTAATGCTAATATTACTGTGATAACATATACATAACTTTCCCAGCCAAAACCAGCCCAGTGACCCTGATTATTTGTTCCACCTTCTTTTGCTCAAGTGAAATGGTTGTGGACATATTTTCACGGCTGTAAATAGCGAAGAGCTTCATACTCACACAGAAACATTACATTCAGTTCTAAAGCAAATTATCTTTTTCTTAAAAAAAAAAATCAAAGGCATATACACAGATTTAGGAAATTTTATTATCTATTTTACCTCCTACTATTTTGAGTTATTAGTTATTAAAGAAAACTAATTTTATCAGCTATAAAAAGAAAACCCATGCTGTTTTGCACTGCTTGACAGCTTTTAAATCTGTTCAGTAAATATTTGAACTATTTTCCAATAACACCAGTCACATGTAGGTAGCTTTAATGCTTGAATCTGGATGTATCTGGGAAGTGGAAATGGTACATAACTAGAGAGGACTTGGTTCATCATGCTCATCCATACAACAGTGCTCATTAACAAAGAGAATCAAGAACTCAAACCACTTCCATAAAGCAGGAAGAAGAACAGATACATCTGACTTCTAAATATCTAAAATCCTTAGACATACACTCATGGGTAGTGGTTTGAGTAGGCTATATCCATATGACAACACCAAACAGGGGCACCACTTACCTTTCAGAAGTTAATACTATGACTACTGAAACAAAGTAGGGATTGAGAAAATTTTGCTATTTTCAAGGTGTAATTCCAGCCCAAAGTCACAAGCAGAGATTGTGACTACAGTTCAGTAGAATTTCATCCTTTTAATCTCAACGTCTTACAGATACATGAAAGATTTCTTCATAGCAATTCAACATAATACAATGTCATTTGCTCTACAGAAGAGAATCCCTTGGAGCATTAGTAGATTATTAAAGCTAGTGTACACTGCTCCTCCATTCATGATTGTATAAAACATATTAAAGTTTCCACTGCAAAGTCTGGCTAACTTTTAAACTCAGAGAAATCAGACATCAGCCACTGGGTCCTACACAGATCACCTTTTCAGCAATGTTCAGTAGAGAATGCTACTTCTCTAAAGTGTTTTAGCATGGAAAAGGGAGCCAGCGAACTGGCTGAATAGAGTCCCATATGTTAAGCACATCCTCCCACAAAACACAGAGACTCCAAATGACCTTGTAATTTATGCAGTGAGAAATAAGATGAGAGAATGACAATCAAGGAGGCTCTCTCCTAGAAGACAGGGCTCATCCAGAGCCTACTTAAATCAGTGGGAGTCTTTCCATCAACTTCAAGAGGCCTTGGTCCAGATGCCATATGAAAACTCTTACAGTCAGACCAAAATACAGAGACTATGGGGAGAAATATTAAAACAAAAAACTCCACTGCTTAAAAACCAGAAGTATGGCTCCTCCCCAGATGTCATTGAAATATCTTGTGCAGTTTCCTGCATTAAAAAGCCCTCAAATCAATGCTGTGTGCCAAGAAGTAAAATGCAAAGAACTATACCATATATTTCTCTGGAAACCTAGGCCAAGGTGAATTACCAATATCCAAGTACTGCAAGTTCTCTTGAGGAATATATAAACTGTCACCAAAATGTATTGGCTCCCAAATCCATCTGCACATTTCCTATCAGACATTACCAATACAATCATTTAAACATGCAGCATGGGCACTACTGGAATACATATATACCATAAGAAACCCACCTGTTTTATTTCAATGCCAAATACCTTTAATACTATGAGGTCTTAGTCTTCTGGTCAGCCCATGCAAACACGGAGGAAGACTGAATTTTTTTCTGCCACAGCAATCTTTGTTATAAAACAAAGATTTTTGTGTGTTTAAATACACTAGCTGGAACAGAAATAAGGGTCTTGCTTAACAAAGCAAATTAGGGTCTTAGTTTTACAAATATGTGCATGTTGGCTTTGAAAAACTGTGCAAATCAATACCTAATAAAAAAAATTGAGACTCAGTGATTCCTTCCAAGGGAGTTGAAGTCAGGTGAAGTAAAAACTTGAAGTCAGTTCACCAACTTCAACCCTTTGGACAGAATTCTAAGCTTCTAGATTTCCAGCAGCCGAAACTATCAGAGGTCCAGAACTTTGAGACAGACAGCCTCGCTCTACACGACATTCACATCTGGCACATCCCATGCATTGTCTTTGGTCCTACGCAGGCACATATGAATTCTCCCAATTCATCACCATGTGCATTAACATCTAGCCCACTCCTTCAAGCTAGAGTTTGCCAGCATACCAATTTTCAGAAGTAGAAAGTTTTTGTATGAAAAGATAAAAGTTAAGATCACAGTCCTAATTCAGCAAGACTTAAACACATATCTAAGTAAAGTATGCAAGTCATTCAAATGAAAGGCTGAAAGCTAAGAACGTGTAAAACTACTTTCTTTAATTACATCCAAAAAGTAGACTAGCACTGGCGGAACAGTAAAATCAAAACATCTGACTGGTTAATAGTATTAGCAAGAAAAATTTTCATCTGAAGTTGTCATGATCTGCTCTGTAGTTTTGTTTTAAATGCAGCTTCTGGTTTACCTCTAACAGTGAGACAGTTTTAAACTCCTAAAAATATGAATTCTATCTGAATCTTAAGAATTTGTTTACACAAAGGAACCCCTATGCTAAAATGCTTTTTTAGCATTTGATAGGTTCTTGAGTCTACTTACATTAAATATAATTTAAACATACAAATAGAGGGATATAACTTTCTAAGAACTAACACAGAGGACTTTTTTTTTTTTTTGCTATTTTTCATTTTAAAAAACTTCATTCTGCAATCACACCGAGTTCATTGCTGAGCTGTATAAAAAGCAGAATCACAAGAATAAACATGATTTTAGTGGAGAAATTAGGTAGAATCAGTTTATTCAATATATACCAACTTCCTCAGAACAGATCATTTTATTGCTAGAAATAGTGGTAACATCTGATACGAAGCCAACTATCCTAGAGGAAGGGTAATCTTAAAGATTAAAGGGTAGACAATCTCCATTAATGCACTAATACAAATCATGACTTTATGAATAAAAATAGTCTACTATTACTGTGCGGCTACCGTAATTAGTAATAGCATTCCTGATAAATAACGCAACTAGCTCCAAAAAGAATCGTAGTAATTAATTTTACCTTTTACCTTAAGTATATAGTAACAAAAGCATGTAGAAAGCTGTGCTTTCTACAGCTCCAAAGGCAAGGTGAAAGTCCACTGCAATAAACTACAGCACCAGGTCTGGGATTTTTAACTACTTTAAAGTCGAGACGACATGGAATCCAGTTGGAGCCATTCCAGACTCTCTGCTCCATCACTCAGCCTCTAATCAGAACCAGTCAAGGGGAACCTGACTGCACAGCTCTGACTCAAACCCTTGGCATGCACAGAATAAACAGAAAGTAGCAAATTATTAATTTAAAAAACAACCCTTTGACAGAGGTGATACCTTAACAAATAGAAGGAGATTTCAGAAGGATGTATGTATGTAAATTCCCCCGTTGCTAAGGAAAGACGACATTATACATGCAGTACGGGAAAGCTCCAGGGCTCAGCACACCTATTTCTTTCCCCACCTTCCCCTCCCTCTTTCTTCTACTAATTGTCTAACTATGTATGTCTGAGGCAAGAGTTTGTCACAGTTTTCCATGCAAGAAGCCAAGCTCATTTGCAATACATATGAAATATCTGGGGTATTACAGCAAAACTTGCATGGTAGAACACAAAAATTCAAAACCTGAAACTAATATTTGGACATAGGCCTTGCCTACCATACGTCGACAGAGGAGATTTCATTATTTGCTCTTTCTTCTCCTCAACTGCAGTATGCTCAAAGCTTAAGCTGCAATAGTGAGCGGTCTGCAAACTCTCTGCAGAACTCCTGCACCCGCAGCAGTGCATGAAGTGCCCTTATTACTCAGGTACTACCAACAGAAAGTGTTCTTCAAATTCGGCTGTCCTGGACCGGCTCTGGGCTGGTAACAGAAAGCAAAGAGATGCTCTTTGAGATGAAATCAGTTCGCTGATGGAAGTGAAAAAGGAACATGTTGGCATAGAATTCTCTCTACCCCCAGCAGTGACTTTTGTAGTACATTAATCACATCAGAACAGTCTCAGATCCAAACCTAATTTTGAACTCCACTCGGTTTTCCCACAACTCTCCCTATTGCTGGAAAATCATATTTCCCCGAACACCTACGTGCTGCTCCACTGTGTCCAGCAACTGCAGATCTCCATAACAGCACATGTTCTTCCTTAGTGACCTGATGTTCCACTCGCTCCTTGGCAGGGCCTGGAAGGGACAGTGCACGCCTGCTTACAGATGTGTATTAGTGGCGTGTTTATCTCCGGTTGACAGTTCAGACAGACAGACTGTAAATACACTTACAAATACAAGTATATGCTAATTTGGAATTGTACACTCTCAAATATCTGGGATTGGCAAAAGTGGAAGTCGCTTCATGCTCCTTATCCCCGAAGGAGGGGACCTGGCTGAAGATTCGTAAGACTGGAAAGAAAAATAAATTCTCACCATCTCACCTAATTACATGAAGCCAAATTCCAACACTTAAGAAAAGGAAACCAAGTTTCCAAAATTGTGGAACCTAAAACTGAATATTAAGAGCTGACAGTGCTGTGAATATCTCTGGTATTTCTTTGTCATATGGAGTACTGCACTTAATCTAGATGGCTGACATGGAAACCCTTAAACCATTATGAATTCTGTTGCTATGGCACACATACATACATAGGTATACACACTTATATCCTGCAAAGTACTTATTTGTCCGGCAGGCTGGAAAATATAGGACAATGGGGGAATCTTTCTGGGTGAGTCACTACGGGAACTGCTTAGAACCTTCCAGGGCGGTCTGGGTATTCTTCTGGCTTTTAATGTATTCCAGCAAGGAGTGTAGGGTTTGGTGTAATCTTAATGATTCTCTTTCCCTTGGCAGCCTTCCACCTTTGTGAGGTAAAGACTGAGGTTTGCAAGAGCAGTAGGGGAAGAAGGATTAGTAAGTTATTCTCAATAACTCCCTAACCTCCTCCATTTCTTCCCCTCTTGGCTCTCATCATTTCTTTCCCCACCATTCCTCAAAATGCACTTTAATTACTTCATCATTGCCAAACAGAACCACAAAATCCCTGTTGACTAGTCTTCCACAATAAAAAACAAACACACACACATATAAATACATACACACACTCTATAATAACCCCTTCAAATCTAGAGCTTACAGTGATTTAAGACATTCTAAATATAGTACAGGCTGTGGCTGAAAACCCCATGAGTTTTATTTTTTCCAGTCTAGGAAATAAAGCTTTCATCAGCCTGAAACTCCAGTTCTAATAAAACAAGGGAGTGCCTTTCACTTAACGTTACCACTAATGCCTCAGGTGGTGCCGAGCAGTAAAGGTTCAGCACAGACACTTATGGATGAAAACTTTTAAGGAGATCCACAATGTTGTTAGCAGGAGGGAATCCGAAGGGCTTTTGAGCCTACTGAAGACAGTTTTGCATAAAGATGTTGGTCTGTTAACTGTGACTACAAGGACAAAGACATCATGTTCAGCTGCCCTTGAAAGGCAGGATCCCTCCTCTGGCTAAGGGAGGACTAGAGAAAGCATGAGCAAAATAACACTGTTGAACCTACTGGAGCTGAATCTGCCAATATATTCTCTAAGAACATATAAGGGTAGACTCAAACTAACAGCATATATTATTAAGAACCATATTGAACAAGAGCCCTGATGACCTGGCTCAGGCCAGTTTTAGCCTGATGACTTGCCTTTAGTAGGTCACTGGATTTTCTTATACATTCTGCCTATCCTGTCTAGGCTGTAAGTACATTGTAACTGGGACTGTCTCATTACACTGTTCTCAAAATGCTTCTAAAACTGGAGACTATCACATGGGATTGATAAGACAGCTGAAAGAAAATTATAAAAGCATAAATGATTGGGCTGTTCCTCTTCACTAGCTCTAATCAACTTTTCTAAGCAAGAGAAATTACATCCAGCTGATTCATGGATCTATGCTTGGGGAAGAGCTTCTACAGAACAGAAAGGACCATTAGGCTCCTGGAGACCCAGGAGCTATTAACTGAAAACCACAAGGATGGGGTGAGTTTAAGGTGACTACCAAAGAAAAATTAGACTTTCAGCACAAGGATAGTGCATAGGAAGTGAACAGTGAGTGACACTTCAACCTTCTGAATTCAGCACGTCACTTAAGTTTTCGTAGTTTCTCTGTCTTGCAGTATTGAAGTTGAACTTAAAGGGCCACAGACAACTGATCTATACTAAACTAAAGCAAGGGACCAGTGCAAACTTAAAATCCTTCCCCAAAGCAATGCAAAGGAGATAATATCCCCATAGCATTAAACTCTGATTATCATCAGCTGAGGTCTAGCAAAGCAACAGGCAGAAACAGCAAAGGAGAAATGCTCTGATACTTGCTCCCTCAAATGAGGGGTGGAAGCAAGCCTCAGTCAGCAAGTGGCTTCTGCAGCAGCTTTGAGCGGGCTGACATTACAAACATAGTCTAAGCACCACCACCTTCCCAGTGCATCTCTCACCCATGAGGCAATACAGACAACCTATGCAGCTCACTTGCCTGTAGCTGGCTACTGCAATCAACAAGTTTCCATTTCTAGTGCTGGCTTGCGATCAGGCCAAAATGAAAGTGGGATGTATTCCCCTGGTGCTGAATGTTTTGTCTGCCTGTTTCTTAACCTCAGTGATGTAAACTCTGTACTTTTCCCTCCCCTTCAGTGTTTAATTTCTATTTCAGCCTAATGCCTAGGCTGCATGCATGTGTTTGCTTTTACTTTGATTTATAGCCAAGCTGTGTCTGAAAATGCAGAAGGGTGATGGAAATGTTTAAAAACATATTAAAAGCTATTAAAACTCATTGCTTTTGCATGTTACATGGGTTGTTTCCTCCTCTGAAATGAAGCTAATGTTCTTTGAACACTGTTCTCCCTCCTGCCTCCCCAACTCTCCTCCAACGATGTCACTGTAACATGCAGGTGTTATTCTTTGATATGATGCTGCTTGAGATCAGACCAGCCATGTTTGCCTAAAGGAAAAAACAAAAAAGCCTATTTACCTCTGCAAAATACAAGAGTATTTAAAAAAAGCTAAAAACTCAAGCCAAACTCATAGCCATAAGAGAAAGCAATTATGAAAGACCAGTGACAAGTGGTCCCCCTTCTGCTGACTGGCTCTCCTAACTAGCATATCATTTGTTCTCATTTTGCATGGATCAAGTTGATGTTTTAAATCTCAAGCTTCTGGACATAAATTAAGAAACAGTGACAGCATTTTGCCAAATTTCTCATATAAGTAATGATTGGAGAAACCCTGCTTGGGAAGAGCAAATACACAGAATTTTACAAAACAAATTATAGTTTCTTATTCTTTTGTAGGAACAGTAAAGAAAGCTAGAGAGCTATGACATTACTTCACTGACTTTAGTAGTATGTTTTTATTTACAATCGGTGTAGGTGAAGATAGCAAAAAGATAGAAGGAAAAGGTGAAGCTTTAGGCATAACAATAGGGATACTGTTATAGCAGATGTGTGCATAAGGCAAAGTGTAAATCTAAAGTTTTGTTAGAAGGGTAAAGCTGTCCTCTACAGAGGACAGCACGAGCCCCAGGACTAGCCTGATGCTGTTATACACACTCAGAAAGTAAACAAAGACCTCATCACCTTCTTCTGTAGCCTTCTCTTTGTAGCACCATATTTATATGTAAATAATGCAAACAGAGCAGAAAATACTCCCAAAATACATACTCCACTATGTACATAGTGCTGCCACTGGAGAGAAGATGAAAGAGCAAGCCATTTCAGAGTTATTAGTCATGCAATGCAGTGACACTGTTTAAACACTACAGAAGCGAAAGTGCACCAAAAATAAGCTATTGGACCTATTTTAAAGAGGCTGCTATCCCTGAACAGGGTCCTCCTTCCTCATTTTTCACCCCAAAAGGAAAAAACGAAACCCAAAATAAACCCAGGCTAGCATCCAAGATGTGCACTCTGAGCAAACACATCAGGGTAGTGGTAAATTATCATAACGATTTGGTTCTTGTTGCATCAAGTACTCAGCAGCAGGCAGGAACCGTTTGCATCTGCCATGCATCAGCAACAGATACCAGCACTGAACAGATATGATGAATTCTGCAAGAGACTAGTTTCTCAGAGGCCTGGCTCTCAAGAAATCCTTGAATGGGTGTCACTGTTGATGTCAAATACTAGGTTTGTTCCAAACAAGTAGAACTGAAGCTCCATCCTTCAAAGTCTGTTTTAGGACAAGCTGTCTGGGTCTGAAAAGATGGCAAGTCAGGAAAAAGGGGATCTCAGTGTTACATGGTCATGTTAAAATACCACCCGAGTCAGAGCAAGTAACATTAGGGAAATGGTGGCAGAAAGTTTCTGGAACTAACCAACACCAGGATGTCCAACAGATAGCATCAAACCTGTGTCTGTCCTATTCCCCATTCTCATATATTCCCATCCACAATTCTAACCTGAAGTACGGAAAGTGGTTTAATGCAAATTTGGATCCAGCTATTCTATGCACAGACACAAAATCTAGTCTTACATTTCCTAGATCCATTAAATTTGGAAATACTTCCCATAACTTTCTTAGACTGGTGTACTGGGCCTAACTTCAGCCCATCTCGCCTCACAGACAGTGCAGGGCACATTGATCTACATTTAAAAAGTAGACTTGCAGCAAGAAAGGAAAGTGAGAGGAATAGAGAGAAAGAAGCTATGTGTAAAGTAATGTAAATTAATTAGCACCCAATGACAATGCAAGCATGATCAGTTCATAGCAGCACATGGTCCAGTGATTATTGCAATTTATAGGACCCCCCTAAAAAAAAGCACAAAAAGGGAAAGCAGCATACCCAGGTGACTTGTTAGAGTACTGCGAGATTTACTGAGCAGCCTGATGCAAGAAAAGTGCAAAGTCCGTCAACTCGTCATCACTACAGGGCCACTTAGTCTCTCCTATGCCTTTGCAGTGCAGTTTCAGCACTTTCTTACAATATTTTTACTAGCTAGATCTCCCTTCTGCTTTAGCAGCACACATTGTTAGTAATAAACACCTATTGTCTTTGTAGATCAGCATTTCCCTAGTGCAAGCACATAGCTTAATCTGTATAACTTGAATATTCACCTTCTCAGCAAAACCACCAAGGCCAAAGCACCTCTTCCTTTATGCACACACAACAGCTTACTATGAAGCAGAATACAGTATTGAAAGGCAAATTCTTGCATAATGCCACTGCTTCCATAAAAAGTTCACAATTTAATGTACTATTGCTAAAACAGTCACTAAAGTAAATTGTAAAACACCTGGAAAAAGAGGCTCAATGCAACAATAACTACTATGTAAAACCAGTAATGCGTAAATGGAAAGTAACAAAAGAGTAAAGACAACTATTTAGCCATGTCCCTTTAAATCACTACATGATACAGCTTGAATGCAGACCAAGTTCTCTGTTCCCCTGTTGTTAGGGCGGTAGCTGTTTAGCAGCCGTAGGTATTTTTCCACAACAACTCAGAGTAGTAGGAAATATCCAAGCTCCTCGGAACAAATTCTTCACCTATTCCACTCAGTTTCGCAAAGAAATACAGCACAGATGCATTCTTGCCATCCCCTGTCCCTCCCAAGCCCAGACATGCACCAAACTGAATCCAAAAGTGGAATTCTTCCTCAGATCCTCCCTTTGAACTAAGCCTGTTCTCTAATAGCATTGACTCTGCAGTGCAGTACTTCTGATTACTGAATGCCAGTATCTTTATGAAAAAAAGCTACCAAGTGTTAAATGGCTTTTAAGCTACTACAATACAAAAGCTTGTTAAGAGCTAACAGCTAAATATTAGGCCAGAAAAAGAAAAGTTTAAAAGAAGGCACAATTTCTTAGCAGAGATGGTGAATAAACTTTGGAACACAACATCCCAACAAATGGCAGGATCTCTCCCTCAATACTCCAGGAGGTGAGGTCGGCATCTCTCCCTCAATATCTAGATCTTAGGTGCCTTCAGAGGAAACGCCTTAAACAAAAAAAGTTATGAGATTCCCTAGAGGAGTAATAGGGAAATGTCTAGCCTGCAACATGTAAAAGGTCAGACAAAGGTGGTACAAGAGCTTAAGCTCCCTGTAGCTTAAGCTGTGTGAAGTCTTTCTTTTGTCTTCCTTTCAACTCAGGCATTTGCCTCTGGAAATAAAAACCTTGACAAGAACAGTGTAGACTCACTCAGTGTAGATTTATAGTTTTGCTAATTTGAACAAACATGAGTCTGACCAAACTAAGGAACTATTCCTTGGTGCTCAGTGGCAATTATGGTTTTCCTGAGGATTTGGTCAGCTTTGGAAGGTCAGACTATGCATTAGTCCACCTCCTCAGGCTTTGCTAGACAATCCATGCTTCCTTAATTATCACTATATTCTCCGTGGGCAGCTCCCAAAGCCACCCAGTTGTCTGACGCCATTTCTCTTGCCAGCCATGACTTAATGATAGCCTTCTCACTGGCATTTCCATTTCAACAGCAATCAGCAATTCTCTTATTTGCCTTGCTGGCCAGGCTTCCAGCTGTACAGTTGTGCACACACTCTGCACATCAGTTTGGTTCAGAAGGCCATACCCACATACTATTTCCAACATACCCACAACTGGCAAGCACATTTCCAGAGAAATCAGAAGGACAGGAAGGAAGTTCACCACTCAGCTTCAAAGAGTAGCAACACAGCTGAATTATAACAGTACGGTTTGTTCATGTATGTAGCATTCTTTTGTCTGGCCTCCTAAAACCCCATAATGAAAAAAAAAGAACATTTCCTTGAGCCAAATTTAGATGTTTTATAGACATGGCTGCCTAAACTTGACTTCAGATGTTAACGATACTCACTCGGAACAACTCAAGGTATCCTAGGGCAACGAAGAAACACTAGCTGTAATCCTCCAAACTGCATAGCACTCAGGAACAGAACACAGCCCTGGTATACCAGAAGGCTGATGGAGTTTCATTGTCACCAGTTCTAGAGCCCTACACAAGGTACCTAAACCAATGATCTGTGCCTTACACTTCACTGCATGACAAACACCTGTGACCATCTGCACAGTCTTGTAAGTTCTGCTCACTCTGAGTTAACAAGGATAAAAAGGGACACCTGACCTTACCTCTTGTAGCTTTGTTAATCAAGGATTTGTCACCATTTGCAAGAGACAGAACTTCTCAATACAAGTTACCTCCATGTTCAATTTGCTTCAGAACAAGAGCTGCAACACTTGAACCCTGTGTAGCCAGACTGTCCCAGTTACAGTCATTCTATGTGCACTGTTAAAGTAATCGGCAGTTAGTATTCAGCTACGTGATGACTCTTTTTGTCCCTTATCACTTTCAGCCCATAGACAAGATGTTACATCTTCATTCACTCAAGGTGGACAATTGGACTTGCTTTCCCTTCTCAAAACTACACGGCTTTTCCATTTCAGAATAGCACATGGACACTTGTGCTGTACCTGCTCTGAGAATAAACAGAGTTCCAGTTCTCTGCTTAGAGACAAGGGCTACCCTCTGTGGCCTAAACATATATTGCAGAATGAAGCACAGATGCAGAGACAACTTCTTCAAGCTTGCTTGAAACACATAATCTCAGATTCTTACATCAATCACGCCTGCACAAGATAAGAGCAGTTAGTGTGCTCTCTTGTGAGAAAGTTACCTTGGACAGAGCTTTATCCTGTCACAGCCCAGCTGATTCCAGTACCTAGAACTACTACATCCTTCTACCTTAGAGTGTGCTGTAGGCATACCTTTTATTATTGGTAGTTGCAAAGACCTCCTTTGGCTCAGGGGAGACATTATTAGAAGACAGAATCATACTATATCTCAAGTTGGAAGGGACCCATAAGGATCATCAAGTCCAACTCCCTGCTCCTCACAGGACTACCTAAAACTAAACTATATGACATCATCTAGACGCCCCTTGAATTTTGACAGGCTTAGTACTGCTATCACATAGAAGAAATCTTAGATTTGAGTTTAGTTTTTAAAAACAGCCCTTTTTCTCACTGCAGTTCACAAGACAGGTTTTTCTTCAAAAATGATAGTCAAGTGTCTCGGGACCAGACCACAGCAGAGACATGCAAGGAGGTAACAGTACCACAGAAGTTCTTACTTCAAGAACAAATATTCCCAGAATCTATCAGAAATTTTGGGCAAGTATTTCAAGCATGGGTGACTGAACCTCAAGTCTTACTGCCAGTGAGACTAGAGCTGAGTCAATCTTCAGACTAGAAGCCTTTAGAGAGGATAGAAACAGCAGTTGACTTCAATTCAGAATAAGGGTGTTCTTCCATCCAGAGACCTAAGACAGATTTGAAAGTTTCCCCTGTTCAGCAGAGAGGCAGCTGTTTGGCAGGTCAAATCGTAAAGGCAAAGAGAAAATTCAGTTCTCACGTGAAGCTCAAAGTGTCTTTTAGCTCCTACAAAGCCTGTTTCAAATGCCTACTTAGAAAATGTGTCTCTAAGCAACAGAGATCTGATTCATCCCCAATTAAACTGAAGTGTGACCTTCTGCATTCAGTTTGCATTGGACTGGACCCCAACCTGGATAACCCAAGTGGCCCAAACCTACACTTACAGAATGAGCATGTACAGGCTCAAGCTACATGGGTATAGCCTGTAAGAGTTAAGAATGCCAAGTACGTTGCATCCAGAGATCAATGGGAACTTTAAAACATTTCTCTGTTTTAAGGAGCAGATTTTTTACTCCCAGATGTACTAAGCTAAATTAGAACTAATGTACAGATTTGTAAGAGAGCAGGGCTGAAGAATAGCTCTATATATGGAAAGCTCCTGTAATGCAGATAACTAATTTTTCAAAATGAGAAGGTGACTAGGCAGACAGCAAGAATTCTGGCAGAGAAGACATCTTTTTGCGGAAGGGCAGTCGTTTATTCTCCTACTAGAGCTCCAGGAGGAGCAACAATCACTTAGATTTATAACTGGACATAAATATGCTTAGTACCATTCCACTCCTAAAGCAGCTCAGAGGGGACCACACCATACACTAAGCATTTGAGACTTCTCAAACCAAGATTAGAAATCCATCCCAAAAAGGCCCTAACATGCAACAGTTCAGGCACACCTGAAAATTGCTTATACTAACCTGTTACCTCTGTGACAACATTAGGTTACCCACAGCTTTGTTTCAAAGCTTTTTGGAAAGGCTCTCTTCACTTTTAGCTTTCGTCCTTGCATAACAGCCAAGGTTTCAAGGACAGTACTGATGAAACAGTAACTCAAGTGAAAACAAATTGGAACTGAACAAAGGCCGCCTATCCCATCAGAGCCAACATTTCTTATTTCTTCAGTGACTTTCAACTTCTGAAGCTTCCACTATGTTAACTAGCGTAACATTTCTTTCAACAGTACCCAACTGCTTCTGCCAGCTTTGGCCATGTGAGCTCATCCAAGCCTTGCCTTACAGCTCACCCACTGGCCAGTTTTACCTTTGGCCCACACTGATTTTTATCATCCCAACTTTTCTATTTCTCCAGCTTTAGGGCTGTACAACTGCCAGGTTCTGCTCCCCTTTCAGGATTTCTATGTTAAGCAGCTAGCATCCAGCCCACGTGGTAGAAAGTGATGCCTCAAGGTGATGTAGGAAATTCTCTCCTCTGGTAACACTGGCTGTTCAGCACAGATCCTGCCCTTCGGACAGGCATGCCTAGCTACCAGTGGCTTAAGAGTTCAACACCATTTTGCAGGACCAAGCTTAAGGCTCAAAGACTTGACCAGTTTCCACCAGAAGAATGGGTTCTTCCAGAGGACTGAAGGAAGTAGGAAGAATATGTCCTTCCTAGACCAGTCCAGTGTGCATGCAGAGAAAAGACTGGAGTCTGACATG
Source organism: Grus americana (assembly GCF_028858705.1). Lineage (NCBI taxonomy): Eukaryota > Metazoa > Chordata > Aves > Gruiformes > Gruidae > Grus > Grus americana. The sequence goes on from NC_072871.1 coordinate 3,202,190, forward strand.
TTACTAGCTTCACATTTCACATCCAGAAAGAAGAGCATTGCTTAAAGTTTAGTGCAGAGGTAAGCAACCCTTGGCACCAGTCTCAAGTTTAGTATCAGAATTTTTGCATGGGCGTGGGGGCACAGTTTGCTATAAGGCTTTTTGAAATAAACTTGACTTTGGACTCCAGACACATTCACTACTTCTGATTTCATTTATGGTGACTGCAGCAGGGAAATACCAGGGAGACCACAGACAACCACCCTTTGCAATTAAGATGTGCAACTGTGAAGTACCCAACAGCAGCTGACCTAGCCACAATGGTTTAAGGTGAAAGAGATGTCAATAAGAGTAAAACCAATTGGTTGTCTTCAGAGTAAGCGGGGAAGACAGCCTCTAGCTTTCTAATGTACAATAGTTACTGACACTGAGTCAACTTCTGTACATCCTGAAAAACTGGCCTACAGGGCAGGAGTTCAGGATTCATTAAGGCCTTGGCCAGAGGATGCTAATTCAGGCTTCTAAACTACAAAAATAAGAGACCATTGCAGTTATGGACAAGACGTTGAAAATAACTTTTTAATTGTAGTATGCTTAGGGTACTGCTCAGGTTTTCTATGCTTATACTCTGAACGGTCAGCCAACCTTGTCCAGCCTCAAAAGACGAGTCTCAAAAGTCCCTCACATCTGCCCTCACATGAGTCCAAAGACATCATTAGGAAAGAGCTGGGCTACAGGATACATCTATTGATTTCAATATGCAGCTGCCCTCAGGGGTCATTCTGTAATTAAATTACAAGGTATGCAATCCAGGCTTGTCTTAAAACAGTTCTCTCGGAAAATTCACTTCTCCCAATGACTCCTTAAAAAATTTTCCAAGTAAACTGCTCAGCCCATAGCTTGTCAGCTTTCAGGCATGCTGTTCATCTGAAGTAAGCGTTCCTGGCTCTCTAGTTATTATTACCCAATTCTTTCATGGCAGCCAAGTGGCTACAGGAAAAAGGACTATGGCTTGGATCACCAGACAGGTTTCAGAAATGCTCAGAACTTACAGTTCCTCTTGTAATTGAGAAACATTGAAGGAGGGACAAAGAAGGAGAATAAGTCTGGGTCTGTAAACACTCCTAATTAGTGATGGACTTAAACTATGAAACAAGTCAAAGGAGAAAGATACAACTTAAAAGCCTACTTTTGTATTCAGCATCACTCAGTGGAGTAGTACTCCAGCATATATATGCATGAAAAAATATCAAAGGGTTTCTTCACATATGGGTATCTATTTAAGATGCCATTAAGAAAAAAAGCATTTCAGCCTACAACCATATGAGCTCTGTGCTTTTCTCACTGAGAAAGTGTTACTGGTGCTCTGCTAAGAGCCTTCTCAGGATTGGTCTCAGAAAATATAACTAAAGCAGTCTGCTAGATAATCTTTAACTTAATTAAAATATTTAGTCACTATTTCCATTGTACTAGAAAGAAGTAGTTCTACTAGTGAATTACTACTTCTATCTGGGGATTTGTTTAGAACAATTTTCTGTTAAAACACAAGTCATGTAGGATAGAAACATGCCACTTCCACTGAAGTGGCACTTAAGTCCTCTAATATTGTGAAGGGATTCTGTGTGCCCAGAAAACAGACAAGTAAACCCACAATTTGCAAGTAAAGAATTCAGAGCAGTTTAGCTCACTGAAGTGCAGACTACAGCACTCTCCAAAATCTAGCATCATACCTATGAGTCTGTCTGTATTAGTGTTGGTGCTTGCTGGTGCACTACAGCATTCTCACTTACAGGGAGAACTTAGGTTTAGGTAAATCAGGTTAATTCCTAAATGAAGAGATACTCTGCAAATGTACACAGCGAAACATAAAACATTGAACGAACCTGGGACTGCCAGTGCAACATACTATTGTGCAGGAAGAACAAGGAGTTGCTTAGGGCAGCCAAATGTTTAGGGATGGTTTATTGTGTGACTGACTAGAGACAGGAGGGACATTTTCCAGACGATGAAAGGAAGAAAACTCAGTGTCGAACATGGGGTGGGAGGGAATAACCCACAACCTATTTTCTGTCTTTAGCCTCCATCCTACTTTGAGAAGTTTTACTCATGAAATGGTAGATTCTATCATCCTACCTAGCTGATCTCAGCATGTTCCTGCAGAATTAAGTAGTGGGCCATGAAGGAGAAGTTGGGACTTTAGGTGCCGTGACTTTCTCCAGCTGTGAAATCAGAACTCTAGATGAAAAACAAACAGCCTCTAGTCACCCACCATCTCTTCAGATCACATTTTCCAGCTAACATGCAGTCATCTGACTGGAACTACATCTGGAAACATATATAATCCTAAGAAAACATCAGAGCAGCTCATTCAGTGAAAAACCCAACTTAAGCTTCTGTTACAGGACATTTCTTGGGTCGGGGGGGGGGGGGGGGGGGGGGGAAGGAAAACTGAGGCAGATCTAATGCTGAAGCTTTGTTTTGGTATAGTTTAACTGACATCCTCACTATGACATCCTGAAAGCTTCTTAGTATTTCTATTGCCAATTCTTCACACCAAAATCCTCTCACAGTTTCAGTTCATGCAGGACTAGACAATGCCCTGATCTGAAATAAGGGCTATATGGATATACTTCCACATGAAAGGCAGTACAAAGTGCTGCAAACAGTATTAATGGGACAGGAAGGTTACAGCTAGCAAGTGCAGTCTTTAGTTATCAGTAAAATAAAATCTAACATGTACTTCACCTACAACCTGCTACTTCAAGGCTTAAGTGCCACAACCTTATATAAGGTGAACCACAATGCATCTGTCAAGCAGGTTGTTTGTATGGATACTTTCCCCTCACATTTTGAAATTCAAGACAAGGGCTGTCTCCTGTTAGGCATATGACAGTGCTTACCTCAACAAGGCTCTGAGCTTGACCCTGGCTCCAAGGCGTCACTGTCACCAGCATGTCAAGTAAGGTTTGACTAGTGCAGTCCAGGAGGCTGAGCAAGGAGGCAGTGAGTGCTGCACACATGCTCCGCGATGGGCTGCTGTACTTGGTAAGGTATGATGGATCGTGATGTCAGTGTCATTGTTGCTTTACTGGATGACAAGCCGGACACTGTGACATCCTCTATCAGAGAGGAATACCTCTATTAGGGACAGCAGGTAGGATTTTCCTGTTAGTCATCAGCTGTGGACAATTATCTAGAGAAGCCTTTTGGATTCTCTGCTAGTACCTGGGAAGTAGCCACAATACCATCACCACATCACTGCAATCCAATCAAGGATGCCTTCTTATATTTACTAGTCAGAAATCAAGGAAACTGGCACCTTGAACTGAAGTCTGCACAAGAGCTTTCCTCCTTTGTCACACAGGACACAGATTCCATCTGTAAGTATATTTACAAAATATAGCAGCACAAGCCAAATGCATTCTCAGCTGACAGCTAGAACTCTCTTAAGAACAAGTTCATTAGGTTTTCAGGTTTGTCTCATTTGGTCATTTTTATTCACCATCTACCTTACCTGACACATGATACTGCTGGTGAAAACTCTACAGTCCCAATGACGTTTGCTTTAGTAACTCAACTCTGACTATTCAAAGGAGCTAATTATATTTGCAGCCTGGACCTCCAGGTCAACTACTTTCTAGACAGCACAGCTCTTTCAATATTTCAGGTGACTCCATTGTGCATTATTGATACCTCAATTCTTCCAAAGCATAACAGGTATCCCAACAAGCCTTATGCAGTTGTACTGGTGCCCATAATATGGGCATGGAAAGGAGAAGGCAGGATGAACTCCATGCAACTTTGAATAGCCCATTCTGATAGGAGTGTCATACCTTGAGGACTGTTCAACAGACAAATTCCTTCTTAGTGACACAGGAGAGTGGGCTCCAGTTTGGTTGTATGGGGCCACCTTTCTCTTTTGAGCAGATTAGGGGAGTTAAGCTTTAGTACATTGTGCTGGTCCCTTAATTTTATATACTTTTATTAATAAACAAGAAGTATCTACCTAATAAAGAATTAATAAAGTATCTATTAATAATTTTATTTACTTTTGAATAAGTCTTCAATGTCAAATCCTACCAGCGACATTAACAGCCTTAAGTTACTTCCCTGGTGAGTGACAGAGCATAAAGGCTGCAAGAAGGTGGACTTTCAATTTTGGTCACCCACACCTCTGAGAAGTAAAGCATTAATTATAACACATTTTCTTCTAAATAGGGGGAAGGGAAGATTTATCTTATATTTAGATGTTTTGCTCAGTAGCAACTCAACTAGACGGATACTTCAAGTGTCAATTCATAAGCCAATACATGTTACAGACAACTAGTTCAAAAGACTCACAAAATGAGAGGATGCTCAGGTGTCCACAGTTTCTTGCAAAGCATCATCATGAAAGATCACACTCTGCTGAAAGTGCAATGAACTGAAAAACTGGCTGCAGCTATATGGCAGAGCAAAGCTACAATCTGACACAAATTACCAGAGCTTGGTGGATCAGGACAAGGACAAAGAGGAACAGTATGAATGGAGAAAGAAGCAGCTGACTGGACAAGGCCCCCATTATGGTCAAACAATGCTATTCCACCAATGAAAAAAAGTTTGTCAGAAAATGAAAGCCATGAAAGTCACTCTTTTCAGGACTGACATTTACTTACATAATTCTATAAAAGTTAGTTTCAGGAAGTTTCACTTCCATTTTTACCTCTTAAAATTTTTTTCTACTCCTGTATATCCTCTCCCACCTTTTGTTTGCTTTCCCTCCTACGTCCCACATTTTCTTCCCCTGCTAGTAAAATAAACACGAAAGGAGAGAGTAGCTCTCTAGTTTGCCAGGCTTTCCAACATTCAAGTTTCATGACAGCGTGAAATGAAAGAGAATCTTTTTCAAAATAAAAATCCTTAAGGAAGTCCTTTCCCAAGTCCAGGATCAGCAGGTCTTATTGTGCCAAGCTAGGTAACAAGAGGCACACAGCAGGCACTTCCTTCAGCTGCCCATATTATTGGCTCTCTGTCCAAAGAAGGGGATGTGACTTTTCCTTGCACATACAAGAAGCCTGCTAGGGCAGAAAACTGAGCCAACAGACTGCTTCAGTGGAAGGAATTGGACCTTGGAGAAGACGACTAGCAGGGTTACGCTCAAGAAGGAAATAAAGAACGAGATGTATGAACTCCTTTTCTGATGTGCTTCACGAGCAGCAGCTACGTGCTGCTTCCATCCCTCAGGACGGACTGTACCGTGCTCTTCTCCACGCCACTCAGGATATTATACCCAAGGTTGCACAAGTATCCTGGAGACTTCGAGTGCACTGCTGGAGGACAAGATGACTTATGAATAGAGCTATTCACCATATCCCACGGTGGGCATTCTTTTCAGCTTGAAACAGCAGCCGGGCTCTCCAACACTGACCACAGATGGAGGCTCTGCCAAAAGAGATGCTGAGAAAGGGGAAAAAACCTCCTGGTTGATTTGTATTTAATCAAAGTAAGCTACTGCCAAGACTCACACCATACAGGGACTTAAGATGCCTCTATGTTTTGAATAGTAGACTTTGTTGTTGATAACTAGATCTGGATTTTTTTTTTTTCCATGCAAAAAGAAAAGCAGCCCAAGCCAACCAGGACCATTTGTAGATTAATGCCAAGTTGTGGGAGTAGCTGTGGACAATTCTATTTTTTCTTCAAAATGTTGATCTGTTCTACTGTTTTTGAGAGCTGAAGCCAAACAAGGCAGTATGCTAAAGTCAGGTTGTCTAAAAACTAAAGGGCAATAATCCCAGAAGTATTTCTTAAAATCCTGAGATGTTTATCAAGAACAGTTTGACCCCAAAGGATTTTTATTTTAGTTCAAGAGTAAGCTATAAAAAAGTAAAATGATTTGTACAACTCAAACACTTCATCAAGGCATCAAGAGCCAAGAAAGCAGATTTGCCTAAGCACTCAGGTCCTCTACTTCTTTCATATCTGAGCAACGCTCCTAAAAGACATCTTCCTCCTCTTGAGTGGTCTCTCTTCTCTCCAGAAATTCTGCATTTCTCACATAAGTAGGATGCTTTTGAATATTCAAGACTTGAAAGTTCAGCTGCTAGGGTCACGTTACTGACCATGCTACTAAGAACAAAAGCTCAGATGGACTTTATCAAGACCTTTGTGGACTGTAAGAGATCTGCCTTGTGTAAGCTATGCTACCACAAGAATGAAATCTATAAATCATTCATCTAAAAAAATGCATCAGTTAGGCTATTTCAAGGGGATATACAAACAGTGCCAAAATGTCAAATATTGTTTCCTACACACCTCATGTAAAAGCCTACTGCAGAGCTGGGAGTTACTGCCATAGCCAGTAGCTTGCATAGAAAGATCTTGCCCTAGAGTACTACAATCATATTTTGCAAAGTTCAGACTTTTAAAAATTCAGATAAATTTTCATATAAAGCATCTGTTTAGCTCAGGTTAGCACAAATGATTGGACTATAATCTAAGCAGCTTTACTTCTATTGCCTATTTACTGTGTTGCATTACAGCAAGTTCTTACCTGAAGCAAATCATACACGCTGGCAATAAATGAGAACTCATGCCTAATAATTGAGATATGTCATGTCTGCACACTACAGTGCTCCATACAAGAGTATCTCAAGTTTATTTTCAGAAACCCACCCAGAGCCTCTCTTTGAGCATTCAGTACATACTTTATAGCATTCAGCATAATTTTGGAAAGTCTAGCCATTTGCAGGTCTATAACAAGCTGAGCAATTTAGAGAAACCTAGTCCTTTGGTGCCAAGCCTTTTTAAAGGAGCCCAGCTTAACAATGACATCTTCTTTTAAAAGATTTTAAAGAGCTTGACAGTAGATGCCAACATTGGAAAGAACAAAACAATGCACCTTTAGCAGCTCCATAATTTCTAGGTGTATTGTCCCCACTTCATTTCTGATCATGATTCAACTGGAAAATACAGGAGCAGAGCTCCAGACTAGCAACTGCAATTTCAGCTATATTTTTGCATTAATAAGGAATTTGGGCTGGGAAAGCAGAAGCAGGTCCTTCAGTAGCAGAAATCCTGTGCTACAGCCCTTACTGAATGCAACCAGGAGCCATGTATATAGCATTTGAAGGAACTGCCAAAGATCTACAGGACTGAAGATGCGCAGTTGCCCTCCCTATATGGGGGATTTATTATAACGCAGGCTTCTAGCAAGGAACTAGATACAATATCAAACTTACCTCTTCAGAAAAAAAAAAGCCTTAAGGGAAAAAGCCTCAAGGAGGTTTAACAGTGAGGATACTGGGGTATAGGAACTTAGTATACAAGCAGATACGTGCTCCTACTCTGGAGGTCTGTCCGATAGCAATCGGCATCCAGCACAGAAGCTAGAGGTCATTCTGCAACTGAGATCTGAGGAGCTGCTCTGTGCACTGAGCTGATGTCTCTGCTTCTATGCTCCAGGGCAGGCAGCTTTAATTAGCACAGCCCAGATGTACACAGGCCTCTGACTAGATGGTTCATGACCCAGAACACAAACAGCTTTAACAAAGTACTAATTCCACTTCAAAAGGCAAGCCCTTTAATGAATTTATACAAGCCTGGAGGCTAGAATTACCATCCAAATATTACTGGTCTTAAAAAGGAGGAAGTGAAGAAGGGAGGAGGTTGAAGTACGAATAAATTATAGCCTAGAGCGCTGGCACCAGACACATGCATTACCTGGCATGCTGGTTGGGACAGTGAAGCAACTGGGGAAGTAACACAGAACTGGTATAAAACCTTGTTGCAGCTTCACGAGAAGTACAACACTGCAGTACTTCAGGCAGATTGTAGCCTTCAAAAACAACAGTAAGACTTTGGAACAGTTTAAGACAAACAATGATGTAGCCGAGAAAATATCTTCACTGGGCCTTTAACACCCCAAAAGAAAGGCATAGCAACTTGCAGGTGAGGTTCAGAGGAAGAGTCCAAGGCAGCATACCTTACCAAGGTTATTAGCCTGGGATCCATCCTACAACACCTTGCCCTTTTTGCTGTCAGTGTCAGATGAGCAGATACATCCAGCTGGGAGGCAGCTGGGTCAACAACAGTTTAGCATTGATGGCAAAAGAGTAGAAACACATGGGAGAACCTAGATCTCCTCTCTTCCCTACTTTGCCACTGACTTGATAAAAAGGTAAATACTTATCTTGTTCTATCTCAATATATTAACTCCTATAAATACTTAAATGCAGTTAATGGAAGGGACCTCCAGCATAATTTTAAATAATATCCCCTATATTGTTGGCTGTTGGCCAACAACATGGCTCTGTCTTCATCCTCAGCACACCAGTTTCCTCCCAACCATATGCCTGTCTTCCAAGCCAGCTCTGACCTCAAAGCCATGCAACTGCAGTGGTGCAATACTAAGCCTGAGACAGAAAACTGGCAAACTCTGTTTCAGGCACAAGCAGAGAAATCAGCAAGTCCTAACATACCAGGCAGGACGCCTTGTGAAGATGATGAAAAGTAAGAACAATCTGTTATCCTGGGAACAGCAAGACCACTGGAGGGAGAGTGAAGGATTACATAAAAGCAGACGTGGTCAAATGATTTCTGAGTCTACTGAGTATCTAATTTTAACATCAGCCTTCTTGGATATTTGAGCATACCCTTAGCCTCCTAGGTGGATGGCAGTTTTAGAGCCCATCTGTCCATAAAAACATTTCTTCCCAGTACTGCTTAGGTCTGTCTGCCTTGTAAGGTAAAGGAAAGCAGAAGAAAATGGCTGTTAAATGGAACAGATTAATTGCACTCAGAAGTTTCTGAATTGTCTGTATGGAAACTCTAGTCTTCAGGAATGGCATAGGTAACGAGTCACTGAGAAGAGAGCTGGTGATGAGGCTGCTTTTACAGTGCTTTGGAACACAGGAGAAAAATAACCCCAAATTCTATCCATATATAGAAAGGATTTCATTACCTAGTCCTCTCCAAAAGAGTGCTAGAGTGAGCTGCTAGCAAATGCACCTCCTTTTCTTTCCTACTCCCAGTGCCTTCCTTCAATGCACTCTTACCTTGCTTTACAGAAAATCTTCTTGCCACCTTAAATTCCTAGTATACGATTGCCTGCTCTGCCTTCCTTTTCATGTGAGAGCCCTGAGAACTACAGCATTGTGTCCACAATACCTTCAGCGATCTGCTTGCCAAAGCTGTTGATTAGTCCATCCATTACTCTGCCTCAGCAAGTTGCATCTTGTATATCAGCTTCACTTTCTTACTACTAGATCTGAACCAAATTTGGCCCAACAACACAGAGACCATCCACAGTTCCATTTATGTTAATCCCTTACACAGCCCCTACTAATGTAGGGCTTACAAACTACAGTATTGAATGGGTTGCAACTATTAAATGCTCTTACCAGTTTCACCAGCAGAAAAACTGAGGCAGAGAATAAGTTGCATATTCACAATCCCACAGGGAAATGCACATACAATTATGACTAAATTTCAAGTCATTTAAGTTCCATGCAGGAGTCACACTTTCTCCAAGTTCATGTTACCATATTGAATCCTTCAAGACTGCTCAGGTGCCTAAAATCAGTCACATGCTCAAAGCTGTTGATAGGAGACCCCCAAAATATTTCATAGTCTTCTTTTTCTTAAACAGTGCTGAACAATGTAAGAACTCCTGTCAATAAGGCACCAAGCAACTTTTCCTATGGACTCTCTCACCTTTCCCATATCAAGACCCTGAGCAATCCACACAGCCTGCTCCCAGTGCAGGCACTCACATCCACATCAGTAAAACAGACATGGAGAAGGACTGCCCAGGGTGGACGCTGCACAATTTTAGTCACTTGCCTTAAGTTACAAAAAAATCTGCAGGGGCCAGAAACAAGCCATTTTCTTTTAAGACATTATCACGCTGTGCATCTGATCAACAACCAAGCAACATGCTATGGCCTGAAATAACTCATAAAGCTGGCTGACTAGGAAAATAAAATTTCTAAAAAAAACCTCTATAAAAGCATACGCCTTTGTCAGACTCTTACTGGTTGCAAGCCTACATCTCCCAGGACTACTTTTTATGAAGACAAAAGCAAATATAATGCTGGCAAGAAGCCCACGCAGCTTGTATCCATCCAAATCATCAGCTATGTTTTTGATTTAGCTGCAATTTAGACAGCCAACTTCAACATACTGAACAAGGCAGTTGTTTTAAAGATGCTCTGAAAGCGAAGGGAGAGAAAGACAAACCATTCAGAAGCAACAGAAAAAGTGTTTGGTGCCTTCAGCACTCGTAGATCCTAAACAACTTGGGCAGATAGGGAAAAGAACAGAGCTCTTCCTGTAGAGCTGGGGGATTTTTTTGTTATTATTATTTTGGAACAAAACCAGCATTTGTCTTTGTATTTGTCCTTGAAACTGTGCAAGATGTCTTTGATCAATAGCATCTCTTTGTTTCGTCTCCTTTAGCATTGTCAAATGCTGACTTTTTTTTCATAAAACTTTGCTTATTTCTGCAAGAGCATGCAAGGAGCTCACATGCCCCCTAACTGCACAGGAAAAGAGGTGGCATGAAAATCTAAGGTAACTGGAACAAGTAAGCAAGAGTCACCAACAGAAGAACAAGGAGATGCGGGTTACATATGGATGCCCTCAATTCACCAAAGCTCAGATCTCACTTTCTGTGAGAAGGTTTAAAGTTTACATTACAACCTAAGATAAACTAAACATTTTGCTTTTAAAAGAAACTGGAGGAAGCTTGTTCTGAACATATCTTACTTCTAGATTATACCAGTATATATAAAGAACAGCAAAGAGACTTATATTGCATGCAGTTTACTGGTCTAATTTAGCGTTGCTTGTGAAAACATGGTACCATTACAAAGTATAAGGGGAGGAAGAGCATTTACACTCACATTGGTGACCAATCAAGTAGAATCTCAAAAAGATGATAGAAGCTCTCAATAAATTTTTAGAAGAGACTATAAATCTGAAGCAGAGCACTGTATCCATAAGGAACAAAGATTACAAAGCTGCCTTGATGTGCAGTAACAATCATGACAGACTTGGATAGGCTTCTTGACTTCACAGCTGCTCATTACAAAATCCAAAGCTAAGCCCTGACCGATACCACCACGCAGAAGCATTTGCCTCCAAGGTGTGCGATAACCATAGCCCCACAGCACACATCAGCTCCCGTGGCCTGACAAGTCACTCCAGCATCCCACTGCAAGAAGGCAGCTCAACTCTCCAGCAGTCATGCTTCAACAGAGCTGGACTACTCATAAGCTTTGCATAGAGTTTGTTTAATGCACCATGAACAGGCAGACAACAGTCATTAGTCACTGAAACACAACCATCTTTTATGTACTCAGAAGAGCTCTGGGACATAAGGTGATCAGGGTATTGCAAGGAACTGGACTGCAACATTCTGACTACTCTTTTCTACTGTTGTATAATTTTCTCTGCTTCCACCTAAGCACTGCCAGCCACTCCTGACCAAACTAGTGAACTGAATTCCTAAACATAAGAGCATAAGCATAGATCACCCCTACATTGGCAAGAAATACACAGCTGATGAGCAATGATGCCTCTTCAACTACCCAGGCTCAAAACTCATCACAAAATGACAAATATTAAAATGCTCGTTCTGGTTTCTCTGAAGGCATTAGGGACTAGATATGTAATGGAACACAGACATTCCAAGATTTTATCTCACTGCTTTCTCTTCAGCAATCAGTTTTAGTTTACAGCATAGAAGTAACCTAAAATGCATCAACAGCTGAATTAAATTTAGGACCTGAAGAAGTTTCAGCCATTCTAAAAAAACTTTTAATACAGAAGATTTTCTTTTTAAGAAAAGCTTCTTAAGCTGGTCTTAATATTTATTGCTTTTTTGTAACAGGAGTAGGAAAAGGAGCAGCAGCCACGATAGAGGCATGATTTCAACACAAAGAACGCTCAGTGGAGCTGGAGTCTGGAAATGCTCTGTGCCACTCAAATGCTTTGTCAAGCCCACTTTAAAAAAAAAAAAAAAAGGAAAAAACCACACACACACAAGAAAACCCACAAAGACAAAGCACTTGAGAGCACAGTGAAAAGAAAAGAGCGGGACAGGCTCTTCCCTGCCAGAGTTTTGGGCCATTTGCTGAAATGAAGCAATGTACCTCTAACACGATCAGCTATTTCAGACCTGTAACTAAGGCAGGCTCCTACTCTGCACTGCCCCTGCCCCCAGCACCACTGGAGCAGTGGGCTCTGCTTCAGCTCAACAGGCAGACCACGAATGAAACCAAGTTTATAAAAGGCGAAAGATTCGATCTCTCTGCAGCTGTGTTAGTCAGGTTATAACAAACTATTCGTTCCCAGGTGTACATCTCTCAAAATAAGCATCTGCCTGCTTCCTCCCTGCCCGGCAGCCCGGCCGTGCCACACCGCTGCCCTGCCCGAGCACCCTCAGCTCACAAACCTGGCTGCAATGCCACCTCGTGCTTCCTGATCTCAAGGAAAAACGGTACTTACTGTTCGGTGGGCACTCATTTACTGTTTTCAGCTAGATTTCCTTACTCCTAAGTATCAATCCCCTCGTACAGCTGAAGACAGCAACAGCTGTCCAACAGAAGCAACAGCATTAGGGAATTCTTAGATCTAAGTTCTACCAGCCAGTGTTGCCCAAAATACTGGAACAACCTATTCAAGCACATAATTTGTTCTAAGATAACTCTACGAAAGGTAAAAGTCTGACCTTCACCCTATTCATTCTCATCCTTAGTTCCCTTAGTCTTCAAACTCCACAAAACACTTCATTAAAGATATACAGGTATATTAACCATCTCGATAGCACCTGCCACATTCTCTGCACTTCATACAAAACAAACTACTCTGCTTCTACCTGATGCAGAGAAAGAATTTCTATCGATTTCATTACAGCTAGGAACTAACAAGCCCCAGAAGACACTCTGCCAGAACAAAATTCTGCCTGTTCTTCCTTGTTCTTGTAGCTATTTCAATACTACAGCTTGCTTTAGTGAACAAACAGGATTGGAAGCCATCATTAATAATACAGACCCACACAAAATCATACATGAACCATTTGAGCAGGGCTGGAGTCATCCTTCAGCCCAAAGATCTTGGCTATCCATCCTGCTTTCCAACTGTAGCAGCAGTCTACTTAGAACAACCTCATCCAGCAAGAAAATTTGGAAACAAGTTTTCATGTTACCTGTTCATCGTAGCAGCACTGGAGGAGGGAGACTATTGCCCAAGCCTTATTTCAACAAATATATATAAAGCATAGCAGACCTCATATATTTAATATCAGAGCAAAAATTGCAGCATTGACTGCATAGTTTACACATTGAAATTAGCTTGTATATTTAAGGATATAATATTTTAGAATTTCCAAAGAAAAGAACTACAAGTAGTAAGTGGTATGGCAAAGCAAAAACATTCTTTACAGATTAAAACTGCTTTAATCCAAAATAACATTTGACCCTCAAATTAAGCATGCTTCATTTACATTTTGAAGGAACTTCCAAAAGGAAAAAAACACACCATCGAGATTGTTATAACAAGAAATAATCTAAAAGCTGAAAAGAATTAAATGTTTAGAAGACGCCAAAGAAAAAGCTGTCCCCTCCTAAGGATTATGAAAGATTCATTTAATAGTTTGATACCCTGAGAAGTTCTATTTGCCTCCAAATAGTTGAAATAGAGCTAGATGAAGTTTTTCAAGACCTAACTTGGAGGAACTTTAGCAAAAAAACATTACTTTTTCTAAATGATACTGGTTCTTGGAACTCTCACAAAAAAAAATAGTACCTTGGAGCGGATTATAAAACCCCTGCCTTCACATTTTCCCCACCCCTTCTTAAATAGTTTTACCCCTTCTGCTCTGAAAGTCTACCCTGCTCCAAAATAATTCTATTTTATTAGAAATTAAATACAATTCTTCTAATTAGGACTTAGGGACACCTTCCATGATATCCAAAGCTTCAGGGTTTTGGATGAAAACCATGAAGAAAAAAAAAAAATGAACGCAGAACCTAGAGGCACTACCTGAGATCAGGTTATCACTATATCAGCTTGCAGAAGATAATGCTTTCTCCAGAAAAGTTACCTGTTGTCTAGATCATCATCTTAAACTGCAAAGGCGCAACTAGATACACAAATCCTCCAAAGCTTATCAAAGTAACAGGAGCCCTAAATACTTTTGTAGTGTCTGTCAAAGTAACTTGCCAAAGGAGGAACGTGCACATTGCCACACCACTTCAGACCAAAGGTTCATCTAGCTAGAGAGAAAACAATACCAAGCTGTTCGCTAGAATGCAACACCCTATGAAGATATTCAGGGATTATTTTTTTTCTTGCCAATATCCCACCTAAGACTCTGGATTTAAAATGAAAATTAATTGAAGGGCCTGGGTAGGAGAAGGAAGAGTCCACTATCAACTCTTCATATATCCCAAGCTAGGTGAAAGCAGACCAGGAAGGTCAGAGGTGCCCAGAACCTGTTTGGAAGCAATGCAGCAATTACAGAATGCCCGAGGCACTTCATAAACTGATATAAGAGATACCAGGAAAGCTCTAGGGCTTTTCTGTCAGTTTAGTCTTTCAGACTAACCTGAGTGTTGCCCTTTTGGATAACTTCTTTGCCATACCTGATTAGGTACTGCTGGAGCTGATAAAATATTATCAAGTCAGCTGAAGCAGAGGCAGAAGGCTCACACAAAAGGGACCTCCTGGCAAGTAGAAATGAGAGGTTAGCTAAAAAAAAAAAAACTCCACCACACTGACAGGTGAGGCCATGAACACCTAAGAAAAGTAAGAAAAAGGCAAGCTCATATAGTATTTTCCCCCAATTTTTTCCCAAATTCAAAGCGTTTTCACCTCCGGGAATTCCCGAAGTTTGATGCTGTTATATAGTATGCCGGCTGCACAGCGTGGTTTCTCCTCCTCATACCTAATCAGCGATTGAATCTCCCCGTCTCACACTGGTGCTGGATTATTGTGACTTTTGTTCTGAAAACAGCCTGTTTAGAATTGGAATAATCTTTGTAAACATATTTTTCATCTCACTCCTACAGCTTCTCAGAATCCAGTGAAGATGTATGTTCGCACGCTAGTCTACCCCCCCAGGAGGTTATTACCCTTAATACCAAGAGTTGCACACTTTAAAGAGAGTCATCTTCTCTTGAGGTTTTCTATCTAAAACTGAACTAAGATTAAGCAGCTTGTTTTTTCCCTTTAATTGATGTTTACTTTCTGTTGATGCACACACACATCAGTATTTCCTTAAATCACTCAGAGCAGTATGAAGCATTACTAATTCTGACATGAGGAGTCATGCATTTCTTTGTTATATTAAGGCACATACACGTCAGTCATTTTCAGTTCTTTTGAAAAAAAAAAAAGGAATCAAAAAAGCTCCATTGGCTAAACAAACTGTCCAGTAGCATAAATACTTTGCCTCAAGTGCTTCAGAATGTTTGATTGTGAGATAAGAGGCAGCTGTTTCTGCCTTCCACAGGCTTCACTAGGAACAAGAGATGTGGTTCTTCACATCTGGTGCTGTTCCTTTCACAGCCTAGAGATGTTCCACTTGCTCAGAGGACGGTTCCCTGTTGCTTCCCAGCCCAGGCATCACCAACCACATCAGTTAGCAGGCACAGAAAATGCACCTTTTAAGGGTGCCCATACTGAGACATGCTAGGTTCTGTGACCTCTAAGGATCAATTTTCTGAATGACTTCATTACAGAAATAAGTTACCCTTCCCTAAGCCAAATAAACCAGATTTCAGTAAAGATAAAAGTAACATGCAAGTTTGACAACTAGCACAAGATTTAAGGGCAGTTAGGAAAACTGGGAGATAAGACAGAGATTCTTTGCACAATACCCACTATTGCAAAAAGCTGATACAGCCCAGGGAAGAGCAGGATAACTTCTCTAAGAACTAACATATTTCTCATAGCTAGTGCAAATGCCATAAGCAGAAACAAGTTATACTCTTTTTCCCCTTTTCTCAAAATTAATTTATGACCAAGAAAATACACTAAAGACTTAAGAAGCCTTGCTCACTTTACTGGATCTCTTCTCCCTGATCATACACTACTGATCAGAAACCACATATGCCTTTCTCAAAACCAAATCTTAGTAAGGTCTGTTGGAAAGGACTTCAGCTATCTACTCCCTGTAGCAGCCATGCAATTTAGTCTATGCATGTGATAGCCAAGTCCTTTGAGCTGTATCTGTTAGTTTTGACTAGACATTTTATGAGCGTAGTTCATTTTGCTTGAAGGCACACACGCTGAATTTTTATTAAGGATGCATCTAGAAACCGTGACCTAGCCTGGGGCATTTGGGTCATACCAGCAGTGATGTACATTGGCAAATAACCAATAAACTAACTCTAAAGTGCCAATCCTGCCTCTTCAGACTGTAAAGCAGCAACCTAGACAGTCTCCTCATCACTAGTTCAGGAGAACTGATCATTGTTTTCCTTGGCATTGAAGTTTTCCAGTAAACTCTCTTTGCTTATTTTTGCCAGACTTCAAAGGCAGATTACTCTAGAACTATACAGTTTTCAAGTCAGAGAAGGAAAAACAAGTATCTTTTTAGCTTCAGCTTGCATCAATTCACTCCCCTTTCCCTTGTTTTCAGCTCAAATATGTACTTCAAACACATACTGCCAAGCATTTCTTGGAGTATCAGTACTCGCAATTAAAACCACACCCTGGCTTAAGCACCCATGTGGATCTCACCAAAACACACACCTCTGTCTTTGCTTGTCAAAGCTCCCCGTGTTGACAAATCAAGGAATATGATGGAATTTGGGGATCTGAAAGTTTTTTCACAGTTGTTTCACCAAGTAATAAATACATGTGAAAGTTACCAATTGGATAGTTGGGGAACACAGGCAAGAAATTTAACCCAACTAGGCAAGCTACAGATTGCTACCTGAGTACTGGACTGCATTCTTGTTCTTCCTGGTCTGTGTTCTCCTCTAACCCAGCTGGACCTGTTGAATACATAACATGCATAGAAGATTCCTACCTGAGAGTTAGAAATCAAACTCCTCGTTCTTCATATGATTGGCTGAGAACTGCTACTAGCAAGGCTTCCACACAAAGTACTTCATAAGAAAGAAGTAGAGTGATTAAGTCTTGATCCAGATGGGAGCTAACTGCACATGTATACCTTGCATCAGAATCAAGCTCTTTAACATTTAGAACTGCAGGCAACTCAAATTCAGAGCTTCATTTTGGACCCACGCCTGTTTTTTAGTGTAATAGTTTGCATCATTTTAAATTTTCCTAAGATCAGCTTCCATGGAAATATACTCCTTTGACAGAACTAATTGCTTAGAGTATCTGAGGGCCAGATCCCAAGCTGATTTACTGGCGTGGCTCCCTTTAACCCATCAGACATTTACATTGCATCACTTCCTAGTGAGTAGCTCCAGATTGCAACAAGAGGGATGCGACCAAACTTTCTGCCCCAGATCTGGCAATGACCACCTGAGTTATGCCAGTTGTCCTTGGATTCAGCTGCTGCTGCTGCAGTATTTCTGTAGTGACAGGTGGTATCACTCCTAAAAAAAATTAGCTGTGAAGAATCCACGGATGATTCTTCAGAAGCTTGAGAAACATGGAAACACATTAATCAGTTCATAAGTATATTATAATATAGTTACAGGTGTCCTACTCACATGTGACTTAGTCACTAGTGGCCATGTCCTTTGGAAACTGAAGAACCTGGGTCACACGCTGAGAACATTACTGGCCATCCCGTTTACACACTACCATTGACATAGAATCATAGAATCGTTTTGGTTGGAAAAGACCTTTAAGATCATCAAGTCCAACTATTTAGTCAAGCTAACACATGCTTGACTAAATTCAGGAGGGTGAGAAACACAGATCTCCGGACATCCTTTCATGCTGTTATAGCTATTCCCACTTTCCCCTCAGCAAGATGATGGGAATGAATTATTCGCTACAGCAAAGGAACTCCAATTCCTTATGCTGTGTGCTCTGGGGTCAGAGCACTGGGATGTTTTAACAGTTCTACTAAGAGCTCCTGAAAGCTGCAACAGCAGCTAATGGATCTGCCAGACACAGCTTCTTAAAAATATCATCAAGTTGGCTAATGGAATCTCCAGCCCTCCTGTCCCTGTTGTTTCATACATATATTAAAAGTATCATTTCACTCATGTTAAGCATAAAAACACTGTCCTCCACTCACATTTGATTCAGTGCCAGATCTCCAGTGCAGTTTCTAGGGCAATAAATTAAGCATTGATCAAGTTATGTTTACATTACCTCCTAAGGAAACATGAGTGTGAAAAACCAGTAACAAAATATGGAGTCTGGTGTCCTAAAACACAGTTATGCCTCCCCTTGGTCTGGAACAATATATATATAAAGTATTGCTTTGGGCATTATTCCACTAGCTGTAGGATAAGCTTGTTATTATGGCTAACTACACTGATTTGTATGAAATACCAGACTTGAGCCTTTACCTAAAAACTCAAGCCAGTTCTCGTTACTGAAGTGCAGATACATTCTTCCCTCCATCCATTCAGGCTAGCGCTAGGAATGCTGAAACATCAAAATCCCCTTTCTCTGTGGTGCTCACCTGAGCTGCACTGTTACACAGTTGATGAAACAAAACGGTAAACCACGCTGCCTGAGAAAAGCTGCTCTCCCACTTCCCTCACACCAAATCTCTGGTCCAAAAAGCTTTTCAACCCTAGTTTTATAAATTCATATTTAAGTGTGCAAAAGAATCAAAACAAATGAAAAGCACCTGAATCCCCCAATGAAATGGTACTGGCACAGCCTGCTCCAGTAGCTATAGTCTCTATCACACACTAAGAAGCTAGTTTATTGGTACTTCTCTCTGTTTTAACATTTTCCATCAGACACCTCAAGAACCTCAAGTTTCAAGCAGATGGGCTATCAGCATGACTCAAGCTCCCAATATGGCTACTTCAATCATGAAAACGTGCAACCCAGACTCCAGATTTTCAGGTGTTTTCAGGGTCACGTCCTTTCATTTAAAATTGTTGCTTCAGATTTTGATTCGAGATTGGCGCGGTGCAGCCCCGGCTCTGAGCCCCGCGGGGCCGCTCGCCCACGCCTCTCCCCCGCCCCCCCAGGATGGGGAAGAGAATCGGAAGGAAAAGGGAAAACTCCTGGGGTGGGATAAGGACAGTGTCCTGGGACAGCAAAGGGAGCGGAAGTAACAATGACAGGACTTATAAGGGAATACACAAAACGGGTGATACGTAATGCTATTTCTCACCCGACGACACGACGGCCGAACAGGACAGAACCGTACAGGACCGGACGCTCAGCCCGCCCCGGAGCCGCCGCCCCTCCCCGCCAGCCCCTTTCTATGCTGAGCATGACGTCATATGGTATGGAATACCCCTTTGGCTACTTTGGGTCACCTGTCCTGGCTGGGTCCCGTCCCAGCTTCCTGTGAAAATTAACTCTGTCCTAGCCGGAACCAGGACTAGACCCACAAAGGACAGCCTTTCCGTGATTTTCCTCTTCACTTTTGCTGACCATTCAGCTGAAACATCACAGCTGAACTAAGAATTGTCACTCACAACAGAAGCCTTGCAAAGAGCTCTTAAAGCCTCAGAATTGCCCCGAATAAGCTTGGAGTCTACCACTGATACAATCCCAAATTTCAGTTAAATCTCAGTTTTGTACTGCATGAATTCAATCCAAACTTGGGAATGCTTATCTGCAGGAAACCTGGAAAGCTTTGAGGGCTCTACCCCTAGCCAGCCTAGGGTAGATAACACCTTCACTGAAGAACAGTTTCTTCATCTCAAGGAAGGAAGAAAGCATCAGCTGAATGGAGAGAAACAGAGAAAGGTATCTGTCAGAATTGAGACCCTTGCCACATCCAGGAACTCTGACGTCTTTTGTGATTACTGTCCATCTGAAAATCCTGCCAGGTTGGATCAGAGAATCACAGATACATGGAAAAACAAGTCTTTCAACACTCACAAATCTAGAGTTTATAGTTAAAACCTTTTTTTTTCCCCCTAACAACCTTTGATTACTTGCCATGGGTAGAGCCCAGTGAGTGCTTCCTGCTGAGCAGCACATGCCCTTGTTCTTGGCAATACAACCCTATCCGAAAGGTGAGCAGTAGAAGCAGCAGCTGTTAGCACATTTGCAGATCTGTACAAGCATCATACCAGATGGAAGTTACCTCATCCATGCCAGTAAAAACTGAAGACTCAGCATGTGATAGGGTGCTTTATTTCTGCGCTAGAATCTTCCTTCTAAAAAGCAAAGACAGCACATGTGAATGTTGTTGACTTAAAAACCAAGTCAAAGGGAGGCCCAGATGGCTGTGACATTCCACAGGTATTCTGTGTACATGTAGGACTCCATCACAGTTGTGAAGCATAAGGTGATATGAACAAACTGAAATGACTCTTTAAATTCCTATGAAAAGCCAACCATCAGCCTTTTCACAGGGAAATCTGAAGTCACATCAATCTTGTGCTTGCCAAGATCACAAGGCAAGGAGAGCAGTCCTTTCCTTTGCCAGATGGCATGTTCTGACACTCATTTTTCTAAAGCTCTATTTACCCACTACACAATCTCACCAGATATCCTCAGCTTTCACTGAAATCCAGGCAATATTTCCATAGCAGGGAGGGAAAGCACACAGACCTTGGTTAATGCTCTATCAAGAGCTGACTTTACAGTGGGATATTCTACAGTAATTGCATGAAACAAAACACTCTTCACCAGCAAAAAATCCTATGAGGCCAGTAAAGTCATTTACATCGTTTTAACCTTGCAGGACAACAAAACACTTGAATTTTCTAAATACTGACATAGATGCTATTAGCTTCTGAACTATAACTGGTTCTAGCCTGAAAACAAATAAATTGAGCATCTGAAGGCAGGGTTTAGCAGGTCAAAAGATTTGCAAGCTAAAACAGTGCCTTATAGGCCAGACTGAACTACAAAAGCAAGACCCCTATCACCTATTGCTCAAGAGGTACAAAGTAACACAGGAATCCTCACAGGCCACACAAAGGATGGCTGCTTTTCCATCACAAATTCAAAACTTTTAAAGCCAAACCAGTTTTATTAAGCTGACCAAAGCTCCAATCACAATAATTTTTCCCCTTTGAATTTATGCACAACAGCATAAGAAAGAAGAGACTGTATAGTGATACAGTGAGCTAGTAGATCTGATGGCCAGGCAGAAAGTTATTAAGAACAAGCTATTCAACCTCCTTGCACTTTGGTACATTCACAATTCTCACCATTTTTTTAACCTATTTCAGTTATGAGGTCAGGACACCACCAGACATAGGCCCTTTGTTGTGGATGGTCTTCAAATTCCAGCATAACACAGGTGAGTCCTGTTCACCCATCACACTAATTCCTGGCACAATCCCTCGTAAGCACACAGCCAGGAGCACCCTGCACTGATTACCAATCCAATACCAGTCTGCATAGGTGGAAAGTGCTACAGGAAGCAGCCAATGCTAAATCCACTAGAAATGTAGGGGGCAAGGCCATGAAAAAGAAAGTCGATAATATGGAAGAGGGATTAACTGGCCTCGCTGTGCATGAAGCTCTTGGTGAGAGCTCAGACAGACCATGAACAGGACTATCAGAGTAGCAATGATTGGGATCATGGAAGGGACTTTCCTCTCATTGGGTCAAAGCATTTATATTGTATGGAAACACAAACATAGCAACAGTGCATCTCAGGATGACACCTTTAGAGAAAGGGGGAGGGAGTCTTGATTTTATTTCTGTTTATATAGGTTGCATTTCTTTGTACTAGCCTGGGAAATAAAAAACTTTTGATCTTTTTTTCTCCTAATTAGGATTCTCTTATACAGTCCATGAAATTCTTCCAATGTGGGAAGACTGCAAGAGGCAGCAGACAAGCTGCAGTCTAACTTATAAGGCCAATTAAAAAAAGATTGAGGCTACCACCTCCTGCATCCAGTTGCCACTGAAGCCCATGCCAGATATCCATTCTTGGAGATCCACCCTGGGTCACTTGCAAGCATAGCTGTTTATCTCATTTGAGGAAGCACCATGACAAAAAAAACCCAGAGAATCAAATCCCAATAGGACTAAGTGAAATGAAAGCAGTCAACAACTCCAAACTTGCTCCCTTGAACTTGACACATACTGAGATAAGATGTGCCTTGCTGTTATTGACTTTCACATTTATAACTTTCCACTAGTAATTGGCCAAAAATCCCAATTCCAAAGCCAGCCAAAATCTGTAAGATGATCAGACTTAAATCTAGGTTTCATACCCTGTGCCCTATTGGCAAATCAAACATTTTGAGTAGTTATCCTCCCACTTGCAAATACATTGAACATGTTGGTTGCAGCACTGGTAAAAAACCCAAAGAACATCACAACAAAGCTCTCAAGCCCAGGTCACTGGAAAATATGGCCATCCAGTTGCACCAAACCTTGACTGGAAAAATGGAATTTATTTAGACCTGAGGATAAACTTGATTAAATAATTAATAATCTTTCTACTTACAAATGATAAGCCATTGAAATCAAATCATCCCCAGTCCACATTCATATTTACCTACATGAAAGATGCAGAGCTAAGTTACCTGAAACTTAATTGTGACAAATGCAGTTAGTTACAAAACAGTTTCAGAATCAATGGGGTTAGGGGAACTTGTGTTGATTCCGGGCCAACAGTTAGTATTTAAAAAACCTCCCTGACTATGCTAAGGCATAATCCTACACAAAACCTTCACAAATCACACAGCTGGAAAACATAAGCAACCTGCAAATAATTATCTGAACAACTGCACTTATCCTTCATATTTCCACCAGGCCATCTTGGGTGAGGTGACATGTTCTTTAAGACATGAGGGTGAGGTCCTGATGAATGCTGACAAACTCTCCCTCAGCTAAATAGTTCTTCTTGAGTAAGTTGTGTGGCAGCTCAGTGAATCACAGACAGAAGGTGAGTTCACAGCTGCACACAGTCGTTTGTGCACATGGTTGTGGGAGGGTATAGATGTGGGAAAGGAGACAAAGCAGAGGAGGAAGAAAAGGTGTCAGGTTAGAGAGCTGGGACACACAGTAATTAGAAATTAGTCATTTTTTTCTGGGTAAATCAAAAGATTCTCTGAACTTCTGAGTTGAGAAGTTTCTTCAGTTCCTCTGGGCAGGCAAATTACAAAAGTTCATCTCACATGAACAAGCATACTTGCAAGACTTCTAAGTCCAGTGACTGATCACGACCCTACTGCATCCTGGCAGCTTGGTTTTTAGCTTTAGCAGGAAGCAGCTTGTTATTAGTATACCCATAAAGAACTGCGTGGATTTGCTACCAGCATCAGTCTTTCAGCTGCCATTAAATAAATAAATAAGCAAGCCTCAAAACAGACCTCTTCAGCTGGAGGATCAGTTTAGGCATTTTTTTGCCTCATGGACATGTGCAAACCCTCTCACCTTGAATGATTCCAGCAGCCTACACGTATTCCTAACTCTGCAGCAGAAGGAACCTCTCAACAGGGAGAGATGATCACAAACCCATCCTCAGCATCTTTCAGAGTCAGGGAAGCCAGCATTGTGGCTGAACCCTCCTGCATTCCAACCAGCAGCATTGAGTGTCCTAGAGCATTCTGAGGACAGCATGGGCAAGCACTGTACTTGGATGAGGATGAGAAACCACAGCCTGAAAAACAATCATTTCACCTTCTCATGTTTATATTTAAAAAAAAATTCAATTGCATATGGGCTTTGTTGTGCCAAAATTGTCACCAACATAATGAAAAAAACAAGTAAATATCATTCAAAATAACAGGCCTCCAACACACTGCATTAGCAATACAGGTCCCAAAAGAACATACTGTGCTCCTCCTGGAAAGAGTTATAAAACACCACACACACCTCTCTTTGTAATAAAAGTTAGGATTTTCCAAGGCACACAAATGAGCTGTGTACACCCTTTCATATAAGATCCTATAGCCAGTCTAGCTTCTTATCACAGCTCTACATCATTTTCTGCTTAATAAGTTCATTTTAAATGAATATATCAAAGTTAGGCTTTCTGCCACTGCTGCCAGGTTAAAATACTTTTGCTCCTGCTGCTGCCACCACCAAAATCCCAGCATAACAAGAACAGTTTATGTTCAAAATCAAGAAAATCTATGTAGTCACTGCAACGAAAATAGTTGACTAAAATGTGCTGAAGATTTTATCAGCTGATAGTTCAAATCTACCTATTAAAATAAGCAGAAGTGGACATACCAAACCAGCTTACAATTTCTAAATTTAAACAGAGTAATCTAAAGTCAATTATAGTAAAAAAAAAAGTCATGACTTGTAAATACTGGGCATTGTACAAATGTCACAGGTGGACAAAGTATCACAGTACTATCAACTACAAAGTCGAGAAGTCTAGAGGTAATAAATGCCAGAATTAAAGACAGTTTTTGCAAGCTTTGTAAGAACTAAGCATTGCTTGTTACATTCACAAGCATGTGAATGAAGAACAGCTTCACAAACATTGAGGTTATCTCCTTTGAACTCTGACAAGGCAATGAAAGCTCAAAAAGAGCTGGTTTAAAATAACAAAAAAAAAGCAAACCCAAAAACCAACACACAACCCCAAACAACCAAACACAGAGACAAGGCCTTTTCCTCTGTTAATGTCATTTTGTGAAAAGAGTGGTCTGCTGACAATAAGCTAGACAGGTAGCTATTCTCTAGCATTTTGGATGGAAGACACTGATTTCTAGGAAAGAGCAAGAAGCTTTAGGCCTCCTTATATACAGCTGGTTCTATTAGCCCCATTAAGAATCTTTATTTCTCTGTATTATTAAAAAAACCCAGACATTCTAAAATATCCTCATCTTTCCAGGGAAGATGACAGCAATATCCTAACTTTATATACTAAGCACATGTTGTATATAAAGAATACAGACAAGCCACTGTACCCAAGCTCAGTATGAATTAAGAAAAAATATTAACTTGGTGCCATATTAGTTAGCATCAATTTAAGAGAGCTATATTAGCCTAAATCTTGCTTTTGTTGTATATAATTTTAAGTAGACGTGAGGTAAGATAATGCAGCCACAATGAAAAAGAGCCAAATTTGTATTAACAGGGAAAATGATACTCTAACATGATTGGTGCTTAGTTGTTCCAAGAAAAATGCATGGAGGTTGAAATTAAAACAATACACACACCAAAGGGATCCTCAAGAAAGTTCCAGCATGGAATCTAGAATAAGGAGCTAGGACCAAGAACTCTTTATATTTTATGAAGGAATTCTGTGATAAATATTAGATAGACTCTGTTTGAGCAGGAATCCAAGATGCTCTCAATGACATTCCCTCACTCCATCTCCTCCCACATGATCAAGTCAGCACAGTTTCTATAACCAGCCAGTCAAGAGAGGTGACTCCCACTGTATTCAGCATTGGTGCAGCCCCCCCTTGAGTGCTGTGTGCAGTTCTGGGCCCCACAATTTAAGAAGGATGTGAAGGTCCTTGAATGCATCCAGAGGAGGGCAACAAAGCTTGTGAAAGGGCTGGAAGGCATGTCCTGTGAGGAGCGGCTGAGGTCTTTGGGCTTGTCTGGTTTGGAGAAAATGAGGCTGAAGGGTGACCACATTGCTCTCTGCAGCTTCCCGAAGAGGGGAAGTGAAAAGGGAGGTGCTGAGCTCTTCTGCCTGGGATCCAGTGACAGGACACATGGAAATGGTTCAGAGCTGTGCCAGGAGAGGTTTAGAGTGGACATGAGGAAGCATTCCTTTACCAAGAGGGTGGTCAAACACTGGAACAGGCTTCCTAGAGAGGTAGTCAATGCCCCAAGCCTGTCAGTGTTTAAAAGGCATTTGGACAAAGCCCTTAATAATATGCTTTACCTTTTGGTCAGCCCTGAATTGGTCAGGCAGTTGGACTAGATGATCATTGTAGGTCCGTTCCAACTGAAATAGTCTATTCTATTCTAATAGTAGTGGCAAACATCACTCAAGAGCCTAGAGACAAATGATAAGGACAGCCTGATTGGAAAAAGACACAGTTTTGAACTCACCTCATCATAAGCAAGTTCTCTAACCACACATAAAATGTGGTCATATCCTCCTGTAACTATGAGGACACAAAAGCAATTTCTTTCCAAAGGAAACATCTGTGCTTGTTGCAGGACATGCTTCTGGACTGCAGATCTTGACAGAAATTGAGGAGGAGTCGTCCTTGCAAAGTTAGTGCTTCTTCCAGAATGACAGCAAAGACAAAATCCTGTTTTCATTAATAATGCTCTGCCAGGTAGAATGGAGGGCTCCTACTCCCTATATTTGTCTTTCAGATCCTGTCCTGAAGTACTTTACACATTGTAGGGAAGCCAGGCTTTCAACACTCAAGAAACATTTCCTCCCTATTCAACTTGGGGACCTCTCACTCCAGACCTCATCCCTAGTGTTGATCCAATGAAGAAGCAGACACATGCTACTGTAGCTATAGAAATGTAATGGCTAAATACAAGAATTCTGAGACTGCAAGTTTGAAGCTACATTCTCAGCTGCTGCAAGTCAGCACACAGAGTCTAGGACTCAAAACCACCACCAGTGTGTTACCAAAGCATTCTCCAATTTGTACTGTCCAAGCCAAATTAGATCATTAACATACATTTCCTCCTGTTGTTGTGTTTGGGTATTTTTTAAGCAGTCTCAGTCTTCAGTTGCTCTCTTGCTTGGGTGCAAGGTACAGCAAGAGATACAAAAGGAATACCCAAAGCCAGTTATCTCTGAGACAGATTGTCAATTGCCTGTGCTCTATTAATATTCAATGCCCAAGGTAATAGAACAATTTCTGTTTTGTTTATGTCTATTTGCAGAACATATCCAGGAATATTCATTTTACTCTTTGCAGTCTGAGTAACTCTAATAATGCAAGAGAACATTTAATTTCAGTCCATTTACAGCACAGATGCTGTAGTCTGTCACCTTGCATACATGCTGTCATTTAACACTTATGCAGAATGCTACCAGGCAGAACATTTTGAATCTACTTTATAATGTTGTAAAAGTTGTATGAGGATCCTGCCCTCCTCTGAAATATTTCCGTTACTATTTTCAGTACTTAGCAGTCACAGTAGTAATCCCCACAGCAGTGGGCATCACTCACTCTTTGAACTGAAAACAAACATTCACAGCTAAATACTGATTGGCAACTGCTGTGGCACTGAAGGTTTAGGTCTAACAGAAAGACTAGAAAAGAGATATTTGCACTTTGAGGAAAGCACATCCTCAGGCTGTTTCCCCACTGAGACTACAGCAAAGCAGACAACTCCCCTACTTCTGTCATATAGAAATCCAGAAAAATTAACCCAGGCAGACAGTACACAGCACTTGATTTTCCTCTCTGAAGTTCAGTGTTGACTACACATCGTGATACATATATCATCACAGGACCCGCTCCAGCCAGAGCTCAGGACACCAAGATTTTGAAATCAAAAACATAGCGGCTTTACATTCAGCTGCCTTGTAAAATAATACCTAGGAAGGGATGGAAAGGAACACATGGCTCACAGATGTAGACTCTTGAAAGAGTTTTGCCTACAACACTTCAGGGCCTATCCTGCTGGCTTCCAGTGAAAGTTGATGTTCCAAATGCAGTAGAATGGCTTTTGGAAGTTAACTGTTCAACTTTGGTGTTGGGTTACCTCAAGGTCAATTAAACTCCATGAGAACGAGCAAAAGCAAGTTGCTAAATAATTGCAAAACAGCTTTGGGTGGGGAGGGAATGTTCTGCAACTCATCTTTGTGGGCTTCAGGGCTGTGTTTTCTTTAATAGAGAGTTCAGTCCTCACAAAAGCAATATATATTTGTGAAAACCAGCCCATACTCTCATGTTTTGACATTCAAAATGGGATTGGTTCTAAGTGTGTTTCCTTTCTATTCCAAGCACAAGCAGAATAATTAGATTGGGTGCTTCTGCTTCTACCTGATGCTCAAAGCTCAGTTCTTCCTTCCCGATTACACTACATGTGTCTCCATTACAAATAATTAAGCACTTTGCAGAAGGCTATTAGAGAACCTTTGAATAGGGTTCCATCTGTATCTTATTTTATTGCATGTATACCTTTAAGTGATGTCCAATAAAGAATGAATTTTATCCAGTGGGGAACTGTAAAAATATGGAATCTGAAGTTGTAAGCATTCACTTTTCTACTGCTATAGCTGGGAACATTTCCAACAGCACAATGCTTTCTTGCAAAGTCATAATTTAAAATGTGACTTTAGGTGATAATTTCTGAGAACAAGAGTCATAACCTGAACATATTTGATGATGGACTACCAAAAGAAAGCAGACAGACTGCTATGCCTTCTGCCATCTCTTCAGAATGCCCCAAAAGGGGAAGCACAATCAAATAGTGAGAAAGAGAGTCTTGACACAAAACCAGGGAGTTGTTCATAACCAAAAAGCGGTGCAGCTGAAAGGTAACGGGCTATTCTGCTTTGAAACCATTTGCAAATTCACGCCTAAGGGAAGTGGTCATTTTACATGCTGGATTAATCCATTGTGTTTAAGGTCAGCAGAAAGATCACAACACAGGCTGTGGGAAAATGTTCTTTAAAAGAAGTAGTTCACAGATAGTTTCTTTTTCATTTATTAGTAATGCTGCTATGGCTTTATAGGACAAGATACTCACTACTTGGGCACATTCAGATGCACTAATGCACAATGCATTGTACTTAATTTTACAAATACCAACAGCAGTAGAACAACCTATCCAATGAAATATGATTCAGCACAACCAGTTCTGGTAAGACAACTATTTAAGAGTAACTAGAACTTGGTGATTTACACTCTACATCTATACGAGTTGTGAGAAAGTCATAAATACCTTCACACATGTAGCACAGCACATGTAGACTTGGTACCAGATTCTGACTCCCCATGCACCTTCACATTGTTTTGATCAAGAGAGGCAAACAGGCAGGACTGAAAGTTCTAACTTTCTACCATGAGAAATATGTATTTTGCTCCTAGGAAAAGCTGGTATCAATTTGTAGCCACCTCCTTTCTACATAGGAGGAAAGGATTTCTTTGGAAGGGAGGAATGACAAAGTAATTCCTCAGACTACACCTTGGTACAGTACAACACGCATACTTCCATTTACCCTATAACACTTCCGAGTTATGACTGACCCAAAAATTAAAGTTCACACAGAATTCCCTCTCCCTAAGCCTAGAATGAATACACATAACATTAGCTTCCAGCTTTTAACCTCTTCTCCCTCTCTCCCCCATTTGGTTATAAACAATACTCTGATATACCTGGGCAAGTACCAGAATGAGAATTTATCAGGATCATAATTCTGGAAAGGTTAACAGCTAATTGATGCTCCCAAGTCATTTTACCTGAGACAATCCAATATAGGAAGTAGCAGGCACAGAAAGCAAAAATAAGGAGGAGCGAAATTTCTACTGTATATTCCTAAAGTGGGGAGGAAAAAGGATCACAGAGTCCTAACAGAAACACAATTCTGTACTGAGAGCAGAAACAAAGGAGATAAGGAGACTCACTTCGGGGAAGCTAGAATGCAAAAACTTACACCAATAATCATCACCTAGACATGACTGATTAATCCAATCTTAACTGGTAAGAGGAAAATACTTCTCCATATGTCATCTTCAGTACATGCTACTTAGATGTTTGCAAGAAATTTAGACATGACATTGCCTCTTCAATAGTATTTTCAGATCACTAAAGGCAAGGAAAGGACAGAAATGCTCAATTTATAGTACTAGCTAGAAAGGCTTTTGAACTACTCTGACAGATCTGTAATAAATTACTATTATCTGGCTGCATATTCCCACCTACTGTCTCATGTAATGTGGAAGGAATGAAAAAGAATAGAGACAGAAAGGAGCAGCATATAAAAACAGCTTCCTCAAGTCTCCAGAGAGGAAAAATAAAATGCCTTTAAGAGTTGTTTTGCATGAGCTGTAGCCACATTAAATGCACCATTACATCACCATGATGGACACAGTAAAGCTTCTATAGCTTTAAAGTATTGAAAGACTAAACTTAACAGCTTAAACAAGAAGTCCCTGAGTACATCTACAAAGCACACATTTCCTTCACTTTGTCAGGGAGCAACAAGGGTCAGTTACTCCACAGAGCACAGTCAGGAACAACAGGAAACGGGGCAAAAGATGGCTCTGGAAACAAGGCTACAACATAGGTGCAAAGTCCATGCAAGAGCCAGAGCCAGAGTCAGGCCTGGAGACAAACTATGGACGTGCACACAAAGACTCCTGCCAGGAGATACCAACCTACCACCACATGTCCAAAGTCCATTGAAGAGGTAGGGCCAGAGGAAGGGCTGAGGACACACATACCTATAACATAGTTGTGGGAGAGGTGAAGGTCCAACCCTTAAATGGGTTTCTGGGCCCTGGGCAGAGCAGTGGTAGGGCTCCCAGGTCAGGCTGGCCAGGGTCAGTGGTGGACTTAAGGCCCTGACACACTCATCACAGCTCAGCCAGCATATTTGTTCCTCTAGGTTTTGTTTCTGCACACCCTAAAGACATATACAGACAATAGGGCTTAACTTGAACACAAGTGTTTTGAATACATGTAAGTAAAGTGATTTAAGATACCTTTGATTGCAATCTCACTTTAATCTTCAGATATGAGACCATCCATAGGTAGGCCTCCCATCAAATCACAGCAGTCCAGAGTCAACATCATTATGCTACTTGCCATTCCTGCTTCCTTTTAAACCTTCTTCTCAGAGGAGCAAAAGTCAGCTTCACAACAGCACAACTACTTCTGCAGGAGGATGCAGCCAAGGCCTGTCTCAGTACTCCATACTGAAGCAGAAAAGCCTCTTTTTTCCTTCCAGCCCATCTTCTCAGCCAGTAGTACTTTCTAAACTTAAAAGCCATTCCACACCTCTAGACTACTAAAAACTCAGCACAAAACATATGGATGTGCTTCTACAAGGTATAGGCTAAACCAAGCCACAGTCAACTGCAGCTAGCCAAATTAATAATCACCATTTTAGTCTACAGGGAAAAGCATGCCATAACACAGTTTTTCTTGGACTTGAGCAATAAGTTTTCTTACCACAAACCACCAGGCAGCTCTCCTACTCCCTTTTAAGCTGAGCCTTGTCCTCTACTGGCAAACCAAAAGGGGAAAACCCTAACACTTGCCTCTGATATCACTGACTGAGGCCAATTATCCTTGTAATGAGCTTGTTAACCCTTTCGTCACTTATGTAGGGTTTATTTAGTAGAAGAGGCAAAACGGCTACACTACCTTGAAACAGTCAAGATTTTAGATCTTCACCTGTGAACTTGCCTATTCTCTATTAACTTTATGAAGGCTCTGATGATCGCAAGGCTTTTCAGGGAATACAGTCTTAAACTAGGTATTGTATAGATATGTAACAAGGGATCTTTGTCAGTGCATTGCAAGCAGTCTTAAAGAAAAACACAAATAGCAAGCAAATTAAAACTCACCAAATAAATGCTGTGTAACAGTCTCACTAACAAAATCAAAGTAAAAGATCAAACCAATATTTCTCAGCTCCTTCATGAGTGGGAAAGGCTATTATAATTTTGTATACTGAAAACCTGCCTATCCCACAAATTATACATAAATGGAATCACAGACATGAAAAACTTAACACATTTGATTTTTTTCAATTCCCAGTGTCAGTCTCTGGCACCTGCTGGAGCACTGTGTTTCAGATACTGGAATATTGCAAAAGAAAAACAAAAGGGAGGGAAAAAGTGGATGGGCTTAATGTACTGCAAATATCGTCAACCTGAAGCTTCTAAAAATCATAAGGCTATTTTAAAAACAAGACTTCTTACTTACTATTTTAGTAATTCTGCCTTTCAGATGCACTCAGACAACACATTTGATTTTTCTTCCAGATGCACACAGGTTGGGGAAGCACAGATTTGTTATAATAGCAGCTGAAGTTCTCATACCACTTGTCAGATCTGGAAGCCAGAGCACTACAAAAAACTCCAGATCCAGAGATATTCACACTCATATCACAGCCATTAGCAGAAATACCCTGTCATGGCTGGGAGAGCACTAACGATGCTGACAGGCCCCACCTGACCACAGCCATGGCAGGGCTGTATTCAAGCCCAGATGGGGCTGTTGAGCCCTTTTTAGGCTGTGTGAGGGGTTGCCTTCAGTGTTGTTAGGTTTGTGATGGGCTGTATGTGGCTTGTTTTCTCTATATTCTGCTTTGCAAACTTGCCTGGATAGATCTTGGACCTGCCTCATCACCATGAGCGTCTTTAATGCTGTAGGATCTTGGTAGCCCTCCCTAGGCTGGCCCTTCTGCCTTGCTAAGGTATGGTGGGATGGGCCCTTCATGGTGAGGCCCTTGCCCTGTTGGCCATGTTATCCTGCTCAGCTCCTGTCCAGCAAGCACCAACCACCTGGAGCTGAGCACACTAGGGCCTTGGCCCTGCTGCTCCCCCAGAGGGGCCAGCCTGGACCTCTGGTTTCCCCACAGCACCCACTCCCTGCCTGGGCCCTGGTTCCCGAGAGCCCCTGGCCTCCCCATGGGAGGCTGAATCCCCTGCCCAGTACCAAGTGCTGCTGTCCTGGCTCTGTCCCCTGTGGTAGCCCCTAATGCCCCACAGCCATTACTCTGCACAGGCCTCTGTGGGGTTTGGTGCCCACCCCGTGGGGGAAGGCTCTGAGGGGACCCACAGGCCTTAACAGCCTGGACCAGCCACCCCGGGGCCTCCCAGACACCATTTGAGCTCAGGCTGTCAGTCCTTTCCCCAGCAATGCTGCAGGGTGCTGGCCTCTTACTTTACCACAGGCCTGCTGGGCCCAGCCTGGTTCCTGGGGCCATTTGGGGCTGTCTGACCCTGGCTCCTCTCACTGGGCCTGATTCTGCTGCTACTCAAGTCCTGTGGTACCCATAGGAATGCTGAAAGCTGCACCTCAGAAAAAACCCTCAATATTCAGAGTCCTCCTCTTGGATATTCTCAGTGCAAGCATGGGTCTGCTGCTTGAAGCTGAAATGACTTGGCAGTCTCCATCCTCTTCCCTTGCCGCATCTACTGCGCTGTGTGCAAGCGCACACCCTTTCTGACAGGTAAGGGACCCTTTGTGGGCTGCTCATCATTGCCAGCTCTGGGTTAAAAGGCTGTGCCCCTTCCCAGGGCCTGCTGGCAGCACAGAGGCCTCTGAGCCCGCGGGGAGCACCAACACTTCCACAGTGGGAGGTAACAGGAATCTCCATGCTCCTAAATCACTGTGTCCGAAACATGTGCTTTCCAGGAGAGAGCATAAATCAGGCTGGAATCGTCAGAGGTGTAAGAGATGGGGTGGAATGATTTTTCTAGGTATGGCAAAACTGAAGAAAGGAGAACAAAAGTCATCTATCTTTGTCTTTCTCAATCAAAGCTCAAAGGGAGAGAAAAATAAGAAAAATAAACAATATTTTGTGTTTTCTTCCCACCAGATCAAGAAAGTTCACTTTGCATCAATCTATAACTGTTCTCTTGGACTTCAATCTTTTTTTTTAGTTATTTAATCTTTTGAATAAAAAAAATATTTGAAGCATTGCTTTTGAGTCAATATATATTCATTTTTAAACCAGAAGATCTAGAAAATGTAATTTAGAAAACAAAACAAAGCAAATCAGGGTGAAAACATCACATGACAGCATTTTGATCTTTTCAAGTTTTTTCCCTATTTTGTCCAGAACTACCTGTTAAATTCAAAGTGCATTGCGCAAAGAGCTTCAGCATCCCCTAAAAATCCTTTTCTCCTTTTTTACTATTGGTCCCCTCATTCAACCAACTGCAAAGAGCAAATCCTTATTCCAGCTCAACCATTGCAAATGGAAATTTTAAACCCTCTGAAAGCATTTTCCTCCTAAATCATTAATTAGAAGGGAAGATAGTAAAAAACTTATTGAATTTATGACTAGCGAAAGATAGCAAGAAAAAAAGTTTTCCTGTTATCTGAAAAAGCATTTATCTGAATGATTATGAAAATGTCATTTGTACTGGAATCCTTTCCACACTGCAACTGTGTCAACATTATTATTATTGCATTTTTTCCCTTGCTATTTGAGGGACCCTTTATGGTGTTGCCAAGTGTCCTTGTCCTAGCCAGATATAAACCCTGCACTGTTTGTCTTGCAGAAGGATTTCCTGTAACTCTTCCCTCTGGCCTTCATAGGTTTTAAGTATGGACTGTGTGGCAGAATGGGTGTGACGGGTTATTGCTTAAACCACTAAATAAGCAGTCAAACTTCTGGACATGTGGCGTGAATGGCATTCTGAAGTTCATCATTTAACTTCCTTTTTCTTCTGCCAACTGAATTAATCTAAGTTCTCAGCTCTCATAATTTATCACACATTGAATATTTGAGTTTTTCCTTACAACCTCAAATGTTGGAGTATGGTATTTGAACATGAACATCTCTCTCTTCCCTGATTTTAAGCATCATAGCTGTACAGAAAGTCTTGAACATGTGTATCCTAAAATTTCAGAAGCTAAAAGGAAAAAAGAAATCTAGTGACTTAAGACAGTCTTGTGATTAATTTTTTTTTTTTTAATGCTTGGGCAAAGCAACACTGACTCACTGTAGTCATGTTTAACATGTCCAAACACCCTTGACAAGGCTATTGCATGGCCAAGATCTGTGCTTAAAAGTTCCAGCTGTTTACGAGGTATTTTTGTGTGGGAAGTATGTGGCAATAATTGTGTTTCTTCTAACTGAAAAATGGTTGAAGGGATTTTCCTACAAATTCCTCAAAATAAGTGAGCAAAACCAACTGTGGGCAGGAAATAAACAAGACCAATTCACAACAAAATAACGTTTAGCACCGAAATCTTTCTGCACCTTCAGTTGTGGATGTAGCTGTCCTGTGTACTCTAAGGACAGCCTAAGGAAATGGGGCGATATTAGGTTTTCATCACAAAGCTGCTTCTGTGGACCATCTATGAAATTCACTGTTCTGTAATTATAGACTAGCAACATTTTGCAGAATTTTCATTTGTGCTCTACTCAGAACACTAAGACCAAGGGTAAAACATCTAAGAAAAGAAAATTCTTTATAGGGTTTGGGTTTTTTTTGCAGATTTGGGGCACCCCACTTTTATGCTATTTGCATACCACTTTCAGCCAGGTCTTGGAAAACTGAACTGCCTGACTCCTGTGACTTAGACTGGCCCCAGATCATCTCTTGCATTGGATTCTACAGAATACTCTTTTGAATCAGTGGTTGGACTTTAAAAGATGAAGCCTACAAACACTGCCTAGATCCTGTCTCATCTGACTCCACCTGATCTGTCCCTGTTCTTAAAACCCATCTGTCTGTCTACATAGTTGTCTTGGTACTCATTGGGGTAGATCAGGAGGAGAAGCTGCAAAATGGGTTGTCCCATTGAATGTCAGGAAGTCCAAATGCCTCCGTTTCCTTCTCTTTCAGCTCAGGATAAGGTTTTAGCTCATTCCCTTTATAAAGTCACATATAGCATACAGTAAGGTAGAGAAACTAAGATAAGCACAATCATTGTAATCATTAAAAAACTGTTGCATCTCCACAATACATTCATGGATATTTTTGCGAAATTTGGTGAGATCTTTGGAATTTGTTCTAGGTTTGCTTATTCATGCCTTTGCATGTTCATTTGATTTACACTAGTTGTGTATCTTGCACAAGCTCTGCATCTCATCTCAGCCCAAAATAGTTTCTCTACAAATCCTTAAGCCCTGAACTGCAGATATTTGGCACACAAGATAGGATTAACCTCAGTTTATTGTCTAAAAGTTAGGTATTTGGTCTAAGTGGAACGTCTGGCTTGTATTACAGTCAATGAAGAAACAAACACTTTAAAAGTGATCTATTACATTGAATTCACATGACTACATTGTGTAGTAGGCAATGAGGATCTCTGTATTGGGTAAAAAGGGCATTCAGATAACCATGGAGAGGATCACAAAGCAGATTTCTGCCATAGCTTATCCAGCACTAGGCAATAACTGGGGGTGAGTGCAATGGTTTGATTTGTCCTTTCCAAATGTACAGATAAAGCTAAACCTATTTAAGGATCACTTTGATACCATGGGCTTCCACAGTTCATCCTATGAAGACTGTTGGATGATGTTCATCTTTAGTGTACATCTGGGTTTAAGAATCCCTGTGTGCAAACAAAGCAGCTTGGCTCGAGAGACTAGCAGGCAGAAAGCCCACAGCATGTTTATAGCAACAGTTTTTTGGCTTGTATTTATCTAAAGGGTCCCACTTCTGGTTTAATTACATTCTGTATAAATTATAAGGAAAGTTATATTTAGAAGTGGAGAGTTCTAATGTAGAACATTTTCAAGGGTCCTGCAGTTTGCAGAGAAAGAGCATCCACCAGCCAGGGCAGACTGAGAAAAACAAAAACCTGAGCAATAACCTAGACATATGTGTAGATAAAACTCGTGCCAGGTTCTGTTGGCTGCACAAAAGGCCCAGAACCAAATACTTGGGAGTTCCCCAAGGAATGTAAATACTAATTAAGTCTGTAATTCCTGGAGGTGCATTTCTTGCCTGTAAGATATCCTAGGAGCTCTAGCAACTTTTTCACAGCTGAAGTGATTTCAGGATCAGTGTGAGCTACACACACTCTGACCTAAGGCTACCTTATGTGCATGTGACTTCTTTGTCAGAAATGTACATACATGCACAGATGGCCTACATATGTGCTATAAATTTGATATTTCAGGGACACATTCAAATGACCGCTCATGTGTTAAAGATCTGATATAGAGTAGACTGCCGAGGGAAATAAAGAGAATCCTCAAATTCTTGTATTTTGGAAGATGAAAGGCATACTACAGGGGTAGTATGGGAGAAAGCTTTCACAAGGCTTGCTCTCTGTAGAGCTTCCACCTCAGCACTCACATCACAGACTCCATTTGACTCCATGACTTAAAACGCTTTAAGAGATGAATCCAAGTGACTCTTTCTTCCCCAAAAGGTACATCTGAAGGGCATCTTTTCTCCTGCCTCTCCCCAAATCCTTTTCCCAACTACTCCAAGCTGTGAGGGTGACTTGGGTAAATCCTTATCCCTAGGGCTTTCCCTGGCGTCCTGCTCCCTGGTACAGAGCACTTCATTATCCATACATTAGCTTAACCAAAACAATGAGCTGGATGCAGATTCAAATGCCAGACTCCCCTGGTGTTACCCCACTCCCCTTGCTGTGAGCACCCCTGGCAGTGGACAGGATCCCCATGTGGGGGTCCCGCATGTATGGGGGCGGGGGGGGGGCTGCCTGGTGAGCTGCTGCAAGAGGATAGGTGGGCAGGACGATGGGCTGCCTTTTTGTGCACAGCTAGCAGTGGAGAACGCAGTGGAGCCCCTTAGTCAATGCTTTGTCCATGTACAGAGGTGCTTTGCTTTGCTGCTGTTTTGTCACAGAGTGGGTGGGGGATTCCCGCAGGGGTTCCCCTGGGGCTGCTGGGGTGCAGGCTGTGCCTTGCTTGGGTGCTGCCTCAGGGCTGGCCTGGTCTTGGATTATGCTCTTTGGGACTGAACTGCTGTTTTCTCTGGGAGGAGGAAAGAGCAGAGCAGGCTCCCCTGGATGGGGTGCAGGGGGAGCTTTTGTACTTGTCTTAGTATATGATTGTGCCTGGAATGATTCACTGTGCAAATACATGTTTTTCCTTCACTGCAGTTTCAACAACACACAGTATAATGGAGCTCCCTCTGTATCTGTGATGCACACCTAAAAGCAATAAATGGTAACGATGATACTGTAGAAGAAAGGAGGAGGTGACAGCTGTTACTTTCTTGTGGGAATTACTGCTGCTTTCATTTTCATGTAAATGGCATCTCATTTGGAACTGATGAATCCTCTCATTGCCATCAAATATTTTATAGTAGCCAGTCCCCTTTATTACTGTGATTGTTCAGCATCTCATTATTGACAATTAAATTTTTCTAATGTATATGTTATAAATATGCATAGAAATAACATGTAATTGGCTTCAGTTTCTGCTGCCTGGTACCCGTTTTCTTTTTCCTATGCAAAAGAAAATGCAAATGAATGAAACATTACTGTATCAGTGTATAAGTCTCTAGGATCTAATGAGATAATTCATATGCAAATGAATCTGATTTTTCCTTGCACAATACAACTGTATGTTGACTGTCTCTAATATAAAATGTAAATCCCTGGTATATGGGGAAGTTAGGGAAGGTGCTATACAAAACTACTGCCTGCCAAGCTCAGGCACAAGGGCTAGCAAATCATGACTCTTTCCCTGACCTATCTTTCAGCTAGCTCAGAAAAAGCTGAAATGCAACATGTCACTTTGAAAAGCTGAAGGGGGAAAAAAAAAAAGTCTGTTACTAAACTAGGCTGGGCTTTTTGTTCAGCAGCTCAAGCAAATAGAAGCACAGGGAGAAAAATCTTAGCATTTTGAGTGACCTAGCCCTGGCTTCAGGTTATGAACAGGAGCTCAGTAAACAGGCATTGAGCATGCTTAGGAGAAAAGCTTGGAAAGGACTTCTGTGGTCAGGGTGCAGGCAAAGAGAAGGAAAAAAAAAAAAAGTGACTCAACTAACTAGTTTAAGGCAAGTTTCACTCTGACTCAGAAAAAGAACTGAAAACAGTTCTTGCAGTTCTAGACAATATATCGACATTTTGGAAGCAGCGAATGGAAACTTAGAAGTAAGGAGTGGTGCACAGGGAGCTCAGACAACTCAGGCTCGTGGAGATGGATGTGTTTAGGCTGCTTGGTTAGTTAAGGTGAATGACTAGATCACCAGAGCCTGCATCGCTGTTTACATTAATCCTCCTCTGTAAATAACATTCCAGGAGTGTGTCTGCACACGTACACTCCACTTAAGTCATGCTAAAAAATTGTTATGTTAAAAACCAAAATCAGATCTAAGCCTGTGAATGATGCCTCTGTGAATGGCTTTAGTAGAAGGAAAGCAGAACTTGATGTGAAAAGTATGGTTTTGTCCCCTCTTCTTCCTCTTTCATGGTACGAGATCAGTATGATTGATATGATGCTTAAATGTAAGAGGGCTTGCTCTCCAACATGCCTGTGGAGCAGAATGGTAGCCATGTGGTAATGTCATCCAATTTGTCCAATCTTTCTCATGTAAATGGATAAATCTCTGCTGTGAAATGATGCCTACAACTTCCTCACCTCTAAACAAGGTCTCATTTCCCATTGTCTAATCTTTATCTGCCTCCTTGGAGGAACAATGGCTTATTTTCAGAAGAGGAACAAATAGGAAGTAATGAGAAGAAATCCGTTCTGTGGTCAAAGTGGAGTCCCTTACATATTGTTTCCTCTCTGAAATTTGGTGATAGTGACTTTAGATATTTAGATAGATGTAGTGGGTTTTAACCTCATAGCTTTTCTGGATTGCCTGAATCTCATACAAGTGACTAAAACCCAAATGATCACATCACTTGTCCTGTGCTTGTTCCATGTTACTTTCTATCTGGGTCTTGTCTCTTTGTCTGTCACTCTCATCCAACATGCTTCTAAATCCTGATGCTATGCTGTGCATCTCCTCTTGCTTCCCCTTCCCCCATTATAGCAAAGAAAATCTGTGATGCCTGCTTTCAGCATCTACTTTAAGGAAAGAGAAATCAGGAAAGACTAATTGCATTGTTAAACAAGCAAAAGTAGAGAGGAGGGGAAGTGATAATGGGACAGACTTACTTCCAAAAGTGACAGATTGACTTAGCTAGGCCTCATCTACTGTTGACTTCAAAGAATTTAAACTCACAGAGCTGGACTCCAGTTAAAGAAGCTTTGACTCAATGCTAAGAATGTGCAAACATATTCAGATAAGATAAGCCCTATGAGCTTCTACTTCATAATCCTGAGTTTTTCAAGTTGTACTAGAATAAGTAGTACTGTGAGCAAACATCCTCCTGATAGTATAGTTTTGTTCTGAGGTTTTATTTGTCCCATTGCTCCCTGTCTTCAGATCTTCTATATCCTGGGCTGCTTGCTTCCTGGTGGGCAGGACTTCACAAATGGCAATGCACTTGAGGAGACGTGAAGAGCAATTGGAGGAACTCTGGAGGAGAAAACCAAGAATGATCAAAGGTTTAAAAACAACCATGACCTTTGGTGTATGACTGAAAGAATGGGGTTTATTAAATGTGGAGAGGAGAACTAAAAGAGACATAATGTTCTTTAAATACATAAAAGTTAGCTGCAAAAGATTAAACTGTTCTCCATGTGCAATATAAATAAGAATAGTAGTGAAAGACTTAAATCACAGGAAAGGAAATTTTAGGGAATATGTTATGAAAGATGTTCTGAGGAGACCGAGGTACTGAATTGCCTAGGGGTGTGTGAAATTGCTGTCATTGGAGAGTTTTAAGAACAGAAGACTCCAGCATTTCTGGGAAATTAGGTTAATTAATGCCAGTACCAAATCTGTAGGGGAGAAAAGCTGATCCTTTCAAATCAGTGGGAAATTACGAACAACATCCTTATGTGGGTTTCCTTTCCAGCATCCCCCTCTTAAACAGAAGAATTTACTATAATGAAAACATTTTTAATAGCAAAAAGCCCTTTAAATTATTGACATATCATATTCCATTTTTTGCAGAGACAATGTTTTGTGTTTTCTTCAGCTTTTGGTGAAAAATGAGTTATTTTTTTCCCCCCTGAAATAGATGATGGTCTTATATCCCAAGGAGAAGCACATAAGTATGTTCTTTCCAGTTTTCTTCATGCTTAGAACAGCACTGGAATCTAAACAAGTCCTGTGTGATTCTTCATGCTGGTGAAGACACCCAAGTTAGAGCTTCATCTTATCACAGGCTGGTCATCTTCATGCAGCAAATCCAACCTCAGGCCTTAAGAGGACTTTGATTATACATGCAGCTCCTTTGGCTGAGGTTTTCATCTTGCAGAATGAGCTACTGACAAAGTTCCACCAAAATACCAGTTGGCTTGGGATGATCTGAAGCCCTCCAGGACCAAGAGAAAAGGAAAGAGAACTCTTTTTTCCTTCTTCCATGCATAACTGGCTATTGGCCTGACAGTAGCATTGGCTAAAAACACCGGTGACAGGCTTAGCAAGAGCAGACTTTGGGAGTGCTGTGCACTGGACTACAGCAGATTCAGCCCCAGCTCTGTCTGATCCACCTGAAATGCATGGAAGAGGAAACAGCCTACCCTGAGCTGCAGAAGTGCTCGGGCTGTAAATCTCTGGGGTTGGTGGGATTTAGGACTGAGCTGTTTGACAGGCAAGCTCTGAGAACGGGCTCAGGCCCAAACTGCATGTGTAGTATGGGCAGAGCTGTTAAGTGTTCTGGGTCATAAAAAAGGATTATGGTCATGGCTGGTTGATGGATTTTATGCAAAACACTGTTTTGTATCTTTTGAGTGATTGCTTTTCAATCCTTCTGAGCTGAGGCTTACTAATGTATATGAAGCAGTCATCTGGCAGCTCTCTGCCACAGGAGCTGCTTGCTGTACTGAAGTTACTCGTTTGTTCATGTTTGCAAAATCAAAGACTTTGAGTTGGTCTTGTGTAAGTTCTTTAAAGCAAAGAAGAAAATTTTGTAAAGTATTCTTCATCATGAACAAGGCTAGAGAGAGTGAGCTCAGTTGTGCAGCACTGGGAATATATAAAAAAATAGCATGAGCCCAAATAGGTATCTTTAATGTCCACTGTGAGGACACTGTTTCTAAATCCTTGTCCTTAAGTCTGGTTTGGGTACGCCCCACCTCTGTGTCAGGACAAGTATGTGTGTTGTTTATGCTTGCCATAGGGAACAGTTCAGCAAAGGAGACATTTTCACCTATCACGAGTAAAATTGGTGAGCAGCTGGCAGGATGCTATTATACCTCCGCTTCCTGCCGGCTCCCATATATCTTGGAAAGCCTGGATGCAGTTTACTTTATTTGTTGCAAGTCTGGCTACTGACTTAGCTGCAATGTAAATAAATGATATTTGCCTGACCAGTGTTTGTCATGAAGTATTAAGTACAAGGCTCTGCTAGGAGCTGAAATCTGGTGCTCTTCATTAACTCTTCGATGAGAGTAGAGTGCTAGCGGAGAAAAACAGATAAAATATTTAGAATCTACCCAACTAAGAGAAAACAAATTCTCCACCAGATTCTGGTGAAGACACTCTAGAAAAGCAGGGTTTGTTTATGCGTGGTCTTGATGAGGCACTTCGCTTCCATTGGAGTCCTCCTGGGGAATGCTGGAGCCCAAAGGAGTGTGTGGATCCAAATTTTACAAATCATCCCAGTTTCTGGGATGGGCAGGAGCGAGATGGTGACACTAAACATTTCTGACCTTTGCAAACAGAGGCAATTGAAA
This sequence comes from Grus americana, assembly GCF_028858705.1. Taxonomy (NCBI): domain Eukaryota; kingdom Metazoa; phylum Chordata; class Aves; order Gruiformes; family Gruidae; genus Grus; species Grus americana. The sequence continues at coordinate 3,244,506 of NC_072871.1, forward strand.
TCTAGCTGTGGAAACAGGGTAACATCTGAAACTCGGCCCTTCCTTTCAGTGAAACCTTTCCAAAGTGTTGCTAAATTTTATTTTGTTGAAGGTTTCAAAGAAAGCCGCACTGGCTACTGGATGATAGGCCTTTAGATATTGCAGGCAAACATGAAAAAGGGCTGGCACATTTCCTGTCAAAAGTATTTTGCTTTTTATTCAGCTGGTGAATATGAAATTATTTCAGTCTGGGGAGTTGGGAAGAATGCAGTGGAGCCCCCTGCTAAAGCAAACATAGACATTGACTGACTGATACGATGCTGTTGGAGGAACTAGGAAAACGGGCTGGAAAGGTCTTTCAACGTCATGTCCAGTCTGGTTCTGTAAGGCATCCATATCATAATGGCATTCATAAACACATCAAGATGGATTTTGAAATCAAGACTGAGTCCCACTACTTCTGTGAGGAGGCTGCTTTAAAACCTTATATCTGTGATGGTTAAAATCATTATTTCTGACCTTAGCATATTACTGTCCAGCTTATGGCCATTTATTAATGAAGATTTGAGAAAGGCTGCTGAACTTTATTTCATCAAGATTAAGTTCATGTGCCAGCAGCCTTTTTTTACCTAGCTCTCTCCCTAACATTTATGCTCATGAATGCCACTCCAGGTAAGATGCCACGATGTTATATTGCCAAATGACCTGCTGAGCTAGAGAATTGGACTAATATGAAAACAAACCCTTTTCCCCTGCCTTTTCATCTGAAACAGGTTTTTAACCCTCTCCTAAGATTTCCTAAAATTTAAGATTTTTTTCCTCATGTACTTTATCCATGTTTTCCTCATCTGTTTTTGGTCTGTTCCAGTCCATCCTTTCTGGAACATGAAGCATCCCTATCACATTCTTTTAGCTCTTGCTTTGCCAGACCAAACTCCCCCCCCAGTTCTGAGTCACTTGTTTGCACCCTTTCCTGGATTCATCTCCAGGAGCCCTCTGGGATGGGTAAATGCCTTTCTGCTGTAAAATGGTCTCTTGCTCAGTAAAGATCTTTTTGGATTTGAAATATTGCTAGAAAGGACAAAATTTTTCAAGACATCTTTTACAAAATCTAGCAGATTTTTCTAAGCTGTGCGTTTTATTAACTGGAATATTCCTTTGGCACCAAAGGTAGAGTTTTATGATGCTCTCTGCCAGCATCTTGGTTCTTGGGAAATTCTAGATTTTCATTGGCATGGATTTACTTCTAGAGCCTTTCCCTCTGTTAAATCAAGTTGGACTAGTTTATTTTCCTCTAGGCCTGAGGGATAATTGCTCTATCATTTGTAGTTTCAAATCTTATTTGTAATCCTTAAAATATCCTATGCATATCCTGTAGCTTCTTTGGATAAAGTGTTTTCTTTTTGATGTGTGGTGATTTTGGTTTGTTTTTCTTTTTAGAAACATATACTTTCTCAGTTTTTCTCTAAAATATTCCCTGCAATATTTGATTACTCATGCTAAGGTGGGCAACATGCTTCTAATATGGGCCTTTATTAACAAAGGCATACTGTTAACAAGGAGAAATTCCAAACACCAGAACACTTCTATATGGCAGAAGATTCCTTTGGTTTTTTGCCTGCACTTTGCATTTTCAGAGAAAGAAAATTTTCAGAGAAACAAAATTCTCCCCATTGCAGGAGAAGCCTCTCTATACCACTACATCTGTCACCTCCACTTGGGCCTGCGTGCAGGGAAGCTCTGCTCGCGAGAGGGAGAGGTGTCCATGGAAGGAACAGGGGAGAACAATGTGTTTCCATCTGCCCCTTCACCCCACTGCCATGGGTAGGTAGCAGACCACAGAGGGGCAGCAGGACCTGGTGGTATCAGACATATTTATGATGCTGTGGTATTACCAGCACCTAAGTGTTTGGTATGGCATACAGCCAGAATCCTGCTACTGCTGAGGCATCCTTTTATCACTGTGTAGTCTGTGCACCGTATTCCAGGGTCACAGGACTCGAGTTCCAAATAGTCATTAAGGCTCATGAGCAATCATCCCTGGGAGCCCCTTGGTTCCTGGCTAAATGGTGTGCTCTCATTGCTTAGTCTCTGCTCTAAGATTTGAGGACGTACTGTCTCGCTTGTTCTGATTCTGGCCTGCATTGGTTTGTGCAAATATTAACGTTGGCTTTTCCCTTTCTCAGCCTGCTTCCTCATATGGTAAGAGACCACATGTATGAATAATGTGACAAGCATTTCTTTTGGTGGGGTTGGAAAATGCAACTTTCCTAGAGTTAGATCCGGAATTGGCAAGAGTCACTGCTGCCACTCAGTTTTTGGATTTAGCAGGAGAAGCAGCAACCCATTTTCATTAGCAGGCATTGGGGGCAGACAAAAAGCCTGCTGAAGTCAACTGGCACCAGAGAATTGCATTGGAGAGTATTTACTTCAAAGTCACGAGGCACTCATGCTGCTGAACAAGACGTTCCCTCTGTGGGAAGAGTGACTGCCCGGCTGCTCTACAGCTGCGTGTGGTTCAGGCAGCCCCGGGGTGGCTCCTCGGAAGTGGCTCAGTGACATGGTTAACTGAGAGGAAGCACGTAAGCAGGAGTCTCCTGCTAAGCTGGGAGTCTAAAATTTGTTTGTGGATAATATCCTGACAAGAGGGGACTACCTTGGCCATACCAGTTAAAAACTTTGCTGGTAAAATGGAAACATGGTTGATTAATAAGCAAAAAAGAGCAAAAAGCATGTGAGTATTGTATTCAGGATTATGGAACAAATCTTGACATATTAACCGAAATCTAATTGCAGCCCTTTTTTTACAGAATGGTTAGAGCTTATTGAAAATAAAATTAAAGCAGCTTTGACTTTGGCCCAAACATAAAGCTGAAATACTGAAATAGCATGAAAAGACATTTTTCTTATAGTAATTTCTGACCACATGAAAATAAGGAAGTAATACAAATCTTTCAAGAAAACCTGACTTTATGAGATTTCCAGCATCATTTCCAGATTTAACAGATTTGGCTCAATGTTCAAGCTTCTTTAAGCTCATCCGAACCAAACACATTTCCTGAGATTTATGTCAGTGTGGGCTTTACTCTTTATATGAGTCTTATTGCAGATTTTTGAAAGCTCTGTTTACGGGTATATTTAGGGAAACTGCGCAAATCATTCAGCCTGAATCTCAAAAGCCTGGATTCTGCTTTCAGCAGCAAACCTGGGATCACTGACCAGATCAGTAAGAGTCTAACAAATTCTGGGCAAAGTTCTGTGGAAAGGGGGTCCAAGTTGGATTTTAATTTTGACTTTACTCAGTTTAGAGACAATATTGAGGCATGGGGTGTATGATTTCTTGCTGTCCCACAGGCTTCTTTGATTTTTACGCTGGCTGTCACTTCTATAAGGTATTTAGGTATCTAGTTGCTGTTGATTTTAAGCAGAGGTAAGGAAAACCTGCTGAGGTTAGCTCATTATGTTCTGAGCTGATGTCAGTAATGATTTCATGATAATGTCTGAATTGAAGCTCAGTGTTGCAGCATGTAGCTGCTGAGCCTGCTGGCACCATCCTACAAGAATGTCTGCAGTCTGTGTTATTGGTCTCTGCACAGAAGAGCTTATTTCAGCTCTTTCAGCCTATTTCAGATCCCAGCTGGTCAAGAAGGTTGTGAGGTGGTCTAGCATGTAGGAATAAGGTTAAGGGAACTCAAGCCTGAGTAAGATATCACCTCTCTGCTTCAGATCTGCATGCAGCAGGGATGATATCACTTTGATACACTAGAGTAGTGATGAAGATTGTGAAGTGCTTCCTTACCACTAGGATTAGTAGGACCATTTAAGGATTTTTGGACTGTTCTGAAGAAAAAGCTATTGAATTAAGGCCAGCTGTTACAGGGAGATTTTTTCATTTATTTGGCTATCAGCAATATGCAGGGTCAGAATCATGATGTTTTATCTAGGAAATCAAAATACTACTTTTAAAGTCTATTGCACTTTTAAGTATCTAAGCTCTCTCCAGATTCATTTGAATGTCAATACACTGAGGTTACACTATGCAATGGTGTCATTTACCTCCCTGAATCCGATGTTCAGCAGCCATTTCTATTTTTTTAGAGCAATTTTCTGGACTAACAAAGGAGATGAAAACATTACATTTTCTTATGACTACTGAACTTTCCTTGCTTTCTTCATGCTACTCTTTACAAGAGTCAGATGAAGTTGGACAGTGCATATTTTGTTTGTTTTGTAGGCAAAAAGATAAAATAACTGAAAGTCTCTAACAATTTAAACCAGCACATCCTTGCAAAGATGAAACTGTCCTAATTCAGGGAAAAAAGACTTTCAGCATAGTGCCCATCTTTCTAAAGGCAATAATGTTTACCAGATTGGTATTTTTGGCTTTTGTTTAACATTAAAAACAAAATAAGGTTTATAAAGGCGATTTGGCAAAGATGTTACCTGTAACAAAATCCAATCACTTTAGATATTTTTAGTATAATGAGATCCATGCTTTTTTCAAAAAGATCTTTGGACTCCCAATGGGGAGGATGTTTACAGCTCTGGATCTTCAAGATTTTAACTTGATTATTTGCAGGCAGCATAGTCTGCCTACTTATATAACAGAACAACAATTGTGTAATCACCACTGTTAAGTGAAAAGTCACATCATTTGAGTTTTGTTTAAGCTCTGCTGGTTCTTGTTTCTTAACGGGTTGCCATTTTCTTGTGTGCATCCTCAAGGACAGTGAATTTGATAATTTGAAACAGCATTTCATCTTTGTCTTTTCATGCTTTATAACTTTGTTATGGCTTTCAAAATCTCCCAAACTGCCGGGGAATTAGCTTCCAGTATTAGTTATCCAGATTAATTACACACTTCTGCATGGAACTAGTCTGGCCTTAATGGTTCAACAAGTTTTCCTAGTGAGCACATTTGCCCTTATGCCTGAACAGCCTCCCACAGATCAGTTTGCGGAGTTCAGCTTTTAATGGGCCACAGAGACATAGAGTGCTCTCAAGAACATGGTGGATGTAGCACAGAGGACTGGAAGGGTGGAGGATCAGAGGAAGCAGTCACAAGCAAATATATGTGCGTGCATGAAAGAAAATAGATTTCCTGGAGAAAAAAAAAACAACACTAAATGATGTTCCTGAGGAATTGGGAATATAATAGTGTCCACACCAGGATCAGAGGATTTGAACTGAGCTCATGGTTAAGCATTCAGACCCTGCAGAATTTTAATGCCCATCTTTTGTGCCATACCAGTTCCTATGTTCTATAAGCTGTTCTTTCAGACTGCAGGTCTTCTGGAAATAACAGGGAAAAAGCATCTTATTTGTCCTGGATAAGAAATTATATGAAATAAAATAACTAGATTTCCTGTAGTGTTCCATTTGACTGTTTGTAGTTGTGATAAAAGCCATTGTTTGGGAGATAAATTGAGAATGGCAGTAAACAAAAAGGCACATGAAATAAATTTTTTCTGGCTCATTTGTTGGAAAGGAGAAAACATGAGAGGCTTCGGTGTTTGGAATTCATGAGTATTTCTATTATCTACCCTGTCTCCTTTTTCCTTTCTCTCCTGGATCTAAGGTTCTCTTGTTGCTCTCCTGTTTCTTCATCATCCCCTTTTTTATGACTTCCACTGTACTCCTCATGGCCTGGAAGAGCTCCCTTGCCCCACTCCCCAGCTCCCCTGTTCAAGTGGCAGCAAGTCCTCTTGTTTTTTCTGCTCAGTCTTGTACTTTTAGTGGCCTTTCTGGCAGATTTGTTAGAACACATTTAAGATTAGGAAAGGATATGCTTAACTATATGAAGAGAGCTAAATAAGTATGGAAAACTGTCTTAATATGACTGTGGCACTGCAGTAGTTGCCCTGGGATGTCTGTTGATAGTGAATGAGAGCAGAGGTGATCTACTAGTACAGGCTTTGTCTCCTGTAAGATACAATTCCCTGTTTGAAGAGTTTGAAACGTCTGATCTTGGCTTTCTACCTAGAGACAGGTTTAGCCTGGGATAGCTAAAAGTGACACGGCACCTCAGCATGGTAGATGTACTGCATCCCACAAACAGATCCTTCCCTTTGCTGCAAGACTAGAACTGCATATTTTCCACAGTTACTCTGCCATTCTCCATGCGGCTGTTACATCTTGTTGAGTGATGATGATAACTATGTGCATGAGCAAGATGTCTATTCTTTAACCTCTGCTATAAGCTGGTTTTGATTTTGTTTAATATAAAGCAAGCAGAGGACAATGGATCATATTGTGCCTGATTAAATTTTCTGAGCAAATGGCTAAATGTCCCTTGTGTGCTATCTTAGCCAGGGTTACTTCACTATAACCACAAGAGAAAGCTGAATCAGCCAGCGGATTGAGCCACAGGTAGTGTCTGAATCCAGCTGCTGATGGGAAAGGCGTTTTTCCTCTCTTTCCAAGTCTTTTCTTGTAGCATAGTGTCCACTGGGATGGCTGTGGAGGCAGTATTACATTGCAAGGACATGTGTCTCATTCTCTGACAGTCTTCCATGACTTCATAATTTATACCATAATAAAGTGAAAATCATATGTTGCAGTTACGCTTCCAGGAGTGGGCAAGACAAACACAGCTGCTGCCCTGAGAGGCAGGACATCATCTCTGATTTCAGAAGCCATTTTGAAAAGGAAGAGGATTATTGAGTAGTGTTTATATGGAAAGAAGCAAAGTCACTGTCAAAATGAGGAAAAGCAATCTATAAGTTCAAAAATGCTAAACACAAATTCCTATTTGGTGTGTGTGTGTTTGAGAATGTTATCCCTCTGTTTCTAATGTCTGAGGAATGGTATTTAATGGAATGGGGCAGAGTCAAGCTGAGACACGGATTTAATTCCTTACTTCTGTAAACAAAACCACATTTCTTGCTGAACTTTGCATGATGAGAGGGAAGAGACGGGGACAGGAATTTAAGCATTACACTCTGTTTACAAAAAAAGGGAAGGAAAGTGTTCACAAAGGTGATACTATTTGCAGGCACTTCTGCCTTTGCCTGGGCACTAACGTAACCAATGTATATTTGCACTATTACACTTTGCTCATGGCATATGCATACCATACAGAAACAGCACAGAGGAGATTATCCATGGATCTAACTGTTTCCCCTTGGGTGTAGCCAAACTGCCAGTCACAAGGCAGATGCTGTCAAATACAGTAGCACATGCAAAAGTGGGACATGTGGGGAAAAAAAGTGGGAGCAGCGTGTGGTCAAAGACAGTGGTGACAAGGAGTGGCATTTGGTCACTTAACAAAGCTGGAACTCAGAATAGTTTCAGATTTGGCTTACCAATTGCTCTTGGAAAAGAGAGTCATGCCCCTGGAAATAAAAGGACGAATAATCAGCAACCTCAGACTCGAGAGAAGCCCAAAATTTGGTGTTTGACTGTTTGAGGACCTGTTGGATCCTCTTGTTCCATCAGCCTTGCCTTTTGTGGTTCCCCATAGTGTTAGCAGCCCAGGGGGACTGAAGACGCTGCCGTGCTTTGGTGTACCCAGGGTTGAATTCTTTACCAGCATCCTGCTCTACAAACTTTTGTTATATGACAGCATATATAGTCATGCATCTTCATGCATAGATTTGTGCCAAATATTCCAGTACATCATACACAGATACTAGGGAGCAAATGTAAGAGAACTCTTTTTATTATTGGACAGAGCTAGTGCCTTAAATTATACTTGGTGACTAAGAAACAAGGTGTTCAGATTTGATCAGTGCAGGTATGTAACCTATATCCTGACCAGACTCTTGACAGCTATTTTTATCAGGCCTGAGGGTATGGAAAATAGCTAGATTTTTAATGCTCGATAGTCTGCACTGATAGTCATTCTGTACCTAGATAACTTTCTTCTTTTTAACCCTTGACTAACTTCTGAATACAGACCCGTTTCACATCATGTCTTAGGAAGTTAGAAGGGCTCCTTGAGAACTGTGGAGTTTGAGCCATCTCAGGATTTCTTCAGTGCAGGGAACTTTCCATTATGGAGCTTGCTTGGCTGCTGTGTTCTCTCCAGATTTATTCCAGCTGCTTCCCACTTCTCAGCTGATGCAGGCTCTTGATATTTTCATAGTTAGGTAAAAGAAGCCAGAAAATCCTCATCCCTTTTGCCTCCCCTTTCCTCACAGAACTGACAGGAAAATAAGCACTAATATTTCATCTTTAGAATAAGAGGGGGACATGGTTTCCCTATGAAGTAGTGGAAACACTGACATCATGTTTGGAATGGCTTTTTTTCCCCTTTTCCCTTCTAATTGCACTGGGTTTTTAAAGCCAGGGAATAAAATCTTCCCCTCTGGAGTGGGAGAAGGTTCCTCATAGGCTGCTGTTTGTCTGGGCTTGGTGTGACTCACGCTGCTCCTTTTGCAGTTCATTGACAAATTACTAGAACTAGGAGCTGGGAACTTAGGCGGTAAAGGGAGAAAGCAAGGAGTGCAAGTCAATTGGTGAATGAAAATGAGGAGGAAATGTTATTTATGGGTAGTTCAGTGACTGGTTCCTTATTTCTGTATTATATTCTTTTTCTTTCCAGTGTAAAGGAAATGGCTCCTATAGAATGAATGACTCACTCATCAGATGTTGCCAGTGCTGTGGGTTTGACAGTTATTTATTATGTTAACCTTTTATCACAGCATGGTGCAAGTGCATGGTTCCAGATAAGACCACAGATGTAAAAGCAGAGGAGGGAAACAGCAGGGGGGTGGAAAAACCATCATTTGTGGTCAAGTATCAGTCCTGTGTGTCTACAAGAAGCAGCTTTTTGATGGCTGTTTGCGCTGACCTGAAATAGTATTGAGAGGTTTGTCCTCTGTAGCACTGAGTCCACACAACAGCACGGGCTGACTTTCATAGGGTTTTGGAGTTCTGTATCTTGAAAAAGCAGAGAAAACTCCACCAGGCACAGTGGCAAGCCAGGTACAACACTGTCAGCTCTCTCTGCTAAATGCTTTTCTTGCTGCAACACGGTCTGGTTGTGAAGGCATCTCCTTCCCAGCTCTGCAGAGCTCCTCACAGATCCCCAGAGGGTCCCTGACTCTTCACTGTGGAGAATTTTTAGCCTTGGGCTAACAGACGCAAGGGAAGGAGAGAAACAAAGGAGGAGACTGCAAGTAATGCAAGGAAGTGATCTTTCTAGTTCCCCTTCTTTCCTCTCTCTTTCTCTACTTGATACGAAATGATGTGAAATACAGGAAAGAACAGATAAATGGATCTAGATATGATGTCTGATCATTCAGTCTAGGAGGGAAGCCCAAAAGTCTCAAAAGGAGTCTGAGCTCAGCAAAGAAAGAAAATAGGACACTGTTCTCTTCAGGAAAAGACTTTAAATCCAGCTGATTTTGCTTTGTGTCTGTGTTGTGTGTTCTGAAACACTTGTGCTTGCAAGTAATACTTGAATTTTCACTGTTCTAAAATAGTTGTAGGCGGCATGTTTTAGACTCAGCAGTAACAAGACTAAGCCTAAGATGGTTAGTGTTAGACATTTGATGTTACACTATCCCAGTCAAATCAATCCCAATAAAACCTTCCAGCAGTGGCTAGAAACTGTTCTGCAAGATGAGCTGGCTGGCTCAGTAACACCTGAAATGCTGTAAGTACTATGAATACACTACTGGTACATCTGTGCTGCTAAATAAAGGGGGTCCAGGAACAAGGGAGGGCGATTAAGCAAGGACCCTTGCTTTTCCATGCTGCTTTGTTGTTAAGTCTCTCTTGGACTCTGTTTTGGACCACTTCAGCAAGCTCTAAGATAATTCTGCTTTACCGAGGGCTGGCTGTAAGCAGCGTGAGTATGAGCCAGTAAGCAAAATCTTATGTTAGAACTGGGTATTGATCCCTGGTCCTCCCTATTCAGCACTATAAATACAATCTCTGGGGTAACTTAAAATCCGTTGGCATATCGGTTGATGCAGGCTTTTTTACAGTTTTCTTGATGTCATCCCCACTTCTGAGATGCATAGACTGCAAGGTGCAGTACAAGACAAGACTGAGTCGAAGTTGGCAGTTCTTACTGCTATTCATATCATCTGGTACCTTAGGATGATCAGAATAACTCCATCTGATAAAAGTTTGGACACATTGTCAAGGTACAGTTGGACTGCTTTGCATTTAAACAGAACCTTCTGAGGATGAGTAGTCATCTACTCTCCAAAGAAACTAGAGTGACGCAGGAACCTGTAGTTTTAAAAATTAACTCAACTCAAAGTATCAACTCAAAGTTTGAAGTTCAGAGTTTGCCACCTCTCAGATATGCCACTGCTGCAGGATAGGGGAGAAATTCTCTGAAATGTATCAGGGAAATGATCAGACTTTAAATAAAAGCTATTAAAATGCTTTTAACCCAGATTATTGAATTTATTTGCTTTAGAGCATAAATGACTGCCATAACCTAACTATTAGAGCAACAACTGGGAGGAGGAGGAATATGCACAGCTGGGGGGGATCTAAGAGGGTCATAACCTCTTAAAACATTGTGAATACTTAGAAGATGAATGTATGGTGAACGTTTGTGCAAAGAAGGTACAAATGTTTCTTTTGGTGCTCTAGCCTTACTAAGTGACTTACACCATAATAAGAAAGGAGCGGAGCATGTAAGGGCAGTGCCATGGTTGGAGTTAAACATCCTACAGAAAACCACCCTTGGTAAATTTTTCTCAGCATGCTGTAGTCCTGTTAGTGTAATTTTACAGCTCAGATATCACACGTTGGAGTCATGCGCAGAACCAATCCCTTTGTTTTAGACAAAACAACTAGGAGACATGTAAGCGTTACACAGTTTTAATCCCTGTGTCCAATATATCCAAAGTTTGGGGTTGTTTTTCTTTGAGTTGATGAAATGGAAATTCAAATGTTACTTTGACAGTGCCATAGGAAAGTCTAGTGAGGGACTGTAAATAGAGTTGGAGCTGACATTTCAGCTTGGAAGTTAGGGGAAGGAATGAAATGAAGCAGCCAGCATGAATGCTCTCTTGAATCTTGAGGGAAAACTTAACATTTAAGAGAGTCTTTTTTCTACTGATACTGTAATTTGTAAAGCCACATCTGAAGTCCATTTGTTTTTGTACTCAAGATATCAATTCAAAACACACTTTTATCTAACACAAAACTACTTGCCATTCTCTTTTCTTACCCCATCTCTCTATTTCCTCCTTGTCTTTGAATTCTCTGCACTAAGTCCTGAATACAGGTTGTAAACAAAGCTATTTACCAGCCTAGAAAGATGAAAAGATTAGGTAACAAAGCCTGACATGCCAAACTTGGTGTCTGCAGTTGGGAGCATTCCTCACTGCTGTTTTGTGTGCTAACCTGGAGTTTTTAATTAAAATCTGATATAGTGGTCACTCACAGCAGCCCTGTTGTGCTAGGCAGTGTCACATATCCAGAAGCAGCATGGGCACTTGCTCTGCTTTTCAGGGCAGCATCCTGAACAGCCCCTGCAGAAGATGTTTGTTGTAAGAACCTGTAAAGCAAAGCACTCTGAGCAGAATGAAACACAGGACGCATGTCTGAGAAAATTCACTAGGACTGGAAAGTGGGAGAGTTGCCCGTGGATCTTTTCCTTTGCACTCCCTTTTACTTTAGTGTTATAAACAATCATTAATACTTTTAGGCTTGTGGTAGTTCTGGGAGATATTATCCTCATTTTGTGCATAAGATCTTGGACGATACATCTGTCCAGAGAGGTACTGTTTTATGCTGGGAAACATTTGATCAAGCCAGGCGAGCAAAGCAGTGCCTTTGGGAAGTTAGTAAAGCTGGCAGCCAAATAAAAGGCAATGTTATGTCATGTGTCTTTAGCAAATCACCTTGATTTTCTGGTCTTTGTTCTCTTGCAGCTTTGTGTTGCAGAGCACTGCGTGTGAGCCCTGCTTAGTGCTCGCTCCGAGTTGCTTCAGATTGCTATGACAAACTCACTGTGTACTCTTGCTTGTTTACTACATTCTTGTTCAGTTCTTCTTTTAATTCCTGTTATAATAAGCCTATTTTCAATGGAAAGTGCCATTTTTATGGCCAAACCTTTATAAGCCTCTTCTGCTCCTGCAGTCATGAAGCCAGTGTAATTTTGGTTGTATGACTGGGAGATTCAACTGCAGCATGGACAAATGTAATTAACCTAGCTGTAATCCACATAGGTAGTGGTATCCAAGGTAAAAACTGTAACAGCGACAGCCACAACATCCTACCTGGTACCCCAGGTATATACTCAACAACCGAAATCTATTTCACTGTGAGTTTTATTTATAGTCTGTCTCTGTGCTGTTGTCACCCTTGGTAGACGTACCCCTCAGAACAGCCTATGCTTCTTCTCGCAGCAGCATCTTGAACAGCCTCTGAAGATGGTGTTTATTGTGCTCTAGGTGGCAACATCTTCAACAAGTCCCAAAGGATCTGTTACCTGCTTAAACAATGACTAAAAATATTGTGCTCATTAGCTCGATCCCAACATGTCCTCTCTGCCAGGAATAAGCTTATCTATCAAAGCCATAAAGGAAGTGGATAATTTTTATCTGGCTATAGGATACCCAGATCATGCATTCTGCTGCCAGTTTTCCCTTTCTATTGGTGAATGCAAGTACATATAACTTTCCGGTTCCAAGGAAAAGGCAATGTAAAAAATTCTATTGACATGAGTGGAGCCAGGATTTCAGGTATTTTCACCTCATTTTCATTTATTAAACCCAGGTAGTATGTCAGGAGCTCCCTGAAGTCAGAGGAGCTGTGCTCATTTATGCTTGAGCGCAACTGATTCACATTTTCTGCTAGTTAAAACCCTCTGTAAAGTTTATGTGGAGATATTTCCTTACATTTTTTCCCCCTAGGCTATCTCCTTCTCATGCCATTTCTTATCCAACACTTTATCAACAATTTTTCTCTTCTGACTTTTTTCCCAGTAAGTTCAAAGCAGCCTTTATTCCCAAGCCTTCGTTCCAGTTACCATGACTTTTGGCCTTGCAACATAAGACTTTTTAGCCGTCATAATACATTTCCCATTTTTTATCAATGAAAATAAGGGTAGGCTCAATGTGTTGATGGGACTTTAAAAAATGCTATGATATAATTCCATATCTGAATGCTTCTGGCATACATACCTTTATTTCAGGTCATTCTAGGCTCTAAGATAACAAATAACTTCTTTCTCAGGGTGTTGTTACGCAATGGACTGATACATTTCATGACGGCTTCCACTTCCATTTTAATGATGTGTTGTAAGTCTTCCGGTATCAGAGAGTTCAGTGCTGTCCTAGCAGCTCATCTGTCATGGATATGTGAATTCAGCGAGGGCTTTGATCTTCTAGCTTATTTCAGCAAACAAAATTGTTACTGCAGCTTTCATGAAATAGAAGCACACTGAGCGCTCTCAGCCCAGTGCATAGTCATTTCACTGCTGCCTTAAGTATCCCAGTTTAAAGTAAAACATGTTCCACCTAGGGGTTTCTTTGGAGATGAGTGGGTTTATTTTTTTACACTCCTGGGACATGTTTCTGCCATCCCAGAAACAAGAAGTTTCCAGGTAAAGTCTTGGTAAAGTCTTTTAGAATACAGGAAGACTAGCATCACCTGGGAACAAGGCTGATTGATACAAAATAAACAAGACGTTAACAGGTCTCTGGCATCTAAGCTGTTATTCCCATTATGGAAGAGGATGATCTGTGTTGACCAGACAGACATAGCAAAGTCTTTATTTAATACTAAATTGGAACAATACATTTATGTTTGAAAACAGCAGCTGTCGGCTTTAGCAAACCTCTGTGGAAGGTTGTACCTGGAACCTGCACGTACAGAGTGAGACATTCAGCTGTAAAATGGTTACACCTGCGTTCTTCAGGAACAAATGCTGTAGGCTAGATGAAAGTGTCCTCTTTTCTCACTCTGACCTACAAGCCACCATAAAAATTATAATCTTTGATTTTTGAAGTCAAAACCCTCAAAATTCTCCCACTGTTGCCCACTATAGAGAAGACAAACCATAAAAAGTAAAAACAGTCTGTAGCATACTGGAAACTCTCTGCTGAGGTATCTGCACTGCACAGCGTAGTGCAAAGTACCGGCAATTGGGCTGGTTCTGATCAAGCTTGCCCAGAACCAGCAGCAGGTTTCGCCATGGCTTTCTTCCCAGTGCATTGCTCAGTCCCATACAGCAGCCCAGCTCCCAGTTCCTGACCCACCTGGTTTGTTGAGTTGGTTGGTTAATTGCAATAATATCTCATAAATGATGACTTTATCTTCACAAGTCTTGAGGACCTTGATACAGTTAACGGCCTTAACTATATGCATGGGGAGCACTGCTACAGAAAAACCTTAGGCTAACGGAATATAGAGTTGAGCTCTCACAGTACAATCAAGAGATTGTAGGAGGTTTACAGCTATCTGGCAGGAATAAATTAATAAGGCTGGTATTCAAAACCACACAGGCACCTGCATGAAGAAACTGTCCGTCCTTTGAAATCAGATTCTGCACACTTCTTGGGGGAAAAAGAAAAAAGAAAAGGAAAAACCCAAGAAACCAAAACAAACCAGCTGCTTATTTAAGCTGATCAAGTGGAAAAACTTTGAAGTTTGGCCTGTAGGAAGCATAAACCTAGCTGGATTCTTTCTGCACAAGAGAAAACTGAATGGAGACATACTAAGGATCATGAGAATACCTGCTCCGTCTGTGACCTGACTTGCTTTCTGCACACAAGGTGTTTTGAAGTGCCATAAATATAAGAAATATCTGACAAAATAGTCCTGTATGTAAAATAAAGCAAATCCTGGATGCGGGCTAATTCAAATGGGATATGTAAATTCTCAGGCATTTGCCGGAGAGCTGTGACACTATTTATTCAGCGTACTCTACTGGGAAATTCTGAGGATCTTGACAACATTTTTTTTTAATTAAAAAGTACTTTTCGGAAACTTCAGCCTCGCACATCTCACCACAGCTGACTATGGTTTGTGTATTCTCTCATATGAAAATAAATATCTTTCCAGAATCCAAAAGATTAACAACCTGAAATGAAGTTATATCAACAGTGAGCGTCATTCTGCTCGTTTGCCCTGGGGAAACATCAAAAGCTGATGAACTTAGCCTGGAGATTATAGATTTTCCTGTATCATACTCATAGCCATAGTATCCAAACGTATTAACCAACTTGACTAACATCTGTTGCATGGTGTTCTCTCATCCTTTTGTCTCTTCCTTCCAAAGTCAATTTTCACAATTTTCAGAGAACAAAACCCAAATTGTAGTCCTTTTAGTAGATTTTGCTTTAAGTAACTGTTTTGTAAATGAAAGCACAATAACAGCAAAACAGAACAGCAATGGCCAAAGCACGGCTCCTCTTCTCTATCTTTCCCTGTCCAATATTTCCTTCCTATTCCAGTTCATGCACAGAGTAGCAAAACTTAAAATATTCTTCCTTTGCTATCCCCTATGGAGCTGTGCTCGGAACCCAAGCAGGGGACTGATCGGGTTGAATCAATCATCTGCCTCGCAGCACAGGCATGACCACGGTTATTCTGAAATGTCCAGGGGGTGAAGAAGCAACAATAATGGTTATTGCCACTGGCCTCTCTCTCTCTTTAAACAATTTTCTTGTTTGGGATGATGAGAAAGATGGTTTTGTAATATCCCATATAGAGAAACAGCCTTCTGGCTACAGCTTGCGATCAGCGTCGAAGCACAAAGTCATTGTCCTTGTGCTATGCAAGTTTTGCACATTCAGAACTGTGTGGATTTCACTTCAGCTGTCCACATGCCCATGAAAGCTATTCACTGCCAGCACAAGCAGATTTATATTTAAGGTCTGACACTCTGCCTAAAAGACATGGATTTAAAATCCTTCTGTTACCAGCTGTTTGTTAAAGTATCGGTGATCTGAGGGCTTTAACAGGAGTTAGATCTGTGTATCTGAAGAAGTGTTTGCACCAGTGTCTGTTGGAGGTGAGGGCTAAATTAATTCATGGAATAGCCTGACTGAATTCAAGTCATACCAGAAATAAGGTGTCTTGGTTTTGACTTTGCTGGATGACTGAACAGATCAGAAGAATGTGGATGTTAATGTACCATAAGCTCAGGTCTGACTTTATGCCCTGCCTGATCCCCTCTGATCACTCTAAAAGTATCCTCACTACTTCACACCACAGCATAGCACGCATCTGTATGGGTACCAGTAACGATTATCACCACAGGCCAGCTTGCAGCAGAATAATTTACAATTATCATCCATTTGTCCTTATTTAGCATGAGCAAAAGAGATTCTGGCATCAGAATTAGTGTGCATGGCCCCATTCTCTGTCTAGGTCATAGCCCAGACATACCCAGCCTGCAGAGACCCCGAATGTTTCCCATATGCACGGTTTAGACTGCAGCTAGCGGATCTGACACTCGTGCTGTGGGTTGCTGAGTGGGGATTGCTGCAGAGTCTGATTCACCGTCTGCAGGCAATCTGTGGTTGAGTAACTGTATCTTGCTGCCGCCTGCCTTTCTGGCTGAAGTTGGTCTGGGAGTCCTTGTAGCACATTCACATGTCCTTTAGGGAAGATCTTCTTCAATATTGAAATAAACAGATGTCTTGGTGGTTTCTGATATCATAAGTATTCTTTCCTGTGAACTACCTATTATTAGTGGGTTCATATTTATTCAAAGAGTTCTTTTATTCTCCTCTCCTTTTTTCATCCCACATACATGCTGGTTTTCTAGCATCTATTTTACATGTGTAGAGAACATTGCTCTCCCTGTGGTTCTTGTCAATGCGTCAAGCTGCTCCTAATGGGATTTCAGGGTCATCATGTGAGTCTGGGATGCATCTTCTGGGGTATATGCTAGTCATATGTCTCTATTAAGAGCTCTGTTGACAGCTACAGGCTGTTGGATATTCTGAGTGCACTTTTAGGCATGAACATATGCCACCAATGTAAATATAAGGTTAGATTCCAAGTTGCCATGAAACAGAGGTATCAGAAACTGTTCCTTGCAGGCACTCCAGGCGAGAAACTTGCTGGTGGCAGAATCTTTCCTTCTGGGCAGTTGTTTAAATGGAGGAAGAAATTAGGGATGGGGTGAGGACAAACAGATGAACTAGGAATGGAGTGAGAATGGTGCATGACCATACTCTCCCTAAGCTCTCACAACTGAAAATTGGGTGAGGATCTGGTTTTTTGTATGATTAGAATACTGTTTGAACAAGCTCCTCTAGGAAGCACCATGGGATTGTGACACAGGGGCTGGACACAAGCACAGAGTCTTGTCTATTGATTTGCGGTCCCGAAAACCTTGCTATACTACCTGACTGTAGATTCAGGATACAGCCTGTATGAGTGTAAGCTCCTGGATTTTGGGCCTATTCTTCCTTCCTAAGAGATCATGGGCAGCTTGCTTGTCCAGACGCCAAAGGACACAGGCTGGCTACATTCATACAGTACAGCTGCGTTTTCTGCTGTGTGCGTGTGACTGTTAACACAGTTATTAGGTTTTGCATGCTTTTTTTTGTTTTTCAGTTTAAGATGCTGGAAGTAGTGCAAGAACTTTGTTATAGCGCATCAAAATGATGTTTTCATAGTATGAACATAAAGACGCTCCATGCCTTGGGATGTGCCATGAACGCACTTGAGGGTGCAAAGTCTCCTGGAGCAGTGTAAGGTAAGGAAACTGGCGTAGTGCACTCTTGCCTACATTACCTAATAAGCCCTGGAACTTGTTTTTTTGCAGAACTGAGTCTGGGTGTTGCCCTGAAGACTGCTAGCTGGCACAGAACACGATTGTGCATGGGAGACAGCTAACAGTTGCATGGTTTTGACTGCAACCACCAGTGCTCGAGCCCCTGAACCTGCCCTGTTCCATTTAACAGTACAGCCACAACCTGTGTGACCACGGGGGGGGGTTTCCTGAGGCCAGAGTTACACTGTGCGTTGGAGCACACTTTAGGTTTATGAGCTGAAGACACATGCTGGCTATCTAAATGGCATAGTGCAGTGGCATGCAGAGATACTAGCCCTGAGCTTAGTCAGAGGTTACCAAGCTAGTATAGCATTCTACGTGTGTTACTTTCCTTTCCTTCACCAGCGCTGACTGACACAGCTCTTCTAAGCTAACCAGTATGTTTGCTTGGGAAGGATGCGTTGTATTGTATAGAAAAATATACTCGTTAGCACTGTGCTAAATTCCTTCTCTCTTTCATACTTTCTGAAAACTTCTCTTGTGTACTTTGCTGTGACCTTTCTCTAGCAAGTCACCTTATTCCCATCTCTCTCCAGCCATATTTTTCCCTAGACCATTCTGCTTTCCAGTACATGTTTCCAGTCACCATTTTCTCAACTTTGCTGGCCCTGATCTCTGCTCGTAGCCAGCCCACCCACTTACAAATGCAACTGCCTTTGGGAGTACCTGCCGCCCTCACTGAGTAGCTTCCTTGCAGACAGACAGTCCTCTGGGAAGCATCAGTAAGCCTCTCAAAACGTTGGGAGGAATATCAAATTCTCATGCTATGAAATAGCCTCCTACTAGAAGGAGAAATAAACACTTCTCTTACAGGCAGTGAATTCATTATTTTTGCCTGCTAGGGGTTCCTTCTACTGATACCTGCCTCTGGGACACAAAAATAATTAGTTTAACTTGATATGGTATTTTCTAGTCTTGTATTTTCAGGGCAGTGAACAAGTTGGCATTTATCCAGGCAACCTCCCCATAGCAGTACATTGTTTTGTTACAGTTCTCTTGAATGCAGTATCTGCACATTTGTTCACATATTAGATTATAGTAAGGTTAAAAATATTCCTTTAACCTCGTTTCAGTCAGGACTCAGAAGAATAGTCTGATTTATCTGCTTCATGGGTGGTACTTCAGGCAGTTAATTAAACCAAGCATAAACTACATTATTTACCTTGACTGTCTCTTTATGTCTGCCAATAACCTTTAAAGTTTCAAATTGAAATTGGACAGAGAAATGGAAGAATGTGCTCAGTGGTTTATTATCCTCTAATAGGACATTCCATTGGTTCACAAATTCATAGTGCTCCTGATTCTCTGTCTTCTTCCACTACTTTTAGGCCAGAAATTAACCTGCTTTGTGTCACAGAACTGGAGAGGAACAGGCACGGGCAGTGCCACAACCTTCCACAGTGGTACCCCAGGTCAGTGCAGGTAGTCTGTGCTTCCTGGGGCAGCGGAATGTTGCCAGGTTTGTACCTCAATAGAGAATCTTTTTCCAGTCCTAAACCTAACAATCCTGGATATATGATCAAGAATACAACTGTTATGTTAAAACAAATAGTAAATACAGAGTACCAACCTTGACAACTGCTCTACTCTGACCAGCTGGAAACAGCTAGAAGTAGCGCATCTGTGATTTAGCAAAAGGAAACAAAACTGTGCCTGAGCTGCTAGATGTCAGGAGCATGCAGAGGTCATGCAAGCAGCAGCAGCCTGAAAGCAATTTAGAAAACTTGTGTGAATTTCTCCTCACATTTTGCATGTATCAGCATTAGGGAAAGTAGCAGCTCTGTAAATAGGCAGTACCTTTTCCTTATAGTGAAGTGCAAGATAAGTATTTGTGAGAGTGTCTTTTTTACATGGTCATAATGTCAAGTTGAGAACTACTGATGTAATAGGAACTGAACTGGAACTCTGATCTGTAAGTATGAAAGTTTCCTTTAGAATTCATCTTGTGAAAGAGTAGTCCCTGTGAGTCTCATCCAGATTTAACCCTCCAGAAAAAAGCTGGAGGATGCAGATTTCTTCCTGCATGACTTGATGCTGTAAATCCAGGCTGCTAGGTGTCTACCTCTGATTGTTTAGCCTCAGGGGGAGACTGCAAATTTGCATTCCTTAAAAAATTGCCCTCAATCTTGTGCAGCTAAGGAGCCCTCATCTTTCTGACAAGTTTGCTTCACATCTTTAGAAAAGGCAACTTTGCCAGCGTAGCTCTCAGAAGTTCCAGCAGTCAGTAGCAATGTTTTAAAGTGGATAATAAAAAGGTCAAGCTCCATTTCTTTTAATCCCTAAGATTGGACTTAGAAATGAGTAGGAGATATTCCATTTCACTAGAACAAAGAAAATAGTTGAAGTGGATGGATGCTAGACTGCAACCCAAGAGGACAGTGTTAAACTTCTGGTTCAGACAGTGACTTCTTGTGCGACCCTGGCTAAGCAGCTTCAGAACAGGGATATCCTTTGTGATTATTCACCGAGTAGGTGAATACTTCTCTCCCTGACAAAAGTGCTTTGGGAAGAGAAATGTGGTGTTTTAGGGGTACGTGGACCATCTTTTGCTCCTGGAATCCAGTGGTGAAATAACTATTCTTTATTTGAAATAACTATTCTTTATTTAAAATAACGGTAAAAAGCAGTAAAGTTCATTGTGGAAAGGAAAAATTTTGCTGTAACAATAGTAACAGTCTCCTAAGTGACAGGCAGTATGGCAGTCTGGTCAGAAAGACCTAGCAAGGATTGTATCTAGACTGTACAGTAAGCACCATTTGATCCACTTCTGAGAAACCTTCAAAAAAACTTCTAGTTAGATTTGATATGTTGAGCATGGCCCCAAACCCAAGGCATCTCTGTACAACTGCTGACTTCATTATTTGGCATCCTCTGGTGTCTGACTGCAGAGGCCTTTCTCCCAGAAGAAGTAAACTGGGTGCCTTGGCTCGTGCTCTTTTCCACCCATGAGACTGCTGACTCCTTGTCTTAGCTATCACTTGCAACTATCTCAGTGTCTCAGTATGTTCAAAAGGAGGGGAGAATTAAAGGGAGACAGAGCAGGGGGAGGAAATCCATTTCAATTTAGACACCATCTGGGCACCACAAATTCTATCAGAAAAAGACCCAAAGTAAGATCCAGGAGAAGGGAGCCTTCTCACTGAAATAAACAGTTGAATATCCATTTGGAGTGTGTCATTTTAACTGAAGAGCCTTTCGGATTGCTCTGCACTTAAAGCTTGCCAAGGCCATGGGTGAAAGGGCAGCTTGGGGAAAGGATTGTTTGAGTTTTGCTTGCTAATAGCACTTCAGAAGTAATGGGTTGTGAATGATGCATAAGGATTCACAAGGCCTGTGGACCATCCGTCATCTGATACCTAGAGTCTTCATGTGTGCAAGGTCAGGTTAACGTGGAGCCAAGATGAAATTGTAAAACTGCTGAACATGCCTTAGTGTCCCAAAAAACTTCTCTGGGTTAACAAAGTGCTCTTTTGAAGGCACCTAAAAGTCTGACTGGAACTTGAGTTATAACAAAAGAACTGGCCTGTGGTTGAGGTGCTTATAAACCATCACGTATTATCAGGTATTGCAGAATAGATTTTTAAAGTTTAAGTATAATACTTCACTATGTTTTTATTAATCCTCTTTTCTAGGCTTTTAAATATAAACCCAACATATTAAATGAATCCAGAACAGCACTTGACATTTTAAAAAGTTGATTGACCTAACACGTTGGGGCTTTTTCAGACTGCAAGTTCAAAAAATTAATTAGCATTTGTACTTTTCATTCTGATTTTCAATAGGAAGAGCATGTGATTTATTTAATATTTTGAACAAACAGTAAGGAGAGATCGGGGCAGAAAGACAGGGCACCATTTCCCATTCATTTCTGGAAAACAGAGAAATAATCAGACAGGTCTTCTCTGGCAGCAAAGCTCATTGAAGAACTTTCAAATTGCGTACTGCAGTTTCCTTGCCTTTGGTAACACTGAGGCAACTGTTCACACATGGTTCTGAACAAGAGTGCTGAAGTGATCTCATCTAAAAATAACTTATTTTTGTTTAAGGAGTTTTTTAGCCAGGTCACTGTGGCTTCAGAAGGCGTACAGACAGACACAAAGGGAACGGGACGGGGGCAGCAGCAGTGAGCAGCCAGGGTGTACATGAGACCTTCCTAAACTGTCCAGAAAAAACACATCATCAGACAACATTGTAACCTTATAATTCTTAGGCAACTCTGAGCAAGTGATTTTTCAGAAATTTGTGACACAGTGGACTACATTTTGTGTTTGCAATGGTGACATCTTCATTTTCCTTATCCTGGGAAGTTCTGCCTTTAATACTGACATAGGTTGGAGGGGTATGTTCAGCTAGATTTCCAGTGTAAAAACTGAGGATGGGATTATGATTTCTTTATACATGTTCAGTAGTACTTGATTAACCATTAAACCATTCCCTTGAAAAGAAGAAATATATTCATGGAGTGCTGCAGCGTAAAGGAAGAGTATCAGCTTGTCCCAGAGGGTAGGGGATCACAAGGAACAGTCATCTTCAGATAATCTGCTTTGTGAGCCCTGGTTACAAATGTCCTGTCCTTGTGGTCTGTTTTGTTTTAGGAATCAGCTTTAAAACATCTAAATATTAATTTTGGAGTTTTTTAAGAATACAAAATGTTAATGAAGTATTTTGTTCCAGAGGGAAATCCATGAGTGTATTACAGCACGGGTAACATCCTAGACAAGTTATCTGCGAGAATGGAAAAACATAGTGGGAATACTCACTGGTTAAGAATGCTGCTGCTGTCATTTCACATAATTTGTTAATGTTCAGTGTCCTCAAAAAAGCATAAGGGAATAAGGGCCCTAAATTCCATGAAGATACTCTGGGACTTGGTTACGCTACTTCCATGGGCTGTTTTGTAAACAAAGCCCATTACAGTCACCTTTGCTCTCCAGCACGTACGCACGGCCTTCTCTTGTCACTGCTGAGGAAACATGATCTTGTACAGATGTGGATACTTGACTTCTGCTCTGCCATAGCGTGAAAGCTTGTTGTGTTCCATTTAGTATATGAATTGCATAGTAACGTGTTATCAATATGCTAACCCCACAAGAATTTTAAGTTATTCTTCACACAAGCTGAGAGAAGCTATACTGTGGTGCACCTTTTACATTACTGAACCTCACTTACTTTCTTCCACTGCTCTGCACAAAAGCAATGCTGTAACAAAAGCGATGCTGTAGCAAAAGCAGGCAGGCTGCCTCGGAGTCACTGACCATGGGAGACTCTTGCTTGTGAGGCAGACTGTAACCTGCTTACTCAGCAGTGCTACAGCTGATACTCAGCGTCTTGAACTAAGATATCCTAGTTAGGCCTGGGTTGCCTCAAAGGCTGCAGGCAGCCCAGCGGTCTGCAGCTGTGCTCAAATCACTTGAGCCCTCGAGCCCAGGGAGCAAAGTGTCAGGCCACCGACACTGAGGCTATTCCCTGCAGAGATCAGCTAGTGTCTACTTTTGGCCCCTCTTAGCTCTCAATGCAATATCTACCCACCAGTTTGAAAAGGTCTCACCCAAGCAGTGTCCCCTCCACAAGCACTGTGGACTACCATAGCAAAGAAAAAGAAAAGAAAATAGAGAAATAAAGAGGAAGAAATATGCATGTGAATTGTGAGGGTGTGAGAGCCCTGAGGGCACTAAGAGCCTTAACGGCCCTGACCAGCCTCACCTGAGGCCTCCACCCTGCCCATGGGCTCAGGAGGTGATTTAAGCTCAGTCCTGGGACTTTGCTCCTAGTTGCTGGTCTCTAGTTCAGCTGTGCTGAGCCATGGACCTCATTGATCTGGACCCTGACCTATGGATTGACTTCTTGGCTTGGCATCAAATCTGTGTTGTCACTATGGACCTGTCTGTGATCACTGGGCTGTGTCTGACCCTGTTTGCCATCGCTGAACCTAATCCTGACTTGTCGACTTTGTAACTGCTTCTGGCTTGGCCTTGCACCTGATTCATCACTATGAATCTGTCTGGTGATGGGACTCTTGGTTGAACCTGGCCACCAGCCCCTGGCCTGTCCTGCTCACCTTGCTCAGGGGCTGGTGAGGCTACTGCTCTGCTGGCCTCCAGATCACTCCTGGCTCCCTGTCCCTTTGGAAGCAGCTGATGCTACTGTGCCGTGACAGAAGGGACTATAAAAGCATTTGGATATCATGGCAGCATGCCCACAAGCATGGTGGACACAAGCTTATGAAAGAATCTCCATTATGAGTTTGCTTGCAGTAGCAGGAAACCAGCCTTGATGACCCAGGTGATTCCTCCCAGTTGCATATTGCTAAAATGCATGTGAACAGGATGCAGATGTATTGAAGGTAAATTCTGAATGACCTACTGAATGAAATGAGGGAACTAACTATACTGCACTTATTACTGAGAAATACACCTTTAAAAGTGTGTGCTTGATAAATTCTTCTTGTAAGATTATGACGTATTTGGGAACAACTTTTTGAGTTTGCTTAGAAAGCAAAAACTCTGGAGAGTGGATTGGTGAGAGCTGTTTTTACTGTTAGAATTATTCTGGTTCCTAAGCTGATTAAATTAGACTTTGGATAATGTGTGTCATGTCTCAACACTGTGAGGATGAAGTGTTTCAGGAGCCAGAGCAGATTTTAGTTACATCATAAGAACTCTGGTTACACTTTAAAGGCAGCTTACCTCTGCCTCTTGCTAGTTGTTTCTGCCAGCTGTGTCCTCTTAAATCAGTTCTGTTGGTAGTATCATGACCCAAGTTCCAGAAGGGGCTGGGGAATGCAGAATTAAGTGCTACTGTTCTGTACATACACTGCATGGAAAGGCTTTAAGCTTCAGAATTGAGGAGGGGGGAAAAAAAGATCTGAGCAGGGAGCTATCTTCTCCAGTAAGTCAAGAAACACTGGGGACAGGCTGTAGTTTACATCTCATTCCCTTCAATATTCTAAAAGAAAGTCTTTTCCAGTGAAAATGAGCTGTTACTCTTTTTGTTCTCTTCTTGAATGAAAGTGTCCTCAGAGTAGACAATGTAATCAAGATCTGATTTCCTTCTCTTGCTGCAAGGCAACAGCTCATCCTCACCCCCACATTTGTGTAATCGAAGAACTGTAAATGTTGTCTGTGAAGTGGAAAACCTTCAGGCAGAAGGAAAGTAAGAATTCCTTGCCCCTCCGCTGTAGAGTAGCCTCCTGTTTTAGGCACTGTCCTAAGGAGCAAGAGCTCTGATGTTCAGGCTGCTAAAGTGGAGAACTGAAATTTGGGAACAGAAGCGAGATTAAAGTCATTAAGTTTTCTCCTTTTGGTACAGAACAGATCAAGTCATTATTTAGCATGCAAGAAGGAATGAGACAAACAATAGATTAGAAACTAAAACCCATGATGTGTTGCCTTTCCCCAAAAAAGAATAATTATTTTAGATAAGGTGCTTGGCAGAAAGATCATGCATGGTCTAATCTAGGAAGCATGTCATTATTTAGCCTCAGTTATCTCCCAAATACTGTTCAAAAATTCTAGCCTCCTAGTAAATTAGGAATAAAGACCAGTTAGCCCAGTGGTGAAGGTCACTTTGTGATATGCAGTTGGCCTGTGCATGAGTCACAGGATTTTCTGTGAAAGAAATCCATTTCTGCGAAACAGATTTTTATACAGAATGGATTGTTTTTGCCAAACTGGACTGGTTTGCAAAATCACAACCAAAATAAAAAGAAAAATCCTGGAATTATGGGCCTACGCCTATTTCTGTATGAATATTTTGCACATACTTAATATGGACGTGTATCTGCTTAGAAAATGGAGCAAAACCAACAGCTCGTTTCAAATAGGCCACCAAAGAATTGTTGGCTCACTTCAACGTTCATGTTGTTTGCCTGTAGCAAATTCACTAAGAACATGCCTCATTTTGTTAATACTTCTGTTTTCATGTGTGTACAGAGCTCTCTAGTTGGACAGGAAGATTCTTATAAGGCCAAATTAAGATACTGCTATTTTGTGATAAAGTTGAGGTCTGATTTTCACTTGCAGTGAGAAGAGACTTTCAGACCCGTCTGATCCAGTAGTGTATCACGTGCCCTTTGAATTTGCCTTTCCTGTCACAAGGCAAGTACAAAACTCACTTATTGTTTTTTGAGGCCTGATTCTCTGCTTAAACTGGTGTAAGTTAGTGATTTCACTAGGATTATTCCTGATTTGTCTTGCTGTTTTTGGGGGGAGAATCAAGGTGGTTGATATTTAGGTAGCTAAACGCAGGCACATGGAGGGAGAAGAAAGAGGCATGAGTACACACTTACACAAATGTGGAAGCCAATACTTGCGAACAGACCACATAGCACTTACCTCACCTGTCAGTACATTGAAATTCCTATCAGTGAGAACAAACCCTAAAATGAGATTGTAATACTTCCCTATTTTTGAAATCTTTTATCCAAGAAATGCAAAGCTGAAGGAATTCTTTGCTGGAAGACTCATAATCCCTAGAGTGGTTTGCATTGTGTGTGTTTCCCCAAAATTGTTTTCATATGAGTATTGGAATGCTTTGCAAAATCTTTCTGTTTGCCTTTGGGGATGTTCCAAAACTCTTCCAGAAAGTCTAAAGTTTCAGGGATTTTCTGGGATTATTTGACTTCAACTGGAACGTGCCTCACTTTATTCCAGACACAAGAGAAATCAAGTCAGCATGTTTCTCCGGAAGCTGAGCCTGTGTATATAAACACAGCACTTCCACTGGTAACTCTCTGTTGTAGAAGGTTGTAAGTGTGTAGTTGTGCACAAGAGAGGCTCCTCTGTCACTCAGGTTAGCAGATCATTATCATGATATGGAAAAATTAATAAAGCACAAGAAAATGAGTTTATAGGGTGAAGAAATTTCATCTAAAGGGAGGCAGTTCACTGGCCAGTTGTTTTCCTGCAAACAAGTATGTCCTTGTCAGAGTTGGGTTACAAAATGGAAATAAAGTGGAAAAGGGAGAAACGCGTGGGTGGACTAGCAATAGAAAATTTCGGAGCTCATGAAGGACGATGTATGTGACTGTTGAGGAAAACATGTTCTTGACTGCCAAGAGCCAGCTGGGAAACAGGCTTCCATGGGAGATGACGTGAATCCAGCGTCTTTAAGCAATGTGACAAAACTGTTGTTTTATGAAACTCTTCCTCTATAACAAGATGACATTAGTGATGAGGCCCAATGAATAAGCAGGGAGAAGGGGATGTGTTTTCATGTAAAACTGAATGTTCTAGAGAAAAGTTTTCCTTTGAGGGAGACACATCAGCAAGGGCTGTAAATATCTAAAGAGGTTTCTTCAGCTGTAACCTGCCGAAATATTCATTAAATATTCAGCCAGAAGTTCTTGATATATTTCATTTAAAAATGAATACTCTTCAAGATGAAAGCAGCTAAAATTCTTTTAAAAAGTATCTTATTTCTCCATTGAAAAATTGTAAGCAACCCTGCACAAAAAATCTCACTCATACTTGTACACTGCACAAAGAATTGAAATTCATCAAGCAGGCATTAAAAGTGATCAACACAAGCAGAGAAATACCAAAGTTTATTATCTCCTCAGTGCAAATGTATGTGGCCCTAATTGACTAAAGAGCTCTCTAATGCTATGCAGATTGCTTGAATGGTGCAGTGGGAAACATCTTAAAAATTGTTAAACAGGGAAGTAGCTAGGACAAATTATAAAAGTTTAATAAAAAGTTTTTGCAGTCATGTATTAAAAAATGGCAATTGGAACCTTCTGAAAGAGATGGAAGTCTGTAAAATCTTGCTACTGCAGGATTCTCTGGTTTCAAGAAAAATGGGGAAAGGAAATACAGATAGTAAGAAGACAAATCCTCTCTTTCTTTAGCAACGGATTATGTTACAAGACAAATTTTGGCAGCCTATTCATATTTCACCTGAATGGCTGAAGTTTTCACTGCTTTATCCTAAAATAAATGTAAAAGTACTTCAAAGCTTCAGTACTTCTATCTGAGCTGTATGTATTATTTTTTCTTTTATCATACAATGAACTACCCGGTAAGCTTCTGTCTTTCTAGCTTTGGTGGTTATGAAGGTCACTGAAAAGGTATCTATTGCAATTTTGCAGTCATCTGGAAATCTAAGCATGTCAGATTTTCTGGGTGCCTGTAGCAATTGCTTGGTATACATGCAATAACTGAGTCAATCAAGGGTCTTTCTCCCTGTCCTAGAATATTATATAGGGGGCTTGCAGATACAGTAAGACTTAACAAGATTTTTAGGGTTACCTTTGTGGGGTACTGCATTCTTCTGGTAGTCACCTGTATGGGGGTTTAGCTACCACAAGCTGTGTCATACATTCTTTTAGGTTGTTATACTTAAAACTTTGAAAGAGCCATGATGCCAGAAAGTAGTAAACTCAGAGTGGTTCCTAACAGGATAGCTGTTCATTTGCAGTCTAATTGTTAACAGACAGTGATGAACTACTATCAAAATGTAACACTTTGATTATTGATTTCAAGAGGACACTGCGGACCTTGATCTTTTGACATTTTGCAGATTACATTCTGAATGGCTGATATGAGGAAGGGCTTTGATATTATCCAAAGTTGATGCCAATTGCTTAATGCACAGCTGTAGCTGAGCTGTATGTCAGTTCACAAAGCCAGTATGGAAGAAGACTTCATTATGAATTAATACACTTTTTGAGGACATATAGATACATGTCAGATGTCTTTGAAAGGAAACCTAAAATATGATTAAGGAGGACTCATTTGGAAATATTCTGCTGTATTATGGGTCCTGATCAGCAGACCCCTTGATTTCACTCTCACAAGGATGATATTTTCTGGTCTGGAAAATTTAGATAAACCAGGAATAGCCTATCCTGCAGAGAAGGGACAGATAACCACTAAGAGCCAACTACTAATCTTTGTCAGCAGTAGCGCTCCCAGTGACATTAATGGTAACTGCATACTGCAGCAGGGACAGAGAGTCTGCTTTCCACACAAAACTTCAGCTGCAGCCTGTGAGAATTTCACCAGCCCTGAAATTTTTCCTGAAACAAGGGGAGTGGGACGTAGCTTGCTGCATGTTCTTGTTAGACATACTAGTCTTCTCAAGATGAAACCAAAGATACGAGGAAAACAAATCAAGGAACTTTTGTTTGTCTTACTGAATCAGTTGCACAAGGTCTGGCACAAGTAAGCGTTTACTGAAGGTTATTTTGCCAAGTTAAAATCCTCTTCTTAGATGCACCGTGTTTCCAGTGTCTTTCAGAGGGGATTCCTTCCTGCCAATCTTTTTTATAATATTTACTCAGGGGAAGCAGTGTGTTTTCCACAGAGTGATCCAAATTCGCTGCTTGCATAAATCCACGGAAGTCAGTGAAATTATGTTGCTCACAAAGAAAATGGTCTCTTCATTCTGTGCAAGGCTGAGAGAAAATTGCGTCCAAGTAGGAGAGTGTATGAGATCAGGATGTGACCACTAAAGATAGAGTCTACTTCACAGGCTTGCCCATTTTTTTTACTTCCTAAATTTCTTTCTTAGCACCATCTACCATATTATTAATCATGTTGTCTTACTACATCTCCATTTGCTCCTTATTAGTTAATATTTACCTCGTGCTATGTCTCTCTGAAGGGTGGAAAGGGGGTTTTCATATATGTGGCTATCCTTCTGATTGTTCTATTCACAGTTCAAGATTTGGATTAATTGAAGGCACGTATAAGGCCTGCAGGGATTCTGCAAACATGTCTGAGGGGAGAAATATGGCAGCTAAGCTGGCTGGCCTTTCTTGAAGTCCTTCCAAACCAGTATTGGATATTTCTGAAATGCTATATTTTTCAGTCTTTCAAACTAAAAATGTGTAGCCTTTGGAACCAGTAAGTAGACGACTTCACATTGGCAACAACTGTGAAGATCCGATGCCTACTGTAGTGAAGTTGCAGCTCTTTTTGAAAGTCAGTTGTTTAAATTACCAGTAACAGATAATCAAGATGATGCAGATCCTAGTTAAAGTGGCACCTTTACTTACCTTCCCAGATCCATCTTCTGAACCAAGGCTTTGCACTGTCATCTATCAGTTGCCTTTAACTAAAATATTTTTTGGCTTCTGAACCGTAGCTATTCACAGATAACCCAGGTTAATTTAGTCATTCAGACAACCACCCCTTTCCAAACAGTGCTGACATCCCACTTGGGCCTCCTACTGCAGAGGTGCTGACACCTGAGCAAATAAAAGTAGGTCACTCAGCTGTCACAAGCATGAGAAAATAACTCTGCCAGCATAGAAAATGAGTATGTTTGCATTTGGGTTTTATACTTTATTTTTGTATACAAAGCAACAAATAAAAAAACAATTAGCAAGTAATGTGACCAACAAACTTCTTGAGCTTCACTTAATATTTTAATGAGCTTTCTTAACTCTGAGTACGAGAGAAAGCAAAGATGTGTTTTCCCTAGATCTTTAGAGAAAACACAGAGTACTTAAAATGGAAAGTACCAATATAGGAATTGTTCCCTGCAGCCCACTTAAGAATTGCTTGCACTGACATCATGGAAGTGGTCTGGGGATGCAGTGATCTGAGGTCAGAAGGGCTGATTTTGGTAAGGAAGTGTTTTGGAATTCTGCTTTTGGAAAGCTAACTAGAGCTGGCTAAGTATTAACAGCAATTTTAAGTCAGTGTTATCAGAAATAATTAGAATTAATATGCTTGTCTTCATGCCATTGCCTTATCTCTTACTGATGTTTATTTCAGATGATGTGCATGAATCTGTGGAAGGCTAGAATTTAAGTGATTAGTCAAACATTTACTAAACAGAAAATTGGATATAAATGTAGCATGAAGGCATGCCAGGAGAACATGCATTGTGTGGACACGTGGATTGTTTTGGCTCTGTGTTGCTACAGATCTGTATTTCAGACACCGAAAAGCTTAAGGGTCCTTAAATTTGATTCAGCTTTTTATAGCCTGCATGACAAGGTGTCAGTCTAGGTTCCGGATTCGCCAGAAATGGAGGAGAGATAAATACCCTCTCTGACTGTGACTGCATATTAAGCCCTTATGTGTCCTAACCACTGAGGTTACAGTCTCTGCAGAGTGATAGGAAATGTGGGCTTGACGATCTCCAGGCACTGCACTGAGCTGTTTTACATCTTGGACTTCTCTGACCATTGTCTAGAAACAATCACATATTCTGTGCTTCAAAAACATCCATGACAGGGTTCCCTGCCTTGTTTTGTCCTGGATGGAGAGGCTTTCCAAAGATGGTTACCACTCTGAACCCTGAAGAGAGGAATAATGTCTTGTGATACTGCTGATCAATGAGCTAAGCTGTGGAGAGGGACAGGCGGGGGGTTCTGAGGGCTCAGAGTGCCACTGCAGAGACTGAGTGCTCCTCGAGCTTTGTCATTTGAATCCCTTTTGTGCGTTTGATATTCTGGCTTTCAGAAGGCCACACATCAAATCTGTGATAGAGTAGTGAATCAAACCACATCCTCCTGCCTTAAAATCCACTTAGCTACCCTCACTCCCCTGGCTGGCGTCCTTCTTGTCTTTCCACTCTGCCTGAAGAAATTTTTTTTTAAATCTTCTTTTAAAAGCTAAAAAGGACAGTTGAGATGTATTTCCTTGTTTTTGTAAAATGTTAAAGCTAGAAGCTTTAATAGTTGTCCAAGACATTTAGTTACACTATAGCTACTATAGCCATTCACTTCAATGGCAAAGTCCTCTGCCATCACATGTATTTTTTGAGCTATTTTTATGTAAGTGTATTTAAAGTTGCAAGGCCAAACTTTCTGAAGTTGGGAAAAGTTGGAATCATAGTTCCTAAGTAATCTGAATTTGGTGTCTTTATATATGTACATTATGGAAAATATGATTACTATTTTCCCCATGTGACTCAGTACTTCTCATGATGAGGATGAGCAGCTACTCTTATTGTTTAGATCAGTTGCATGCTTTATTTACTGGATAATATTCAAGTCCATTCTGAGTTTTTCTGTTTGCTTTTTTCCTATTATACCCATTACTACAGCATTTTAGCATTTATGAAACTCTTACATTCATTTCCATTATGCTTGGATATGATGGGACTGATGGGGAAACAGGGACATGGGATGCAAGTAACCTCTAACTTTTGGGTGCTCATTGAGAGATCCCAATGGCTGATTTTTTTTCAGAGCACTTTATTTGTTCCCAGCTCCCTCTGAGTTCATCTGCAGCTGTGAGTACTTAGTGCTTCAGCACATCAGGCTCCTGGGCCCAGCTCAAAGAAGGAACACGTGGCTGAAATGACTTAGCTTAGCATGGTGGGGTACTTGGTGGTAGAAGCTGATATCTAATCTACATCTGTATTCAATAGCCAGAGCTATGAGATCATCTTTTCTTTTCCAGCAAATCCTTCCTCGTGTACATGTGAGAATTCCTAGAAATAAAGTAGGAGTCTTAAAGTTTCTATTGTTATACAGCGCTAATTCAGTACAGGACATGTCTGGGTTTTTTTTTTTTAACCCAATGAAGTAACCTGGAGTAGGGAGGGATAGCGTGTGGTGACAGGGGAGCTAGAAGAAGGTCAGCAGCTTTGGAGGAGGTAACCTGGTTAACCACAGGAATCAGATAGAGACATCTTTTGGGTAGGAGTTGCTGAGAGGAAGGGAGGAAAGATGTCTTAAATTCTTATCTACTTCCTTAATATTGTCTTTGTTCAAAATATATTACTTCTTCCTAATCTGTCTGGAAACTCAAAAGGGATATGAAGTGGTCATCTCTGATATCGATACATAAGGCAGCCTGTTATGGCTCCTACTGCCCTGCTCTGTGTTTGCCCTGGACTCCAGAGACATCCCTGGCACTTTTGTCTTGCGGTCACTGTTCTGCAGCCTGTGTGCTTTTTCCCCCATGCTCCTTGAGACCCCCATTTGCAGTCTTTCCTCGCTAGGAGCAATGAGAAAACTTCCCTTTTTTGGGCAGGGTTTCATCAATGCTTAGAGATGCAGGGCTCTGGAGACATTTACTAGACCTTTAATCATCTTCCTAGAGAGACAGAAAAGCAAAGGCCAGTGTATATCAGCTTTTGCAATTTTCTGTTTTCTTGGCTATGTGTACAGCTGGTTCCTACCACCGAATGCCTTAAGGAGAGATGGAAATGTTTCACTGATGACAGTGAAGACTTCAAGTGGCACTGAGAAAATTCACAATGACACCCAGTTGTTTGAGTCCAGAAACTTTCTCAGAGGAGGTATTTTGCTCGTTCCCTCTGCAGTAGTTTTAAGATCTTGCTCTGTAAAGGATGGCTAGATACACAGTCAGCCTGAGGACTGGTAAAGGGAGGAGAAGTAACTGTCTTTATGTGCAAAGGATTATGGATAAGAAAGGTCCCTATGAAATTTCTCATAATCACCTTGGCATGTTGTCTATTTAATCATGGTTTAATCTTTTGAGCTACAGGTAGGACACAGAAACCATATGCAGATGAGCTGAGAAGGCTATTTTTAAGATGGTTTAATAAGACTGTTCCTAGTCTCCATGCTCAGTTACAGCTGTTGTTAGAAGTCAGATCTGCAGGTTTTGCTTCAAGTATTAAGAATGTATCCAAAATATTCTTTCTTCTGCAACGATGTCAGTAGAACAAAGTCTGATCTTTCTTGAGGAAAGACTGTATGTACTGAAAGGGTTGTGTTGGTCATCCACTTTAAGAATATTCTCTGAAGTTTGAACTAATGCTCATTTAAGTGTCCACTTGCAAGTGGCATATGAATAAGCTTCTTTGAATTTTCTGTATTATTCTTGACCAGCAAGGGACACTAGGATCCATCTCAGTATTCAGTTTGCAGATTTTGGATATCAAAACAAACAGGCAGAAAGGTAAAAATACTGACTATGGTCTGTGTCTTGACATGTCTGGTTCCATATATCTAATGCCAGCCACATTGCTTGCTTCTACAAGAATACTCTCATGTTACTTTGGTGTCTGTTCTTTGGATTTTTTAATTCCTGGGCCTCTAAATCAATGACTAACCTCTTTCTTTAGTGTTTGGCTCTCCTGGAGTTTTGACTCCGATCTGGAAAAGCAATGATCAGTCATAATTATTTTAAGAGATAGTGGTGGCCATGGAAACTGATTGAAAGGAAAACACTCAAAGGGTCAGAGAGCAGAACCTGAAGAGCCCTTCAGGGAACCTGTATATCGTTGGGTTTACAACTGCCAGTCAATAGGAATCACAATTAGGCAAGACCAGACTAAAAATGTTGTGTATTGTTTTAACAATGAAGCCATTAGTCTGTTTAATAACTTACCAGTTACTGTGTGTCTCACCGATAACTTTAAATCAAACTCACATTCACTACAGATCTAATTTAACTAAAATAGCGATTACATTGTGGGCAGACTAGAGATGACAATCATTGCTTTCAGCCACATTTGTGGTTCATCATTTAGTAGCCTCAGACACTCCCTTGTTCAAAGGCAAGGCGACAGCGGCAAATCCAGGAAAGTATTTTGTTGGCTTTGCGCTCGGGTAACCTGAAAGGTGCCAGACTAGTCCTGGAGACCAAATGCTCTGCCCGTTTGCAGCAAGGGCAGGTTTTAACAAAAGATTGCCCAGCTCAGGAGGCTCAGTTCCATGCTGGCCTAGAGGTAACCTCTTCTGCAGCAATTAATAAAAAATAATACCCTTTTCTGAGACTGTTACTGAGGTGTTTGAGCACAACATAGACCTTTGGCTTATTCCTGTTTAGCAAATAAATTGTTTTCAAATACGTAGTCTGTGCAGATACCTAAAAGTGAAAATTGTGTCTTACTACTTATCCCTCCTGCAGTCTATTCCTTCCACAAACAATATGTATTTGCTGGAGATCATACTGTAATGGAGAATTTTGTCTCCAGAGAGTAGTTTAACAAGCACATACTGATTTCCAAATCACAGTCATGTTTGCACAGCTGCTTTTTATAACCAGGTATTCCAACCACATTTACATGCAAAACCTTTCAAGTTTGCTTATGCTTATACTTTGATGTTCAAAATATCCAGCTTCACAAGTAGTTTGACCTGTGGTGAAACCTGTAACTTCTAGATGCTGATTCAATTTAGAAGATGATGTGGTCTAGTAGAATACTTTCTGGTTTCAGCTTAGTAAGGCTAATAATACCGATGACTTACACAAGGCTTTGTTGTATGGGTCACATAGTTTCATCTCCATCTTTCCATGCAAAATTGTATTTCATGGAATGGAGGTAGGGTAGATGTAGGGTGACGACCTAACTAAAGCTCCTATCCTTTGTACCTTTGGGGAAATTGTTTCTATCTCAGCTTCATTTGTATTTCACTCCTTCCTTCGCCCTTTCTTTTTTGTCTTGTTTGTGGGGTTTTGTCCATGTTTAGATTATTAGATGTTTAAATGTAGGTATTTGTCACATCTGTTATATGCTGTCTACTACGGTTAGGCTTGGTCTTAACTGAGTTTCTCACTCCTGCTGAATACAGTGAATGCCCGTGTTCAGTCAGCTGTAGAGTCTACAAAGGCTGAGTATAAATTCTAAGTGAGCTGACTGGGCAAATGTGTCTGATTCCCCAGAGACCTTGGGAGAGGTTTGCCTTTTGATTATTTGCAAGATTTTTGAACCTATTCTGTTTTCTTCAGTACCCAGGGATGTGAATAGCTTGAATAATCAGAATAAAACTAATTTCTAGTCAGAAACAAGTCATAGGGAGATCTTACCCAACATGTTCCCTTGCGTAGGAGCTTGAATCCATTCCATTATTTTGTCATTGAATATTTATGGTGTTCCAACTTCTTCCCCATGGCAGCTGGCTAAAGTTTGAAAGCAATTACAAGTCTGGGCTGATGTTTGTCAGTTTGTAGGAGGGAGTAACTAAGTGCTAACATTCAAAAACAATTCACTTTCTCTGCCTGAAAGAGTCTGTTGGGAGAAGACCCTTTTCTCTGGGTTAAAGTGTTCATATAGTGTAAGTGCCAGAACTAGTTTGGGTGCAGTTCTGAGATGGAAAGAACCTATTTTGCTCAACTTCTGTCTCATGTTTTCTTCTTCTGGAGTCTTTCATAGAGGATCCAGATCTTCCCCATAAATTGCTACCTAACCTTAGATACACCCTTTTCTGAAATAGCAGTCATAACATTGCATTCTATGAGAAGTGTCCAAACATCTTTGCCCAAGATGTCCCACAAGCAACCTGCATTCTCCTCACTAGGCAGACAGCAGTATTCCTATTTATAACTGGGTTTCAAGTTGTGGGAAAAAGAATGTGTTATCACCCCTTCATTTTAGGTGTCATTTGGGTAATGTGTTTGACAGCCATATCTAGTTTGGGATGACTAGACAGATTGAAAGTGTGTAAGAAACAATTCATAACTTTTATTCTACTAGCCTTCACATTTCACTTTTTAAAGTCACTTTTTCTTTCTCCCAATATTTCTTCTCCATAAGCAGACTCTACTGTATGACAGAAAGGAGCTGTTACTGCTTCACTGTACAAAGCAACCTTGATCAATTCATGCCAGAAATGCTTCATTTTAGCAAGCCTTGAGATTGAAGCCCTCTCTTTTCCAAAGCACATGTCCAGCTCACATACTAGCAACAAAACATCTTCTGTCTGTCTCTCATAGGTCTTTATTCTTGAAATCAATGACTGAACAACTCTCTCTCCTATTCTAATTGCCTATGACATCCACTGCTCATTTCTCACAAGAACTGGAGTGACTTATGGTTACTAAATTGGGGCTCTGCATTCATAATTTGATCCTGGTTCGGACTTAATTTTTAGTGCCTCTTTCCTACAGTCTGGGATGATGGCAGTATGAGATCTAGTAGGTACCACTGCTGACGCCTGCCCGTCTGAATTGGAAATTGCTTCTCTCTGACATCACTGCATCATGGTCCTGGGAAAGAAGCTGAGGATGATTGCAGGGTAGGAAAAAAGCACTGAAAGAAAAATTACAATGATTTGAGGTTAAATCCATGGTTGTGGTACAAATATGCCCTAGGACTGACTGTCCTTTATAGCAAGCCATTAAGAAGAATGCTCACGCAGAAATCTGGCAGGCAGAGGAACCTTGAGATAGTCTGTGATAACCAGACTGAAAAATAAGGGAGTGGAGCCCATGGAAGCTGGCCTGGAAATATACAATCTAAAAATAACATGATTTCAATAAGTTACTTCTCCTAGCTGCATTCTTCAAATGCCTGTTTATTCAGCACTATTTACAGTGTGTTCTGTTCCACACGCTATACATAACTTATCCTGCAGCCTGAAATAATCCTGCAAAAAAAAAATAAGCCCCCAAAAGCACTCTACAGATGCAAAACTTCAGTCTATAGATTAAGGACTTAGCACCAAACTGCTAGGCCAGACCACCATGCCTGGAAGTTGGTAAGCACTTTGTGAAGTTTCATGTTATCTCCTAGTGCTTCTCTCCTCCCCTGTTATGTCATCCCTTTGGCTTCACATCTGGACCCCAGAGCACCTCTGGATGCCTGTTTGCATACCACCAAGAAACACATTTTTCATAGTTTTATTGAGAACTACTGCAGTGGACTTAAAGTGAGGAGCTGGTATTTTATGGTGGAGCTGATAATAAATAACTTCACCCTTTTTTTGAGTTTTTTTTTCTAGCCCAGGTGATTCTTTTTGCTGATGAACGCTGAGGGTCTGTATTGTGCATAACGAGCTACAGTCCCAGAGCACTCATAAGCAGGGGAATTTTTGTCTGCTTGTGAGCCCCAAACCTGCCCTCTCACAGGCTCTGTTTCTTCCTGCTCAAATACAAGGGCTAGCCCCCCCAGCAGCCAGCGTGCCTTTCAGGTAGGGATAGCATGGACAAGAGATGATGTCATGGTTTTCAATCCTTCATAAGCTTTTAAACGGCTGGAAGACTGTATGAGTAATGAATTGTTAAAAATGGTTCATGTCAAGAGGTCGCTGCTGCTGCAGGATGTGCCGGTGACTCAAAGAAAAGGCAAATGCTTATTTCTCTGAATGAGCAATGACTCATTAACATCTGCCTTTTTCTATTTATACGTGTGAATTCTCTCATTGACTTGCAGATTTTCCTTTCCATTCTCTTTTACAGTAAGACTGTTACTTTTTTTAGTCTATTTTAGTCCTTCTATAGGCAACTTTTTCCACTGCCCTCTTCCACGCCTTCCTTGGGAAGGAGTGGCTGCTGAAAATCCCTTTCACAAGGACTGTGGCTCTCTGAAGCCAGTTCATCTGGAACCGGTGGTGTTATGAGATCCTTCAGTGCCAAAGTGCAAAGCATTTCACAGAAAGTTTTTAGAGGCTTATGGAGCGTGGCACTTTGAGAGAGGTAGATCTGAAGTGACTGAGACCTATACAACCGCTCTCCTGTGCCTCTTTGGAAGGAGGTTTGCCCATCATTACCCTTCTCCATGCTGCCAGGCTGTCTAACCCAGCCCGCTGATTGTGTCAGTTTGGTCAGATCTATCTTTAGTTCCACCTCTGCAGAAATTGGTCGGTTTTCATATTTCATCAAAACACTCTGAATCAAATTATAGCCTGTGATTTTTGGTTTGTGTTCTTAGCTGCCAGCAGGGTGCTGGTGGACTTCTTTAATGACAGTCTTGGGTACATGCAGTTGTGCTGTGGCATTCTCTGCTTCCAAGAAATGCTGTGTGTAGGTGCTGGCAACATCTCAGAGGTGAGGGTACGCTGACAAGGCAGTGTCCCTCCTCTTTCTCTGTGCTGCTGTCGCCCAAAGTATGGCGGGCAGTTCTCGGAAACAGAGCGACTTAAAGTCTGGACATTGGTGTGGGACATACTCTCTAGGGCAGCTTCAGAGTAAGATGTTTCATTTAGACTTATTTAGTGCTAAGGTTTGTCATGAAATGGGCTAAAAGGATTTAAAGGATAAAACTGAAGCTTTAACTGTCATCTCTGATGTATAAATGATCCCAGTCTTTGCACCCCTAGCACTTTCTGGACTCTAAGCTCCATCCAACTAAACTTTTCCAGACTCTCATACATTCCTTCCATCCCTCTTGTCTTGGTTGACTTTGGCCAGGACCTCTCTGCACTCCCAGTTCATTCAATTCAGACCCAAGTCTGAAGCTAGAGCTGTAAATATTTTCTCAGAGGTGCTTATATTTATGACCACAACAGGGAAATTGTGACCTCCATTTAAATAATAAGAATCTGACTATTCCTGTCTTGTTTTTTAGATACCATAATATAGTTAAGGCTTGGACTTGGTGGTCAGGGAGTGATTGTGGAGAAATGGAGTGCACGAAAGTCGTACCAGGAGAAGAGCTTAAGCGTATCCCCTGCAGCCAGAGAGATCTGTTCATTTTTACTCACGGTTTGGGAATCATTAATCAGTGCTGTTTACCCTCAAAACTGATATTAAAGATGACTAGAACATCTTTGGGTTTTTTGTTCTGGTTCAGAAAGCAAAGAGTATAGTGATTAGTTTAGGTTTGAACAAAATAGTATTGAAACCCAAATAAAATCCTTTGATTAGAAACATTTTCTCACATTTTAGCAAATTCAAAGAACATTCCTCTGTTAAAAATTGACTTTTCCTTTGAACCACTTGGTGCATCTGATTTCAAAACTATGTTGGAATTGCATTTTTTTTGCTGACCAACACAATTTAAGACATGATGCTGTTTTCCTCCTGCCAATCACAAAGTGTAGTCATGCTGCCCAGTGTTGAAGGATTTCTAATTTTTATGGCTGTTGTATCCCAAGCCAGGGGATGACCTTGGCTCATTCCAGGAAAGAGCTCTCATTTCTTACATGACAAAAGGAAAATGCCCCAGGGCAGGTGACCTCTCTGTCCAGCTGCTGAAGAGCCACACGTTGAGTTAAAATAGATACAAGTGTTGTACAAATGGGAGGTATTTGGGTTGTTTTTTTTCCCTGCTTGCTCTGCTTTTTATACCACCATTATGTAGCACTGAAAACCAGTAACATGAAACGCACGCACTATCAGGTGACACTGCTGCTGTGTTGGGGAAGCTCCCAAACCGCAGGCTGCAGGGCTGCCTTTTCCTCTCCCTCTCCTTTCTGGATTTTCCCAGGGACACTCTCCTACAGGAGCAGATAGGACACAGCTTCATTATCTGTGAATCAGCAGGCTCTGATGATCTCATAGCAGATGCATAAAAGTGCAAATTTCAGCATTTTTCAAACCTCAGGTTACTTCAGATCTAACAAGTGTGATTCTACCACCTGCGATGGAGTCAGAAAAGAAAATTTTCCATGCAGTCTCCTACAGCCAACGAGCTCTTGGGCCCTGCTCCTCATGCAGAAGACCCCTGTTTGGTGGGAATAATTGCATTAGAGTATCACCCACGCTTGTCTTCTAAATAGAACTTTTGCAATCTCTTTGGACTACCCTTAGGTTGAAGGCCAGATACTCTGCTAAAAATTGATGTAATTTGCTGAATGTCAATAGCTTTGCACCCTCAGCTGTTGTAAGTCAGTGCAGCTCCATGGAAGTCAGTGGGTCTGTATTAATTGACATCAGCTGGGGTTATGATGCAGTGCTGCTATTTCTGCAGCAGCTTGCTTTCATAGACATGAGAGGATGGGCAGTTTCATGGGGTTTGCAGGGGAGGAGGCAAAAGGAGATGAGTTTTAAAAGGTCTTTGTGCAAAATAGCTTTTTCAGCTGGTACTTTTAAAGTGAATTTAATGGAGAGACCACTGGATGAGACCATTGTATGCTGCAGGGCAGGACTAAGAGAACTGTGTGGTGCAGACTGTGCTACTGAGCATGGGACTGGTCCCATGAGGAGAAAGATGCGGCTTTACTGCACTGCCCTCTCCCTCTTGCTGGCTCTGCTTATGCTTTCACGCACATTGCAAATCTCTACTGTATGGAGGACCACATTCTGGTTTTGTGAAGAGCTGCCATGAAGTGCACAATTTTACACCAGTCTGGGAGACAGAATCTGATCTGTCATTTCCAGGGAAAAGGAAGAACTTAAACTGTGGTTTAGACTGCAGTGATGCTTTCTTTCCTCTTGCACAATGTTCTAGGCAAATTATAAAATCATTTTAGAGATGTCACTCAGTGATTCAACACACATGCAGAAGCAGTTGCATCCATGAGAGAAATAAGAGTAGGGCACTGCAAAGGCACGTGATCCGAAAGGCATATTTTCCAAATGTCGCTTGATGCAATGGCTGTTGGTCAGTGAGACTTTAGCCTAACTGTGGTATTTAGTTGTATCTGCACGGCAGCATCAAGGCTGGTAGGGAAGGAATCCAGGAGCACCAGCTGCCTGCAGGGTGGAGACCTCCAGTTATCCCAGTAACACACAGATGGGAATGCATAAACTGCTTGTCAGGCTAACTCTTTTTA
This sequence comes from Grus americana, assembly GCF_028858705.1. Taxonomy (NCBI): domain Eukaryota; kingdom Metazoa; phylum Chordata; class Aves; order Gruiformes; family Gruidae; genus Grus; species Grus americana. The sequence goes on from NC_072871.1 coordinate 3,285,506, forward strand.
CCAAAGCTTAATTAACCTTGGTGCTGCTCACCTATGTTAACCACACAATGAAGATATGTCTACAGATGAGAGTATTTTTGCATTCCTGATTCAAAAAATGTTCTGAAAGATCCTTAAAGGTCCCATGGTGATCTTGAGGCTTCTTCATGGTCTCTGCAGGCTTTGCCTGTCACCACCGTCTGGCAGACTGATGTTCTGGTATGCCAAGCTTGGCCTTGGATGAGGTGCCCATTTCAAAACATCTCTGTTGAATGGCTAATTTGCCATGTGATATACCTTGCACTGCAGTCCTATGGCACTTTCACAAACTTGTTACCTGGAAATTTTGATCAGCAGTGACTTTTAAGTCTCTTAATGCTCCTCATTTGCATCTAACGATATATCCACAGGATGCTACCCCTGTGGCTGAAGTTTTGCAGTGTCCCATGGATGCTCCTGCCATGCTTTGGACCACTTGAGCTGCTGCTCACAGCTGGCTCTGCACTGAGGTGGATCAGGAAGGATTTGAAGGGTCTGTTTTGGTGACCAGCTGCTGGAGCAAGCTGTGAGGAGTAGATAGCAGTTAGCACTCCAGCTGTTTTCAGTAATGTGGGGCCATCCTTTCAGAGCTAGTTCTTGGTGGATAGATGCCAAAATCTCACCCTAAAGCCCACTGGTGGTTTTGGCACCATTCACCAACAGATGAGTTGCAGAAAAGAGTACTCACAGCTTGAACTCGCTTTGTGTTTTACCCATCTGGGAGAACAAAGGCAGTGTTGAAGCAGGAGTGAAACATGCCAAACAACTGCCACTGCTGCACATGTTTTGTGGGTAAAGAGCAAATTCCTGTCTCCCTATCCAGAAGTCCCAACAGTGCTCGTGTCTACTGCTCTTTTCATCCTCCACTACCTGAGATGTGAAGAGAGACGATCCTCCCACTTGCCATTCACTTGTCTCTGGAGTGGAATATGCTCTTTGAAACATTTAGCATTACACACAATTTGAAGCAATGAGCAAACAGATTACCCTATACAGCCAGGAATTCATAAAAGTTTAAACGGGATATAAATATCACATTAGTCTTAACCAACATCCCTGATTTCTGGTGATATTCTGGAGCTTAATTTCTGTAAGCTCAAATAAATGTTTGGTCTTAGTGATACAGGGAGGTTAAAACCTCTGCTCATGACACTCTGCAGGCATCAGTTGTAGCCATGTGGAGCACTCTTTTTGTTCCGGAGCATGGTTATAATTTACTTGAATGCTCATGAAAAGAGATACACCTGCTTTTCCTGGACTCCTCTCAGTGACTTGGCACATACGTGAAAATACATCTTCCATCTGCTGACTTCTGGTTGAAGTTTGTTTCTGTTCTTTAAGGTCTCTGTTTCAAACTCACAGAACCAGAGAAAGATCTACTTCATAACAAAATTTTCAGTAAGGGGTTCTGAGGAAGGAAAATTAAAGAAATCCCAAAGAAATCACTTGGTTGTTCCCAGCAAGGAATGCTAGATGTAGTCACTTAATCCCTGGGCTCACACTAGTATGTATTGCTGTGTTGAAATCAAGACATACTTAAACTTCCAGAGTGAATTAATTTATCTGCTGCTCTGAATTACTTGGTTTGCTTTAGGAAATATGACAACATTATCCAGAAATGTTCTCTTCTGAGTTGATTACAGAGATGAGTTGCTGGAAGGTATCAAACATTTACAGCTCCAAAGGGAGCGAGGAGTTTCTGCAGGGTAAGAAACTCTAAACGCTTCAGGTATTGCATATTTCTGACAGAGAAGGCAGGCATTTATGATGTATAAAGAATCTGAACAAACAAGAAGTTTGTACAGGAAGGACGTGGTGGACCAAGTCCTTGCCTGGTGTAAAGCATTGTTGCTTTACTTGATTTCCTTAGTGCAAGCTGGTTCATAATGGCTGAGGGTGTGGTTCAAGGGCAAGCAATGAACAGACTGCAGCAGGTACAGGGATTTGATCTAGAAAAACAAGCTCTCTGTTTATACAAATCTTTTGCAAATGTTTTCAAACATTTTTGAGGAGATAAAATGATGCTAGAAAACTCAAGATCTTTTTAAAATTATTTACTTTTTTAATTCCTGGATTTTCCAAATAGGCCAACTGATTCTCAAAGGTAACTTAAACTATTCTAAATGTAGCAGTGGGAAGAACCTAGGATGTCAGAGCCACAAGAGAACTAAAAGGGCATCATCAATCAAGTGAGGCAGTTAATGGCAAATTAAGCATGGAAAAAGCATCAAATGAGTTTAAAAGTTGTTGGCTCTGATTTTGAGAATATTTTGTACGAGATAGCTTCCCCAGTAAACGTCCAAATACACTTGGATCTGAAGTGTTCCTAGATACTAGCCAAGCTGCCACAGTCTTTTTATTTTCCATGATTCATCTCCTTTGCAGCTAATCTAGCATGTACTACTTATTTTATTGACAGCTCTATCACCTTTGGACTGCAATCTGCAATTAGCATGTGTGTGCATTTTTAACTTTCGGCAAAAGCACTGAGACTTGATATAATGCAGGAGGAAGCACTTTTAATAAGATGTTTAATTGAGACCTGTCCCTGTCAAGGCAATGTGAAAACAGATGCTAAGATTCTTTGTTCCTTTCTAAAATCCTGAATCACGTCATATTAACCAGGAAACAATTTTTCTTGGTGGGTTTTTTTTCCACTGAAAAATTGATTAAAAGACAACTAGTTTAGCTAATTGACTATGAAAATAGAGCTAGAACCAAGTAATAAAACTTGGTGGGATCTTTCAAATATGAACCAAATGTATAAAACAGGGAGTTATCTATTCAGTAATGTATAACAGGCTGGTACCTACAGCTTCCACACTTCTCTGTGTGGTAATCTAATCCAAGGTTAAAAGTAGCCAAGCTTAGTTTACCTCACCACAGATATTTTTCTAAAACTTGGCCAGAGTCCAAATGTCATGTGTAGACAAATCAAGATCTGATAGCTAAGACCATGATGACTGCTTAATATTAGTCTTATTAAATTTATCTGCCATATCACTTGTCTATCATCCTGTCCCTGGTGTGAAAAACATGATATAAACTGTATTTTGTTATATGGTGTTGGTGTAATTCAGGATATGAAATGTTGCAAGTCACATTGTGTTTGCACATGCTTCAAGTGTCCAGGGGATCTGAAAAACTCATTTAGCTCTTCTCTGTTTGGAAGGTTTTAAAACTCATTTGGCATTTCTGTTTGGAAGGTTTTTAAGTCACTGTAAACTAAGCACAGGCTGAGAGACATCTCTCCCCTGAGCCCTTCTTTCACTTCTTGCTCAATCTGGCCATCTAGCTGATAAGCATTCACCTCTTCTGAGGTTGAGAGAGATGCTAGACGGGGGTCCTGGGGTCCTGAAACCTGCAGTAGGATTCTTTGTGCAGTAAGAGTAAATCAAGTGATTACACTGGTAATTTAGCCTTCTGCCCAGGAGTAACTCAAATATCTGTATTTAGCCATTTTCTAGCAAAATATCACTGAAAAGTCAGCGGGTCTGTGAGCAAATGTATTTCATTGCTAGAGTGGAACAGGAACTCAAGGTACGGTTCCCTGGTCTCTGGGCATGGCAAGTCAAAATCCAGATTCTCTTTCATTGCTCACAGCTAATGTTGTATCATAGAATCATGGAATCATTTAGGTTGAAAAGGACCTTTAAGATCATTGAGCCTAACCATTAAGGCTCAGCTTAACTCTTACAAGTCTGGTGTCTCCACAGTCTGGCAAGAAACAGGACTGGCAAGGGCCGATTGGTCTTTGAGTGTGTATAAACCACAAAATATCTCCCAAAGCCATGAAGCATAAATTATAGAATCACAGAATGGTTTGGGTTGGAAGGGACCTCACAGCCCATCCAGTCCCACCCCTGCCATGGGCAGGGACACCCTCCACTAGCCCAGGTTGCCCAAAGCCACATCCAGCCTGGCCTTGAACACTGCCAGGGAGCCAGGGGCAGCCACAGCTTCTCTGGGCAACCTGTGCCAGGGCCTCACCACCCTCACAGGGAAGAATTTCTTCCTCATATCTAATCTAATGCTTCAGGGAATTTGTCAGATAAAATCTCCATGTAGCCCCAAGGCTTGGCTTTGTCCCATGTCACTGAAGAAAGTAAAACACTCCCAGTACTACCTCCCTAATAATCTGACTTAAAGTTTTTTTATTTTTTTAAATAAATAAATCTATCTTGCTTCCAACTCTGGCAGCAGGCTCGATCAAATGGGCATCTCAGGATGTGAATGAGACCAAGATTACTGGTGTATTCTCTGTGCAGCCTGTCTCTAGGTATTGCTGGCTCCAGCAGTACAGAGAAAGGGCAAGTTCTGTATAAAGCAGAAGGGAAATGCTTCCTAGCTACACTATATACCTAACAGAAAAACCAAAGTGTGAGGTTCATACTGCAGAAACCTGATGGACACAAACAGATCTCACCCCCTTGGAAGTATACAACTTATATTGAGCTCATGGATGAGTTGAGGCAGCATCAAAGTTCACATCTGGACCTGAAATCCCAGTCTTCAGTGTACTTTTAAATCCCTGTAGCACTTGGTGCTTTGGGGCTGGATTTAGGCAGCACTTAGGAAAAAATGGACCAGACACCAGATTCTGGTCCTTCTATGTCCCTCAGCACAGTGTTCCTTACCACTGTGACAGCCCATCCTTTAGCTGCCACGTAAGTCTCTCCTTCAGCACAGTGGTTTCGATTCATGCTACTAGCACTGTAGAAAATGCATTCAAACCTCACTGCAATGATTTGTTTTCCTTCATTCAGTTTTGTTTCGCCAGTTTTATTGGTGCCAAGCAGAACCAGCCCTTTGAACACTTTATTTAAAAACCTTTTTATTGTGACTGTTGGGTGTCCCCTCCAGAGCTGACCACCCAGCACCGCACGCAGCCAGGCTTGCCAAGATGCTCTGAGAAACTGCTCTTCCCTTTCCCCACTCTTCATACTGCCTTTTGTGGTTTGCTATTTAGAGATCTGGATAGAAGAACAGATGGAATAAATCGTCTGGTGGTAGCCAAGTGACTGAACCACTTCTGGGAAATGCTACATCTCTCTCTCTGTTGGATTCATATGTGAGATGCCCAGAAGTCACTCTTGTGTCAGGAGTGTCAGGAACAATTTGCTTTGCAAAGCACTGTAAATCTCTGAGTCTGTTCTGCTTCCGGGAAGGCTCCCCAGCAGAGACGCCTGGAGCCTGCTCACAGGGAGTTTCCAGCCAGGCCAGGGCTCTCCTTTAAACCAGCATCCGTGTTGTTAGAGCGTATAGGAATGAGGCCAAAACCACCATCTATATATCACCTCTGCGGATGTGGCATAGAAGCAGGGGAAAAGGGGGAGGCACACGTTAAATCTTACAAGTGCCATTTTGTTTTCCCTTCCTTCTTCTCTTCCACCCTCTTCCCCTCTCGTCCTTCCAACCCCCTGCTTTTTTTTTTTTTCAGTAGCTGATGGGGGTGGTAAAATTCCAGGGGGCCAAGACAAACTGTTAAACGTTGTGATTTCTAATGGTTCCTCTTGAAAATTGCTGACAGATGCTGGTCCTGAGATCAGAATAGCAGAGGCTGCCAGCATGAGGCTCAGGGCCAGCCATTGATTCCCCTTTTTTAATAGTGAAATCTAAACTTATGGTAATTAACTCTCCAGGCAGAGACTATGTGCCACTTTTCTCAAAGTTTCTACTTGTCCCCTCATCTTCCTTCTTTATTCCTATTCCCTTTCCCGCTTCTTCAGACTTTACCTTTATTCTCTGTTTCATAATTTTAATTCATAACTTTTCTGTCTTTTTTCCTTTTTTCCTTCCCTGCTTCTTTTTGCTGTCTAGCTACTGGACTCTATGGATGTTTGCCCAGCTACAACTTAGAAAAAGAAAAGTGCAGGAATTTGACTGATGCAGCAAGTTTCTCTTCTTTTTGGAGCCTCTGATTCACAAGACAGCTTATCTGTGTCTCAAAATAATAGATGGATAGAGCCAAAGAGGGAGATGATATGGGGGCTTGTTCGGTATTGAGGTCGGTCAGGGTCTTGCAGAAGGAGACAGAGGTAAGCTGCCAGCTTAGGGAAGGAATGCATTTTGATTCCAGCCAGATGTGTAGTTGTATTTGTACACACTGTGGCTGAACTACTGTTGCATCTATAATGCGCCCCAGCACTTGGCATAGCAGTCTGAGCTTTTTCCTCACTTAATACTGGCTCCTTGTGACAGAATATCCCTAACTGGAAGTTTTGCAGAGGAAGAGATTAGGCATGGTTTCAGTTTTGCTGATAGAGCCTGGAAAAGCACTGACACAATCCCTAACATTGTCATGAGTTTAAGACACAATAGTAGGCCCCAGGGTGTGGAGGAGGGGAGGTTAATGAAATTTGGATGGAATTGGAAACTGCTATTCTCCAAGGCACAAATTTCTGCCAGCATTTGAGGTTGTCTCCCATTTACGTTTCTAAGGATGCTGGGAATGTGGAAGCACTAGAGGTGTGGGGATGAGTACCTGGGAATGGGGTCTGAGTCCTTAGTTTCAAGTAAATACCTACGTGCAGCCGGGTGACCAAATCTGCTTTCTTTGGTTACTTCTTTGTAAGTGTGCTACAGCCACAAGTTGTGGCATAGGATATTTGTACTGGGTGTGGGGGAAACATCTTCACTAGGAATAGTGCAGTGCTGAGCAGGTTACCAGAGAGGCTGTGCCATCACTATCCCCAGGGGCTCTTAGCCTTGGCCGCCTTGATCTAGTACTGGCAATAGTCCAACAGCCAATGGGAGATTGGACTAGAAACCTCCAGAAATCCTTTCCAACCACCACTTCTGTGATTCTGTGATGTTCAGATGCGAGTTGGCGAGGGCAGGATGTAAACACAAGTAGACAGAGCTCTTTCTCTGAAAATACTACTGAGATACCCAGCTGAGGCGCATCCCTGTTCCAACAACCTGGTCATAAAAATGGTGGTGGCTACTCCTTTTTATCTTCAACAGCAGTGTTAATAGACCTCAAGTTGATAGCATCACAGAATTGGTTTGGGCCAGAAAGTATGACCCATTCAGAGCTGTGCTGCTTAACCATGCCTTCCTTTCACCAGTGTAGCAACTCATGCATGGAAAGCCATTTTATCCCTTTTCCTGCCCTCAAGGGACTCCAGTATATCCCCTCATGCTTATCCAACACGCAAATGTTGGAGAATGAGATCTGCCAGAGATGTGCCAGCTTCCTGGCTGGCAGCGTTAATGGTCATGCTTACAGGGTGTTTTGCTGTCTTATTAGCAGCTGTCAACACCACTAAGGGAATGCCTCTCACTCTGACCAGCAGCCATGGGAGATTAATGTGTGTGATCCCGGAGGAATTGCTTCTTCTGGCTGCTGATGTGCCACAATTAGCACTTTCATCTCTAAGCTGGTACTTGGTTGCTTATTAATAAAATGATTGTCGAGGATTTCCTTCCAGAGAGTTGGGGGAGTGCCATGTCAGAGAGGCAGTGATGATGGGTCAGCTGAACAGAGGCACAGCTTGGGAGCCGTGCAGATACTGCATTGCTCATGTCACCACCTCATAACTGTTGTTGGTTTTTATGGCACCATAAACATTCGGCTGCACTGTTTTCCTCCTACTGCAGACAGTGAAACAAGGGAGCTATCAGCACCTCTGAGGAGGCACTCAACGTGATGCAGGAGTGAGTTCAGTGTCTGTATAAAGGACACCATAAAAGCAGCCTAGGAGAAGTCTGAGCAGAGACATCCACAGGATAGACTATGCTTCCTCTCCTGAGGCTGGAGGATTATAACAAAATTTCAGAAGAAATCACCAAAATGGAGACATACAGCACTAATGTCCTTTTGTCTCATGGTTCCCAAGTGTAAAAGGCAGCCACGCTGTATGTTTCCTGTTGTTGGAGGGCACTGTGAAGTGCAGAAATAGACCATCTTCCCAGTTGCATCTACACCACTGCTAGTGTGGAAGGCAAGTTCTGCATTATTAACAGGGAAAGGCTGAAAGGTGAAGCAGCTACATATGGGCATCCCCATAACTGGTTAAACAAAGAAGTTCAAGCAACTGACTCACTGACCTGCATTCATGTTCCCTGTGGTCTTCAAACACTAGACAGCAGAGGACAGCCTGCTCGAAGCTACAGCCATTTCTGAACTGTGAGCTATCTCCAGAACAATGTAGTCTTCTCCTGGCTTCATGGGGACCATGTTCATTCTGTCATGTAATGCAAAAAAGCAGGAACTACAGCATATACTCTGAGCATCACTTGTTCTTCAGTGCTCTGCTGTAGCAGGTATGGGTATGGTACTGTTCTCTATCTTCTACGGAAGATATAACTGTTTGAGAGCCCAGTGCAGACTGTGGCAGTCACAGATATTTCATTCAAAACCAGAAGGAATTATGTTGCTTCAACCCACAGGCGCCTAACCACAGATGGGTAGTTAATACCTAATGTTGGAAGCATGATTTGAGTCTTCCAACTCTTAAAATCCAAGTGCTACTCAGAGGGTGAAAGCACTAGCCTTGCCTTTGAGAACTGATTAAAAAAATCAGTCATTTAATTCAGTAAGGAACAGCAGTGAAATAGCACATATACAAAAGGAAAACACATTACGCTGATTTTCTTGGCAAAATACAGGGCATATGTACTTGTGTTTTTCATTGCTGAATTCACTACTTGATCATAGCAAATAAATAATGTTAGAGGAAGTAAAGTATATATTGAGGTATATATTTCTATAAATGTCTCTGGTTATAATTGCTACTTGTTATTTATAGTGTAGTAACACCTAAATCCCATCAGAAACTGCAGCTCTGTTGTTTTAGGCACTGTACCCACTCAGAGTGTTTAACATAGCCTTTGTCTTGACACGCAATAAATAAGACAGCCTTAAGACCTGAGGAATGGGAGAATGAATATCATCCTTTTGCCTCGGATATCAGGGCGGTGCTCTATCCGCTGGGAATGCCCCTTGTGAGGGCACCAAACCGACTGCATGTTTTGCAGAGAGATGTTTGCATCTGTGCACAGTTGCCAGAAAGTGCTACATTTCTTATGGCAGCTCCAGATGACACAAGTTTCACATCCTCCTCTAAGCTCAAATTCTCCATGCACAAACAGGAGAATGAAAATATAAAGAGAAAATATAATATGGAAAAGCAAGTGCTTTCATGTCACAAAGAGGTAGTAAATATAGAGTCAGTGGGGTTTTTTACATTCCTACTGATGTGGTACTTTGCCAAGAACTGTTTGGACTTTACAAAGTCCACCTAGGGAGCTCATACAGAAGGAGGAGGAGGAAGATAATGGTGTCTTTTCTTTGAAGTGTTTTGTTTTCTGCCTGGAGATACTCCTATGCAGCACCAAGCTGTGCTGGGAGAGAGATGGGGAATAGAGGTTCGGAATACATAAATAACCATGACAGGGCCTCTACAGAGCAAAATGACTTTGCACGTGGGAAGAACTAAGTGGGGTGGGGAAAAAAAAGCTATAGGTTAAATCCCAGAAGACTGTCTGTGTTAGAAAATGACTCATTATTAACAACTTGTCAAAAATAAGTCCCTTCCCCCTCATGCGGGATTGAAAACACGTTGGCTACTAGAGTGGATAGAGCCAAAATGTTTTCAGTACCTATTATAGAAAATGTATGAGACCCCTGAGCAGGAGATATCTGTAAAAGATGGGAAACATTTGGCTTTTTCTACCCTAGCAATCAGGTAATTATCCAGGCAGAGGGTATCAGGTAAGAACCCCTTGCTGGCATCTGTTGTCAGCTGCGCATCAGAGCCACCGATGACTTGAGAGTTCAAACTGCTGTCATGCACCAAACCAGGACCTGCACAGAGGTCCCAGATCATTCAGTGGGAAATGGCGTGAGATCAGCATCTGACGTGGGCTGTCTTCCTTGGTGTCTGTTTTCTGCAACCATAGGAAAGTCTGTGCCGCTGAGGTAGAGCTGTGAGCGTGTGCTGATTTGTGTCTAGACAGCCTGCCTTCGCCTCTCCCCCATGTTTCCCTGGTGCTAACGCACTGCCTTTTATGCACCGTTTCAGATGGAAGAAGTGTTGAAATGCAGACCTGAGGAAACAGTGTTAATGTCACTTATACCCTGATTATGTCACTGTATGGCTGCATCTGTTTGGTGCCCTGCAATAAACTGCATGTCTTGTCCTCCTTGGGGGCCTGTTTGGGCACGCTCTAGAGCATCGTTAGCTTACGGGCTTGGGTTTCTTCCCGTGGAAACTGAAGTGCAGGAAGGGCTGAGCAGTGTCGAGGCTTGGTCCCATCACAGAGTTGGAGCTTTGCCAGTACTTACACCTCGACCTGGGAGCCAGGAAGCATTCCTGGGTCCTACAATATTGCTTGGCTTATTAATCATGGCCTCATAAACCTGGTTACATCAAACACCTTCTTAGTTCACACCTGCATCATGGTGAGTTTATTAAAAATCAAGAGTAGGGATATGAGAGGAATTTGTCAGCTTTTTGGATTTCAGAACTGGAGGCAGAACAGTTTATATGAAGCTTGCAGAAATGCAGTCTGTGTGGTCCAACTTGGCTTTGCTGCTGATTTTTAAAATTGGAAATAACAAAATTAAAAAATACTGAAAAATAACATTTTAAAAGTAAACAAAAAGCCAGAAAATAGTTTTAAATAAAAAATTCTAGTTTTCCTCTTTTTTTAGCAATCTCTTTCCGTGGCTGTCTCACATAAACACTGTGGCTAATAATCTGTACTTAATTTATCACATATTTTTATTAGTAACCTAAAATCATACAAACATCCTCAGATTGTTACCTTTCTATTCTAGATGTTATTGTAAAAGTTTCGGAGCTAGCAAGGGAAGATGTTTCACTGGTCATGGTGCTTTGCAAGAGTCTGTTCAAGTCCAGGTTTAACTGGAGACTTCTTAGGTGACCTCAGTAAATGCTCAGATGGTATTTCAGTGCTTAGCTGTGATTGATTTCCATGGAAACGAGGTGCCTAAATTCCTTGCAAGGGAGCAAGTTGCAGGACGATGTCTGGTCTCTGCATGCTGTAATGTGAGAGCGATCTGAGGAAATCTTTGTGGGTTACCTTTCACTGAGGGCTGCAAATCAGCCAACGCAGCAACTTCTTGGTGTGTCTGAGCCCTTAGATGGGTTATTTCTCTGTTTCCCATTGGTAAAATGAAGATTTCAGTATTTTTTTCCTCAAAGGAGTGAAGATGAGTACATTTGTGTTCATAAGGTTGGCCTACATTAGAAAAATACTGGAATATATGAAAAGTGTCAGTAATTTAGCACTGAAGTGTTTGATTGACTGCATTTTGTGTGACTTGTTGATTAGTTCTGGTTACAGGGTGCTGAAAGCTGGGCCCACATGTTCACCTGGAGAGAAAAGTGCTCCTTGTTAATTAGTGTTTTGATAAAGGTTATCAGAGCTGCCCAACACCTTTTGGAAATGTATAAATAATTCCCTTATATGATGAGAAAACAAAGAAGTTATTTCTTCTGGTTGCTGTTTTCCTTCTCCCTCTTGTTCTTTGCTGTGTTTGTAAAGGTTTTATGAAACTGAGTGATGCCTTCAGGAATCAGCCACAGCTCCAGGAAAGGCAGCAGCAGGGTCAGGTTTGGGTAGTTCGGCTTTTCTCAAATTCCTGGTTTCAAACAGCCCCTTGGGGAGGCAGAAGTGGTGGGTGACCCCAGGCCTTCGAGGGGCCGTGGAGGTTCCTCACTAGTGGAGCTGTGGAAGGTAAAACCAAGAAATAGCTAAATGCAGAGTTCAAAGGAGCAGAAAGCAAGTGTGGGGTGAAAGCGTGCCATGGGGGAGGTTTGCTTGCCATTTCTGGGGCAAAACAGCTCAGAGTGGAAAAAAGTCAGAGAGGTGCATCAGGTGATGTTCTGCATGACACGTGCATAGTAGTTGATCAGGGTGAGTGACTAGATATTTTCAGATTTAGAGACAGTTTGTGTCCTCCTTGCAGCACAGGCAGAACTTGATTCTGTCTGAATCAGGCCTGCTTTGCTGAATCACTGAAGAAATGGTTTTAAAATCTCGTGATTCTCTCTACTAGAAGCAGGCAGGAGCTGCTGACCATCTTCTGCATGCAATCCCAGGCAGGGAACTGCCAGTGCAGGCACAAGTGACTCCATCAGTATAAAGTATGTTTAGGATCCTACAGGCTGGATATATATTGTTTCTCTAAGCAAAAGGGCATCCAACACTTGAGTATCTAAACAGATCTCCATGGCATTGAGTTGTGCTGGGCCACCCCTATGGGGCCACACGTTTGCAGTTTATTGGCTTCCTGCAGGGACATGGGGAACACAGGGTCTTGTGCCGTCTCTCTGGCTCATCCCTTTGCTGGATTACTTTGATAATTATTTTTTTCCCCATAAACAACCTCTCCCCTGCCTAGGTCTCGGGGCATGGCTTTATGGCTGGGACTGAAGTGGTGATGGTTGGTCCATTCATTCAGAGTCTCTTACTGATAACAGTGAGTCCATCTAACCTGTTGATAGTACCTCTGGATTATCTCTTCAGACACAATTCATACATCCATCAGGATTCTCCCTTTTGTTATTCCCCTTGAAAAACAGTCCTCATTTCACAGTCTATCTATGAGAAAGAGCTGGGGACCAGGATGTGTTGCGATGACTGTGGGGATCACGCCAGCTAGTGACTGCAACATGAAATGCAGTCATTCACTGACAGCTGGCTCTTTTTTCCCTTCTTGTTTCCCTTTTTCCAGTTCCCCTGCTGATGTTTGTGTGTAATTAGAGAAGAGAAAATTAACGAGTAAATCATAGGAATTAAAAATGTCTCCAAAGCAGATGGATCCTATTAGCTATACTTCTTAGGCTGCAGTAGTTTTCCAGTGCTTGGGACAAAGTTCTGAGCAGTCAGATTTGCGGACGTGTATTGATGTGGCAATTACACACAGTGTGTTGAGTGTCAGAGAAGATACATATCAAGGTAGCCTAGGAAAGAGAGAAAATCTTTCAGCTCATCTTCATAGTAGGAATAAATTAACTGTTTTAGATCAAAAACCTACCCCTAGATTGAGAATACAACAAGAGAGGCAAAAGCCCAAATCCACCCTTTTTTCCATCCCCATTGCTTTTTGCATTCTCTGAGAGAAGCACATTTCCCTCACAACCTGTACAATCTGATGTTTGCCAAAGTGCTGGGATGACTCTTGCGAGGTTCCTTAGGTTTTCAGCTGCAAATCAGTATTCTGAATCTCTGCGCCAAATCCTTAGGGCTCCCAGTTTTGGGCCAGTTTGTTAGCTGTGATGCCCATACATACCTAAATGGCACAGTTATAACAGTTACATCCTCCTGACAGTGGCTGAATTAAAAAACAAAACAAAACAATCCACAAAAAAACCCCAAACAAAACCAAAAAAACCCCAGTAATAGGATCAAAAACATTCGTCAAGTGGGAGAACTTAGTTCCTTTCAGTGATTCTTAAATGGGAAAAATTCTCCTCAAGCAAATACCCCATAAGTATCTGCAAGTATTCTTGTATTTATAAGTAATCTATGTGTAATCTATAAATTTTCTGCAATACAAGGTCATGGGGAAAAGCACAGAGGGCTGTGGCCAGGACTGATGGATGCCCTCTCTCCTTTCATGCGTGCTCCCAACATCACTGTTTGCTTCGTTGTTTGTTTGGACATTTCAAACCAGCACTTGGGACTTGCTCTGCATCGCACAGCAGCTTGTCTCATGCAAGGCACAACCATTTTTAGCCTCAACTAGAAGCCAAGTCCAAGGGCTGAATCAGAAGGAGAAAAATAATGTTCAAAGAATAACACCAGGGAATGTTGGACATGCCAGAGATTAAAATGTGTTTCAGGGAGCTCCAGAAGAGTTTAACAAACAGATGACATGACAGCTATGGATCGTAGAATTTCATATAACCTTTCAGGCAAAAATCAGCTGTCAAAAATCCTTAGCACACATTTGAAAATCTTTCACACAAATCTCACTTTTCTGCCAAGACAAACTTTCTCTCTTTGAAAAGCAGAAAGAGTTTTCAAAGAGCCATTCTCCCATCATGTAGTTATTATGATTGATTTACATATCATGCAAGATACTGTGCCCTTGACTTTTGTTGTATCAATAGTGACTGGCAGAAAGTGGGAGGCAGAGCAGACAAGCCAGCCAGCAGATCTGTCAGTGTATCTCCCAGTGAGACTGGGAAAGCTAATACTGTTAGTTGTGCCTAAGTGGACCAAGAGTAGGACTAAAAGAGTGATTCAGTTCCTCTGTATGGCACTGGTCTGGGCCTTGAAACACATGTACATGAAACCTTTTCCTTCCAACTCCATCAGCTGATATAATAAAGTTTAAATTATATGATTTCTTCCCGCAAAGCTTGCCTAACTGATGTCTTGGACCATCATGTCTCCTGCAAAACTGTTCTACTGTGACATGTCATTCTGGCACTGTAGGAAGTGTGAAAACTTGTAAAGGAAGGTACAGAAGTTTCATGAAGGCTGAGAAAATGCTTCAGAACAAGAACATAAATTGGTTAAATAGGTTTAACTGGCAAAAGAAAATATTGAGAAGTGAAGTAATTATGTTAAGTACATTCCTGGGGGGGGGGAAATAAAATACTGGGCCATGCTGAGCTGCTTAGTTATCCAGCAAAGTAGAAAGCAGCAGATAGATCTGAAGCTGAGTAAATTTGTGTGAGGAATTCTGTGGTGCTGGATGTTTTCAAACAAAGCCCAGAAGCCTTTCTGGAAGAGACATTTTTGGCAAATGCAAATTAATTGCATCAGAATAATTAGGTGAAATGTAATGGCACATACAAAATGTTGGAGTAGGTAATCTAGTGATCCCCCCGATCGTAATGCTTTGTGGCTGCCCACGCCACGAAGAGCTGTCCGACAGATGTCAACCAAAGAGTGGGGGCAGAGGTGAAGTGACTTGCCTGCGGTCATGTCGTGGAGCAGGAAAGCAAAGCCCCTGTCTCCTTACTGCCCTCTTCTCCCCTGTGTGCTGTCCTGCTCTGTGTTTCCAAACTCTGTCTTCTCCTCCACACATGCGGTCAGGACACTAAAAAAAGAAAAAGGCATTTAAGGAGATTAGCCAGAAGGTCTGAGGTAGTTTCCTGTTCACATAATGACTTTCTGAGCTAAGGGGGCTGTCATCCTATCCTTATAATGGTAATGAATGGAAAATCCTTAGTATTAATGTCCTCAAGCAGATCAGGACAAATCATCTGTGTAGTGGTGGCTGGAAGGTTAGGTAAGATACCTACAGGTCAGGTACCAGGTGTGCATCACCAACAGCACTGACCGACCCTCTGAGAGGTCCAAACTCCCACTGGTTTTGACAGAACATATCAGACCAGCACTTGTTGGTTTACAGAGGTAGTTATGTGTCTTTATTGCTGTACAGCCAATGGGGAAACTGAGGCACGGGGTAGCAATTGACTTTTCCGAGATGTTACAGGAAGTCGCCAGCAGATCTGCATACAGCAACTTCATATCTGGTAAACGGGCCTTTTCGTAATATTGTCTGTCATCTGACCCTGACAGGAACTCTGGTGCTTCCCCAACAGAAAAAAGGAATGAAGCTGAGAACAGAATAGTCAAAGCTTTACAAGACATCAGTGATTGAGGATTTGGGATTAGTTTGGAACTAGCTTGTGAATGACTTAAGCCATTTCTATTTTCTTTGCAGTTATTTCCCATATATTACAAACAAAAGCTGCCAGATACTCCTGATAGATAAATTAAGTGCCAATATGCAGTAAATAACTCAGGATTAATACTTCTTCGTCCCCTTTGGCTGAAAGGCACTTTCGTAGCCTTTTCCCTGGTTTAAAGCTAATTGATGCTTAAAACTATGTGTTATTCAACTCTCTGGTGGACCAGTATCTTCAAAGGTGCACCCCATCTCTTGTGAAAGGCTTGGTGGCACATCTGTGGTCTGGGAGCTACTGAGTTTGGGAGACCCATTGCCTTCTGCTGTGAACTGTGACTTGTGTGCTCTTGAGAGTGTGTACGATCTTCTGGGTTCTCATCTCAGGGAAAAAGACTGTTGTGGGCCTGAAGGTTAGAGTTCAGGGAGGAAGTCTTACTACTTGAGTGAAATGAAGACCCAGCAGTAGGAAAGAGTGAGAAATCGGGCAGCTCTGTGAGGCAAAGTCACAGAGCATGAGAATTATTATTGTTATTGTTATTACTGTTATTATTGTGTTTGTTATCGTTGTTGTTGTTATATTTATTTATTTTCCTCAAAGGAGAGGAAGGAACATTATGTGCTGGAAGGGTTATGCACTACACAGCTTGCAGGAAGAAAGTGGCTCTTGAAAAGCTGCTAACTGGGTTATGGGTGAGGAAGGAGATGCAAAAGATCACAAACCCATGTAAAACTGCTTAATCTGGCTCAGCCCATGTTCCTACCTCCAAGTACAATGGCAGTCTAAAATCCTAGCCCATATAAGCCAAAGCACAGATGTCTAAGCACAAATGAAGGAGCATAACCTAGAGTAATTTGGTATTTCTTTCCAGGCCACTCCATACCATTTCACACCATTAAACTCCCAGAGATGGTGCGTTAGGACATGGATGCTGCATGACTGGATCTGGAGCTTTCCCATGGAGGGACTGGAGGAAATTATTTACAATAAGGGTGTTGATCCCCTTAGGCATCACCCTGGGTTTGGCCCCATTGTTCTACTCTCAGTCCCCACCAAATGCCCAAGCAAAGCACATGCTTCATCCCTGGAAGGTGGAAGCACTCACAGAGCACAGCCCAGGTGAAGCGGTCTGAAGATTCATCCTTTCTTGTGGGTTTGTACAACTGCTGTTGCTGCTTGTGATGGGCAAGGGGCTGAGGACTGCCAGCGGGAGCAGCCCTGCCCCGCCTCCGCCCCAGGGTCTTTCTCCCGAGTTCCTCTAATCAGATTATTAATAGTGAATAGTTCTGACTTAGTGTCCTGCACAATGACACTCGTCAAACGTCTTCTCAAAAGATGCTTCAAAGCCCGACAGGCATCACTGGAGCTGTTGTTTTCATTTCTTTTTGTAAACTGACTTAAAGCCAATATCAATATTTATCTGCAACTAGGGAAGTGTTTTGCTGCCAGGAATTTGAACGTTCTGTTTTCCTCTAACTATAAATGGGGCAATTACTAATGAGAATATTTCCAAAATGAATGAGTGGAACATTAATTTTCCCTTAGCCCCAGTCTCTAGTCATCCCACAAACAACCCTTTACATGTTTTTAAGTGTTATCTGATGGTTAAGTTGCAGGTTCCAGTACAGAATGTTATTTTATTAAGATATTCTGGTAATTGCTATCCCTCAGATTTAGTTATTTTGTCCACATTAACTCTTGTTAATGGGTATGGTTCTTCTGTGTCCTTCACTTGGAGTGATAGAAGAATTTTTTTTTAATCACGGATCATAGAAAAACTCTGAAAGGTAACTTAAGAAATTGTTTAGCCAGACCCATGCCCAACGCTGGATTGGCTATACCTGAACTATTGCCTACAGATAGCAGTCTGTCCTGCCTGCACTCAGAAACCTTCAACCTTGGCAAGTCTACAGCTTCCTTACACAAATTATTCAGGGGTTTACTATTCCTGTGCCTTCCCTACAGTTTCATCAAAGCTTCCTCAGCTACACTTTAAACTTATGACTTACTGTCCTTACCACAATGGATACAGTAAACGTTTTATTCCCTTCCTTTTTGCAATTACCTTCCACATATTTGAGTACTGTTATCATGTCTTTCCTTTGCCTTCTCTTCTCCAGGCTTAAATAGACCAAGCCTTTTCAATCTTTCATCTTCACAGGTCACATTCTCTAGAGCTCCGATCATTCCTCTTGCTTTTCTTTGGACTTCTCCCAACTGATCTTCCAGTCTTTTTTGATGTGTGGTGCTTCAAACTACATAGTATGCCAGCTGGAGTCCCATGGTGTGAGCAGACTGGCAGGTGATCTATCAGCTCACGCAAAACAATAAGGGGATATAAAATAGAAGGCAATGACTATATGTCATTGGCTCCTAGTACATCTACTATCTGTTAATGTTTCTACTAAGTTCTATTGTATATTGGCATGCCAGCTGACACCAAGAGACCAAAGAAGCCTTATGTGCCTTTCCACCTACACTTTCGCCACCTGTGGTCTGATAAATTTTCAATGGAGGGAGGTGCTCTTTTTAAGCCATCTATCATTATTAACCTACTAAGCCGAATAAAAATGTTCTTTGATGATAGCTCATGCCCCTGGGGAGGAAAAGGTTGGAAGAAAAGTTGGAAAGAATGAGACATTTCATTAATTACCCCACAGCAACTTAGTGGGAGGCTGGATATTTTCCTAAACTCCCAAGCTGTTTTGTGCACACATCCTCCCCCACGTTTTTTTCTCATTGGTACATTATTTCCATCTCTCTGCTAAACTTTTGGTGCTGCCAGTTGCCAAGATAAGGTCTTGCAAATTGTCCCTTACTGTTGAAAACAGGGTCATTTCTATGAATCACTCAGAGTAAGAGGAGTTATTACAGGCCAAGATACTTATGATAGCTAGACTTTAATGGAAGCTATGACTTCACATATTTATATGTATAGATCACCCTCCAGCTGTGGAAGGATTCCCTCTTCTATATCAGTTCAACCTGGGATGTGATCTCACCATGTTTTGCTTTCTCATGGAAGACCTCCAAGTAAAACTCAGATTACTGTGAGAAGTTGTGCTGTAGGTTTAGTAGTTGCCCTCCTGCATTTCAGCATCCAAGCCAGTCTCTTATTGTAAAGTTAGCACAGTGTCCATATAAATCACCATGCTCGTGGTAGAGGATTGAAGCCAAGTCCCTCGACACCAGTATCCCAGACCCTGTAATTTTGCCTGTAAAGAAGCAATTTACTCCAGCAGTTACGTTTCTAGAACTCTGACCTAACACTGCTAAATTAGTTCCTGATTTGCTTTCAAAGTTCCTGCATTTAAAGAAAAGAGGGTGCAGGAACAGCCTACATAGGTAATGCCATACTTTCTAACAAGGTTCATTGAAGCACACACACAAATACCTCTTTGCATACCATGCCCATAAAGTATGGGGGTGATCCATACAAGAATGTGTCAGAAGGTCTCTGTTCTCTGCCCTGGGAGCAGGGGCTGGACATTTTCAGTTTGGAGACTGGACGCTGATTTTGGGCGAGAGGGATCTAAGTCAATATTCAGACCCATACTGCAGTTAGGTGAACCCGCAGCCCCAGTGTGAGTGGGGCTGTGCGAGGGCCGCTGAGGCAGGTTTCAGGCCAGGCAGCCCTTTTGGGGCTGGCACCTTTGGCCTGGCAGCAGGGGTTCGACGTTTATGGTTTGGAGGCTGGACGCTGATTTTGGTTAAGAGAGACGTAAGGTGCTATGTTGAGCCCTTGCTTGGCTAGGCGAGCCCGCAGCCCCAATGTGAGTGGGCCTGTGCCAGGGCCGCTAAGGGAGGTTTCAGGCCAGGCACCCCTTTTGGGGCTTTTGTTGTGGCCGAGCTGCTCTTGGATATTACCTGTTCCTTCCTCTTCTCCTTGACCAGTTTATCAGTCATTTAAAAATAGAGGATAGACAGGGTATTGTTTAAGATTTTTTTTAATTTACTATCTCTTGTCTTCAGTATGTTAAAAAAAAAAAAAATCCCAAACAAAAAACCCCATCACTTTTTAAATTTCTGTGATGATCTAAAAGGCTAACGGTAGACATTGCATTGTGGAAGCAAAAATCATTAACTATATGCATTCAGAAATTAAAACATTTTTTTTTCCATTTTTAACAAAGGCTGAAGGAAATGCTGGGCTGTGTATTTTTTGTACTCACTGTGTACTGTGAGCACGTGTCCCTGGTTGGAAGGGGGACAGGCTCCTGATCAGCACTGCGCCCATAGTTTTCAGCAATTCCAGATGAGTCTGATTTCATCTCATGGGGCCAGAAACCAAAATTTTACAGGATACCCTGGCATTCAAATCCAATCCTCAGTTCCCTTCACACTAAAAAAGGCCGGAATTCTCAGTTTGGGGTTTGAGATGTCTCACTTCATATGCTATCTAGCTTATTGTTTGGCTCTTTGGCCATCTTTTCCATTCCAGAATTTTCTCTAATTACTACAGTATCTTTAGTCCACCTTTGTGGACAATGCATTAGACAAACTTCATGAAAACATGTCTGTTGTTCTGTGTATTTGCTAAAGAGGCTGCAAGTTAATGCTTTCTCCACACAGGAGGCGATGTTTATCTGGAAAAGCCTTGGCTTCCTTTGGCTGTAAAATACAATATCCTTCCCTGGTCTTAATGCCACATCTGGTGCACGGCTCTAAACTGCTAGGGGCACCTGCTGTATTTTTCTGGGAGGCCAAAGGCATTTTTTGGCATTCCCAGGAATTATCACCAAGGCAGACTCATGCTGGGGAAGAACCAAGGCCCAGTTCAGATAACGATGAGTTCCTTATTTGATCCAAATTTGGTCTGAAGCCCAAAACCTTTCTGAACCCGCTAGAGGTGATAATGTCACAAAGCTGAAGAAATATTTGAAAATGCAGATAGTAAGTTTTCCCACCCTGTTAAAGTCGATTGCAGAAGTTCCTCTGCCTTCCATAGGACCATGAACAAGCCCTGTCAGAGGTGAAGGAGGGCTGCCACCTTCTCAGGAGGACTCATTGACAGAGAAACAATAGAGAAAATAAGGAAGAAGTGTGTGATTCACTCTCTGAGCTCGTGAAAGTCATCCAGGCCTGAATCACTGCGTGTGCAGAGGTTGATTAGTTGGAAAGCGTTTATTAATAATTTACTGACCCTTGGCTATGTGCTCATCCCCAGCAAGTTTCTCATACCACTGATTCAATCAAGCCACTTCTAACATGTGACATTACACAGAGGTACTTGCTTGCTTACATAGTGGGAAATAATGCAGAAAAATACACTAGCCAGAGGGATTGAAAATGCAAAGAGCGTAAATTTACACTGTCGCTTTGAGTCTGAGCCTTTTAGATTCTCACATGCCTTTGCTCCATATTGGTTACCAGCACTTTGGCTAAGCCTTGGAGCTTTCTTGAGGATCAAGCTTGAGCATGCTCCATGCATTAGCATAACCCATGTACCCATTCATGTACGTGCGTGAGTACAGTCAAATATATTATGTTCCAGTCTACCAGCAGCTGTGTCCCAGCACAGTCATCTGTTTTTTTTTAGATTCCTCTCTCCCCATCAGAAACCCAGGCTGTTGGGCAACTAGGAAGTGGGAATCTGCTGCAAAAAGCAGCAGAGCATCCTCTGTACCTTTTATATGGGAAACTGCACTCAATGGGATGACTGACATCTTTTGAAACTAGGATATGCTGGGGCTGAGCATCATGGCCCAACCTCAAGTTATGTTTGCAAGGATAATTTTTTTTTTCCAAATTGTAGTTTGGATGCGTCTAAAATCTCATGGTGACCTGGTGATTTTCTGATATTGTAGATAAATGTGATACAGTACCACAACAAGAAGTGAACTGGAGATGGACATCAGAATTAAGTAGAACCAGCTTGTAGGTTTGGGCACCCTAACAGGTCTCTTCAAGGACTGAGATGAGACCTATCCCTTGGCCTTTAACACAAATCCCAGTATCCTGCCTCCTCAGTCGGTCTCCCCAGTGATCATCAGTGGTGGCAATCGATAGGGATCTGACACTAGTTCTAATAGTCTCCCAATACATTCAGTTTATTTTCAAAGCTTTTTGTTTTGAAATGCCAAAAAGAATCAGAGAAGAGATCCTCTACACAGTATTAAAGATGTTAAAAAAGCATGGATTAGGGGCATCTGCTTTTCCAGTGAATCTCTCAAGACACGTAAATGCCTTTACTTAGACAGTTAGAGTTATAAGACGATTTTGGAGACTTTGGCCACTAGCTCAAAGGATACCTGGCTTTCTTTACATGATAGACATCCCCTGTTGGTGCTATATAGAAAGAACTTGCCTTATGATTCTTTGTTGTCTTGTAACAGTACAAATCACAGGATTGCAGACTCTGCCTTCATTTTCTGTAGTGCATCTTTCAGCAAGAGTAACACGTTTTTGAAAATTGAGGATGTAATTTTATCCCATTACAGAGTCACACAGCTATATAAAAGGCAGCGTTCTTCCAGTTATAAGATTGGTCCATGGCCGATAGGTCTGTATTCACCAAGGTATCTTCACAGTCCCATGAAATGCCAGCAGGTAACTGCTCTTTCAGCTCATGCTCTGGTTGGTATAAATGATTATGCAGAAACAACACTGCATCAGCCTCAAACGTGTTTCCAGTTAGCCACTTAGAAATGCATGTGCATTAAATCTGTACTCCAAAGCACACTGACTGCTCCTTTTCTTCTGGGAAAGGGGTTAGAACCATGCATAAACTTCCTCATGGAGAGAAACTTTGCATCTTCTTAACTAGCTGTAATTACCTTGAGCATATTGTCACTGTAAACAGTTGAAATAAAATATGATAGTCCATCTTGCACTATGGTGTCACTCGGCTTTTAGCTTAGTTCTTCTCTCTTCCCTACTGTGAGTAGCATCATTGCAAAAGAACAGACTGCCACCAGTATCAGTCCTATAGCAGGTCAGAGCAGAAATGAGTGCAGTGTCCTTCAGTATGTTTCACTGTTGGCAGAGAAAGGGTTAAACCTAAATATAAACCACCACATTGCCGTGCTTTCTGTCCTTACCATTTTTCGAATGGTCAAGGGTAGGTAGAGGTACATATTTTTTTCTTATTGTTGCTGTTGCATTTAAAACTTTAGAGAGGAAGGGATTTACCGAGTGAGCAAAGCTCCACTTGGAAGCTGGTTCAAAGCAGTTCTAAGAATTGCTTCCAAGCTTTTAAAAACATATTATCTCTGCCCACTCCAAATGATTGATGAAGAAAAAGACAAAACGTTCCCTATCACACAACAATCACTCTCAAACAGTTTCCTTAACCGTGTTTTGTATTACTGGCGACTCTCCCATTTCCATCTCCTCCACTTGGCACATATTCTCTGGCTTTCCAGTGCTTAGGGGACTGTGTTATCATGATCAAGTGAGGAGGAAATTACAAAAATGGCATCCTGTAATATTTCATGCAGGAATCAAATGCCGCTTTACCATGAAGTCATTGATTTTAGTCTATAAAATCTAGTGCACTTCAGAAGTTAATTTCAGTTACTGGATACAATTTTTAGACTGGCAAATAGATGTACATGAGCTGAAGTTGATCTGATGCCATTTTGTGTCACAGCTGTCAAAAATTCTGACCTCCAGGCTTAAGGCCTTTCTTTCTCTCCAAGCAGTGACAGATGTTGTCAGGATTTGGCTTCTCAGTCCCTGTATTGCTACAGATCTGGGCCCAGCAATGTGCAGTAGGAGAAGGTGACAGCAATCCCTGCTTGTGGTAAGGTGTCCTTGGTATTTTAACTAAATCCTCTTGTTCGTTGAACAGGTAAGTTCCCACTTGCAACTTGGCTGAAGGAAGGTAACCAGATGTCTGCATCCTGGATCTCCATAACCAAAGGAATGAGGCAGTGAGGGCACCAATTAATTCCTGTTGGGATCTCCAGACACGTTGATCTGAATAGCACATCCAGAGTGAGCACAGCGAGCACCAAGCAGTGATCTCCCCTTGCACAAATGCCATGGCTGATCTGACTAGGCACCGTGGGCATTTCTCCAGGATTTCCAGATACTCACAGGCTGGTCTGAGCTACTGCCCTGCCTGAGCTGTGAGTTATGTAGAAATCCTGGAAAGTCAGCCAGTGCCATTGTGCCTGGACAAATGCTGAGGCAGAGAAAGCATATGTTATCTGGGCTTTCCCAGACACAAGGTAACCTTTCAGTTGCTACATTTAAGCCACACATTCAAAGTTCCCTATCTAGGTCTGTCCAGATTTTTAATTCTCTATAAATAGGCAGCGCTGGCTTCCCTCAGACAGTCTGGCCGGACTGCTTTCTCAGCGAGGACAATTAATTCTGAGGGCAATCACATTTGCTGGTATGCCTGATGAGTCCGTCAGTAATTGATGCTGGTACTTGGATCAGTTGCACGTCTATTAGGAAAAAGCTCCGAGTTAATTTCCTCCAGGCAGAGAGCCAGACCAAATGACAGACGGAAGTGCAGACGTTCTCATATGATACCAGGCCAGAATGCCACCAGCCCTGCTCCTTCAAATCCATCCTAAGTTCACAGTTGTTTTCAGGGAAAGGTGCATTCAGCACCCTGTGCTCTGTGCCAGTTTTTAGATGAACTCCAGCCCTGCTGCCAAGTTTACCTAGGAACCGAGAGGTGAAAGAACAGATTTTTAATTCCTGGCTGAGTAACATGGAAGAGCAGATTTTTAAGCGGAGGTTCAAGCCTAGGCCAAGCAGTCAGACCCCAGGAGCTCCTATTTTTAACATTTCATGGGCAGTGTCTGAACTCATCTGAAATCTGACTTTGAAACTACTGAGAGGCCAAAATGACAAATAAGCTCTTTGCAAATCTTATCTCCCTCAAGTATCTAAAACCTGAAATCTGCAGCCTAGCCCTGTCTGATGAACTCAGAGCAGTGGCTCTATTTGGGGCTGGACTCACCGTGGGATTGGGAGAGGATTTGAAGGGCTTCTTATGGGATGATGGAAGAGACAGAATCCGTCTTCTCCAGCCACACTGGGAGCTGGCCCTACCTTTCTTCAAATGCAACTGTATGGTTGCAATAATGTTCTACTTTTGTGAAAAACACAATTTGCTCTCTAAGCTCCTGCTAAGCCAGGCCTGTTCCACTGGCCTGATGGAAGCTGCTTCTCTTTGCGTGGCTTGGGAGACTGAGCCCAAGGTTTTTGTCAACAGATTTCATAGTGGATGGCTAAAATCGTCTTGGCTGATCTGAAATCCATGCCCTTTTATTGACTGTTTTGCCATTTTACTGTAGTTCAGAGGACATCTACCTTTAGAGAAATCTAAGCGCATGAAGTACTGTCAAGAGGGGAAGAAGTCAATATGGAATAACTCCTGTAATTGGTTTTGTGCCTCAAGGAAACTATTATTTTTAAAGTATCTCCAAAACTATACACTTGATTTCCTTCTTATATTGTTGATATTAAATCAAACATTCAGAAGTTGAAATCAGAAGGTCTGGCCTGGGTTCAAAACTGCAGGGAAGTGTTGCAGAGCAAAGCTGAGGATTGTGTGAATTCACAGAGGTAACCTGCAGTGACGTCTTTTGTACTCCAGTGCTGACACTGGTCCAGCCTCTAGTTTAATTTAGATCTGCCCGAGTCTTTTTTTTCTCTTTACCTTATTATCTAGGCTCTCGGGATGATTCTCAGAAGGCCTGAAGCTACACATCAGACCTGCATGGATCATTTCATATTCTAATTGTCAAATAGTGATTTTGCCAAAAAATGTGTTTCAGTCACCCCCAAGCTGCTTGTTAATTCGGGCTGGATTCACAGACGAGCTCTGGCTGGAGGAGCACTGGCATGGCTGGAGTTACGGTGCTTTCTCCTCTTTTTTCCAATACCGCAGTGGCAAGAGAATGTGAATGCAAGGGGGCTACGGGAAGCCTGGGTTTGGGTCTCTCTTCTGCCAAAGCAGGGCTAATTTTACAACTCTCACAAGACTACCCATTAGGTTGTACAGTATTTAGGCTCCAGCTCTCTTAATCTCTCCAGATTGGGCTAACTCCACCTTTATAGGCTGTCTAGATAGGAAAGTGGAGAACAAGTCAGTACCTGTCAATGGAGGGACTGCCCAGGAGATGAGACATCACTTCACACCTTCTGTTCCTGGTAACATACAGCAGAAGAGGACCCATGGTAGACTGAGAGCACCCCCAGTGATGCCATTCCCTCTGGTTTACACACTTCTGTGTAGTAGTAAGAGACACGAGTACAAAGCCCGCCAGGCCAGGGCTGCTCCCATGTGTCTCATACATGCCCTAAAAAAGGAGGAGAGATTTCTCCACGAAGGAGAGCTCTTGAATAGGAGAAGCTGTTGCCTATTACCGCTCGGTTTGACACAATTAACAGAAGGCAGTTTAATGCTGCCATGAGTAACAGCGCTCTCAGGCTGGGACCATGGGAAGCAGCTCTGGTGAAAGTCGCCCCACTCGGCAAAGGCATCCCGTGCTGGTTTCAAGGGGCTGTTTTTCAGCAATGTGAAGGGTAATTCCCTGCCTGTTAGCAGCTATTTCTTTTGGACTGCCTTGCTTATCTTTTCAAGTAGTGTATTCAAATACATTTTCCAACTGGGAGAGATTTCATAGGGTGACAAGAAAAGTTTTGGGGAAAGGATGAAGATCTAAGGAAAAATTCTGTGGCTGCAGGAAGGGCTCTGCAAAGGGAAGAAGAACAGACTGGGCTGTAGGTTTTATTAACCACGTATTATATGCAGTTATGTATGCACCCCCAAGCGCACATTAAGTCTGTAATAATATTTTTGAGTGTCTCCAGCTCCACTTCTGTGTTTGGTGATGTCACCAGCAGCTTGCAGTGGGTTACAGGCAGAAGAAAGGGGGAAATAGAATTTTATTCCTCATTTTGGATGATGTAGGAAGCAAGGATGTATAAAAGTGATTCTTGGCATGGTGCTTTTCTTGAAGACATGTCTGAGGTAACCTGAGCTGTACTCCATGTATTATCAGTGGCCTAAAAAATTGGTTGAAACCCTGAACCACCACCACCACCACACCTACTCAGTCTGGGAGCTAAGGGGAAATTCATTCTGCTGCGGTGCCAGCAGAGGAGGGATGCTGTCATGCCTGTCTCATTTTTGTTAACTGCCTACCTTAAAAGTTGCTTTCACTAGGAAAGAGCAACAGAGCAAGTGCCAAGGCTTCATTGTAAGCTGATCCTAAAGTAACACTTAACGCCTGACCCATGTAGTAATTACCACCCCTGTGTTACTTGCTGTCACATGGGTAGCTGAGGGTTTTTTGCTTACCTGGGCTTTTTTTTTTTTGGCTCTACATATTCCAAATTTAAGCTTATTTAAGCTTGTCTGGAAGAAATGAGATCTTTTCTTCTCCTTTGCCTTTGGTGTTGCAGTGTCAGGAAAGCTTGAGAAACCACTCTGAAGGTTTCCTTCTGAGCAGCACATGCTGTCGTTGCAGGGAAGGGATCCACCCATGAGATGGCATGGCTCTGAGGAGACGCCAACTTGCCATGAAGCTCTGCTGTCATCCTGGGTTCCTCTTGCCTGCCAGTGACATTCGGAACCTTGAAACAGAACTGGAATGTCACAGGCTCTGTGACAAACGAGCACATCATATGGGACAGTGCCTGAACCAAAGAGGTTACAGTCTAAATAAGCAAAGAGCAGGAGGGAAGCTGCCCTCACCAAACGAAACAGGTCACTGGTACAGCAGCTCACAAAGCTGGCTGCCTGGCCTCCCTCGCCAGAGCCACAGCCCATACGTCATTTTGAGGTGACTAGAATAGGTCTTCTGTAAAACAAAGTGGGGTGCTTCAGCTCAGCAGACAGCTATAGGTGCGCAATACATGGACACCTGCTTTAGTGCTGCATCTGCTCAGAAGCATGTAATTTCTGCTGTCACCCTGCGAGGACATGGCTGCGTGGCTAAACGTTGCTTCCACTAAACGGGATGGGATGGAGGAAATTCAAATCATGTATGCCAACGTGTAGAAGGATAACATGATTTTCTCAAAACCATCTTAGTTTTGTTTTGATAGGAATGGATTTGACCCACCTCTTAATGCAGAATGCCATGGCAAAATCGGTGTATTCAGAAAGCTTGGGAAAATGCTGCAGCCTCTCTCTGACCATTGTCTCCGGGTGCCTTGCCCTGGAGGATGACAAACCAAATGACCTGTTATCTGTGACTGGCTGTAGCAGAACACGGCTTCCCTTGTCATTGACACCGTAAGGAGTCACATGCAATTCTCCCTCTCTCACACGTATACTGGGGCACAGGCTTTCACCCCATGAACAAATGGGGCTCTATAGTCCTAGCTTTCCTCAAACGCTTTGGTTTGGGGAAACGAGTGGAAGCACAGATTATTGTGAATTGAAAGCTTGCCACCTTCCGGACATTAGAGAGTACTGCGTCTTTCACAGAAGAATTTTACAGGGGAACTCCAACCAGCAACTGAAAGTAGATACATGAGTGCCAGTGTATGTGTACTAACCCTAGGGGTGAAACAGAAAAAAGACTGATGGAGGAGGAGTGTGAGTTGCATAGAGCAGCACTCTAACCCATCCTCACAAAGGCTGGAGTGCTCATTTTCTCCCTTTTTGCTGGTGTTTGTTGTTGAGCTTGTAAAAACAAGGGATGGTATAGCATGTGCAAGTATGTGCCAGTATGATTCTATCCATCCAACATATAACTTCACTCGGGGTTGTTCAGCCTGGAGAAGAGAAGGCTCCAGGGAGATCTAATTGCGGCCTGCCAGTACCTGAAGGGGCCTACAGGAAAGATGCTGAGGGACTGTTTATCAGGGAGTGTAGTGACAGGACAAGGGGGAATGGGTTTAAACTAAAAGAGGGTAGATTTAGATTAGATGTTAGAAAGAAATTCTTTACTGTTAGAGTGGTGAGGCCCTGGCACAGGTTGCCCAGAGAGGTTGTGGAGGCCCCATCTCTGGAAGTGTTTAAGACCAGGTTGGATGGGGCTTTGAGCAACGTGGTCTAGTGGAGGGTGTCCCTGCCCATGGCAGGGGGGTTGGAACCAGATGATCTTTGAGGTCCTTTCCAATCCAAACCATTCTGTGATGCTATGATTCTATGATTGTGCTAGTCCCACCTGCACAGCGCTGGCGATGTGCCGGCACCCTGCCCTCTCCCACTGCAAACCCCCGCGAGTGCAGAGCCCAGACCCCTCCATGCCATGCTCCCTCCCCACCTGTCCTTTGTCCAAGAGCACTACACTGTGCTAATGCCTGTGAGAGACCAAACCCAGGACTGTTTGCTGTAAAACAAAGCACTGACACAAGCCCATTTTCATTCATAACCCACCATGGTTTGAGTTTGGGGCTCAGGAGATGGGAGGCCACGGAAGTCACCCACTGTATCGTATCTGTCAGCCACATGCCACACAGTTCTCAGCCATGGATTTCATACCTAGGTAAAAATGGACCTGCCCTGGTGATCCTAGACTGAGACTTCTGATCTCATCTTTTAATAAATAAAAAGCAAAATTATCGTGGTAATAATAACTAATTGTCACTGTGGGGCTTCAGTCTGGGTCTTAAGCCATGGGCACTGTGTGCTAGAGCTAGAGGGGGGTGTCTCTGCTGCTCAGAGCTGTTTTCATATACGGACTAGCTCATAGACATGAACAAAGCCTTCTCTTAGTAACAAATAATATTGTTCAGATGATGGGTGCCTGCCAGGGTTTTACCTGAAATCAAAGAGAAAAAAAAAAACCCACCACCCAAACAAACCTAAATAAAATATTTTTCCTTTATTTATTATACCTATTTTTCAGATGAGTCCATCATCTGTGATGGGAGCATAGACAGACATTTGTGCAGTTTCAGTCAGTACAGCTTTACTGGTGCAACTGGACAATGAGAGCTCTCAAAATCCCCAAGATCAGTACAGCTCTCCAATTCTACCCTTTCATCGAAATTTCACAACATTCACCAGTACCTCAACTCTCAATGCAGGAAAAAGGCCTGCAGGCAAACAGATTTTGTTCCTGTAGCTGTATCAGTGACACACTGTGTACATGCACTGCATGTTTACAGCTCTGGGGAGCGGTGACATGCATACCGGAGAGACACTGCTCTCAGATATACCACATGAAACCCAAGGCTCATTTTAAATGCCAGTGTATTATTGGAGAGGAAATCACGGCTATTCTTTCTGTGACAGGAGCTACAAATGTGGATATTATTCCAAAACAAGCTCAGTGTTACATATTCTTGCAAGCTTCAAAAAACTTTCAGCTTCTATTGAAGATGACAAATGCAATAGAAAGTGAACAACAAACCAAGGAGGTCGTTGTATTTTTAAAAAAGATATTCCTTTTGCTTGCTGTAGTATGTTGGAGTCAGAAATTGCAAAACCCCGTACATACTGAGCCCAGTATAGCTCCCGAATATTGGTACCTAGACATTAATTTAAAGAGCAGGTATAGGTGATCTGTAATAGCATCATCCCTAAAGTATTATCATTTCCGTCCTCTGAACATTAAAAATCACTTTTCTGTTACATGTCCCTGTCATGCCTGACCTGCCTGACACTCCATTCAGGCCACTCAGATTAATTCAGGTCCCTCTCTGCCACCCTCCCAGCCCGGTACAGTAGCACAATTTGCTTTAGATGTTTATGTTCAGATCTGGGGATGGTACGTTTGTCCTCAAGAGCAAATGGTCAGGAGGATGTTTCATGCTTCTCCTGTCTACAGGGCTGCTGCTTTGCTATTGACTTTGCACATGTAACGGCCAAGTCATGGTGGCAATGCAAACAAACAGCAACCACAAATTTGAGAAAGAGAAGACAACTTTTATACAAACAGACCTACTTTGGATCCTCAAGAACATGCAACCCTGCATCACCTTTGGGATGCAGAGAAAAGCTTCAATCTCCCGTATCTTTCTGCAGCCTTCATATGCTGCCTGAACCTTGGTGCAGTCTTTCCTCCCACTTTTGCCTGTGTGCAGATGTGCTGGTGTCGGCGAGGTGGAGCGCTGCATAAACTGCTGTTACTGCCTTCTCGGCGGGATCGGAATTTCCCACTCCTTCCAGGACAGTTCAGTGGTAGTAGAGATTTTCCATCAGCTTCAGAGAAATGCTGTTATAGCAAAGATGATGATTGTAACGGGCACACAAATGAGTAAAGTCATTTAATCTAGATTGGCATCATCTTAATTACAGCAGTGTGATCACCTTTTTGACCGTAAAAATTGCTTACCAAAAACATAGCAGAGAGCACACCAGACAGAGCTCTGAGAGCTGTGAGGAGGGGGAACTCTAAGGGCAATTTGAAGGTGTGAGGTGGCATCAGTGCCCAAAAATTGAGTCCCTAGGCAAGATGGCAATTTGAGCACACACGCACACACACCCCCCTGCCTCTCGCTGGGGATTTATATTAATTGGCAGGCATTATGCTGCAAGACTCTGAAACCAGCAGGAGGAGCGAAGGTGTGTGTGATCTGGTTACAACTCATCTGAGGCTCACAGGACACCCTGAATTAGGGAGAAGTATGCAACTGCTGTTACTGTACACTGTGTTATATCAGGTCTAGGTTGCTTTTCCTTTTTGAAGTAATCAGGAATTGTGTATCTGTCTTCCAGTGCTGTTCTCAGTCTCTGACTGTCATCACAAAATTGTTGCCTGGCTAATAATGCACGGATAGTTTCTGTTATCACTTGCCTTTTAGCAGGGTGTGTGAGATAAGATGCAACCCTAGGCAAAAGACTGACAGCTTTTGGATTTTATCCCACAAAACAAGCTTCAGTCTCAGGATAGAACACATGCAGATGGAGCAGTGTAACCACCTGGAGCATCATCAGCCCTTCGACTCAGAACTTCCCTGTCTGCAGTGGCCTTGCACCAAGGTGTTCCTTCGCCTTGTTGGACCACCACAACAGAAACCTGAAGGTAACTTCACACCTAGCAAAATCAGGGCCACGCTTGAGACACCAGACCTGGTGGCACTGCTGTCACTGCTGCTGAAGCTCCATCACAGAGATGACACCAAGGCAAAAGAACAACCTTGCCCTGCAATATTGCACAGACGCCCGCAGCAAAACCACCACTGCTAGTCAGTACCAGTGTCCCCAGAGAGACACGTGAACCAATATTAGACCCCAGCAGAGCAACCTCACAATTTGCAGGTCTTCTCTCCTTAGAGAATTCCCTGAATGTCCCCCATCTGCATCCCAGTAAGAGATGTGATGGTCTGACTGGGCGCTCTGGGCCAGGTGATGTCTGGCATGTTCAAGGCTTTGTATTGCAGATATTAAACTCAACATAATGGAAGATTTCTTGGAATTTTCCACTAACTGCAGAGGAGACTTTAGTCTAAATCCTCACAGTTCCTTTTATGTCTATCTTCAGAAGACACCCTTAAAATTACTAACACCAACCCTGTTAAAAAGACTTTGATTCCTAGTGATATTAGCTACTGAATTTTGTGACTTGCAGCTAATGCTCTGTACCTGGAACGAATCCCCTCCTTGTTCTCAGGATAAGAAAGTAATCTCAAAAGCTTTTTGAATAAGCCCACGCTGTGCAGATTTCAGGCAGAGGCACACAGAAGAGCCCTTGCAGATGTACTCTGTACAAAACTGCAGACAGCGGCTGTTGTCTGAAATAACATGTAAATGCTTTTGTAGCAGAAGTAACATATTTATACTGTCATAATTCTTGCACATTTATCTTTGACTTTCACTCCACTGCCTGTGCCCATGCAGTTCTCTCCAAAATCCTAACACGAAGAGCAGTCTCCTTTTAATTACAGACATTTTTCCCATGGCATTTGCCTTTCCTTTAAGTTTCCACATATAGACGTGGCTCCTCCTTTTACTTTTTGTGCCTCTCTTTATCCAGGACAAGCAGACAGGCTGTAGTGACCCATATGGTCCAGGAGTTTAGCTTCTTCTTGTGACACCAAAGACAGTCTTGGGGATCCTGTGTTGTCCCACATTTTAGAAGCAGAACAATTCCCTCCTATGGCCTTTTTCTAAGATGCAGCTTTTTCTCTTGCACCTTCTCCTCAAGGTGCACCTTCTCCATCAGCCCGGGAACACACCTCGTACTTAATCCTGAAGTAGGAAAGCGGAGCACCCACCACCCCTCCTTAGCCCCTGCAGAAAATGTCTTCTCCATCCTCTTCTTACTGTTACCATCAAAATCTGGCCTTGGCCACACTGAAACCTCCATCCCCCCGGGTCCCTCACCAAGGGACAGCGGGAGTTTTGCTCCCTTGAGGCGCAGGGGTGCGGGCAGCCAGCGCGGCACCTGACGGCCGGGCTGGGTGTGCTGGAGGGACCCTGCGGGGCTGTTCGGGCTGCTGTCAGGGTCCCCCAGGGCCTGCTCTGCCCCTCGGTGTGACCCAGCTCAGTCCCAGCTGCAGGCGGTGCCGGGCCAGCCCAGGTGGCTCCGGTCAGGATTTAAGGGCGGGTTCGGCAGGTTGCACTGGTTTCTACCTGCGTGGCTTGAGGGGGGTGAAGGGCCCTGAGGTGTGAGCTCCGGTTCGGCTGGGAGCTCCCCGCGGGAAAGCGCTGTCGCTTCGGGACAAGGCTCCGGGCGAGGCTGGAGGAAAGTCAGCGGCGTAACCTGGAGGTAAGGTACTCGGGGGGGCAGGCGGTTTTCCGGGGCTGCGGGTCTCGCCTGGGCCGCGGGGTGTTGAAGGGCTCCGCTGCCTGCCAGGCTCGGGGCTCTGGGCTGGGCCGCGGCTGCCGCCCGCGCAGCGGCTGAGGGCCGAGATACGCACACACACGGTGCTCGGACCCACTAGGTGGCGGCAGCTCCTTAAATTTGTGTATTTGGTGTGAAAAACGCGGAGGATGAGGATTTTCGGGTGGAAGTTGTGAAGGGAGCTGAGCGCCTGAGTTGCCCGGGTTCCTGCACGCCCCCCAGGCTGTGGTCTGCGAGCGGCCCTGGGGCCTCTGCCAGGGCGTCGGTGCGATTACAAACACGGGCGGTCCCCTTCAGAGCAGAGGGAGGTTGGAGACCTCGAATGTATAATTCATTTAATAAATGCTGCACATCTGCCTCTCTAGCCCACGGTGAGCGCATTGCACACACACACACAGAGCTTCGGTGTGTTTGTACTCGCCGGGGTGTCTCGGGGTCGCTTAGGCCCGTGCCCTCCGTGAGGTGGCTGCCGTGCCGTGAGCAGGTGAAAGCTCTCTAACCAGGAGCAAATGCATGGAAACATTGCACCTACCTGGAAAGGCCGCGGCTCTGTTCGGAGCTGGAGCCTCCCCGGGATTGCAGTTCAGGTCCCAAAGTACTTCAGCATCTCTGGCTGCTGTTGCCGAGATGCTTGCTGCGTTCTTAGATGTCAGCAATATCCAAAGTGAGAATGGGAAATCAGATTCCTGATTTGTGGCAGTCCCGTCTTGCCTTTTGTTGTGCAGATCCACCTGTTCAGGACTAAGTGCTTTCCTGGGTGGGATTGCCTGAGCTCTCGGCAGCTGATGTGATCAAAAGAGATAGGGGTGCAGGGTTCAAGTTCTCATTTGAAGCAAGCAGACAGTGGTAAGGGGAAAGGGAGTTTTTCAGCCATCTGTGGCAACTGTAAAATTCTCTGCTGCGTAACAGGCTACTCCAAGGTTATTCTTTGTCCTGGTTATGCTGCTTGGTGACTGGGAAAACTCGTATATACAAAACTTATTGGACTTGCCTCCTGTCCTTCCCTGGAGTGGCATCTCGTTGTGGACTGTGTCCTGATAGTGATTTAAGCAAATGTGGCTTTACTCCTAGAGGGACTTGGTATATGGTTTCACCTTAGTAGCTGATGACTGGCTACAGTTTGACCAAAAATTTATGTGTGTCCTGGTTTCAGCTGGGATAACTTTTTTCCTAATAGCTGGTATGGTGCTGTGTTTTGGAGTTAGGGTGACAATAATGTTGATAACACACTGATACTTTAGTCATTACCAAGCAGCTCCTCATGCTGCCCTGCCAATGAGAGGGCAGGGGTGCATGAGAAGCTGGAGAGGGACACAGCCAGGACAGCTGACCCCAACTGGGGAGGAGGCTGCTGCTCGGGGATGGGTTGGGCATTTGTCAGTTGGTAGTGAGCAGTTGTGTTTCATTTGCATCACTTGTTTTTCTTGGGTTTTAGATCTTTCTTTTCATTCTAATTTTCATTACAATTTATTATTGTGTTATTTAATTTTGATTATTAAACTGTTCTTGTATCATCCCATGAGTTTTTTTTCACTTTGGCCCTTCTGATTCTCTCCCTCATCCCACCCAGGGTGGGGGGGTGGTGTGGGGGAGGAAGTGAGCAAGTAGCTGTGTGGTGCTTAGTTGCTGGCTGGGGATAAATCGTGAAAATGTGAAATTAGTGGCAAAACAGGAAAAAACCTCTTCTGTTGTTCTGTACTTTTCAAATGAACCCTCAATATGTGCCTTGTGTTGTGTGAGCCCTGGACGTGTTCACTGTGTGAAATCAGTCCTGGCTAAAACCTTTACTCCCTGCAAACACAGCAGAATTGCCATGTTATTCTATTTATAACAGGGGATAAATGACTTGATGAAGGTCAGGTGAGAAAGTTGTGGCGAAGCTGTGAGGTAAATAAGCATTTGAATCATGGGAGAGGGAGGACAGTTATGTTAGCTCAGATATCTTAATTCCCTTCTCGCTGCTGATGCCATTAGATTAGGCCCTCCCTTTTGCACTTCATCTGTAGCTCTGGTGTGCAGTGCGCACACACTCTTCTCCTTTCCCAGGCTGTGGAGAGCATCCCTTTCCTACTGTAGCTGTGATGGATTTCATGGGAGTGAGCATTTCTGAGTGTTTGCCTGCTGCACCGCTTTACTTAGAGGCGCAATGCTGGGAGGAGAGCAGCCCCAAAGTCTCATACCTTTCATCTCAGGTCGGTTACAGATTTACTGGGAAACTTTTACAAACTAGGCAGTTTTCCCAGTGCCTGATGTTTCAGACTCACTTGTGTAGCTTTGTAGCAGAGTGCATAGTCACCTGGGAATCTCTGGGAGTTGTATCAGGTGACAGGTACCATGGTTCTTGCTATTGTCATTGCTAAAAAATGGAACATACTTCAT
Organism: Grus americana; assembly: GCF_028858705.1. Classification (NCBI taxonomy): domain Eukaryota; kingdom Metazoa; phylum Chordata; class Aves; order Gruiformes; family Gruidae; genus Grus; species Grus americana. Next base: position 3,321,177 of record NC_072871.1, read on the forward strand.
TGCAGGTCTTGTTACCCAGAAACTGCTTTTTGCTGTAACACTCCCCTAGTGTTAAAGGTGGCAGGCTGTGTTTCCGGCAGTCCACGTACAAGACAGCACAAACTGTAAGTGACTTCAAGATGTGCAATTTTCCACTTGCTTATCTTCTTGTAGCTTGCCAGACGGTATTTCTTCTGTGATTCTTATCACGCTGCTGAAGTACTCACCCAACCGAGCCAGTGGGGCTTCTTCCTCCAGATTCTGCTTTTCATGGAATAGTCCTACAAAACTGGGGACAGCTATTCCCTGGAGTTCATTTGGCTCCAACCCCCTTCCCCTCTACACTTCAGTGCAGTTTAACCGGGATGTGAATTTTAACCTTTTTCTGAGATGCCATTTTCTTCCTGCTTTCCTAATATTGCATACAGAAATACTGATGTCCTCTGGAAGCAGTTACCCAGGACTAGCTGCTCTCCGGAAGGCAAAAGGGAGCTTGTTAAGTTACCTGTGCTTAATGAATGGTTTCACTTGGTGGGGTGGGAATGCTCCCTTCTGCCCAGTGCAATTCCGTTACTGCAGCGTGTCACTACATACCCAAATCTGTACTTTGTGTCAGCACTGAAATGGTAGCTGTGCTTGATACAGATATAAATGGGATGAATATTGGTAGCTTACATGTAGTTCTTGATTCCCCTTGTGTGTCTGTTCTGTGAAATGTCTGGAGGGCTGAGCAAAGGAAGAGAACAGGAGAGTGAATTTGAGGCCTTTATTTCTATTTGCTGAAGTCAAATGACTGGAATTAAATGTGACCTGTCTGAAAGCCAACCTTGTTTCCAAAAAGTGCATGGGGAGCTGAGATCAGAAGACACATTACAAACATTGCAGTAGCATAACTTGAGGCAAGTGCAATCATTTACTTGACTAATGAATCCCCTGGGCTGCTAGCAAGAGAGCAAATCTCTCATTCATCTTCTTAATTTAATAAGCAGAGGGGTTGGCCTTAAGGGTAAATGAAATGCGTAGTGATCCCATGAATGTTTCAGCAAATTGATGTACAATAAGATAAGGCAGATCCAGCAAATGGCTTACTTTATTCTGAGAGACTGTCAATGGGTTTTAAGGGAAGGGGAGAGAAGCTAGAGCTGATAGCTCTGTGTAGCTCTCCACTGCGTTTCTCTCCCAATCGCTCCAATTTGTACAGGCTGGAACACGGGATTTTTGTTAGGTTATCATCTAGAGAGCTTAGTACAAAAGTGCTGCCTGTTGTGCTTGGTGCTGCACATAAGACAGCCATCAGAGAGATCAATGAGCTTGCTGAGCTACGCAGTGTGTGAAAGGCTGAGCAGGGAATGCAATCTGTCTGCAGCAAATAACCCTCTGCTGTTTTACATGCCTGAGTGTACGTACAGCGAGTTGCTGCTCCTTGGAAAGGTTCATGGAAGAGCTGGAGGATGCCTGTACTTGTGCGAGCTAATGAGGCTCATTCCTGTCTTTCATGCTCTTAATTACTTTAGAGAAGAAATCAATGGTGTGAAACAATGAAATGCTTTAATGGCTAGAACAGTGATTGTTGGTTCTGCCATCACAGCAATTACTGTGTGATCACCTGAGTAAGTGTTATGCGTTAGGGAAACTGAGGCAGAGATGAAGTCATGATATTGCTATAGATAATGAATTTTAGTATAAAAATAAAAACGGGGTAAGGAAGGTTCTGACACATGCAATCAATTTAGTAGAGTTTTTTTTTAAAAAAAAAAAACCACTGACAAATACAAATCCCAGAAGGGAATACTTTATAAACTTCAATTAAACCATGAACCATTTAAAGTGACTTTTGGGAGGCTGGCTAAAGTATAAAGAAGTTGAAAATGAGAATGCTTGTTCTTGGCTATTGTTTGAGAGAGGATTTGGGGATTAGATGGTCCATTGCTATTGAATGTAGTTCATTACTTATGATCTTCTAAGGCCCTTTACGATGAACACACAATATAGAGTGGAAGACTGAGCTGAATTATAAAAAAAAAAAAGTGGCTTTTGTCATGTCATGAATTTCAGAGTTCTTGAAATCAAACTGGATGGTCACATTTTCTGTTAATGAAGGTATAATATGCAGATATAATGAAGTTCATGGGTTGCTTTTGAATCTGAAATGCATTTGTGAACTCTGTCTAATTCAATGGGGTGGATGCTACAGAATATGGATTTAAGTTATGAAACTTGATGTATATGCATTAGGTATAGCTCTGTATTAGAGTAAGATTGTTCATAATGGAGTGCTTTTGGATTCTGGCCAGTATTTGCAGGGCTGCTTTTCTGGAGCTTGGTGAGTTTAAGAATAATGTGTAGCAAATTGCTCCTTTTAATTGAGGTAAATAGTTGTCATGTGCTAAACAAGGTGTTGGCATAATGTGAGTAGTATTGTTCTATTTTAGGGTTGAAGTTGCAGTTCTGAATACATCAAGGATTGAAGACCTTGAAAATCTCAGTATTGCAGCATTTATGCCAGTACAAAGTAAAATTCCTCAGAAACACCAAATTGGTGACTGGATTTGTTGTAAACACACAGGGGTTCTTTTCACTTGGAAGCCAAGCCAAGAGCCAGCTCTTGTGTCCTGTTGTTCCTCAGGCAGTCAGCAGCACTGCTGCTGAATGCAGTGGAGTTGCACAGCGCCTGCAACTTTGCAGTCTGTTTGGCGATTGCTGTAGATGCCAAGTGCAAGATGCTCCTGTGTCAGGACACAGTCAGTTTTGGGTGTGGATGGCTTAATGTTGTAACAAAGAAAATTTGACTGAATTGGACTGCTAGTGTTTTGCATCCTTTGCAGTATTGTAGCTATATGAGATGCATGTTGTAGGAAGCATTTTTATTCACTTGAGAGAAAACAATAACCAGGTGTTTGGGTTTCAGTGAGCTGGGGCAGGGGGAAGCTTCCAAAGGGGAATATCCTCATTTCTACTGCAGCTAAATAAGAGGCTTGACGTTAAATGGTCTGTGCTGTCAAGCCTGTCTAGGAACTAAAAGGTTTAGGAAGATATGTTGTGGTCAGATTCAGTGGTCAGAGCTGTGGCTTGTTCATGGAGCAGACGGTACTGGGGGACGAAACAATGCATCTGGGCATGTGGTGTTGCTACCTTCTGTGCTCCCTCACCTGCGAGGTGACTTTGAACTGGTCAGTAAAGGCCAGATCCATCCCCAAATCAGACTTAAGATATGAGCACTGTTGGCATAGGAAGAAAGTGTTCTGGTTCTGTAGTTGGGATGCAGAGGGTGGGGGATACAAGCCTCTGTCAGGTAGGAGTCTCCATTTGGAGCACTCCTAAAGTCTTATAGATTGGCTGCTCACTGCTATTTCAGTTTAGCTGCTGCATCTTCATCCCTTCTTGCGACAGGACTAGTTTTATCAAAGGAACAATTTGGACATGCTGTGGCTGAGCCTGAGGGATGCTTCATTCTCTGCTGGAAGAGGGTAGGTTATGTAGGTCTGCTCTTGCTCCTGTAAAGTCTACCCCTCTCCTTCCTTGCATAGCTTATCAGATGCATTGAGCTGATGCAGTTTGCTGAACTAACAAAATGATCCCTCTTGGGGTAACCCAGTAGACATACTGGTTCTGAGTGCAAGTTGCTGGATAAGGGATTTAACTCCTTGACACCCCCCTGCCCTAGGCCTGTTTCCTGGTGAGTATTTCAAAGCTGCTCACTGAAGTTACTTCAGCCAGCTGAACTCTTTCATGCTTTAGCCTGTTCTCACTTGAGAGTGATTTTTGTGCTGGTGTATTAGAATAATGAATTTTTTTGGCTGTACTGCTAGCTGTCACTTCCTTCCTAAGAGTCTGGGCAACATTTAGCTGTGTTAGATGAGGAGAACAACAGTGCAAACATTAAGCTGATTCAGCCCCATGTTCACCTCTACATACCAGTGCCTAGATAGTGTTACAGTTTTTGTGTGAACCTGATGAGCATTGGGGTGAGAGAGACCAACAGTCTTGGCTGAGACATCAGATTTTTCAGTTACCAGTTTGGTGTGTATAGCTCACTCCAGTTATCAAACTGGTGTCAGGCTTACAAGAAATAAACCCTTCCTGCTGGCAGACCCTGGGCTATCAGCAAACCTGTTGCACAGCCAGGTATTGGACCTCAAGCGTCCCATCTCCCAAGCACCTCTCTTGCTGTGCTGCCTCTTTGCATAATTGAGAAGCATCCTGATTAGTGTGCTGTACTGTTGTGTGTGGCTGGTGAGCAAGTGACTGAAGAGCAGCTTGCCTTGTATATCCCTACCATTCAGCTCTTCCATTTCAAGTGCTGTAATACCAGCCAGGGCCTGAGCTTGCATATTCCTGTGTCTCTGAGGGTGGCCAGTGCCAGATGCGTCTGAGAGGTGCCAGAAACTCCTTAGTGTGCTCTTTTAAAATGTCAAACTCTTCTGTCCACGCCACAGAGCGATGAGATCTTTCATGTCTTCAGCTGAGCTTCCATATTAAAAATGGTAGTTCTGTACCTCGTTCCAGAGCTTGCTGGGTTTCATTTGGCCAGAAGTCCAAACCTCTCCTGTACTCCTGCCCCGGGAGGTTTAGCCTTAGTGCATTTATCTGTGTGTACGAGGAGAAGGGAACATTTCTGTTTTTACAGATGGCGTGGATTCAGGAAATCCAGTCAGCTGGTGTGAATCTGGAAACCATTCTGCCCTTATTAACACCCTCCAATGATATAAACAGAGAATCCCCAAAGCAAGGAGCAGTCTAAATAAAACTTCAGTCCAAACCAGAACATCTAAGGTGTGCCAGATCTTGCCTCAGGGAGAGAGAGAGGATGGGAAGTGCCAGGAAAGGGAAGATCTTAATTTCTGAGAGAACAGCCCCATGATTAAGGAAAGTCTGTGCTCTTGCCTCTCCCAGAAGGGAGAGAGGAGAGCTGAGGAAGGGATATCCTAGGGAAAGGGCTTTTCTCTGCCACTGCCTTGTCTCTTCTCTTGGAAATGACTGGCGAGATCTAAGCCAGGGATTGTCTTCAGGCAGAGGTTAGAGGCCAGAAAGCCTTTATAGATCTGAGCCTGTATTTGCTGCCTGCCTCAGTTTCCTGTCTGTAGTACAGGAAGAGCAACTAAAAATATCCAGCTGCAGAGCAGTATCTGTGCCTGTGGTGGGAGCCCTGAGGTCTTGTTGTATGGCATGTCCTTCCTGGTTTCTGGAGGGAGATTTGGTGGCTGCAGGTATGTTACATCAGGGCTTGGGGATATGCCACTTGCCACTGGGGAGGGTGCTACAGCTCAGGATACATCTCTGCTGTGTGCCCTCACCTGGACTTGCATTTGTAGGGAGCGGACTGTGGAGCAAAGTGTTGGAGTGTTTAAGAGGCTGTTCCTATGTCCTGCTAAATGGACCGGGACAGTTCTTGCAGGGTTGGTATGTCCAGTTGAGAGAGATGGTGAAGGGGCTAGAAAATGCTGTGTGATGCAACTTTGAGAGCTGAAATGAAAAAAGGGAGTTTCTTCCTTCTTTTCTTCTACTGTCTTATCTCTTTCTGCTTTTCTTCCTTTTTTGTTTGTCTGTTCTTTCCCTATAACTGGTAGTGTAAGTAAGAAAGAATTTAATATGCTGAGACAGGAGAGAAGTTGTTCCGTGCGTTGCAGATGCACAACATGTCTTCATTAACTCCCCATGACATTCAAAATAGCTGGAGATAAAGACAAACTAAATCTGGGAAGACAAATATAAATACTGTTCTCCCTCCCTTCCTCTCGCCCCTGCACAGTGCACCCCCCTAGGGCATGCATTCAATTACTGAAGATGAATGGAGCAAAGCAGTGCAGCATTTGGGATGCTTTGACTAGCACTGCCTGCTTCTGCCATCGGGTGGCCCCACACTTCACGAAATCTGCTCCCTGCCCGGGGTCCCGCCTGGGAGACGCTCCATGGGGTCTGCAATCCCTCCTTTCCCTGGTGGGGTGATAGCTTGCAGGCAGTCAGGGATGGCTAGCAAAGCCCTGAGCAGTCATTGCTGTATTTCTCGCATCTGTGCTGTCTCCTTTGGACCTCCTAAGGTGTGTGGAAGGGAAGACCTTGGTGTTTAAGGCACCAGATGGGGAGTGAGGAGTCAGGCTTGCTCTCCTTCACCCTACTGTGTAGGTGTGAGCAAGTGATGTAGCTTCTCTCCTGGGTACGTGGGGTGTGGGCACAGGGTGGTGGCAGTGGGGAGTGGGAGTGCTCGTTGGGAGAGGCTGCATGTGTGACTGCTGCTGCTCTCCAGCAAATCTAGATGGCATTATAGAGCTTGAGGTTCTGTTAGCTTTTGTATTGCCGAGTGTAGGTTGGGGTAGTTCTGTGTGCCTGTGTCCACCCTGGCTTGTCTCCCTGGCACATAGAGGGTTTGGGTCTCAGAGCTGTGCTGTCATGTAAGGAGAGTTTATGTGCTAAGGCAGTGCAGGTGCAGAGGGTCTTATTGTGGAATCTGTTTGACACAGGATCCTATCCTTTAAAGTGACTGTTAGCATATTATGGGTCCTGTTCACCTGTGGTTGATGTGTCTGCATAGGGCTTCATAACTTCCTGAGATCTGGACTAAAACTTGGGTTTTTCTGGGTCTCTCTGCCCTGGGGTTTGCAGCTGGGTACCCAGAACACCCCGGCTTGCTCTGACTCGAAGGCGCACAAAGAGCTGCTCTTTGATACATCCTTTGCTGTACTCCACCAGACTCAAACTCCGTTCAAGCTTTACTTGCGTGGAAGTCTCTCTGTGATCTCTCAGAGCTTTTCTGTTGCCGCACTGCTGCAAGAGTTAGGGCGAGCTCAGATTACTGCGAGCTGGGGTGAACAGCTTCCCAAGGAAGGACTTGCCATCTCTTTCCATTATAATCTTTTCAGTTCCCTACCTCTCTGTGCACAGCAGATGATTATCTTGCAAAAGCATTCTGGGCTTTTTTTTCCTGTGTAGTTCAAATTATCCTTTGCTAAGTGCATTACCTTGCATTTGTCTGCACTGAACTTCATCTGACTTCGTGCTGCCCATCCACCTAGCTTTGTTAAATGTAATTGAAATTGAGTTTGGGCTGGGGGAAGGCCTGGGGTTGACGTAGCAGAAAAGCAGAGGCCTGTGCTTCCAGGACTAAAGAAATAGTGTGAGCTATTGCTGTTGTTGAGTCCTGTTAAATCCAGTTGTGTTCACGTTACAGCAAGTTAAGTGAACATGAGAAATGAAAAGGCAGGGCAGAACCTCATCTCTCGCTATGCCAGACTTAAAACTAGAATAACCGAATAGCCTTCCTAGTGTGGATTCACATTTCATGCTCCTTTGTCTGGGTCAGAATCTGTCCCTTGGAAATTGCCTAGAAATGGCAACCTCTTTCTTTCTCTAGTTAGAAGCAGCCTGAGAGCATGAAATGGGGATTGTTCCTTCATGTTGGAGGACATAGCCCCTGAGGGTTCACTACAGCCCAAGCAGGAATCTGGACACAGTTTTCTCATTAAGAACAGTATCTGCTTCCAAGGACTTAAGCAAGTTCATCTACACAAATGAGCTGGTGAATAGTCTTACAATTTGCTCTGATTGTTTCATTGTTTAAGTTACTCCAAGTAACTGGCTAATCATAAGAAGTTAAGCTTTTAATAGGAATAGGAGGGGTAAAGCCACAAACTACTGTTAAAATGAAGCTGCTTCTTGTGAATAGAATTATACAGTCCAGTAGACTACAACAGTGGGGGACTGTGTTCAGCAGCCCAGGGCAATACCTTTCTATCCCTTGCTGTTAAAAGGCTTTTGTGATGTAAGGTGGCATGCTGCTGAGAAGGACCCTATCTCCATTTGGAGAATTGAACTTAGCACTGTTACCTGTAGCTTGCATACAGGTCAGATGAGATGATGTGTACACAATTTTTTTTTTTGCAAGGAGTCCATCAGAAATAGATGCAGAGTTCAAATTATCCCCACTGCATTCAGCAGAGGAAGGCATTTCAAAGGGTGCCCCTCTGTTCCTATATTTCTCCTCATAGGAACAGCAGCCATAAATCACCTGCTCAAATGCTGTAAAAGGCTTGATGCTGGAGCTTGGATAGTGGGATGTTGAACCCCCTTTGAACTCCTTTAGTCTGGGATTTTTAAGGCTTGCAGCCTTACTATGAGGAAGGGGTTCTGTCATCATACTGTATTTGCAGAGCAGACACCTGAAATGGGGACAGTTTCTGGTTTGACCAGCTATCCAGCACCAACAGAGATGAAACAGAGGGGAGACTGTGGGAGATGCAGGCTGTAAGTGCTCTGCTTGTTTTGCAGCAGTGACCAGCTGAGTTCTGCGGGAGATCTCCCTGCTGTTCCCCATACTGCCTCACCTTTCCCTTTGTCGGTGCTTTGTGGTTCTGTTCCTCTTTCTCCTCCCTGTGTTCTTGTTAATGGTTTCTTATTGCCTTAGTGGGGTTTTTCCCTCCTTCAGTTCCTGTGTCTCGCACAATGAACAGCTTCAGCATCCCTGTACATGACTAGCAGCTTCAGGTAATGTTCAGTGGCAATTAAATGAGATTCTCCTCCCCCACCCTGCCCCTTTGTTGAACGAATCTAAAAAGACTTTTTTTGGGGGGGAATGCAGGGGGGAAATTAAAAGGGTTCATAAAAGTGAATTTTAAGAAAAGCCTAATGAAGGAAATGAACCTCCTGAGAGATCAAAGCTGAACCTGCTGTGCCAGTGCAGAGAGTTAAGGCTTTTTCTTATGTTTCTACTGGCATGAAAGCACACGTGCAAATATTTTTTCCAACAGCTTAACTCTTACAGTCCTGTGGGGTTGGCATTAATGACCTATTTCTGTTTTGTCTAGTGCTAGGGCTCAACTGTTTAATTAGGAATTTGCTTATGTGAAGCCTCCTTTTACTTATGGAGAGGGATGAGCATGCCCGTGATCCATCAGGCTCAACAGTATAGAGCTGCCACCTTTTCTTAAGAACTGGGTCAGCTCTGTGCTTTGCTTTGTGGCATCTTCCTGGCTCTTACTGCAGTGGCACTGTGAGGAAATCCTGTCCCAAGCAGGAGATATAAAGGAAATACCCCTCTATTTCCCTGGTTGCCAGCTCTGCCTTTTGAGGGAGATGGTATTTCAAGGGGGAAAATGTCTAATCACCTGGTCACAGTAAGTTATGGGAATGTTACAAAGTCTTAAAATTCCATTTTCCTTAAATTAAAAAAATAGGGGGTTCTCAATAGGCTCTGAGGGGGATGGAAATGTTGACTGTGTTGCATGTAGGCTAAGTTCCATTAATCATGGAAAGCAAACTGAAGGCTCTTAATTTTAACCAATTTTTGTAGGCCAGACTCCCCATACCCATAATTTTTCCATTACACATGTAATCTCCTTTCTGAAAAGGGCTAGGTTTGTTTAGCATCAATTTTTTTGGTTGTTGTGGATTAAAGACTGGATGGTTCAAATTTGTCAGGGGCTGGCTCTGGTCTCCTCTCCTCATCTCGTCACTTGTCGCCCTTGCACAGGTCCCAAGGCTCTTACTTTTAAAGTGTTTCCATGTGTTTGAGAATAGAATAAAAATGGGGCTGCACAGAGTGCCTTATGCACTCGCAGCTTCCCAGAGTGCTAATGAGGAACATATTGGCAGTAAGTGGCTGAGTAGAGCAGTATAGCAGGAACAACAACTTGCACGCAGCCTTATTTATTGCAGGCCTGTTTCTCGGAGAGAGGGAATGTCAACCTGGATTTGGACTTTCACCTAATCTTCTCTGAAAGTACCCGGAGATATTAAGTGGCCACCTACTCGGCTGCTGGACTTCAGTTTAAAAGCAGATCCAAAAGCCTGCTTCTATGAAAGCAAATTACTCGCAGGCGTGGTGGTGGCTGTAGGTCACGGCCATGAGCCTCAGGCTCAGTATAAAACCTTTGGACCTCATACTTTTGTGTGTAAACTGGGGTGATTATGCCATGATTAGAGTGCTGCTGGTGTAGGATTGGTGGCAATGCTGGGGAGGAATCGTGTCCCTTTCCCCTACTGGGAGGTGATACTAAAGCTGCTACAAGAGAGCTAGCCAGAGTGTGGTCTTCCAGAAGCCAGCCTAGAAGGAAACAGTGGGCTTTCTTGGGTCTGCATGTCAGGAAAAAACCCTTCTGGCTTCCATAGCAGCCTGTTTGAGCAAGGAGGTGGGGAAGAAAACAATAGGGACCAAAGTGCAAATTCAGTGATGTGCACCCAGACTCGGCGAACTTCATGGACATGTACGTGCCCATGATCAGAGCCTGATTTTTCAGATTGGCCTATTGCCTTTTAATAGGAATAATGCTGCCTGAATGGACAAAAAGGGGGATTTATTCACAGACCAGCACAAGTGTTGCATTACTCAGTCTCCTTCATCTCTTTGCCCTTTTTGAATACACAGTACTCAAACCTGGTCTGCTATGGGTGCTCCACTGTAGTGCCCTGTTCTCTAGTAATACTCCTTGCTTAATACAGAAAGCAATGAGAAGTATTCCTGGCTGCTGCTAAGTCTCTATTAATGGAAAAAGCTGGAGATGTCTGATAGACCATCTCCCCTCTGCTGCTGTGGCACTTCCAGGAATCTATAGCAGTATTGAATTTGGCCCAATGAACATTATTACACTTTAAAAAGCTAGTGACTGCATTATTTTAATAATTAGTTGCCTGTTGAGATTCATGATTATCCATGTGCATCCTAATGACTTGATTAAAATATCTTTGAACCATGCTTTCTCTGCCTTTTTTGGTTTTCCTAGATCCAATCAAAGCCATGTTAGAGAGCACTTTGCCTTTTACAGCACTGACCAGGTAGCAATTAACTGACAGTTACAGCAGCCTAAAAACAGTATATAGTTTTAAAGGGGTCTTCTTCAAGGTGAACAGAAGAAATTTTTAAAAAGAGTTAAGTTCATTATTAACAGGCTGACCCAGCTGCTTCAATAGTGCAAAATTGACATTGCTCTGATTTACCCTGGCTGAGAACTTCACACTCTGCATTAAATTACACAAATTACTATGAATATTGCAAACTACAGTCAGTCCCTTCCTGCCAAGGGATGAGCTCATGATTCCTCACTTATCTTGCAAGGGTTATGATGACCTAACCAGGACCAAAGATGCAAGTTCTCGCAGCTCCTTTTGACTGCTTTTCATAGCAGGAATGGTGACTTATCTGAAAACCACTGCTTTATCAGCAGCGATGTGGGAATGACAATTCCTTTGTTCTTCCTGGAGGTGGAGGAATCTCTTACCAGCATGTGTGTGAGCGGGATGGGGTCTGAAGGCAAGTCCATCTGTGTCTGGTCATGTTATCTGGCTGGTAGAAGGTTATTTCTGATTCTATGCTCAGTCTGTTTCTCAGTATTGCAAACAACATAGCTTCCTCTGGGGATGGTGGTTACCATTCTAACTGGGTATGAGTTTTGTCCCTGCACAAACTTGCTTATTTGCCTCTCAGACTTTTTACTGCTTATGCAGGGAACGAGGGAGCTGAAGCAAAGCCGTCATCTCACTTATGCTGAAAAACTTTATAGTGAAGGAGGAAGCTGGCTCGGATTGAAGCAGATGCTATGCGGGAACAATTACCTGAGAGAAACTCTGGGAGCGAGTGGAAGAGATAATGAAACACCTAGGGATTTGGGAGTCAGCTTTCCAAGGAGTAAAGGGGTTAGCAGTTTAGAGTTGGAACTTGCAGCTGTGGTGAGAATCAGCTTCCCGTTCTCTCTGCTCCTCCTTTTTCCCCTCTTTCCTCCCCCCTGGCTCAGGGGATGGAGGAGAAGGTGACCTTTGGAGCATGAGTCACATTGCCAGCAAAGAATCCCGGCTGCAATGGTGCTGTGCTCAAAATGCAACTTGCTGAGCTCAGCTGCTGCCTGCAGCCCTGGCCAAGGCAAACAGCCGGTGTGGGGGCTGCAGCAGGGATATTGCTGGGTCCTGACCCAGCTGCTTGTCAGCAGAGGAGCTCTCTCCCTGCTAGATGGGGCGTCACTGTCGCCAGATCCAAAGCAGCATGAGCTCTACATGGATGTGAACTTAATGCCCTAAGACTCCAGGAGAACAAGAGCAGGATGGGTGCCCAGAAATCATCCAGCCGTGGATTCCCTGGAGCTTGGGGCTAGTTCCCCTCCCCTTTCTCTTCTCCTGCAGGCAAGCACTCCTATTCCATCAGCTCATCTGAAAGAGCCAGCTTTATTTTCAGTTTACCTACATGGCTTCCAGTACTGTTGATAGGGGATTTAGCATATGTGTTAATAGCGGGCTGAGCTGGGAGGACTAGGGGTTGAGTAACACTCGCTGGGTTTCTGTACCTGTCCTGCCAAAAGCCCATTGTTAAAGGCTGTTTCTATTCAGTCCAATAGCAAAGACAGAGTTTGGACAAATCGTCATGCCTGCAAAATAGCCTGCACCACTCAAAATGCGTTGCTACGTGGGGTGAGGCAACATCAGTAGCTCAATGGTGCAAGCAGCAGCCTTTGCCCCAGCAATGCACCTGAAAGTAAAAATAGGGCCAATTTTTGACACCTGAAGACCCCCAAGAGATCCACTCACATCTCAGAGCCTTCCTCCCAGTTTGGTTTTAGACTCGTCATTTCCCCATCCTTCTGTGCATAAGTTTCTTTCTGTTATCCTGAGGGCAGAAACGCTGATTGCCAGGGAGCTGGGTGCTTCAGCCTCTCCTCCGTGTGACCTTTCTGTTGACTTCAGAGCCTAGTTCGAGGTTTTGCCACTAATATTGAAAGGCCTCCCCGGTGCTGGCTGTGGGTAACACTTCTTCCTTCTGAGCTCTGGAGAAAGTCTGAGTGTTAAAGATGGCTGATTTGCAAGAGATGGGCTATGGCCCAGAGGTTAGATGGATTGAGAGACAAAGAAAAGCATACCAGGAAATTACTGAAACCACTGGTTTTCAACCTGTGGTTTGTGACCACTTCTAAGGAGTTGCTAAGAAATTTTTAGAGTAACCTGTCATCAGTATGCAGATATCTGCCTTATGGGGGAGAAACCTGTGTTTAAGAACTTTAATAATAATAATATAAAACCCCACTTCAACAATCTAGGTCTGTAATGTGAATTTTTATGTAAATCTTGTCAAAACTGTCAAGTCTTCAATGCAGACAGCTTCATCTTGTGTACTATAAACCCACGTAAAGTGAGATGTGTATGGTTTGCTACTTACCTAGGTGGTTTTTTAACCCATACTGAGGGGTTCAAGAGACTGCACTGTTTCGAAGCCAACACGCAATTTGGACCAATTCTTATGTGGCTTCTGTTCTCCCATTTTAAATCTAAGCAAAGACTATAAAAGCTACATTGGGTGCATGCTGGAGGAGGTTTGAAATACTACTTTACAATACAGGAGATTACACTCTCGTTTTTCTCAGGCTTGATTAACTGGGGCTATCGAAGGCAATCACCTTGGCTCTGGGTAAAATGTGTCCAGTTAGCAGTTTCTGCAGTAAGCACAGAGTGCATCAGCAAAGACTTGAAACATCTCTTTGTTCATTATTTGTTATTGTTTCACCTGCCTTGAAATGGTAACTGCAAGTGCTTTGATTCATGGATTAGAATGCAATTTAGTTTCAATTGTTGCAGGCCCATCCTACCCACCCCTGAGCCAGGCTTTGGAAACGTCCCCATCAGCACTCGGCAAATCCTAAGATTCCCCTCACTTCAGCAGCATGCATTCATGAGGAAAAGATATAGAGAAGGTTATCCCTGTTAAAACAAGGCATTTATGGTGATTTGTCCCAATTTTTTTTTTGAGCTTTGTTATTTAGTGTATATGTGTGTATATATATTTTTTTTTTTAGATTTCATCCTCAGGAAAGAATGGGCCAAAACTGGCTTACGGAAAGTTGTGGCACTATGCTGACAGCAGCAGCTGAGGATCCTGCTTTCCATTTATTCTATTGATTTAGGCACTTGTGGTATTGTCCATGCATTTTCTGTACCTGAATTTTTTTTCATGCTGTAGCAGAACCAGCTTTAACCCAGACTAAAATTTGCAGTTAAGACAGTAAAATGTTTAGAAATGTTTTGTTTTCACAGTGATCAGGAGCTGCAAATTAGCGTTACTGCTGGTGTTACCAGCAGGAGATAGACGGTGCTGGGGACTGTGTATGTGATTACCAGAGAAGAACTTTTGTGTTTAGCTGTTGGACAAGCTTGTGCATGATACTCTGCAAAAAAGCTTTGGTGTTAATCAGAGAGGAACAATAGCAACAAGCCTGAAAGGGACCTCGAGAAATCATGTAATTCAGCCTGCTGCTTCAAGGCAGGATCTGTTCTACCTAGGTTATTCCTGATATAACTGACTAATCTGCTTCTAATTTGTAGTGAGGGAGTACTTTAACAGACTGATTGAGGAGATTTTTGTCTTCGTAATATTCCACCTTAATCTCCCATGGTTTGAATTAGCATTGTTATTCCTTGTCCTATCAACCAGGAACAGAGAGAAAAAATTGGTTTATGTTCCCTCTTGCCTAGCTGAAGACTGAGGGGAACTCGTTGATCTTTCTTAGGCAGGACACTCCCTGACCCTTCAGCCTTGTCTCTCAGTGTTTTCTAGACACCTTATTCTTAGTAATTTCCTCTGAACTTGCTCCAGTTCTGTGTTTTGCCTAAAATGCAGCACCAAACACTGGATGTGGTACCCCTACCTGAGACCTGAACCAATGCAGGAGAAGAAATATTCATGTTTTACAGGGATCCTCTTTGGGTTTATAGGTGTTTAGTTTTTTTCCCCTCCTAGGAAACCCAGAAAAGGTGCAGTTCACCTCTGTCTAGCCAGGCAAACCTGTGGGATGCTCTACCAAGTGATTCTACAAAGTTTCCGATATCATTTGAGCTCGACAAAAATCTGAGGTCACATATGCAAAACAGAGATCCAGGGGATCCACAAAAGCTTGGAAGTCTATAATATTCAGTCTTGCATAGAAAATTAGTTCATCAGTTAGACACACGTAGCAGCCGTCAACATATTACTGCTATGATGCTGTGTGCTTTGCCATAGCCTGCCGCAGGAGAGCTGATTTGAAGGTCAAGTGCTGCAGAGCAATTAGTTTCAAGCTAGCCAAGCCAAAGTAATTCTGACACCTCAGCACAAGAGGGTGCAATAGGTTTGTAATAAAACCTAGACACGAGGTGGGTTTGTCCCTTCTGCTGCAGTGGTGCCAGCAGAGAAGTTTTTCAAGACTTGTCTCGCAAACCTAACATCCTGTTAATTGGTGGAGTTTGAGCTGTGTGAGTTTGCCTCGTTATTTTCAAGTCCTTTTCACTCTGAGTATTTCCATAATTATGGTAATTAAACATGGTGGGGTTTTAATTATTATTTTTTAAAATAATCAGAACCGTAGTTGAATTATGAGTGCCAAAATGAGCCTGGCAAATCATAGTTTTAGTTTGCTGCATTATAAATCAAAAGCAGACTTGATTTCCCAGCTTTCTGGATGTTTTGTTAACCAGATCACTCCAGCTCTCCTGAGGCCTCGTATGCCAAGAGCTGTCCCTGAACGAACAATCAGGCTTTATAAATAGCAGCCTTAACAAGAGCGTCACTGCCAGATGCTGCTGAAATAACTTAGGGACTCGTGCACAAAGGAAACTCCCTCATCCGGGGGCAGCTGGGCTCCCAGTCATTATCTAGGACATCCCCCTGCTTGTGAAATTTCTGAGAAGCTGTTAGGGTGCCTGCAGATGGGGTCACAAGCACATTCCCATGTTTCTCAGATGCTGGGCTTGCCAGCAGCTCCTCCTGATATGCTTTGTGTTTACTACAGGAGTTCAAGATTTGAGTTTGATCTATTGCTTCCACTCATGTCTTGTATAGAAACAGCAGTAACTCCTCTCTGCCTAATTAGCTCCAAACCAGTGTGTAGCTATGCTCTGCCTTAGCACGGCAATGACTGAGCTGCCTTCTAAGGATCCCTTATGTTTAGCAACAATTGCAAGGGGTGGTCCAGGCTCCTGCCTTCCCTGAAGAACCAAGTCGTTCTCTCAAAATCCTTTCTTGTACCTATTGCTGGTAACACCAGCCTTTCTAAGCAATTAAGGTGAGTGGCAGACAACATATTCCAGTTTTTAGGTATACAATGATTTTTAAAGTGTAGGATGTGTGCAAGTATCCAATAAGGCATTATTTAAGAAGCAGTATGTGCTGAGATCTGTATCAGAATGTAGTGAGAAATTATACTCTTGGCCTTTCAGACCTTTAGGTAAGGTAACAAAGACCCATTGGTACTTGAACTCCCAAGGATTTCATAAGGAGGCAGATACCTTTTGCACCAACTGTAAAAGGCTCTCTGGAGATGATGGGGGCAAGAAGCCACATAAACCTCAATTGCCTTTGTCCCTGTAGTGTGCCTTATTCTGAACACAGCCTGTCCTTTGCTGCTGATGTTCACAGACCAGCATGGTTGACACTGCAAAACTGTGGCCTGCTCTAAAAGTGTGGTTTGTCAGGAAAAGATGACAGGGAAGAACAACAGACATGAGCTCTGTAGGGTTGGGCAAGTTATTTGGCGTCAGTGTCAGTTTTCTCTTGGAACTGAAGCATGGTTAAATGCTGCTCTGGATAAGTGCTGTACTCAAGATCTGAGTCTCTTTGTAGTTTCCAACAGATGACAACAGTCACCCCTTGCAGAAATACTTTGGGTGCAATGACAGTGGACTACACATAAGTGCTATGGATAGAAAGGAAGAGCACCATATTGCTGTGGAAGCAAGTGACTTCATAGCACAAGAGTGTTCTTCCTGAAATACTTTCTGCCTTGTGTGTTGGGTGTCCCATGAGCCCTAGTGTATGAGCTGAATGTCTCTTGCTCTGTCTCACCAAAGGCTTAGAAATACAGGGGTTGGGATGGCAAGAACAATCTACACTTAAACGCTTCCATGTTTGGGCATCCTTGTGTATTAGGAATGTGTTGGTTCATCTCCACACTCTGAAAAATAAGCCCTTCTCTTTCCAGAGAACTGCAAATTTTGTAGTTATTTTGGTAGCTTTTTTCTGGTTTATTTGTATTCCATATTGCACAAGCTATATAATTTCTTCTATTTCTTGACTATGCCTCTGCTAACTTTAGTTTTCAGATTTCTAGGTAGGGGAAAAAGGGAATCATGGGGAAAGTCATCTCTAAAAAGGGAAGATAACGCTCTTTCACATCTGGAGCAGTGTTTCTCAGTGAAGTCAAACAGTCTGAGGCTACCTGATTCCCAGCATGTGGCATGCTAAGTTTCAAACATTAGAGGCACAGTATATCCCAAGTAACTGCTGATCATGTACCACAGGGTATATAAACACATCACCCCATGGGTGGAAATATTTGGCTAAGGAACACTTATTTGCAATCCTTAAATATGCGCAATAAGCGCACCCTGTGCTAAGCAGCAGCTTCTGTACATCTTTGTCTACAGGAAGTTATCAAAAGGCTGAGGAAAATAAATCTCATTTCAGGCTTTCATCTGAAATGGGATTTATAAATATATATGTATAACATTTGAAAAAAGTCTAATGACCTTATGCGTACCAGTCGGGTTCTGTGATCATTTCTGGGAAGATGCTGTCAACAGAAATGCATACATGATTGCTTACTCATAACCACCGTGATCTGTGGACTGTTCTGCTGCTCGGACAAACAAGAGCAGGAATGACCAGCTGGGTCACCACAGAGCTCTGAGAGCATCTTGAATTAACAATCAAAACATTCTCTGCCTTAACTTCATGACTGTGTGCATCATTGATGTCTCCTAAACAGGCAGTACTTGCCATGAGAGCTGGATCTGTTCTGAAATGGTGGTATTGAGCTAGGTCCTTGGGACAGGGTTTTTTGTCATCCTGCTTGTTATGGGGTCTGTTACGCAGGACAAAAACAGAGATGTGAAACTTTTTTATCATTATGCTTAAAGTATTTACTTCCTATGAAAGTGATTTCACAAACTGCAGGGCTGAAAGATCAAGTCATGTAATTTAAGTCCTTGTTCCTGTTCATTTTTCCCAGTGTTTTTGTCCATGTGGTTTGCCTATTGCAATGACCTACTCTTCTGCATCTTGCTACTAAGTTTCTGTGTGTAGTGCATGGGAGAGAGGTATTCCACAGGAGGATCCATGGAAACTAATACAGGGAGTTGGGAGCTGCTGGTATTTCCTAGTAGGAATTGCCCTGAGGAGGGGGAAAAAAAATGAAGACACTGAACTCGTAGCTGCCACAGATTGAATTAGGCATTACTAATATATGCACATATCTCTGCTCAGCACTTTTGCTCTTAGAAAACTGAGTAGAGCAATTCCTTGATTTAGTCAAGAACAAATGGCAGCGCAGCCTGCCTCTCCAAACTCTGAAAGCTTTGCTTGTATGAGTTGTGCAGGGAATGCATGTGTGTGTGAGAGAGAAATGGGGAAAAATGTGTTGGCAGTTTTTTGTTTCTTATCATTAAGAATTGTATATTCAGTCAATGGCATCTAACCCTTCTGACTTTGCCTCAGTCTTCACGGTGCTGGGCTTCTTAAGTGATCTACTTATTAGCTGAAAAGTTGCTAACTGTGCCCCTTAATTCTATAGAATTGTTGTCATGGTCCAGGAAATGTAACCTCTTTCAAATTCTCCTTGTGTTCTACTTTGTCCTTGTCTGCTCTTCCTTCAGGCTTGCACTGCTCTGTCTTCTGGATTTAGATGTGATGTTAAGCCTATCTAGTTTAGTTTGAGCTGGCAATTTGTGATGGGAAGTGGCCACTTGTATCTACTGGATCAAGTTTCTGTCTGTCTTTTGTGTGGAATTCCATGATGTTTTTACACCATCACTTCTCAGACTGTAGTACAAGATGCCCCTTTACATCTCCCATCTCCCTCAAACAGCTTATGTGGTGCTGTGACCAAATTCAGTGATGCTACAAATGGGTGCAGCTCTGAAACCATATGGAGCTCGGCTAGG
This sequence comes from Grus americana, assembly GCF_028858705.1. NCBI lineage: Eukaryota > Metazoa > Chordata > Aves > Gruiformes > Gruidae > Grus > Grus americana. The sequence goes on from NC_072871.1 coordinate 3,340,035, forward strand.
CTGCATTGCCCTGTGAAGCTTGCAGCTCATCACACTTCATCAGTGATACAGAAGGAAAAAGAATGCTCTTTGCATTTAGACCGAAACAACTACCTGTAATCCTTTCCCTCCCAATGAAACAAATCTCCTCTTTGAGGCAAACTGCTCACACTAAGCAGAGGTCTTCAGCAAATTCTCTGCTGCATGACCATGTACACACCCTTCAACTTGTGCAAAAGGTCTCTTGGAGTTCTTGCTAGGGAGCAGCTGCACTGCCTATTTTCCTTCCTCATGCTGTTCTCAGCATCACCAGCTCCTGTGACACTTGTTCTTCTTCCACCCACCTCCCATTTGGTTATAGAATTCATCTCACTGGAAAAAGGGAACATTGGATGACCGAGCTCATCCTGGTTTAGGGCTCTGATTCAGCTGCCTGCTCCACTCTACCTGTGCAGCCTGCAGATTGGACTCCAGTCGTTTGCCCCTTGTTTTCTTGTGTCTTAGGAGCAGAAGGGGATGAGTAGGAGAAGGAATTTTTTACTAATGAATCCATAAGCTCTGCTTTTAAAGGATGAGAGGATGGGGGTAATAACAGGGTGCTGCCCAGGTAATGCAAGCTTTGATTAGCTTAAGGTGGTTATTTATTTCCTGCTTGCTTCAAGCCATTCACCTCCTCCTTCTACTGCCCTTTAACCTAAACCTTTGACTTTCAAAGTTTGACAAAATTCCTGAGGTTTTACTGCATACAGCATTCTTTTAGTATACAAAACATTCTTAGTATATGCTAAAAATATACTGTGAGTACTAAAATTATACAGCTCTTTCCAGACAATCTTCCTAATTTCTGTAGATTTAGTACATGTCAAGAAGCGATTTAAAGGTCATCTCACTTCCTTATGTTTGTTTAAAATGAAGTGCTGAAGGCTAACGTTTTGGCAAATGCTTGCTATGGGTTGTGCACTTTGTACTTGTTTTTTTAGATACTGGTGGGTTTCGTCTTATAGAAGTAATCAAAATGGAGCTTGATTGGAAAAATAAGGGGTGTCACAAATCTTGTGCATATAGGTAAATATAACTCCTGAAAAGGCAAGATGTATTTTGCCAAAGTCTTGAACTAGTTGTAAGATAAAATCTTTATCAATTTTTGTCTCCCTGCCTTTAAGTGTACAGATTCTAAAATATCTTTCTAATGGCTTGAATTACTGTTGTATGACATCTGGCTGCACAGGTGTGGTAGAAACATAGTTGATTCCTGATGCAAAGAAATGTGCTTCTAAGTCATATGAGGGCATTACTGAAGTACAGACTTTTGCCTTGAACTCCTCTTTACCCCCTGTGTTTCCGATGCACAGATGTTCCATCCATCTGACCAGCTTAGGTGAGAAGGAAAGATCTGCCTTTGTTATTTTTGAATAGCAAGAGGACTAATTGGGGATTTTATGAACTTATTGTAAACCCCTTGCAAGCGGGGGTGGTCTTGCATAGAAGGGAAAGAGAAAGGTCTTCATTCAACAGAAGTCGCTGCAAACTTCACTGAGCTAAACCTGGCAGTGGAACAAGAGCACAGGCAGCAGGCTGGCTGCAGTGAGAAGGCATTTTTGAATGCGTGAGTTTGGTGTATTTCAATGGTCCTAAGCCAAATTCCACTTTCATAGTGGATCTGGAGAATAACTCCATTTGTCTTAATGGAGATGTATTCCAGATTTACAGTGGTGATGGAGAGAAGAGGGAAAAGATTATGCGTAGAATGGGTGGGTGGTGGGAAAAACCCTCTTTTTTTTCTTTTCTTCTCCTGCCACAGTCGTCAGTGAGAAATCAGGTAGACAGCAGCTTCTAGTCTGCCCATGCAAATTGAGACAAATTAGGGGGTAGATTAACTAATTATTATGTCATGGTAGCAATGCTACAGTTCAGGTTGCATAAGGTATTCCATTATCAGCTCTATTCTTCACAGTTACCTTTTGGTAACGTATTTGTATATAAATTAAGGCAAGAAAGCCTCTAGCCTTTTGTTTTATAGTCATTAAAGAAATGCTTCAGTGGGTTTTGGACTAGAAGGAAAGAGGGACCCTTTACAATGATCAGAACAGACGGTAATGCCCCACAAGGGGGACGTTTGTAAGAATGGAAATTCCTTTTTAGACCTCACAGTGGAATACGAGTTAGATACACATCTGATAAACAGGCTATTTTAAATCTCTGTTTGGGGATATGGGAAAGTGAAATGTGCAGCTGGCAAGCTAAATCTCATCATGCTTCACTTCTTAGAAATAGACAGTCGCCAAACAAAAGGCCTTATTACAGTTATTCTAGTAATAACTAATATACATACCTGTATGTATATGTATATCTCCCTTCAGAGTACAGCTGCAGGAAGAAGCTGTGCAAAAGATAGTTTGCATTTCCAGTGTTCTGGAGGTGACTGAAATTCTCCACATCTTTATAAACTTTGATGTGCACTTTAGGTGTAAACTGAGTTTCAACTCAAATGGAAACTCCCCTGTAAATTAATAATCTACTTCTAATGTTCTGTTTCAGAGGTACTATGGCCTCAAAATAGAAATTTTTTTATTTGGAAGGTAGAAAATCTGTGCTATAGTTGTGATACTGACCTGTTTGTGTGCTAGAGCTTCTTATCTGTGTTCCTGTGTGAATTATTAAAGTAAGTAGGATCTTTGGAACCTCACCTGTCTCATTAAGCTAAGCTGCATCCCCATAATGAGACAGGCGAGGTTCCAAAGATCCTACTTGCCTTAATAATTTCACATATATATATGAATTGGTCATCTTGGAACCATTAGGTTTTTCTGGAAGTTGGGTTAAATGACTGCAGCGTGGGGACAGTCTGCATGGAACATGAAAATTCCCTTCCAACTGGAACCTCTGTGTTTTATTTAATTTTTTCCAAGAGGCTTTGGAAGGGCCTTGTACACCCTGCCTGTCTACTCGAGGAGTGCTGGGTGCCTTGGGCTGTCTTAGCGATGCACCTCTGGAGCATCCATTTGGTGAATTACCTTGGGGCAAGAGCACTGGGGGCTTGCAGACTGTGATTCAGATTATAGGGGCTGGAACCTTCATATTTATCTGGAGTTCCTTCTCTTTCAGCCCATCACACTTATTTTCCAGGCAGTGGGACCTGGCCATCCTACCTATCAGGTTTGGCATGAGAGATGGGAATTGTCTCAGTAGCTCAGTGGGCAGAGAACTGATGACCCAGGTGGGCAAATGGCCTTGAGGCTGCTGTCAGAATGGACAGATTCTTGCAGTGTCTTGATGAACCATTGCTTTTCTTCCTCAGGAGAATAACAAAAAGACTGTTAGCTCCATACATACTGTACTTGCACTTAAATTAAAAGCACCGAGACCCTTTCCTGCTCCTGGGAGCTTTACATTTACTTCAGTAGGAAGGACTGTTAATTTAAGTATGCAATTGATATATGTCATCCAAATCAAAACATCTTGCATGAATGTGATTAAATGAAATTCCTCAAGTACTTTCCTGCCATCTGGAACAACTCTTCCATATTTTGTTGTCTCATTGACTTTTCAAAATTTAACTGAAAATGTATTTTTATTTCTTTTTTTCTTTGGTAATGCTTAGTTTTTTTTCTCCACTGCACCTCTATAAAAGCCTGTAAATAATTTTGGAATAAGCATTAAGGGGAGGGAGCTCTTCAAAATCAGAACACAATCCTGTTGGGTACTGGAGGCTTCCACTGCACTGATATCCCATCTCATCCCCTCTGGGGGAGCTGACATGTCTCCCATTTTAGCCTAGGAGTCCTTTCCAACAAATTATCCTCAGAGCTAGATGAGAAAGGATATGTGGCAGATATGATGCCCACAACCTGGCCAGCTGATGCCTTAGAGGAGGCGGACTGACTTTGTCAGGTAAATGCACTCCCCAGAGAAGCAGCCCCTATTTGGGATCTGAGTTGCACACTCCTCGTGTTGGACTGTCCTGTTAGGAACAGCAGCCTTCCTGACTCTGCTTCTGTGGAAATCAAGGTCAAAATGCTCTGTGTATGAATTCAGACCATAAAATACAAATGAACTCCTAAATACGTGGTTGACTTCAGGCTTGTTAAGACTTGCTGCAAACAAGCTATATGTGAGATCAAGGCTCCGCTAAGCAGAGATGAAATGCGAAAGCGGGATTTGGGGGGTACAAAGGCATAGATCCCCACCATGCTCATTGCCTTTTAGTGACTTATTTTAGCGGAGAAATATGGAGACATTTACACAGATTGCTGTGCATGTGTTTCAAGGAAAAAAACAAACAACAAAATACTGTAAATGTGCTGAGTATGGACTGAATTAGTTGAAACTAGTGTCTTTTCAGATATCCAGCCTGAGATTTTCAAATTTAGTTGGATTGTTTGGTGCTCACTTTATTTCTTTAATGACATCTTATCTGAATTACAGGAAAAATCTGTAATTTTGCATTGTTTCAAGTCTTTTGATGTTTCTTTTGACTAAGTTTTGCTTTGGATTATTTTCAGTAAAAAACCCAATGCCCTCCCACCCCCAAAACCTGCTTTGCCTTGGATAGGTGGCACTCTGGAAGTAACAAACTGAGAGACCCAGCAATCAGTCATTTAGCGGATTGAAAATATTGAGGGATTCTGTCCTGTAACATAAGTAGCTATTTATGTACTTTTTTGTGACTCACTATTTCTGATGTGAATAATTTACAAAAATAGTAATGAAGGAAGACTAAATAAGGAGAAGTACAAGAATCAAAAAGGAAGAATCCAAAAGTTAGGTTTGACTGGAACTGTTTGCAGTGTCTATGGATTTAGGCAACTTAAACATTTAAACCACAAAGTGAGGAAAGACTGGCTTGAGAGTACTTTGGCTCAAACTTTGAACCTAATGTAGCCCGATTTAACTCTTATTTGAATTTTAGTCTTGGCCTAAATGTGATCCTACTGAAGACTGCAGCAACATCCCATCGCTTTATGCCTATCCACACAAAACTGGGCAGTGCTTGCAAGCTCCTGCTGATGGTATAGATTCAGAAAATTGTTTATTATTGGGTAGCAGAGGGAGAAAAGACTTTTGGAAGGTGTTTTCTCCTTACTCTGACAAATGAAGGAGTCTAAAGTGCTGCATGGCTCTATCTGGTACCTTAGGTAGGGTAAATGCAGACCTGTACAGGGGTGGTCAGAAGCTGAAGAGTGGTCTGCAGCTCCTCACCATCCTAGATGGGCAATGGAGGAGGACTTTCTACCAGAGACTAGGTACTGTTGCCTGGTGAGGAGATATCTTTTGATCACTCCTCTGTGTCTTTGACTCCTGAAATTGATACATATAAGGCAAAAATTTTTGGAAAGTTTTGGCCCACTCTCCTGCTGCTGACCCCAGTGGGAGTAGGGTGAGTACTTCTGACATTCCAACTCTCAAAGTTCAAGCAACTTCCTTTCTTTTCCCCTGAGCCTTCACCAGGGATCTGTTGTTGAAGAAAATGATGAGAAAATGTTTCTGTGTCTGACTTCTTGTTAATGGTGGTAGTGCTGGAGCTGTGCTGTCATGTTGTCAGGTCCCAGCTTGCATTTGCAAACTTATCTACTAGGAAAACTACTTGTGTCCTATAAATAGAGATGGCCAAAAATGGTTTGATTAAAAGTTTGTTAACTGTTTGAAGTCTCCTGTTTGTGGAAAGCGTTAAGCCAGTTGGAGAAATCACTCATCAGGAAGTTTCCTCAGGTTCGGGGCAGCTCTGTGACTGAGTTGTTGGCTTGGGAAGATGGATAGGTGCAACTGCAGTTTTGATTAAAGCAGATTGAAGTGTCTGTTCTCAACCATGTCAGTCACTCTTGCCTCCCCCTGAATCTCTTGCAGAACTGTTCTCCTTGTATTGCACCAGTGATGTGGAATGAAGCTAAACTTCAAAATGCTGGAGGGTTTAGTGGAGCAGAATTGTTGCTCTCTAGCCAGTCCTCCCACTGTGCAAGTGGACTGAAGTCTGGGAGACAATAAATCTAGATAGCACAATGTCCCTCCTTCTCTGCCCTCCCATCCCTCCCCTTGAGATCCTTACTGAAGAACAGCATGGAATAGGAAAACACTGTGGAGCATAAGATACTTATTTTAAAGGCTTTAAAAAACCAGGGTACTTATTTATGTTCCTAAATATGGGTTTAGGTGGCCAATGTTAAGCACTCATCTCAGAAAATGCTGGCCTCAGTGGACAAGCTGTAGGTTGGTTTTTTTTTAAGCTGCAGACAGATTAAGTGGAATTCTGTTTACCTGCCTGGCAGCCTTGCAGAAATAGGAGGGCAAAGCCACAAAAGGAAAGAAATGTTCCATCACTTGGGTGACTTCATTTGCAAGTCAATGAATGATCCCCCATTTAGGAACTTGCATAAATGGCTCTTAATGGTTGTTTGGCAGACCCTGCCAAATACGGTCTGGATTAATGTGGTCATTGTTCTAGACGTATTATTCCCTTTTTTAAAGAACACTCTTATATATTCAAATGGGGCAGAAGTAATATTTCTAGTGTGAAGCACAGCATACTGACTTAGGGGTCATATGTCAGGCACTGAAATTACCATCCTGTATTGTGGTTTTCTTTATTGAAAAACGAGTCTCAATCTGAATGGGAAGAGTTCTTTTGAATGTTGAACCATTCTTAGGCCTTCTAATTATTTATTTCTGAAAAACTTATGTACACTTCCACCTGGACCAAACTGAACTCCTTTATCAAAGTTCCCTGAAAACTTTGGGAAGTTCAGCTTTGTGGCTTCATCCCTTTGCCAGATAATGTTAGCGTTTATAAGCAGCACAAGTAGCTAGAATTTCCCTGTCAGTTCCTATTATAAGATCCTGATTTTAGTTGATTATGACTTTGCCAGACTTGTACTCTGGAGCCGACGTTTTCCATACTTGATTTTTTTTTTTAAAAGTTGCAGTTAATATGGCTCATCTGTCTTGTTGCAAGGGAGGGAGCTGGAAAATACGCTGTTTTGCTCCTGTGCTCCTTTTTGACCTAGCAATTTTAGAACTAGGAATTTTCCTGGTGTGAGGAATTAGTTCAGATGTCAGCTTTCTCATTTTGTGGCACTTACGAGTTCACTGAGAGCTGGAAGTTGGGGCTCATAGCATATATGCAGCTGGCTTACAGGTTTACCCACCATCATTTCTAAGGGGTACACACAAGGGGGGCAAATTCTGGTAGTATGATTGCAGTTCTGGAATACCAAACTTTTTATAATGCTTCACTAAAGAGCTTTAGCCTTCCTTATTTGCAGTTTTCACTTGAACTCTGGATTCTAATGGTTGGATTTGATGATTTTAAAGGTCTTTTCCAACCAAAATGATTGTATGAGTCTCTAAGGTTGGGCAGCAATCTTATCTCTTGAAAATTGGATGTAAAATATGAAAACTGGAGGGTTTTTGTGTTGGTGTTAGTAAAGTAATAAAGGGTTTATAGCCATAATCAGGATTTTTTTTTTTTTTAAAGTGTGTGTATTTAAATCCTGTTTTGGTTTTGCATAGTTTTTTGTCTTGGCTATGTATTTTGGTGTTAGTTGAATCCACTTTACATCTCTGATGAAAACTTAGGAACAGCATTCTGCTTAGGACAATTCTGAAATGGATTTGAACCATGTTGTGTTTACTTCTGTTTCTAGGTTATATTACTGAATGCAAACACTTGTGAAAATGCAAAGCAGCAATGGAAATAAGAAGGAATTGAACTTATTTGAACTTTCAGGAAAGAACTTAAACCCCATTTAACTTATTTAAAATGTGAGTTGACTGCCCAGGTCTGTTCTTATGCAGTTTGGATAAATGTTCCCCTCCTTAATCACAGCAGAAATCAGCCACTAGTTCTTAGTATGTAAACTGTGTGCACAAGGGCTTACATTAAGGGTGAACTTGGGGGAATGATGTTCCTGGTCATAAAGCAATTAAAATAATATGTTCTGGAAGAGGACAGAAGGGAAAAGGGATGTCCTTTGGCTGGCAGTTACCATTCCAGCTCTGTACATTATATGAAATACTGGCTTAGCACCATACAGCTTTTTTCCTCCACTGTCATTCCTCTACAGTACTCTTTAAAAGCTGAGAATAATTTATCTTAGCATATGTAAGTTTATTTTTTATGTGATTACATGTACCATCATGTTAACTTTGTGAAAAGGTTGTGCCTATTGTCCTTAGAAAACCAAAGTGATTATCATTGGTTTGTTTTGTTACACAATTGTTTAAATTATAATAAGTTACCATCATTGTTTCTTGAGTCCAGCTGTGTTTATGGATTAAGATCTACTGACTCAAATATTTACAGTGTTCCAAAAATTATGAGAACATGCAGTGCTGGGGGTTTTCCATATGCTGCTTTATTTGACTGAGAGAGTTCTCCATCACAACTGGAAAAGAAGTCTTTGTCCAGAATAGTTTTGTAAAAGACCATCGGGTACCTTTTACATCTGTCTGGGCCAGTGCTGTTCATCACTTTGTGGTGTTGGTGTGCAATTCCAGGTTTCCAAGAGAGACTAGAGCTCTGGCGGTGATGGGTGTTGAATCCTCTGGAAAACTTGGCCCACTTGGGGGTACTGGCTGAGCCTCTGAAGTTTGGCTAAAGCCAGTGATAATTGCATCAAATTCTGCCCCCGTGCCACTCCATTTTTAAATATCTTCTTGATGTGGGTTACCCATTTCTGCAAGGAGCGTATGTGCAGGGATATCCACTTAAGGTCTGGGCTGGGGCAGCTCCCAGGAAGTCTGTGGAGCTCTTCACAGCAGATCTGTGTGTCTAAGGCAGACTGAATTGCATTTTTGTGTTGTCATTATGGGCCGGGTCTTCTTGATGTGCAGAACTAGTGTTACTCATAGAAGAGCTGTGTTTTGTGCAGGGAGAGAGCAAGCCCTTGTGACTTGAAACCCCTATGCTGCGTTTCAGGAGCACAGCTCTGTGCAGGGAAACACTCAGTTCATTGAAATCTGTTGGATTTGAGCATGTGCCTATAAGCCCATGTTTAATGCTATGTTTGTGTTCAAATACTTCCTCCTGCAGGGTCTGAGTCTGCTGCTACTGAAGCCATAAGCCAATATCAAATGGCAAGGGGATTAGGAGGAAACTCTCCCTCTTGACTAGCTGTTCTGTAAGTGCCTGCTGCAGAGCTGTTGTATTTTTCCTTTGTAGCACTGAGTACCAGCTACTGTTGACAGCAGGGTATTAAATTTGTTGGGCCACTACTCAGTCACCATGGCAATTCCTATGCTTCTAAGAGGGGAGAGGAAGGGACATGAGAGGTCATTGTACTTTGCTGTAAATAGAGCAGGGTGAGTTTGTTGGAAGAGCTGAATCATCAGATCTTGTCCTGTGCGCCTTGAATACACCCTATCCAGGCTGCTGGCCGTCACCCTCAGCCATGGCTGTTCAGACTTCGACTGTGGGCTCCTGCTACTTGCATTGAGCACAACAGACCTCGTGTTATTTTTGGCACCTCCTTTGTATTTTTTCTTAGCAATAGGAAGTTAGCCATCATTTTGCTGTCATTCATAAAGCACAAGTTATTTAAGAGCAAAATGATCATGGAAAACAGGTGAGATGCCTGCCTAGCTTACCAGGACACTGCCCGAACATCAGTGTGGAGGCTCTGATGGGACTAGAGTCTTTGTAGACCCTTTCATGGGCTGTTTTTCTTGGTCCTAGTTCCACATCAGTTTTTAAATTGAGCACAAGTGACAAGGGTAGTCACTTCTATACAGCCTTTGCGTGTACCAACTCTCTTGAACTAGGTCACGCGAGCACGTACTCTTACCTTCAGGTCTGAAACTACAAATATCTTCATTACTGTGGTAAATGGGCTTTTTTGCTGCATATGTGCCTTAGTCTCAAGTGTTTTGCCAGAAACCAGTCCCTTCTGACCCATTCACGTGACAGCACCTCAGTCATGAGCAAACCCATAGAAGTAAAAAGCTCTCGCAGTATTGGTAGGCAGACTGTTCTGTGCATGGCCTGGGAATCTCAGCAGATCAACTGCTGGATTGTGCCCTGTTTGCAGAGCCTTGTGTGTCTCTCAGAGCTGTGTTCCTTCTGTCGTCCATGTGTGATTACCTACAAGTCTGTCACTGAATCTTGTGACATGAGTGGTGTCCTCCGTTCCACATGCCCAGGCTCACAGTGGATGAAGGAGTCGGTACTTATCCAGTGATGCCTCACTTGCACAAGTAATTCATGATGGAACTAGGTTTATGGCAGGTTTTTTTTTTTTTACCCAGACTGTTTAAAAAGAGCAAGTCCATTGTTATTTCTAGCATTGAAACAGGACATCCATTATCCATTTCGTCATTCATCCAAGTGATCAGGCACATAAGCATGTGCTTAAAGTTAAGGAAGAGTTAAGTCTTGTCCTGAAAGAAGACCTTGTGGTATTTTGTTTCATTAATAACGCTGTAAACCCTGGGGTTTGTGGGTCTGAGGTTTTTTTAGATTCTCATCTCTATTGCACATATTGGAATAAAAGTTAATCCCCTGTGCATAGGAAATATCGCTAATGGAGCTACGGACGCTTTATTTTTCTCTGTACCGTGCTGAGAACTCACCTCATTGTGTCTGCCTAATTATAGAGTGAAATACAATCCTCCGTCTGTCTCTCTTTATTGTTAATCACTGTGAGTTTGGATAAAAATATTAACCCAAAGTATGAAGTAGTGTAAGTATGAAAGCAGTATGAAGACAAAGCAAGAAAGCCATCTGTTCTCTCCTTTTCTTTTTGGCATATGGAGGCATGTTCTTCTGCTAAAGTCCACATATTATTCCTGAGATGTTTGGTTTGTTTCATTTCTATTTAATTTTCTAATCACAAGTATTTGTGTGTCTATGTAGGTGTGAATATCAATGTAATGATACAATGGAAGATGGTTGATAAAGCTGATGTGCTGAACAGCTGTGCTCTACCTGGGGTTTTAAAAGAAGTTTGAAATGTCCAAAATGTATTCACCACCTCCGGGGCTTTGTTTTTAGTAAGTTTCTGAAACTGCAAGATTAAGCTGAGTAAAAATAGCACCATCAACTCCTTTTAAGGTGTTCAATACTGTTACTAATGGTATCTTGTGTTTAGAGGCTGATAAATTTCGGTAAGTGCTACATGCTAACTGCAGACTGATATTTTTCTAGAATCTTGAGACAACTGATCTGACATATGGATGGAGATGAAAGTTTTGCCTGTATTTAAAAATATATATTTAACATTGGGGTTTGGAGTACTTGAAATAAATAAAGGTCCTGGCAATGGGTCATGAGATCCATCCTGCAGATGTATGAACATGCACAGCTTCAGCCTTGTCAACACAGGTCTGAAACGAAACACAACCCTATAGAGATGTTGATGGAGGCTTCAAGCGATGGGCGTAATTTTCTATCTTGGTGCCAGTGCCCTGAGTGGGTAGTAAGCCTTTTTCAGAGGCATAGGTACATGCTGCTATTTGTGAGCTTTTGCTTGCTAAAATGATGATTTCCAGCAGAAAAGGCTGTGATGAAATGAGAGAACAGAGGTTGAAGAGTGTAGAAGAAATAAATGGTGGGGGAAAGTGGAGTGCTGAAGGAGGGGGCGAGGACTATGTGAGCATTGCTAGTCCTGAGTCTGATCCTGGTGACAGCCAAAGTGAAGTGTTCCACAGGGGTAAGCAGGGCTGAAGGGATAAGCAGTCCAGTGTTCATTAACATCTCAAAGTTTGTCTTCAATCAGTTGCTATAATGTCTTTTTTTGCATATGGTATTAAATATAAAACTGTTCTTGTGAAATCTAGTTCTTTCATCTGGGGGATTACAGAGATAAATATCAGCTTAACACTCCAGTAATTATCTAGCACACTTTTATTTTGCTGATTAGAGCTGCGAAACTTCTGAAAGTTTGCATCAAATTTGACTTGTTCATTAGATCTGTGTTGGAACTATGGCACAAGTCAAGCCTGAAGGTGACAGATACAGCAGTTCAGTTATGCTTGCATAAAACATGTTTGGCTTATCTGGATGATATCTAAGTGAATGTATTTATTAAAAATAAGGATATTTTTAACCCTGATGAATGTGTGAGAAACTAGCAGCTTTAAAAAACACTATTTTGGAAGATTCACTTAAACCTGAACACTAATGAGCATTATCATACCAACTGTGCAGACAAGATAAAAGAGAGAAAAGAAAATAATGTATAAATATCTGTGATAATTCTTTAAAACTCCTGTTTTTATCATGTTGTAGTGGATGAACATTTGACCAGCAGTCACTGTGACCATAAGACAGAAATAGCATTCATAGAAATCTTAGATGATAACACATCACTAGCTTCATTGTATATTTTCCGTTTCATGGTGACTACAGAGGACCCGAGTCCACAAAACAGTCTGTGCTCATACAAAAGGCACCCCTGTACAGCAGATGAACAAAATGTTCTTGGATCAAACTCCAGTTTTTATTCTATTTTTTTTAGGCCAAAAAAAGTTATTTGACTGCTCCCACAGCTTTCCTCTTCACCTCTTGTACTGTTACATCCTCTGACATCATACTGTGCTTCCAAGGAGAAGTTTATGGTGTCACGAAAAGGGCCTCAGAAGTTCAAGACGCTGTGACACTGAGAGAAAGTGTCTGTATGTTTTCAAACATTATGGAAATTGTAAGTGTGCTTTCCAAAACTGTCAGAAATATATACTTTGAAAAGATGAATGCTTGTGTGGGATTAACTCCTCATGTTACACATGTACTCTGGAGTGTGTTGTTTTCTCCCACTGGTCTCCGGAGCCCAGTATCTCAAATGGAATCTGACACACCACACCAGATGCTAAATGAGGCCTTTCCAAATTGAGGTGTGTGTTTTCTGTGCTGAATGTAATCTTTCCAGACCTAGTTTGTGTAAGTCTGATGGGAGTTGTCCTGCTGTTTTGGAACAATTCACCTGGTTCAACCACAGCCCATCTTTGTGTGTGTTGATGTTAACAAATGGATGTGGATGGGTCCTTCCTCACCCTGCCTTCGAATTGCCCCCGGCTGAAATGTCTTGTTGGTGTAGTTGGTGTAGCTAGCTGGTGTACATATGGAGCATATTTCTAGGAAACGTTATGCAAACCAGTTCCAAAAAAGAGGCAAGCATAGGAAAACGATGTTAATGTCCCTAAAGCAGATAAAATCCATTTCATATGTTGTTCCTCTTATTTTTAAGAAAGGAGAAGCAAATAATTATAGCAGCTGTTTGTGTTACAACAAACTGGCACTGTGTATTCATAGCTAACACTAAACAGCTGATCTGTTGTAGATCCCAAGACCCTTCATAATAAGATCTTGAAAGACAGGGTTTACCTGGATACGAAACAAGAAATGCTCCACTAACATTAGCACTTGCTAACTCAAGTATGAATGGCAAGTCAAAATGAGCATAACCAGTTATGACAGATATTTGGCTTAGGCAGGAGATGTCCCATACGTCGTCCAGAAGCAGGAGGGCCATGAGATTGCCTAAGCTTGTGTGGTTTAAAGTACTGACGTGGTGGATGGCACAATGTTGTCAAGCCCCCTCTTCATGTTTGACATTAACGATTTGAGAAGCGAGTCCCCTCTAGCTCCCCTGTTGAGGTTGTCCAGAATTTCTAGGCTGAGAAAGGAGGAGGATGGCTGAATGTGATATTTTTTCTTTTCAATGTTTTTAGACTAGTGATTAGGGTTCTCATCAAGCTGAGCAGAGACCTGTACTCCAGTCTCTGCCCCCCAGGAACTTCTCAATACATGGAATCATACAATGGTTTGGGTTGGAAGGGACCTCAAAGATAATCTAGTTCCAACTCCCCTGCTACGGGCAGGGACACCCTCCACTAGACCACGTTGCCCAAAGGCTCTTCCAACCTGGCCTTAAACTCTTCCAGGGATAGGGCCTCCACAACCTCTCCGGGCAACCTGTTCCAGTGCCTCACCACCCTCACGGGGAAGAATTTCTTTCTAACATCTAATCTAAATCAACCCTCCTTCAGCTTAAACCCATTACCCCTTGTCCTGTCACTATACTCCCTGATAAACAGTCCCTCTCCATCTTTCCTGTAGGCCCCTTCAGGTACTGGCAGGCCGCAATTAGATCTCCCTGGAGCCGCCTTTTCTCCAGGCTGAACAATCCCAACTCTCTCAGCCTGTCCTCATAGGAGAGGTGCTCCATCCCTCCAATCATCTTTGTGGCCCTCCTCTGGACTGTCTCCAACAGCTCGATGTCTCTCTTGTACTGGGGACCCCAGAGCTGGATGCAGTACTCCAGGTGGGGTCTCACAAGAGCAGAGTAGAGGGGCAGAATCACCTCCCTCGACCTGCTGGTCACGCTTCTTTTGATGCAGCCCAGGACATGGTTGGCTTTCTGGGCTGCCAAGCGCACACTGCCAGCTCATGTTGAGCTTCTCATCAATCAATACCCCCAAGCCCTTCTCCTCAGGGCTGTTCTCAATCCATTCCTCGCCCAGCCTATAGTCGTGCTTGGGATTGCACTGACCCATGTGCAGGACCTTGCACTTGGCCTTGTTGAACTTCATGCGGTTCGCATGGGCCCACCTCTCCAGCCTGTCAAGGTCCCTCTGGATGGCATCCCTTCCTTCCAGCGTGTTGACCACACCACACAGCTCGGTGTCATCTGCAAACTTGCTGAGGGTGCGCTCGATCCCGCTGTCTGTGTCACTGACAAAGATGTGAAACAGTGCCGGTCCCAGTACTGACCCCTGAGAAACACCACTTGTCGGTGTTCTCCACTTGGACATTGAGCTGTTGACTGCAACTCTTTGAGTACGACCATCCAGCCAATTCCTTATCCACCGAGTGGTCCATCCATTGAATCCATGTCTCTCCAATTTAGACACAAGGATGTTGTGTGGGACAGTGTCAAATGCCTTGCACAAGTCCAGGTAGATAATGTCAGTTGCTCTTCCCTTGTCCACCAACGCTGTAACCTCATCATAGAAGGCCACCAGATTTGTCAGGCACGATTTGCCCTTAGTGAAGCAGTGTTGGCTGTCACCAATCACCTCCTTATTTTCCATGTGCCTGAGCATAGTCTCCAGGAGGGTCTGCTCCATGATCTTGCCAGGCACGGAGGTGAGACCGGTTGGTCTGTAGTTCCCTGGGTCTTCCTTTTTTCCCCTTCTTAAAAGGGTTATGTTTCCCCTTTTCCAGTAAGTGGGAACTTTGGCAGACTGCCAGGACTTCTCAAATGTGATGGAGAGTGGCCTGGCCACTTCATCTGCCAGTTCCCTCAAGACCCTCAGATGCATCTCATCAGGTCCCATGGGACTTGTGCACCTTCAGGTTCCTTAGATATTCTTGAACCTGGTCTTCTCCTACAGTGGGTGGTTCTGTGTTCTCCCAGTCCCTGCCTTCTGTGACCTGGGTAGTGAGGCTCAAGCATTTGCCAGTGAAGACTGAGGCAAAGAAGTCATTGAGTACCTCAGCCTTCTCTATATCCTGGGTAACCAGGTCACCTGTTTCATTCCAGAGGGGACCCACATTTTCCCTCATCCTCCTTTTATCACTAACATACCTATAGAAGCTTTTCTTGTTGTCCTTAACGTTCCTGGTCAGATTAATTTCTATCAGGGCTTTGGCTTTCCTAACCTGATCCCTGGCTGCGCAGACAGTTTCTCTGTATTCCTCCCAGGCTACCTGCCCTTACTTCCACCTTCTGTAGGCTTCCTATTTTTTGTTTGACTTTGCCCAGGAGCTCCTTGTTCATCTGTGGGGGCCTCTTGGTGTTTTGCCTCTTGGCCTGACTTCCTCTTTGTTGGAACATAAAAGTTCCCTAATCTTTGTGTACAATACAGTGCCTCTGCTATGTTCAGTATGGCACTGCATGAACCTGTCTTGATGATGTTGATCTGTCTGTTATGCTGTCTTCTAGATAAAGTGCTGTTAACACATCATCTTTTAAAGCATGAGACTTTCACATGGCAGTGACAGGTAATGTATACTTGTTTCCCTAAAAAAAAAAATCTTTTCCGTTAGCAATGACTTGCTGATTGCCTATTTATTTTCACAAATCTTCTCATGTCAAAATATTTTGATAAAAGTCTGGCCCATATTAAATAATCAAGAAAATAATTACTACTTCCAGTTTCATTTAATTTTTGACTGTCAAATAATCTAACAAGTATTCCTGAGATCTAAAAATAAGCATCTTGTAAGGAGCTGCAGTGAGTGAGCAAAGATGGTTTGTACACCGCAGAGGTTGGGGAATGGAGGGAAGCGGCTGATGTCAAAGCCTGGCATACATTAGGATTGAAAGGGAGAGAAGGCTGGGAAGGAAGAAATACTTTGTGTGCAATCTTGACCCAGCAACATTGGGTTAATGATCACAAAGTGGCAGCCAAATTGGTTAATTAAAGAATAAGTGCCTGCTGTTCACATCTGTCTCATTAAGTCTGAAGAATAAAGCTGTAGAGGAGAGGTACTGAACAGTGCTGGTTAGCAGGGTGCTGGCTGCGTGGTGGTTTGGGTACTGGTCTGCTGGAATTGTTTCTTGAATTGTTGAGTGTGACTTCTATGGTTATTGTGTGTCTTGTTGTATACCCCAAAAGTTGTATATGGGGTCAAGCACTGAGCTGTAAAGAATGTTTATTCTTAGTTTGATATCCTGGTCTGAAACATTACTGTAAAACCTCTTCATTTTAACATGTAGCAGGAATTTCCTGTATTTATCCCATTAATGTTGAAAATGTCGAAGTTGCAGAGAAGGTATGCAGAGAGGAAGGGAGTTAAGGTAGGGTGAGAGAGTGAAATTGCAGGTTAAGGGGTTGATTTTTTTAAATGAGGATGTGGGTTATTTGAACAAGTCTTTCGAGGCTGTCCCCAAACATCTGCCAAGTTTGAAATTCCTCTTTGAACACCACCGTGGCACTTCTGGCACTGGCGGGAGAGCTTGTGTTAAATACCCAGAATAAGATTTACAAGGAACCAGGCCTGAGTGGATGGGACTTGAGAAACCAAAGTCCTTGGGATGCCTTTTTTTGCTTATTTCTTTTGGTTT
Organism: Grus americana; assembly: GCF_028858705.1. Taxonomy (NCBI): domain Eukaryota; kingdom Metazoa; phylum Chordata; class Aves; order Gruiformes; family Gruidae; genus Grus; species Grus americana. The sequence goes on from NC_072871.1 coordinate 3,357,011, forward strand.
TGTGGTTTGTTTTGGAAAGCAAAAGTGAGCGAAAGGATAGTGAATCTGCCCGGATAGGTAAGTCCCTGTTGCACAGTCAGATATGGAGGGGGACAGAAAGATGAGGACGGTATGAGGTGGTGCAGGTAGAGCAGCGCAGGTCAAGAGAAAAGTTTGGGGAACGATTGTCACATTTCCCCTGCAGTCCTTGCATGCGCAGGATGGGTGGGTTCGGATGCTCAGGCAGTTGTAGTAGATATGCAGAAGTAGAAGTCTCGAAAGGTGGCATGGCACAGGGGACTCCAAACTGGCATTGGTAACAGTGAACTGAGGAAAAACAGTCCTGCTGCCCATTAACAGGCAGTTGTAATGTGAGCTGTTCTCTCAAGGCTGTTTCTTGTGATCCTTTTTCTTCCAAAGGCTGAGCGTTAACTGTATTTGGAGGCTTGATATTGATATTCTGCTTTATGAGAAAGATGGTAATTCAGGGTGCTTTCCAGAGCGTACCAAGGCCAACGGGGACCTAGTCTAAATGACAGTCTCTCCATTGACTTTGAATCAGGTTGTTGTATCCTACAGCTGAAACTTTCAGCCCCTTCACAAGGATTTTGGACACTTAGTCCCCCACGGAAAATTAAAATGAGATTAGAAAAGCTCAGCCTGCTATTCTAAGTGGATTGAACCAGAAGTAGGAACAGGCTTGGGGTTTTGTTAACAATCAATTGAAACTTAATACTGCAATCACTTTCAGCATCCACAGGGAGGGAAGGCAATATCTCTGGAAAAAGACAGTATTGTATATCACAGAATTGAATATTCTGCATGGAATATTTATTGGAAAATGATTTACATTCCCTTAATTTCCCCATACAAATGTCTGCCCTTTTCTGGCTGGAATTGTCTTCATAACCACATCCCTGTTTCTAAAACTGCTAATGGAGCTGATTTAAGTTGTTCATATAAAATGCTTTTCATGGAGAAAAAAATTGTTCTTAAAGTGCATCTGACTAAAATATGCCAAGGTTATTAGCACTTCACATTTTGCAAATGAATTCATATCTTATTTAAAATTTTAATTGAACATACATGGCTTGCTTTTTTAATAGCTTTCCTGAAAAGATTATTCTTCTCCCAATAAAAACCAGACTGTGCTCACTAAAGAAAAATCTAAGGAAAATTTGAGCTAAATTACCCTTTCCCTCAAAAAAAAAAAAAGATGTTTGAAGAAATAAAATAGAAAAATAGGTCTCTTTGGGCCTTTGCAAAATGCAAATATCTCTTAATGGGCAGGTTTTGCTTGGCTGTTAACTAGTTGTAGCTGTTCTTGCTTCATTTGGTTTGCATAACCATGGCCTAATTCAAAACTCTCTTTTTCCTAATGTACTCCTTTGTTACTACTTCTGTGCTAATATTTTGGCATTTACCTATTTCCTTGATAGCTTCAGATCTCCTTTCTACCTGGCCTGCTTGTGCAGTGTGAATGGCAGTGACACTTGAGCCTGAGCTGATGTCTGTCCCTGCAGCACGTCCCCCTGCTGTCCTCCTCACCTCTGTCATGAAGGTGTTTGTCCCTGGAAGGACAAGGAGAACAGCGCATGAGGTGCCTGCTCTGTGCCCCAAAGGAACGGTGGAGGGGCACAAGAGGCCTGGGGAAGAGGGACAGGCAGTGGCATTGTGTGCTGGACCCTTGGGCAGGGAGATGGACGTGGCTGGCACCATCACCGTGACTGATGGACCTGGACCTTACCCATCTAGCTTGCAGTCTTCCTGAAAAAGCTCTTGCTCTTGTCTCCACCAGCACCATGGGGGTTGAGTACACCTTTGTGTTATCTTTTTCTAGGAGTGTGAAGTCTACCTTTACAGGTGATGACCAGAGAATCCAGCCTCTATTAAAAACCAGAAAGATTAAAGCAGTTCAAAGAACTTTGGCAAGTGTAAGTACTCTGTTTCCAACAAATAGTTGTTCTGGATCTAATTCTTGCCATACATAAACAAGGGCTCCACCAATTGTACCTTAATATTAGAATTAGTTTGATTTTAAATCAGCCAGAACACTTGCATCCTGGCAATAGATCACTTTTATGTTACATGTGGTTCCATTAGGAAAGATTTGATGTCACTGTCAGGGTAAAATTGCTGATTTCAATCTTGTCTGGTTTCCTTCTTTGCACTTTGGCAAGGAGAGAAATATTTTGCTTTTCTGTGTAGTTTTCCATTGAATAACTAGGGCATCTCAGTAGTCTCTTGAAAAGAAGAAAAAAAAAAAAAAGGCTGGTAGCTGCCATCTTAATGTTCTCAAAGTAAAGCATCTCAGATTTTTTTAGTTTTGCTGACTTGCCGCTGCTGTGTTCATTTGTTTAGGTGGGAGTCTATGGGATCCAGCTTATTTAATTCAATAAATTTTGAAAAGTTTGTTGCATGGCTGCTGGACAGTTGACAAGGATGCATATGAGACATTGTCTTTTGGGGCTTTAACTCCACCTCTCTGTACATGTAAAAGTTTTTATAACCCAATATTACAGAAAAGAGGAGACTTTCTACCTTGAGGCCCAGGTTTGAGCAGAATAGGTAAAAGCAGAGCAGGAGAGGCAAGTGGAAAAAGGTGGTGTCAGGTCATTGAAGTTTGGTCCCAGTTCAGCATCATTCTTTACCAGTTCCGGAAACTGCATGTTTAAGCAGTCCGTCCTTCCTGTGACATGGTATGGCATTGTCCATTTCCACACAAATTTCTTTTTTCTTCCCTCAAATTTAAAAAGGAATATAATGAATGCAAGATCCTAGTTCGTGTGGCATTTATGACTACTGCACTATTGTTAGGATGTTGGCCTGTCTGTTCTGAATAACCAAAGCTACAGTTCCTGGCCTGTGCAAAAATTAAGTGTATGTCCCAGGCGGGATCTAACCACGTTTTCCCTTGGCTCACAGGCGTGAGAGAATCTCTGGAAGAGTTTGAGAGAGGTAATGTCATGGGAAACAATGTCCTGAGTAAAATATTCTGGTGTCGACAATATTTTTGTTAAAATTCTTCAGCCCAATCTGTGTGGAATATAATGGGTTTGGATTTACATTTTAAACACAAAATTAAATTGCACTCTGAATTTCTAGTCATCTTCTAGGCACTGATACTTTTTGACTCAGGCGTAGCACTTACGTGTCCCATTATTATCAGTGATATGTTAAAACATTATGGCCAAGTACCATACTCCCTGTGATATTTAAATATATAACATATTTGGAGTTCTTTGCCTTTGCTTCTAATCTTTCAGCAACTTTATACTTTCTGACTTCTCTCTCAAACCGAGGACAGACTTTTTTCTTCATCAGGGAATTCTGTTTTCAATCACAAGGTGTCAGCAGCTCAGACTTCAGGGATACTGTCAAGTAGTGCTAGATTATTGATAATTTTGCAAGAATGACTACACCAGAACACTGTAAATGTTTGCAGATACTCTGAGTCTGTGGCAAGGGTAGGAATAAGTGCTAACATGCTGTGAGATTCATACAGGAGGTTTGGTTTTTTTACTGAAGAAGTAAGGAAAACTAGAAGTCGCATGACAAGCCATTTCTCTAAACTTTTGTTTCTTAAAGCTAAGTGTAATGTTATAAGGTTTAGATCTGATAGAGAACCCAAATCTTCGCAAATACTGCAGAGGACTTTCTTGGAGCTGAGTACCTGGCAGGAGCCCGTTTCTTTTCAAGTAGTTCAGGCAAGTATTCAGATCCTGCAGCGCTCCTCCGTGTTGTACAGAACCCTTTTTGCAACTGGTTTTTGGAAAATACTGCATTATTTCTCAGTGCAGGAGCTCAAGACTTGTTTTACACCTGTTCCCCTAATACACCTGTGCTTCCAGGATCCTCATCAAATAGGCGTAATTTATACTGACAGAAACTACTTTTGCTGATATTAGTTTATAACTATTCAGTGAGTGAAAAGTGCTGATAAATGTGCTTTTATATGGCTGCATTGGAAAGGCTTTTACTGGCGCACATCACAAAAGCTGACCCTGTTCCTCGTTTTAATTGACATCGATGGCCAGACTGGCAAGTTTCTAGCGTAGATTTAGGATCTGTGCTGGAGTCAAATATCTTCCAGGCTTTCACCAGGGCTCCAGAATTAATATTTTGGTGGGTTTTTTTGGAAAGTCAGAATTTAGGCACAGTACACGTGTGGCATAGTGCGGTAATCCCCTTGCTCGTGCCAAGCAGGTTGGCTCCAGCTCCACACCTCCCTGGCAGGAGCTTTGGCAGGCTTGAATTTAGCTCTTGGAAAATGTTGCGCTGGGGAGTGGAAGAAAAGGAGTTTGGCGTTTATGGGGCCTTGAAAACAAAATGCTCTTTTTCACAGGAGGATTTTAGGATTGGTTTGGGGGAGGGAAGCAAGGAGCTTGTTGAGAGGTAAAGGGAATATCTCATTAATGATTTACTAATGAGCTGTAAAAGTTAGACTCTTTATAACTTCTGAGGATGGAAAATGTTTCTTGGAATGCTGCAGCCCCACAAAGGCTGGGGCAGATCCTGGCTGCCTCTGTGTAGGGTCTTTGATACAGTCTGACTTACCTCTTTACTCCAGTCCCTTAGGCCTTAGAAAAGATTAATCACAGTGTGGTGGGAAGCACATGGAAATAGCAAAGAGATGAGAAATGAGAGCGGGAGAGAGGAGGAAAAAAGCCCCAACATGAAACACTGTTTTCTTTCTGGTAGGGCTTGGGCAGGAATAAATTGCCAATGATCTCACTTTTGAGCAATGTCAGTTTATTTGTACTGACTCTGAACTGACCATTTAGCAGGGGCTTCTCGCTCTGAGGCCCAACGGGCTTCTCAGCTCTGGCTTACAAGGGAAGAGCCTTGTAATGGCACAGGTTTTATGTACAGTGCAGCAGTCAGCAGGGATTTGGTTTGGGGAGGTCCAGGCAGAGCTCTGTGCAGTCGACGTAAAGGACACTGGTTTCAGCCTGTTAGCTCTGTCCCTGTCAAATCGACTCAGACTTAAAGGTAATGCTGCATATATCCAGTCCATAGGTGGGCACAGCATCCACTGCTGGGGCTTATATGGAAGAAATGAGGCAGATCAGAGCCTAACGAAACAGAGATAATTAACTGAAACTTGACAACTCTGAAATCAGAGTCCCTGGTGTGTTAAACAGCGAGGACTTGGAAGGAGTCCAAGAAGGACCAGGGTATGGTATAGATTTGCCTTTCCTGCAGTTATAATACTTTCCTCTGTGTTATATCTCTAGCTTGGAAGAATCTGAGTGTTTTTCTGCAGCCAATTCTTGTGGTCTTTATTTTTCCAGTAGTAGCTAAGGATAGCGTTGGAGTTAAGGCACGGATCTTGCAAGCGTTGTACCAGGGTTGAAATCTTGGTTCTGCCAGTGACTTGCATGGCCATCAGTAAGTCACCTCATTCTCCCTGGGCTTCAATTTTCCACCTATGAAATATGGTTAACAAAGCTTTTCTTCTGTTTGTTGTCAGTATGGCCGACAACCCTTTGGGATGGGGCCACTCATGACCAAGTGCAGAGCAAGGCCTTGTACCTTGCCGAACAAGGCTGTTGCTTTGTTCAGACCTGGCGGTGTTTTTCAATGAAATATTAAGAATAACACAAGTGGAAACCCCTACTGGAGTTAGCTGTGAAATCTCTGTGGCTTCCAGCTTGCGAGCAACCTTTTGTCAAGTAAGCACAGCACAGAGAGGCTGTGGCCTCCCCAAAGCCTTGTGTGGACCTTGCCTTGCAATGACTCTTGCCTGGGAACGGCTCTAACACCGTAAATCCTCCTGCACGAGGCAGCGCTCCCATGTCCTTGTACAGTAAGGGAGAGTGGAGACTGTATGAAGGTGCTGCACATTCACAACCTCAAGAAGAGAAGTTGGAAGGTACCCAAGCATCTATCTAAGCAGTGTTAGCACTTTGTGTTTTCTTGGTTTTAAAGCTCAAGTGTTCAGTTAATGTCTGCACAGGTGGTTAAGTACAATGGCTCCCTCTGCCAAGTTACAAATCTGAAGTTTACTGGAAAGAAAAAAAAATCATAAAGTCAAAGTTTATTCATGGTTTTTGCAGGTTGTAAATGTAAGGAAATGAGACCACTCATGCAGATGGGCATAATGTATGCCTAGCGTGACACCTTAGAGGCCTTGGGACTCAATGCAGTGGGCAAAGTCTCCTTTAACATTGTAGTTTGACACACAGTTTATTTTTTACAAACTAAGCATGTTCAGTCAGCGTGACTATATTTTGCAAACATTGCTGCAGTGACTATTTAACAGCAAAGCATATATATTTTAAACTAAGCCAAAATACCTTTCCGAAGAAGAACTGCCATGCAGGGAGTGTGAGATTTGGTGGAAGAGGATTCTGCATTCAGTTCAGAACAGCCTGAGAAGTGGCACTCCAGGGAACAGGGCATGCTGCAAGGCACTGAAGCTGAAGTCCCCCTGGTTTTGTGGTTTTGTCGTCTTGATGATTCTGGGAAGAGCTAAATGACAAACACAAATCTGAATATCCTTTGTGCAACAGGCAAATTTTAATCTATTTCTGGATGCAAATACAATTACCTATGACTGACCTGTGAGGTAGTGTATGTGTCTTTTCCCATTCCTGTTCTCTCTGGGGGAGAGCTTCCTCCTTAAGAAAGAAGGACCTAGAAGCTTATAGGTAATGGAGTCCTACCCCATTGTTGTGGTTTAACCCCAGCTGGCAACGAAGCACCACGCAGCTGCTCCTCACTTCCCCTTCTCCATGGCGTGGGGAGGAGAATCAGAAAAAAGTGAAACGTATGGGTTGAGATAAGGACAGTTTAATAGGACAGAAAAGGAAGCATGACATCATATGGTGTGGAATGTCCCTTTGGCCAGTTTGGGTCAGCTGTCCTGGCTGTGTCCCCTCCCAGCTTCTTGTGCACCTCCTTGCTGGCAAAGCAGGGTGAGCTGAAAAGTCCTTGACTTAGTATAAACATTATTTAGCAACAACCAAAACATTAGTGTGCTATCAACATTATTCTGATCCTAAATCAAAAAAAAAACCAGCATGAGTAAGGAAATAGACTCTGTCCCAGCTGAAACCAGGACACCTGTGGAACATCAAGGAAATGCTGTTGATGGGCTCTTCTCAGGAACTGAGCGAGCTCTGTGGTCGCTGGCACAGCAGAGCTGTAACAGGCTGTTGCAGATGCCCCTTGTGCAGGTGGCAGGAGAGAGGGCAGTCAGCATGTGCCAGGCAGCTGTGTTCGTCTTCATTTAGCACCATGGCAGGAGGAGCTTGGAGCTGCTGGGAAGGTGTCCTCTTAGGAAATGGTCTGCAAATCATTCATCTGAAGCATGGCTGGCATTGCTGCTGACCTGCTGCCAGTTCTAGCAGTGGATTGCTCCTCTAGATTTCTAGACGGAAGCAGTGGTTTAGTTTTCTCCTGCATCCTAGTTTTCATGTCATCTTCAGTTTAGACTGTTGTGAAAGGGAGAAAATTTATATTCTGTTTCTGCAAGCTCTAGTTGTACAGTAACCTTCTTGCAATGTAAATACACTTGTATATTCATGAGTAACAGGCAGTGCCGTACGTGGTTGTAAAGCCTTTGAAACTAAGACTTAATTTTGAAATACATGAGGATGTACTGAATATGAACAGAACACATTGACAAGCTGATCTTCTGGGGGCAATGGGGGCCTATTTATTATTACTAAATACCTCTTCTGAAGAGAGAGTGCTCGGTGGCCCTGTGCCCTCCCACCCCCTACATGCCCAGTGAAGAGTGATGGGCCAGCTCCTGTATGCTCAGATGATACCCAGGCATAGTTTTATGATTGACCTAGTCTCTGGGACTGTTTTCCCAGTGGGTGAGTTAGGAGGCAAGGAGATACCCTCTCTGCCCTAGTGAACTTGTGTCATTTAGATATCATCTCCTTGGGGATGGTTCAAGTAGATTCTGATGATTAAAACAGCCCCCAAGTGACACGTGTTCCTCTCTGCTGCTTCACAGGGGAAGGCTCCAAGGTCTGTTGGTTAGATCTAGCTTCCTGCTGAGAAGTCAACTCAAGCTGGCTAGAGATTAAATAACACTTAACTGCCTGATACTGTGAAGCTTAGAAGAAGAAAAAAGACGTGCAGTGTCACCTAGGGAGTAAACCAAAGCTTGCTGAAGCCCATTGAAAGGTTTCCATTGAATTCAGCAGGTATTGGAGCAAGCTGCCAGCAACATGCTGATGTGACCTCAGGTTACAGCTGTGCCACTGCCACTAAAGGAGGCTGTTCAGGTTTGGAGCTCAGCATCTATCCCAGCAAAGGCAACTGAAAGGAAAGAAACAGGATGGGATTGAATGTGGAGCTCATTTTGGATGCTTTCAGTTTATAGACTGGATTTATCACCCATAGCTGAAATGATTTCTCAGTGTTAGCCACCTGCCCTTCCCCATGGCCAGCTCATAAATGACACTGCTCTTTAATATAATGGTTTTAAAGGTACAAAGGGTAAGTTCCAGCTGAAGCAATGTTTAATTTGGCTTTTGTGGTTCAGACAGCTAAGGAGCTGTGGGCATGTCAGTTTGAATTTCAGCTGCAGTTGTGTCATGCACCCAAGCCCAGCTTTAAGCGTGTACCACTGTGCCCCCGTACAGGGCCTCGTGCTTTAGGCAGCCCTGTACTTCAGGGAGCACTTAACATATGAAAGAATTTATTCCTGGTTTGAATTTGAGCAGCACTACAGTGCATTGTACTTTATTACAATGCTTCTGAATTGCTTTCATAATTTCCCCTGTGCCACCACCCGAATGTAATTCTTCTCCCGTGCATACTCTACTCTGGCTTAGCACATGGCTGTCTGCTGAAGCTCGCCTGCAGGCTCCTCTGGCTGATGCTTTACATTCCCGTATCATCTCTCAACCAGTCTGAATTTCAATTCACGGTAGTCCTGTATGGGAACCAAGTGTGATTATGTCTTGTAAGTGAGGAAAAACAAGGTGAAGAGAGATGAACACTGTGCATGAAGACAGTGGCAATCCATGGCAGGAGGAAAAGCTGCAGAGCTGCCAGCTGCCTAGTTCATTTGTGCTACTGGGTTTTGGTTTGGCCCACGCATTGTTAACTGGATTACAAGGAGAAGAATCTTTTGATTGCCTAAAGCTCATGCCCATCCTGGCAGAGGCAATGGGCAGACTTCAGCACTCACATATATTCCAGTTTTAATTACACATTTTTTGAGCTTAAGAGTTTCCCTTGGGACGTGCACATTCTTCTGTTTGAACCTCTGGAAACTGAGGTTAAATGAGAAGATGAGTTTTCTTTAAAATAAATATTCTTCTGCTTGCTGTCTTTTTCTGGAGCTGCAAAGTCCTTCAAGGTGTTAAACAAATTTGTCAATGAGGTTATTAGTGACATTTTGGTTCCACAAACAAGTTGGCATTATTGTATTAAAGTGCTTAGCATACAGAGACCCGTCCTCTGCTGTGATTTGAGAGAAAACAAAACTGTATGCAAAGTTTCCTTTTAATAAATGTGTCCTCATTTATCATCACTTACTGTCTTTGGAAAATGAGAGATTGTTTTTCCAAGTGATCCTGCAGCATTGGGAAGACTTCTGCAGCTTTGACTCATTGTGATTATTCCCAAGTGTTGTCATCGGTTCTTCCTGTATTTATGTGAAATTGCTTTTAGCTTGTGCTTGGCTCCCAAAGCCGATCCTATTCAAAAGTTTTTTGAATAGGAAAAAAAACATCCCCAGCCCCTGCTTATGGTCTAAAATATGATTTGCTTCATTTGATTTCATGCTGCTGGGAGATACCAAACTGAAACTTCTACAGATCTCAAATCTTTTATTTTTTTCTGTCAGGCTATCATTTATGGTATAGGTTTTATATGTTGGTTATAATTAGAGGCTGAAAAGAATGTAATACAGATCACTACAATTATCATTCAATCTGTACCATGCTGTTCTGTTCTCTGAATATCTAAACATGCTAAGACCTGATTATCTGCTGCCCTGCGTGTCATAGTCGCATCCATCAAAGCAGAAGTCAAAAAGTGTTACTAAATTGGACTGTGGATGATTACACTCACTTTAATGTAAATAACTGATGCAGATTCTCATCCTGCTTTGCAGTGTGCTGTGTGAAGATGTATAACGTATGCTTCCTATAAGCGTAAGGGCGAATTGGTCCCATGTAGCAGGTACTGATACAAACTATTACAATCCCAGACTCGGTACAGTTAAGGATTATCAAGTGCAACTGCTTGTTACTAAAATTCAGATGGGATGACTGTTCAGGGCTATACACACTATGCAGTCAAAAGCGAAGGCTTCTTAACCTATAGCCTCCAACATCCATTCTGCTGACAAATGATAGTTTCTGAAGTGCCCAGGCTTGTAAGCTGTAGCAGGATCCCTAAACACAAGTAGTGTGTTGAGGCAACAGTTGAAGTATTGTGCAAAGCCACACATGAAAGGTGAAGTTTATTTCTATCAGCTCAGTTTAGTTTGGAGCTTGAGTGTATCTGCCTGCGGCAGCCATAATGTAAGGATGTTAATAATGACTGTCTGTATGAACTGGGCATAAAAACTCGCTGTATTCTCTTTAGCAAGTAAACACTCTCTTCTTACACCACGGTTTGTAATAAAGGCGCCTTTCTCCGATTCCTTCTCCATCCAGATGTTTCTCTGTTACTGGTGCAGCAGAGAACCATCTTCAGCTCTTAAGGCGACCATCAAAATATTCCCTACACCCCTGTCATCTTTTCTGTTCTATTCATTCTATTCCAAGTATGTACTGTATTTTTCTTTTTAGAAGAGTGCAGCTACTTCTAAGAAACTTTCTCCCACACTGAATGTCTTTCCCAAGCATGAGAACATTCTACCCTTTCATTTGCTTACCAGACATTGCATGATTTGCAATGGAAACTGGCAAGAATAATAAAAATAATAAAAATAAAAATTGTGATCATCTCGGAACTGGAGGATGAGTGCATTTGCTGAGATATGCAGGGTTTTTGAGCACTGTGATTGAAATCTCCAGGAATGTTAACTGAATTTTAATTTGTCAGTAACAAAATTATATGTATGGAGGTCAGAAGAGGGTGAGAGAGACTGAGCCATCCAGAGTAAATGCATCGCTTAGTGAACGCTGAATAGGTTTTTGGTTACTGCCATTTTCAGGCTAGTGCTCTAATCTTTATTGATTTGAACAGGGACTCTCATCCAGTATTTAATGCTGGCATTAGTTGTCTGCAGTACTCTTGGAAAAGCTGTGTGCTGTGTATTAGCATTGCTCCTGCTGACATGGGATCAGCCATCACTGCTGGCGTTGGAATGGGTGAAAGTGTGTGGATCCTTGGACTAGATTATAAATAGTGGATAGCCAAGGATCAGGTGAAGGGATGCTTGTTTCCTTATCTGCCTGCTTTTCTTGTGGGCTCTGTGGGTGAATCCTTGGGGAATTTTTTTTGGAATAGCTGTTGAGTTGACTTACCTCAGTTCTTCAGGAACTCCTATCAGACCTTTGGTCTGGCTTTGTGCAGCAATTGCTTTCCCTCAGACCTCACGAATACTGGTTTAAAAGCAGTACATAATTTAGCTTCTGCTCAAAGGAAAATAAGGTTTCAAAGAAAGTATTGCAGACAGCCCCAAAATTGAGGATTCCTTTTAAAATTATAATAAAAAAGGCTTGATGCCTCTGTTACTTCCTTAAGCCACAAGGCTGAGCAGCTAACTCCAAAACAATTTTGAAGTGCTGAAAACTTCACATGAGAAGGCCCTGTGTGCTCTCTGATGAAAGCAGAATTAATCGCTGTGTGTGAGACCACTCAAACCAGTAGCAATCTGGTCTTTCATGGAATTGACTCTCCCATAAGCATGAAGCTGAGCTGTACTTGCTTGCTCTTGCTTCTTTAAGGTCAGCTAAAGAATAATTCCTTTTGTTTTATACTAGGATGAGAAGGCTGGCAAGAAATCCAAAGAGATTACCTGAGGTCACCACACTGAATTGGGTGATGGCATACTCGAGTTTTCTGGACTTTTGTTGTTGTGTGGAGTTGCCAGGGACTATTTTGGACCACAATGAGTAGCTTTGCTGAGACAAAACTAGCAGAGCTCAGTGTTGGTTTTGTAGGTAGGTCAAGATGAATGCCCTCTGATGAAACAAGCTTTCATGCAACTGCCCTTCAGACCTTTCTGTGTAGTGCACAGCATCCTCCATGAATTGCATCATCTCCTCCATTTTTGTCTCTAAGAATGTGAAGCTGTCATCTAGCTTGGGCACTTCTGTTTTGTGCTCCTCCGGTCTTTCCTGCCACGGATTTCCAGCCGAAGAGGCAGTGAGTAGGAAGGGTCATATAGCAAACGTGGCTCTGAATTGAGGCACAAAGATCAAGGGGAGTAAAGGTTTTGCTTCACCAGCATTGTCAGACCTTGTTGACATTTCTCACTCAGCCTTTAATCCATAAAGTGGGACTGAAAAACCTCCCTAAATGCTGGCAGAGAGGGTGATTTCAGTATCATTTGTGACATATTGAAGACCAGATCCTTGAAGTATTTCAGCATCTTTTTCCTATTTAGGAGTTGCTGAATGAAGCATATCAATCTCATGGGTTCGGGCTGGCTTTATTTGTGATTTTTGAGCCTTTTGGTTTGGCAAAACCATGATAAACTCTTTTTGGACGGAGGCCACGTTTCTCTTTCAAATCTTGTGAAGCGGCACATGAAGCTATGCGCTCTCTACATGTTTCACAGTAATAAGGGAGCGATGGACTGGGAGCTGCGCGTAGCGGTCCAGCTGTTCCCACACAAATCCTTCATTTGGATGAAAGGAAACTGTAGCTGTTAAAATGATAGCAGTGAATGGCATCAGAAATACAACAGACAGATGGATGTTAATGTAACAGCTGTAAAAGGCTCATATGAGAAAACTGGGATAAAGGCTAATTTATTCTCCTTCAGTTGTATTGCATTGTTTTTTTTCTGAATGAATTGCGTACTTGGTGATCCAATAGCAACATAATTTCCAATTGTAAAGTAATAATGCACAATTGCCAAAGCTGTCAGGTACTGCCAGCTGGAGGACTGGCTGCTGGGATCCTACATTTGCCCAAATGAGAAGTGGGAAACTTCTTAGTGAGACATAGCTTCAGGACATGGGGGCCTGTTGAAGTGAAAAAAGCCTTGTTGTTTCCTTCCTTTTCAAGTTTAACCCGTAGTCCTGCAGTACTCGGGCACTGAAAATGGAAAGCTTCAGTTCCCCAAGCGTAAGGGAGAAGATCCAGCACAAAGCTATTGAGATGATCGGGAACCAACAATATGTGACCAAGCAGGGAGGTTCACAGAGCTGGGCTGGTTTAGTCAGGCAAAGAGGGGATGAAGCGGCTCCCTACTAGCAATCTACAACTATTTGGAGGGTAGTTACCATGTCAGGGGAGATGTTAGTGCCAGATAATAAAACAAGGGGGCAGTGGCTGTAAAATAGCTCTTTGGAAGCTGCAAGTTGAATATTAGGAAAATAGTTTTCCTTAGAAAGGAAGTGCAGGCCTGGGACGGGTTGTCTAGACAGGCTGTGGAAGCGCCATCCTTGGAGGTTGTTGAGTCTTGGCTAGACGAAGCCGTGGCTGACCTGAGCCAGCGTTGGCAATGGTTCTGTGTTGAGTAGGAGACTGAGAGGTCCCTCCCAGCCAATATTTCTGTGATAAGAGATATTGGAAGGGAAAAGCTGTATCTGCAAAACCACTTATTTTAATACTCAACATTGGAGAAAATTAGTTGAGGGACAGAAATCATGAGGAAATAATTTCTTAAATATGTGGAAAAAAGAGCAACTTACAAATGTAATAAAAGAATAAGAAGTCCAGACACTGTATTTTACTTCAGGCTTCTTGAAAAAATGATCTGCAGCATCTCAAACTAGCCATCCATTTACGTACATGTAAAGCCATACACCCGCGGATCTGTCATAGCTTTTCCTCGCTTTGAGACAATTAAACATAGATTCTGCGGGTTTCTTATTTCCAGCACATTTACTGTATAAACAAAATTTGTTTTATTATGTTTACTCATTTGGAAAACAGCTAATACTTTGGGTGCATATTCTAAGAGGTTTTGAACTCACTTCAATATTTTTTCCTGTGTCATAATAGTTGGCTTGTAGCAGCAAAGTGTAGAAATGAGCTGATTGTGGCTGAAATCAGAACCATGTACCAGAGGCTGGTTTGATCTTTTACGTCAGTTATGGTTACTATAAAAACGTGACTAATTGGTTGAATTTGAAGATAGAGGAAAATCTCCTGGGTGAAAAATAAAAATGTCTATGTGGAGCCAGTAATAGTTGTTTAGCTTTCAAATGGTCAGGATTTCCTGAAGATTCCCTCTTCTCCCTGAGACGTGTGAGCTGGCACTGAGTCTGCAGAGTCATGGGAGAAATAGGTGGTGAAGGACTGGCCATGTTCCTTTCCACGCAACGGCAGTCCTCAGTGCTATGTCTAGCTTGAACAAGCAGATCTCTTAGGCAAGGAAAATAAATTCTGTTCAAGGTTGGTACTGATGCTGTGAAGGAAAGAGGTGATATTTTTCTGCATGTAGCCTTCCTAAACTCCAGTATCATATCTTCCCAAGTTGCAGAACAGGGAATAGGATTTAAAGATCCATGTGAAATGGCACAACTCCTGGGCCTTTAGTGGAACCAGAATTTCAGCCATATTTTCAATAACTACTGTCCTCTCTCCAATTTTTTTCTTACAAGAGATCACATCTCTTGAGGGCATGCTTGTCGCGCTTGCTACGGGGAAATTACCTTGACGGTGTTCTGCCAGAAGCCTAATTCTGGGCTGGTTCCAGTTTGCTTCACTAATGGGTAAACGGTTGAGTTATCTTGGGAGCTTAGTCACATCAAGATATTGCTCACACCAAGCACTAATTCATTTAGTCACATAGAAGGCTTTTGAGACGATGGCTTCATCATGAGTCAGTTATTCATTATCACATTCCTCTGACGTTACACAGCAATATTGGAACTGCCAGAAGAAAACAGATGAATGATACAAGATTAGATGGACCTTGTCTCTGATAATGGCTAACGTGTCAGGCCTCAGACAGACGCAAACAACCAATGTGTTGCATCAGGCTGCTCATGCGAGGGAGACAGAAGCCTTTCTCAGCCCCCGCCTGTGGTGAGCTTATATATAGAAATGTGAAAGTGACTTTGCAGCTTGATTTCAGTTACTGGCATGGCGAAATTCCTATTCCTAACCACGTCTAATCATTGCTTTTGAAAATCTTGTTAAGGTATTCTCTTCAATTAGCACTTGTTTCAGTGAGCTTCACGGATTAATTAGATGTTGCATTACAAAAATAATTATGCCTTTTAACCATTTTCAGTTATTTACTTCTTTAAATGTTAGTTTTGTGAAGCAAACTGGCTTGGTGCCATAATTCATTTGAGCAGAATCTGACACAGATTAATGAACAAACTTGAAAAGCAAGCAGTAAGTCCCCCAGCATTTTGTAATTAAGCAGTTTGATTAAAAACAACTGGAACAATTCTCTACACTGAGAAACAAAGTAGAACAGCGCTCTGCAGTGAGACCTCTGTAACAACAAATATCAAAACCAGGTCTGAAAGTAATTTAGGTAGCTTAAAATTTTTCTTGGCTACCTGATAGTTTCCTAGGAGAGGTTTTTGAAGAGTGGACATTTAGGCAATGCAGATATTATTCCCCATCCTTCTACTTTGCAAAGACAGAATGACAAAGGTATACAGCTGACTTTTTTTTTTTTTTTTTTTTGGAGGAAGGAACTCAAATGCTATAACCCTGCTTCACCCCTTGTCCTGACATTCTTCTGACATTCTTCTGCTGCTGTACAGACACAGTTCATGTAATTCAAAGGAGGTGACTTTTTAATATGAGCTGAGCCATCAGCTTTAATGGAGTTTCTTCTGCTTTACTGTGATGTCAGTGAGATCTGCCCAGCCCTCTAAAAGTTCCTGTGCATAAATGGACTGTGGCTATGAAGAGCTCTGTTACCCCTGTTGGACCAATGGCTTAAAATTGCTGCTGGGGTAAAATTCCAGCACTGATTTTGGGGAAGCTGTGCTGACTTACACCAACTGACAAGCTGGCTCAGAGTAAAGCAAGGCATAACTATTTTGACTGAGTATCTTAGGGCTTCATTGTGCTGGTTCCTGTGCATGTGTGAACAGTGCTGTAATTGATGTGAACAAGGCTAGTCTGAAAAGCTGACATTGCAGCTGAAGTGCGAGGCAGCACTAAATTTCATTCACCTCGCATTAAGGGCAAGTCAGGTAGATAGAAAAATGCATGTGGTCTTCTCTCCCTGTCCTAGCATTACCTGCCTGAGCTACATTTCTGTGGATACGTGCTTGTCTGAAGCCTCAGACATCAATTTTCTCTTATTTTCTAACCCATTTAGTGTGCTCTTTTGCAGGCAGATCTTGTTTAGAATCAATAGCTCCCCACTATCAGCCCCATTTAGTGCATATTCATTTATTGGATTTTAAAAATGGAGAGGAAGAAAACTTAAAAGAGAAAATATGGGTTTCTCATTGGAAGGCTAGTATTTGGAATTTTTTGGCTTTTAGTATTACTACATTACAAAACACAGTTGAAACTATTTATGCTCCAGCTTGGCTTATAACATCCATAATCAGACTACAAAGATCTCTTCTAATGTCCTCCAAACCTCAGACCTCAAATGCTGCTTGGACCCTTTTAGTCAGTCCTCTCCTCAGATGCATCTTCCACAAATTTGCAGCAGATCACAAAGTCTTTCAGATCTGGCCTCTACTGAGCTATGACATGAAATGAATTCTTGGAGACACCTGACAGTGCCCTGTTCCATTGTTCTCCTGTTCCTCTGCAGAAGTATGGTCACCTCCTATACTTGAAGGTAGCTTAGATGGCAACTGTAGGGCTATCATGCTGCTGAGCTGTCTGGGTTGTAGATTTGTCAGTTGTTCTTGAAGACTTTAACTTTAATTTGTTAGCTTTAGTCAGGATTTAAGAAACATCCTGTCTTGCAAAGAGCCTGCTTATAATTTGGACTCTGGGCATAGCTTGGGGAAAGCTGTGTCTAAAGTACTCTCCATGCCAGTTGGTCTCCTCCTTCCCATCGCTGCTGGGCTGCGCACCACAATAAATGGGAGTTGTAAAACTCCTGGACCTTCCAGGAAACCTGAGACGTTTCTGTTATCAATAAGGAAAGCTATATTTCTTTATCAATAATGATCCTTTCCCTCAAGGAAATGGGCAGAGGAGTACCACTCATGAGGTGAAACAGGCATATTTTCACGTTGCTTGCTCACGAGAATACCTGCACATAAAAAGTTTGCAGGTGTTGGATGGCATTACTTTTCTTTGTAACTTCATGTGCTTTTGCATGAAAAGATCAAACCAGCTTGTTCTTAATGTAAATCTGTGTGGATGCTTCCCCTCTCTGCGTAGTCTTCTAAAACAACCAGCTCAACACAGGTTGCCTGTTCCTTTTTTCCATGTGGCATATTCTTTTGTCTTATTCAGGATGGTTTGTGCCTTCGTCTTCCTCAGGACTGCAGTGAGGAAAATGTGCTAATTTTCTGACTGTGTGATTGGCAAAGTGCTGGAGGGGGTTGAGTGGGGATGGGTATGTAACAGAGTGATTTAAGTAGGGTCTATTTATCCTCTTCACATACACTGAATGACCCTTGCATGGAAGTCATTCCTTGTATATACAATATACATATACATTCCATTGCACATACATGCATGGAATTTATATGCAATATATGTATATTGCAAAACAGCTTTTCTGAGCTAACCCCAGCCCACAGGAAAATGCTTTGTCAGGCAAAAAGGTAACCAGGAAACTGATCTCTGCAGTAAAACAAACATAAACAGCATGTATAGCTACGTAACTTGGTTTTGATACTGTTATTCCTGATTTGCCTGAATATAGAAAGAGCAGCAGCAGGTCAGTGTATCGTCTCACACTGGGAATGCTGACAGACTCCATGCTGGAGATCTGATGAATTTGGTTTTGTTAGAGAAGGCCCAGCAATATGGGAGAGGTTGTCTGCAGAGGGTAACTTCCATCACATGTGGCCCCTTTAGAGCCCCATGTCTTATGTAAGAGGGTTGAAGAAGTAATTTTAGTAATGGTACTGTCTTAAATCTCTGGGGAAATGCATGCCTGTGTACAGATCTCATAAAAGATCCCAAGAAGGACCCAGTGAGCATGAACACTTAAAGAAGCGCTGGGTACCTAGGTGCAATGCAGTGTCTTCCCCAGGAACCAGGCCAAAACTTTTATGGTAGCATCAATTATCAAAATGAGCCAGCACAACACTCTCTTCTCAGCAACCATCCTCCTTTTGGCGAGGAGGATACTTTCAGGGTCCAGGGAGGAGAGATGCTTCTGCACCTGCTATTTGGCAGAGGCCTCAAACACATCAAGCACCAGAGGCAAAAGTCTTTCTGTTGCGAAGCGTCCAACCCACCTGCTGGGCAGGCTTCCGATGATGTTGGAGTCTCCCTGTGTGCCAGAAGGGTTAGTAAAAGGCAGCTTGAGTTTAGGACTTTTTTTTTTTTTTTTCTTCCAGCCAGACCTTGGAGTCTGGGATAGAAAAGTATGGACACAAAAATAAGTTAATTGAAGGAAAGCTAAACTGAGCTTGCAAAATAGGTTCAGTGCAGTTAGTACAAGTTATCTCTTCCATCCATGTTGAAAGTGACTCTACTCTGGAAGCAAACGTGCATGCAGTGTAGCTTTAGTCCAGGTAGCTCAAAGGCTGATAGATCTGCACCTTAGTAGTCCAGGCTTCAGTGCAAGGTGCACAAAATGAGGCTGAGAGGCTTTGTACATGTGCAGGATTAATCTTTGCAGCTCCTGCTTCGCTGCTTTCAGTACTCAAGCAAACCAGATTAAAGATACCTTGCATATCTTTGGTCTGACACCTCCCCCCACTATTATAACAGATATATTTTTGTAGAGACCCTTGCTTACTGTGGTGGTTACTGTGAAGCAAATACAATCACCTTTTTTTTCTCTTCTGTCTAGCATGCACCTGTCTGTTGTGTAACTGTGAGTTTCTTAGAGCAGCGTTTCATCTCCTTACGTTTTTTGGAAAGCATCTGGCAAATAATGGATGCAAGTGTATACAAAAAGCAATGAGCTTCACCTGTTTTAGACTGCTTTTCTTTTAGTGCTTTCTACTCAAGATGGGAATCAAAACTGGAAAACATAAGACTTCCTAAAGCATATATTATTTACAAGCTCCAGTGGCCCTGAACTCATGGCTCTCAAAACTCCTGTTATCTGTAAAGCCCTGAGAGCTGTGGCTGACCAAGAATGCTGAGTTGCATCTTCCTTGCATCATGTCTTGTGCTTTGGTGCTGCTGCTTATGGCCCCCATAGGTTAAGGGTCAATGCATGTGCATGTATGTAAAGTCTGAGTCTGCTTTTAAGTGAAGGCTTGCACTGATGTTATGCATAAACTGTTCTGGTTGATATATTTTCCTATACTTTGTTCATAATCTGACTGTATTCTGCTTTCTTTCTACCTGAGGTTTGGAAGACAAACACTCCCAATACCTTGGCCCCAATCTAGTTGCATTCCATGGCTCAACATGAGTAAGGGCTGCCCAATCTGCCCTTCTGGTTAGATCCACTTTACAAAGTTCACATGGATGTTTAACAGCACAAGTACAAAATCTGCACCCTTTTCTTTGGATGTGATATGGGGTAATACAAATTCTATTTTACTATTTATCTAGAAAATACACTAATGTGAAGCGGAGAGGTGTGAAAAATATTGTAAGGATGGCCATAATGAAGTTTCTCCCAAAACAGTAGAGTCTGCATAGACAAGTAATAAGTTCACCTTATTGCTGAGCAGATGAAGCTGCTAAATGTGCAAAGGCTCTACTCTTAAGCATTCCCTTAAGAGTAAACAGCCCTTCCTGGGGAGGTTGAAATAATGATCCATTTAGGCTTTTATTCAGAGTTTAAATTTCACCTACATCTCTCTGCCTAGGCTATATCAAAATCCAGGCACTACTGAAATCCTCTGGAGACCCAAATGAAGATCTGAAGACCTGAATCTGAAGCCAGCCAAGAGGCAAAGGGACTCAGGAGAAATCTAGGCAGCCTGAATATGCTCTTTAGTGGCTATTCACATCTCATATGTTCTTTAGCCAACAACTTACATCCAAGAATGTAATAACCTCCTCCACTCTTTCCCCTGTTTCTGTCCAGTCCTACAGCCCTTATGTGAACTTTGAGTAATTCCCATCAAAGTCAGCTGGTTTGCTGAGTGAAGCTCAAATCCCCTTTGGCTCTGTGTAGTGCAGCTTTAAGTCCTGGTAATAAAAGAGTTTGGGGAATCTGCAGAGAATGAGCAAACCACAGGCCAACTCCATATCCTGCTCACTGCCTCATCAGCCCTTTTCTGAAGAAAAGGTAACTTGCTGTCCAGTCTTCCCAAGTCCAGCAGAGAGACCTTAAAGCCTGCCACCTTTCAGCTAAAGATCTGCCTTGAGATCCTCTTCCCTGAAGCCTGAGAGTAAATTATAAAGGAACCATGTTGTTCCAGTCCTAGCGGGGAGGTTAATGAGAGATGTTCTCAAGATTGACAGTCTTTCTTGACAGCTTTCACAGCATCCCTTTGATGCTCTCCTGACAATAGTTTCCAAGGTAGTAAATTATAACTGGACATAAAGCCTTCACTGAGAAATGAAGGTACTACTTTGCACTTACCAACTCTAAATGCAGAAAGAGGCAATTTTAAGCTATACACTTATCAGGCTTAGCTTGAGCAATGATTCAGGCTTCCAAGAAAGATACTACTTAAGTGGGTTTATTGCTTTAAATGGGATTAAAATTCACTTTTTATCAAAGCATCAAGATCCCTAAACATATACTTAATCAAGAATATTAGACTGTAGCCTAAGTTGTTCTATTCCCAACTTCAGTACAGAGCTTTTTAAGTGAACCTGGTGCATGCAAATGCCTCAGAAACACGTTAGCTGTTGCAGTTACTGTCCGGTGCCCTGAGCTGCTTTTGAATTTTAGCTGGGCCTTTTATCCCTAGAATCTAGATGCTTTTCGGGTTTGAAATTACTAAATTTTTAATTGTCTTGGTCTGACAATGTGTGGTGATGCAAGCACATTAAAGATGAACCCAACTGGAATAGATGAGAAAGCCCCTCTCCCAAACTTGGGGGCCTTGCCAGACAGATTTGAAACAAAGCACTGCATTTCAGTCCCTTTTTTATTGATGTGTCTGAACTGCATCACTTATTCTGACCAGCTTCAAGCTAGGGGAATTGATAGCAATATGAATCAAGTGTCTGGCTCCAATATCTGTGGCTTAAGATCAGCTCACGGAAATACAGGCGTTTCTGAGAGATGTACCAAGGGATGAGAATAGGAAACTGCCAGCTCTAATGCAGCTTTCTCTTCTCCCTACTAATTGTTTTAGATAATGAGGGAGACGGAAGCACTCATGATGTTTAAACCTAGAGAGTTGAATCCCAGCAGAGTTGACTCAGCTATTCATCTTTGCAAAGCGGATAAGTTTGGTGGTGTGCGTAGTAGGAAATGAAAAAAAAAAAAAAAGCTTTCCATTATGAAAAAGAACTGCATTTGAACAATGCTTATAAAAATGCCCTTCCCCCATCCCCTGCCCCAGCTGAGAGGGGGAAAATACTGTTAGAAAAGATGTATTTTAGATATATTTAGAATCACTATTCTAACTGGTTTGACCAAGCTAAAATAAAGCAGTAATATTCACAGGGTAAAATAATCTACAAAACAAGGAGAGGAAGCTGACCTGTATTGTCTGCGTTGTAGGCCCTGCCCTGCCAGCCTCACCGCAGAGCGAGCGATGCTCTGTGTGCACCATTGTTGGCTCCATAATAGCTCCCACTTCAGCTTTTTAATTTCCTATAGCTGAACGTGCTGTAGGGGATTACCTTGCATCTTTCATACATGCTGCTTTTATTTACTTTTCTAAAATACTTATCTTCACGTAACAGACACTCATTTTCTGGCCCCGTGACAAACGCGCTGTTGGTGATATACACAGAGCTACTCGTGCGGTGGGGCAGAGGGACGTGCTGTATTGTGTAGCTGGATGCCAGGAGTGCATCCCACTATGTGACGTGCCCGTGTGATAATCTGTCACGGCAAGAATGAGCTTTTTTAGACTACAGAGAAATTGTACTAATGTTGTCATGTGCGAAGCGTTGGTGAAATCTGTGCTATTGTGGGAAAGTGCATAAGTAACCATCACCTGCCCCGTGAGCGATGGTGCAGGGCAATACTGGCAGCCTGATGCTTTGGATTCTTAATGCGGTCTCATACTGGTGCTGAGCAAACTGGAGTAAGGAAATGTAGAATAACTATTGCTGGATTGAGTTACGGCTTGGGGAAGGAAATTATGCTTGGCCATGCTGGCTGGAAGTTGTGTTGTGCGAGGCCCTCCCTGGCTTTTGGGAGGGCAGAGGTGCTGCTTTGCCCCCTCCTGGCCCACTCGTATGCTTTTACTTTATTTGTATTTTGTAGTTGTAACTCCATTATAGGAAGACTATGGGACTCAAAGAGCAGCCATCTTAATGGGATGCTGTAGGTCAGCAACAAAGTCCTTTTCCCTATATATTTTTCTCTACAAATATCCCATTCTGGTTATATTCCCTTTGCCCTGAGTGCTGATGTCTCATGCATGTTTATTTTTTCTCCATTTCCTTCAGGGACTCGCAGGAATGTGTCTATTTTCAATGGGGAGAGGCGCCATTGTAACAAGCGTCATGTTTACCCTGTGACTCTTGTTTCTGAAAAAGGAAGAATTTCCAAGGAGGAGCGGGGACGTCGTTAGGGGAATCCATTTGATCTGTCCCCACAGTTTTCGTGTTTTCTTATCCTCTGGGGGGGTTCTTACTCCAGTCAGAACTGCGGATTGACATTGCTATAGGTTATTCTTAGCTGCTTTTGAGAGGAGCCAAAAATGGTGGTTTCCATTAGTCATTTCCCATGTTGACCGTATAAAGACCATGGCAGGGCATGGTGCTGGCCCTCAGCCTATAGCCAGTATCCAGGAATCAGGGTGGAGGATTCTCCCTACAGACTGTACATTAAGGGGAATTCCTTTTCACGGGTGAAGGTTCACATTTTTCCTCCGGGGCTAGGGAATCAGCCTGTTCCCTCATCCAGAGATTAAGCTATGCTAGACAGCTTCCCCAAATTTGCCATGTCTGAGGCTCCCAGAATTTGATAGACTTTGCTCAGCTGCAGTACAGTATGGCTTGACGCTAGGGGTAGCCTTGGGTTTGGCATACAGAGTGAAAGAATCGGCATGGAAATAACAAATCCCGAGTAAGGCTAATCCAAAATGCGTATCGTTTCCTCTTTTGTTTTCTGTTCTGATTGTTTGAGGTTCACAAAACTGTGGTTAGTTAGTTCTCTGTTTTCCTTTTCTCTGTTGCTTTTTAGTTTTGCCAGCTGCCTTCGTTCTTGTGGCATTCCTGGTACGAGAGAAACGGCAGGCACTGAAAGGCAGCTTAAAGGCTGTTTGTGAAAGTCTAGCCGGCCAAGTTGGCAGACAGAAATGGCATAAGGGTTGGATGAATATTCAAGTATTTTACTTCTGTGAGCCTAATGATCAGTGCTGTGTCATTGAATCATAAGCTGTATGGAACACCCATCTGAGCAGACCTTATTTGTTCTCTGACATGCTTTGCATGTTCTAAAGTGATAATGGCATTAATAACAATAAAAAGGTATATTAAGTTATGGAGATGGTCTCTTTAAAACAGAGAATACACAGACTGTGGAAGAGAGAATGCTGTTGCTAAGTGTCAACTCGGTCTTGTTTGTTCTTGCTGTTACTACCTACACCTTACAGCTTTGGGTGTATTTTTATTGCTTACGTATTGCTGCTTGAACCTCTTTTGTCCAGAACGTGCCAGGAGGCCTTCAGACGAGTCGCATTACTCATAGCTTAGTTGAATCCTAGGACTCATCTTTTATTTCTTGACACCATCAAAGTTTGTTGGAGCCTGACAGGCAGAAATGCTTGACCGACACAACTGGTGACAGAGAACAGATGTTCAGGTCACTTGTGGTATTAGAAGAAGCCTTGAAGTAGCTCCAGCTCCAGGCACCCCTGTGCAGAGCAGACTTATCTGCGCTGCCGCCTCGGGGTTGCTGTCTGGCAGGAGAAGGTGAATCACTCCCTTAACCTCAGCACTTCCAGCAAGTTTCTGATTCTGTTCTACTAAGTTGCATGTTCAGAGATCCAGAGCACTTTTACTCTTTCCCTTTACCCACTTCAAATGCGTGATGTTACAATTTAAGGGTGGATAGCCAGCCCGTCTCTATACTGAAAGATAAGCGTATAAGGCACCAGAGTAACATAAAGCTGAAAGCCATAAAGGGTGGCTCTGTCCTGGTCCACAGTTCTCTGCTAGCAGTAGTATCTTAGCACTTTGCAAGGAATATTTTTTTCACTAATTGTACATTCTACAGAAATTATAAGGAAAGTTCAAGAAAGATACAAAACAGAAGCTTGCCAAAAGAGCCCCATACTTTAACAGAGAATAATTTTATTGCTTAAGAAAGGAAGAAAATTCAATGAGAAATTACCACAAAGTCTCTGGAGGGAGACATATGATTCCTTCTCCCCTTACTGCCCATCCAGGCCTTTTTTCCTATTCATTTCATTCTCACGTGCTCTTTCTAATTCCTTTTAATGACATTACTTACCTGGAACCATGGCTTGCTTAACAACTCGGAGCCATGGAAACTGTTGGGTCTGCTATTTTCCAGGTTTTAGCTGAAGCAGAATGAAAACCGATACTCCTTGTAGAAGAGAAGCACTGTCACATAGTGAGTTGCTTTCAGCCTGTGTGGTTCCAAGTCACCTCCGTGGTGAGCGCAGTACACGTGCCAGCTCCAATGGGCTGTAAATAAGGATATCCAGGGGAAAAAAGTGGGACGTGAGCTTTAGCTCAGTGAAAACATTTCTATTCTGCACTTCCAGAAAATTTGAAGTGATAAATATTTTACATTTTAAAAAAGCCAGCATTGGTTCTGTTAATTTAAGTAATTTTTCATGTAGGTAATGTTTATTACATAGAGCAAAGACTTCTGGTGCTAATCTTCAGCTGGTAAAAATTAGTGTATTTCTGTAGACAAATGAATCTGCTCTGACTTATTCCAGCTCAGCATTTGACTTACTACAAATACTGAAATTGTGAGGTAGGGATGTAGGGAAGAAATTAGCCAAGCTGCAGCTTGGCAGAAATCACTGTGCTGGTTTCAAGAGTCCTGAATGCTCAAGACTAGAATTGGCCAAAACGCTCATTACAAACAGTATTAACAACTTAATGCCTCTATAGTTGTTAAGTAGTCGCAAATCAACCCTGCTTTGCTTTCAGAGCATTTGTTGTTTTGCAATTACTGGGAGGCAGCTCAGAGGGGTTGGTTCAGGATTCAGGCTGGAATCTGTTTTCTATTCCCGCTGCCCGCGGTGTGGTCGGTCGCCCAAGTGACGTGGAATTGTTTCTGCTCCCTGATTGGGCAACCAAAGCATTTTAAGCATGAAAATAATTAATAACATACTGCCCTGTTATGCTAATGGCAGCTGCAGGTGTTTGACGTTTCTGAAACCGGACTTCTATAGGACATTAAAATTTACTAATATTGTAGCTCTGAGTGACTTCCATCCGTGAAGACCCCCGTTGTACTTGGCACTGTACAAATGCTGAAGGGATGTCCCCTGCTCTAAAGCATTTACAATCCAAGTAATTCTTCAATCCTATTGTTAAAAATTACAATGCATCGTGCCTTACAACTGTGTAACACAATGTCCATGAAGCAGAAACAAAGATGCACTGAGACACAGTGCCCACTTGAAAATCGTACATCTGTTAGAAACACTTGACCTACTTTGTACAAATAACCTTCACAGGTACTGTGTGGATAGAGATTTTGAAGGAGTAGGGAGAAAAGATTGCCTTTTTGGTTAGCTCGTGTTCTGTATCTGAAATCACTTTGCGTGCAGTCAATTTTATGTCTGAGCTTTTTGCTTCTCACTCCCGTGTTGTCCATTGAAAAAAAAAAAATATTAGCAGTGAACTTTGAGGCATGAAGCATCTTTCAAAGTCTGATGTTATATAAACTGTGATTCTTGCTTGTGTGTACTGTGTCTGTAAGCATGTAAAATTTGATTGTCTCTGTGTTTTCATAACAGTATGCAATTTACAACTTCCAATTGATTGCATTTTTTTTTTTCCTGGTTATCATTCACTTGGTTTTCTTTATGTTTAGAATTCATTGTGACAAATAGTTTTGCATTGTTTTTTTTATATTGAGTAGACATGAGGATTGCAAATTTGCCAAAGGAAACGTGCTGCTTAGTTGCCTTGGAGAAGCTACGTGGGTGAATCACATTCCCATCTATCTTTTTCCTACAAACCTGCTATATCTAGTTATAGTTTGCACTAAGCTGCTGCTCAAGTGGTACAACCTCAATTTTCCCCTCTCTTAGACAGAAGCAAACAACCCCAAATAGAAAAGAAAAAGGTAATTTCAGAACGATTTCGTCTCAGATTTTTTGATTAAAAGACAGACTTAAAAAAGGTATGTGTGTGGAATGACTCACTTGTGGTCATTACAATCTTCTGTAGCGAAGAAAAAGATATCCTATTTGTTTCATTTCAAAAAGTTTTTTAGCCTTTGTATTTGTCACAGAGGCATAGATAATTTTTATTTTTTTTTACTCCAGAGTTTTGTAAAAAGCTCTGAATGCCTTCCAGAGCTGCACGTTAGAGACCAGAAAATTGAAGATTGAGACTCTTGAGAGTAACCTATAGTTGGGAAACTCAAAAGCATCCTTTAAGAAATATAGGTGCTCTACTTCATTTAATTAAATGCAGTACTTAGAATGAGTGAATTGGCTGTGTGAAATATCTTTTATCTGTCATGTTTTTGTAAAGAAATAAGACAATTTAAAGGTATGCTAATCTTTCCCATTATTCTGAAGCTAAGCTTTCAATAAGAAAAACTACCTTTCAAACACAAGTGTCATAGTTAACACCTCTTTATAAAAGATAAATGATAATGGAAAATGGAAGAGGAAAACAATTACCATAGTACTTTCAGCCATGACTAAAGCCCTTGTAGATGAAGTAGAGATTCTTAGTGGAAGATCATAACAGACAATGCATCATAAAACAAACAACCAAGAATAAGGAAAAGCTAAACTTAACAGAAAATTATTTCCTTTTATTTTCATTTCACTTGACTTATTTTTCTGTGGCAGTCAAAATTGATGCTTCTGGTGGAATTAGCATGTTTGTGACACTCTGTTGTCTTTTGCTGTCGTAAATGTACTTTCCAAAGAGATTTAAGGACCCACTGGAGCTCTGAATCGCCCTGTGGAGGATCTGCTCTCTTTCCCTATCGACTCTAACGCAGAGAGGCTTTCTCTGGTCCAGGCTGGTTTGATGTCTCTGTTGTGCCCTGCTGTGCAATCTTTGAGCTGAAATTTTCAAGAGACCCACATTTTTGGCAAGAATTGGCCATCAAAATACCTTGGACCCATCTGATGCTTCCAGCTTGTGTTTCATTCTCTGTTATCTCAGCACACAGCTGACAATGGCGAGCGTCAGTCAGAAGGCCCAGATCCGACAAAGCACTCTGGCATATTGCATTTGAACAGTAAATAGCAGTGGCATCAAATCGTATCAATTTAGGTAGAAGGATGATGTTGGTCAAAGCAATGAACTCCAGTGCCATGGATTCGGATGGTGAGTCTGTCACAGAATCCCTGTATGACCTTGGAAAACACCTGACCTTGCTGTGCATACCTGTTAATCACTGTATTTTCTGTATATCTTTGCTTCTGGGGAATTCAAAACCAAATATTTAGGGCCCTGTGAGCTTTATCAAATGAGACATTTCTAACTGTAATAAAGCACACAGTTGTTTGAAGGTGTCTGCAGGCTTCCTCAACCCCTTCAGTTTTCTGGACAGATTAGCAATGTGTGGAAGTTGGTCTCTATCTTAAAATATGTACATTTGGAAGCTGGAGTGTTTCTGCAGCTGCTCTGCCCACCAACCATAACCAGGGTCTTCCTCCCTCCTTAAGCTCCTGCAAAAATCCTACCTTTAGTTTATGCTAACTCAGAAGTACAATACAAATAAAGTAACAGATTATGTAAATGTGCAAACGGTTGCGATTTCCCAAGAGATTTTGTCAGTGTAATTCGATGGAGTGACTAGAATGAAGGAATATAGCTCAGTACTCTTAGGCATGTGAGATCTGACCAATAATACATTATTAAGATAATACTTTCTTATCTCATATGTATGCTGGGAAGATTGATTAGTCTTTGCCTGTAATATGCTGGGAAATCGGGAAGCGTTATTTGCCATAAATGCTAAGTACTACTCTTACGGAGGCATCTGTGACTCAGTTCTTTTAGTTTTAAATAAATAAAAGCCTATGTCATTAACAACAACCAAATAAATGCACAAGGGCTTACTCAGCTACAAATTTGTAGTTGACAAATTTGAATTGACAAAGCTCAAGTAATTAAAAGCATGATCTGGAAAATATCCTCAAACTTCAGAATAGGTCTGAGACCTGGAACTCTGCAATGCTGAGGACTTCTGGCTTTGCATCTCAATGTATGTTTTTCCTCCCATTTCTTTGCAGCCAGGATTAATACCTTGGCTTTTATCTGACCTCTTACCTAAACATGAGGATATCCTGAACTATGTGAACATGAAGGGTTTCTAAGGATCCCAAAGCAATAAGCAGTAGATATCTGCTGAAGCTTGTATGCCATCTCACGTACAGAGCTTAAATTTGGAGCAATGTTGCATTGCACCCCTTCCCAGCATCGTTAGCCTGGCGAGTGAATGGGATGGGCTCAGAAGGTAGATGATTTTATTTGGTTTGTGAAGCTTTGGTGAACACTGAGAGAAATGTCCCCAGGAGTGTTTCTGAGGTGGGAAAGGCTGATGGAGGTGCTTTACGAAAAAAACTCTTCATGGAGCGTCTCTCTCTAGCTAGGCTGAGATTTGCAAAGAGAGTAATAGAGCTGGGTGACCAAACTTCTTTGTAGATCCTGTGCCTGCTAGGAAATGTCTTATTTTCTGAGATAC
Organism: Grus americana; assembly: GCF_028858705.1. Lineage (NCBI taxonomy): Eukaryota > Metazoa > Chordata > Aves > Gruiformes > Gruidae > Grus > Grus americana. Next base: position 3,386,118 of record NC_072871.1, read on the forward strand.
TGAGCAGCTGGAAAGGGCTTTCATCCCCGTGGTCATTCTAAAACATGCATCTAGCTGGCACTGCTTACTGCTTTCTGTTGGCTTCATGGAGTTTGCACTACTCTGCCTCCTGGTTTGTGTCCTTTACTGCCATATCAAACAGCTAAGATCTAGTGGATTGTTTTTCTATTTTAATTCCATAGATGAATTGACAAACAGCAGATTCTACACACTCTCATGAGTTTTTCAAGTAAAGAGATAAGCTCAGCATCTTAATGCAGTATTGATCTGAACCCTCTGGAATTTGAATTTGCTTGACTTTGTAAAGTTTGCATAGGTAGGATATCTGAACATCAGATGCCTGTCAAGCTGAAGACTGGCCTGTTTGATCTGGCTAACTCATAATTAATTGAGCTGTTAATGTGAGTATTTGATAAGAACACCTGGGGGTGTTTGGCACAAAAGGTGCTGGAGATGTGGAGCTTGACAGATGGATGCTCTCCAAATTTAAATCGGGTAGGTCTTAAACAATGATTTATAGCTGGGGAGAGTGGAATGTAAAGTGATGTGATATTTTCCAAGTGAAGCAGTCTGGTCTGTCTTAAGATCAGGATATAGGATGGAAATGATCTGAGCTGTCTATTAACGGCCTTCGTTTCAGCTGGAACGGGCTTTTCTATTGTGCTTTTTGTGCTGAGAGTCTCCCAGAGCACTTTGCCATGACAAACCACATAATAGTTCAGTTTATGGAGGCAACAAATAGAGCAGTAATAATGCATGTAATACCTCGGTACTGATTTAGGGGTACACTTTGACTTGCTAGCAGACTTCACATCCCAGGAAAATTGACTGCAAGCCCACAAGGATTTCTTTTCCAGTGATAGATAGAGAGAAAATGAAGAGCTCTTATTCTTCCTAAGTTAGATCTACGGAGATCACTCACCAGTCAGGTGCTATTAGGATTTTTGTAGTAGCTGTAGTGATGTGTGTTGCAGCACACTCACATTTTAACCAGGCAAGTTAGCAGCACCTCTTTTCTGTAGTGTAACAAGTGAGACTAGAGAAAGAGGATCAGTTTTCATTTAAGGGACCCATACCACTGGTGAGACTAGAGCGTGCAGGGGCTGGAAATGCATGGCATGGTACGTTTGACTGGTTGCCTCCTCATTCTCTGCCAATGAAGCAGCTTTCCAACTGCAAATGCTTATTTGGTTATTGCTTGCTTACTTTTGCGTTAACACCCACCACAGGAGTGGACCCAACCAGTGCTATGTTATCACGAAGTTCCTTCTTTCTATAAAGTCTGGACTTGCCGTTGCTGATTCCTCATCATACTAGGCTGTTCTAGCCTAATTTGGCAAAAGTCAGAGCTGACTCTGACCCTTGAACCTGAGCGTGTACTTTATGAAAAGAGAGAACAACTGACAACCTCCACATAGACAGTCTTACTATGTGGGTGGAGGGGAATATACAGCAAGAACTTATTATCTTTTTATTACATCATTCCCAAATATTTTTAACCTCCGTTGTGCTAAGATCGTACCCGGGGCTGATTGAAACACCTGTTTTAACACATTCTTGGCTTGTTTTGCTCCTCAGACTGGAAAATTCCTCTGGGGAATGAATGCATTGCTTGAGGAGGAGGGTGTAGGAAACGGAGGTTGTGCAACGTACACTGAACACCGCATTCCTTTTCTGCACAGTACGTTATATAGATAGCTCTATGTGAAAGCTTGCTGCAGGGTAGAAGCTTTACTGTTCACTTTCTGGTCAAACTCATCAGATGCTGAGCCACCAGAAACATTCATTTACTCGGTAAACTTTCTCTCTTTGTGTTGGATTGCTGTTGAAGTCATACCGGTGTCTGCCCATGCAGTTTTGGACTTTGTGCTATCACTGTTCAGAGAGGATCTGAACTAACCACTGTGCCATTGTGAAAAACATGTTAAAATTGAGTTTCTCTGCCAATCTCTTCTCAATTGCTTTTGTTCGTTCTGTCTATATTGCCAAACCAAAGCTGTCAAATTCCACTGTAAAAAGTATTCTTGTTTCACAGGGGGTTCTGTTAAGTGTACTCACCGTCAGAGGCACTGCTGTATGCTAAGTGACATAAAAAGGGATTTGGTTTTTTGTACTGAATTGTGTTTGTATTCAAGTCATAGCATTTTTAAAATTGATTTCTGTTGCTAAAAGACTGACGCTCTCTTAGGAAAAATACTGTCTCAAGAGAAGATGAAATATATCATAGAATAACCAGGTTGGGTGTGAGGGGGAACATCTGGGTGTTTCTGGGCCAACCCTCCTGCTTCCAGCAGGGCTAAGCTTGAATTTAGATGGGGTTGCTTAGGGCTTTGTACAGTTGAGGTTTGGGTATCTTTAAAGATGGAAATTGCAGTCTCTCTGGACAAATCTGTTCCAGCACTTGCTCTTATGGTTATTTTCCCCCCTTTTTCTAGCTGGAATTTCTCTTACTGCAACATGTGTGTTTCCTCTTGTTCTTGGTCTATGCACCTCTAAGTAGAGCTTGACACCATCTTCTTGTTACACACACGCGCACACAGCCCGTTAGGTGTTTTACGACTCTCAGATGTCCCTTTAGCCCTCAGGCTGAGCAAACTCAGCCTTCCCCGCTCCACTTTGTACTTCATGTGCTCTGAAGTTTGGTCTGTTACCATTTTAGTTGTCCACCTCTGGCCTCAATCCAGCTGGTCAATACCCTCATTTTACTGACATTGGTTTTCCCTCTGTGGTTATGCCTGAGACCCATGTCTAGGTTAAGGTAACGAACGTAAGACTCTCTTCTGTTCTTTCATTTTTGCTAAAATGAATTTCAGCTCTATTCATAATTTGAAACTCTCTGTTGCTTTATGCAGATGCTGGGAGTGGAAATAGTGAAGAGTTGAGTATAGAGGTAAATGTACTCAAACAAGCTGTTCTCATATCTCAGTGCAAGCATCTCAGTGAAATGGGGATGAGCTCGTAGAAATATTCTGCACGTATCCAAACACATATGCTGTTCCAGCTTCCTTGTCAAATTCTTGTGCTTAATATCCCAAATATCTCTTAATCTGATCAGATCTATTCTGTACAGTTGACAGTCATCTTATTTCCTCAGGTCCAAATGAGGTTGGTAGCCATGTATCCTTCTCAGAGACAACTGGGAAATAATTAAAATCTGGAAATCATCATTCAGGCAAGGATGGAAAATATTTTCAATTTCCTAAGTAGCTGTGACAGTTTTCACATGAGTGCTTGCTTTCTTCTGAAACCCCTTGCTCTTTGACCACTCAGTGTTCATTTTTTCCCCTCAAAAAACTGTATCCTCACGAGAAGCACAGACAATTTTGGGGTATGTGTATCAGTGAGGCAGGAAGGCAGGATGAAGATTTGTGCAACCTGGTCTAGTGGAAGGTGTCCCTGCTCATGGCAGATATCTTTGAGGTCCCTTCCAACCCAAACCATTCTACGATTCTAAGGTAGCTACCGGCTGCCCTGAACGTCCATATCTGTTCCTTCATATTTCTTCCTGTAATATCAGTGCTGGAGAATCCTGAAGCTTTTTTCATTGTTGCTCATCCATCTCCCACCCTTTGGACGTGGTGAGTTTTTCTCTAAGCTGCTCTCAAGGGTTAGAGTCCAGAGCAGTCTTGCTGCTGCCAGGTTCAACAACAGATCAAGGACTTGCATGGGGGCATAAAATTTGCAACATCCTGATTTGGGAGTGTGCTCTGCTAACCGAGCGGCTCAGCTGGCCGGGCTTGTCCCTGCTGCGCAGTCTGGTGTGGGTGGCTTTGGGCGCAGCCCAGCCAGCCGCACGGCACGGGCAATCCCCGTACCGATGGCGGGGGAGAGCTGTGTGCTTCATCAGCCATCTGCGGGGTATTGCACGGCAGCCCCACCATTAACACACAACCAGCAGGATCCCACTGAAATCATAGTGCAAAACCCTTAGACTTGATTTAGGGACCTGAATCAAAGTTCTATCTATGTAACCTTTTTTTCTGGCTCTGCTTGTTAAGAGTGGTGGAAGGTGCTGTTATTTTTGGAAGTGACTTTGGTTGTGCAGAGTTGTCTGTTAGGAGCTGAAATATGACTGTCCCTTATTTCAGCTGGAGGCATTTCCATATAAAAGGTTCTTTAACTTGTCGCTGTATTGTAAATTTATTTTGGGGGTTTTAATATTGAAGTCTGCCCAGCATGTAGTATTAGTGAGAGTGAAATTACATGAATGTGAAATGGAGGAGTTTAAATATTCAAAGGGCACTAAATGAATTAGGTTTCATTCTCCCACCGAAGGAACTGTTCTCTGCGTTTCTCCCCAGCATTTTATGCCACACATACATTATAGCTTCAGACTAAGGATACATAATGCATTCAGGCACTATTTCCAGTTTCTTCTTTTCTTCAGCCTGCAGTGTCTCGCTCAGCTAAAAATCAATTTGTTATTACATGAATTGCTGCAGGACATAAAGCTGTCTATGTAACTAGCCCAATTAATTAATATTTTTGCACTGTACTTTAATCAAACATAATAGCCAGGCAGTTAAATATGACCACTCATCAGTATTTTCCAGTGGAGCTTATTTTTTGTGATTAATTTATTATTGCAATCTATCCTTGTGCCATTCCACTACCTTCATATTGAAATGAAGTATTCTCAGCAGCAGAGAAAGACTGGGAGGTGCTGGGGAGTGAGAGTAGTGAGCAGATGGTGATGAGTCTGCCTAAGTCTTCTCAACGAACAAACTCATCCTCGGTAAATGTGTGGCCCAACAGATGACCCTGAACCTAACTGTGAGCATTTTCGTTCCATTTGACTGTCCATCTCGTTACAGATGATCATTAGACCTACGTCCTGGGGTCACTTTAAAGCTATTGTAAATATGGTTTGCTCCTTGCAGGACCAACGGAGACACCCGCCCCCCCCACCCCTGCCCCCCGTTCTGTAGGTTACTCTAGTGTACTCCCATTTGCCGCAGTGTTCCAAAGGGCGTGATCCAGATGGAAGCTGTGGCAAAGCAAAACACCGAAGCCCTCGGGTCTTTCCATTCCTCCTTGTCTCTGCCCACCCCTGAGATCAGGGCTGAGTTTACGTAGGCATAAATTTATTAGTACTGTGCAAGCAGAGAAATATGAAGAGATCGTTGTACCGAGTCAGTTATTTGGTGGAGCAGAGAGGCTCAGACATAATTGTATGTTCTATGAAAATAATGCTTATACCTTTTATTGTGCATTCTCCTGCAAGATAAAACACTGAAAACCGTCTTTGGGAAATATTCTCTCTTGCATCTCAAGACAAAGAGAGACCGGGGTTAAGGGTTCTACGTGGTGGTGGATGCTGTCAGTTGCTTGAAACGGCAAAATGGAATATAGACGTGAGTTCCTGGAGATTATCACAGTAGCAGTTTGCACTTTAGCTGCAACTCTTAATGACTGTCCCAAATAACCTGAGTGCTTTTTGGATGTGCTGAACCCATAGGCGTATGTGTACGTGTGGCCAGTCAGAGAATTGCAGAAAACGGGGGCTGGAGGGGCCGTGGTAGCCTTTGAGCCCAACAGTTCACCAGCTGTTTGAACTCAGGGACTATCTGGACTTCTTTACAAAAATATAAAAACTATCTTGACCAGCTTTGCCACAGTTGTTTGTTGTTTAACTCAAGCAAATATTAAGCTAAACTACAAATATTTATGTATTGCTATTTACTTGCATGCAGATGTGCATGTATGAGAGGTTTTTACAATTGTTTGTACCTACAGCTTCCAGCACTGCTGAGGCACTGACTAAGCTTGGACTGGAAGGATTTCTGTGTTGATAGTCTGTTTTCTTACAGTCTTACTTTCTCTTTTCTATTGTACTCTATGTTTATTTCTACCATTTTAGGAGTAGAGAAAGAAGGAACAGATGGACGGGGAGGAACATGCCCCCCCCCCCCCCCCCCCCCAAACCCCCAAAAAACCCCCAAAAAAACAAACCCACCAAAAGAAAGGAGAAGGTACCTATTCCCAACCTAGTAACTGCGTAAAAAAGAAAAATCAAGTCCAACCAAATCCTCAACGTGTCCAATGTCTCTATTTTCTGTTTGGAAACGAAAAGCAGTTTTGACTTTCAGGAAATTTGGGGTTGGTGTATTGAAACTTTGAATGAAAACATTTCCGTTAAGCCTAACTTTTTTTGTCAGAAAGACCCTCTACTGAAAAGTTCTCAAATGAAAAATAATGGAATGGTGAAGGATTCACCTGCTGCTTCCCCAGCATCACTTGCTGCACGGAGCCTCCCTGGTCACACACTGATCACAGGTACTCCGGGTTAGCGATTCAGATCACTGCTGCTCCTCACGCCCTCCGCAAACACGGTTACAGATCTTGCATTAATTAAAAAAACGGCCTTTTTACTTTCTCCAGAAGTCCCATCACTGTGCAAATGCAGCCTGAGGGATATTTCTTTTCCTCTCACAGCAAAGATTGCATAAGGATTGCTAGCACGTGGATCCAGTGCGTGGTGTGCGGCAGCCAAATAATCATGGATTTAAGAGTCCCTCAGCACTCATTCACACGCCAGACCGTAACCGCTCTGATTTTCCCCTTTCAGCAGCTGCAATACCCAGGCACAATGGGGTGAGTTAAGGTTAAGGATGTCGTTTCAGCTTTAACTTGGAATGTCCTAGCTTTGATGGCCCCAAGCCAAATCCTTAACATTATTTTAATGTCGTTTTTCTTCTTCGTTTTATGTTTGCATACATTTAAAAACAGAGCAAGGGTTACTTATGTCACAGCTGTGCATACTTTCTAAGGCCAATGGATAAATACAGGCTTTATGCTCCAAGAGGAAATTTTTTGGAGGACCCAAAACACAAGTTGGTTGAGAGTTTGGTTGGTGGATGAGATTGCACCAGCTGCCAAAGAGCTGTGTCTCCCTTGATTTTGATGGAATTAGGCTGATTTATCTCTGCCGAGGATCTGGCCCTCTATTCCTGTCTAAGCTCAGAACTTTTTACTGGCTACTTGACATATATTTTTGTTTGTATAGAATTATCTGTCTCTTCCCACCCACTTCCTACTTCCTGTCTTTCCAGATTTAGGGTTCAGTTTTGCACAGACTGAATCTATTTATCAGATTTTTTTTTTTTCCTAAAGAAAAATATTTATTTATTTTTAAGCCAAACAAGTGCTGCCTGTGTTGCGTTGGTACCCAAGTGACTTGGTTGAAATCTTGGCTGAGTGAAGTTTTTCAGTTTGTTTACTGGAGTCTTCCCCAGCAACTTGACTAATTCCTCCTTTTCTGATCAGGATTAATGATGTGCTAAAAGGTGTTTTAGTCTATTTTTCTGGTATCGAAGCATTGAGCCAATATCTATAGTACAAAGTGTCAACGTACAAAAATGCTTTAGGAGAACCTTTCAAACAAATTTCTTAGCCAAATAAGAGGGAAAAATATTGTTTTGTTTTCTTTGGGATTTTGTTGTTGTTGTTTTTCTTTGTAACAGAATGGAGATTTTAAGGATTAATGTCTATTTTTTTTTCTCAGTTTTCTTGTTTTTATTCTGGGTAAAAGTTCCAACTCTTTGTTTTCCTCAGAATCAGAAAGTCTTTGAAAATCTGGAAGCCATTTTTTCTGCCAAAACAACCTGGGATTTTAGTGGAGGAAGGTCACAGGGACCCGAAAACTACAGCTTTAATTATATACATGAAGTTACAATGGCAAAAATAAATGATAGCGATGCTAGTTGAGACTAGCGCATTGTGTGCCTAGATCAAAATTCAGAGAGATCAGTGGAAGGTTTTCCACTGACCTTAATAAACTTTGGGTCAAGCCTTAGACTTGTAAGACGAAATTTATTTCTTTGGCATCCCTCTATACACTGTGAAGCCATCTCATAAGCTTAGAAGCTCAGCACAGTCCCCCCCCGTATTGCGACTCGTTCTGGTTTCCTGCGGATCCCTCTGGAGCTGCAGAAGGTTTGAACGCGATGTTCATTTACAGATGCACAGCGCAAGTTCCACCCTGGAGCTTCTACGTGTGGTTCCCGTTCTCCAGGGCCGGAGGGAGATGAAACATTCATGGCTCTTTGGCCCCCGAGTGCAGCTAGCTGTAGAAGTGGATTTTTTTAATGGAGTCACGCTATCCCTGCCACGCACAGACTTTTCAGGTGAGCACTAATGCTCACCCCGAAGACATAATTGCCGCGTTTATGGTCAATGTAATACTGATTTGCCTTTTCTGGCAGATGGATTTCAAAAGCGTTCTTCGTGTTGATGCTAGTACAGCAGTTGCTACGTTCCTAGGGGGAAAATGTTGCCTACTCGGTTCTTTAGAAATCTGTATTCTTATTAAAAATACATATTCTATATTTCTGGAAGTAAGAAAGGGAGGAAGGCAGCACAAAGCAGCACGAGGGAGAAATGTCCTATTCTGAGCACCGGGAGGGTTTATTCCTTTTGTATGTTTTGTTTGCGACAAATTCTCCCCGAGCCAAGAGCACAGAGCCGAGGGAAGCGTGCAGCCCTGCCTGCGTGCTGCTATCCACACTATGTGTGAGTGTTAATGCCAAAACCGGTATTTTTCTGAGTAGAGGGGGTATATGAGGTAAAGCTTCAAGGGGCAGTTTCCTGCTTCGTTGGAAAGAGGCAGAAAGACATTTTGTATGCTGTCAAGCTGTATGCTTTTTCTTTTTTTTTTTTTTTTCTTTTTCCTGTTGCCTGAACTGCTGCATCTTGCTCAGACATAAACAACAGCCGAGGGGCCAAAGGCTCCCCGGAGCAGGCGTAGCGCGGTGGGGCTGCAGACGACTGCGAGCCCGCCTTACCGTGTCTGGTTAAGCCCATTCTGTTTTCACAGCACTGGAGGGTGTTGCCAGTGAAAATGTTTGCATTCCCGTTGCAAGCCGTGCCCCGTTCCGACGAGCAGTTGCCCTGTGGAAGGGCAAGGAGCCGGCGGGGTGGGAGTGTTGGTTATCCAGGGATGTGCAGGAGCAGTTTTGTCCTGCCACCTTGTTTCTCTGGTGCTCCCAGGTCTTTGCGAGCTGATCAGTGATTAGGACTGTAGCTTTTTCTCCACATGCTTTAGTAAAGTGTTCCAAAATTTATAAACTCTTTTGAGTGTAGGACTGTGTGCTGACAGATGCATGGGTTGCGCGTGCGATGTGAAACTCTTTATTCTGGAGGATCCTGAACTGTGGCTCATGCTCACTCTGCCAAGCTGACTGACACATCGTTGCTCTTTATTATATGCATTTGTCAGGTATGGTGCTCCTGTTCACCACTCAGTAATTTGTCGTGTGTAACAGCCACAGCTTTCACTGTCCTGACCCACCAAATTGCTCCAGAAGCGTGTGAGCACTGGGCATAGACTCTCGGTGTTTCTACACATACGTGGACGTTCGCGCCCATCCTTGGAAGTTAATTCTTATTGTTCGTGCACCCACTTCTGCGGATACTTCGGTACCTTTCAGCAGTGATCAGGGGTTGGGCATGGATCTGCGTGTCGCTCTTGCAACAAAACCCAAGGAGGAGTCAGACAAGGTAAAACCAAAGCAATCCAAAATTAGCATTGTGAAACCTTTACAAAGTTTTGCATTTTCATTTCAAGGACTTGAAAGTGTAATTCTTCTTCCCAATGGAAGACTTTGGCAGTGTCAACAATTGTCCACAAAATAAAAACGCTGCATTTGGAAAAGCACTTTCCCCATAAGAAAGCTATTTAATCTGAAAAATAATTTCAGCCATCTCTGGTATGATACGAACTTCACTCTGCAATAACCTATCGTAACCTGAGCATACAGCAAACAGAAAATTATTATTCTTTTTTCTCTGAGAATACTGTGTGTTTGTTGAAAAATAAACAGAAATCTGTTACACGGGTGTAGGCAACAAGGACAATATCTTTGTGCAACCCTGCAGCAGGGTGCTTACACCTACCTTGCAGGATGCAAATTGTTAGTTTTTACCTTTTTAGAACCTTGCTCTTTAGCCTGAATTAAAAAGCCAGCGGTGATGTGAGAATGCTGCTTTTGAATAGTGGGATCCAGTACCAAAATTTGTGTCATTGCATCTTAATTTAGGAGGTGACTTTCGCTGCTATAACTGACTGACTTTTTCCATTGCACATGGTTTGCGGGGGTGGGAAAGAGCATGTTGCAGACATTGTCTGGTGAAATTATTGCTTCTCTTAGGCAAAAGAAATTCATCCTCATTTACTGAATGCCACAGCAATTCTGTCTGAAACAGCCACCCTTGCGATGGACACAATTTCAGCTGTTAGTAGAAATTGAAACTATGTCCAAAAGCTTGAAGCTATAACTGAAAGGAAAACTAAAAGCCTGAATTACTGGGCTTAAACTAATACCCTTCAGCAGAGAACAGTAATGGAGTTGCATTTTCTTTGGGACAGACAAGTTTCACTCGAGTGGCTTACGGAGCAAAAGGTGTTTGTGGTAGATGGCTGCACAGGAATAAATCCTGTCCCCAGGTGATCTACAAAGTACCATCCAAAATCAATCTCCAGTGTCGTTCTTAACTTGAGGAAGCAGGACCAGGGTCACACTGCAGATCCTTCAAACAGGGTCGTTTCAAATGTAAATTTTTTAGTTGCAGTTCTCAGAGGCTGCTGAACTGTATCGTGAATTAAGTCCAAGCCTGAATAAATGCTGGGAAAGAATACTATGAATTTTTCTAAAGGTGAAGTAGTAGTATTATTCTTTTCAACAGTAGTGAACAGGTAGTATTCTTAAAAAATACATTAAAATGTACATGAAAACCCACTTTTTTTTTTTTTTTTTTTTTTTTGTAGTAGTGGAAAGTACCAATCATATGCAAAACTAGCCAAGCCGAATCTTTTTTACAGAATGAAATCTGGTCAGATTTATGGCTATGGAGCGAACGTTTGACTTGATTGAATAAATAGCACCAGCAAACTTGCTGTCATCGTAGTCCTGATCAAAACCTCAAAATTTTCCGAGAAGGGAGGCAGATGGACTCGCCCAGCGCTCCATCTATTTGCATCAGCAACTGAAATGTATCAGAGTCAGAAGTTCAGTGGATAGAGAAATGACTCACTTCTTTTTTTGACTAACAATAAAGTCGTTCAGCTGAAGTGGAGACAAGTCATATCTGATATCATATTTTTATATCCTTTTTGCTTATTATAATTTATTTTCTTCAGATTGATATTGCACAGAGAAATATGATGCATTGTTCTGAAATTAAATTTGAATCTGTATCAAGGCAATTTAATCCCACTTGGAGTTGGTGGATAAAGGAGCAAGCGTAACCTTCAATAATTCCCTTGCTCATAGTTGGCTTTCTCATGCACAACAATTTAAACCAAAATCACTTTCTCTAATGAGAGACTATAAATTATTACTTTAATGAGACGCATGAAGTTTGAAGAGTTGAATTCCCACGTTCCTCTTATCTGTAAGCCTGGGTACCTCAAGGGATGGGGAAAGATCCATAGTGCTGAATTTCTGTGTTATAACATCGCTCAGTATTAAGATGATTATTACAATATCATTAAGTCCCAGATGGGAATCTGGACTTCAGTATGCTGAGTATTGTTTCCATCTAATGTGAGAGTCTTAAAATGCTTAGAATTGAACAAAAATTGGGAGGGGAACTTGGATCTGCCCAAAACCAAAGAGCAATGTGGTGACATAGTTTCTCACAGTTCCTCCTACGCTGTTCCTACAAGTGCACTGCTTTGTGTTTCAGTAACTTATTTTTTCACATAGATATTCTATACATCTGCATTGTCTCTTGCAAAAAAATACTGTTTGGAAAGGATTACTTATTTCCTTGGATAACTAGCAAGTTGTAACGTGGTATAAAGAAGCAAGGATCAATAAAACCGAAAGTGATCATTGTGAAGTCAGTTCCACGGATCTTCTGTAACACGGACTGTAGTAGCTCCACAAATTGAATTATTTCTGCACAGGAACAAGTCTTGGGGTATCAGGAGTCCTCTTTTGATTTACAAATCGGTAGGAGTGGAGAATCCAGCACAGTCTTTGGTCAGTTATCCTCACGGTTAAGTGCCCATACTACCAAACCCAACCCTACTTTTTCTGGTGAGATGTGTTTAGTGTGTGCTTCTAGGTGATGGCAGGTCTGGTGCGTGGTCCCCAAGAGTGGGAAATGCTTTGTGCCCTTGTGCAAGGGTTGAGGAGGAGTACACTGACAGGGAGCAACCTGGGCTGTGTCTCTGCAGGCTCTGCGTCGTGGCTGTTAATGTCTGCCTCGTGGGGTCACTGCGAGTTTCTCTTCTCTTGACCTCATCCTGCAGCGTGTGCATGAGGTAGCTGGAGGGAAGGACTGTTTGCAGCATCGCTGCTGTGCTGACAGGGCAGCGCTCCTCTGTGGTTCACCTGCCTCATCAGGGGATTGCTCTCAGCAGCGCGGCTGTCCAGGAGGGTTCTCCCTTTGGAGGTATTTGGGAGTCAGCTCAGACAAGTCCTGGCCGAGTTTGGGGGTGGTGGTGGTGGCCGCACTATGGTTAGCACCAGAGACGCACGTACAGCATTCGAATAAAAGGTCATTCTCTGGGGGATCTTTGAAGGGGGGCCATACAGCACGTGTGGCCAGAGAGACTTATGCATCTATAAGGAACCACTATTTATGCACAATTATATATATATATTTATAGACTAAATGCATAGCACTCAATACATTGATCATGCAAATACTGTACTGGCTAGCCCAGTGTATTCTTTGCTGATGTTCTTCAATCGTAAGTAACGTAATAAGCGTATGGAGTATGATTGCCAGGTTGTTTTTCTTTCTTGAAGAAAGGCAATTTGTTTCATTTATTCTCTGTAAACTGTCCGGTGACTAGTAAGATAGCATACAATTTAAGGTATTAGCAGATTTATAAACCAGCGTGTATTCTAGCATACCGTTTCTAGTTTGAATCAAATCCATTACTGGTCCTTTGTCTCTGCCAAGACCAGCCCAAGGCAGAGCTGTCTCAGCAGACTTTATGTATGTGTCTTCTTTTCAGAAGATGTGTTCTTTGTGATGTGGACTTTCATTTATTATGTATTTATACAGCAGTTAGCATCATGAAAATCCTGATCTGATTGATTTCTAGCACTTGAGTGAAAGAAATGTTACGGAATAACAATCGTTGTCCCTTGTTGCCTTTCAGGCACTTGAAAATTTAAGCAGACTACATTCTTAGAAGAGGTCTAATACAAAAATTAAGTAGAGTTGTTCTGCACAGAGAACCAGTGTTTCTCAAATGCTTTCGAAACCGTAAAACAATCTGTGAGTAGCCAACAAAAAAGTATGTTAACAATGGCCAAATCAAACAGTGATTCAGAATTTTAATTAAAGGTCATAAAAATCCTGTATGCATTAATCACAGAGCTCTGGAATTAATATTAATAGCAGCAGAGAGCTGGTGAATAGATGTTTTAGCTTAATTTTAAGCATTAATTAAACATTTATTAAAACTTAACTCTATAAATACTTTATAGTGAAAAAGCTATGATAAGGGCTAGGCTGGACAAAAGTGTGGGTTATTAGTGCTTGTTCTTTTGAGTTAGATGCATTGCCAGTAGGACTCGGATAGGTGTGAAGATAAGATTTAGGAAACCATATTTGCAGTATCTCAGAGCTGTCTATCTTGCAGTAAGGTCCTTGCAATACCAGACTTTAAGATATTTGAGAAGGCTAAATTTTCAAACCACTACAGTTATCTAAATGATTTCTGCACTAAGGTTATATCAGGACATTCTCTTTCTGCCCCAAGCCAGATCTCAAGAAATTCTTGGTGGACAAGATCTGGTGCATGAGATAAATGGTAGCTGCTCAGAATGGACGGCTTAATGGCTTATTTGGTTCTCGCCTTTTCGTCTTTAAATCTGTGAAAATCCAAAAGAAATGCCAAAAAAACGTGAGTCAAATGTGTCAAGTGTTGTTTACATTTATGAATCTGCTGAAAATACAATTTTAGCCGGTTTTGCAGACACTGAACATTTTTCTCTCTGCAGAAATATAAGCCTAAACTCTTCTTTACTTGGCACATTAGTGTTTTTACAGATCATCATTTCTTTTTGCTTCTCCTCTTCATTGGTATTACAAATAATTTTGCTTGATCCTTGATATTATGGTTTAATGTTGATATATCACAAAGAGGGATAATAGCTAGTTAGTTAAACTTGGGGAATAGAAGGAAATGACCCATGAAGTTAAAGAAAACGAACCTGTGGAAACAAAGCTGTGTTTTAAGTGACTGATAGAAAATACTGCTAAGGGGGCTGGGAGCCCTGCAGTGCTTCTCAATGCACCTCTGAATTGCTAGACCATTACAGACATCCAGATAGCCGTAACAAAATGGGGTTCCAACTTTGAATTGAGTCTCTGGTTATTTGCCTAATAAAAGCAGTGGATATATTAACATTAAGTGGGAAGGAACGGTACATGTCAGCAGGCAGCAAATGCCCTTTTCTAGTAATTGCACTTATCGAGGATAATGGTCAGATGAAATTACTAATATTCTTTTTTCCTGAATTCCTATACCATTCACTGACACATTGTAGGGTTCTTTCAGTAGTGTTTCCTAATGAGCTGTGAGAATGCAAAGGGTGCAAGTGATTCTTAGTTGACCTTGTTGGCCTGAATTCACATTAGTTGCAGACGCTGTAGAGGTCAGTCCTCTGTTTCATTTCAGGAACTGCTCAATAACAGTAATTCACTGCTGTGAAAAAATGATTTAGCGTTTCAGATAAAAACACCTTGTCCTTAAAATGCACTGGATGCCTCTTTTTGGACAGTATGTGATTCCAGGGCTCAAAGGCTTGCTTTAGGAAGCGAGGGATTTTTACATGAGGGATTACATACCCAAAAGACCTTTTGCATCTTGAAAAATCTCAGCTCAAACATCTGCTGGTATACGTATATAGCCAAGAGAAAATGTGTGTTGTTTTGCCTAGCTTGCATATGAGCCTGAACCACGGCCAGTGGAGAACTCGGAGAGATGTTTGCAGAATGAGCTACGGACCGGATGATGGGAGCAGGAGTTACTGAGTAGCAAGCCAGTCTTCATGGTTTGATGCAGTATCGACAGCACGTGGTACTGTTGCTCCAGAGAGATCTGATGGCAGGAGTTACCTTGGAAATCTGTAAAATCAAAATTCTATCTCTGGGTTGCAAAAAGGTCTTTACAACTGTTGAAGACTTAGTCCCAGTGAACTGGCTAAATTCCAGAAGGCATAAACTTTATTTGTACCGTGCCTCTTTTGTGTAATTTCCAATGGATGCGATAAACCTGATCTGTTTTGCTGTACCGGAGGAGCTGCTGTGCTTCACCTTTGGGGTGACTACATTTTGATGGCACACAAAGTGCTAAATATGTTCCATTGGGGTCCTTCCAGATAAAAATGCCATGCAAATTTATTCTTTACATCAGATTTATTTATATGCCAGCTGACATGATAGTAGAGGAGAAGTGGATCCTCAGGAGATGTAAATTAGTGAATGCCCATTTCTGTCTGCCAAGAACCTGTCCAGGATGTCTTCAATCATACTCTTCAAGTTGTTAATCAGAGGCATATCTCTGTCTCCCAAGATCTCTTTGTCAAGCACTTGGTTCTTCATTTAAGCCATCTTCTGAGTCCAGAAAAGGTTTTCTTTGCTGGTCTGAGAGAGGGTTGCCTTTAAAATTGCATATTCCTCCCCATCTGCCCTTGCATGTTGTTCCTATCCCCTGTGCTACTGCAGCATGCTGTTCTGTCAAGCATGGAGCATGTGCTGATGTGTGGAGGCTGAGACATCCAGTGTTAGGAGACAGCCATCCTACAGCAAAGCTGGTTCTCATCCTCACAACACAGAAATAAGAGAAATCGGCATTGTGAAGGGAAATGCCAGCTGTCATGAGCTTCCCTACCTGTCTTGTGCAGATCTCCGGTCCTGCAGGTGAGCCTGCAAAACACGCAGTCCCCTAAAATCCTTTTAAGAGTGTTTTATTGATAGGCTACTAGTTGACACTATTTGAAGAACTTCACGCAGATAAAAATCTGTGAGAATGAAAGGTCATGTAGGCTGCAAAACTGAGCATCTGAAACTTATGAAGAGCTCTCCCTCTGCATAAAGAGCAGAACTGGTTTGGAAAAAATTCAGTAAAAATATTAATATCTTCATGGACCGAAATAATCTGGATTATTCCAAATTTCTCATGAGAAAGGCTCTGTTTTTTATAGATATTCTTTTATCCAACAACAAAGAATTCTAAATTATATAATAGCTGAAATTAAGCTAAATTTAGAGAAAGAAACATCAAGAAAAAGTGATCTAAAGCAAACCAGGATATCTTTAAAGTTTAAAAGGAGAGCATTCCACTTTACCCAAATTGTTTTTTCTCCCTTTCCCTATTAGCTTTTTGTTCCATACAAACTTTCTGCAATTTCAACTTTTTTGGTCTGGTTTGGGCATGGGAGTAGGAGGGGAGGGAGAATCTTCAAAATCCTGATAACCTTTTCTGCCCAGAGCTAAGAGCAAGAGAGAAATCACTCCAGGTTACCGAGAGGAGGCGGATATGGCGTGCCCACTGCCCAAAGGACTCCAGAAAGTCTAGTCTACCTTTACGTCAATCCAAAGGGAATTAACTTCCCTCTTACCCTTGATGCTGGTTCACGGTCTCTATTTCTCACAGCTGCTATTTTATTTGCATTTTAGCTAGATGAAGTACCATTGCAATTAGTTCTTAAGGCTTCCTGTGGAAGTTCCTTCATTCTGAGGTCAGAAGAGCTTCGCTCTGCTGAGAAGTTTCTGAGGAAAGGGGAGCCAGCAAAGCAGGGAGCTTGTTAGCAAAGCTGGTCTATGCTTTGGATTGATTTTGTTTTCTCTAATGGCTTGATCATAACAGTTGCACTCTAATTTTTGTACAGGGCTGTGCACATTTCAGGCAATGTAAATATATACGTTGGCATGCTTATTAGCTCTGCTGTTTAAGTTACGGATATTTGATAGCGTATAATAAAACCAAGTGGTCCTGTATACCATTTGTCATGCTGAGCTTGGACTCATCTCTTTGTACTCCCACTCCACCCTTTCCAACTTCATTATATTCCAAATGCTCCTCCTTGCTTGGAGCAAAATCAATCCTCGTTTTGCATTGGGTGGAAGAGGAGAAATGTGTGCTGGGATTTTTCTCAATGCACAGAGCTGCGTGCAGACTTAATACTCGCTTAAACGATAAGCGTGGGGCTTCCCTGGGGACGCAACATCGTAAGACAGCTGAGGTCATGGTCACAGCCTCAGCCCCCATGTATTAAACTGCAAAAAGAAGTGGAAATATGAGAGGGCCCTTTCCACTTATCAAGAAAGAATACTACTGTGAATGCTGCTTCCCTGAGCCGCCATATGCTGCAGGCAAAATAGTAGCAGCTCTGAGAAGTGATTTTTGTTTAATTGTCCCTTTGTTTCAAAATACCGTTTGCCCCCGCTTGCCCAGTCTGCCTTTCCCTTGCCAAGGGACTGGCTTGTGTCACTGGCTGAACACATCAGGCCTGTGTTGGAATGGTGGGAGAGGATGTAGTTTTCTAACTAAGGATGAAAGTCACTAGAAGAGGTTTAGGGCATGGTATTTATATACATAGGACCTCAGAGAGGTTAAAAAAATGTCGCTTTCTAATTCCACTGGGAGTCAGGTGCCGATCTACCTGTATAACTCGCTACAGTGAGATGCCAGTGGTGAAGCAGAGATAGGAGAAGTCCCAGTATAAATGTTGGAGGGCTACATGGTCCCCAGACTGTGTCCTGTCTTGCAGGGGTATATGCTCCACAGCTTACACCAATCACTAGGAAAAGACGCCCCAGAGACCTTCTCCCTGCCATGGAGCTCCCAGTGTGGGTAGGTTATTGGGGTGTACATTGTCCTCAGGGGTGTCCTTGGCTCTCACACCCTCCTCTTCCCACGAAGACCAATGGCTCAGGCAAACCCTCAGAGTTTTACTCTGAAGCTCTTGAAATTATCCAGCATTGCCAAAAGAAAGGATTTGCTGACAGTCAGAATCCTACTGGCAAACCTAGGTGGATTTATGATCTTGGGTGGAAACCAATTTGAACTACAATTTTACATGAATCTGATCCTCTCCTGAGCCAGGCAAAACTTCATGATTCTGGCTGATTTTTCATGCTCAGCTTTTAAGCGCTTCTGTTCACGTTTGAGCTGAAGATAAAACTCTGGGCCCGTGATTCTGTGTAACCCAAAACTTTAAGCCCGTGCAAATAGATACAGCTCTGTTCCCTGCTTCTTGATGCCTCTCTAGCTGTAGATTGAATTTCTTGATGTCTCGTGCTTGGTTGCCTTTTCCCCAAAGGAGCACATCAGGAGTTATGCATATGGTCCAGAATATAAACTAACACATTTAAAGCATGTGCCACCATCTCATGTTATTATGACAATTGTTATAATTATTAAAAGCATTGCGGTGTTACCTCCCCTACTCCTGCTGGCTCCTTCCACCATTTACCCCTCACAGAAATTCAGTGCTATTTGGGGAACAGCAATTTTGGGTATTCTGGGTTCGGTTTCTGTTTCTGCTCCAGACACTCGGTGTGAACATGGAAAATTAGTTCAGGGTTGCCTGCATGCAGGCAGGCGTAAGAGTTAAGTGGGTGCAGTCAAGTCCCCTGCAGACTTTCTGCATGCTGCAGCCACTGTTTGTAAACAGGAATACACATAATAGGTTGAGAAATCAGCTCCAAAACAACAGGCATTGTTTGTGTGCTGAGTAACTCTAGTGATCAATTAGGATCTGGAAAAAAAACATGTTGTGTCCAGATGAATGTAAAACCAGAGCCTCCCCTGCCAAAAACTCCAACCAATACCTTTGGAAGTTCTGGAAAGTTTAGTTAACTTTTTTCCCCATATTTGATTTAACTTGTGGGAGTATTCTTTTAAGTTATTATTTCAGCAAACTAATGAGAAATGGTATAAAGATAATGAAATATCAAGCGAATGCTGGCTACTTGCACCTCTCACTGTGTCATGACAGCAATGTGACAGGGTGGTGTTCACACTGGTCGGAGCTAAGCCCTGTGAGCTGTACCGGTCATGCTTATGTTGGGCAAAGACAGGCTTAGGCTTGACCTGCTCTGAAGGTGGTGTCATGACCCATTGGAGTAAGTGGTTTTCTACCATCCCGTCACGGTCTGTGCTGTTGAGGAGTAGGGTTAGAGGATGTATAAAGGACAATATACAGCATGTCCCCTTGCTAGCAGGTGATACTTGTGGTCTGGCTTGCTAAGGTGTTGAGCACCAAAAATAGGCAGTGATGTCTATCAGTGTAATGGGAGCCCGCTGGTGCCTTGTAGCTATCTGGGCACTGATGGAATTTGGGCTTTGGTGCACCTGGCTGGGTCCAGGAGATCTGCAGGTCAGCTGTGGTAAAGATACAGGTTCACACAAAGCCACTTGACTTTCATCTCTTTATTCTGTGCAATATGAGGGACTATTTCTCAAAATTTCTTTCCTAGCTGTAACACCTGTGGGCACTAGGGCTTTGTCTCTAACCTGCCCCTGCACTGCTGAACGCAGCGCAACCATCTTCTGCCTGAGTTATACCTATGACAGCTCTCTCCTAAGCTGCCTTGGTGACTTCAGAGCCACTCAAGGTCAGTGACCACGCAAGGACAGCAGCAGCATTGTTTGTGATCTGAGGAAAGCGCTTCAGTTGCTAAATGGATTTGAGTTTATTTTTTATCATCCTCAAATAACCACTGCTCAAACAATTGTAATTCTTCTGATGTCTTTCTGGAAAACATTTGGCTTGTTTGGCAGTGCAGTGTTGTGTAAATAAATATGTACCAAGCATCAAAGTCAAGGAGAGGAGGATGAGTTCTCAAATAATTATGTAAATAAATCCACATAGCACACTCTGATATTGTCTACCACATGCATTTATACTAATCTGTACGGACATTACTGACAAGTGAAGCCATTCTGCTGAAGATTTCAAAATTAATGCTTCATTTTGCTCCTCGTTTTGCTGTAAGGGATGCAGGGGGACACTGAGGCTCTCTTATCTTGGCATCCCCTTCAGGTGTCTCTGGGAGGCTGAGACCAGTCAAACTTCGCATAAATAAGAGTACTCGGCATGAGAGAGTTTACAAGCTTGATCCAGCACTTAAACACATTGGGAAAAAATAAATACACTCATTTGCTGGAATGGCATTTATTTGTCGATCTCATCTTGACCTCTTTGGGGAGGCTAAAGGATGTTCAGTGACTGTAAAGTGCAAAGACTTTTGTATGTATCCCCAGATGAACTTTTTCGATGCTCCATTGACAACATCTGTAATTCAGCCAACATGAGTGGCTCTCCATTTTTCTTTATCCAAAGAACTCGTTTGTTTGTCCAGGATTTGGCACTCACGCTTAATCACAGAATAAGTGAGAAAAAGTTGCTTCTGTGATATTTTCCCCCGAACTATTAAGCCATTGAAGTATAATGTAGGAAGATGGGAAATCTTCCAGTTTGGTGGTTACACAGGCTACCGAAATTGTAAAGTTGGATCCTTATTCAGGGCTCCATCAACCCTGGGGCTGACAACTGACTCCCCCTGTCCCTAAGGAAAAAAGAGGACTTCAGTAATGTGGCAGGACGTGAAGATGATCAGGAGTAAGGTGTGAGGGTGGTCTTTTGGAAAGCAGGGAAATAATGAAAATAGCAGTTGGAAATGATGTTTTCTGTTTGTGAAGTTTATGTGGCAATCGGCACACGTGTTACAGTCACAAGGGTAGGAGTGAGGAGTAGGAGGTGGAGGAAGAAAGGATTGTTACCATCTTCTAATTCAGAGTATCGGAAAACAGGAACTTAACTCATGACTAGGACACAAAATCACCATAAATAAGAGAGAGCTGAGATATAAGTATCTTGCTTTTTTAAAGTCCTATAGAGAAGACATGTTGCTTTCGTGGAGAGGCAGATTGCTTCAGAACCAGAAGGGATGAATGCCTGGGCAACTGCAGAGGAAGGAAATCAGTGGGGCAGAGGGGACCACTTTGGGACTACAGAAACCTCTAACTTGTTTGCTAGAATTTACCCAGCTTTTCTTCTTTTCTTTGCAGCCTTATGGCAGGTTCCAGGTAACATGTGAGACTGATTACATTATAGCTTCTGAGATTATGTGCATTAGAGTAGGGCAAGTGCAATAAGCCTTCAAACTAGAAGAGGAGCGTGGATCCTCATATTTCAGTTTTTGATACAGTAAGTTGGAGAAGGACCATGCATTATTTTCAACTCTCGGTGTAAGAATATCATACAGATTCATTTTATTCATGCTCTTGGCTTTTTTTCATTGCCGTGGATGGGGATCCATGTTTTCATTGTATCCTGAAGGTGAGCAAATATGCACTGCATGCATTGTTAAAATTCAGTGCACCTCCAGTTGTTAAGATGCTCAGCGAGACTAGCATTGGTAAATTGATTAATTAGATCAATTACTTAAGACTTCCTCCCCCACCCCCCACTCTGCTTGCACCGTTTGCTTCAAATACCAATGTTCAAAATTGTGCTGCCTGAGTTAGAGGTATGAATGATTACTTATCTGGCTCTAGATATCTTCTCTGGCCAAAACAGTACACGTTGTCACTGTGACGCGCTCTGTTCAATGTGTAGTGCCCAACAAATGACTTTGGCAAATACTGTATTTGTACAGTACAGTATATTGGTAAGCAAAAGTACTTGGGTGTTCACAGAATCTGTTCTTACTGCTGCTTACCAATGTTCTCCTCCTACTACTACTTGCTGCATTTTATTAAGCATGTATTATTTGTAAATAAAGTCCTGATGAACTATTGATAGATTAATTATGCACCTTTTACAAAGACTATAAATGCAAAATGGGTGTATTGTATGGTGAAAAATCACAGCAAAACTTGAAAAAAATAGCTTTTGGGAAAGCAAGGTAACTGGAATAGACTTTAAGAATTGGGAGAAAGGATCTCCCATAAGGGTGAGCTAGGGGAAGAGTCACTTAAGGAAAGCTGGCAGACCCTTAAGGAGTCTTAAGGCCGCAAGTTTAAGCTATCCCATTCAGAAAGTATAGTAGAGGACTAAACTGGTTTAATCATGAGCTCATCGTTGACCTCAAATGCAAGAAAGAAACATGCAATAAGAGGAAACTAGGTCAGGCTCCCAGAATGAGAACTGAAGTGTAGCAGGAGCATAGGCAAAATCAGAGAGGCCAAAGAACTAAATAAAGATAGAACATTTAAGAGCCATTGGCAGTAACTAGATACCATTCTGTATCATTGTTACAAGAGGCTGTTCTGCTATACAATAGGGAAAGAAAGCTATCAACATATCAGCACTGAAGACAATTGTTTAATGTCTTCATATGAAGTTCAACACTAATTAGATGACTTCCGTAATTGGGACTGGTTGTAAAGCAGTAATGTCCCAACCTAGATATGTGAAAGTGGGTTAGGACCAGCCTGGATAATTTAGGTGTTTTCAAAGTGGTTGGAATTATGAATTTAATTTTAGAATACTTAAAAAAAAAAGATAATATTTCAGTGCTGCAAGTGAGGTTAACTTACAAAGGAGAGAATCAGAAGCCTGAGAAAAGACTAGCACAGTGAATATTCTTAAAAAAGAAGAAAGAGGAGGAGTTGGAGAGCTAGAGATCTACCAACTTAACATCGATTTCTTTAAAAGTACATGAACAATTAATCCAGCAACATTTTTTTAAACACCAAAATAACAGAGATAAGAATAACATGCCAAAAATCTCATCAAAGCCATCTGACTTACTTGTGCGACATCGCAATAGGTCTTGTGGACAGAGAAGCAGCAGCAGATTTATGTATTCAGATTTCAATTAGGTCTTTGGCAGCGTCTCAGTGACATCATAAGTAAGTTACAGAAACATTGTCTTAGTCCATCTTAAGATGGTAATTACTTTCAGGGGGGCTATTGTCTCTTTATTGATTAGAGTGGGGATCTAGAAGGCTTACCCTAGGCTTTACCTCCTGGACTTTCTACTTAAAGGCTTCAGTAAGTGTGTAACGTAAGGTGGGATCAATCTAGGCCACTGTTCAGTGCTGTCGGTTAAAAGAAGTCTGTTGGCTCCATGGAGTTTCCAGCAGAACCATGAATGGAGATTTCTTCATATTCAATCTCACAGGTAATGTGCCAAACACTCCCCAAGGAGGGAGGAGCCCCCTCTCTAGGTGATTTGTGTTTGCCTTGCTGAGAGTGGATGAAGAAAGCCACCTTGGAGTAGATGTATATGTGTTAATATAAGTAGTCTCTACCAGCTTCTTCCCAGCTGCAAACAGCTCCACAGGATGCAAGGAGCTGGGAATGAAACCACTGTTGGATTAGGGAATTGGGGTGACATTGAGGTGGGAACTCTTCCATCTAGCTTCTGCAAATACCCTGACTTGCACTGTTGCTGAATTTAGCCTTGTACTACCTCTCATGCCCCAGCAACCCAGAGCAATAGCCTGGTTATTCAGTCTTAAAATCAGGCCTAATTGCAAACCAGACTCAGTGGCCAAAGGAAAAGAGTATTATAAATGCCAAATATTTGTGAGAAGCCAACTTGTCCCAGGGAGGGACAGCTGCTCCTAATTTGCCTGAGAAAATTGTATTTTAAAGCTTAAAAATACAATATTTTTTGTGCATAGCAGGGCAGCTACTCCCTACCCAGAAGGGTTTAGTATTTGTGTGCCTTGGCCTGCCAGCTGTGAGATGGGAAGAATACTTGTCTGCTCAAAAGGCGACTTTGAGACATGTTAAATTATTTCAAAATATATCTTTGAGGCCTTCAGAAGAAAACTGCTGAATTGTAGTAAGTTTTTAGATACCGGACCCTGCGACAGGTTAACAGTGTCCAACTTGAATTAAGCTGGGTCTTCCAGTCCAGAGGGACCTCAGTGCATCTCCCAGTGTAACACAAGAAGGTAAAGATTGTGGGTTGAAGGAGCTATTGGAGAAGGCACATGTTCCCAAGGGATGAGCCTGTCTTGAGAGACAAGGGAGGAAAGAAGAATCGAAGTGAGCTGTTGGCATAGCCTACATCCAGGAGTTGTAAATCCTTGGTGGGAAGGAGCCCCGCTGTCACAAGAAGTGACTAATGGGCAAGTTGGACTGTGGTATCTGCACATGCCCAAGGTGGTGAGACAATCACTGCGTGCTTTCCGCAAATATCAGTGCTCTGGGTTGAGAACATTGTTTATGTCTTGCCTGCACAGTCTGGCTGTGTGCTTCAGCTGCTGCTACTGCTTCTCTGAAGGTCTTGTGTGAAAGGATTATGGGAAATAGGAGACAAGGGGTCTGAAGAAAACTTGCATCCCTCTCCCAAGGAAACTGTCTATCCACCTGCTTCCTGACAGTATGTAGGGAGAGGATGCAATGAAATTAGCCATCACTGGAACTATATAAGAAGCTTCTTGTCCGTATGCTGCTATGAATTTGGATCCCTGAAGCCCACAGAGATGAAACACTAGCTTCAAGAAAGTGCAGGCATCCACAGAAGACTTTTGTCCTCCTGCATCAGGTGTTTCTGTTACAGATGTGGTACTTCTGCCTCTGGTCAAAGTGACCTCGAGTTTTGTTTTAAATGTTGAGGTCTTTTAAATGTTCTCATTGTTTATAGCCACAAGGTGGCATTGCAGATTAAAGGGAAAACATCTCTTGTTGTTCAGTGAGATATGAGGGAGGTGGGAGACTTGAAAAAAAATTGTACAGCCACCCTGCAATTTTTTCTAGGTCTTGGAGATGCAAGGAGGACTTTTCCTTTCAACTCACAGGCATCCAGTTTTGATAGGAGTGAGCATGATGTTTGCTATGTTATGATCGTGAAGAGTCTCAGCTGATTCAACATCTGCAAATATGTTTGAGTTGTTCAGCGCTGCTATTCACTCTCCTCCTGCCTTTGGGATGTGATGTAGCTGTTAGAGCTGTGAGAAAGGTGATGGTGTCACCTCACAGGCTCTTTTGTTTCAGTTTGTGTGTTCAGATCCTGAAGAAAATTAATTTCTTTCTTTGCCCTCCTACTCCTGCCCCCCCCCCCCCCCCCCCCCGTCCCATTTCCTTTGGTTTCTGTGTCGGCTCAAATTTGACTAAAATTTGGGCTCTCAGAAAGGTTGGCAAGCTGTAGCAAGAAAAGCTAAACCCTCAAACAAAGGTTTGAAGCTAAACAAAGTCTTAAGGGCTATTTATTTGTTTACTTACACAGAAGAAGTTGAATTGAGCATGCCGTAGCCTGGACCTTCCCTGTGCTTTCCAGGTTTTGCCGTGATCCAGGGCTCAGTCTTTTACGTGAAGGGTAAGAAGATTTGGATCAGGCTATTCACAGGTGTTTGCCTCTCTGGTGAGTCTGGATGAAATAACAAGGCATTTAGGAGATCTGAGTGAATCCTTTGGAAGCCTAGTTTGCACCAAAAAACCGATAGCAAATTTCTTACTTTGAAAATACTGACCACTTAAGATCAGAATGTGCTTCACCATTTTATTTCCTTGTCCTTATCACTATGAGTCCCTGTCCCAGGGAGAGTGTCATTCTTGTGCTGTGAGTACAGCTGTCACACCACGAACGGGCCTGGTTTTTGCTCAGTCCCCGCTATGTTGCTGTAATGTAACTGCTGTACGGCTGATGGCTCCTTTCTAGTCTGAACTATTCTTATCAGTGCTTGTTGCCTTTGTCTGTATATACTTTCCATGTAAAGCAGGAAAAACAGCTCTGCTGAAGGATGGATCTCCCCAGCAGTGGAAACAAGTGCTAAATGGAGTGGGGGAGCATCAGGCCAGCAAAGGAAAATCTTATCTGTTTTGGAAAGTGAAAATAGTTTTATTTTTACCTCTGCTTTGGAGAAGGAATGAAAGGCAGATTAAATAAAAAAAGCTAGTCTTTGCTCAAAACCCACAAAAAGTGTTTGTTATGAATTTTGTAGATAAATGGAAGATAATTGACAGTGTGTTTCCCCAGGCAAGAGAAATACCCTTGTTCTAACTCTTTTCTGAGAAGTAGGAAAGCAGTGAAAATTTTTCATCCACATTAACATGCACATGACAGTGGAGAAAAACATCATGTGGTTTGGCTTGGACAATTTTCACCTGTTTGAGAGTGCCAGGGCATATAAATACTTATAGATCCACAGATACAGATATACTTACATACATGCACACAGCTATATGTATAGGAGTTTCTTCATATATTGGACATGTCCAATTCCTTTTGTGACCAACTTTTTTCAGACCCCTTTCTGAAAAATATTCCTAGTGTCTTCACCCGTGATTGCTTTGCCAATTGTCCATAAATTTATCCTAGTTTTCCCTGCGTGTCTGCCTTGAGATTACCGTGCTGAGTGGAGGCTCTTGCATGGACCAGCTGTCCCCAGTCTGTGAAACTGGTTTCCTCCATGGTCCAAAAGACCATGGTGAACCGGCCACAAAAGTGTGCAAAAACGTTGTTGGTCTAGGTGGCACGGGAAACACCGTTCCTTGTTCTGTTACAGAACTCGCAGCTAACCCTGGCCAAAATGTTCATCTGCATCTTTTCACAACAGGGGCAATGCCGCTCAGCAGTCCAGACTGGACAGTTTATATTCCTGCTCGAGCAGACACTGTCTCTTGCTATGTGTAAAGCATGGTCAGACATGGACTGGGAGGTCTGATGGTATATAAACATCAAGTATTCATTAAATATTGTGAATATTCTTCCCCCAATGTGTAAATAAGCAGTTGGCAATTTCAATTTATGGGATGATTGACCGTGGTAGAAATACGTAAGGCGAATGAGAACATCCAATTATGTTGGGATAATTTAAAAAGGGGTATGTGCATCCTTCTGGGTGCTCTGTACTTCTGGGTGTAAGCCAACTACTAAATGGTTAGGGGTTAGGATGGGGCTAACAAGAAACCTCCTTTTACCAAGGTTATTTCATAACTGCCTACTGCAGAGTTTCATATTTACCACTGGAGCAGCTGGTGCTGGCTCAACTCCTCTGTCAGGCAGGGTGTTGAAAGAGATGTATTACTGGACTGACCCGAATAGTGAATCCGATGTTCTTGGTGGTTTTTTTTAGTCTCCTGACCTGAAGGGAGAAACGAACCTTTTGAAAAAGAAAAGTTAGACATAAAAAATTCTGTGCAGTGCACATTTCCGGATGAATGTTCAGGCCAGCATTACTTAATGCTGAAATCAAAGCTTTGGGGATTCATGGGCATCTCCAAAGCTGCTGTGATACCACAACCCCTGCGTATAACCTCATGCTTAACGCAGGGCTTTTATTCACCTTGAAATTCTCTTTTGCCCTTTAATCAGCTCTGCTCTGGAAGGAGTAATATGATTTAGCAGGATCTCTGGAGATGAGCAGATGCAAGTCCAGCTGTCCTGGAAGAAAGACCTTTCTTAGAGCGATGGCTGTGGTTCATATTCTGGAGGAGGTGGTCTAAGAAAATTTGGGACAGTAGGAAGGTTTTCTGGGGAAAAAATGCTGTTTAAACTACCACCTGTGTGTAATTGTTAAGTAATATGCATCACAGTGGAAAAACAAAATTTCCTGCATCCTGGAAAACACTATGTGAACATGTTTGGTGGATACAGCCTAGTAAAGATGGAGTCTCTCTTGTGTGTATTGCTGCTGACTGATAAGCACCTTGGGGCAGTCTCAGCCTGGCTGAGTTCTCATCGAACGCCCTGTTAATGGGAAAGCTGTACTTCTGCTAAAGGGGTTTGCCGGACACCACAAGGTCTAGCTTGGTGACAGAGGTTCAGACGTATTCTGCTACAGAATGAAATCCCAAAGTAGATTTCTCTTTTTTCTTCTTTTCTTTCCTTCTGTTCCCCAAAAGGGACTTTGCTATTTTCCCCCACTCCCCAGCCCAATAAACTGTATGGTGGGTGTCAGGACATGCATGTAGCATGATAAGTACTTGAATTCAGGTGCTTTCTGCAAAGCAGACAGTTCTTCAACATGCACAAATCTGAGTATTGTAATCACTCAGCTACTGCTGCTTAGTTTGAATTAGAGGTCAGGAAGAAATCTCTCTCTGCTTTTGCTGAAACAAATGCACCTCTGAAGAATACGTTTGGTTTTGACGCATCGGTATTTTCTTTAAAATATTTCTAGCGTGTGTTGCTGAGTTCAAATGCTAAGGCCTTCATCTGGAATGGCGTTGAGTTTGAAAGATTTAATTTGGTCTTCAAATCTATAACCTGCTGACGCACTACAAAGATCTGAGATGGCTGCCAACACCTAAGCACATTTTCAAAGCACAAACAGTAGCTTTAGTCATAGTTAAGTTGTGTGAATCAGACCATTCTTCCTTGGACAGTCCTTCTGAGGAGGAAATTTGTTTAAATTTCTCTCTATTGTGCGTCTGCAGTTCATGCTTTCATACGGGAACAATTTTTTTTGTGTGCATTAGGGAGGGGTGAGTAAGGAAACAGCGACATACTGACCCCAAAAGCTCTCAGGGAGTTTTCTAGAGCCCTAGACTGCTTGTATGGAGGTGTGTATATGCTTACTCCAGTCCTTCCTTGCTGCTCTGGTTATCCTGTGTACACCTCCTGATGATCCACCATCCCTGCCAGGGAGTGGGAAAATGCAGACGAGCTTTAATTGCACAGCAAAAAGCCCACAGGTATTTTGAAGGTGAGTGCTGAGGAGCAACGAGTTGATGGGAAGAAGTTTATACTATTGCTATTTTTACTCTACCTGCTGTGTAGATGCAGAGGAACATACTCTCATCAACTGTCAAGTTAGCAATTTCTGTTCTCAGTAGATTCACTTCAAGGTTAAAGGCAGAGCAACTGCTGCCCTTGATTTCCTTAGTGTGAAACCAAGTCTGAATGGCCTTGCTGATTCCCACTTGAGAAGAAAGCTTCATTTCCATGGCTTGAAATGACACCAAGAGATGTGGGCATCTGTGCCCAGGGGCTGCTGAGCTCCTGTTGGCACTCCAGAGATGTCTCTGCTCGTTCACTCTCTTCTCCCTGTCAGACACCCGTTTTAGCTACTGTTACTGAGATCATGCGCAATCTCTTTGGAGAGCAGAACATGCTGTTCTTAAGGCTCGTCTCTCATCCTTTCTGTGGAAGATTCGGTTGGCTAAAAAGTCTTTATTCGTATTTGTTCTTGTGGAAATTAGGGCAGAACCAGACCAGAGTAGATCCATATGTGCGTGCACACATCTGGCTGTGAGAACACCCAGGAATGGGGCTGAGAGGAGCTCGTGTAAGCGGCCCTCTCCGGGTAGTGGCAGGTTCAGTTCAGGAACCTGAGTTTAAGGGATATGGAGAAGAGTTACTCTGAGGTTAATATTGATGTTTTATGGGAAAGACTTAGGGGGAAATTTTTTCATCTATTTTGGACCAAAAATGTACAAATTTGAAACTTTCCATGAGAAGGAATTACTCCCATTTTGAATTTCCCTGCCCCCCAATGCATTTAAATAGTGGAATAAAATGGAAACAAGTTTGAAGGCTCTTGACTGGTCCTTAAAAAGCTAACCAGGAGCTGACAGTACAGAAATCTTGGGGTGATTACTGAGCTAAAGACTAAAAGCAATTACTCTTGAGTTCAGAAATGGTGATCGGTACTAAGGCATGGGCCCAGCTGTGGAGGAGCATGAAATCTGTTCTGTGACTTTTACCTTGGTTTTGATCATATAATTTAAGAGTTACAATTAAGAAACACAATAACTGTTCTCATGTGCTTAACTGAATAATCGCATTAGTTTAATATTGCTAATTTGTTTTGTATTTTATACTCCACTCCTTTAGAGTGTGTTTCTGAGGAGACTTTGGGCTCCCTTCCTCTTTCCTTCCTTCACTCTCTTCCTTGCTATATTGTTCATCGGGGATAGGCAGAACTGTGGTGTTCTCTGTAGTCTCATAGCCCAGAAGGAGAATTTTTTTGTGAGATAGTCACTACCGCAAACCTTGAACCCTCCAAATAACCCTATTTGTAATGCCGTTATGTTGTGTGCTCATAACTTCCCAGGCCACAAGACACCCAGATACATCCCTGAGTTGATGACTGCCCAGCAAGCGGCTGTCGTTAGATAACTGAGTTCACCCTCGCATCTCTGCCCATAGGAATACAGAATTGTTCATACGTATGACTAGCTCTTGTGGTTGAGCAGTGCTCTTTCTGAAATGGCCAATGCATTAGAAGATGGTTTTCTCTTCTCTCTCTCCACTCCCACTGACCTTCCCCAACATGTCCTTGACTAAATATGTAGTGCTGCACACGAAAGGAAGGAATTTAGAAGTGTGTGAAGTACTTGCAATTAAATGTCATGCAAGCCACATGTGGTTTTGTTGCTCCAAATTCAGCTCACATAAATGGAAAGGATTACAAAACGAGGGAACAACTTGGGTCAACCTGGAGTGTTAAACAAAATATGTTTTCCTTCGGTAGCACCTAGGAGTATGTGATGCATTTTACCAAATGAAGAAGACGATGCGGAATCCAAGTTAGGGGCTCAGGCGAGGTGTAATTGTTACAGGACTAAGGAAGTTGGGCAGCATTGCTTCATGAGCCTTAGTAGTTCTGGTGCTTGAAATAGTTGCTGCTTGCTTTGTTTGGCTTGCGCCACTGCAGAGAAGGGAATGTTTTCCATGCCCGCTGTGACGGGACAAGGAATGAAGGTAGGAGTTGGAAGTGAGGTGATGGCTCAGGCTCACTAATGGGAAATTAGGCAAAGGAGAGATGGGAACTGTTCATGTTGAGCCTTCAGTGAGCCAAAGCTTAGGGGGCTCTCAGTTCTTTAAGATTATTTAAGATTATTTTCCCTTGCTGGACCATGCAGCAAATGAGATATCCCCATATGTGAGATTTTATTACCCACTGTTCCTAGTGAGATTCCTAGGGAGATGAGTATAGCTTCTCACTGGACTCGCTCAGCTCGCTGACATTCCCATGACTGGGAGATCAATTTAATCTCCTGATTAGGAAATTTTCCACTGGTTTTAATTGAGAACTGCTCTGTCCTAGTAGAACTGCTCAACTCATGGTGTGCAGTTGAGGGCCAAAAGACTACAGCAAACCTGCTGCAGTCCTGTCGTCTTTTGTAGACCAAACTCTGAAAGGTTTGGTAACATTAGTTGATGGAGGAAGGACGTGTGCCTCTTCCTGAAAAGCCGAGGAGAATAATTTGCTCTCTGTATCAGCAATGCTATTGCCTTTCCCAGTCAACTACTGCCAGCTGTGGAAGTCACGTTCCCTCCTGCCAGCCGTTCATAGTGCTTTTGCAGTAGGAAGAGGGGGATAGAAGAAGGGGGGATCTTAATTGAAAAAATAGGCCTAGGGCTTCAGGGACATAACAAAGTCAGTGGGAGTGTGTGAACAGCAATTTATTTTGTCAGTTCAAGTTACAGTCACTCTGACATGTGAAAATTGCAGATGCCAGTTTCTCAATGTGTCACTGTGACACACAGCATCCCAAATAAATAAATAATGAAATCTGGACTTGGTTTGCAGAGCTTTTGAAAGCCCAAAGAAACAGCGATATAAAAATTGGCAGATAAACTGAGTTTTCTTTGACATAAGGAGCATGATCTTAGCTCAGGCCTTTCACAAGATGATCTTCATATCTTTCATTACTTCAATAGAGTGTTCCTACCGTCATTGTAGCCTTCATATAATTTATGGCCTTCATAGCCTCTTTGGGCTTTGAAAATGGAGTTGTTTTCAGGAAGAATGAAGTAGACATTTTCCCCTTGAAACTGTAACGGATTGGAAGGAGTGTGGCTGAAGTGTTGATCTGAGACTGAGTAGACCTCTGAAGCAACTCATTAAGTCTAGGAACCAATTAGGGAATTATCTGTTACCCTGATTGCTTAGAAGCCTTTTGAATGTTTCATTTCTATATTCTGTTCTTCACCTGTAAAATGGGAATAATGGTGATACTTATGTCTTTTCTGACTTAGTTTAGATCTTTTAGGACAGCAGTCTCCTTTCCTTGTATTTCTATAGCACTTAATATAATTTGGTGCAGCCTTTATTATGGTATCCAGATATTCTCGCAATAAGTTTTGTGCAAATCAAGTAGTTCCAGTAGGAGGAATGAATGTTTGTTCACTGGGCTTACAGAAGTAGACAAATAGCCATTGATGATCAGGTGACCGAGTTAGAAAAATGAAGAGTATATTAGAAGTTCAATCAGAAGGAAACTGTTCTGTAGAGACCCTCAGCAGGAACTTGAGTGGCAGCAAAGACATTCATTGCCCTTAAAAGAGAAGTTCCTAATAACATGGCAATGCTATGGAAAGTTTTCTTTCCCATTTCCCCAGTTAATCTGGGATAGGAGTCAACAGAGTGGTCAGAGTATGTGACTTCTGGGGAAACTCTAAATAACTAGACTGCCTTTCTAAGAAGAAAAGAGTGAGAGAGGATATGGTAAGTCTTCAAATGCATAAAAGGCCTGTACATGCAAGATGAAACACGTTATCTTTGGAGAAGACGAATAGGATGCGAAGCTGTAAATTTAAATTGTAAGGAGGTCTGTGCCAGAAGCTGAAGAAAGTATCAGCAAGGCCGGTGAAGATGAGAGCTCGTGCCATTATCTGTAGCATGTAGTCCTAGCAAGTTGGGGATGGAAGGGAGTTCAAGATACTGTCTACCTAACCCTTGCTCTAAACCAGCATCTGAAAGATAAGTGCTAATATTTTTGCACAGTATTTCAGAAAGCTGAAGGTCAATGCCGACAGGAAGGTTTATCTGGTTTCATGACTCTGGAAGATCTGTTAAGCTGACACTTCTTACCAGCAGGTAGATTGTGCCCAGGAGCATTCTTACTAGTTGTAAGAGGATCCTCGTGGTTGTAGAACAGTACATCACTTTGGCTGCACAACTATCTCTTTTCATGTAAACTTAAAAATAGGGGATGGACTCTCGGGAACTCGAAGCCAAACTGTCCTCCTTGTACAGCCAGGGCCAAAAGTAATTTTGGTCACATGAGGCTGAAGACAGGATCAGCTCCTGATGACAGATGAGTGACCTTTGTACACTTTCCAGGACCTGGTTAAATCTGAAGTTCTTCTTTTCCATGGAAAAGCATCCGTTGACTCAGTGCTCCAAGGGGAAGTGCTGTGCTGCCCTTCTCACACTTTTGAGAGGGCCTTATCTGCTTCCTTGGGAACTACAGAAAGAAACGGTATGAATCAGGCTGCAAAGAAATCTTAAGAGTTTTACTGGATGTTCTTCATCCACAGCTGCCCTGGTCACACTCTTCTGAGTACATCCCTAGATGGACAGACTTCGAGAGAGCTGATGCATTTACTCGACAGACCACTTAATGTGATATTAGCTCTGTGCTTGTCTATACTCAAAACATGCGTCATTGTACACTGTAATTATAAGGAGAGCTAACTGGCAAGGAAGGATGATTGCATCATTAAGGCGCTGGCACAGGAATAACTACTTGTGCTGTTAACTCCTCATGTCACCCTGGGTATGACACTGAAGATCACTTTTCTCATCTAAAAGGAAAAAAAATTTCCTACCTTACTCATCTTATTTTCTTGTTGTATAATGTCGCTAAGTCTACATAATATTTTGAAGGGACAGAGACATGAGGAAGTTGTGTCTACAGCATGAGTGATGATCAAATTCAAACTGGAATTTGAACTAAAACAATAGGTGTCTGCAATAAGAATATTAATATCAATAATAATATTTATAATAAAAACATTTACAAAGAATTTGGAAGATTAATCATAACAGAAATAGCTAGAAGAAAAGTCTATAGTGTATATAATAGAACCTGGTTGTATCATTTTGCAACCCTGATATCTCTCACCAAGTATTCTGGCAAGCTCATAGCACCTTCAAGAAAAGATTTAACGGCCAAGTTACAGCACTGAGATCTCGTGTTGCTTTTAGTTTATTATTATTGCAAAATGCACTACTGAACATTGACTAGTGCATCATGAAATAAAATGCTGTGGAATTACAAATGAATTTTACTCGTAAGATGAATGAGTCTGTGATTTAGAATCTTTGATATCAGTATCATTGATGCTTTCATGGTAAAGATGAATGCAGTCGCAAAGTTGTTTGGTTTTTTTTTTTTCTTAATTTGGAAGTTTTGGCACAATTTTGAAAAGGGAAATTTTGGTGACATTCTTTGTAATCTTCTTCCCAAAGAGTTCAACCAGCTATGAAATGGGAGCAGTTTTGTTTGTGCCCCCTCCCTTCCCTTTTTTTTCTTCCTCTAGATCAAACATTTTGTTTGTGAAGTCAACCTTTCTCTCCCTCTGCTCCTACTTCCCACACCCCTGCTCTCATGCATAAAATTCCCCAGTCCCCTGGGGCTCTGTTGCCTGTTGATAAGAAGCTCCTCTGTCCATAGAAGCTGTTCTCTAGTGCTGTGTTCCTTGTGCCTCCATTTTTGTGTGTGTCACATTAGAAACCCATGCAAAACTATCACAGCTGAAGAGCAAAGTCATCACTTTCAAATTTACAGTGCAAAGCAATAGGGGTGTTTTTTAATAAATATTTCAGACAGTGTTTTTATCAAAATGGGTCATTCTTCTGTCGAGTCAGTGTGCTGCTCCTGGCAATGACCAGTTCTAGGTGCAAGAACTGCTGCAGTGGGCAGTAATGGATTAAATACGTCCACTGTGAAAGATTCTTCCTTAATTGCATTAGTTTGAGGTTTATTTTGTGCCCTGATATGTGGCGTTGAGCCAAAGAGACCACAATACACCTTCCTTTCCAAGGTCCGAGCACTGAAAAGTATCCCTTTACAAGAAGGGTGCTTAAGTGCTTTTCTGAATCAAAGCCTGCGTCAGTGCTTTAATGTACTCTGTTCATGCTTGGAAATGGCTTATATTCCTCTGAGCAAATTTCCTTTAAAGAAGCTAAGCCTACTACAGTGTCTGAAGAATTCAATGTCACACTGAAAACTTATCCCCCAGATCTGTGTCCAAAGAGATCCTGCTTAATGGATGCTACCTATTACTTACTGCCGTGCAGCATTCCTCTTTCAAGCACTGAAACAGTCTGTTCTCTCTCCAGGCAATGTGTCAAATTTTCGTCTGGTCACCCATGGTGTTTTCCATTTATATTCAAGGTTCTAGAGAAGGTCACTTCAGTGCAGCATCAATAGCACCTCCGTACCCATGATCTCATATGTATATTTGAGGCTGGCTCTAAGGCAAGAGTATGGCAGGACTCAGACTGCCCACTGGAAAGTTTAGGCAGCCATCTCATGTAGGAGAGTGATTTAGGGATATGTTCTCTTTGCCGCTGCTGCTTTCAGCACAGTGGACCACATTGTCCTTTCAGAAAGTCTGAAGCAGGTGCCTGACCTGCCTGGAAATGCTTTATCGTGGTTCATTTCAAGCCTTACTGCTGACTGCTGGTTGCTTGTCTGACTACTGCAGTCCTCGAGGAAGATTCATCCCTTCGTCTTGCTGGGCTATTTTAAGGCAGTGCTTCTAAGTATCTGCACGAGCCCATATGCTTCAATTAGCTTTTGTCTGGCCTGAGCTGTTTTTGTTATCGCCCTCTTTTTGCTGATAGAGCAGGAACATTTTTAGAGGCGATTTTTTCCCCCCCTTCCCCTGCAGGAGCCCTAGGATGGATGGGAATGAACTTTGTCAGGTGCTTAGAGTAAAAGGAATTGTCAGGATACCTGGCTCCCTGTCGGTCCTGACAAATCGCTTGGGGGGCCTTGTGTCTCAGGTTGCTCAATCTGCAAAGCAAGGCTAATATTTATTTCCATTATATATATTAATAGCACTTAGTAACTTTGAACAAGGTCAGGACTTCACTGCATTACATACTGTGCTAAGACACGCATATATTAGTTCCTGTCTCATGCCTCCTGTAAAGAAGTGATGTAAGAATGCAGTGTCTGAGAGATGCAAGAAATGATCCATAATGCATGATGTATTCTGAGGTTCTGTCCTGTCTCTCTGGCTCATCTGATGGAGTGCATTATGGGCGGGAGATAACTTGAGCTGGCCTTTCCTAACTTGATTATCTTATTTCAGTGTTAATACCCATGATAAGGATCCATGACTAAAGGGAGGCAATGTCTGAAAAACCTCTGCAAAGTTTTGGTGCTGCTGCTGCTGACACAAAACAGAGGGAATAAAGCAGCAATGCCAAAGCATGCGTACCTTCAGCAAAGCCAACCCACGTTTCCTCTAAATTTGAGCCACTTGTGTTCATCACTGCCTTAGGTACTGGAGTCGCTCTCTAGATGATCCCGTGCTCCTTCAAGTTCAGACCAACGACTCTCTAAATTAATAGATTAGTAGACAATAACTCTGCGAACCTACAGTATAAATTAATAAGTAGGCTGTCTCCAACCACCATTAACGCATCCCAGATTTAGGGCTGCCTGACAAGCAGTGTTCTGCCATTGCCACCATGACTTTGTTCTATACTTTAAACTTGGAAGTCGTGGTTAAAATAAAGAATAGTTTGGAACCTCTGGTAATTAAATCACTGCAAGCTCCTATTGTGGATGCGCAGTGACACCACGGTTGCTAATGTCTATAAAACTGCTTTACAGGACTAAGTTATTCTGGTGGGACCCACACTGTGTTAGTTCCTTTGACAGGATGAGGGACCTTTGTGTGCAAATGTGACGTGTTGGGGGAGCATTGCTGAGGTTATGGAGATGTGAGTTTGGCCCTGTGATGGGATATGATTTTTTTGGGCTCCTTCTATAAATGGACAATATCAATAAATGGTGCTTCCACCTGGTATCACTGTGCCCATATAGTCTGGCTTCATACATGGAGGCAACAGTTGAAGTTTGGGGTGGGAACAAAGGCAACTGGATATGCTGTGGAACACGTAACTTTGCTGGTGACAAAGAGACTGCACTCTGTCCAGGATTGGACTAAAGTGGAGTTGGTGCTTGTCCCTGAAATATTTAAGCAGGAGTTGCTAGCACTTGAGGAAAGAGCAAAGTCTCTTAAGCAAAACTCGTAAATTGTCATCCTCTGTAAGGCATAGAGATGGACCTGCAAACCCATTTCAGCAGCAGAGCTAAAGCTGTGTGTTAGCAGGACCGCAGCGAGGCTACTATAGATGTCAACAGAACATCGTATACTGAACTGAAATGGTTGTAATGGAGCAAAATCAGGGTGCGCAAGCTGTGAAAGCGGAATGAATCTGAGATTAGTAATGCTGTATGGAGAGCTACGGCTTTCTTGTATGAAAAGATATATAAAATTATTTATAAAATGAAGGCCTAGTTGCAAGATGGTAATCAGCTGCTGAACTGCAATATTCTGAAGGTTAGCTTAATGCAGTATTAGTCAGAAATCTATAAAATCAATGGTGATTAAAATAGCCTTTTAGCTTTCTATTTACATATTTTTTTTATAAGGTAACCCTGCTTTCTAAAGTTTGAAAGTGAGGTACAAACTTAGCAAAAGCAACGAATACAGTTTGAGAGATGCTGGCTCTTCGTGCCTTGCAGTTATGCAGGGCAGTACTTGGGGAGAAAAAAAGAAAATGATCCAGAGCCTTCATTCCAAGAACGAGTCTAGACATTAAGCCACTGCATAAAAAGCTATTGGAAAGTCAAGGATTTCCTTACAAGTGCTTGCATCTTTCTTTCCTGGCTTCTTCTGGAAGTTGCAAAGAGGTCTACTGACTTCTCTGAGATTCGCAGTACCACATAAGTTAGATGGAAAGACTCCATGGGAAGTGGGCCAAAGGAAAGGATGGTTCTTGAATTTATTATCTATTTCATTCTTCTCTTTTATACATTTCTCTCTATGGCAACTCTTCCTCTGTACTTAGTGATATATGCTTTGAAATAAGTTAAATTGCCAAAAAAGTAAGTTAAACTGCCAAAAATTAGTTAAGTTATATTTTCATTCTCCATTCTGTATGGAATAACACATCAAAACTAGTAAATACGAGAGTCATGTTACTTCCAGCGTTGATGCAGTGGGCTCAAAAGTCACCTCTTATTGTTCTGCTCATCTCTCTTTAAGTGATAAAGTGACAACAATGCCAAACAACAAGCAAAGCAAGCAGAAGGTCCTATAGAACAGTTTGAACACTGGGTCTTTTTTAGAGCTAGTGGCTGTTTGGCTAAAGGAGCTCATGGAAATAAGCCATAGCTGTACAGCTGGTACCCATGAACAGCCCTTTGGAGAAGAAAACAGGGTAGTCACGAGTGAGGTGTCCATGGCTGCTGGCGAGCGGGCACTGTCCGTGCCTGACAGAAATGCCACTGGAAAGGTAATTTTTTTCTCTTGGCTATTTCAGGATTTAGGGATGTCAAGTGTGGCTTTCTTCTGATTGTTCGTGTTGGCCAGCTCCCAGCTGCTTTGGGAAGATATTTATTTTTGTAACTTGCATTTATCGGGTGGATTAGCCAAGTCTGTTGACTTCAATGCTTTGGCACAGGCTGTCAGGAATTATTTTAGCAATGCTCTGCCCTGGACAAAGTGCATTTACTTTTCAACCTCTGCTCTCACTTCCAAGCAATAAGCTACTGAGGGTTTCATTTACAGTCAAACATTCAGTAGAGTTCCTATCTGCAGCTCTTTGTTGTACATTGGATTTTTGTTTCTTGAAACCAAAGAGAAAGGACCATCTCTACCTAATGGCTTCTGGCTACCAGTAAATTGTGGCTATTCCTCAAGGAGGTATAAAGCACAGTAGGATGTTTTCAGAGAGGTAATAAATCTGCTGGGATTGTCACGAGGAGTGCCAATATCATTTGAGAGAGAGAAACTTGTGGCATTTCCTTTGCTCCGTTTCAGGCGTCATCTCCACGAAGGCTTCAATGCATGAGCCAAATTCCCTGCTCAGCAGATCTATCGTTTTCCAGCACCAAAGGGCTGGGCCCATCCTCTGCAAATTGTTTAGGATAATACCATGCTTTATTTTCACTACCAGTGTTTTAAGGGAACTTAAAAACCAGCCCTCTTAGGTAAGCTGATTGACCTTTGATAGCACCTTCAGGGCTGTGAAGAAGTTTTTAATGGAACGTATTCACCCTAATGTTGTTCAAGGTAAAGAAGAATTTAATCTGAAGTAAAGGCTCACCGTTTAAGAGACATTCATTGGAAATTATTGGGTATCCTCTCTATGCCATTATCTCCAGCAAAAAGTTCACTAATTTTCTCTCGCACCACTTGGACTAACCTTTACATTCCTACGTACCTTTAAAGTGAATGCAAGTACTCACTTCAGAAAGGTTTCTCGCTCACGCGAATTAGTTTGTTCATTCTCTTAATAATTCCACTCCCTGCGGATGAATGTCACCGCAACCTCTGTGCTTCCATACTAAAACCTGATCTCGTCACTCACTTCAAAGATGCAATTCACTGCCAAATACCTCACCTTCATCCATCTCAATCTAAACTCAGCAAAATGACCTCTCAAAAAGTACTCTACAGAGGCACTCTTTAATCAACATCTGTTTAGAGCTTTCCCCGTTAACTTCACATAGGCAGATTGTTTTCCATAATTAGACACAGATAGGCTTTGATATAACCAGCTGACATATAGAATACATATTCATTTCTCCCTCTGACTTCTTGAAGGATCTGAGTAATGCAGAAGAAACACCTAGTGCATTTAATACTAGTCTCAAGAGCTTCAGACTTGTCTAAGAGAGTCACTGAAACACTTCAGGTAAAACTCTCATCTCTTGTTAAAATGAGAGGCTTAGGACAGTGTGATGCTCTTGATGAACTAAGAAGCTGTATTTAGATAAGAACCGGAGAGGAACTTGGAGCTTGTGTCTCCTTGTTTTCCTTTGCTAGATGGGCTATAAGGGGCAGAAGTGTTCTTTGGGGACAAGACAATGATGACGTTAATAGAGCTATTGCTGTAAAGAGTTTATGGTTTTGCAATTACAGCCCTGAACAGCTACTTTGGGCTCATTGATGCTCAACTGCTGCGGACTTTGCTTGATCTGTATTGTCTTAGGCCATTTGTAAAGACTCTAGTTCAGATAAACACTTAAACATATGCTTGAAGTTATTCATATGTAAAATACCCCTTAAGCTCTCTCTGCTAAACATGACCTTGATCCCTTGGTGCTGCAGTTCCCCAGTGAAAAATAGAAATACGATAACAGCTTTATCAGTCTGAAAACTCCCAGCAGTGCCATGCTACTATTTCTCATGTAACATAACAAAACATATCTATAAACGTGATAGTATTTACTGGCTTGATTCTGCCCTTTCCCTTCAGTGAAATTAAATAACGGCTGACTCCAGAGGCAGGCTGATTGATTGCAGTGAAACTAATGCTACTACTCAACAAGAGTAAAGGCAGAAGTAGCGGAGTCAGGCACCGAGCAGGTTCTGTTATTCCCCTGTTACTGCCACAGAGCTCTGGTTATTTTGAGAAAGCCTGTTCATATTTTCTCTTTCGCTGTCTCCTCCTGATCTTCTCGCCTTTTCTCAGCTTTATGCAATAGTCTCAAAACTTATCAATTGACCGTCAGTTTTAAGATCTCCTATTTCTGGAATTTTCAGGTTCCTCAAGTGAGCATTTAGAGCCACTGTATCTCGAAACCATCTGCCGTTATTAGGGGGGAAGAAAACCTCACACTTTAAAAGCTGACAGCTGACTTTCAG
Organism: Grus americana; assembly: GCF_028858705.1. Taxonomy (NCBI): domain Eukaryota; kingdom Metazoa; phylum Chordata; class Aves; order Gruiformes; family Gruidae; genus Grus; species Grus americana. Next base: position 3,426,630 of record NC_072871.1, read on the forward strand.
AAGTCTTTAGTAATTGCAGCCCCAGTTGAAATTATTGAGAACTAATAGTCTGAAATGTTTTGGAAAGTCAGGACACAGAAGGGTTCCTTTGCATTTTGCTGCCTCCAGCCCCATCATTTTCTACTGTTTTCCAACACATTACTGTTGAAGGTATCAAAGTTTGGAGGTGATTAAAACTCAGTAGTTCGTTTGGTCTTTAGCATATTGTTTTCAAACATTTCTAACAGAAGTAAATGCTTAAATCCCATTAAATTTGAGTCTAAATGCCTTAGGTTTCTTTACAAATCCTTCTGGTAGGCATCAGATATCAAACAGACAAAACAAAAAAAATTAAGCTGAAGCCAGGGTATTTTTCTTTCCCTATGGGGAAAAGGGCATCCATTATGCAATGAATCTTCTTTTGTAATGGTTTGGTGGCTTTGACAAAATCCATTTTACTTCATTGTCCTTTTACTTTACATAATGTCCATAAAATGGCAAAACAAAAGATGGTATTGCTGATGAGAACAATTACTATAAAGCTCTTTGAGTAGAATAACCTTGCAAAAAAAGCAACCTTTCGGGCTAAAGCAACTTTCTCAGGATCTATATTTTACATGAAGGCATATGACTTGTCTTGCAGTCCCCCAAAGCAGTTTTCATCTCTTGTCTTCATATCGGGAAAAAATAAAGAAAGGGAAAAAAGGAGCTGGCTTAGTTCCCCTCACATTGTAATACCCAGCACGTTGTAAGATACCAGAATAAATGTTACAAGACAGGTAAAGCTTAATTCTATCATGATCCCAGGGGATGCTGGAAACTGTAGTAAGATGAGATTCTATGAAATTGAAGCAAGCTTTTTTAACATGGGGCTGGGGAAGACCTGAAACAGGATCTCTTTGGGAGACCCTGCTCTCGCATGGACGCCCCCGCATTTCAGCGAGGAGTTCAGCCAGGTGTAGGGGTGTACCCACATGTATAAAGTTACAAGGAGGCTTAAAGATCTTTCAGAGCAGAGAGAAAACTAATAAACCTCTAGCTTAAATAATCTGGGTTTACCCTGTCGTGCACGAGTCTCCCCTAGGTAAATCCCTGTGGTGCAGAGGACACGTGTAAGGATGGCTAAGCCGATGTCCCGGTTCCCACTGATTTTTACTGGGAGTCTGACTCCCATTTGTCTTTGATTATTGGCCCCCGGTTTCCAATGACTCTAACCTGCTATGAACCCTCCCGTGTTCACCTGCGGGCTGTCCTCTCCTCCTGCTGTGGGACCCTCGTGGCATGCTTTGAGGAGCTCTGCCCAAAGCCTGGGGACAGCGGTGATGGGAGGGAGCAAGGAGCTGTGGCTGGCGTAATGCGGAAAACTGCAGGAGCATAGGCGGGAGATGCTAAAATTGTTGCGGGAGGCCTTGTAATTGGAATGCAGTTCTGTGGATGGTTATTTCATTGGAGAGTAGTCTTTAATTAATACAGAGCCTCCAGAGAGCACTTTCTCATCTCTGTCTTCCCATCCCTCCTCTCATGTATATGTCTACACGCATTAATCAAATCACTCTTCTGGTCCGTCCATGAGTTGAACACAGGAACTGCATTTCTTGCTCACCCTTGGAGAAGGGGCCAGCTTATGCAGAAGTTAAAGCCGAGGTATTTGATCTGTGAAAGCCGGCTGAGCTGTGGCACTCTGCAGCGAGCAGGTCTCAGTCTCCGACGGCTCCCTCCCTCTCCCCATCCCTGATCCTTCATTTCCTCTGATGTCATCACTCCAATTTAAACAGAGAGGCCAGGCTAAAAAGGCAGAAAATTTCTGTTTGGCTTTAATCTCCGGCAAGTCCGGGCCTGTTCGGACACGTCCACGGACGTTTCAAGAAGCGGGAGTTTCTCGAGCGTTCCTGCCCCCCTCCCCAGCACAAAGCTGTTTGGCATAAGTTCGTTCTTCTGAAACCTCAGTATTTACACAGGCTCTGCAACTGCGATTTACTCAGGGTCCAGCTGCTGATACTTATCTTCAGTGTTCTGAAGTAAAAGGTTGAAATCAAAAGCTCCAGGAGAGTGCTTCTGCTTGTCAGGCAATTCATACGTTTCCCCCGCAGCGTGCTCCGCATTAGCCTGTTTGCAGCCAAACGCGGTCTCCCAAAACCGCATCCAGCAGCTTGGCGTGGGATAACACCCTGGAGAGGGAAACGACGGTGTTCGGAAAGGTGTTGCTGCTGTCTGTGTGTGAGCAGGCCTGGACAATCTTTGCATACAATCATTTGAATATAGATCTGAAGTGCTTTTCGTTCGGGTCACACTTTCTGTTCAGAGAAAGATCCCGCAGTTGGCACGCGTGTCCCAGTGTGTTACAGGAGCAGTAAAGAAGTCCACAGGATACGGCAGGACCTGACCGGTATTGGGTGCAGCTCTGCAGTGCAGAAGGGCAGTGAGAAATTACCAAATATTTTCATTATTTCTAGTAGAAACAACAAGAACTCTGTGCTAGGCCTGTCATTTTTTTTTTAAGAAGTCTTTCATCAACTTTCACCGAGTCTTTAGCCTTGACTTTCTAAGTTTTTTGTGTTTCAGCTTGGGATGGAGAACAAGAATCATCCTTATCAGCAGTACAACCTTTAGAAGTTCGAATTTCTTGAAAATGTAGAGTTTTAACCAAACATATTGAGGTTTTTGTCCAGAACAGGAAAACCCTTAAATAATAATGTTAATCTTCCAGATAAAAAAGAAATCTTATTTTCAAGTAATACACTGGAAAAACCCCACAGTATTTTAATTAAGTTAAATCACAAGGAAATGCTGAAGACTTAAATAGATTGGCTGCCTAGTGCAGCTGCTAATCTGTCTCATGTTCAGTGATCTGGTTCACCCTGCATAATCATAATCTATTCTGCGTATGCTGTTCCAGACCGACTACCTCCCAAAATATTTTGCAGACTTTATCAAACGCAGCCTGAAATTCAAAGAAAAGGAGAACAGTTAAGATGTATATGCAAGAGATAAATGTATTACTTTCAGGTACAGCTTGGAAATGGATAAAAAGCCTCGGGTCTATAAGGGAATTTTCTCAGAGCTCCTGTGAGTGCACAGAGGATTGCAGCGATTCCAGGTGCTCAGCACTATCGTTTCTATAGCTGGGGTCTCTGAGTAAGCAAAGAGGAGACAGAAGATGTTCCATCATCCCGCTACGGGCAAGCAAAGTTCAGTACTCGGATTGCTTTTTTGCTTATAGGATGCAGCTTGTCTGAAGGAATTAGCAATACTGCCTTGGAAGTTGGCAGCGTCTCCATTGCCTTCACTCCAGCAACATTCATTTACAGCGTCTCCATTGCCTTCAGTCCAGCAACATTCGTGTACACCAGTTAAGAGTTTGGGCTGAACCCTCCCAAGAGAGCTAGGCACCTAGCTTGTTTGAAAATTAGGAGTTTTTTCCCAGATGCTTTGCAGAGCTTTTATGATTGTCTGACTCTTCATTTCTCAAATTCTACTTTTTTTTTTTTTTTTTTTTTGCCTGGCCTCCTCTGACTCAGCCTTATCCTTCTTTCCTTTCCTGATGCCTCTAACCTGCTTCTGAAGTGAAATTCTGAAAATTATTTTTGTCAGTCTGTATCAGAAACACTTAGCCCTGAGCTACTAGTCCACTTTGGCATTATCTGCTCTTAGCCAGATTTATTCGAATTTGCACGTAAGCCTGTTTGAAGTAGGAAATCGGGCAGAAGCTTTCTGTTTCTATCCAGACACAGTGCTCAGAAGTCCTCAGTTCAAATTTCAGCCATTTCTAATTAAGAGCTCATCAAACCTCATAAAACCCGCAGGGTTTCCAAGGATCTCTTGCTAATGGCTACACTTGGGGAAAAAAAAAATACTTTGAGTTATTTTGCTTTCAAAGTGCACTGTGTACTTTTGTCATCATCTTCCTTTTCGTTCTGTGACATCTGTGGACAAAATGTATTTGGAGACGATTTGGTCAGTTAGATAAGAAATTATACGTCGAGCACATTAGCATATAAATTTGCTTTTCAAAATGCTTTTGGTCATCAGCTCGTACACAGAGGCACAAGCGTGCACACATGGTCTTGTGTATACCGGTTACATGATAAACCTTCTTAAAGGAAAGCAGAGGCTTTTGCATGTGTATTTATATTATTTAGACTTCTGTTAATTTCGAAGGCTCTGAGTTATTTTTGAAGCCAAAAATTATACATAAACTCATCTGCTCATGGTATCTGAGTTTCTAGATAATACAGACCCCCCATAAATCAGTCCCTGAGTCAAACCCCCTTAAAAACATAAATGCAAACATAAAACCAACAAATGTTAGGATAGTTAGTCCATTACTTAAAAAGGAAGGGGAGGAAATAACAAATGATATGATACAGAGAATGTAGTATTCAATGCCTTTTTTGGTTGCTTCTCCAAGAAAAGGTTGATTGTGGTTGTATACTAATGCAGTGAGTTTTAACAAGGGGATCATCTAAAATAGCAAAAGACTATGTTGGCTAAAATTATATAATTTCAATGTTCTGCAATTCCGCAGGACCTGATGAATCTACCCTGGAGTACTTCAGGATCTAGCTGAAACAGTCCCACAGTGATTAGAGATTATCTTTCAGAGTTCACAGATGACCAAGGTAGAGTCAGAGGCCCAGGGAAGGGTAAACATAAGGTCTATTTTTAAATAGGGGGAAAATGAGAACCAGGGGGATTGTGGAACAGTAAAACTAACTTCAATACCTAAAAAGTTTCTAGAATTAGCTGTTACAAGCACTCAGAGAATAAGAAGTTAATAGGAAACAGCAAATATGGATTTGTCAAGAGCAAATCATGTCAAGGCAGTACAATTTCTTTGCAGGGTAGATGAGCTAGTAAATAAAAAACCAAAAGTGGGTATGATGTTTGTTGATTTTTAGTAAGGCTTTGAATGCTGTCATTCATGGCGTCCTCACAGTCAAAGTGGAGAAACATGCTTTGTTTCAAATTGCCACATTGTGGGGGCACAGCTAGTTGTAAATTAAGGCTCAAAAAGTAGGTATGGATAGTCTCCTGTCAGGGTGGGAGGGCACGTCAAATGAAGTCCCTCAGGGCTCTGCCCTGGGGTGGGCAGTGCTCAGTACGTTAGTGACTGGCTTGTCCGATGATATGAAGTACATACTGACAAAACCTTCTGAGGTCATGTTGGGTGGCATTGCAACATTTTGGAAAGGAGAAGCAAAACTCTGTATGGTTGTGGGTTTTGTTTTTTTTTCATACTTGTCTATATGAAATTAGCAACTTGAAATGTGATAAAACCAGATCATAATGGTTAATGAAACAAATGCAAGTACAGAAGAGAATGCAAACCAGAAAATACCTAACAAGAGAAGCAGTATTTAAAAATTAAGACAATTAAGGATGCAGAGTGCTGGAAAATTGTAAAATGCATACGATCTAACATCATAAAACTGCTTCAGAAAAGACAACTCATGCATTGGAGAGTTTTAGTGGGACTTGTGGGTGAAAAACAAAGGGTATATTTTGCTTTTCAGGCAACCTTCGTACAGCCTTGGCTGTGTTCCGCTTTGGTTGTGCAGTTCAAGAAAAATCTTGACAAATTGGAGAGGAACTAAAGGAGAGCCGTAGGAATGATAAGAGGTTTGGAAAACGCAACCTATGAGGAAAGATTGAAAGAATTGGATTTGTTTAGTCTAGCGAAGGGAAGACTGACAGGACGTGATAACATTGCTCCAATATGTAAAACATTGCTAGAAAGAGAATGGTGATGAATTGTTCTTCATAGCAGCAATGAGTAGGAGAGAAATAATTGGTGTAATTTTTAGCAGAAAGGGTTTAGTTTAGATATTAGAGAAAGCTTTTTAGCTTCAAGGGTATTTCAGTACTAAAATAAGCTGTGTGAGAAGGTTACTGGATCTGCTTCCTTGGAGGTCTTTAAAGGCAAGTTAGTCACCTGTCAGGGATGGTCTAGCAATATTTTGTACTGTCCTCTGCATGAGGGAACAGGCTAGACTGCAGCTTTGGATATCTTCTGGCTCTTAAATCTTCGTTTGTAATTGCAAGTGCACTTAAAGATCAGACTGAATAAAATATTAGCAACTGGTAGGTAGATGGAGTGTTGATTGTTTGTCTACTGTGTTTTTCAGAGGGACGATACTGTAGATGCATATAAGTTCTTACAATCATGAAAGATTTTATTCATTCAGCACTTGTGCGAGGTTAAGTGACTATTACACTTCTTACAGTAGGCGAGGAACAAGGTAGATTAAGTAGTTTCATCAAAGTTATTCTGTATTATATAAGCTAACCAGTTTATATAAGCGGGCCAGGTGCCATTTCAACTAAAATATCCTTCAGGTTTTGTGAGCAGCGTTGTGCCTGTCTCATCTCTGGTTATTTGGACAGTAGGCAATTGGGAATAGTAGTTCCATATGATTGTAGCCTTCCTTGGCAGTTGTGTTGTGGCTTTCATACATTTCTCTACCTTTGTCTTATTTCTTCATTGTGATGTGATTAGTCATTAATGTGCTTAGGTTTTAAATGGCTTAATTTGTCATTTACAGTTGATTATGAGATAACTGTGACCAAGTGGAAGCGGTGCAATAATACCTATACAACTTTCCGTTCCTGCGCTCACCACTGGCAGGTGAAAATTGCTTCCTGGAAACTGAGTCCTCTCATTTTAAATCACAGATGACTTTTTGATACAAAGGTCAAGGGAGGTTGGGATTTTCAAAGTGCCGAAGAGGTCAACACCTACATCTTCCCGACTGATGAACCTCTTGTTGCTGAAACAAAGATAATTTAGGATGTAACCCTGTCTTCCCTCTTTCCTCCTAGAATTATGACTAGCAGAATATGATATTTTTGTATGCTATTTGTTTTTCATGCACAAACCCAGAAGTCTAAAAGGACATGAAGGTCATGTAAGCACAGTTGTTGCACGTGGGTTTTGAGTAAATGGAAGTGGCCTCTGGAAAGACCAAATATCTAAAACGGTCAGCATTTGAAATTCCATGACGCTGTTTAGAAAAAACACCCCAAAGAACAAAACACACTTCTGCCCTTTCAGCCTGAAATGCTTTTGTAGTGTTTCCTCAGGACTGGTCTGTGCTGGCTTCACGGGGAGGCTCTGCCAGGTGGGGTCCAGCCGAGCAGCGGCTGACAGTCCAGCACCGTCTTATCCCACTCGGAACTGCCCTTCCCCAGGGATCTCATGGTCTCTGTGAAGCCCAGCTCACACAGTTATGGCAAACCCAGACACAGCGAGGCTACCAACACCACCAAATGCACAGCAGTGTGAGGTCTGCTGGATGCCTGCACATTAGAGGGTAAGTAACTTTGTTAGAGATCACCTTAATGAGAAGTTGAGAGAAGCAGCGGAGGTTGGTGGCTTTTCTGCCTTCACGGCACCCTGTCCTCCCTCACATGATGTCGTTTGGTGTGTCTGAGCAGCAGGAAGCAATTGTCAGAGTAACAAGAGCTGAGTCCTCACCACTGATGTGTGTGTTTAGCGTTGCGATTGCCGTTTTTCATGCCTTGGGAGCTGAGATGCAGAATTAGGTAGCCTGGTGGTAGGTTTGAGGGAGGTTGCGCAGTGTAGCTGGCTGCCCCAGCACATGACCCTCGCTAGGGCTGGACCAGCACGATCCATACGGGATGATTTCCAGCTGCACCGACCGCTTCCCAAATTCCTGTTTTAAACCTGGGACCAAAAAAAAAGCAATATCCAGAAGGTCTCGTTTTGGGGGGTGGGTGTTCATGTGTGTTGTTTTGCTACGCAGCTGGATCATCCCAGAATAAACTACCCAACTAGAGACAGAGACTGGACCAAGGAGACCTCTGTATCTCTGGATGGGTGCTTACAAGCAGCAAGCCTCTGTAAAATCCCACCTTCACACTTTGTCTGGGGAACACAAAAGGTTAAAAGCCAAAGCTGCGTGTTACTTTCCTGCAGTGAATTTACTACTTTTCTGATAAAGATAACAGGCGAGATGTTCCCCCTCCCCACATGCACTTTTTTTTTCTCCTTCCCCCTTCCTTGCTGATCCCTTCTTCTCACCCCGCCGCTGCACACGCCATTTCTTCTGCACTACGTATTATAAGTGGGGGAGATTTCTTGAACCAGGGGCCTCTTGCTTAATGCACTAAGGATTTGGTCAGGCCAAAAACGCCTGTAGCATATGGGGAAGGAAAGGGCCAGCAGTGAGCAAGCTTGGACAGATGTGCTATAGAGGGAGCGTGGTGTTAGTGGGGGTGGAGAAAGCCACCCCCCCCCCCCCCCCCGTCATTTCGGAGGGTGGCCAATCAGAAGAAACGGACCCTTTTTGGGACCCCAACAGTTAGGGAGAGCCCCTGAGGCATTTTTGGCCGGGAGGTTGTGCGTACTCACACACGCGCGCGCACACACACACACACACACACGGAACAGTTCAGCAGCAGTCCAATCCCCAGTGACATGGAGCTTTTTCTTAATTCAGAGCATATTTCAGGCTTCAGTTTAAGGGGGGGGAGAAACCACCACCAAAACCCAACCCCATAAACCATAAAGAATCTATTGAAACAATTGTGAGGGGATAAAACAGAATGTGGCTGCAGCCGAAGTTGTTAGGGAGGAGATGTAGAGGAGAGATGAGAAATAAAAGAAACAATTACCATTTTCCTCACTGGCCTCAGAGCAGCCTGGCAAAATACAGACCAGTGCAGGCACCTTCCAGCAAACCAGAGAGGTGTCTCCCCCAGACCCACTGCTGCCCTCAGGTGAGCTTCTGTTTGAACTGGGCTTCGTGATAGATGTGGCTCGACTCATTCACTCTTATTTGTATGGCGGCATCTCTTGCGTTTCACAGGGGTGTTTTTCAAACAGAAGCTTAAAGCCGGGCGACCAGTAGTTTATCTTCTCGTTCGTTCTCATGGAGAACCTTCACTTGGGGATCTCAGAGCACATTTGAAGTAAGAGGCTCCCAAGCTGTCTGGTGAAGCGAGGCCGTGTGATGAGACTCCACTTCATGGATGCAGAAACAGCCTCTTCAAAGTGTTCATGTGATTTTTAAAGGGTGCCTGGCAGGACAGGGAATGGCATCTGCATAACCCTAGTCCTTCTGCATAGAATCTCTCTACAGCGTGATCTTTCCTGACAACAATTTTGTTTTGTTTTGTTAGCAGTGAGGAATTACGTGGCTGGACGTTGGCATCCTATACAAAGAGCAATTGAGTTGGTCCCTGCCCCAGATACCTTCCAGTCTTTGCTCTCAGGGACGATTTTCCTCTGAAGGCAATTTAAATGCACAAAACTCTTAGCACAGCTTGTTCATTACTGCCAAGGACCTGCAGTGCAGGACGCGTCTCCTCAGTTAACATCTGTTTTTTTGACCAAATTGCCTCAGTTTCTGCATGGGCCCACAGCTGATATAAAATGCTGAGAAATTATGACTATTTTTGTTGTTTGGATGTTTTGATATTTTTATTATTTCTTTTTTTTTTTTTTTAAAACCTGCAGTTCATTTTGGCATACTGAGCTGGATTTACTTACAGTTGTACCCAGGCAATTATGATGTTAATAAAATTACTCCCAACTAACCCCAGCGCAGGGAGGTGAAAAAACAGGGGAGGTGTGTGTGTCTCACGAGGGGATCTTTGGCATCAGACCAACAGGAGCAATCGGCATCGGGAGGGAAAAGATGCACGCGTACGTTAGGAGGCAACATCTGGTCCTAAGGCCACATGTTCAAATGCTGGAGTCTGCTCCCACAAAAGAGGAACGCTGCTTCGGTGCTGTCGTTCTGCGTGGGGCGTTGGGCCTTTGTGCAAAGGGGTTCAGGGTCAGTGAGGGGTCTGTGTGGGAGGTTTAGGCACGCTGCTCCAGATTTTTAGTTGCTTTTCTCTTTCAAATAGGTCAAGAACAAAGGAAGCAGGCAAAGTCCAATTTCAGACCTAGGCCTCTGAGATATTTGTCACCCTGTTTTTTAATGTTCCTTATGCACTTAAAAGCTTAAGGAATTGCATAAGTGATTCTTTGACTGCTGTCTGGGCTCTAATTCCAATTCAAATCAGTGAGAAATCGATAGGAGTTAGATGCCTGGAAATTGCTCTCCCATTGAGGACTTGAAAGGGTGGGTGGAGTAACACTTGTGCGTCTTTGATAATGAAGAACCACTTTGTCACCCGACATTAATTGTCCCATCAGCCCTACAGCTCTGTTCCAAGGAGTTCCTGCTATGGTTGTTGCTGACTGCATTGTACTGCTTTTCTGTTCCAGGTCGGTATCTAGTGCCCACCAGGGTTGTCCAAGGCAGATAGGAAGACTTTGCACTAAAAGCAGTAGCAGCAGTTTCCTTGGCTTTAGTGGCAGCCTTTGGGGAATCTAACACCGATTGTTTCATCTGCAGTTAAACTTTGGATCTGATGGCCCTGATTTAGGAATCTAGATTCAGCTTTGCATCACCTAAGGCAATAAAATGCCTGGCAACTGTGAAGACTAATTATTGAGATTAAAAGGAGACAATGTGACTTGCTGCCTTTTCCAGGGGATGCAAGACATTCAACCTCAAAAGAAAACATCATTTATTGTTAGAGCCTCTCTAGTGAATTTGGAAAGCTTGAACACAGGACAGAAAGAAACCAAAGGGCAAGGACAGGGGATTTCTTTTCCTTGTGCCTTACCTGATATTATAGAATGAGTTGTTAATTTTTATACTCTGTGTTTTCTCACGCCTTTGGGTATATTATGCTTCTTTGTGTAACTCCCTTTGGACCAAATCTGGATTACCTGCCAGACCTCCTCAGTTTAGATTTAACTCTGTGTTAGATTTGTAGTATCATGCTGAACTCTTGTTTTGCTTCAGCTCTACCTTCCACTCATGAACATAAATCCTGGTCTTAAGGCAAGCAGGGCTGCAAGCTGAATCCCGCTGGGCAGTGCTGCTGGGTGGAAAGGTTGAACGTGTGCTGCAGGCAGAGGGGAGGCAACACAGTGAGGGGGAAAAAACAAATTAGAAGACTTGCTAGCGTCTTTTTATCCAGTCGCCTTGTGCTGATGGGATGTTCTTGTGCAGCGCGGCCATCCTCACCTGGGGAGCTTGCTGTGACCTAACTGTAGTGGAGACCGGTTTGGAAGGAAATGGTGCTGCTTCTTGTGCTCCAGACCCACACCTCTTTCGGTGAGGATAGAAACCGAGCACATCACTGCGGCGCCTCAGCTCTCGGAGGCTGTGGTCACAGCGCTCTCTGCAAGAGTTATCTCCTTTTTCTTGGCCAAATCTCTATGTGGGTAACTCCATACTTCCTTGCTAAATTCCTCTTGGAGTTTTATTTTGATTTGCGTCTGTTCCTTGTGTGATATAAAGTTTTACTTTGTCTTGACTAGCACTTGCTGTAAATGCATTTTTTTTCCCCCAATAGTGGTAAAAGCTCGAGTTTGGAAAGGGAGAGCTTTTGGGGAAGGTGTTGCAGAATGTTACCTTTTCCCCACTGCTCTTAATTTTCATCCACTGTCAGGGAAGGGGATGGTGAGTAGACTAAGTAGGCTCAAAGGAGTTTAGAAAATGCAAAAGGAGTTAAAAAGCCAATGCCTTAGCAGGTTAAGGGATGAATTTGGGATCCTCTGGGTATCCAGATATCTGGATATGCTGGTGAAATCAAAGAACTGTAAGTTCAAGTGAGTGTTTACAGGCTCCCAAATTCAGTTAATTTATGACATGTTTAATATGTTTTTACAAATGTTTGCTGTACTCAAGTAGTGACGATGCTTTATTTGGTCAGTAAAATTCCATCCTGCCTGCAGTATGCAAAGACCTGAATGTCACAAGGATGTTCTGTGTCTAAGGAAAAATATTCACTCTCATTTTAAACAGATACGCCAAATTCTTCTTCTTTTTTAATAGAAATTTAAACCTGTCATTGAAACCACCAACAGGACTTTCCAATTCTCACTACCATTAAGAGATATTTCTGGTTTTTCTGGTTTCCATTCTTCCTCTTTTCCTTTCCCCCCTCCCTTTTTTTTCTTCTTCATCCTCTTTCTTCAGCATAACAAGATTGGGAATTAGTGCTGGCTTGAGGCCATGGCTGCATCTACGAGGCCATTTAAAGTTATTGCTCTGTGCTCCCTCTGGGCCAATAGGAAGTTCAGCTGTGATCACAGAGAAAAAAACACACCTGAAAATGCTAGAAATAATAATAATAATAATTAAAAAAAAGTCAAAAGAATATGGATTTGCTTTTACGCACTCTGAGTTTTGGGTGAAAAGAATTGCGAAATCAGCTAGAAATACTGAAAAGCAGCTTTTTGCACTGAGGTGCTGGGATTGCTCTTGTGAGATTTGTGGTCACGGCCAGAAGGGAGAGTCTGTTTTATTTTGGACTGAGTTTGGGCTTCTGGCCTCTGACTTTTACCTAGGTATAATCAGGAATAGTCCTACTGAAGCTGGTGGGGTTTAGCTGCTGTGCAGTTGAAATGAGGGAAAGTTCTGAGCATCCGGGCAGGTGGGAAAGGATTTGCAGCTTCATCCCCATTCTAGTTCTGAATTTTGCAAATCATCTCATACAAGAACCTGACCTGAAGCAAGCCTTTTATTATAGCATCATGGCTTGGACTAGGATTTGGGAAGGTGGACATAAGATTGCTTTGTGTGGGCTAGAATTTTAGTGAAAGAACCTGCAGCCTTAGAAAATATCCTCTCTTGTAAATACAAGACTTTTTGTCTGAAGATGAAGAACTGGCCTGTACGTGTTCACATAGATAACCTTTTCGCTTGTGCGAGTTGGTGGCTTCTCAACCATATCTGAAAGTGTCTGGCTTGGTCCTGGTGGGTATGAAAAAAGCAAATCCTGGCTTACATGAGTGAGTGGGTACCGCTAAGCCCTCACCTCCTTTTTTTTGCCTGAAGTTGAGTGACCTGGTCCCGTGAAATCTATCCCCACAATCTTTCTTTTCACGTTTGTACTGTAGTAGCTGCTGGGCAATATTTGGGCTACTTCTTCTTGGGGTACAAGTGGAGTTTTTGTCTTTGCAGACGGATGTTTTCTAGGAGGGAATGAAAGGAAACCTCATGCATACTCACTTGCAGTGAGAAGGTGAAGGAGTTTTCAGTCTCTGTGTGAAGCAGGAGGGGTGGTGTTTAACGGAGTTAGACATTCTCTAGCACCAAATGTACAAACTATGTCCCAGATCCATGAGTCAGGTTGTGGGGTAGGGAAATGATGAAACTTCTAAAGAAATGAGTCACCAGAATGCTTTGGGTCCTCCTGATGTTTTCCAACTTGTAGTAGCTCTGGATTTTTATCTTTGAAAATCTCAACTTTCCATTCAACTTGAAAATGATTAAACACAGTCGTTGATGGAGCTACAGTCCTACTTGCTATTGGCTGTCCAAGTTTTGCTCCACAGTTGAAAAACAGCTCAGGGCAACGTGTGATGATTTGGTATTATTTTGGTGTTACGTACATGACAGAACCTCCATAGACTCTGACCTTGATGAGGATTTCATTCTTGATGCTGTGCACAATAAGTAGATGTTCCTCCTTGGCCCCCCCCCCCCCCCCCCCCAAATTTACAGTCAATATAGGTGAGGCAAAGAGAGTCTTACATCACATCCTTGGTTAACAGCAAATTCAGACTGTTCTACTTTAAGACCACTTACCCTACAACTCAATTCAGTGCCATATCCTGCACCTCAGTTCAGTGCCACGTCCGTTGCTCAGATTATTTGAAATGAACGTACGCCCTCTCTTCGCTGAACAGAGGTTTTGCCATAGATTTTCAAACTTAGGAGAATTCTGTAATTTCTGCCCTTGGGCTCCCCGTTTCTCCGTTGGTTGTTGGTTGGCAGGTCCTGCGTAAGAAACTCTTCGCTTTCCTGTTTGTTGTGAAGGGTTAAAAAATAAATAGCGACGCGTGTTCTGGGGTGCCAAACTTTTTCTTCTGCTCCGTCTCCTTTTGATTTAAAAGCTTTGTTTATCTCTCTGTAAAGTCACTGGCAGGCCATAAAGAGATATATTGCCTTGGTGCAGACAGCACAGACTCCGCTCCTGGGAAAGCAATGGACTGTGAAGCTGAGTGTGTGCGTGTGTGGGCCCGCTCATAATTCAGGAAGGGTTCTCTTTTGGGAAGCTCCCAATGGACGCTGCCTGCAGCCGCTTGCAGCTCCTTGTAGGAGAAGCGTGCGTGTATCCAGGAGGGTTGGTCAGGCTCACTGCTTTTGATGTTCTCGTAAAGCCATCACTCCAAAGCTTGGAATCGCAAGGCTATTGAACTCAGTCATAATAGAGTGGCTAAAGTACTCCCAATGGTTTTGTTTTATTTTATTTTTATTTTTTGATAGAGAAATAATGTCATGTCAGAGCCCAGCTTGCTTGGGCACTCCCTGTTTAGCCAGCACTGAGCAGTGAGATTCAACATCAGTATTACTGCTTTGCTTTGCAGACACTGCCATCAGTTGAAGCTGCGAGTGCACGTTCCTTTACAGGAGCTGTACTCTGGGGGGGTGCAAACTGCGTATTCCCCCAGCACGTCCCTGGGTGCGGAGGACAGTGGTCTTGGCTGGGATGAAAGGTAGGGCGTTTTAGTAGGAGAGATGGAATAGGTGCATTATTTCTGTCTGGCATTTAGACTGCAGAAACTGCTTATTTAGCTGAGCAGAGGGCGCTTGGGTTTAACCTTCAATGGACTTGATTGGTGATGTCCTTTTTGCTTATCGCTAGAGGAGGAATCTACTGAAAAAGAGGGCAGAGCACCAAATGCAGCTGAACCACTGCCAGCAGAAAGGTTACTGATTCCCTGCAAGAGGCGATAGGAACCTGCCTCTTTCCTCTTTAACAGCAAGTTATGCTTTGTGGGAATCCCCTACCTGGAATCACGGATTTCCAAAGATCTGAGTCTAACTCTTGAGAAAGGGAGTTGGGAGAAGCAGACCCCTCTCTTGGAGAATTTTTTTGGCACGGAGGATTAGCATGAGAACGACAGATCATTCCAATCCCACTGCCTTTCTCAATACATTAAGTGACACAGAGCCTAGAGGAGGCCCCTGAAGATTAATGCCTTCCACAGATTCAGTTTATCTTTGGAAACTCTACCAGCATATGTAGAACATGGGCCCTCAGCCTGCCACCTCCTTGTCCCCAGTGGGCCATACCCACCCTGTTTTCCCTTGGGGCTGACACAAAAGGGGTTCCAAACTCCCTGTGTCTTCTGCAACTCTAGGTCGCTGCACTTAAAATGCTGTTAATCACATCCTCCCTCTAAGCTTGTTTGCCTGGGGAGAAATCATTAGTACCTTTTTTTACAGTGAGGATAAATCTGAGAATCGCCTGAAAATCTGCAGGAAATTACTTTTCAAGTGACCGATGATATGACCTCTAATTTCCTAATGATCTAGGAAGAGTTCAAGCCCAAGTGCTTGTATATGCAGAATGCCAAATTTATATATACAAAGCATCATAATTACTGTCATGGAGATTTACAGTGCTTTACAAATCATTAATAATCATAATAATAATATTTACCATAACTCTTTCTGGCAGATTAATCGCAATTCTCTTTGACCATCCTCAAACTACTTTTCTTACAACGTCTTTCCCATTGGCATGAAAATGAAGTACACAAAACATAATTTATTGACATAAAGGGTGGCTTTATTTGCACGTGTTTATTTGAGACAGAACCAGATAGTTGCTATTGAAGTGAAAGCATGAGCATCAATGAATCAGCAGATCTTTTAAGACAGTGCTGGGTATTTACTACATTTCAATACGGCATTAGCAGGTGATGTGCTCTTACGTGATTGTGATGGGCAGGTGTGATTCTTCCTGCTCAGTTAAGGTACCGTTTGCAGTAATAATTGTATGAAAGACACGTATAGTCATTTGTGTGAGAATCTTTTAGGTTTTTCACGCCTGTTTAGGGATGGAATATCCGCAGAGGATAAACTACACTGACTAATGTATAATTGATGGACTGTGGTGATAGAAATTTCTCATTCTTCTAAATGCCATCAAAATATATGAGATTTGAAGAATGGAAAAAAAGAAAATGTTCTCCCTTTTCCTCTGCTTTTCTACTCCTTGCTATTCAAAGTTTGCAAGCAATTTCAGATGGGATAGAAAATAAATGTTGGCATGAAATGGCATATTTTAGTTTGAAATGTTGTTTTTTAGTATATTTTCTTATATTTTTATAAGATAAAAGTCTTTGGAAGCTATTTTATTGTAGCAGTTTTATGATTTTTCCTGCCATTTTTTGACAGCATGTACTGTTCCTGCCAATGCCATGGGTATTGTTTCTCCTTTATGAATTATTCTATCTAGGTCTGGCTTTATCCATTACTAGAAATCTGGTATTAATAGACCTTTATCCTACAGCAAATTCATTCATATGAAAGGGCAGTTAAATTATTATTTATATTTTTTGACATTGTTCTGTTATCTATTTAAAAAAAAAAGTTAGGCAATATTAACATTTCGTATCTTAGTTTCATGCTTCTCTTTGTTTATTCATCCAAAGAACATTTTGGGTGTAAAATGATCACTTCACTTACTGTGGTAGCACAGCTGTGGGGTAGAAGAAATCATCTGCTTAATTGTTTACAGGAATACTACCCACTGGTTGATGGTTTAAAAAAGTCTGGCTCTATGATGTACCAACCACTCGCATCTCTGGTTGAACTCACTGGGAGCTGCAAGTAGCATGCGTGAGTCAAAAGTTGCAAAAACATGTAACCTCATACTGAAATACTGCTTCAAATATATTATACGGTAATTTAATCATTTGTCAGACCAACACAACTTTCACTGCATTCAATGTTGCAGCATCAGACTCCCTGCCTTGGTACAACGACCTGGATGTTGGGAAAACTTCCACAGGGTGACAGACAGAAATCTCAGACACTCTTAACCCCAGCTCTGTCTCATCAGACTTTCATCTCTGTGAGACAATTACAAAAGCTCATGTGTTATAATGTGAAACGTTCTACTATTAGTGCCTGCTGACATGGAGAAAAATGGTAATAGTATTTCTCTCCCACCTGCTTGTCCTTCAATTTAATTTTATAGCGGGTGTCTCATAATTTTTTTTATGTTTCTAAAAAAAGACTTAAAGAATCTTTTTTTTAAAAGAAAGTGCCAAGCAAGCTAAATGCAGAAGTTGCTGCCAATTCTGCCTTTGATACGTTTAAAACAAATACAGATTTACAGGAGCGCTTATACCAAAGCTGTGTGCTAAAGGCCATCAGAACTAAAAACATGTTTTAGAATATGTATGTACAAAGTGGGTCTGATGATTCATGTAATTTCATGCCTGGAGGCAGAACACCTTTACATGATGTTCTTTAATCTATTTCTAATTTATGTGATGTTCCTTGGTCTAATCTGTTGGTTGTCCATTCCGTGCGTCCAGCAATGGCTGGTTCACGTTTGTGCGAGACACAACGGCTCGCCTAACAAGGACCGTTCTATCTTTATTCATATATTCTCCGTTCAGTGTAATTCCAGAGAGATAATTACCCATGAACGCATTCTCCTTTCTCAAGTAAATTAAAGGGTTTCCCATATGGTACGTCCTCCTGAGACCACAAGGAGTTTTCTGAGAATCTGCAACGGTTCAGGTACAAGGAGACTCCCAGCTTAGCTGTAACCTTTGAGGTCCTTCCTATTTTCATACCGACACCTATGTCATCAATCCCATTACAGAAAAATTCCTCTAATCGGAAAACCCTGCTGGTGGAAAACCTGTCCTCATCCTATGAAAAGTAAGAGGTACCATGGGGATGTTTTTGTTGTTAGTGAATCATATCTGGTAGGAGTTGTTTCTTTTTCTTGTGCCACACCTCCAGCCCCCTCCAAGCCGTCCAGCCAATTGCTTTGGCTGAAACAGTCCGTGGAAGTATAGCGGACAGTAATTGCTTCATTGTGTTGCTTTAAGAGGAAAGGAAAATACCTATTACTGTGAGCAAGCGCTTCTGGTTTTTTTCCCCTATTGCTGTTGTGTGTTTTGGTTACGAAATGTATCCTATTCCGAAACTGTTTTTTTTGAGACTTTCTGTTGTTCAGGTGGAACGTTGAGAATGGGCAACTCTTGGTAATGCAGCCAGTGGTAAAGAGAGAAAACACTGGTTTAGAGAAATACTCTTAATTTATAAAAAGGGAGTGAAACCATTACTGATTATTTTTTGTCCTGATCTCTTTATGGAAGGTAACAGAGCAGCATAGTTTTATTCCTGGAAAGCATGCCGAGGCTAAGCGTGATGCCTACATACTTTCATCTCGTCTTCAGTTACATAAAAGTTAATGGAGATTTTACTTTTAAAATTACTGTACTTACATGTTTACCCATTTGGCTATAGATGTAAATATGGCATTTAATGGTCAGTCAGTGACTGAGATAAAGCTTTGTAAATTCAGGGTACTGGTTGTATAGAAGCTGTTCTTCCAGAAGGCTATTCTGAGAAAAACGAACAAAAAAAGCTCAGCTCCAGTAAACTAAGATCAGATCTCTTACTGGAGATATCTAGAAATTTATGACTGGAAAAGGTATTAGGTTGTGACCTGATGATCTCCTGCTGCTGAGGCTCCAATGGTGATTAGGAAGAAGTGATTTCATCGCCATATGAAGGCTGCTGCCCTCATCCCTGTTTTTTTTCCTCATTGAGAAGCTGAACGTGGTATTCAGGACTAAGAGGAAAAAATGCCTCCCCACACATACGCACAAAGCGTTATCACTGCCAGCTCCTCGTCTTCAAAGACCCCTGACTGAAGCTCTGCGTGACTAAGTCCACTTAATTCCCCCCACCTAAGAGAAAAAAGTAGAGTTCAGAAGTTCAAGGAACTCTTTTGCTAACCACACGCTTGTGGTTGTCTGGGCTGCAGGGTGAAGGGTTATGCTGAATCGCTCAGTGTTTCGGACCTGGTCACAGTCATGTAACGTCGTCTTTCGAGGCAATGAATGGCCAAAAAGGTGGAAGGCTTGACACGCTGCTGGTGGGACCTGAGCACTCCTGGAAATGTAGCCTTAGCTGTCACCTTGGGAGCTGTTTGATGTGAAGTACCTGGAAGTCTCATTCCAAGTTCTGGGAGTGCTTAGCATAAGACTGGATATTCGTCGCCTTGACAGGCCCATATATAACCCTGTATAGCATCCCCCTTTCTTCCCAACTTGTATAACTCTTAATAGTAGTAGTCTCCTATGAAACTTAAAGTCTGTAGAGCATTTAAAGCGTATAACATTTATAGATTGCTAGAGTAGCAGGAGAATCGAGCTAATGAAAGGATTGGGTGGGTGCCCTGAATTAATATGACCATAATCTAATTCATTTTAACTTCTTTTTTGCTGCGTATAAAACCTTCCTCTCTCCTCCAGCAGTGCACTTAGGGCCCAATTCACAGGCTGGTGGCAGATAATGGGAAGGTTCCCGCACAGTGGGGCTAAGAGGCGGGTTTGGAACAGGAGGCCCTTGGCAAGGGCAGAGTAGCGATGGTAGAGGGGGCAGAGATCTTCTGTGGAGGGTAACAGGAGGTCTGGGAAAGGGGGATTCAGAGTTTGAAGAGTGAAGAGGAGAATCAGAGCCAGGAGGTGTAGATAAAGCAGTGAATTTTGAAGTAGGCTCTCTGCTGTAATTTGAAATAGAGATACTTTTTTTTTTTTTTCTTAAAAATGTACATAGTATAGAGCCTACTTGCACCCAGAGATTGTCTTCTAGGTTGCTCCCTTTCCATCTACAACTGTATAGCATTTTACCCTCCCTTCTCTGCCCTTGCCATTCCCTGGAGAAATTCCGTTTGGAGAATACTTCTTGTAGTTATAAGTCTAAGTGCAGTGAAATGTATTTGATTGTGCTGTCTACTTCTGTTCATTGTTTCATCTCCATCTCCCATCTGTTTTGTTTGTTTCGGCCAAAAAGGAAGGATTATTGAGTGCTCTGTAGCGCATCCCTTGGAAGCTTGGAGGGTGGGGAGGGAGCTCAGGACCTGCCAGCAGTCAGGTGGAGGAGCTGGAGGGGAAAGCAGTGATTTTGAGAGTGAGCAAGGCACTGTGGATTGTTCTGACAGATTTTGTTGAACTGTGTTACTGGATCACTGAGTCCAAGAAAATATTACAGCACATGTCCGTGTAACAGCCAGTATGTATTTCTGACCTTTTCATATTCTTCTCAGAAGCTAAGTATGACACTGTTTTCTATGTACGAACTTTGACAGCCCTCCCTATCTACTAGAGTCGTATGGAAAATAATAACATAATAATAATAATAATATAATAACATAATAAAGGACTATCAAATTCTTTTTCTTAAACCTGAATCTGTGCATACCACGTATGAAAGTAGGGTTTCAGTAGCTTATGAGTGCCCATAAGCTAAGGGATGGGCCTGTTCTGGGATGTGGAAAATTCAGTGAAAAACAAGGCATTAAAGAAAGTAATAGCTGGACACGATTGAATGAGGAGCACTGTTCTTCATGGACCTGTCCTGAACTCATGCCCCAGCACAGTTTGAGGACTGGTGTTGTGCTTGGAGTAAACCTAAAACCAAAGCTGAAGCCACTTGTGCTCATTAAAGAACCCGTGGCAGTGTTCACTGTGCTGGATGAGCAACACCTTGCCCTGGTCAGGCTCTTAGTCAAGTGAGTCTCTTCTATGTGTTGATTGTGGCTATTTATAACAACTTGTTTAGGAGGCTTTCTCCATCGCTTTCTTTCTCCATTGAGTCAATGAAGGGAGAGCACATCTAAATTAAGTTTCTTCTCTTACTTGCCTTCTGGAAGTATGGTTTTTTCCCCTCATTAAGTATGTAAGCAGTCTAGAGAGATTACTCTCGTAGGCTAAGATGGGTATCTAAAAGTAAGTGGTGTTTAAAGCCCATTCTCTAAGTGTTTCCTGCATCCTCATTCAGCTAAGATATGCATTGTCCCTTCCTCCTAAATTGCTATGTCATGTTAAAGCGTTTCCAAGGTGGCTGCGCATCCGTCATGATCCCCTGTGCTTCTGTAAATACCCAGATGTGTATGGGCATGGGAAAATCTATTTTATCTGAAGGGACCTGCAAGCAGCAAAGTACTGCCTTAAACAGAGAAATGCTTGCTAGGATCTGTGCATACTAAAGGATGACGAAATACATGTCGTTGAGGAAAACCATAGTTCCCCCCCAGGTAATACAATTAGCAATCACTACCTACAGACTTAGGGCTGGATTAAAGTTTCAGTGGATGAATGCGTAATTCTGCCTAGCCAGAGCTCCTGCTCCCGACAAGGTGAGATCTGTATGATGGGTTCTGCGGGGACGGAGGTGTTTCCCTGCAAGCCAGGATACTACAGGCATACGCTTCTCTGCAGCTTCGCTATTGCCAGGCTCCACCTGCTCTGTCCTGGATCCTGCTGAGAGGCGCACATGACAGATAGCGTTGGCATCTCTGGGGGGGCTCTGCGTGCTGCCTCGGGTGCTGGTCCTCCTGCTGTCAGCCAGCCCGCAGAGCTGTGATGCTCACATACACATCTGCCTGCTCCACCTGGTTGAAAGGGATGTGGTCCAGTCCTTCGGGTCCAGGATGCAAGCAGTGAATACCCACGATTAGCATGTGCTTTGTTAATCCCTTGTGTAATCCTACAGATAACGCAGAGACCTGACTTGGTGTCTGCTGGGGAGATGAAACCACAGCTCTCAAAAGGGTGATGTTAGGATTCATGGGATAGCCAGCATAAAAACACGATGTGGTGCGGTGAAATATGCCTGTGCTAGGCTGAAATCTGCTCACGTTCCTTGTGGAAAAGCCACATTACAGAGTCTTCCCTTAAACAGAATATCTGCAGGCAAAGCCTACCCTGAGGAGCACCTGCAGGGCCAGGCCTGTACTCTCCAAGCCATTTCAGGATGCGTGGCAGAGCAAAGCTGGTCAGCCTGCAAATGCAGTTATTTGTTTATTTACACAGAAACTCACTCCTGTTCCTTGCGGAGCCCTGAAGCCGGAGCTTCATCGGAGAGTGTGCGTGCTGGTTTGGGCAGGAAGCATGGCACGGGGGGACCCGACCTGGTTGAAAGACAGCTCCTCTGACTCATCAGCTGAAAGCAAAATGAGCTGTATATATTTAAAGCAAAGCTCTATTTTAAAAATTAATGATCTGCAAGGGAGAGAGGAGAAACTGCTTCTCTGTAATGCAGAAAAAGGCCCTGATGACCACAGCCTGGGTCCCTTTCCAGATGATGTCATCATCAGTCTAAATAATAAATTTTTAACGATGTGGAAAAAAAAAAAAAGAGGAGGAAATAAAAAAAGAGGGGGACTCTGTTTGAATGAGGAGTAAAAGTAGCTGGTGGCAACAGGGTCTAAGGAAAATATATGGTTGGGTGAGGTTTCTGCCCTGTGTAATTAGATTATCCCAAGTGTAGGAGTGTGCTGCAAAAGGCACATTGAAATGCCAGTAATTGACTGCTCTGTGTCTTCCCCTGCCGCATACCCATGCCGAGTGGAAAACTGGGGTACTTGGGATATATAAGGCAGAGGGGCGTTCTATAAATGGGGCTGCTAATAATAGGCAGTTAAGATTAGAAGGGAAAGTATGGCCTCTCATCAGCCCGGAGACTAGGGGATATTTTCCCCTCATAAATAACAGGCCACAAGAAATCTATTCAAATGGATTTGTGTTTGGTTGACAAATGTATGCAGTATATTACCAATGGAGTACTCACACTGGCTCTTTAATGCAGCTTAAATTACTAGCAACACATTTGGTTTTAAACGCACTCAGTTTTGTTGCGTAGTACCCCCCTGGAAATGTGTTGCCCATCGCCGTGAGCGTATTGTGCGGGTGAGGAGGGCTCGGGGGGAGCTGGGCAGGCAGCAGCAGTCTGGCTTTGGGGGGGGTTGTGGCACCAGCGTGGACTGAATGGGTTTGCTTTTTCACTTCATGCTGAGTCCCCATCGTGGGGAGCCCTTGGGCATTTTCCATGGGAATCCAGCCAGAATTTTCACACAAAACCCCAACAAACGAAACCTTAGCTAATACTGGAATTGCACAGGATATCAGAATGTATCTGATGTCATTTTAAGCAGTATTTTAAGTGATCTGACTTCCAGATCCTATTCAGGGCTTGAGCTCCAGTGCACTCTGTATTCCTGTAGAGATGACCCTCTCCATGAAGAACTCAGAAGCTAAAGAGACAAGACGGCAGCTATTCCAACCTGGCAGACAAGGGGGGTCAGTTGTCCAAAAGCAACAAAAGATTCATGTCAAAGCTATGGACCAAAACTGCATTTCTTGAATCTCAGTCTTGTATTTTCCCAACTAAATGTATTAACCCCAATCAGTTTTCATGGACCTCAGCTATCGAACGTCAGGCCCTGAAAGGAACAGATGCATTTCCTGAGGTTTGGGGTTTTGTAAAGGGAGATTTCAATGATTTTAATACTCAAATCTACACCTTCCCCTCAAACTATAAGGGACAGATTTATGCCATGTTTTGTAGTGGGCTGATCCTAATACCCTTGTCGTGAGACAGATTTACTGTAGTTGTCAAGACAGATTTGCTGTAGAAGTCAATACCTCTCAGCCCGCCAGTGCCTGAAGGAAAAAAGGGCTGGGTATTTAATGCTGTGAATATTTTATTCTTGCTCTGCCACACAAACCTTGCATGGCCTTTCAAAAACAACTTCTATTATGCCCCAGTTTCTCATGAGTTAAACAGGGGTAACAACAGTTCTGAGAGTGGAGTCAATAAGACGGATGAAATAAGGAGACTTCTGACCAGGAAGATGGAAAAAAAATGTCTTTTTTCTGCAAGGGCCTATTATTTTGTTTAAATGAATTCTTTCCTTTTTGCTGTTTTCATTTTTCCTTAAATAGTCACTTTAACTTCCTTTCAGTTTTGTTCTGGTACGCAAAACCACACCTTTTAGACGCCCTTCAACTTTGTGGGTCATTTGGTGTCTCTCCCAGTTGCTGCTACTATTCCCTTAGCGAGGGGAAAAGGCACCGTGGAAGTATTTGTTGGGTTTGAGGGTGACACTCAGTGGGCTCAGCAGAGAGGCTGAAGTTAGCAAATTCAACGTGGGTCTTTCTATGGTAAGCTGGTGGAAGTGCAGAGGAATACGACAAATATTCAGTCTTGACTGTCAAGTAGCTTTGTCTGCTCTGGGCCCCCTGTGAGAAGAGGAGATGCTGCTGCACTCACAGCTGGGTTCTTCTTTTCTGTTGGCCAGGCAGAAGGGGACCGAGCAGGACTTAAATCCTCAGGTCACTGATACGTCCTTTGTATTCCCATATTTCTTCCACTGCTGTGAAGGATATGTTGAGCTTTGGGTTTTATGCTGGGCTAAAGACACTCTCATCCATTGGAGTCTGCTGCAATCTAAAACACAACTCACGTTTCACTGGTCTAATACAGACACTTATGGGCTTTTTTTTATTATTAGCTTACCCGGAGCTTGCCATGGATGGACAGTTCGTTAAATGTTGGCTCAGCTCGTGTGTGCTCTGTCTTTCTTTCGTCTGTTTTGATAGACTAGGGTGCTCTATCAGTGAGGAGCATACAGGGTAAACATGTCTCTCTTTGTACAGGGCGACAGACCCAGTTTGTGAGAAAGATGAGGGATTTGGATAGAAAAAGAACACCAAGCTGACAGTGAAAACTGACGGTACAAGCTGACCCTGTTTGGTGGAAACAAATAATGCTGGTTGGAGGACTGGAGTCACCTTGCCGTTCCTTGTGTGTTTTGCACCGGCTGAAGTGGAGTTTCTCTGCCAGCACACTGGATGCAGAGCTGGGAGAAAAAGGGAACGAGTTGCCAGGGGCCGTCTGGATGGGATGCGTGTACAGAGGAAGCGTGAGCCATCACACCAGCTATTTGGCAGTTGAGGAACCTGTCTACAGAAACCAGGCCTTCTCTGAAATGTGAGTTATACCATTTCTCAAAACTGTATGTAGCAAGAAATGACTGGGAGGCCAGTGATTCATTCTGGGTTAATGTAAAGGTACCAGAGGGGCTAATATAAAGGAAGAAAATTGATACTGGCTTTGCAGTGTTTGTGGTGCAGAAATGTGTACAAATGCTTCCCAGGGAAAGACTGGAACAATCCAATGCAATATTAAAAACAAAAAATACCCACCCAACAACAAACAAACAGCCGTGGGGATATAGGGGCTGGTAACAGTGTTTGGATATCTGTAAATCAGAGCAGACTGCACAGGTATTTGCTTACTGCTATACATTTCATTGCAACTAAAAGAAAAGGGCCCTTGTGAGATGGTAGAAGTTGTATGAGAAAACTGTGCTTGAATTGTAGCACTGTGATTATTGTGTCAAATACACCTTGGTGCATATCCATGGGAGTTACACGAGGGACAGATTTGACCCTTTGGGATGAATACTCAGGGGAAATTAAAACTAGCTATAAAAGCTATATATAGTTGAAAAGGCTATGGTAACATTTTATACGGTATGAGCCATGTTCTATTCTTTACAGAAACCCATATCTGTAAAAAAGCAATTAGAAGTGCTTCCCTGAAAAAAGGCAATTGAACGCAGTGAATGAACTGCAGGAATTGTACAGTTTCCAGAAAATGGTGGTAGTGAAGCATTTGTGGGATCCATAAAGTCACCATAAATTCCTAACTGAATATGGATTCACTCTCCAACTCTAAAACCACAAGATTTATTTCCTGCTGGCAGGGGAAGTGAAGTTCACAGAGCTAGATCAGCCTCGAGTATGCCAGCAGGTGGTGAAAGCACCGGTGTGTTCCCAAGTGTGTGACGTTCCCAACCCCACCTTGACTGGCTGTGTCCTTTCAAGATGAGAAGACAGGGCTGTTCTGGTTTTTTTGTTGTCCATCTGTCTGTGCTTTCAACAAACGTACCTGTATATGGGTAGGAAGGTTTACTGGTGCGCAACATGTTCTAATGGGAAAGAAGGATAAGGTGGTGGGTACACTACTGGTTTCGCTCAGGAAGATCTAGTTCTGGCTCAAGCGCTGACTTTGAAGTCACACGAGCTCTGTCTGTGCAGTGGGGATGCTCACCGGTGACTCACGTGTTTTGTGGTACAAACCTAAACAATGTGGTAAAGGTTGCTCTATTTCCTTTCCATGATATTCCCTTTGTTCCCCAGACTGTGGATGTTCTATGGACGTACACTTTCAGGAGGAGCTATTGCTGTGGATGGTGAAGGTTTTTGTTGTTTTTTCTTTTCCTTTCTGCTTATCCCCATTGGTCTGTACCTCCGGGTCCTGGTTCCAGTGCCGTTCACTTCAGACTCACATCTTTTAACCATGCTGTGCTTCTCCTGCTGCTGAACATAAGGAGGACACCAGCTATGGCAGCCAAAACTTTTAGTTGCTGACTGCCTGCAATAGTGATGGAAATATGCATATTAGCGTGGATTTGGGGTAGGAAAACTGGAGGATAAGTCACAGCTTCAGGTAGGACAAAGTAAGAGAGGGAGATACGGACTAAAAGTCACCGCACGGAAATGGAGAAGTCTGTGGCTGCAGAGATTTGTAATTATTTGGGCCCTGTCAGAGATGAATGGCTGTGTCTCTTTCTGAAGTCATCTGCATAGCTGAGTAAATGTGATTGCATTGATTTAGAGTGTCTTCAAGAGTCTTTTTACAACCACAGGAGCTAGAAATGTCTTTTGTTGTTGTTCCTTTTTTTAATGAAAGCTGACGTTCTGGAGCACAAGTCAGCAGGAAGTGGGGGTAAGTTTATTGGCTGTTTTGGTGGGGCCTGGAGAATAATTCTGCCTTTCTCCTGCCTTTTGTCTATTCAGACTGTAAATTCATTGAAGCAGGGACTGCTTTCTACTGTGTGTCTTTATAGCACTTGCTGCAATGGATCTGTATTCTCAGCTAAATCCCCTAAGGCTTAACAAAATATAAATTAGGATA
The DNA here is from genome assembly GCF_028858705.1 of Grus americana. Lineage (NCBI taxonomy): Eukaryota > Metazoa > Chordata > Aves > Gruiformes > Gruidae > Grus > Grus americana. Next base: position 3,453,449 of record NC_072871.1, read on the forward strand.
ATGGTATAATAAGTTAAATGTTAAATGATTGTGGGGGGTGGCTTATTTACATGAATTATCACCTTAAAAAACAAAAAAAAACCAACAAAAAAAGTCCTTCTGAAATCCTGGTGGGAGTTTTCAGCTCTGTGGCAGAAACTGTGCATTATTCTACAGTGCAGAGAAGACAGGGTAGTCATATGGTGGTTATGCCCCGTTTTAATGGAGAGGACATGGGCTGGTTTCAGACTTCCCATACCCCAAACTTCTCTAAGCTGAGTCTGCTGTCAGCAGTGGGAAATTACTCCCTGCAATTCCTTTCCACAGACTTCAGTGATTGCTTTGTGTTGCATAGTACCTGGGGCAGAGCTTCGACACCTAGGAATACATCCTGGAAGGATAAAATAATTTCTCGTTCCTTCAGCTCCTTTGAAAAGGATCTTCAATGCGTTCCCTGTCTGTTTTGCTAAGACAGAATGTAATGCTAAACTGGGAAGACGAGACAGAGTGGAAGAGTGCAAAAGAGCTGCAGCAAGCCTGATGTGGTGTCGTGCTGGTGTAGGACTTGTACCTTTCCTTCGCATGACTGCAAATAAGGCTACAAATGGTAACACCATGGAATCCAGGTTGTCATGCACATGTAGGAGCTCAGAAAAGATGTGTAGAATAGTGGGAGTCCTCAAAATCCACAGCAGATTTGCTCATCTGTGCTGTGCTAAAAAATGGTAATGTTAATCCAGCTCAGCAATCTGCCAGGTCCGAGTCCTCACAAGTAGCTTGTTCTCCTACCGGCAAACCCACGGCCGGTCGTCTGTGGTCCCTTAGGTGCTTTGCTTAGGGCAGCGCTGAGACTTGTGAATCCATCCATAGTTCAAGCTAGAGGAAAACTAGTCTCTAGCTCTTGTTTTTAGCATAGTTAAGATCATCAGCAGCAAAACTTTCTATTGCTCAGATGCTGGAAGTCCTCATGAAAGTCAGCGGCCAGTCTGTCTGTCTGTCTGTCTGTGGCGCACAGACCTGCCGGCTGTGTTGTCACATCTGCTGTAGGTGTCATGTTCTGGGCTTTGCAGTGCAAAGCAGCCCTGAAGTTGGAAAATTTTACTAGCACAAAACAGCCCTTATTTGCAGGTAGCTCAGTGCAGTGATGTGATGGACATCCCATATCCTTATTCTTTGATAGTTCCTGGAGGTCAGAATACCCCGGCTGCATTTTAGCACTGACTCAAACATTTGCGTACCTGTCTCTCTGAAGCACCCGCTTCTGTGATAGATCAACCCTTGTTTTTCCACCTCCAGAGCAGTCAGCACAGCTCAGACACACCAGAGAGCGCCTCACTCCAAACATAGACCAGCGTAAGAGAGCCAAACTCAGGCCAGTGGTCTGTCAGCAGATGGTCCGGCTTGGGAGGAGGCAGAAACAGGATTTGCTGTCAGCTTCGTGCCCGTGACAGCGCCACGACGTTATTTGCTCTAGATTAATGTGGGAGAAGGTCCTTGCTGACAACCCCTGCAAAACAGTTCAGCTTCAAGTGGAATTACAGTGGTCCTTTTAGATAAGTATATTTTTGCCAGCTGATCCCCAACAGCACTCCCAGCGGTGGGGAAAGCTGAAACTATTACTGTAAATACAAAAGGGAAGACATACTTGGCATCCCTTTACATTAGAGCTGGCTCAGAAGAACGTCTGCGTAGCTGTTCCACTGCCAAGATGGATTGTAGTCAGATAGTACACACTGCAAAGGAACCAGAGCACACACTGAGATCTGTTGGGGTTTTTTTAACAATAGTTTATTTGTGTTTCAAAGGGATAGTTACAGGAATCCAGATCAATATGCTTGTCCAGAACTGTGCCTTCCTATTTTAGGGCTGGGATGAATAGGAGGTTACTTGAGTTCACATGCATATTGAGGGATCGGTGCCTGCGGTAATGCAGCTTCCCAGGCTGTTACTTTTCCTTTTAGAAAGTGAACGTGAAAGAGCTGCAAGACTGAAGTTGCCATCGTTCTGGTTCCTGGAGTTTTGGGTTTTTTTCCCAACAAAGTCTGTGTGGTGGTGCATGTTGTGAGGCTCTTTGGTGAGGTCGTGTCTCAAGAGGAGATGGTAGGAACTGACCACTCCCCATCCAAGGTGTTTAAATAGATTTTGGTTGAACCATTTTGGATGTGGGTCCTGAGAACGTGTTGGGCTTTGGACCAAATCGAACACTTCTGAAAGGGAAGGAAGATTGTCTGTTTCAGTTAAATGTTCTGATGTTTTTAATGGAAAATTGTAAAAGTACAATTTTTCTTTGAAAAATATGTTTGGCATTTTCCAGTCTCAGGTTTTGAAACCATCTGTATATTTTCCTGATTTTAGCACTCTATCCCATTTGTTGGGACAAGAAAAAAGGTTGACTAATGGAGTTGGTCGCATGGGACCAAAAAAAAATTATGTCCGGTTGGTTCTGTTTCTGAGATCTTTTGAAATGCTGTTTCAGACAATGAGTTGTAGGTGCTTGAGAATTAGACCTGTAATTGCTTTGAAAATCTTGGTTTATGATCTGTTTTTTCTTTACTGTTCTTGATATATTTTTAGGGGACACAGGCAAAAGAGGAGTTTGAATAGACATGGGTATGTACATGCTCTGGGTAAGAGTACAATATCTTCCTATATAGAATTTCCAGCCCTGATTTATAACAAGCAATAGATTTCTGACAGTTTTAAGCAAGCACATACCACTGCTGCACCTGGATTTTTGAGGGCAAAATTGCATCCATTACTTCAGCATATACGGTATCTAGCTGATGATGAATTATGCTGCTCATGCTTTGAATGGTGCCACTGCATTTTTTGTGAAGTGTAGACTCAACAAAGTATATCAGCAGACGGAGACAGTTTCTTCTGAATTTCAACCTATGACAACTTTCTCAACACACACTGGTTTACGTTGATCCAAGGGGCTATCTTAACGGGTGCGTTCCAATGCAGCACTGCTTCAGAGTTCAAATTCTGGTGTCATCTGGCACATTTCTGATGTCTCTGGCTTTAGTGATGACATCCTGTTACATGAAGAATTTTGGCTGGTGCATGGTGTTCTCCTTTCAACTGTTTTGCATAGCTGAGGAAGACACCATCCTGACCAAGTCAGTGTAGTTTGCAGCAGCGTGTCTGGTCTTGTTGTGAGAAGGGCTTCTTAAATCTTGGCTTACTTTTCTCCACTTTTCTCCTTCCCCCATGTGTTTCTGCATTGCCCGGCATGAAAGATGGGGAGGTCACTGGTGGTGGCACTGTTGGAGGAGCAATAAGCACTGTGGCAGTCCCAGGGAGGGCAAGAGAAAGGACTTGTGGTTCATCAGGGATTTCACAGCCCTTGCTCGTAATTACACTAGAAGGTGAATGATTGGGTAGGTTATGAAAAGGATGTGGAGTATCTTCTATTTGCCACTGGTTTTGTTGGTTTGTTTTAACCTGAGCTACTGGGATGGGGGGGAGCAGGGAAGACTCTTCCTGGGCACCCCAGCGCTAGGAGAGGAAGAAATGGGTTTGCATGCTTTAAAGAAGCAAGGCAAGATTTCCAGAAATGCATTAATTAGGAACCAGGCATAGTTGTGGGGGATGTTTTGAGAGCAGAGCTCTTCCAGATCCAGGTCCCTTTTTAAAGAAAACTTTAGCATGTTTCTGACCCCACAGAATTAGGGGACTGGTCCACCACTGCTGTGATGAGAGGGACAATGAAAGCATGATCCAGAAGACGCTTGCGCAGTCCTTCCTGGCCCTGGCTAGGACCTGAAGTCCTTTGCTGTCCTGAGCACACTAGAAAACTCTGCACACTGACATTGTCTTGCAGATAACTGGCTGGGAAAGGATTTCTTCAGGGCTTATACTCCACCTCCACCCACACTTGCAGTCCCAGAGTCACCAAAGAAAGCTTAAAAATGTTCTGCCAAATATTTGCTCAGTTAATTTTTTTAGACCTTTTTGTATTTAAACACTCTCTTGATTCTTGATTTTTTTTTTTTTTTGGGTCCCTGTCTTCCCTTAAAAAGTTTCCCTTCTGGGGGATGATCCTTAAGAGGTGGATGTGTAGGAGACTCATACAGAGACTGCCTTAGCAGTAGTCAGCTTGCAAGTACTCCCATGCACTGTTTTTCTCTGCACACATTTGTGATCTGGGAGTTTTATTTAGCACTTTTTGATGGGAATCAAATCAGGGTTGGATTTCAACATCTCTTGAAGAGAGGGAATGCGCGGCACAGACTGCATTGCAGGGAAAAATACCCAGCACATCACGTGCTTGCTCACTCCTTGTTCTTCACTTTGTTCTTACCGTTCCTTGAGTTGAGGGACCAACCTCTCTTTGCCCCTGTTCAGGAGCGAAGTCACTAAAAGTCAGAAGAGTTCTTGTTCGCTGTAACAAGATATAGCCTTTTGTTTCTGCTTTTTTGTGCTTTGCACAACATTTAGAAGAAACAGCGGGCTTCCACGTTTCCCGTACCTGCAGTATGATGCCATGAGATTCCCATGTCGAGTCTACCTGCGCTTCTGGTGCAAGAGTGGAAGAGAGGGCAGGGTGCAGGTTCAGGCTCAGCCCAAGTCACTTAACCAACGCCTCACCTTTAGGGGCTGAGAAACACGCTTGGGATATGCTTCCAGCCCCTGTTGGCTCTCGATGTAGAGGGTCACGGTCTGTCCCAGCAATGGTTCCCCCCACCACTGGGGTGGTGGGAGTACAGTAACTTTGATGTACAGTCAGCGGTTCTTGTGGGAAGTTTGTAAGCTGTTCATTTATCAAGATTTTCAATGTGTGCACGGTTGGAGAGGAATGAAAGCAACAGATTTATTCCTTTAGGAGGTGGGTTAATCCTGTTTCAGCAGTTCCTGGCCGGGGGTGGGTAGCGGGAGAGGGAGAGCTGTGCCTGTAGGTCCAAGGCAGCGCGCTGTGAGGTGCATTCAGATGAGTTTCACCTCAGCACGCACACTGCGTCGCCTTGGCTTCCTTAGCAGGTCTGCTCTTCAGCATCCCAAGAGAACCCCCAAACAAATTACCAATTACATTTTGTGCTTTAATTAAACAGAAAGGTGGGCATATGCTCCAGCTTTTCTGTGAGCCGCAGCATTAAATAATCTCTTGAATGATTACAGACCCAGCAAATTGGGGCACTGTTTACTGCCTTTCTTCACATATTGGTGATTTACCTCAAATATTCCCCTGTGAGTGGTGAGTTCAGTGTCCTCCTAACCTGCCCCAGAGAAGTTTTGAGACTTGGGGATGGTATGAAGAGCCTTGAGCATCTGTTGAATTCGGAGGGAGCCCCATGTCATTAAAGGCTGGCTGGAAGATGCTCAGAATCCTACAGCATCTGGGCCCTGCGTGTAAGAGCTGATATTAAAGTAAAGACCGTGTCCAAAATTTGTGCCACAGAGGGAAGCACTGGCAACATGACAGGAGCCCAAAGGTTGTGCTTCATTTGCATGTGTATTTGCATAATTTCAAATGCATGAGATGCACACTAATAATCATTCTTGCATCTTTATCATTCTCAATAAGTACAGAGAAAACTTCTTGCTCTTGGAGTTCATCAGCAATAAAAACCTGCAGTGTCCTCATTCTGTAATCACAGGGAATTAGGGACACCCTGGGAGGGACATATTTTATCATTCTGTTGGATGTGTCTGCCCTTAAATCTACAGTCCATAAAATTTAACTCTGGACTAGTTCTGGGCAAGAGAAATTAACTGTGAAGGGAAAAGTATTTTGAAATTTTTGTACTCTTGGGGATATTTTGAGGAGCTAGCACCTGGATCCTGTTGAATTTCAGTGGAAGTTCCACTGCCTCTTGCTCTGTTCAAAGCCTCAGCAAACCCTACGGGGCATGACCAAGGATGAGTGTCATTCTTTTTGGGTGTTCTGTGTAAAGACTTAGTGGGACTGACTTAGAGTGGCATGTGGGATGGAGCTGGTTGCTCCAGATGTATAGTCTGATACTATCCCTGCCACAAAGGTTTAATTTCTCAAGTAGGCAGAATATAAAAAGGATTGGAAGAGAGAATGCAGAGTCAGAGGGTTTGCATATCAGAAAAAGCTCCTCTTTACCAGCTTGTCTTTTTTTAACCTTATCAACTAAATTTCTCTCAAGCTTATATTTACTTTGCAGAGCTGCTCATTCTCACACCAGTCTTGTGCATTATTCTGTGATGGCATTACTTAATTGCTGAAAATCACAGTGGTTTTAGGATGGAGAGTGATAGATTTCTGCATGTGATTAAATGATGGAGCTGTCTGTTACAGGAGGGACCTGTGATGGCCTTGATTTGATGGACCAGCACTGTGCTCCAGCCTGGAAAGTCTGGGCTTTGCTCATGTATTTCTACAATGTTATTGTTACAGTTGGCCTGAAAATGAGAACTCAGTTCAACAGAAAACATTTTTTGACTTTCTAATGTTTGTTTTCATTTTTTCTCAGATTTAAAACTTTTAACATTTTTCAAGATGGGGGAGATGGAAGGATATGATTACATCCCTCCCAAACCATCACTGTCCAGTGGCTTGGATTGAGATGACTCACATTCAGAGTCCTCCTTTTCTTTATTCAGGCCTTGACTCAAATCTAGGTGGGTACCTTAATCATGTTAGAGGGCATTCTGGAATAGATTCATGAATCCCATCTTGATCTTCCTTTAAAACAATAGTGTAACTGAAACATCACTACAGCGTTTGGTTCAACACATCAGCATTTTCTCTAAAAACAAATAAATATTAATAGGGATCATTGCTATTGTTCCTTTATCTTGTCTGCTGTATATGCCTTAATTATGGAATATTAGCTTAATTGCTAAAGACGGGATAGGTTATGTATTTACCGCTTTAGCATCTCAGTCTAATGTCTCTCTTGGGATACTGGCTCCAGAGTTTTCCCAGTGAAAAAGGAAATCTTCATTAATTTGTCCAAGGAAGCAACAGCCTGTGAAGAAGGGGACAAGCTACTTACAAGCCTTGTTCTGCATGATGGGAGTCCCATGATTTTGCAATGAGCAATGCAATGTTTTGGTCACCTGCTTTGCCTCAGCAGGATGAATTAATTGCTGGTGATTGTCTGTTCCACTGTATGGTGGCCGAGGGATCTGGGAAACTGCTGAGTGTTCGCATAATTGTCTTTACACTTCTATTTCAGATGTCTTCAAATGTTTCTAAACTTAACACGTAGGAGACTGAGCAGGATTGATTGGTTTCTCTAAAGCAGAGATCGCACATTTTTCTTCAACGGGATTTCACTTTACCCTTCAATTAATGTTTGTGCCTTCAGAGTCATTGTGGCTTCTGCGCTTACATTGAAACTGTATTGATCATGTAATTAAAGTGTCTTCTGACTGCCTCAGGAATCTAGCAAGATTGAGACCTAGGCTTTCTTGGCTGGTTTCAGAAACCTCAGTCTGTCCTTCATTTTAATCTCAACTCCCAACCTGATTCTTGCAGTTACTTACAGATCTTGCAGCTTGCGCTCCTCAGAGTCTGCAACCACGCAGAACTTGGTCAACTAGAAGATATGGACAGATCTCAGCCCTGCACTGTGTTAATTCCAGTCTTGCGCTGCAACTGTCTCATTTTAGTGGTACTATACTCCTGTCCGCAGGCCCCAAGGAAGACACGAGGAATCAGTGTGCAAACACATGGAGATCCATTCCCTTGGCCTTTGCCAACTTCCAGCAAAGCAATGGGAACGATTCTAGTACTTTTTATTTAAAATTACAGATCTGATGGAAAGAGGAATGCAATGATCATCATTCACCATTCGAAACAATCATTGGCTCACTTTGTTGGCTGTGTGTAATACCAAAGGTGCTTGCGTAAAAAACACTTTGGAAAGATATCTGGTTGATCGACTAAATTAAGTAGTACTACAAAGTAAGCCAATAAAAAAGAAGCAAGACTGTCAACCATTCAATCTCTTTTCATCTCTGCAGTATCTTTCACAGCTGTTACTTCAAAGCCCTTTACAAAATTATCAATACTTTTAAAAGCTGTTTGGGATAGATAGTACAATTCCAGATGCAGCTAAATTATTTTGGGAAAGAAAGGGTTTAAAAAAGTTGTTTTAAGGAACACAATACACACTAGTAACGAGAGGAGGCAAGTCAAGAGTGAATGTGAGTACACTCTGGCAGAGAGCTTCCCAGCTGAGGAATATAATGCAAAAAAGCCTACTGGCCAAAAGTTTTTGTCCAAGACTTCCAAAGTCCAGCATTACCTATAATCATGTCCAATCTCCTGCTGATCCAAAAGCCAATTTTTCAAGTCAATTCCGGCTGAAATTAGAAACCAATGTAGAGATCTCAGATTGGTGAAAAAAAGCCTGTTACCATGCATGCCAGAGATCATTCCTGCTGCCACATTCTGGACCAAGTGTAATTTCTTCTAATAAAAACATTTCTGGCAAAGCTGTACATTAAGAGTTAGTGTAATCGAATCTGGATGTGAGGAAAGCATGCAAACTTGCTTCCAAGTCAGCAAGAGTTAGGCAGGATTTAATCCTCCATGTATTTTTATTATGATATAAAAAGCTGTTATATTGGTATTTTTAATACATTTATCAAAAAGAAACTGCAAATCCAAAGTCACTTCCAAATTTCCCACTGATATAGGAATGAGTAGCTGAGACAATTCTGAAGTGAACTAAAGCAGTGGGATTTTGTAATACGGGTTTAGCTGCCAGGAGACTAGTACTCGGATTTGACTTTTAACCAGTTCACACTAGACCTATGCAAACATTTTCCCTGAACATTTGCTGTAGCGTGAAGCTGATTTTTTTTCTGTCTGCTCTGTTTGTGCACATTTTTCTGTTGGCTTTTCATGAACGTTTTAGCAACCCATTGGATCTCCTGGGATGACAAAGCCAGTCACCAGCCATGCACCAGCAGCTTCCACCACAGCCAGCACCACTTACTTAGGGGCCTAAGAATAGGAGGCGGCAGACATTTCTATTAAACCCTCTTTTTTAAAAAGAGCTTGGCTCTCATTTACCCATCTAAATAAGGTCCAGATTTTCAGAAGAGCTCAACAGATTGCGTGCTGAACACTTGTGAAAATAGAGTCTCCATTTCACATCTACTCTGGGGCTCAAGGCTTTAAGAAAGCTGGCCTCAAATTTCTTGTTCTTGGACAAACAACGAATGTTTGGGGATACCTTGGGGTTGATTCTGCCTTCCCAGTCCTGGGGTTTCCAGTGGTGTGACGCCATCCAGCATGAGTGGCCGGGCTGGCGTGACATCCTGTGGGATGCTATGGGAGGAAGTGGTAAGGGGCCTCTGATACGGGAGACGGGCATTTCATTCCCTGCTCCGCCACAGATGGCCTTCAGGGTCTTTGGCTGGGATTTTCAGGCTGTTTAATGGATGTTTGAGGGTCAAAAGGAAGTGATTCAGCTTTTGAGTCCTAAAAATAAGATACTTTGAAAGGACCTGATTTTGAGACCTACCTCTGCCCTTTGATATATGCCAAATTAGGTGGTGAGAGTGGAGGCACTCAGAGTCATTGCTCAGGGTTTCGTTCTTAGTTGGTATGCTCTGACTTCTTGGTTTGTTTGTTTGCTTTTGAAAATTGTTCCCTCCTAGGGATTTGTGAAGACAAATGCATTAACGCCATAAAAAGTGTTTGGGAACTAAGCTAATAGAGACAGTGTAAATCCCATGTACCCATTCTGAAGCCCAATTTAGAGCAGCCTAGGGGCATCTCACCATCTTTTTATTCCTTCTCAGAACCAATTACTTTTGGATGCTAAACAACCTGTCCTGAAGCCTGACTGTACAACAGTATCTTTCATCCTGAAAAACCCTAAAACTACACAGCAAATATATTACATAAACCATACAGGGATCATTTTACCCATCTTTAGAAAGCAGCCTCTTGTGGGTTTGGAAAGTGTGAGAACAGCAGTGTTATGCAGGAAGCATCATTTTTAATCAGGATGCTTTCATCTACACAGTGAAAGTCCCTTGCCAAAAGCTCTCTCATCTCTGACCCCTTATGCGGTGATATAATGTAGTTCCTCCCGAGGCATGAGAGACGCTGAGGTCAGCCTTGCCATGTAGTCTGAATTACTGATATTAAAGAGGATAATTGGCATTTCTGCCACTTGGTACAGTTAATAAGACAGCATCCAGATCAACTGTCTAGAGCCCTGTAAAATAACCATAAGGAGAATACAGTTCTTTAATAGCAATAAAAGTATAATAAGGTCCTCTAAATAGAGTAACAAAAGTTGAACGAAACCAACATTAAAACACTATATATTATTAGATTTTTTAAAAGTCTGTAACAAGGAGATCCTTTGGCACGCGAGTATAAAATCAAATTTAACAAGCAAGTTAAATAAGCAATTATGAGTGGGGATCTTAAACTTCTTTCCAGTCTCAATTGCTCTAATTTAGCGAAAGTGGAGATCTGCCTTGTGTATTGCAAACCCTCCCTGGTGATGGCCATACCTGAACAGTGGCCTTATCAGAGAGATTGGCATGTTTAGAAAAAGAATGAAGACAAATTCTCATGGTGGGTCAGATTCCCCAAACTGGCCCTTTCTTACATGACGGCTTTGTGTCTGAATGCTCACCCCGGATGTTGGAGACCCAGATTCAGTTTTCTCTTCTGTCTGGGAGAATTCAGACCCAAATCTCCTCCTTTCCAGAAATAGCTCTGCCCAGGGCACTGGTTGCTCTGCACTGGATGCATTTTCCAGCACTGCAGTTTTACTGGTCTCCTTATAAGAATGCAGGAGTCATCGGATGAGGAGGAGGGGAAAAAAAGTCTGCGGCCTTGTAAAAAGTGCTTTTGCCAGTGGTAGAAGATCTGAGTTCCAGCCGTAACTCCAAGGTTGTTTAAGCATTTTTCATGGAACAGCTGAGCAAGCAAAGCAGCAAAACTGGAGGAGCTTGGGGAGTTCAAAGGAACCAAGTGAGGTACCTTTAGGGTTGGTGGAAGTTTTCAGGTTGCCACTTTGAGCATAGGAATCTAAATTCAGAATCTAAAGTGGAAGATCCGAGACCTGTTTTGGCCTCGTCCTGAAGCGCTCTCAAAAAAATTACCTTTGTCTTAAAAAATGTGTATACACCAAGCAACAGGCATACTTTCTGTTGGATGAACTCTCCCAGGAAACCATAGCATCTTTCTAGCTCAGCCACCGGGATTTTACTGGCAAATTGCACATCAACGTGTGAGGTCCTCAGATGCTGTATGCTGGAGGAGCTCCATGACTGATACTGCTGGTATTCACATTTGCACCACTGCCATTTGAAGAATCTGGTCACTTAGAGCCATAAAGAAGACAAGCCATCCTATCTGCTTTTCTAATTGATGAATCTGTTGTGGACGTCCTTAAAATAAGGTGGGATTTTTAAGCCATTCTCTTCAAGTGTTGTTACAAGAGGGATTTTAGAGGGATTTTGCAAAGCTGGACTGGTGTGCTGCCATCCCTGGCAATTCATTGTTGATAATGGACTCCATCACCTTTAAAGTCTCTGTTTCTGCAATTATTGGAAATGTCATGGATGGTAACTGACCAGCAAAGTAAAGACAACCAACTGTTTTGGAGGAGTACAGTGTTTCAGCCACATTTTGCTTTGCCATTTTCATATAGCATCTGTCTTGCTCGGGAGCGTGTCCTGGTTTAACTCTCTGCTCAACAGCAGCAGAGCAGCAGCGCTGGCCCTGCAGTCAGCACTAGGTACGTTCCTTTTCGTTTTCCTTTGTGTGACCGAATATTTCCCTTTACTGATTTTATTTTTTACAAAGAAACTTTTATCTGTAGCCACATGTGCAAAACTCTCAAATGGGCTGTTTCAAATCTAGTCAAGGTCATTGAAAAAAGATATTTTTAAAGTGGCTAGGGCTCTTAAAAGTCCTTTTGGATTCCCCAGAAGCAAAAAAGCAGCATTTACCCTGTAAGCCTTATAGATCAAGGACTTGAGTATCTTTCAACATCCTAAAGCCCGTGCAGACTTTAAACTGGTATTCCCAGCTCATTCACCAAAAGAAGAGGAGGAAAATGAAATGAACTGAAAGCTTTTGCCTTGAGGTCTGGTGCAATAGGCCTTCTGAAGTCTGGAGTCAGAATTGTTTCAATCTATGTAAATATCGGGAAATTAAATTCCATATGTCCCATGCCAGATGCTCCCAGCTGCTGCTGCTGTGTGGGGAACGGTAAGTAGACAGTTTAGCCTTGTCAGGCAGGGGAAAAAAAAATAATAAAAAAATAGAAAGGGTGGGAGAGGGGTGGATTTTCATTTTGAGGTCAGGAGGGTAATGTGCACAAGTGCCTATGCCAGTGAGCTGACAAGCCAAATCACTGGACAGTTGTAAGTGCCGTGTGAGGCTTAAAACTGGAAGACCCCAGTGAAAGCATCACAGGACTTGGCGTGAGAGCTTGACTCTAATGTATATTGTTTATTTCAAAGCGTATAGAAATTGCGTGCATATGGGAAACAGTCAGGTTTGGACCGTGGAGTGCCTTTGTTGTAGCCTGGGAAAAATAGCCCAGAGCAGGCAAAGGGCTGTCGCCGAACCAGGGACTGCACTGGCCACTTCTCACCAGCCCCTGCCATTGCCCTTGTTCATCACACCAGCTCCAGCCCTTCGACCGGGCCTTTTTTGTGTCTTACCGTAGGCTCGCATGTTTATTTAATGCGTTTGTTATTTATATCACGAGCTTCGCGCTGTGGAAGGGAAAGAAGTAGAGCGACTCAACCACAATTTTAAATGACCTGTTCTTAAAAAAGCACACACGCCCTAATGAAACTAGAGATTTAGGAATCCTCGTGGAAACTCCAGCTGCCTAAAAATAGGCAGTGCCCCTCTCTCATCCGCAGGGATCCTTCGCTGTGCTCCGGGCCGTCAGCGCAGCCGTGGCCGGGCCCGGCTGGAGGCAGGTGGAAGTGCCACCAGCCCGGCCTGGAGCAGCCCTCTGCCTGCTCCAGCCCACGCTCGGGCGGCTGCTCCTGACTCCCTCCCCCCCTTTTTTTTTTTTCCTAACGTGGTGACAAGTGGAACCGTCTCCGAAAAACAGCGGCCTTGTGGCTTGCCCGGACATTGCTGCAGACGTTCAGTAAACACGAGGGAAGCTGGAGCCCCGTGGCCGGGGCGAGGAGGGCCGAGCAGTTACTCAGCATTTACTGTCTGAGAAGGTGAGAGTTACTGTGGAAAAACCCTGCAGCTTTATTGTTCTAACCTTTATTTAAATATAGAATCTATAACCCGTTTTTCCAGAGAATTTAAAATAGCGGTTTTTCTGCTCGCAACTGCCCCATCCAACTTCTGAGGTATCACATACTTATGTATTATTTTATGGCACTGACAGAGGGGGAGTCTGGGGGGAGAAATAGCTGAAATAGCCAACAGCAGCATGTGGAATAAACCCACGTGTGTGCGCGCATCTTGGGAGGAAGGTGGCTGCCGTGAGCTTGCCAAAGCCTGCCCTTGCGTTTACGTGAGCCCACCATCCTCCTCCCGCGGCTCCCTGGCATGAGGGGCTTGGGCCTCAGGGCTGCCAACAAAAACCACCATTTCCCCACGCAGTGCCCGCAGGAGGGCTTGGGGCAGGCGCCCTCGCCCCCGCCCTCCTGCCTGAAAGAATTATTTGTAAACTTTGCCAGCAGAGGCATATCATTAGAAGTGATATTTTCTAGTGGCATGCCTGGAAAAAGAAGTGTGTGGTGTGTGAGGAGAGGGTATCAAATGAGTGCAGCATTTCCTCGGTGCTGCTGGAGCTGCTCGGTCTGGCGCGGTTGTGCCGCTCTTGGTATGCGGGGCCTCCCCCGCCGCTGCCCATTTGAGACAAGGAGCAGCGTTTTGGTTTCTTGTATGTCAGAGGAATCCCTTACGACATCCATTCCTGCTCCCTCTTCGTTTCCTTTTAGCATGTTTTTAATGCTTTGCTGAAGACTTTTGCTACAGAGTGAGAGGCAGAGAAGCCATGAGGAAACACCTCCCTTATTCTCAAGCAAACCTGCACCCATCTGTGGGGCAGCGTTTAGTCTGAAGCAAGGCTTTTGTAAGCTATGAATGCTCATTTTGCAGTAGTACCTTGAAGTCCCTGTGGAAGTCTGGGCCTCGGGTCCGTAGCGCTGTGTTGACACTCAGGTCTACATGGGCAAGACAGACAAACTGAGTGCAGGGAGGCTGGCATGGCTCGCTGAGGGCCACGCCGAAGCTTGGTGGCAAAGCCAGGTCTGCTCTGCTGCCAGCGCGGTGCCTGGAGGCTGCTCCGGGATTTCGCACTTTCACTATTTTCTGAATGGCTGTTTCTGCCTCGTTCTCACACTGATGAGTGCTTTGTTCTGTAAAAGAATAGAGTTTTTCCTCTTGAAAGAGTGTATTTTAGGGCCTTAAACCTTATCAAAACAGTCAAGGTGTGCATATGGGTATGTCAGCAGAATCTCTACTTAACCCTCATGTATCTGTTTCCCTGGTGCTTCCCTCCCCTCTCTTTGTGAAGTGCTTCCCTGATGTTATAGGATTTAATTCTTAATTTTCTGCATTTTTGAAAGGTTGACATTTTGATGGCTGACCAAAAGTTGCCTACCTGTTTCCCAGTCTTGATAAATGGGGCTGCAGAACTCAAAAAGTATTTGAAAATCATGGCTGAAAGTTACAGGGCCAGGAAGTGTAAAATAAATGTAAGCTATAAAAAGGTGTTAACCAAATCAAAATGGAATGAAGACAGTGGGTGAGTGTGTGTCTGTTTCATCAGGGTGGGTTTCAGAAAAGTGAGGTATGTTTGTGGGGAAAAGTTGAACTGTCTCTGTTTGAAAAAGAAAAAGGAAATGTTTAACATCAAGCGTACAGAAGGCATGAGGAGGTCTTCTTTCCAGAGTTTGACAAGATCTCTCCACTGATTCTTCCCAAGCAGATTTTTCATTGCCAGCTATGTGGACACGAGAGCGATGATCCTTCCTGTCCACCTGGTGTTTTACTTGGTAGAAGTTGTCTTGGTATATAAAGGCAAAGGAATTTTTTTGATTTTTTTTTTTTTCCACCCAGGTGAGATAAAATTCCTGGTCCTTTGCCAGTCCTTTTGATGGATCGAGTGGAGGTAGAGGATTGTTCATGTTTACTATTCATTCACAACTTGTATTGTACAGTAAGACACTAAAATCTCTTTGATGCTCCCAGAATAAACTTCCAAACAATTTCAAAGACAGATGACGACAGCAGGTTAATCTGTGACTTCCTTCTAGTGGAGGGTGTCCCTGCCCGCAGCAGGGGGGTTGGAACTAGATGATCTTTAAGGTCCCTTCCAACCCAAACCATTCTATGATTCTATGAATATATTCCAGTACAAATTCTTAGATCAATCATCATTTGTTATGGAAATATGCAAAAGTGCTAAGAGAGTACTGGGTGCATTATCATGGACAAGATACAAATAGTAAATGAAAGGAGACTGCTGAGGGTCTAAACTGAACAGAAAGTGCAGAGGTACAGGAATGGGTTTGAGAGATTTTCGAAGATCTCTACCTCCGTTTCCTCAGCTGCTGTCCAATATGGCATCTGAGGTATTCACAGGAAAAAGTGACTTTTGTGGTGAGTCCCTATGTGAGTGTAAGTTGCTCATAATGTGTCTGTCTTTCTGACCAATGTCTCTAAACATGTGGAATGCTAATTGGTCTTTTTTCAACTTATGTAATCACATGGGATTTAGGTTTCCTTTGAAGTCCTTAGTGAAAGTTCAAGTTGGTTTTTATTTACCATAATTTATTTACCTACTTTTAACTGTGAAAAAAGGGCACTTCTACCATGATGTCAGGGGGCCAGCCTTCCTCTCTGCTCCCCTCCCACAATGTGACCATTATATCAACATATGGCAAACATTTCTCCTATTCTGTGTTTACTCCCAGCAGTAAAAATTCAGTAAAAAGCCAAGGGCCTTCCATAGAGAGAGGAAAACTCAGTTACAACCTTCAGGACAGGAAAAGCAAATACACTTTTAACAAGAAAGTTATTGGGACATTGCTAAATATTTCCAAGAAATAAAATAACAAAGGAGCTTGTATCCAAGAGGAGTCACATATCTTCAGAAAGTATAAGCATCATGGAAAAAAATCCTGAAGGATTATTATTGAAAGGTTAGCTGAAATTAAAAGCACGTTTATGCAGCCAAAGGAGTTTTTGGGCTTTAATTCATTAGCTCAGGTTTCATCTACCAGGATTCCGCCCCCGGCACGTGTAATAAGATTAGTTCATTAATCATCGAGTCCTTGGGAATTAACATACTGGAGGTGCTTTTCTCCCCTTCAGAAAAGTCCCCCTGGATATATAAACACAGCAGCGATTTTGTTAAATGTGGGATCAGAGTTAGTTGTGCCAGGTTTGGCTTGATGAGAATGACTGAATCCTATAAACAAGTGAACAGTGGGAGAAACCTATTAAGAAAAAAACCCTTCGTTTTGTCTTTTAGAGTTGTACTGCAGTGTTTGCCTGATTGCATACGGAAATCCAGTGTATTAGTTCTTTTAAGGAAGAAAAAAGGAAAGAGAGAAATAAAAGAAGGAAATGTAGAGTGGTTTGTTTTACAGGATAATTACCTTGGGAACTTTGCTCCCTGCCTGCCATCCCATTAGAAAAGTGAGGACGAAAGGTCAGGGCGAGGATCCAAGGGCAGCCGGGCATGTGTGGGTACGGATGTGTGCGCATCCTCGGGGCCAGACTTGGGCAGAGCGATGCAGAAGCATTTCTGCCTCCCAGAGAGACGTCTTTGCCCCTGGAAGGGGCACTTGCACTGTCCTGGGGCAGTGCTGGCCGTGCTCAAAAGGCAGGACAGACGGTCTGGTTGCTCCTACAGCAGATGTCCGAGGGTAGGTGGAGGGAGTATGTGGTCAGCAATGTGGGAAGAGGATTTTGGGACTCTTGTCTGTCCTTCCCTCACTCAGAGCCTACACAAGGTCAAGACAAGATGTGGCCCAATCCTTTTCACTGACCAAATGGGAAAGAACCACCTCTGTAATAACGTCTTTTAAAAATCACTTGGGTCATGCGCCCAGTTGCATTGTGCCATGTTGTCATGCAATTTAAGCAGATTAAAAACACATTTAACAAAGTGCAAGGAAGGAAATGCCCTGATCCCAAGTGGCAAGGGTCAGGAGTGACATGAGTGATTAGGTGCGTTATTGGGTATTTTGATACACCGTTGCTTAGTTCTGAGGTTCTTTAAGGATTTTGAAGCAGGGAACTTAAGGCATGAGGCTCTGGACTCATGGGAATTTTACCTGCCAGAGGATATTCGGCTTTCTTTTTCTTGTAATTTCTGAATCCATTTTTTCTTTTCTCTGCAATCAGATACAAGCTATTTTGTAACAGAGGCATATTTCACTTTTGGAGCTATAGGAAAACATTCCTGGCATTGGCAAAGGAGACCAGGGTGGGATGATTTATGAGTAGAAGATTTAAAAGAGCTAAATATGGCTGCTTGGTTTAAAAAGACTACATAGGTATATGATAACTATCTTCAAACACATAAATACTAGAGAGAAACAGAAATGTCTAGTTTGAGCCACTGTAGGCAGTGGAAAGAAAATAAGAAAATCTCAGAGAAAATTCCTAGTAGTGAGACCTCTCTCAAAATCTCAAGGTACAACAATGCTCCGGTTGTAATAATGTCATAAAAGTGTCCCAGTGCTACAAATATTGTAAAGAGTGCTGGGGATTTCCCATTTATTATGCCCAGGTGGGATTAAATAACCCAGGCAAAGGAAGGCTTGATTCAGTCATTAGCCCCTGCAAGGATCTGGAAGGAGCGCAGGAGCAAATCGGGTAAACCTCTCCGTGCCAATAAGTGGAGGCAGACAATGACCAAAGGAAAGGTGAATGTGAAATTATCCTATTTGGGCTCAAAGTGCGATCTGAATGGTGAATGCTCTTAATGAAAGCATGGCTGCTTTAGTAACCCAATACCTCCATTACTATTTTAGGCTGTAATTGTAGCTAATAGAAGGAAATGGATTTATATTTTGCTAGAATGCATTATTTATCAGTAAGAGTTTTAGGATTCTTACAGCATTGTAGTGAAGAACTGCTTGATACAGAGAGCCTAAATAGACTGTGCCAGCTACACTGTATGCACTGGGTTTGGGGTGTAAACCCTAAGTCCACAACAAAACAAAAACAAAAGAAGAATAGTTCTGTATTGACATGACCAAATGAGACTTTATAGAGTAATGGCAGCAAGAAATACAAGGTGAAGGCGTAATGCTACTGTGGGACATACAGCCTGTAAATAAGGATGAGAGGGAGCAGGGAGAGGGCAGAACCTCCCAAATGTTCTTAAATCAAGGGGGCAATATGTAAAGGACTGGAAAAACAACAATTGCAGGGACCCTTTCCAGATGTGCTGAGCTGCGGACGAAGGCCTCCCTAGATCATAAAGATCCAGGGGACATCAGTTTCCTGGAGCAAAATGCTGTGTTTATTTCCTTAAAAGAGAAACTTTGTCACCACAGGGTAAGCCACTGCATTCCCAACAAGGTGCATCCTTCTGAATTTTAATTCTACGCCATCCCCTTGCCAAAGGGAGCAGTCAGGGGCTACAAATAATGGAGTAACATAGGAAAGAAACACAATAAATGTGGTTATCAGGAAATGTTTATAAGTGAAGGGCACTGGGCTATGAAATAGTCACTGCAGCGCAATGGTGGAATCCCATTGTTTAGGGCTTTTTTAAAGCTAGCTGGACAAAATCCTAGAAAACGTCTTTGAAGACAGACCTGCACTGGCAGGGAAACGAGCTGGATGATCTAACTGGACTTCTCCACCTCCAGCTCTGATGATCTGAGCGCAGCTTCCCAGGAGGAAAGCCGAAGCATTACTGCCTGAATCACTTCAGCTGCTGGGTCAGACCCACAGCCCCTTTGGCTCATGACGGGCGTCTCCCAGCTCTGCCCACACCGGGGGGACTACTGTGTCGGTAATTCTTCCCTGTGTACGAAATTGTTGCACAACTTGGCCCTTCCATTAGGAAGTGAGCCATCCGAGTGAACAATTAACCATGCACATCCTAGACGCAGTTTCTACATACAATCATTGCTATTTGATCATCTGTTCTTACGTTATTGTGGTTGCCGCTTCTTTCGAAAACCAAAGAAAACAAAGCGAGCTATTTTATATTTTGTTTTTCTTAGTAATTTATGATTAATGGGGTAAATCTTGGAATCCCTATTCAGTTTTCACTTTGTGTTACCCAGGGCTTCTGTTTATTCATGTTTTGTAAGAGAAATAAAAAGTATTTCCTTTTAGCCCAAGGCACCCAATCAGCATTAGGCCTGGAGCAGAATATTTTGCATTCTTGTGTTCTGGGAGTACCTTGATGTGGAGTTATCTTTTGTCAACTGTAGATTGAATAGTCAATTACACTCCTTTTTTTTTTTTTTAAAGGTATTTTAGGGCCTATCTGATCAACTGATACTGAATACAGTTATTCTCTGCACCGTATTTTGTGGATGTGAGTCTTCTTACAAGTTCATTAACTGAAAGTTGATAGTTGAAGAAGAATTTGGTTTGCCAAGCTGCCTCTCTGCGGGATTCAGGGATTGGGTGCCATTCATTGCTATGTAAGCTGTGCAGCAGTCTGCTCATGGCTGGCACACGAGTTACATGTGTCAGTCCTACGCTGAGTCCAGACTAGCAACTCATGCTTTTAGTCCCCACAGGAGTCACCGTATCCTCTCTTACCAGTTGGCACTTCCTCCTCCTCTGCAGACCAATGAGCACTGTAATGTTTACAAGAAGCTGTGATTTATGTACAAATTCAAAGGTCTTTTGAAACAGCATCTAATTTGCAGTTGCTTGAAATAACAGTCTTGTCCTTGTATCTCCAATGGGTGAAAATGAGTGACTTGGAGGGAGACAGATGTCAAACCAAGGCAGAGTGTGTCCTGGATACTTCTCAGTCAGTGCCTCATTATCAAAGCCAAACTGAATTGTAGAGTTTTTCTGCAATTACAATAATAAGCAGCTTTATTTAAATGTAATTGCTTTAACTGAAAACATCCTAATGCAGGCTTTTTTGTTCTGTCTGGTGTTTGGAAAAGTCTCCATACCTTTGAGTCACCTATTTTGAATTTTTAAAAGGTTTATGTCTAGTTACAGTAGAGACATATTATTACACATCGAGGTCTTAGTCATTTTGTTCTCCTCTTGCATCCTGGTGTGCTTATTCACTTTGGTTTATCTGAATAGGGAGGGAGGGAACCTGGAGGGAGTGGGAAGGGTGCACAGATTGAAGGAAAGGTTCCACTGACGTTGAGAAACAGTTGGCTTCCTCTTTTTTTTTTTAGATTATTTTTATTTCATTGACTTACTCTAAATAGTGATACAATTGTGAAAGAATCAGAAGTCCAGAAAAACACTTTTCTCTAAGACAGCTTTCCGAGTTGTACACTGTATTGAAGTATCCCGTTGAGTTGTAATGTCAAATCTCACCTCTCCAAATAGCTTTTATATTTACAGTGCATCATTTGCTTTTATTTTTATACAAAGTGATTACTTTTTCCTTTTTTATCATCATTATTTTTTCTTCTGTATTTCTGTGCCTGTAAGATACTCAGAAAGCTGGGTTGTTACAGTAGTGCTTGGCAGACCTAACCAGGAACTGAGCAAAACTCCCAATCCCTTGACCTTTGGTTTTCCAAAATTAAAATTTGCAGCAGAAGTGTGTACGTTAGGCTTATCGCCTAAATATCCAGGCTGATGCTGCCGGGTTTGGGCTGCAGTGAGCCTCATTCTTCTCTGCTCTGTTGCTTTTGCTCCCCACCCTTCCTGTTTGAGCTGTGGTCTGTTCAGCCACGCAAGAGATTTTGAATCAGGACTCCTGAACCTCCTCTCGACCCTGCGCAGGGCTCTCTGTACAACGTGAGTCACTTCACCAGTCAGCGAGGTCTGGCCTTGTTTTGCCTGAATATTGGGCAAATTACATCGCTGGGCTCTTGATGGGACAGCTGTGGTCTCTGGGTATTCCTGGCCTGGCGAGAAAAGCAGTGAGATGACACGGAGGTGACACTGCTTAACTGAAACTGCCGCGTCAGCGTCCCTGAGGCAGCCTGTGTACCTGTGTGGCTCCCTGTCACTTTGTCTTCAGGCAGTGGCAAAATTAGTAAGTGTAAAAAAAGAGGATTATTAAACAAAACTAATTTGGCAGAACGACTATGAGGTAAGCACGCTGTAAAGAGGAAAAGCATTGGCCAGGTACAAGGATAGGGCATAGAAAAATGGGGAAGGACACATCTGTAAATAAATATGAAGAAAGGAAGCAAATTTCCTTTCAGCCTGTCCTGAACACAGTGCTCTGTTTGCTTGTTGCTTTTACCAACAGGGAAGTCGGCCTTTTAAATCTCTCTCCGGCTGCGCAGGTGGCAGTGTAAGTAGCATAAAACAGAACTTGTCAAATCCAGGAATCTGGCTTGTGGAGAGCAAATCCCAGAAAGAGAAAAAAGAAAAAAACAACAACCCTCAACCCCAAAACAAAACAAAAACACGATACCTAAACCAGACTTCCACTTCTGGGATCAGATCAAAACAACAAAAAGCCCAGAAAGATTAAACTAAGCTCAACTCAAATTAGTTTATTGTGTTGCATGTTTCTCGAGGCAAAAGAGTTTACTTTGGAATTAAAGCGCACACACAAAACATAGCCCTCGACTGGACATTCAGCACGCTAATAGTTTGCAGAGGAGTTCAGGGAAGTTGACTTTAAAAAACAGATGGGTGTCGAGAGGCACCGTTGAGGTCTCCACATTCCTCTCCGCGTATCGACATGGGGTTGTTGTGCTGAGATGGTGAGAAACTATATGCAGCTGTTTGATTCCTCTGCTTAAACAGCTCTGCACACGTACAGTCGCCTCAGACCCCGTAGGGCCCTATATACCGTATAGCACAGCCTCTGCCAGGGACTAGTCCTGCTGCAAACATGGGGAGGGGGTGGAGGAGAGGGAGGACTCTTTGGGGGGCTGGAGACCTGCTTTGGGGATGCGTTGATGAAGTGCTCTGGGTGGCCCTTTCAAAGCGTATCTGCCCCCGTTGTTTCTTGTGGCTGAGGGACTGTTGTGTGAGAATTCCCCCTAAAGATTTCTCTCCTAGCATTGGTTGGTAGCATTTTGTAACATTTTGGCAGGCAGGATCTTGGCCACAACTAATTAGTGCAGAGGTGGCATGAAATTGAAAAATGAATTATGAAAATATTTGCTTTTTAACTTTCAGTAAGAGCTTTGGTGTCGTGTTTGGGAATACTTCCTGTTTTATTCCAGCTGGGTTGAAGTTTTTGTACTTTTCTCGTTCATTCATCTTTTGAGGTGAGAGAAAGGCATTTCTTTATGCTGGGGGTGTCCCCACAAGCCCACCCCACACATCATTACTGAACGGGGACAGCATGGGATGCCATGATAGGAAAGAGTAACTGTGAACCCCCTGGGCACTAGTCCCCCAACTTGGCTGCTGTGTTCCCAGCACAACTCTGGCACAACGGGGCTGACGAGCCTGTGACAAGGTCATGTGAAATGATGCTTCAGGTGGAAGTGGAGCGACTGGTAAAACATTTGGAGACCACTGACTGCCCCACTGACCCTCTTCTGCAGTAGTCGAGGGTGCAACCTTCCCTGTTACTCCTCAGGATTGGCAAAGAAATGGAGATATTGCCAGTCTTAAGTTTCTATTTTATTTACTTATTTTTAAGGCTGTAGTCTTGGCAATAGGAAAATGCCAATGGCTATTTGTGCAAGAGCCGCTAAGCTCCCTTCCATAGCATCTCTGGGCTGCCTGCCCTGTGAAGGACATTTCTTTCAAGGTCATCTCTCAAAGACCAAGGATTGCTGTGTTCAGACAAGGGACACTTCTCTCCCCCACGGTTGCTTGGCTGGAAGTAGTGCACTGATAGATTCCCAGTCTGACTGACTGGGAGGGCTGGGACATGCTGGGTGTGAATGCAAGGATGCTATGGAGAGCAGTGGCTGCTTGTTTGTTCTGCTTCTACTGGCCTAACTCCAGGCTCCTCCTTTACATCATAATATCACCCAAGATACAGCTGTGGTCCATTTGGAGAAGGCACAGGTAGGATGACAGGTCTCTTTGGGAGCAATTAAGAGGCCAGCCATGAGGTCTCTGACACCACTTCCGTGTTGCCCGCAGCAGCAAACCTCCCTGCTGCTCCAGCTTCTCCAGGTCTCGGGAGTGCCGGGGGAGATGCCTGTGCTGGCTGGCAGCTAGAAGGAAGGTAAGAAGCAGGGGGTGAAACCTTGGTTGCTTGAAGATGAGTTTCTGAGAAGAAAGGGCAGCTTGGTGTCCCAGGACAAGGTGTCAGAGCAGTGCGATGCTTGAGGAAAGGACAGCCTGTTTTTTCTTAGATTATTTTCACATTTGACCTTTTGGTTAAGGAGTCCAGTCAGTCTAATTTCTTCCAGCATAAAGACAAGACACTGAATTTAATTGGCGACTGGCAGCGGAAGGTTGTATTTTTGAATTGGGGATGTATACTGAGGGAACCTATTCATTAGCTTTCCCAATATTCTGAATATTACCTGCTGCTACTGCTTTATGATCCTGGCTTCGTGTGAACAGCGTTCATGCTAGCACTCTGTTTTGATGGCATTAGATGTATTCCCCAAGAGCAGCTCTAAGGTATGGTAAAACAAGGTGGAACTAGCACATGATAAATGGAACCGCCTGACTTTGCTATGGCCTCATATGCCCTTGACTCTCTGCAGTCAGTCAAGGTGTGATGTGGAGTTTCCCTAGCACTAAATCTTTGCGATTTTATACAGAGTTTGAGGTGAGAGGGGGAAACTACTAGGTTGGCTTTGTTTGTTGCTGTTTTTTTTCTAAAGGTCTAACTCTCTTGAAATAACACGTAAGAGTCAGTAAGGATGTTAGTAGTTACAGTGGGATTATTAAACACACTTTTGCAGTTGAGTGGTGACTGTTAAGGATGGATGCGTGGTTAGATCCTCTGTAAACCACAGCTGAGATAATACAAAATTTTAATTCTAACCAGTGATTTACAGGTTTGGTGTTTTCTCCATGCTTGTGCTTCTTGCTAGGGACCTGGCCACAGGAAGGGCTGCATTTATTGACTGTTATGTCCAGTCCCACTGAAAACAGGAAATCCTTAGGAATCACAAGAAATCTATCCAAATCTCATCCATTAAATAAGAATCAAAATAGTGAGGAATCAAACTGCTGATTCTTCCTAATGTTGCATTACTGCTAGAGAGGTGGTCCCTCAAACCAGCCAGACGTTGATAGCAACTCATGGATGTGAAGCTACAAACTGACTGTAGTAGGGCTACAGGGAGTGAGGATGAAATATTTCTTTCTCCTTTACGTGTCTGTTTGCTGGACGTTCGAACTATCTCCATGTGCCATATTGTGGCATCAGGTTTTTTTATTCCTCATTGATTTGAGGGAGGATTTCTGTTTAAAAATCAATGGCTCAGGGTGGCTTGTGAGGAACAGGGAAGGAAAACCCATTTTGTGTTTGTGTAACATTTTCTAGAATTGGTTAAACAGACACACATCAAAATAAATGCTGTAACCTTTCAATAATGTTTAGTCTCCCTGAGAATGAACATACTGTAAGTATGTGTGTTAAGTATACACCATTAATAGTCTCTGTGACATTTGGGCTGGCTCCACAGGGGAGATGAAGGGCATGCACTGAAAATGGTATCAAAAGGGAAAAATAATCACCTCGAGTCACAGAAAAAAAAAATTACCAGAAGTTGCAGGAATAAAAATAGGTTATTTGGGTTCCCTTGATTGAATTTGATCTCTGTGGTGTCGCCATCAGAGGACACAACTTGTGTCCTTTCATAGCCCACGTTTCTTCTCTGAAGTTGTGACAGGAATGGGTCCAGAAATTCTTGGAGAAGTGTCACATATGATGGATAATTTTGGTGTAAGTTACTGCCATTACTTAAAGGCAGTAATTTTTTCTTAAACTCCTGGTCTCTCTGTGGTCTTTTCTGTTTCTGTTTGGAATGATATGACCGTAAGCATAAATACCTAAGGACAAATTGCCGCTATGGTGGACTTTTTCCCCAGCAGGTTCACCGTGTCACAGCAATCTGATGATCTGCCAGTGGATGCAATCTTCTGCTCCTGGAAGCATGTGAATGATCGCAGTCCTCTGTCCTAAAATGAGCGACTGCAGAGAGGTGAGGCTGGCCTATTTGTCAATTAGGTAATTCCATGAAGGCGGAGCAATTTTGATGGAGAAGGTAAAGGCAGTGAAGAGTTCTGTTAATGTCAGTGGCCTTGAATACAGCCTTGGAGGAGCTTAAACAGGATTTTTTGGTGGTTGTTTTTTTCTGTTAAAAATCACGCTTTACCAGCTCACTGTTGTCTGCAAAACACTCCTGGCTGATGGGGTTTTTTTAATGAACTCAGTGGGACCAGCTAACTATGGAGGTTTATTTCCACTAAGACTGAAGCTGAAGACAACCATGACTTAACTGAAACTCTGAGCTGTATCAAGTTTTGCTTAGGCTCCAGAAAGCTTGGGTTTTCCTTTTTTATTAACTTTTCTTGTCTCCCTTTATCTCTGAATGATAAGAATGGTTATTATTTCTGGACCATTGAGCTAAGAGTATTTAAATTGTTTATTGGTGTATAAAGGCTGATGTGATTTTTGTGGTGGATCATATCATCCTACAATAAACAGTTAGATAAAGTGAGATGGGATGCCTCAACCTGGTGGATTAATGGTGAGTTTTAACAGAACAAGAGTTCCATGTGATGTTCTGAAGGCCCCTTAGTTCAGCCAGACCTGGCCACGGCTGCCTTTTAAGGCTTTGGATAGTCTCTAGAGATAAGTCACTAAGGATGGTTGCAGAGTGTGCAGCTTTCTCCTTACAGTGGACATACGTTCAGTCTGGAGAAAAACTGCTCATCCTATGGTGCATTGCCCAGCTCTGGGGTGTAGTTTGGGTGAATGTAGTTGTCATGAGTTTGTTTAACTCTACTGCATCAACTACGTACATCTTGCGTTAGCCACAAGGTTTGATCAGACGTTTTTCTGTGGCTTTTAACATAAACCGAACTGACAGAGAGATGCTGCAGGTGAAATCTTAGGGCCCTTCTGGAATACCCCTGGTAGTAGGACAACTGGGGAGTCAAACACAGATCTGTTAATTTTCTATCACCTTTGCATCAGTCCTGGCCTTGGGGAATGTTCCAGGGCGGACTGGAATAGGCTGAGATGGGAGCAGATTGGGGCATGGCTCAGACAGACCTACGCTTGGGTCTGTGGCTCTGCTGGTTTTCCAAAAGATTTTATCATCCGTGTGACTCAGCATCATTAAACTTGAAAGCAATAGCCAAATTGCTGATCAGAAAGAGAACTTGGGGACCATCACTCAAAGTTTGATGGCCTATAATAAGTCAGAGAGGCATTCAGATGACTCATGTTCTTGCAAGTCTCTAAGCCAATGTTCTTTAAACACAGAAGGGGTTTGGATAAGCTTCTGAACTGGACCCAACCTTCCAATGGTTTGAGGTTCACCTTTTACTATTTTCTGTCTTACTTAGGCAAAGGCTTAAATTTAGAAAAAAACGTTAGTGTGTAAACATTAAGCACTTTGTTTAA
Organism: Grus americana; assembly: GCF_028858705.1. Taxonomy (NCBI): domain Eukaryota; kingdom Metazoa; phylum Chordata; class Aves; order Gruiformes; family Gruidae; genus Grus; species Grus americana. Next base: position 3,480,016 of record NC_072871.1, read on the forward strand.
ATATTAAGCATTGAAGTTGCAGGTTGTTTTTTTCACTTGAGCATGGAAATATGTAACCTAATTTGCAGAGGTGTGGAAGCCAAATCAATTTTGGGACTGGAGTGAGCTCAGCTCATTGCACTTAGGATGCGTGTATTGCTTAGAGCTATAACCAAAATGTTTGCAATTTCACTCTGTGCCCTGGAATAGTCAATATTTGGGATAAAAGAGAAATTATTTGCAATTGTAATATTCCAATGGTAGGAAATGAAATTGATAATGTCTGACTGCATTTGAATAAGCATATAAGAGGACAAAACCCCATTTCTGTAAAGGCTTTTGTGTGTAAACAGAACTTTGCAGCCTGGGAGTAGCTGCATGAAATAGCAATCATAAGGAATATATTAATAATGTACATATGTCTTTACAGGACTGGGGATGTAGATATTCTCCCTCTGAGCGCCAAAACAGAGTGAAATAAAAGTATAGAATTTGCCACTGTGATGTTTGTTTGGGGAAATTTTGGAAAACAAGGAACTATTGTGTAAAACCTTTCTCCTTGTTGAGCCTTGTGGTTTATCCTCCTCCCAAACAATTACAGTTTCTCAAGAGCAACCTAAGAATTGTTGAGTAAAGGTCATTTATCTTGTATGGTTTTCCCTAGGATTGTTTTTCGCTGGCTGTCACAAAGATTTGATGCTGGAAACTGCCGCAATTCAATATAGAAGTAAGCTTGCTAATACAGAGCTTGAATGTGGATGTTTGGAGGCAGTTGGCTGGAGAAGGGAAAGGCCATGTCCACTATGAAGAAGAAATAGCCTGTTTCAGTTTGTTACCTCCTTGCTTGCCATATTGGTATCCAAAGAGCAGTAACATTTCTACAAATGAAAACAGGAATGACAGCCAAATGAAATATCCTCCTCATTTATTTAAGATAGCATCCAGATCTACCCGCTTTGGTTAGGTTCGCTGCTTTTTTACCTGTTTGCTCCATGCACTGCGTGGATTTAGTAGGATGTGCCAAAGCAGACCTTCAGGTGGTGCCAGCAGGAGAAAATCTGACAGTATGCAAAGCACTCAAGAGGCCTTTTCTAGCTCACTGCATTTTCCAGAGGTGCCTTTTCTTTCTTGTATCCTCACCAAAGTACTTTCCCACAAGCTGTCATGTCTCCTGCAGTGTGATTTTCGTCCTACAAATGCATATATCTTTCAGTATGTGGGAATGTGCAGTAATGAGAGCTGAATGGAGAGTGAATTGTGAGTCAGGGACTTGGGTAACTTTAGTACCACGTATCATTAGCTTTCCTGTAACTACGTTGTCATCTTGGGTTGTTGGTGTCTGAGCGTTGTTGCCAGCTGATGATTGTCCAGGCATCCAGGTGGTTTCAGCTCTGTACCTGTCAGAAGCAAACAAATTCTCTGTTGTTTGGCTGGCTCCAGTTGTTGCATTTTGAGGCAGTTTCAGCCAAAGACTATTTTCCATGTCTTTGCCAGTTCTCAGCTGCAGGCATTTCTCAAGGCCTGGACTTCAAGACTGGTTTGAGGTTGTGGGTATTTGCGTGTAGTGAAAGGCCCCTGCACAAAAGCTGTCACTTCCCAGGAGATCAGTGAGCTACATAGACTCCCTATTGTAACCACACCTTCGAAAGCCTGAAGTCCCAAGGCTCCCTTAATAATCAAAAGGAGGTAGATAGGATGAAGTTTGGCTCTTGCTGTTTTTTCTGGAGGGTGATTTGATATAGCCACTTCTCGGGCTATAAAGGCAACCTGAGAAGGTTAACCTGGCAAAACCATGGGTCACCTGTGTGAATGCCCAGCACCATCACACAGGCAGCAAAGCCTTGCGGCCACTCTTCAGTGTTGAGAGTGACAGTGCAGGGCGCAGGGACTGGACCTGGTGGCTGGGAGGGAGCGGTACACACACTGCTGCTGTCTGGACTGTACCTATTATGTGGATAAGCAATCAGCTCCTGTCTCCAGGGCTGTCAATCTGGAACCTTTCACCAGCACTAAATTCACTTTAGAAAAATAAAATAGAGAGACAGAGAGATTAGTCAGACTTCTAAAATGCTTCAAGAAACTTTAATGTTATTATCTAAGCAGAAAGATATCCAGCAATTCCTCAGCTATTTAACATAATAGGCAGTTGCTGACAAACGACGTTATCGAGCATACACTCTTGAGTGAGGAAGAACGATACGATCTTGCTTAAATTGTATTTTAACAAACATGCCTATCTAACAATTAAGCTGGAGCAATTTTACTCTAATAGATGCTTTTGCTGCTTAATATAGATATTTACATGTTCATTTGTAGCCCCCAGAGATCACACAGCTGCCAGACTCCCAGCTGCCACCACCCTATTCCTCCCCCTACGACTTGCTCTCAGCTTTGGCTACAAGCACTTGATCTAATGAAGCACTTTAAAATACAAATCCCACTGTTTTCTTGGCCGTGGAGCTGAGCTCACTGGGCTGTATTTGAAATAGGCTGTCTGCCAGCCAGACACCCTTACTCACCTAAGCTAATTTTACTCCATCTGATGGCAAAATTAGTCGTTCCCCCTCCCTCCTTATCAGAATCCTGTTGCATTATACGCAATGCTACGAAAGCCTGGAAAGGGCGATCCTCCTCGGTGCGCTTGCCTGTTCACCCTGTCCCTCCTCCCACGACACGGTGTGAGGGCTGTCCTGCCTGAGATCAGCTCTGTGGCCACTGTGGGCTGTTTTGGGCAGAACGGGTACCAGAAGAGGCAGAGGCTCTTCAGTTGAAACTCTGCCATCCGATTCACGAGGCATTTCCCAGATAAGGAGCTTACAGTGGGAGGTGGCAACAGGGAACTTGGGCGCTGGCAGCGTTTTTCCATTCTCCAGTTACTCTGTGGTTCAGCTTGGGACAGACATGAGCCTGCTGTAATATGCTGTGTGCTATTTCAAGGAAACGGAGCCCATGTCCTTCAGGCCAGCCCTCGGAAAGTTTAGTAGATAAGAAATCCCACTCTGACTGTTCCTTACAGTCTCAGATGAGAGAAATAGGTAATGCTTTCTTTTAACTCTGCCAGTGAAATACAGTTGTTTCATCTAAAATCCCAGAAGCGAGGTGCCCGTAGCTCAGCATTTCATGTGCACACACGCTTTTAGCATTGATCTAGCAGAATATAGCAGGCAGAAATGGATGCATGGCTAGAAAATTAGAGAGTTGTTAGGGAACTGTGAAATAACTTACCTGTGGACTACGATACCAAAAGCCGCACAGTGATGCAGGAACTTGGCTCCTTTTTCCTCTGGCATAAAGATGCTTTGGTTTACCTTCAGGTCTCATCTGTTGTTCTGTTATGTGGATGAAGGATCTTATGGTCCAGGCGCTGCCTTTTGCCCCCTGGACACAATTAGAGGCAGGATACTGAGCTAGATGGAGACTGGATCTGATCATGAGGTTATTCTTATGCAGGAACCAGCAAAATTGTATCCCTAAGTAACTTGTCCAGCAACAAGAAAAAAGCTCAAACTTCTCTATGAAGTGATTTGGCATGAGTAATTCTGTAAGCTATAGACAAAGGGGCATATTCTCCAATATAAATCGATTTATGTTTGCTAGGGATTTGGCCTAGAGCTTTTTTCTCTGACTTGCATACCATTGTGACGGTTTTGTAAAACATTGTCAGAGATAATTCATTGTGGATTATCCTGTATTATGATCAGCTGTCCATATCGTAACAAGGGACATCCAAAAAAGTTATTTCTTCCCCCCTCACCCTTGCTGAGTGATAAACTTCATACCGAAGGTGCCTGCGAGGGTTGGAAGGCCAGAGAATCTGTTCCATTTGTTTTCTCATTTAAAACAAAACCACTTTTACTTAACCATAATCAAGGAGGGAGGCAACACCACTCCACTTGGCAAACAAACTTATAGTAAGTGCACTTGCTGGAAAAATTTATAGTTTGTTTCTGAAAAACAGACTGAGTATATTGATAGCACAGCACAATCTGACTTGTGCTTCCTGCGTGGCAAAGGGAATGAGCATCCTCCCTAAGTCTAGAGCTGACCTCTCTTCTGCAGGGTGACAGATGCCTTCATTTATAAAGAGGCCCAATTAGAATCAGGATGATAGCGTTGTACAATGAATTTGGGAAATTCCTCCCCTCCCACAGGGAAGAAATGCATCTTCTGAAATAACTTGTGGAGGATAAGAAGTTACCCCTGGAAGAAGTGATCCCTGGGCCACTCCAAGGACAGGCAAAAACACCACATTGAAATATTTTCAATGAACACCTTTTCCCCAATCTTCTGCAAACTTTCCAGAGATGAACCGAAACACCCTTGCAGAGGACTGTCCCAACTAATCGAGTGCTGCAAATGGAGGTCAGCATTGGACAACTAACCACCAGAAGGTACCTTGAACCAAGAATTTAGCCAAATATGGAGGTGTTAATGCAGTCAACAGCATGATTGAGGAGGATGTCTCTGGAAAGCATCTTCCAAACCACACCCAGAGAAGGAAAGCTGAGTCTCAGATAACCAGAATCTTGGAAATATTTTCCTCTGCCTAGTGTATGTCCAAAAACTCCTGGAGAGAGACTCCTGCAGATCTTACATGGAAAAGATTTCAGTCTGAAAAGCTCTGCTGACATTTGTTGCATGGCCTCTTGTCACTACCACCTCGTGAAGTGCCTTCCCCTCAAGATGTGGAGGACATCAGATTAGACAACAATTTTTGTGTAGCTCGAAATAAAGCATTGAATGTAGGCGTTCAGTGCTTTAAAATTAAATGGAGTTAAATTTGGTCTTAAAACTTCACATGGAGTGAAAAATTGAATCCCATGGCTTTGAAAAGTTGGAACCGAAACATTTGGACTGTTTCAGAAGCTTTTGTTTTCTGTTCCTTTTCATCTCTTCTGGACAAAACCATTAGCTTAATTTTATATAGCTTCAAGAGAAATTGTGAATGGTCCAGAATTTCACTTACTGCTTAAAAAAACCCCAACCAAACCAAACCAAAACACCAAACCTACCTTAAAACAAATGCCCTCAGGTGTAGCTGCTTCTGAGAAACGGCTATGTGAGAGATAACAGCCATGGTTATGATTTTCTAGTGCTTTCAGTATAAAACTTATGACTTTTTTTTTTTTAGTTACTCATGCAGGCTGAAATTTTTCCTGCTGCTTCATCTCTTAAAACATTTGAGCCAAAGTAGTCTTCTCTTTCCAGGAACAAATTGGGAGGAAATTATGTTGTATTACCCATTAAAAAAACCAAACAATCTCACAGCTGTTTCAATGTGAAACTCTCAAACGTCCACACAAAAAGATTTGACATTTGTTGATAGGAGATGGGGGCATCACTCTGCTGATGTGCATTTTTCTGGTCCTAAATTTGCAGTTAATACTGTCTCCAGCTGTGCATGCTGCATGGTTTTGGAGCCCCTGTTTCTGAATTATCAGTCCATGAAAGAGGAAGAGATTGCTGTCTGTGCTTACATACCAAAAATAGAGCTTCATTTGCTCTCCACCCTGGTTCATTCCTGCAGCGAGGATCCGTGCCCCGAGTGAGGCAGCCCAAAGCAGCATGTGATGAAGGAGCATGTGATCGTAGTGTTGGGGACATTGTTGTAGTGTGTGTGCACATGGGGAACAAATTTTGATTGCACAATCAAGCATAATTCAGGGATTTCCTAATCACTGAAATCTTGACTCTGCAACCTTATGAATTTTCTTCCATCTGTGGTGGTGTAATTCATTGCTATAATTGCAACAGATGGCTGGGGTTTTTTTTAAACCATGATACGGCAAAAAACTGAAATAGTAAAAAATTGAGAGTCTTGGGGTCTATGACGTTATACACTGTGTGAAGTGTCAGGTTCTGGTACGAATATACATTTGGTATTACCTGGCTATAAAATGCAGTTTTCCTAATCAATGTTATAAAAATCCCTGCTTTTGATAGCTCACAATACACTACTTTCTCCTGCGTAGTGGCCCGGTAGTAGCCACTTGACACAGCAATGACTCTGACATCTCTGTCATGGCAGCTTCATGTGACTCTGTCATCATCCTTAGCATACCCACACTGAGCTGAGACAGAGCACAGATGATGTAGGAAGGTGTAATCCTGTCTGTCTTGCAGGCTGCAAGCTAAGGATAGGTGATACAAGTTTGGAGAAAGGAAACACAACTTTTCCACCAAATCTTTGACTTAACTCAGTGTACATTGTGAGCCCGGTGTTTTGGAGGAGGTTCAAGTTACCTTTTCAGAAAGCTTCGGTTTCTGTAGACCTCTGGAGTTCCTGGCTTCGCAGCACCAGGTACGTCAAAACAGCATGTCAGAGGCTGTTTTGATGGCATCATAGTTCAACGAGATGCAAGGTGTAAATCCTGGGAAAGGTTTCCTGCCGTCCTTTGAGTCTTGGAGAGCCTAGAGCAGAGGCAGCAAAACATCTGAATTTTTTGGGAGTGTCCAGACAAACCTCTGAACTTTTTGGGGGCTGTAAGTGACCTAAGGAAAATGTCAGAGTTTACCCAATTTGATGCTGGGATAAGCAAACTGGAGAAAACTAGAGAATGAAGGTAGGGAGCAACCCCTCACTCCCCAGTGTTGGGAAGAAACGTTCCTGCTCCAAATGATGTCTGCCCATCATAATTATCTTTAAAATACATTTTGCAAGTTATGCAGAAAGGGGCTGCATTTTAGCTTTGCAGAGCAGTTATCTGGAAGTGATGCATTGATTAAAGATACTTCTTGCTCATCGTTAATCAATGTTGTCTTTGTGTCCCCTGTTATTCCAAAGTCTTCTAGGTAGACACTATATGGGCTAGTAGAGCACATGGAGAAATGAGTGCCTGTATACGCTTAATAGCTGAAGGAGAATATTACCAATGTTAGAAGCAAAACCAGAGCTGTTCACAGAATGCTAGTAGGGCAGTGACATTAACGTGGCATGCGGAACCCTGCTCGCTGTCTGTGAGAAGGCAGGTGAAAAGCTTTGTCTGGTCCAAGCTCAAGATCCCAACAGCTTGAGCGGCAGTGCAGGCAGCAGAAGAGGCCTTGGCAAGAGACTAAGGGTAAATCTCGATACCCGCGTACCTACCCTGCTTCGCTACGTGCTATGATGCTGCAGCGTGATCCTTTGGACTCTTTGTATTGCTGGTAGTTATTTGGGGATTTGGTGGTTTAGTGGCAGATTTTTGACTGTTTTGTTTTTCAAGCGACAGAAGCCATATATCAGCTGAGAACAATTGCAAGTCTGTGTTACTATAGATTTTTCTGGTCGTCTTGTGTTTCTCTTGTATGAATGTTTTTGAGAATGATCACATAGAGGTAAGAGAAACTTTGGACCAACCTTACCAACCTTCTGATACAGGGTGTAGATCTTTTCTAATTCTCCATACTGTTCTTAGAGCATGCTACAACTGCAGAGAATAATGTTATAAAACTTTATTATTTTCAGGAGATTTTTTTTTTCACTTAATACAATCACTTGAATTTCTAATTGAGGCTGCCTGCGACATCCTTTTAATCTTGTAATGGTATAATTCTGTAACACTCTCTTTGAAATGTCAGCATTAGGCAAGGGGAGTGAGCTGGATAGCCGGAAAATGTGCTTACCCTTAATGTAATTATTAGTACTTTTAAATAACTTGTTCAAAAAGAGGGAGGGTGAGTTGCGGACTGCACGTTCAAAGTTTTTTCCCCACCTTGGGATCCATTTTCTTCCCTAGTGGAGGTGTGGAAGGAGGGAAGCCAAAGCAATGACATAACTTCTGCCTTTAGTCCTTGCTAGAACAACATCCTGTTACACCTAATATCCTCCATGGCAATCGCTTCATCGGCCACAACCCAGCAAACCGTCCCACTAATGCCGGAGTCTCCTGCATAACAATAACAGACATTGGTGACAGCCACTTGCGAGGTGTGGCTCTGACTCATGCTTCACATTTGTACCGCTTCCTCCTGCACACCCACCTCAAAACACGTTCGTGGAGGGGGGGCCCATGATACCTTGTCCACTTGGTCCTGCAGCCAAGCCCTGTTCCAGCATTGCCGTCTGCTTCTGAGGCTGCTCCTGTGCTTTTTTCTTTTTTGGTTTCCTGCGTCCCTTCTGGAGGCCTCAATACATCCTCTGTAATCTCTGGTGGAAAAAACAGGCTGATGCTACCCAAAGGTGTCCTAATCGGCAGCAAATGTGTGACTGGATGCCTCTGTGGTGCAGGGCAAGGCGAGTGGTTGGGAGTGTTGCATCCGCTCTCCATTTTGCACAAGGACTGGTAACCAACGTGGTGGATTCAGCAGGAGCAGCCCTGCACGCTCTCCCTTCCCCTGTCTGCTTTGGGTGCTGCTCTGAAAACCTGGGGACAGAGTGCTTCTAATATGTTGACTTTTTAAATAGGTTAAAAAGCACAGGAGGAAATCAGTAATGGTAGACTGTTGGGATTATTTTCAAACCATGTTTTATTCCCTTAGTCAACTATAATGGGACTGCAGGAGGTTTATGATGAGCTGTAAAAACTCACTGCTGAGTGTGGTAGTTAATGGTCACAGGGACTTTCAAAAAAGAATATAGTTTATTTTTATGCAGCATCCTTTAAAAAAAAAAAAAAAAGTCAGTCAGGAAGTATTTTACAGGGAGGAGGTAAAATAGGCAGTGAATGCTTCCAGGAGCTGGATGCTGCTTTGGAGGGAGAAAGGGCGAAGTGGTATATAAAGAAGAACAGGTACCATTACAAATGGGAAGGATGATGGGCAGAGAATGGAAAGTGAGAGTAATGGCAGAAAGAACATGAATGTGGAGGAGTTGGACAGTGCAAGAGGGGAAGGATGCAATTATAGAAAGGGAAAGAAGAGGGGAGGTAAACATTACATTTGGGGCTAGATGTGGAGGAACAAGTTTTGGGAGGAGGGAAGAGTGATGGGTTTAGTGGGAGGTGGCTGCTGAGAAGGGAAGGAGAGGGGTAAGAGCTGTGAGGGGAGGGATGATGGCTGGGCAAGATGTTTGCCTGACCGAATTGGTGGGTTTCTGTGCTTCTCCTGGAGGTGGTGGTTGTGCCCTGGTATGTGATTTCTGGGAATTTAAGGAAACGTGATTCCTTAAATTCACTGGTCGTGCCACTAGTTTCTGCAGAGGAGCACTCTTTCCAAAGATGGTCTCTGTATGGGATTTGCATGGAAAGAGATTGCTAAGCAGAAACACTCTCAGGTACACCAAGCATCCAAACTCCTCTCTCAGTGATAAGAGTACCCAAAGTTAGCACTGTCAAAGATAATATTTTGTAGGTTTATTCCTAAGTGATTCTGCAACATGCCCTGTGATGGCAAACCTCAAAAAAAGGCAAGAGCCCATTTGAGCTAACAGATTTTCTTGTATTCTGAATATATTGAGAAAGTAGCTCTGGTAACCCCGTTGAGCACTCGGGCCATGAATACTCAGACACAAAGGCTTGGCATGTAGCAGGATTAGAAGGCCAAAAGAGACATGGTACCTCCATGGTGGCATCTGCTGCGCTTCCTGTTGAGGAAGGAATCGCTCAACATCATTTGAAAGTCCAACATCCAACAACCAATCTGAAATCCACCGCCAGAGTATTTAACTCCTTTTAGAAGCTCCTTGTTAAGCCTTGATAATTCTGTCTCAGAGACCTCACAGGCCTTTGAGAGATGTAGAGATAGGGAGGTCTGGGGCCATTGGCAAATTGAGACAAGAAATAATTTCCCTTCCCCTGAAGAATGCAAGTGAAGGAATTTTATGCAGATGAAGTACTTGGTTTAAAAAAACAACACACACCTCACACCCCCAAACAAACAAATCCCCAAGTAAAAACCAGGATGTCTCATGTCTGGAGAAGGAAATAGTGAGAGAAAATACCAAAGAGCCTGAAGGCCAAAGAGCTTTTATGCCTCAGTCTGAAGAAGAGTAGCATAGATTTAATGGTCTCAGGAGGAGGGATGAGGAAGCTACAAGCAACAGAAGTAATTATAGTAAACTGCAGAAAATTAGCCTTTCTGAATGGGGTTATGTCTTGACCATTTGTCAGTGAATAATCTTAGCTTTTCTTTTGGATCCTCTGAATCAGAGTTTCGTACAGAGTGAAATCCTGGAAAGTCTGAAGCTTTCCTTAGGGTGCTGCAGGTTGCCCCTGGCCCACTGCCCTCCCCAGCTCACTGCCTCCAGGGAGCCTCAGGGGACACCCGGCAGCAGCCAGATGGATGTGGGGTGCTCGTCATGCGAGTCTTAGATGTTGACCTGTGATACAGCAATGGAAATGCCACTGTGGATTTCCATTCAGTGTCGTCTTGCCTGAGATGAACCACTGGAAAAAAAGAAGAAAATATCCAGGAGAGAAGTACTCTATTCCTCTGACCTGCTTCCTACCCGGGTATGTGCGTGCTGCCTACTGTAGACATTAAGGCTGTAAAAGCTTATTGTCAAATCAATTCCACTCTTACTGAGACCGGAGAGACCAGGAGTGCGCCTTGAAAGACTTTAAATCTTGCCCCTCCCTGATGATTTGCAAAGTTTAATTTCTGTAATGGGCTCTGGTGACAGAGGCATTCACTGTTTTTCCAACAGGAATTGCTGAATGTATGAATGACTCATTCTGTAGGCGGGAGATATAATGGCAGCCTTCGATATCCTGATCTAAGGGTGGGGAGGTTGTGTGGGAGGGGAGGAATGGGGTACACTTTGAGTTAAATTATCCACCTTGCTTCCCCTCCATCGGGCAGCCCCTCCTTCTCTCAAAGTCCCTTCTTGGCCCAGTATCAGGATAATGCTGAAAGAGGGAAAGGGAAGGCTGAGGGACCTCCTGTGGGAGATGAAGTTTATAATATATGCATTTGCCTGGAAATGCCATAAGAAATTAATATTTGTTACAGAAACAGTGGGACTGCATTAATATTTTAATATTAAATGAATATTTAATTTGAAAGCTTTGATTTGAAAGTGAATGAGACAGCCATGACATGAACAGTTGTGCTGTTCCTGTTAAGAAATGTTAATGATTTATTGACAATGTCGGTAGCAATAACTTTACACTGTTTCAGTTATATAATGCCTTTGAAATATTGGTAAAGTGATTACTGAGAACAAAAAGCAGGCTGGCTTCAGCAGCCGTTTTGGGAAGGACTTATGTTAGAAAAAAGTGCGATTTCCTCCCAGAAAGAGGATCCCACCTGGTCCCCTAGAGCTGGGGCATTGGGTGGCTGCCCTCTCCCTAGCGTCAGCATCCTACACCACTTTCAGCCCTCTCTCTTGCCTAAGGTGCCCTGAGCCAACACGCTGCTCTGGAAGTGGCTCTGGAAGAGTAAGGCTGAACCCAGAGGGGCTGAGAGCTTCCCAGAGCCAGGCTTCTCAGCAGTGACTCCTGCCATGGACCTCAGCGCCTTTCATAGCTGAAAACAACTTGCTCCAGGGTTTCTTATGGCTTTTTTCGCTGATGTTGACTCAGGGATATCTGTTAATTTTCATGCATTCAGTAATCAAAAACATCTTAATCACTCAAGCAGGTTTCTTTTGTACATTTTAAAGGGTTGTTGAAGCTGTACCTGTAGTTTCTGAGAGCTCTCTTAGGGTTTTACTCTGGGGTGTGAAAGCAGTGAGGGACAAGAGGAAAGCAAACAGGTCTGTGTTGCCTCATGAGCATCGCGAGTTTAATCTTAAATTGCAGCTGAAACTGGAAGTCCTTGGCCGAATGCAACTCCAGTGAACCTGAACTAGATGCCTACAGCCTGTAGGCATCGGTTCTGAGGACTTTCTGCCTATAGTTTTTAAACCCCTTGAAAACTCTCAGAAAAAACTCTCCTCTGCTGAATAAATAGGGATGTGGAATATTTTTGTGACATGGTCTGTTACCCATTAGCTCAGAACAAGGAAAATTCATCTAAAAAATAATTAAAGAGACACTTTGGCATGGTGTCTTGAAAGCTGTACCATGCTGTAGGTTCCCAGTTCCAGAAATGTGTTTCTTCTTAAGGCCAATCTTTGCACAAAATTAAGAGAAAAATGAAACCTAAATTCACAACGTGACCCAATCTAAACAAACAGAGAGTGTTTTTCTTCCTTTTTTTTCTTTTTTTTTTATTTTTCCTTCTCTCTCTTCATGCCATTGTTACAATCAGCCTTATTAAAAGTAAGTTAGTGGAACGAGGAAACAAAAACCCAATATACGATGCCGTTTAATGTACTGGTTCTTGAGTTTGATAATCTTTCTCATTCTTCAATTGCATTTTTCTGATAGCAGTCTTGGTGAATTTAGTGCTGGCAAAAGATGCTACACATAGACGGATGGAGGCTTGAACTTGTATAATATATGTCAGCTCATGGTTTTGTCTGCAGTACCTCTGCCCTCGTCCCTCTGCTACCTCCTGCTACCTTCAGGTGGATTCTAGGTGAGGTTTTGAGGAGTGAAGGCTCACGATGTCCTCCCACAAATCGCGTCATGGAAGGCAATCAAAAAGGATCAGATCAACTTGATAACCTTGGCCATACTTTACAAGGTTGGAAAAAGAACAGCTATCACTGCAACCTGGTAGAAACTTAGCAGTTGAATATGTAAATATCAACTCCTATTTAAATCTGTCACGTCCACTGACGTAATTGGAAGGGTTGGCACCAACATACCTATATAGATCTGGATTTTGATTGATTTGCCCCAGCCTATACAGTGGAGCTCATCATCCCACTCACCTTTAGCAAGAAAGCTGCCCTCATTCCCCACAAAGTAATTGCTGTAAACTCTATGTACATAGATATTCCTGTTAAAAGTTGGTAATGCATTATTTGCCACAAAGCGTGCACAGTTTTGGAGCACGTAGCATTTTAAGGGCTGAAACAGTGTGAATACTCCTAACAAAGTTGATTTCATTTGTGAACAAAAATCCTCCCTATTTTTTGTAGTAACTGTTCAGTAAACTATTCTGACAACAACTAAAGTCTGATCGAATTAAAATCAGTCCAACCTTTTTTTAGTGATGAACGGAACTGAAAAGATTTTGGTATCCTAGAAGGAGTTGCTAACCTTTCTGGGCAGGTCCTATAGCATTTAATAGCAAGGGGTACCTTTTTGTATAAATATTGTGAACTATGGAATTTAATGAGATTTGTATTGCGCTATAGAAATGTACTTTAGAGAATTAATTTTGAAGTCTGTAGGTTTAAATGTTTTCTAAAAATAGCATTGAATATATACAGGGCTTTGTGCTTCTATGCCTATTTAGTTTTGGAGAATGTTTTCATGTATTATTTGGGTTTTCATTTGATGCATTTTTCTTTTTCCTCATTCTTTTTTAAAGCATTGGTGGCAAAGGAATGAAAGGAGGCTATTTTTTGCTACAGGATAAATTTTGATATTTCAATTCCAGTTTTGGCCTCCTGAGGAATTTTCTATTTTCTTGAGATTCTTAACCAGGTCATTCACGTACTCATCGGTTTAATTACCTGCCTTAGCAGTGTATCTGAGCTGCCATTTCAACAGCCAGTCCGTTTAGTGTGTCCAATTCTGTGCACAGATGTACTTGTGCAATAACAAGCAGTTTTAAAACTAGGATACGTGAAATATCGTCCAATACAAACAAGGTTAATAGTTTTCTCAGATCCAGTTCTCTGCAGCTTGTATTGCTGTCCATATGATGTTTTCTGTTTTTCTATGCTAGTGGGCGAACAGGGTTTGACACTCAATAGCGAGCTGTACTGCATCAGAGAGATCTGCTACGTATCACTGGGGATCCGGGTATCACCTCAAAGAGCAAAGGGAATTTTTGAAAATTGTGTTAAATGCATTAACGATGAGCTGGGGATAAAGTCAAAACCCTGCTTAGACATTTCGATTGAGGGTTGCCATACAACTGTAGCCAGTGGTGGGTCTTGGCTGAAAATGTATTTATACATTAAGACAGATAGAGATGGATTTCACTAGTTTAAACACAGCTTTAGTGCAGACAAAAGCAATAGGGGGTGGCGGGGAAAGCACAGGCTGCCACCACCCTCACATATGGCAATCGTTTCCTATACTGCTTGCTATATTGTATTTATTTCATGGAGTGACATATCACAGAAAGCCACCGATGCCAAATTCTTAACCAAAAAAACCCCAACCTGCAGCTTTTAGTGAAGGCTGTCCTCCAATTTACTTGTGTTTTGTTGTTGGTTTTCTTTTTCCTTCTGCTTTTCATCTGTCTGGTTTCTATTTCCACTCTTTCTGTTCTTTCCTTCTCTGTTTTGTTTTGTCTTGTTTTGTTTTTTTACCGTATTTGAGGAATCTCAGTTGCACTGAGAAGCCTGGGAGGTATGAGTGGAATGTTTTGATTTAATACATCCCTGCCTGAACTTTCTTTTGACAGATCAATTAATGTCTGTGGATTCTGGGGGGGCAGAGTATTGGGGGTTACACAAAGATAAGGCAGCTGGGGTGCAAGGCTGGTATGAGGATGGGGAAGCTTGGCAGTGTGGCTGGAATCAGGAAGGGAGGACTCTCTCAGCTGCAAGGGGATGACAGATAAAGTTAGGAGATTTTTCAAATTCTGAAGCTAAGCACATAACTGAAAAGACTAGATATATCTTCCAGGCAGGCAGGTAGGTAATCACCTTGCTCTGCGATGCCAGATCCCACCTGCCTTGCTCTGAACTTCAGATTTAAGGTATAATCCACAGTTTGGCAGAGGTTGGTTCAGATGCCGACTGTGTTGTGTTTGGACTGACGTAGCCTCTCGCATGAGCTTGGGCCAGAAGCTAGCCCTTAACTGCTGATTTCTGGGTGATATCAAGGACCCGAGCCCGGGTGAGGATCAGGTGCCTGTTAGCACTGGAGTCAATGACTTGACGTGGGCCTTGTGTGCTGTGAAGACAGGACAAACTGCTAAATTCAGATCTGCTGCTGAAGGCTGTGACGGCCTGGCTGGGAGGGTTCCCCACTTGGCTCCATACCTTGCGTGTGCATGGGACTCTGCAGCTGTGTTTTTCAAATGCCATTCAAATGAAAGCAGAAAGGGGAAATCCCGTTTCACTGGGAATAGCTCTCAAATGCAGAGAGAAGCTTTTCCTCTGAATTTGGTCTTTTGGCTTTGTTGCTGCAGAATGACACACGGTGTCTTTCTCTTGATCAATTTGTTTATCATTTGCTTGATTATCTTCTACAATAGCAAGACATGACAGGTTTCTCTTGTTAATCCTGTTAGTACTGGCGTTGGAGCAGAAATTTAGTTTAGGAAAAACATTTGGGTATGTTAAACTTTTTTGTAGATGATGCCTGTGAATACCAAAACATGGCCTGATATGTAGGAGTTTTCTAGATTATCCCTGAACCGTGTATTTCCATCTGTCTGTCTGAGTCCTGCTCCTTGTGTCTCCCCATGCATACTTACATGCTAGCACCAGACTTTCCTTCTGGCTTTCAGAGCAGCTTGTGTGGCTCTTTTGATACAGTACCACAACGCACTGACTGCACTTTGGGGGAGCTGAGAGAGCAGCAAAGAGAGCCCTCTTCTTCATCCAACCTCTCCTCCAGTGGCCAATGCCACCCTGCCCGAGGGAGCCCACCCTGGCATGTGGGGCTGGAGAGCTGCCCCGCCGCTTATGCTGTGTTCCTCCTCCAGGACAGCTGATAATGACCTCTCTCTCTTTAATGTTTTAAAAGTTATCTATGGCTAGAGGAAGATGTCAGAGCCAGAGCACTGGAAGACTGATGACCTCCTATGTATCTTCTGAAAAGGTACCCAGCTAGCAGAGGCCCCATATGCCTTTTCAAGGCAGCCCCCTCCTCTCCCTGCACCCATGCATACTATTTATCTTGTGAGGAAAACATTAGTAGGTCTAAGAGGATAGTTTAGGCTCCAGAGCTCACCCACTCCTTGACCTCTGGGCTGAGACTTGCTGTGGGGCAGTGAGTAATTAACAGCAACTGTAGTGGTGTGTTTTATATTGTGGATACATGCCTCTTTGGGTGGAAGGTATCTGCTAATGTACCATATGTTTACAAAGGCAGGGGATCCCTGTGTAAGAAGCAAGCCCCTGTCTTTTCTGTCTTAGAGTTATTTGACCGGCTGGTGCTGTCCAATAAGTCTTTGGTTCAGTGAAATAGTTTTTTTCTCCTCCCCCATAGCCTTCCCAATTTGGTCTTGGCTGTTTTGGGAGCCTGAGTACTCCTGTGCATCCCAGAGATGGATTGGAGGTGGCCCCAGCAGATACCAGGGTGGGCTTGTGGGTCCTGTCATGGCTGCAGCTCCTCAAGTCACAGGCTGCAGCAGGGCAGCCCAAACAAAGTGAAAATGCTCAGGGATGCATAAAGCAATGGCCCTGTGCAGTCCTCTTTCTGCAGGTCATAAACCAGCTACCAGTATTTGCAAATCACTAGGAGATGCAGATACAAATCATAAGGAGCTTTTACCTTCCTGGTCAGTCGACTGCTTGTCTTGTTCCCCTTTCCTTCCCAGCCAGGTCCAATTTGCTTCCCCCAGCATTTGACCCAACCCTAGAAATACTGGAGGGCATATAACCTTTGGGTGATATGGTTTGGGAACCACATAACACATGTTGCATTCTGGAAAATCAGGGGATTTCCTCATGCACTTGGGTTTTACCTGTTTTTTCAAGAGCAACATTTGGGATCCCCTCCTCACACCCTCAGGAATTCCCCATTGGGCAAACAGTGCAGAAGCAATAAAAACTGTGTTCTGCAGTTCTGGGTTTCACCATCCTGGTTTCATCTGAGGATCTTAAATCTCTGGGCAAACAGACTTTTAAAATAGTCATTATTTTAGCCTCCTTAAATGAGAGGAGAAAGCAAGGCAAAGAGTTCTTGTGTTCTTGTTGGGGTTTTAAACCTGTGCAAGAGGGGCAGGGGGCTCCAAGCAGGGCTTTTGATACAGGGGCAATGCCAGGAGGGCCTGGGGAGCTGGGAGCTCGCTCCTGCCACGGGCGCACGGGGATGTCCCTCAGCACCTCGGTGGTATGGGGCCGGCTGGGCATGGTGCTGTGGGCACTTGCTGAGACCCAGGAGGTCCTTCCTCCTCTCAGTATCTTTTGCTTTAGGCTGTGATTTTGCTGCCCCCATCAGTCTGTTGATTTAGGAGACTGCCTCCTTTGCTTGTGTGGTGCTCTCCCTGATCGGGATGTGGCCCTGCAGAAGGGAGAGGTAAAGGGCTTGGCCCCAAAGTTGCCCCATGGGATCCACTGGGGCTGCTCACATCAGCCTCGTGCATCCTCACGTGTGCGTCTTGGGTCACAGGGACGTGGCCTTGGAGTGGCGACTGGGCACCATGTCGGTGAACTCCGGTGGTTCTTCTCCTCTTCACACCTGAGCAAAGATTTCAGCCGGGCAGTCTATCCGAAACACCCAGAATTACAGTATACAGTCCAAATTAAAATGGACCCACTGAATTAACCAGCATTTACATGGTTTAATTGAAGAGGAAGAATGTGCCGCGTTGCTTACATCATGTACAGTGTGTTTTTGCTCCCACCACAATGTTGTAGAATAGAGATTATTGCCCCACCCCCAAGAATGTATTTCAAGAATGTGGTGAAAAAAATACAAAGAATATGTAACTTTTCTGGAAATATGATATTTCATGAGGGAAATTTGAAGGATAAAGTAACCGAATTCCAGGCAAACAGGCATCAGTATTGTTAGCAAATACAGCTCTCTGCAGGGCAAAAAAGAGTGGTATGCCTGGTTTAAATAGGGATTTATAGGCACTGACTGCAAATTACCTTATAAAATTACTGATACCTTCATAAAGTCATCAATTATATGTTTAGTCTTGATTGTCATTTATTGCCCTCCTTAATTGTTCAGTAAACTTTTCTAGATTAAGTGGTATATTTCAAATTGATGTGAAGCTGGTTTATTGTTATAAATTAACATCGCATGTATTTTACATATGGGACAACTGGTTGGAACAGCAGTAGAAGAAGCTCTTATCCGCTAGTAAAGGTGATGTAGTACTGGTGTTCTGATTTCTGCTCAAGTTAGTGTAGTTTATGGAATCATGAGTATGCAGGCAATAGTTATAAAGGACCCTTAAAATCAGGATTGTTATTAGTATGGAGTGCAACAGTAAAGGCAGCACACAGACTTTTGATTGTTCCTCCTTTTTAAAATAGGAGGAGGAAGGACAGATAGAGAAAACATTTAAAAACCTGGCGAATTTACACTGAGTCCAATTAGGTCTTCTGTTAAATCTTTTCCAGGACTGAACATGTTTGACATTTTTTTATTGTTGGTTTTTCGATTATTAGCATTCTGCGTTTTCTTGTGCTCACGAGGACCTGTACGCAACCCTGTCTCACCTAATGCAACCCTGTCTCACCGTCTTGACACCAAGCAAGTGGCTCTGTCTCCTAAGAGGTGCTGGACTTCATGGGATTCACAACCCAGAATGCCCAAATCCCTTTTTCTTTGAAGCTATTCTCGTCTCTTTGGATTTCATTCCTCGCTATTCTGTGGAGGCAGTGTGATTCCTATCATACCATTGTTGATTGCATAAAATATTCCCTGAATCCAACACGTTGCATTAAAATCTGCTGTCTGGGTCCTGTCTGATTCTGAACAGAGTAGCTGTTGGATTGCGTTTCAGCGATCCTCAAGCCAAGCCAAGTTTGGAGAGACTTGATTGGGATATCGGTGAGGGGTAAAAACCATGCAAACCTCTGCTGTGATTGATGGAGTTGTGCACAGTGAGGACAAATATGTACAAATACTTGCCCAAAATAGTAGGGCCTCAATTCAGCTGTAACTGGCAGACTTTTCAGCTCGACTTTCAAGAAACATTGTTTTTAATTGACCTTCATGTGAGTAATTTGAAGAGCCAATGCTGCTTTTCGCAATGAGAGTTTCAAATGGTGGAATCTCCCATCATATGCAAAATTTGTAGTTTTACTATATCATGAGTGATTAAACTTGACCTCCAGGGAGCCAAAAATAATGCTCTGTGACTTCCTTGCCTAATTAACACAGAACAAATGTGAAAATGTGTACATTACAGTAAATTGTGTGCTAATTGGCCTTAGAGAAATACTAAATACAAAGAAGAAATGGGCATATAATTTCAAACATATTTGAGAGGTTTTGCAGTCTGCTTGCAAATAGGAGAAAAAAAGTCGAAATTTGACAAAACCATTATTTGTTATGATTTATTCACTCAGCTCTAGTCTTGAACCTGGGAGTTATTGGCAGCTTCAGCTAAGATTCCTGCTGAGTATTTCTACTTATAATGACCGCATACAGCATGTAGCTCAATGCTATTTTTTTGGCATAATATCATAAATATCTATTTTAATTCTTGTCTCTATATGTGTATCTAGGGTTTGGTGCTTTTTTTTTTTCCTTTTTCTTGTGAAAATACCTCTAGATGCAGGACAATATCCTGCTCCCTTTACTTAGGAGAATACTCCACTCGAGTTCAACAGGAGGATTATTCTCCTTGGGTAGAAACCCCTCTGCCAGAAGGCCCGTACATCACTTAAGTACTGGCTTAAGCAGAGAATAAATGTCCATCTGTGCAGGGTAGAATTTCATCTGTTGTCAGGGAAGTTAGATCTGACCCACAGACTTAAGGAATCCCAGATTTACTCGCTATTCCTAAAATCACATCTCTTCTACTCTCTGTTCTTTATCACTCAGGACTCAAGAGTTTGTGTGTCACATTTTCTTTATGCTTTTGCTATGTCTTAGAAATAATACTGATCGAACATGTAATTCATGGTAAATTCCATCTTTTCCTACTTTCTCTGTCTACTGTGAATACAGAAAGCTGAGCTTTGGGCCCTTCCTTTGTAGCAAGAATACCCCAGTATTTGTTAGTGTAATTGCAGTCTGATGCATTGAAGTGTTGTGTTTTGGTCGCAGTGAAGCCCTTTCTTTTGCCAGTGATATTGTAAGAGATAGAAGGTCAAATATGTTCAAAATGAAATGGTGCAGTGCCATCAAATTGAAATGTTTCAATAATTTTCTTTGATGATTTCAGCCAAATCATAATGTCCCTAAGAAACATTGTGATTTCACAGAATTAGCTTTTTCCACTGGAAAAACCGGAACTGTGTTATTCAAGTTAAAGAGCCTGTTCTTCCAGACGCGATGTGGGCAAAGTTCCCGGGGACTTTGGAGAAAGCAGAAGGACTCTTCCTGGTTTAGCTCTTATTTGAAGTTGAACAGGTTCACTTTAAATTTTTGATTTTTTTTGTTTTATTTGCCTTGTATTCTATGTGTTAAATTAGAATAGTAAAGTGTAGTACTTTAGCTCTGATCTTAGATTTTTTTCTGCCAAGCAGGCACGTACGCATAGGTGGTTTTTTTGCAACCCTCCAGAGTTCTTCGGGACACGTATGGGAGTTTAGACCGTGGTATAGTTTGTTTCTTAGCTAACAATTTCCTCTTGGTTGTTGAGAGGCTTAATTGCTTTGAGGTCTTCTAGTGAAAACTTTGGAGATGTTGCCAGTATTTCGTGTCTGTCTTGTAAGTAGAGCTGTTGTGGAGGGAAGGCCGGTACGGTTAGAAAGGGGCTGGTCAGCTTGTCTTCTGGTGGGACTTTGTGGATATATCCAACATCTCTGAAAACGCCAGTTGTACATTCTTGAGCGTTTGCGAATTAGTAAGGAACTGAAAAAGCATCTCCCAGAAGTCTTGCAAACATGCAACAACTCTTTCTTGTTGAAAAATTAACTTTCATTAATTATATCATATATATTTTAAGTGTTAGTAGGCATCACAAAGTCATACTAACAGAGTAATCTGCAAAAGCAGGAAGATTACAGTCTCAGGAAAACTTTCTTACGTGATTGCTGTTAAAAGTTTATAAGAAAGTAAGGTGTGACAATTGTTACTTTTGCGATGGAAAAGGAGGATGATGTGGGTTACTGGGTTAGTGACTGAATTTGGTGCGATTTAAGTGGGTTCTACTGCACTTCTTCTGAGTGGAATAGTGGCCCGTAGATTCAGAGCGTGCTACTGCTAAGTCATTTCCACTTATTAAGTACTTAGAAAAATCCTTTTTGTTGCCATCAGGGGGAGCTTTTGAGATCTTTCAAGAGTGAAAAAAAAATATTAAAAAAAAAAGAAAGGAGAAAAAAAAGAAACGTCCCAGCTCAGAAACAGAGATCTACAAACCAGCAAGCAGCCAGAATCTTACCTGTGGCTACAACTAAGCCAGGGAAACCAGGGGAGCTGAATCCTTAGGCTGAAAAATTAGCAATATTGAGAGAGGATTTTTTGACTCAACCCACCAATAAAATTAATATTTTTTTTTTAATTATTTCAAAAAACCCAGGAGTCTTTGGAGCATTCAAAAGCCAAATCCTGCTCTGTTGCTACAGCTTCTGGAAGGCAAATGCTCTTCAAAAAGCTTCTCTCCTTTTAGCTCCTGATGATTCGATGGGGACCTTTGATGCAACATTTGGATTAGCTGCACACAACTGCCCTGAGGGGGACCACAAAAGGGGGAGCCTGGCTGATTGCATAACTTTAAGAAAATAATAAGAGGAAAAGAAAGAATTAGAAAAAGAGAGAGAGAGTGAAAAAGAGAGAAAGAAAGAAAGCAATTAAAAAATATCTGAGACTCAAGTTTCAAGACTCTTTATGTGCTGCAGAGGAGCATAAGGTTTACCAGCAAAGTGCAACGGGGAGTCTGAGAGGAGAAATAGCTTTCTCTTTTGCCAAGAAAAAAAAAAATAGGAATGTGTGTTTTGGACTGGACTGAGAAAGAAAGCTGGGGAGATTGCAAAAAGGGGGGTGCAGGATTTTTGTCACATTGATCCATTCATCTTGATTGTCTTCTTTAAAAAATAAATAAGAGGGGGGAAAGTGATAGGGGGAAGGAGGAAGAGAGGGAAAGAAGGAGGGAAAAAGAAAACAGCAAAAGTGTTTGAACCTCTGGAGCTATCTGCTCCTTCAAGCTGATTGATTAGTCATGATCCCTGCAGTTTTAATGGGAATCATTCAATTGGGAAGGTGGAGCACCCTAGAGTAGATTAGCATATTCTTGTTTACTCATCTTCTGAGGGGCTTTTTCTCTTTTCTTTCATTTTGTGGAGAAGAAGGGAGGGGGGGAGGTTGGGGGGAAGGAGGGGGTTGTGGCTTATGTTATAAAGGAGGCCAAAAAAATAAATAGATTAGAGCATCTTTGGGGGGGAGGGAAATCAGTGGGTCTGAGTCTTGGAGAAAGCTGGGGGGGTGTTTTGTTTTTTTGTTTTGTTTTGTGTGTGTGTGAGAGTGTGTGTGTGTTTTTTTTAAGAAGAAAAAAATAAAGGGAAGAAAATCCAGCAGAGAAAAGAAGAGAGAGAGGAATTCCAGCTGTGGAGGAATAGAGGAGAAGAAGACAGATAGAGGAGGAAGAACAGAGAAATACATTTCAACCAAGGAGGAGTTTTGATTTATTTTATTTTTATGTGTTTTAAGGAAAAAAATAATCTATAAGCAGGAAAAAGAAAGAAAGAAAAAGAAAAAAAGAAAAGAAAAAGCAACTGAGAAGGGTTATAAAAAGAGCAAATACCAAGAAGGGTGAACAAGAGAAGAAAGTCAAGGCAAGGAGGAGCCCAAAGCTGGCAGATCGGGAGGATTTGCAGGGGAGAAGGGGGGGGAAGATTGGAAATGCAGCTCTGGAGTTTGCTGCTGCCTCTTGCGCTTCTCTGTACAGCCCTAGCCAGTGGACCCGAATGTGGGATGGACGAGCGCTCCCGCAGGGCAAGAAGGGACACCAGGCACAGCCGCCAGCTCCGCTACACTGCCCCGGGCACCTGTGCCACCAGGTTAGCCCGAGGAAGGCGCTCCACTGCTGGGCTGGAGCCTGGGCATGTCCCCCGCAGGAGGCAACAGCGGGAGGTAAAGGACGAAGAGGAGTCCCTTACCCCGAGCAGGGCGCTCTATTTCAGTGGACAAGGTGATCAGCTGCGGCTGAAGGCAGATATTGAGCTGCCCCGAGATGCCTTCACTTTGCAAGTGTGGCTGAAAGCTGAAGGAGGACAGAGATCTCCGGCTGTCATTGCAGGTAGGTACTTCGTCGTGCCTGTGGCTGCAGCATCCCTTTTACGTTTCGGGAGCCGGCAGAACAGCCAGCTGTAGGCGTGCGTGTGTATAGTATATGTGTGTGTACATTTAAATGTGCGTGTGTGCCTTGCAACATACAGATATATGGGAGTGCATGTGGAAACTCGCTCGGGTGCGTTTATTATATATATTTGGTGAAATACCAGGGCTCAGCAAACTGTCTGAAAGTGTGTGCTCGCAGAAAAAGTTATGTAAACTTTTGCATAGGGAAATGGCAGTATCCTGGGTAGTTTCTTTATTTCTGTGTGTACGGATTAAGGTGCAGATAACAGAGAGTGCTCTTACGGTGGGTTTTTACCTAATTTCCAGGTTGGAAACCTGTAAATAGAGCATTTGAAAGTAGCTTGTATGTATGTATGAAAAGAAATGTGTCTGTCTAGTGTGTGGCTGCAAAGAAATGCATATCTAAGGTCCCTATACGATTTCCTTAGTTTTATTAGCTCTTTAGTCTACTTCACTGTTACCTTTGTAGACGCAATGTTAGCATGTGGTTTCCAAAAAGCTATAAAGGAACTTTTGGCTATTGTGAAACCTCAGATGAATCAAATGAGTTTATAAAGTTCCCAACCCCTCGACACTCAGCTAGGGCTGGGACTAGCACTGCAGCTAGAGGATGTGTTGAGTATTTTTGTCTCCCCTTAGCAATGGCAAGTGTAACACAAATGATTGTAAGGTCAAATAGCCCTATAAAATCATTTAGTACTCAAAGCAGCTACCAGTCTAAGCTCTCTGAGCTGAACAATAATGAGCAATATTGCACTTTTTAAATTTAAATTTTATGAGCCCATCATGAATTTGGGTCCTTTCCCCCCACGTTCGCTCCCTCTCCCCCTCCCTCCCGCCACCTCCCGCCCTCTCCCCGCTTTAGTGATAAAGTGCAGCGAAGTTGTCGTGAAATCGGATACTTTTCAGAGGGTTACAAACCCTTATAAACGTTGCCACATCCATCTTTGCTCTGAAGGAAGTCATAGAAAATGGAAATGCCCTTAAAAAAAAAGTCAGAAAGAGAAACCGGGGGGGGCGTGGGGGGGGGAGAGGAAGACATGTTTTACAGTTCTTTTGGCAAGGAGATTCCCTGAAAGTACAAAGTTTCCATGTCCTAGGATGCCTTAAAGAGACAGGGAGGATTTCCCCTTTCCCCTTAGCTGGAGTCACTTCCCACCAGAAGGCAGCGGATGCTGGTGCCGGTGGTACCGCGGTTGCTCCGCACCAGCCCGGCCGCCTCTGCCCTACCGCCCTCCTCCTGCGATTTTCTCCATCTCCGCTGCCCCATCCCTGACCTGCGCGACTGTCGTCTCGCAAGAAAGTTGCTTTGTCCTAAGGAAAACAAAACCGAAGATGAACTCAGCAGTGCATTGCCTTAACTTTCCCCAATCCCAGCTGCTCTGCTCACTTGTGAGGGGGATGCGAGGGGTGTGCGGCTGCTGGGGTGGGCAGGAGGTGCTGGGCATGGGCTGGTCCCTTTTGCCTTTAGTAGGACAGGCAGATGAGTAATTTCCTAGGTGAAATAGATTATTGCTTGCTTTATTTCCCCTGGCTTTCTCATACTCCACTCTTCTGGTTCCCAATCTTAACCTAAACCCCAGGGCTCAGAGTGCTTCCTTTTCAAGTTAGGGAAGGCAGAATTTGGGTTTACACGGATCTCATCAGTGGCAAAACACGGTCAGTGTGTTTTTTAATGTGTTTAATCCAACACCTAAGACCCTGTCTCCATCTTTGGTGCAAGTATCTCCAATTCACACAACAGGGAACCTAAACAAACACACACAAAGATCATGTGTAGTAAAATACTTCAATTGGATGGGGGAGGTTGGGTTGTTGCCTGTATAAAACACTTGACCCATTTTATGCATGGAAATAACATTCCACTATGAAAAATGAAGAGAAATGCCCCAGTTTAGCACCGTAGAGCTTGCAGCCTAGCTCGGGAGGACTTTGTGATTTTTATTTTATTTTTAAGCTCCCCCTCCCCCCCCGCACGCACTCTTGAAGAGGAGCCAGGTTTGGCTCTGTGTGTAAACACCTGGAAGAGGTCCAAGAGGAACTCACTTGGAGTATCCTCCGCACACCACAGCCTCCCAGACCTGCAGCAAGCTTAGGGAGAGATTACGCTTTCCTCAATGAGGAAATAAGGGCTCTGGCTGCCAAAACTCTTGGCTTCTCATTTTCACTGTTTTGGGATGTGACAGACTCAGGAGCCCTGTTCTGCCATTGGAGTTGCCTCTGTAGGACCCCACTGAAGTCAGGAGCCATTCTGGGTGTTTGGGAGGGGTCAGGGACTGCGTCAGATTTGCTGACGGTGCCAGAAGTGAGTTTCTCCCCAACTTCCATCCCAGTTGCAAAGTGGGAAGCCGTGTGATTGTACAGATCTGAGGGAGAGGGCAGGACTGACTGGAAGACACCTCTTTTTTGCAGTCCTCCTTGTATCTTCAGGTTTTTTCTGCCCCCCACCTTCTGCCTGTGCTGACTGCTTCCCTTCCATCCCTCCTTGCTGGCATATAGTCAGTGCAAATCGTATAGGACCCACATGTGTGTCTATAGGGGAAGCCTGTTGTGTCTGTTAACAATCTCATGTAGGACCCAAGTTGTTATCAGCTTCTATGCCTGAGCTCTGATATAACGGAGCTCTTCTGCTAATCCAGGCTACAGGAGTTTCTGTTTCTGTCTGGAGCCAACTCTCCTTACGTCACCCTCTGCTGCAGTATTCAATTTGTTTTCATAAATGGCTAATTTTACAGCGCTGTTAAGTGGGTTCGTCATTGTGCCGGGCCATGCCCCGTCTCTGATGATAGGCAGTCCTTGGTGCCAGGCTCTGCCAATTTTCACGCTGGTTGGCAGTGATGTTATTGCTGCCCTGTTTGACTTCACTGATATCTGTTCTGGCATTTGTCAGGGAAAGCTGTTGGGAAACTAGAAGTCTGACCCATTGATCTGTGTTACGCAAAAGCACAGAAGCGTTTTCGGAGCCGGGCTGTGCTTCGTTTGTGCGGCTCCTGTGGTGTGGCTCTCCAGCAGAGACAGCTCTGAGCTCGTGCGTACTTGCCTCCCTCCCTGGGCCACATAGTTTTTGGACAAATACTCCTGGGATTTGCGTACCTACCACACAGCACAGTACATCCCTCTTACACACATGTGCACATGGTATTAATCATGCAAGTTTGTGCACTTTCCCCTGTAGAGTCTTTGAATGCGTCTGTAGTTGTGAACGAAGGAGTTAAGGTCCAGACTGTAGTCAAGTTAGGTAATACACATGCCATGCAAAATAAGACGCTTCAAAGCACCGTTGACCTTGCTTCTGTTGTAATCAAAGATATTTCAGTTCTACTGTGGAAATGCAACTCCATCCTAAGAAACAGGATCCTCCTGAGTCCCTGTCAGTGTGTTTTCTGGTGTATGGCTCAGGAGTGGGATAGCTCATGTTTTTGTAGGAATGAGATGTTGACTCTTTACTGGCTGGGAGCTGAGAGGAACAGGATGAATGATCGGCAGCGGGAGCTGGAGTAAGAAGGCGTGCCTGCTCTGAAGAGTGAAAGTTATTTGTGTTTTGGTTTGGGTTTTTTTTTTTCCCCTCCCTGGTTTCATTCTCCTCTGTCTCTCTATTCCTCTGCCTGCCAACAGAGAGCATGATCCCAACTTAATAAAGCTTCATATGTAAGGGAGTGCCTATGTTTTCCCAACTTCGGTCCTTGGTGAACATCAAACTGCAGCAGAATCCAAAGGGAAAGACGTGCCAAAATCAGCACAGTGGAGCTCACTTAAAGCCACAGCTCTTGCATGTGAGAGACTGAGAAACATCTGTGTCAGGGTCCAATAATTGGGCAATTACAAAGATATGTAATTGACACTGCGTAGGTCTGTTCCCTCCACAGGGTTTAAGAATATATGTTTACTTTTGAGGGTTAATTTGGTTCCCTTCTGAAGTTCTGGAGTCTGATACTGAATTAATACACTTCAGATAGAATCGGTGAGCTGGGTCCTGTCCCCAGAGCCGATTCTGGTAGCAGGTGTGTTGGGAACTTAAGGGCATCTTCAATAGAGAGTTTACTCTGAGTTTCACAGGCATTAAAATAATTGGTAGATAGATAATGCAGCATTTTCTCATCTTCACCAGCCTGTTGTCTTTTAATTGCATGAATTTTCTTGTTTTGATCTGTAGTGAAGTACTAGAATGAAGGACTATAGAATAAGTCAAACGTAAAGCTTGTGGTTCTGTTGTTTAATTAGCTCTGGCATGTGCCAGGTCCCAGGGTGATGGGAATGATGGGCGGAGTGGAGTAATGGCTGGACCAAAGTGACAGGAGCTTGAACACCTGCCCAGATGTTCCTTCAGAGTGACAAGTCTCCAACACACCATTGCTGAAGGCTACTGGTAGCTGTGTGGTTTTGGTGTCCCTGTAGATGGGTTCAGATGATTAGCCACTTCATGTTTATGGATCTGGATAAGGCGTGACTAATAGGCCACTGAAAAAATATGGCATAGCTTGTCATTTACTAAATATTCGCGTTTGAACAGCACATTTCCTTCAGCCTGCAGAAGCTGGGACAGGAGTCAGAAACTGGAAAACAAGAAGAATTTTTCTTTCCATATGATTTCCACTTTTAACTAGTCTCATTCTTTTGACAAGTTACACACTAGAGTCAGAACAGCACAGTTAGAAGAAAGTTGGGGTTTGGGGTTTTTTTTTTTTCCCTTAAAGCACTTACATGTAGGCTGCTATAATTAATAAAATGGTAATAAAATAAAGAGGGAAATTTGACTCTGTGTGTGTGAAGGATGGCAAATTTAGATTCCTAAATAATGTATGGCTGTCTCCTGTAGGTATGGAGATGTGTCCCAGGCTGAGCTCTCCTCTCCAAGCTTCATTTCAGCCTGATTTATTTCAAGCCAGCCTGCTTCAGTTAGAAGAAGTCATGTGAGGCAGAAAGCAAGCTGAGGGGATGGTGTTGGGGGAGAGAGCAGGAGCGGGGCTTTTCTCAGGGATTCACGGAGACGTCTGGAGAAGAGCAGAGCTGCGGTGGGAAGGTCTCGGTGGTGAGAGTGAGAAGCAGCCCTTGGAGAGCCTTTG
Organism: Grus americana; assembly: GCF_028858705.1. Taxonomy (NCBI): domain Eukaryota; kingdom Metazoa; phylum Chordata; class Aves; order Gruiformes; family Gruidae; genus Grus; species Grus americana. Next base: position 3,508,085 of record NC_072871.1, read on the forward strand.
CACGCTAAGCCATTGTGGAAAGACAGACCTGGTTGGTGATTCAGGTGTCTGAAAGTTATCGCTGCTCTCTGGGTCCCCACATCACCTCTCTGCACGGTGCCAGGGGAGCGTTGCAGATGGCCGAGGAGATCCCAAGGCCACAGCCGTGCCGAGCAGAGGCGGAGGTGCCCACCATCAGCCCCAGCCACGCAGGGCATTAGTGAGGGACGCGCTGAAATCCTGAATCCCAGAGGCCTCACTGAGCACTGGAGCAGTTGGGAGGGGCAATTCTGGCTACCCTGGGACCCTAACCCCAACCACCCCCACAAAGGTAGGTGCCTCTCACCTTTCTCATGATGAACAGGACAGGTCTCCACTTTCAAAGTGGGCCCAGGAGTTTGCTGATGCCGCTCCACGAGCTTTGTGTGTTCATTAGCTTTTGCCAAGGGCGGGAGAGATCCTTGGCTGAGTGCGTCGAACGGCAAAGAGCTGAACTGCCGGCGGGCACCTCCCTGGTCACTGGGGCCTGACCCCGGTTAAAGGCAGCAGGGGCATGCCAGCTGGGTGGAGCAGGGTGTTTTGGTGAAGAAATGCCTTCTTTGGAGCCCAGGTCTGGCTTGGTCAGGACATAGGTGCCAGGCTCCCAGGTCTGTTACAAGAGAGGTGCAGCCCCAACGCCTGCCTGAGCAGCTTCAGCACAAACATACTGCAGGACCAATGGGGTTTAGGTGCTCTCGAGACCAGGGGATTAACTGAGCGCTTTCACCTTGGATTTCCATTGCTCATGCTGGCCTGAGCCAGAAAAAAGAACCAAATATAGTGGCTTTTTTCAAAAAGACATATTGAAAAAACAAAAATAAACCCCTCCATGGCTGGGGTCAGCTGAAATGTTCCCGTATAATAGTTTTGTTTCCAATTTTAGCCGTTGTTTTTTTCAGCTCCTCATTTCTTTTCTCTGATAGAAATTATAGGAGCAGAAGCAGAGAAGGGACCACCTGGGTTGCCAAATTCAGTCCCCTGCAGTGTCAGGGCTATAACAGCACATAATTAGTCCAAACATTCACAGAATATCCACTTTGCAGGTTCTGATGTAGCACAGGCCAGAGAAAATTTCCCAGTGCTCTACTATAAACCAAAAATCTTTAGCTAAGACCAAGAGTCACCACTCTAATGTAAGACAGGAAAAGAGGAGGACAGATTGACACCATCTTAAGTACCTAAAATCCAAAGCATTGGTTTAGAAAGTGTTAAGTATGAGAAAGAAAAACATTTGCTGGTAAAAGATATCAGCTTTCTTATTTTCAGAAAGTTAAAAAAGAATCAGGTGTTTTGACAGTTATGAAACTTCTATTGAAATTTTAAATTAGAATATTTGCCAAAACTGATCCTTTCCCACAGATAGTCTGTTTTGATTAATTTCCCTTTTTCCTGAGAAAAATATTTTATCAAACATTTCCCACCCTTCTCTGGTCTTAGTCCGTGTGGCAGTTCCTACATCCTGTTGTAGGAAGAATGAACGCGTTCACTTTATTACATTTTTACTTCTTCAACTCTTATATTCCAGATTATTCTGAAGATGGATCCGAAAAGTCTTGTTTAATCAAAACCCTCTACATTTTTCTCTCAACTATATCAGCTAGTCTAATATAATCTTTTTCTTCATTTAATCTCCTCTAATTATGACCAATTTTTTCATTTAATACTGTCTTTACATGATCAGTACGTATTACTCTATTTCAAATACGTGAAATATATTGGACTTTTCTATTTCCTAGATTCTGTTTCATGCCCTGTTCTGAGCACGGAACAATGGACTGCGCTGTCCTGTTTGTTTGTTTCCCCAAAAGGAGACTTCTAAAAATGAAGGTGTACCTTGCTTCTGACCTTATACTTACATTGCTCTATGGGCATTTCCCTACCTCGGGGTAGCTGACATCTGGGTATGAATCTTCGTTTTGTTTCAGTTTTCTGTAGAGGAGAAATGCTTGATTGTTCTTGTGCTAATTTCTGCTTGTCCCTACATTTCTCTTCATTTTCTCTGGTGTGAGCATGCATGTGCACACACACGCAATTTCCAAAGCACCTTTGATTTTTTTCCCAGATCAATAGAGCATTTAAACTCCAATGATCAAGGCAGAGCAGCTTGTTTATTTCCCCACATATTCTGACACAAGTGGCAGATCTTGTAAACTGCTTTGATTTGATGTTAGTGCCTATTATAAAGTTTACTCTCCCCAAAGCCAGCCATGAAGTCAAAGTACTCTTGCTCTCAACATGAGCAGAGCAGAACTCAAAAAGGCAAGTTAAAAAGAGAGCAAGAGTAAATATCTTCTCCCAGACTTTTGCTTTCTACTATCCTTGCTCACAGTGATCAGAACAATTTGCTTAGCTGAGGACTGTTCACCATCCGTAAGGTTGCCAGCACCAAGTGAGGGTGCAGTATGTATCATCATTAAATACAAGTCAGAGTATCCCATGATGAGAACGGGGCTGGGTTCATGATGTTAGATTACTCAGGCAACATGGATTTGATCCTAAACCTGTTCAAGATCATGAAAAAATATCCTTGACCTCGGCTGACTCTGGCTTACGCTCTAATTTCAGAGAGTCTTCTGCATCCCTCCTCTGCAGCCTGGACCCTTCCATGGTCCTTGCTTTCACATCCTTTATTTTGTGGTCCTTTCTTGCTTTGGATACAAGAGAAGAAAAATTGCGAAGCCCTAACGTCAGAGAAGTTGGCCAGAGGAAGGGGACATGTTTATTTTAGTTGTTTTTGCTATACTCCAAATCCCACTTTGGCCTCTGTCTCTTTCAACCTTTCTCTTTCTTTTTTTTTTTTTTTAATGTTAAAACGAGCACTTACTCAAAACATGCTGTCCGGTTTTCTGTTTTGCTGGGTGATGTAAGTGTATAACTTTCCCGTCCAATCCCTCCACCCTCTCTTATCACCATCCTAGTCTCGGTTCTTGCTCTACTATCTGGTGTCCTTGATTCCCCCGTTTTTCCCTTCTTCCTGCTCCGCACAGTTACTGCTTTTCCTCCTCCCTGGCAAGCATGTGCCGTGGGTAACCCTGCACTCTCTGTAATTCTCATCTTCTTTTGCCAAAGGAGGGTGGTGTCCCCTCCTTGCAGACCAAGGGTGGCCAGCAGGTTGGTGGCTTCAGCCAACTCGCGTTGGAAGTGCTGTGGGAACAGAGGGTAAGCAGGCTGTGTGTTTGTGTGCTTAGGCATATGCTCATGCATGTTTTCTGGGAATTATTGATATTGTTCTGTTTAATATCCATCCTAGCGGTACACAAACAAGGAGCGAGCAGTTGTTCTCACAAAGAGGGAACGAGGGTGAAGTGAAACTGAGAAGCATCTGGAATTGGCCTGGTGAAGCAGCATCTGAGAGATATGATACCAGCTCATGAAAGCAAAAGAATTGCTGTGTTAGAGAAGAAAACCACTCTGTTCTTTGCTGATTAACTCCTGGGGTCTGGTAGGCTTTCCTTGAGTCTTCCTTCTGAGTGATACTTAGGGCTCTTTTATCTCTTCTCCTTCCTCCCCTCTGCTGTGTTTTTCCTCCTTGTCCTTATCTAATTTATTGTCTCTTTATTTGCTTTAAATCACTTTCCCATATGGATTTCTTTCCTCTGACCCATCTTCCCCTCCCTCATCTGATTCCCAGGAGTCTTCTGTCGTCATGGAATTGGGAGAAGAGCAGCTCTGTTCCTGACACCAAGCATCAGCTGCAGGCTCCTTTTCTTCTTCCTTTTCTTCCTTGCCTATTCTCTGCTGTTAGTGTTGGAAGCGTATTCATAAAAGATCATCCATTGGATTGAGGGAAGAGATCTTATCACCATTATTTTGTTTGTTTTATTTAAAACAGGGAAAGAAATGGAAAGGAAAGGCCTTCACTGTTACCAGTGTTACTTAGTTTTGAATGTAGGGTTTTTTTCCTCCTGTTCTAATGTATCCTAGTATGGTTATTTTCCTTATCATTGTAATAAGATTGTGGTTTTGTAGTCCTGATAACTGCCTCAAAACATCCTGCTGCTGATGGTGGTAAGTTTCTCAGGCGTGAGAGAACATTGCCCTTAAAATCAGGGAAACTGAGGAACAGAGGGATGCTCTGATTTGTCCAAGATTCGGCTGTGTGTTGGTGACAGAGGTATAAACAAATCCTAGCAGGCTTGGCCTTTTGTTAAACTCCGTTTGTTTGTTTGTTTGGGTTTTTTTTAGGGGCAATGATAGTTATTCCTCGGCCTGGGTTGTTCTCTACAACACACCCTAATTCCTGTAGGATGTTTCCTTGTGGCTGCTGAGGGTTCCTCACTGGTTAGTTGTTGTACTGAGCTGATGGTGGTTACGAAGTCTTTCACCTGGTGTCACAGTGTTGAAAGCACTGGCAACATGGGGGACGGGTGAAGAAGGCATCTGGCATTTGTGACATGAGCTTTTTGGAGACGGCAGAAAATCAGATGGTCTGGAATTAATATCTCCGACCTAGACATGCTGGTGATGTTTGAATCAGCATAAATTACTGTATTTCTCAAATGGAGCAGCGCATGCAGCCCAAAATGGGAGAGAAAAGCAAATATCACCGAAGCCCCTTAGTTCAGAGTGCTCTTATTTAAATTGGAATACTTTGATATTGTTGATATATCTGCACATTGATTAATGTATTGGCTTGCTGAAACAGCTTGTAAAATATGTAAGTTGCAACTGCTAAGCTTTCTGCCTCTGGATATCTCAGGTTATTAATTAAGGGCAAAAAGAACTCATTGACCCTATAGTTAAATACAGACCAGGTGGCTGCAGAAGGGGCTTTGCACACAGCATGTTAGTGCCCCAGACTGTTTTGGGGAGGGTCATCGTGCACGCTCTCAGGGCTAAACAAACGCTGTTTATGTCAGGAGCATCAACAGGGAGGATGTGCATCATACAATCCACACAATTTTGTTCTGAATTCAGCAGCATCTGTGCTTGTACAGACTGAGGTGCTAAGGCTGAAATCTGGAGCTTGCATTACTACTGTCTTACATTACATCTGTCTTGTGGATAAACAGAGCAGCCTCTCTGAGGTCAAAACAGCACCTTTCACCAGTGATAATTTAATGGGAATTATTTTCAGCGTAAACTAGACAAGAATTGGAAGCCTCCTGTGCTGTAGCTCATGAATGGAGATGTTCAGGGAGGAAAGGAGTACTGGGAGACAAAGCAAATGTTAACTAAATGCATTACGCACACGATTTTGAAACATGTACTTGGCAGAGGGAAGGGTGAGCAGTACAAGCCAGATTCTGCTGTTGAACACACCAATGTAAACCTAGAGTAACTCCTTTGGAGAGGAAATCAGGGGGGCTGCTCCAGACCGATGAACGTGTAGAATTTGAGGCAGACAGAGTGCATGCAATGGGGAAAATGAACAAGCTGAGAAGCCGATGTCATGGAGAACAACCTCTAACCACCGTCACCGCTGTTGATGGTTTAATTTGGGTGTGTAATGGTTATGGTGATGCAGTGGGAAACGTCTGTACAATGTGAGGTTGTTTTTACTTTTCGGAGCATTTTCTGCATATACCTATCGTAATCTCTCTAGACTGTGAAATTAGGCCGTATACCATTTTTACAGTGAGACCTTGGTGTTTCCAGCAACAAACGCTTCTGAACTCTGCTCTCCAGTCTTGTGGGCCTGAGCGCCTTCACCCGCTCCCATACTGTCCCATCTCCAGCAATAATATCCCCTTCTCTGTTTATAAACAAACACCCTCAGAGGAAGTTCACAGGAAGAGAAGTTAGTTAATGAAAATCAACCACGCACTCAGGTCCAGGCTGTGGGTTGGAGCCAGCAGGGTTGCTGGATGTTTCCTACTCTGCATCTGCTTGTAGGAGTTTCTTTGATGAGATGTCTGCCTGTCTGTCTAACTATGCGTCTTTCTCTTGTTTCCCTTCGTCATGGAAAAAATGAAAAAAGAGGGAGTAAAATTATAGTCTCAATTTGCTTTAAAATCAGCATGGACAGTATTTAGGAACCCTGAGCAGGGAGGCTAGCTTCAATGAACTTGTAGAATTTCTTCTTGATAAATCCGCTGATTTTGTTGGGTTTTGTGGTTTTGGGTTTTTTTTAAACACTGAAATCTAGATTCTGGCTCCTGGCAAAACTGTTGCTCTTGAGTTGTGCAAAGGCTGTAAAAGGACTAAAATAGCCTAAAGGATAATTGTCCTGCTGTAGTCTGAGCACGAGGCTGATATTTCTGGTGTCACACATCTCCCTCACGGAGCCACCAGCATAAGGAGGTAGGAGTGAGCAGGACCCAAGGAAGTAGATCACACGGGGCTGTGTAGTTACCATGAGCTCTGGAGGAAGGGACAGATAGGCACTGCAATTGTGCTGTCAGCTGGAAAACACAAAATGCTTTAACTTGCTCCAGATGTCCCCCAAACCCCTCGTAGCACAGGGGCAACCCAAGAAAAAGTCCATTTTCTTGTGACTGCTCCTGGGTTTACCTTTATTGCACCTTGGTGGTCTCAGATAGGAGGTGAGGGAATTATGTGTTTGTTTCCTTCCAGGAACGACTGGGATCCTCTAAGAAGCCTTTCTGGCTATTCAAAATGCGTATGTAAAATCGTCAAATAAAGAAAAGCTCTGGGAGTTGGTCAGGGCTGTGGTTCCTCACTTGTGCAGAGTTGTGTTATCAATGTAGTGCTCATGTCAACGTCCCAGGCTCCCCCTTTTCCGTAAGCAGTGTCTTTGGAAATTGGGAATAAAGCAATTTGCACAGATATAATAGATATGAAAGGTGTGCTCCCACTTTTAGTTCTAAGAGCCTTGAAGGTTTAGATGTATTACAAAAGGTTTCCAGAGCTGGCAGAATCTCTGTACCTTAAAATGGGCTGGTTTAAAATAGTCTTATCTGCTGCTTGTTGTTGAAAGAGCAGTTTCTCTTATTGTACAAATATTTTCTGGCATGTAATTAATAGCCTTATCTGTAAGACTATTCCAGTGCGGTCTCTCTACCTCTCACCCCAACAGGGGGGAAAGACAATCAGAAATGAGCATTTCATATTGCAGCATGGACCAAGTTTATCAGTTGTTGCACAATCCCTTTGCCTGTGAACAGATTAAATAAAGGGAGAGGGGCAGAAATGGGCCTGATTTATACTGGTGAGCTTCCTCCAAGAATTCCAGGATAACTATCAACAGTTCCTCCTAGGAGGAAAGCCGAGAGATTCATTCTTGCCCTTTGAAGAGCTCTGAATTAATGAAGAGCAGAGTATCTTCTGCTCTTCTTTGCACTGGGAAAGACTGGAATTCCCCAAAGTCCTCTTGCTTGAGATGGTTTAATCGTACAGACTGTTTACATTCTGTGTCTCACCAGAGACAATGCTCAAACAGGGGTGGTCTTCAGCGATACGCTGTAATACTAGGGGTTTATTTTATTTTATTTTATTTTAAACATCAGCATACCACCAGTTTTACTGGGAAATGGCCATATCCAAACACCTGCAGGCTGCAAAGAACAGGCCAGAGAGGGAAGCAACAGCAGCTGCATCTCACAGAGGCAAAATGATACTATGAGGGGTCTGTGTTTCTTCTCCGAAGGTTTCTGCAGGGTTGGGATTTGGCAGTAAAGGTGGGCAAGGAGCACTTGCACCCATGGAGGAAGGCACCTTGCAGCGAGGAGGCTGAGCACTGGACTAACCTCTTCCCTCTGCCTCAAGCGCTGCTGGCAGAGGCAGAGAAGCAAGGGCCTTTCTGCCCCAACCGTGTGTTTTGTGTCACGCTGTGATGGCCAAACTGTTCTGGTGAACATGCCCTCTAAGTTTCTGTGCTCTAATACTTAAGAAGGCAGTAAATGAAATGGGAGCTATGTATTTCATGAGAGGGAGGGAAGAAGGAAATGAGATTAGGATAGGTCTTCCTACCATCGCTCATCTCTCACCTCCCCTCCCTCAGGATGAACGTCTCCTGCACCTATTTCAAGAAACCAACACATTATTGCACATCCGTATGTCTGAAACTGGCCATAAACCTTGAGTCAGGATCTAAACTTGTGTTCAGATACAAGTTTTTTTTTTAAAAGACTTTGGTATCTTCTGGAAGTGATGTATTTCCGCTCCCCATGCACAGGATCTTCTGTGCATCACTGAGGAGGATGCACGTAAGTAGGCAATGTGGCCAACATTCTTCCAAACCCAAGCAATCCAGCCAGCTGTTCAGCAGGGATGTTATTTATTGAGAACTGTCAATGTGTTCAACACATGGTGTCCTTTGCACTGACGAGCTCGCAGCCTGGCTTTTATGGGGTTTCTCTGACACTTGTCAAACACTGGTGACACGGCAAGCTTGACGAGGCACACGCTTTTATGTGAAAATTATTCTAGAAGGGCATTGCAACAAGATGTTCTGTAAGGAAAGGCGAGACAGAGGCTAGCTGGCAGAGAAGAAAACAGAGGCAGTTGCAAAGGGTAGAAGTTTCTTTTTGGCTCGTGGTTTCAGGAGGAGAACAGAGATTTCCTTCAGTGATAGATTAGATGCTTTGGGAGAAAGAAAGTGTTTGTTTGAGCAGCGATGAAACTGCTGTGTGAGAGAGAAGCAGGCGCTCTCTTCTGCTAATTCAAGCTGCTTATGTTGTGGCAGAGTGGTTGGAGGTGCACAGGTTGCTCTGGGATTTTAGTTCTTACTTTGCAATTGCTCTGAGGTGCCTTCAGCTCTGTCCTTTCCATCTGTGAAGGTGGGATAATGCTTCTCAGCAGCCCTCAGAGAGATGCTGTCTGTAAGGATGAGGTAATAACAACAGTGCTTTGATCATGTATGATGCTGTAAATGGCAAATGCCACTCCATTGTACCAAAAGGAAGAAATGCTCATCCAAGAAGTCCTGTTGGCCAGGGTTGTGCTAGGTCCCTGCAGTGCTGTGCTGCTATAAAGAGAAGACTAAGGTTGCGGAATGCCGAAGAGACAAAAAGACAGAGGGTTTATCTTGCCAATCTCATACTTATCTATTTGTCCCATCTTTTTTCTCTTGACTTGTGTAAGCTCGTATTCATCAGTATCACAGGTATTTATTTTCCCCTACTGAAAAACAGAGTTGTTGCCTGAACAGTGTGACTCTGGCCACATTCCCTCCTATTCAGCACAATGCAATCTTGGCTTTTTACTAGTTAATATTTTCTGTCAACAACCTGCAAGAAAACATAAAATCAGTGCTGATAAAATTTGCAGATGTTGCAGAGTTCAGGGAGTGGTAAACAATGACCAAAACAGGACTCTCATTTGGGTGTTTTCAAAAATTGAGAACATGCAAACAGTATGCATTAGAATAAAGCCAAATGTGAAGTCATACATATAGAAAGACAGGCGGGAGGTCCTGCATAAAGGATGGATGGTGGGGGAAGGGTCTTTCACCTGGAAGCTAAATGTGTAGGAGTAACTGCCTGTTGGAATAGATAAAGTATGTAGATGTGAGCTGCCAATGTGATGCTGTGGCCAAAGGTTTAGAGTCATCGTTGGCTATGTAAACAAGGAAGCATTGAACAGGATTGGGGAGGTTGTGTTATCCTTGTAGTGACACTGGAGTAGCTGCTGCTGAAGCACTTTGTCCAGTTCTGGTATCCACAGTTTAAGAAGGATGTGGCATGCAAGAGGATTTAGAGAAAAAAAATTAACAATGACAATAATGATATGATTTGTAACAAGTCTTAAAGTATTTGACTCAAGAAGATTAAGAGGTGACTTGATTGCATGATCTTTAAGTATATGTTTGGGGAATATTAATCTGATAATTGGAGGTTGGAAATCTAACAGTAGAGGATATGAGTAAATCCAATGGATGCACATGGAGACTAAGCAACTTCAGAACAGAGTGAAAATGCAGTATTTTAGCCCTGAGAGTGTCAATCATTGAAAAACCTTTGAGTAGAATGGTGGAATATTTGTCACCATAACTTCCAAAGTAAAATTCAGTGGATTTCCAAATTACAAGGTCTTTAAAGAGGAGTTAATTCAGTCATCACCCATATTGTGTCTGAGTGCTTCTAACATCAGATTATCCTGGGATTTTCAGCTATTACTGCAAAAATAATTGAAGCCAACTGTAAAGCACAGGTACCACTAGGATGCTAATTTGAAATCTTTTAATTTTCCAGTATTTCTACAGATTCTCCTTGACACTGGTAGGATATTTCTAATCACCATAATATCTCCAGCTGTTTGTAGGATTTCCTTGGCATCACTACAGTGGAATTGTCAGGCTTAGTTTCATATGATGTTAATCTTGTTTAGATTTTGTCACCTTTAACCAGAATGGTGTGCTGAGCAACGACTTGACTTTTCCCCAGTCCAGTGTGCTAGTCTGAAAAGAACCTGAAAAACAAGACTGAAATCTTTTGTCATTGAAGGTAGGGTTTTACTGTTGACTTCAATGAAGCCAAGAATTTACCTCCAGAATACAACCTTCGGGGAGCAAAGTCAAGGTTTCCCTCTGGAAACTGCAGCATTGACAATGTCAGGGCTGTGAAGCTAATACACAGACATCCATTAAAAACAAAGAAGGGGATGAGACAGCAGAGAATAAGCTTGAGATGACTTTTGCTTGTCATTTCCTTGCTGGGTGGCCTGTCTTGCAGTCTCAGGGCAGAACTGCAGTCCAGAGGGGTATGTGGGCTGTATGTTGAAATGACTTATTCCTAGGACTTTGGCTGAGTTGCAAACAAAAAATATAGACCAAAGACCTATTGAAGGTAATTGGTGTTCTGAGACAGGATTTCATTTCGTTTGAGCCATTCCCAGCTGGAGACCGTTCCTCAAAATCCAAATTTAAACCAAGTGCTCAAAATGCTGCTGCTTCAAACCCACGTGCACATATAGGCCTATGCACAGAGAAAGTAGTACATGTACATGCTATTTTGTTAGTCTTCATTTCTTTGGTTCCAAATTTAACCAGAAGTGGAAGGGCTGAAATAACATAAGAAAGGTTGGACATACGATATTTCCTGCTGCTCAGCTAAACACAAGAATTGCCAAAAATCTTCCAAGGTAGCTTGTTTCTTCTACATTTTTCTCCCAGTTCTGCAGACTTGAGAAGGTCAATTACTTTTGAGAAGCATTTGACTTTGGCAACGCTTATGGAAAGCGAAGTAGAATTATGACCTTTTGGAGGGCTGCCCATCGCTGTCCCATCTTGTCTTTTAAGAGCTAAAGGCTGAATTTTCAGCTACAGCCTTTGGTTTAATAGGTGTGAATTTGTTTCTGTACACTTCTAAGACATCGTGAGTATCTATGTGAGAATTTTCTTTTAGTGTCTTATTTATTTGTGCTCACGGATCAAGTGATCACTGATACTTGTAGAGCAGAAATACAGGCTCAGGTATTTCCAGGAGGAAAATCATACAAAAACAAATGAAATTGGATTCAAACCGAGCAGAAAAATAGAGCTCTAAAATTATATACTTAGGTTAGTATGTGGTGACTACAGCCTATCTGGAATGCATACTATAATAGTTATATCATGTTAGAGAGGCAGGTTTTTTCAGCAGGATGTTTCCTAGAAAGCAGAAATATCTCTGTGGTTTGTGTATGGGTTTGGAACTTGTATGCAAGTATGGAGCGGGGAATTTGAGGCATGAAACAGTCATGATTAGAGAAGGCCCGGATCCCTTTCCAAAGTGACAGCAGAAAACAGGCACAATCAGCTCCATTCTGCCTGCTGTCACTGCATGCTCTTCTCTGTGTTGTATGGGAGACATTTCTTTTAAGGTTGGTAAATTCCTCGGTTGTTTCTATTAGTACAGGAAAGATGCAGTCATATAGGAAAGCCAGATGCAATAAGATATTTGAGTCTGGATAAGATCTAAGATGCTTTTACAATAAGATATTTAATTCTCACAGAGGCAAAGACCTTGCATGGTATAAATCAGTGTAAATGCACTGGAACTACTCAGTTTTGCACTCACAAAGTATCTGCCCAAGAATGTTCTCAAAATCCAATTAAATAACTAGAACTGTTTCATGTGGAAATGCCCCTCAATTACAAAGACAAGTCTAAGCGATCATGATGTGATTTTTACAGTCTCCTTGCAGGGTGCCCTAGTTTGCATTCATGGAATTTTTTGTTTTTGTTTTGTTTTTGTAATAATGTGGATGTTGGCCATCTGTCTGATCCTCGAAAGGTTGTAAGGTTGTCCCCGCTCCCCAGGTCCTCTTCCCACTCCCTCATTGATCATAATGTTTGATTTAGGTGCCACTAGATTTCCTTCTTTGTTCTCCAGCCCTAACCTCCCCCCCCCCCCCCCCCCCCCCCCAAACACACACGCATTGTGCAATGGTGTAAAAGCTCTTCTCTTTGCAGCTGGGAGTAGTAACTGCTCAGCTGGTTCCAGTGGTGCCCTAAAGCTGCTGTAAAGGTCAGAGACAAGGGAATTCTAAAAAGCAAAACAAGCTGTGGTGTTGTCCCCCCTTCAGTCCTGGCTGTGTATTTTGATCAGCACCACAAGCAAGCTCATGCATAGACCTCCACTTCTCACTGCTCCATGTTTCTGGCCATCGAGGGGTTCCACAGGGCAGCATGTCGGGCGTTTTTCCAGCACAGCTATGGGCTTGGCCGCTGCTGCAGCTGATTGACTTGCAGTGCTTGTCAGGCACAAAGCACATTTTGAAAGGAAATGCCATATTGAACTCCCAGTGAGCTGATGGGTATTGTGCACGGTCATCTGATGGCACAGATGTGCCCCTAATAATCCTTCCAGGAGGACGTTTCCTCCTGGGATGCTCTGGCCATCTGATCTGCTCTGAGGTATGCTGACCTGTCTTGACCCAGTTTATGATCAATTCTCTCTGCTGTTTTCTAAAAGGACCCCAGAAATACCACTTTATCATTTAGATTGCCTGGAAGTTATGGCACTTACGTGTCTGTTCCTTCTGTAGAAGATAGTCTCTGTGTTTGCTCTCAAGCATTAACACTTACAAAAGGAGGAAAACCACTCTGTATTAGGATGCACAAGAGAAAATGTCTCTGTAGAGCTTTGATCGCTAATCAGTATTTGGCTAGTAGTGCAGGGAGGAGGAGGAGATGTGGAAGCAGAGGTAATGTGTATTCCACCAAGCATGTTGCTGGGTACATTCATCTGGGTGTGTAGAGCGACCCTTCTGCTGGTGTGCCATTGTATTTATGTCCTTTTTTGCAGATTTGTGTGTGCTTCCAGTTTTGTGTGCGTTGTGCATGCATCTGTGAAAGATGGATGATTTTCATGCATGCCTCTCGATATGTATCCCTGTGTTTTGCAACATCTGCTTTTAAAGTGAGAATGATGTTAATGCTGGATTTCTCTAAAGGTGAATACACTGCCTCAGCTACAATAGGACGGTTAATTCGTAACCTGGTTCTGCTGATCACTGAGCATAGATAAGCTTGGAAGTTGAGAGGTGTGTTAATGTCCCTTTGAGCCAAACCAACAAACTTATTGAGGGCTTTCCATTTCCTGTATTTGAAGGATATCTGGGCTTTCATAAACACGAAATTCTGCTTTATTATCAGTGGGCCACACTAGAGTGTCTAAAACTGGCAGCCATCAACCTGAATTCTTGTCTGAATCAAGCCTGATGCAAAGCTTCCCATATTTATGACATACACCCATGATTCTCTGAAGGAACATGCTGATGGCTGAAGAGTTTATGACTTTAAGTACCATCCAAGCAAAGCCTGCCTGTACTATCTTAACACTGTCCCTATGTCTGCATGTGTTATGATTGTCTCTAATAACATGGACACATACTGGTTTTCCAAGCTTCAACCAAAAATATTTGGTTGTTTCTGAGAACAAGGCAGGAGAAATAAATTGTTTTGTAGATATTAGAAAATCCTTACCCTTGTTCTCTGGAATGTTCCTCTGGTCCCAGACTTTATATCAGGGACTGAAGTTTGACCCTTGCAAAGGATGTGCTTTTTGCTATCCACCTAAAAGCCCGCCTAAACCTAGTTATTAGATCACAAACAGCCACAGTTTGTTAACCAAGTACCAGTCTCCGCTGGTTCTGCAGCTTTATTGTGAAATCTTTAGGGAGATCTAGATAAGAAGCCAACCTTCCCACTAATACTTGTTTACGCTGATACTGTATACAAAGGAGCCCTTGCAAAAGCAGTACCCTGTCCAAGGATGACCCTGTTATAATACTGCAAGGACTGAAGCTCGCTGCTCTGTGCCATTTGGTTATGCAGTGTTGTGTGTTCGCTTACACCTCAAAATCCTCACAATCTAATAATTTCTCACTAACCCCAGCCTACCAGATCTATTTGCAGTAAGCTCTTATATACTGTTAGCGGGTATATTCTCACAATAGGTTCAGTGAAGTGTCACTAATATGATTGTCCATGCCAGTGGCTGCTCTGTTGCAGCCTACATGATTTTGTTATCAGAAGAGAAGGATTTATGTAATGTTCATAACTAACCAGCCACTACAAATTCATGTTTTGCTGGTTTAGCCGTTCTCACCTCCCTGTTTTCAGGCTTCAAGGTATCTCACTGAGCATGTGAGTGACTGGGAATCTGAGAAACAGTAAGAATATATGCTTAATTTAATGCTAAATGGCAATAATAGAAAGATTTTGGTATTGCAAAGAGCCTTGGGCCAAATTCTCAACGTTAAATAGGCATAACTGTATTAGACTCTGTATTTCTACATGATGACGATTTTGTCTTTCATGTCAGAACACAAAGAATTGCATCCTACTGTCTTGGATCTGAATCCTATTGCATTGCTTGTAAATGATAATATCTGGTGCGAATTCAGCTAGATTGATAGCAGCAGCAAACATCCCCTTTTTGCTCGGTTAAGTAGTACGTTGCCACCTGAGCAAGTCTCAGGTGGTTTGCATGAGCCACTCCTCGTCTCAGGGGGCGACCTCAGGAGGCCTCTTAGCTGTGTTGGAAATGGTATAGACAGAGATGTTGCCTTAAGTACTCTGGACTTTGAATTATTTAACTATTGTGGAAGGAAGTGGGGGCTGGGGTAAGCATGGCAAAGGAAAGGAGAGATTATTTCTCCCCTTTGTAAAACTATATTGGGTTCAACGTCATACCATGAAATATCTAGTGCAGAACTCAAGAACTGCTCCAGTGGATCTTCGCTGACTTATCCAATTGCATGGAACATGGGGATACTTAACCCGAATCTGTCGGTTTTAATTATTTTCCTCTGGACAGATAAAAGCTTTCTATAGGTTCCTGTAGAATATTTGCTCTTTCAAGCGTTCCTCTGTGCTTTGATACTAAACGATTAAAGCATGCTAAAGAAAAAAAACAGCCCCAACCTTTAGCTCCCTGTTCTTGGGCCCCCTGACTGCAGCTTTGATTGTTGACCTAAATTCCCCTTTCATAACTGAGTCCTGTCACCTCTGGTTGTAGTCTCCCGGCAAAACAGGCACGGCCAACTTTCAGAAGTGCAGGGCACTGTTTTCTGTTCTGCCTTGCACGACTGTGACGGGCTCTGCAGCACACCTGATGTGTTCAAAGTCAAACTGACCTCCTTCTTCCCCTTCCCCCAGCCTCTCGGCTCCTGGAAAGGAAAGCATAACAAGTCTTTTTTCTTTTTTTCTTTTTTCTTTTTTTTTCTTCCCTTCCCGTTGCTCAGCAAAGTGAGGAAACTTTTCCTGCATAAAGAATTAAATTCTTAGGTAATTCTATGGCGGGGCTGATTACCGGGAAGCTTGCTGTTAGCAAGACACAAGAAACTGCACTGAAGTGAATGAGGGAGGCCTGGAGTCTGTTATTGATAATATTTAAGTGGATTACAGCAGCTTGCATGGGCTACTTCAGCCTCTCTTCTTTCAAATTCTGCCCGCAGAGAGAGCTACTTATGACTCCAGCAGCTACAGCCTCTAGCTGTGACTTCCCGTTTCTCTGTGGCTGCTGCCGATAAACATCTTCTCCAGTCTCAGCATCACAATCTTGGTTCCAGCAATGCCTCGTGTCCTCACCCTGGACTTTCTTCCAGTAGTTCAGCAGCTGATGCTACACGCTGTGCTGCCAAATCCTGCCCAGCGCACAGGGCCCACGTGAGGATGCGGCTCTAAGTCCCCAGTGAAGTCCTGAGAACAAACTGGGTTATAAATCATACGCTGGCCTTGGTTAGGGCCTCCTAGAAGGGGTCAGATGGACAGTTGTATACTAGAGCAGTTGTGCCTCCGTAGCCAAAGAACTGAGACTTAACTTGTAAAAAAAAAAAAAAAAAAAAAAAAAGGGAGAGACTGTGTTTCTGGTTTTCCATGTTTGGCTTTTGGGTTTGGACCTTTGGAGTTTAATTTTCCAGCTTTCCCCACTCTTTTGATGCCTAGGAATTTACTTTTCCTATAAGGGACAAACATTATGGGACTGGAAGGAGCCTCATGGGCCATCAAAGTCTGTCTCTGGCCAGGCATACCGGAATGTGGCATCTTATTCTGTCCATGCACTTCTCCAGAGTTGTCTGAAAAGTGACTCACTCCTCTGTGGGGAAGGAAGGTTACCAATGCCTCTTACTGGAAAGCTGAACTAGCACCTCTTATTTTTTTTTTAATAAGAGATAAAATTCCATTTGAATCCCTTGGGCTTTAGGAACAGGAGCTTTACAGGGAAAAAATCAGACTAAGGAGTTAGAAGGGCTGTCAGTATTCTTCTCAGCTGTAGCTCCATCCCTTTCTAGCAACTCAGGGTAAGCAGAAGTGAGGAAAACTGTTTGCTGCTGTATGAAACTTGTACATATTTTTTTAATCTAATTGCTGTGGGGAAAACAAACATCAGTTTTATTTCGCACCATTTCTTGGCTCAGAAACTTCAGGCATATTCGCCAAATTGTGGTTTTGCAGTCATTGGCTTGAGTCTCATTTACCATGAGGCCTCTTTACACCACTCTTGGTTTGTAAAGGGATATTAAGTAGCTAAAAATGTCCTTTACCACATTATTGTAAAGAATTCTCAGTGTAAATGAGAATCTAAACTCTGTATGTTTTTCATGTAAATGTTGGTTGTGGTCACAGCTGAATTTTGAAATTCAGAGTGTCAACCATTGTGAGGGGTGATTTTGCTCAAAAACAGCCTTGTTTGGGGTAAAAGAGGCCTCTTGTTTAAAATGTTCTTAATTATGTCTGAGAAATAACTCATGGCTATGGAACCTTTTACTAAATTGAAATAAATTGTGAAAACATCAAATTATTCAGTTTTCAGAAGTTCTGGCAATTATTTCACATGTCCCTCTTCCAATGGCTTTGCCCTTATTAGTTGTCATAGAAGAAGTAATAAATTCTTTTATTATGACATCCAAAGTCCCAGCTGAAATTAGTTTCATTGTGCTGGGGACAAAACGGAAAAGTGACACTCCCTTAGCCGGAGGATTTGTAGTCTAAAGCCAAAAGTAAGCGAAGGATTGGGAAAGTAGGTACAGCATATGAGCAAAAGAAGGTCATAAAGAACTGGTACGACTTGCAAGTTAGAGGGAGTGTGAGTTTCTTATCTCTTTTCTGACTCTTTTTCCTTTCTCTTAAGAATAAAACAAGCCTTGCTGCTGAAGGGATTGTGTTCAATCCATCTTTTCATCAAGAGTTGGATGTCTGTAATAGTAAAACTTTGAGAAAAGAGTACTGTGCGTGGCATATGGATTCAGTAATGACCTTTGCCTTAAACTAGAAAATGTAAGGAACTGGAATAGTAGACTGTTTTAGTTCAGCAGCTTTCATACTGGCATGTTCAGTGGTGTCCCTATTGTCACTGGTTTTCTTCTTTTTCTGCCCTCCTTTGGCTCCCTGTAAATCTTGAATTGATGGCAGCTGTTTGAGCCAAACTCAAGACACGTTGCATCACATCAGGGTTTAAATGCTCAAAGGCAAGGGAGGATTGCTACTATTCTGTAGTATTCCTCCAGCAGCTCCATCTGTTCAGCTGAGGTCAATCACTAGCATCATGCAGCACTTCAGAGAGAGAGGAAGATGTTCTTTAATCCTGGCTAGGAAACTGAATTTCCATTCCACAGTAATTTATTAGTTCTTTGGGGGAATATTTCCAGCCCTGAACAGTACAAAAAGCCAAAAAACTTGACCCTTAAAGACTGTATGGTGGACTTCCCCAGAGCTGGAGACCCCAGAAGCCTGTTCCAGGACTTCCAGCCACCCGTCTAACAGCAGGGATCTTGGATGCCTTAAGAAACAGGTGGAGCAGCTATTGCATGTGCAGCTGCCCTGTGGTCTGCAGGCCTGGAGAATTCAGTCGTTTGGCGGCAAAGGTGGCAGGGGATGGTGGGGACCATAGCTGGGATGGATGGATCTTCTGTGCTTGCAGTCAGAACAGCTGAGGGAGTCCCTGGGGTTCCCCTGGCCATATTGAAGACCTGCACCTTCTCAGAGAGATCCGTTGGGACTAGCCCATTTCTGCATCACTTTTTCTGCCCTCACCATGTTGGCAATTCTTGGCAGGCAAAAACTCTCTTACAAAATGTCTGACCAGCTCTAATGGTCTTATTACAATAAGTTGAGATTTTTATGACTTATTTGGAAGAGGGACTTGTCTTGCCAGCTGTCTTCTCATTCATTGCAGTATTATCCACCCACTATCATTGGACAATACCTTCATTTGAGATTCATAAAAATGCAGACGTTTATGGGCTCTCATATGTCTGAAAATGAATGTTTTGTAAAAGCATTTATTCCATAAAGAAAAACTAAAATAAGTTTTAAAAACAGACTCCAGAAGGTCATTGGTAGCTTTGGCTTTCATATCATGAATTTCTCAGGTAAATATCCATCCCAGCAGATGTCTTTTTTTTTTTTTTTTTTTTTTTTTAGCATATTTGGTTTTTTCCTTCCCTGGTTCTCCTCCTCTCCTTTCTCATGATCAGAAGTAGCAGTATAAACTAGAAGCTGGTCTCGAAAAGGTTTTGAACTGAGTGCGCCCTACAGATGAATAAACACATTACCTTCCGAACCCTGGGATCTCTCTTCCAAAGGAAACAGGAAAAGGGGGAGCTCAGAGTCCCTAGCAAAATACCAGCGTGCAGAAAAAAAGGCCTGTTTAAATTTTTTTAACTTTCCCATCAGAAGACTTTTTTTACAGGGGGAGGAGGAGGAGAGGGGAAGGGTGTGAGGAGAGGGGGGAAGGTGGGTGCTGGGAGAGGGGAGGAAAAATACAGTGAATGCTCCTGTAACCTTTGCTCTGTTGATACTAGACAAGACTGCACTGTTAATGAGTGATTGTTAACAGATGGCTGTTGAGCAACTTAGTCAGAAGCAGAAGATGTTATTTGGTTGTAGTGCTGGGAGGGTTAGGGTGCAGGGGTGAGGTAAGGGGATATTTAGTCTTTTCATGAGGACTGAGCTGTCAGAGATTTATGATTTTTGTTTAGGCTTTTGGAAGTGAAGGCCTGGGGGAAGGATTGCTTTCTATGTGCTGATAGAAGAAAGGTCGTTTGGTGCTGAAGGCTCTAACGATTATTTCTTCAGTTGAGGGGTGTCCCTGCAGCCCTTGGCCTTTTGGAACTGAAAGATGGAAATGTTTGTCTTTAACTTGCCAAACCTCGTGTCCCAAACTGAGAAGGAGCAGACTCTTCCCACCACTTGGAGATGTCCGAAGACTGGTTGAGAGGGCTTTAGGTGTGGATCCACACTTTGTCTGTGAGAGAAATCATTAGTGTATGTTCGCTGCAGTGCACCAAATTGTTATGAAGTGTGTGTGAGGGGGCAAGAATCTGAATGTGTGTGTCCCTCCGTGCATGTCTGTTGCCCTTTTCTGGTGTGGTATATACCTTGTTCTGCACATCCAGCATATCAACGTATGCCATTTCCTTCCTGTTTTTTATGGGGTATGAATTTGAAGGTAGCCTGAACACATCCCATTCACTGTCTGTAGGATTTGGTGCTTGATCGTACCTGGATTATTGCAGCTGCTCAGTGTTGCTCAAACTGTGCAGTACTTAGATTTCACAGTTATTTCTCCTCTGGACCTAATTAGATACAGGGTTCAGAGGTATGAGGTATGAGTGAGGTCAACAAGGATTGCTTCTCAAGACTCTTCTTATTTTCAACCAGTGATGTATGGCTTGAGTGAAGGTAAGAATGAAATGCACGGTATGACTTTTTCCTGATAGGAATTCGCAAAAGGGTTTTGGTCTTTGGTCCAGAAAGGGGAATCCCATTCATACATGCCACTGGCAAAATTGGACCTTTAATAGCAAGTCTTAACATGACCTCTCACAATCATACACTAGATGATTTAATGTCTTTCTCGTACACTAACTTTCTAACATATGTAGGTGAGTATGTGTATATACATATATAGAGATATATTTATACAATTTAAAGTCTAATTTCTTTATTCTGTCATCCTTATTTATTCGTATTTCTTTTTTGGCGGCACATAGGACTATATGACAAATGTTCTTACACCTCCCGTGACCGAGGATGGGTCCTGGGGATTAACACCGTCAGTGACCAGGGGAATAGAGACCCCCGCTATTTCTTCTCTCTGAAGACGGACCGTGCTCGCAAAGTAACCACCATTGCAGCACATCGCAGCTACCTCCCCAACCAGTGGGTGCATCTGGCTGCCACGTATGATGGGCACCTGATGAAACTCTATGTGAATGGTGCCCAGGTGGCCACAAGTGGAGAGCAAGTGGGCAGCATCTTCAGTCTTCTGACATTGAAGTGCAAGGTGCTCATGGTTGGAGGAAATGCCCTGAACCAGAACTATCGGGGTTACGTAGAGCACTTCAGCCTTTGGAGGACAGCCCGGTCTCAGAAGGAGATCTTGTTGGACATGGGCCAGGCAATTCACAGACAAGACACGCCTCTACCTCAGCTAGTTCTTCAAGACAGTTTACTGAATGTGAAAAACACCTGGTCTCCCATGAAGGATGGCAGCAGTCCTCAGAGCAAGTTCAGCTATCACCACGGCTATTTGCTGGATACCAGCCTAGACCCTCCTCTCTGCGGACAGACAGTCTGTGACAACACGGACGTAATTGCCAGCTACAACAAGCTCCCCAGCTTCCGCCGCAACAAAATCGTTCGCTACCGTGTGGTAAATCTCTATGATGACAAACACCAGAACCCCACCGTCAGCCGGCAGCAGATTGAGTTCCAGCATCAGCATTTAAATGAGGCTTTCAGCCGCTACAACATCACCTGGGAGCTGGAAGTGCTGGAGGTGAAGAACTCTTCCCTTCGCCATCGACTCATCCTGGCCAACTGTGATATCAGCAAGATCGGGGACGAGAACTGTGATCCTGAGTGCAACCACACCTTGACTGGGTATGATGGTGGAGACTGCCGACACGTACGCCACACGCTCTTCAACAAGAAGAAGCAGAACGGTGTGTGTGACATGGATTGTAATTATGAGAGATACAACTTCGATGGTGGGGAATGCTGTAACCCAGAGATAACAGAAGTCACCAAGACATGCTTTGACCCATATTCTCCTTACAGGTAGGCAATTTCTTAAACAAGCTTTTTTATGATCATATTAATGAATATTTGTCTAGGTATTGATCAGCCTGTTGGCTGTTGAACACTTGTGTTGTTGTCATTATGGGATTTGGAATTTGTAGGGTTTTTTTTTTTGGTAGTATTTGGCTCATGTTACAGTTATCCAAATGCAGTCTCGGTAATGGTCTCGACAGCATCTTACCATTGAATTGGTATTCTCTATCTGGGCAAAAAAGAAAGTGCTAAAGACCAAAGCAGCCAACTTTGGGAGCCCCATTAGTTGTTGGTATGAGCAGTATGTTGTAGCATTGCACAGTTTATTTTAAGCATGGACTTTTAAGTGGGGATTGGATGTCATAGAAAACTCATAGTCTGTAGGACTTCTTTGAAGGCAGGTAGGTTATTCTATATTCTTAATGCTATAAGTACAGCTTTCTGTAAGCACTGCTGTGGAGGGGCAGCTGAGTCTGTGGGTTATGAGGAGGGAGGTGGCTACCAGGTTCCTGGCAGTGCTGTTGCACACGTTGGGTGGGTAATTGAACTCTTCTGTGCCCCCCCCCCCATATATATATGTGTGTGTGTGTGTATATATATATATGTATATATATATGAAAATGGGGGTAATGCTACCTCGTTGCAAATGGCAGGGCTACTTTCTGTGGGTGGATGTGAGTTTATAAAATCCTGAGATCCTCAGCTAAAGGCTTCTTTGTGACGTAGCGTGAAGAGGGGCATCCTTGAATAACTTACATCAGTTGAGTACCACGTACCTACAATTACTCCAGCTTGTTTTTTGGTCATCTTCAGATAAGAGTTAGTATGTTTAAGCAAAAAAGTGTTCCCAGTGAATGAGTTAGAAATATAAACACACAGAAGATGAAAGTCAAAGCTGAAAATCTGTTGCCTGTATCCCGTGTTGCAGGCTTTTTTAGGGCAATTCATGGAGTCATGGGGGAAAAACATCTAAATGGTCAGAACACCCTGTGTTGTCAACACTAAAATTCAGGTTAAGAAGGAAAGTATGAGCCGTTCTGGAGTTGCTTCCGTTATAGCAATTCCAGCTATATTTGTAACTTCCTTAGTAGAGGGAAGTTTTTAAACAACATTATCAGCTCTACTGGAGCTTTAAATACACATAATTAGGCTGCAAAGAAATGCTTCCTTTCTAGTGTTTTGTTGGTTTTTTTTTAAACTCCAGTGAGGTTGTTTTTTAAAAAACCCTTATAGCTCAGCTTGACTTCAGTCAGTTACCAGTGAACAAAGCTCAAATGAGGAAATACTTTAAATACTAACGATGGAAAATATTGAAAGGAAAAATACCAATCTTTTAATACTGTTCAACTGGAGAGGAACACAACTAAGCAAATATCATCAAAGGCATAATGCAAATTGGATTGTTTTAACACCATAGTTCTGAGAACTCGAGGTGTTAGTTATAACAGCTATGACAATTTTTAGAAAAATACATTATTTTTAATCTGATAGTACCCTTTTATCACTTGTTCTGTGACCAGCATAATACCCATACAAAATGAAACAAGAAAAGCCTTGTAAATTTTAGTTGACAGATTTAAGACTGTGCCTTAATGTTATTTTGACGTACAGAGATGTTTCTATTTCAAATAAAGTCTTTTTTGCTGCACAGATTGTACTTGCACAAGCCCAAGCAAGAAATGTAGTTCCAAAATCTGATGTTACCTTAAGACAGCATGCTTTTCATACGCAGTTGTATGTTCCTTTTGGAGACAACCACCTTGCTGAACTTGTCTGGAGGATTTGCATTTCGTGCCATTGAGCTCACAGATCTTCTACATGTTCATTTTGGCTTGAGAAGCACCTCCTCTTGAGTGACACACTGAAGTCAGTGAGGGAGACCTGAAGGTCCTTTTTCACAGTGTAGAGCCCAAGAAAATCCATAGATCCTCCAAAGATTTTTTTACAACGGTTAGATCTCATTTATTTGTCTTTGCACAGACATCGTAATGCAGCGTTGATCATTTGCAATGAATGAAGAAGGGCAGTAGAAGATACTTCATCTCCCTGGAGCCTTTATTTGGTGGCTGATGTGCTTAGACTGAGCTCATACCCACCGCTATGATGGATGTTTGCACTCAGTGTGGCAAAATACAGCAGTTAGGCCTGTGGACTTGATCATTGAGGTTTGTAAGGCTGAACACTGAGTATTTAGGCTAACAAATACAGGTTTAGGGCAGTGGCTTTGGCAGCGGAGCCTTCATTGACTAAAAGGGTGAAGATTCAGACCCTATGTTTGGCTTTGGTATTGCCCTCAGCATCATCCCCTGAGAGAGATTTCCATGCCAATTAGTGACTCAGTCAAAATCTGTGACTCAGTTGGCACCATCTGGGTCCATTTTGCATCACCAGCCCCTCTTGTCATCACTTTCATTGGCAAAGAGTCCTCAGTCCCCTCTAGTGCAGGCCTTGCACCACATCAATGAAGACATCTCCACAGCCACTGAGAGCTCACATCTAATTCCAGGTATTTCCTCTGACAAAGTTCGGTCTAACAACAGCAGAAGAAAGGGAAAAGAGTCTGGTGAGGCATCAAATAAAAAGGGGGAAAAAGATGAAATGGTACCAGTAAAAAGTTTACTGAGCTTTGTGTTGCAAAGACTCTTCACAGCCTTCCTTGGTACTGGGGGGGGCCTCAGACGCTACTGGGTTTTGTTCCTTGTACACCCTTAGTGTCAGCAGTTGTAGCCAGCTGTTCACCATGCAGAGTTTATTCCTGAAATACTTTTGTCCTCTGGAACCAACCAAAAAGTGCTAATGCTTGATTAATGCTGTTATAAACAGGAACTCTCTTCAGTGCCTCTTCATCCCCAAAAGAAGATGTATCCATTTCCAGTCACTTTCCTTCTTCTGTCTCAGTCCCAGTCCATCACACCTCTGTCCTGGGACAAAGTTGCTATGGGTCTTGTTACAAAAAACTCTCTGGATGCTTCTTGACTAAGTGCAACCAGAGACGTGATATCACTGGAACAATTTCAAGACACCTCTGATCTGCATTACAAGTTTCTTGGACAAAGTGCTGAGCTACTTTGATGGCATCCTTTAGTTGCTGTTGTGGTTCAACCTTGGTGACCTTAGAGCTGATGCCAGCAGCAGAGCTGTTGTGGTTTGGTTTTTTTTTTCCTCTCTCCAACCTCTCTTTCTGGCATCTTTCTAAAAAACATTTTCCTGCAAAGAGCTGATATTCTGTGCCATAGTTAGGTAGCGGGATGTTGGTGCACAGAGATTTAAATACAGTGGCATATCCGTAAAGAAGTTTGCCAGAGAGACAGCACCAATGGATGGGAACTCTGCTCTCAGAGCTGCTCAGCAGAAAGCTGTAAACATTGTGGTACCAACTAGATCATCTGTCCTCTTTTTTAATAGCCTACGGGGAAAAACCAAAAGACTGGTTATCATTAGCCACACAGCAGGCTTTATCCAAGAATATCTGCCTCACTTCTTTTTAATAATTTCATGAGAGTGAGACAAAATGTGTTTAGTCCCAGCAAATATTGTGGAGCTTTTCTTTATTTCTGCAATTCTGGGAAATTAAAACATGCTAAGATCATACACTCTGGCCCAATACAAAAGGAAGGAGCAAGGATAAACACACTTGCCAGAAAGACACATTCCTTGTGTTGTTTGGGATATTGCTGGTTACAAAATAGGGAAGACTTTGAGCTCATGACACCTACCATGGCTCCTTGTCAAGAAACTTGAAACAAACAGCAAGGGATAATAGGAAATCATGCTCTGTGTGTGCCATTTGATGTGGCAAATTCTTGCACCATACTATGGTTAACTGAGCCATTCCTTTTATGTAATATTGGGCTTGCACATCAGGCTTCACCACAGGATCGCATGGACAGATAAGAAAGCATTCCCCTCGATGCCTTCTTAGGAAAATGCTGATGAAATTCCTGAAACAGTAAAAGCTACTGGAGTGTCTTCAGACTCCCTCGATTCATACAATCTACTGAATACTTGCTGGAAATCCCCTCAGAATAACTGACCTGGGGATAGGCTTTCTCAACATCCACATGTGTGCCCTGAAGGCTCCCGCAACCCTTCTGCTCTGCCTGAACAAGGGCCAGGGATGAGCTGTACACGCTCCAGAGTCTATTTGCAGCACCTGCCTGCAGACTAAGGGTGACACCGACCCAACGAGCAGGTGTCCAGTGCCCTGCTGGTCCCAACCTTTTCTGTGGCCTTTTCCAACGCTTGTGTTGTGCAGGTCAGCAAAGCTTAGGGCTGGGGCATATCAGCTTGCTCAAGATTAAGGGCATTGGCACATTCCGGTCATACATAAACTAGGCTCTGAATACACGTTTGAACAATTTGTAGAAATTAGTAGAAATAGTGGTTTTGAACAGCAATGGGTATGGCAGGGCAGGTATGAAGAGCACACAGTGCTATGCCATGTGGATGGCAGCAGTAGCGTTAAAAGCAGGAAATGGCTGACTAATCTGCAGCCTAGGTCAACTTTGTGCAGGTAACTGAGCTGTGGCTGCACTTCAGGGCTCCTCCATGGAGTTTCTGATCAGATCAGGTCAGCCTCTTAACTCTTTTTCCTTCTTTTCCACTGGAAATCTTTTCACAAGGCTTCTTTGCAAAATATGGGCAAATTACTCCAGAGGAGGGAGGCATACTTAATGCCCTTTTCTAGTAGCTAGAAGAGTTGTAAGAAATACTCCTTGATTCCCAATAAAGGATTAATTTCCACCTAATCCTAAACACTAAAAAGAACAGAAGAAATTCATCAAAGCTCTTCAATTCAGGAAGCTTGAGAACTTAATCCCCTGCCTGGAAGAGACCATTGTGCAGCTCTTGACATCAAGGATTCCTGCATTCACACAGGTATCAGACAGACATGTAGCAAATAGCTGAGTTTTTGTCTAGGGATTCGGCGTTAAATGTCCAGTTCTTTAATTACCAGCCCCAGGGCTGTTTAGAAGGTGGAGAGGTAACACTCTCAAGGACAGAGTTACTGTATCTTGGTAGTTGTCACCCAAAAGCCAAGTCCCCACAGGAAATCCTCTGTTCCCTGTGTTTACGCTGTCCTCTATTCCAGATGTCAGGGATGTTAATCAGCTGGGAGGAGTTGCATCTGTTCCCATGCTAGCAACTGACATTTATAAGTCTAGTATTGAATTCTGATATAGACAGGACTTCGGTACTACAGAAACTATTTCTACGTATACAATTGCACACCCTAGAAACAGTAGGAGTTTGCTCGATTTAGCTTGACCCACAGTCATCTTTTCCAACAGTTTTTTTCAAGAAACATTTTTTCCCCAAGACTCATAGGACTCATGGTTTGTTTCATGGCCGTTATCCATTATGTAAAAAGATCACTGTCTGGTCAAACTGCAGGATGCTTGGAATGAAGACAGCCTATAAAATCTATGGAGTAAACTATCAGAGATCATTAAGAATCCTTGTGGGAGACAATAGATTAAAGTATTATTATACTCTCCAGTGCTAATGCAGACCCGTTTGGCTCTGGAACTCCACATTTGCAAGCGCAGAATCTGCAGATTTGGCAAGGACCGAGGTTGCCCCTCGCTGCTCTGCAGCACTGCGTCCTCCAGGCCCAGATGCCCTGTGGGCACAGACGCTCTCCAGCAACCCCTTACCAGCCTCTGTTTAGGCAACCAAGGTGGAGCTCATCCCCTCCCAAGTTCGGAAAAGGAGCAGTGTGTGTAAGCTGTTTTATTCTCTTTGCTGATCAATTCAAATTATACTGTCTTACACAAAGACCCACAGTTTGATCACGTCCAACATGCCTCTTTAAAGTGCTGTGGGGCTTTGCATTAATCACCCTGTTTTCCTCCCATACCCATTTGTGTACAACCTCTCTTTAGCAGTGGGTGTGAGGTGCCCTCTGTGTTTTTAATTAGCGGCAGCTGAAACCTTCTGTAAATTCAGGAGGTTGCACCTTTCACACAGAGAAAGATGCAAAGCACAGGCTATTTCTGTGGCAAGCTTAACCAGGTGCAATACTTGTATTTGCAATTCCTGTCCTATCTTTCAGACTTCTGATAGGAATTTAAGTTCAATTCTGCCAAGCAATAGCTGCCCCTTGGGGAAATACAAAGCAGCCACCTCCACCGTGCTCCATTTACGGCATCCATGAACACAATGCATTTGACTTCGCCTCCCACGTGGATCGCTGGACTTGGGCAAACAGTACTTCAGTTGGTTTGTTTTTTTTTTTTCTAACGATCCCTTCACTATTGCTGCCAGTGGAAATGTACAGAAATCTTTCAGAAGAGATGATGCTGACTTGTGCTATGTCCTGGGGGAGTTTGCTCTGTGTAGCCACACCTCAAACCCTCAGCATTACTGGTGCCTTCACATGGTGGGTTCGCAGGGTTCAGGAGAAGGGGTGAGAAGGATAAGGTGCATTTTCTTTATATAGTCTCAGCTGAAAATGTTGATGTGAGCAGAGGCATGAATACTGGCCTAGCAGCTCTGCCTTTGCCCGATATCTGTGAGCTTAATGCGGGGGGAGAAAGCCAACCCAAAAGTGTGATTACTCAGAAAATAGCAGTTTCTATAAGTAGTTTATATTTTTGGGTAGAAAAATCCCTTTGTGCCACAGAGGACTTGCCTGCAGCCTCAGTAGATGTGATGGAAAGACTGGGAAAAGAGGTGCAAGTTCTGAGTAAAAGAAACAGATAATAGTGTGCCAGTGCTGTGATTTTCAGAGCAGTGATGTTCTTGATGTAGCTGGGAGAGCTGAAGCCTACAAGTAA
Source organism: Grus americana (assembly GCF_028858705.1). Taxonomy (NCBI): domain Eukaryota; kingdom Metazoa; phylum Chordata; class Aves; order Gruiformes; family Gruidae; genus Grus; species Grus americana. Next base: position 3,536,270 of record NC_072871.1, read on the forward strand.
GGCAGGTTTCAGCAGCAGGGAGGATGTCTTAAGCCAATTACTAGTGTTAGGGAAAAAAGATAATAATAATAATACAAAGAAGGGTTTATGGGCTTGAAAATTTGTCCTTTTTTTTCCCAAAAAAATTAATCAATTGATCTGGTAAAAATAATAATAATAAAGATTTCTGCTAAGAAATCATTGCTTGTGATTTTTTTGGTAGTCTTTCTTTTTTTACTTTGTTGGCCTTTTGGGGGATTTTGGAGGTATGAGGAGTGTCTGTCAGGGGATTTGGGTGTGTATGTTTAAATTCGATATCTGGAACAGAGTGAGGAGAGGATTAACTAAATGGAAAGGTGATGGAAAAGAGGAAGGTCTTGGAAAAGATTGAAGGAGGAAGGATGCAGAGGTAGATCTGTAGGCAACAGCATGAAGCACAGTCTGTGTCTATTGGCCTTTGTTTGAACTTCTTTGGCATCAGATCCTGATGTTTTAAGTCCTTGTCTGCCTCCTCCCTATTCTGTCTTCCTTCCTTCCCTCCTTTTGAAGGCAGGTCATCCCTTCAGTACAGGCTCTCTCCTCTGCCCAGTTTGGGGCTAGGGAAACCCAAGAAGTGGATGTCTCGGTTTATCTTCTCTTAACTGCAGCAGCGAGAATTAATTGTCTCTCAAACACCCCAGGATAAGGACACCGTGGAGCTGTCCCATCACTTTTGGAGCTGTACTATTGCTTTTGCACCTGTCCACCACTAAGATGTGCTTGTGCAGAGTGATTGGCGAGGCCAATTTCAAAGTACGTGTGGTGTCTTTTCCACTAGACACACACTGAAATCATCATACAGTCCTAAAACTTTCTCTGTGTGCATATCTGAGAAGGATGAAGAGTGTGGGTGATCAGGAGAGGCTCCAGAGAGTTGCTGGTAGTAATTTCCTTAGAGCTATCAGGAAATGCAATGATGCAGAGCCTCACAACAAATCTTTTAGGATTACTGAGATACGCTGGAACCACTTCAATATTTGTAACGTGTTCATAAAAGCGATGTTGTAAAAAAGCATGATGCTGATAGCTATAGTCATTTTTCATCCATTAGAGCCAGATTCATTGAGAAGTAAGATGGATATATCCCCACCCCACAACATGGTAGAGCGTTTAGACCAGGAATACAAACCACTACTGTCAAAAGCAATTCTGTGTTTGCTTGATTCCAGCCCTGGCTGAGGCGGAGTTACAGGACCCACACACAGCGGAGGAAGATGACGAGCACTTGCTCTGCTGGCGTCAATCAAATCCTGTCCTTCAATTTTGTTCTGAGTAGATTTGCAATTTTGGAATTTTTCAGGGTAACTCAACTGAAACTACCCAGTTTGCACATAATTTCAGCACTCCAAATTAACATAAATTTGCAAGAAAGTGTTTTCAGGTTCATTAATAATGGCTGGGTGGCTACACCATTGGAGTGCTTGTTCTCAGCTTCCAAAAGGATCAGGGTGAGCTGCACAGAGGAAACTTCTTGGAGTACTTAAATTTTTGGGTATGAAACTCTAATAAACCTCCAAAAAGCCAGGAAATTTGGAGTGAAGGCTGAAACTCCATACCTAGTGCACCCTACTGGGTCTTTGTATTTCAGAACACGTTATGTTTGTTCGCTGAAATATCTCCAGTATGGAGCTCTTTAGGGTGGAGTTTCACCTTTAACTCTACATTTCCTGGCATGTGTGAGTTTGAAGTACACGCTTAACTTTTCCCCAGTGCTGTTTTTCATTTTTAATTTCCTTTTTCTTTTAAAGGAGGGACCCTGCTAGAGGGACTCCTGCTAAAAAGGGACCCCACTGAAACTAAGATTACCATTTTTGGCCTAATTTGGTCTTTCTGAAATTCTTCAGGAGAACTAGGTTCAGCAAATTTTTTTCTACCGTTGTTTTAAAGACTCTTGTGGCCAATCCATCCCGGTGAAAAAGATCGATAAAATCTGCACCCTGCAGACCAATTATTTTAGAAGGTACCCAGATGTTTGAGTAGTATATAACAAACCGTGGAAACACAGAACATCTCATGTAAATTCTAGTTAAAGATCTGGTCATGGCCAGCGATATGTGTGAGCTTTTTGTTGTGAAATGTATTATTTCCGTTAATTCAGTAATTGCAGAAGCAGCCCATGTTTGCTGTTGACACTTGTTGGGTTACATCAGTGATGGTAAAATAGTGGAAACAGCAGTGGTTTGGAATGACAGCAATGGCAATTACCTGCAATGCTTTTAAAAATAATTTTGGCCCTAGACGTTGAAAAGATGTGTCATCACTGTTTTGTGTGAAGGCAGCTTCAGCAGGGTTGAATTACAAGGCTTTGGAGAATAAAATTCTTTCTGCTGCCTCAAAATGCATCTTTTGAGCTACAGTGCCAGTAGATAATATGGAATAAATTTGCTTTTCGTGCTATATCCATGTTGTGTCAATAAATCGAGGACTTCAGTGAGGAGCTGTGGTAGTTGGTTTCCCCAGCACAAGACTCTGTTGGTTTTTCAAATCATTCCCATTAGCTTTGCAAGGAGAATTTATCTTAGTGAAATGTCCCTAGGGAAATTTGAAAAGTGCTGAAGTTATGTGGCGTTGGCTTTGTAAGTGCCTGCAGCCTCAGACCAGGTGTGCTCAAGTGCTGAGAGCCCGAGCCTGGTTTCCAGAGGACTGGAGATTCCTGTATCGTTTCCCCACTGACCCTCATGATGGCTGTGGCATCGTACACATTGCGTGGAAATCCCTGAAACTCAGCAATTCCTGAGGATTTCCAAGAAGTATATGCAAATGAAAATTCCAAGTGAAATCCAGGGAGGATTCCTGCTTCCTGGAGCCAGGTACTTTGTCACCAACTGGCCCCTTTGCGATGCGACTGGTACCCTGCAGCGCTGAGAGGATGAGGAACTCCATGTATCCTCTGCTAAGCTGAATATTTCTCATTCTGACACATAAAAGCCCTTTGACACTTTACCAGGAGACAATATTCCTGTCCTTTCACCCTCTCCAGTATGGCCCCATCAACATCCTTGTGTTGTATTTCCAGCCTTGACTTTGTAATACAGATCACAGCTGGTTGGTTTGAATTTCCCCTGAGTTACCCAGGATGCTGCTGAAAGCACAGGAAGAGCAGAAATGCTTTAATCAGTTAAATCAATCAAACAAAAAAAAGTAGACTAGACCTTAAAATTTACCCCACGACCTTTGATACTCACTGCGGTGACGTCTTTGTCCTAGTTCTTTAAGTGCAAGATTTTATTGGGACTTGGCAGAAGGGTGGAGCGAGGAAGACACGGGAGGGGGGTTTGCTGAGTTAAAAAAAGAAAAAGAAAATGTCAGTGAGAAAATGGAAATACCCTGATGTTTCTCCAGCCTGGTGCTGGAGTCGGCCTCTCTCTCCCTCCGTTGCAGGGAAGGGGCTCCTTTTCCGTTAGCTTGACTATGGCCTTATTTAATCGGTTTGCTCTGACATGGGGCCAAGAAAGGGCTTTGCTGTGTGATGCTGGGTCCTGCGTGCGTTCAGGCATCCACAGCTGTTCCATAGCAAGGGTTGGCTTTTGACTACTGAGGTATTTTTTTATAGCCACAGAGGGCAACTATTAATAGATGAGATTTACCAAAACACAGAGCTACGCAGCGTGGTGTGGAGGGGAAGAGGGAAACCTGTGTGATTTATGCCAGGAAAATTCCATGTCAAAATTATACTGAAAGACACAGTAAAACGAATATGCCAAGAAGGGGATTAAATATGTTACTCGGGCCATGCCAGCATTTCTCCTCCATTAAGGATCTGCCCCATCGCATGAAGTATGTTGCTGAATTATTTCTTCAGCATTAAACAGCACAAATTATACAAAGGATAAAGACAAGACACATAGACGCAAAATACCAGCTTTTCTGAGAGGTGATGAGACTGTGAAAGAAATACCAAAAGGAAGCGGAGGCCTTCCTGACCCTGAAGACATTTCAGTTTGATCAGATGTGGGATTAGGGATAAAATGTGAATAATTCCACATTGTGTGGTAGGAACGAGCCGATCAGGAGTTTGCCTCTTATTGATTCATTTCTAATTTCCGTGATGTGATGTAATGAGACTTGTGCCCTTGTCAGACTTGCAAATTATATTTGTATATCGAAGACGACAGGTTAGGGAGCACTGAGCAGAAAGGAATGAGGGTGTCAATTTAAGCTTCTTTTGCAGTCAGAGCTCAGACATTGATTAAATAACATAAAATCCAGATGATATCAATTAATAGATCCATCAGTGTAATCATCTACACATTTTTGTGCACCTTCCAAAGGCACAAAAGGGAATTATATTCCCAAGACAAGACCCACTGACTCTCAGTAGCCTGTGGGTATCGAAATCCCCTGTACACTTTGAAAAGCTTTGCCTTAAGTTGTTTTGTGTTTGCTTGGTTTATTCATTTGTTTCGTTTAATTAAAAATGAGACTGGGAGAGATTAACTGGTGAAAAATTCTGAGAAAGAAATATGATACACTCATTTAGAGAACATGGGTAGATGTCAAGAAGGCCAGAGCTTAGTTTGCTGCACGTGAGCGTCAGAGAATATAGAAACGTTTCCAAACTGTCTGAACTACTGAAGTCTGCAAAATTAGTTGAGAACAATTACAAACCAGCATTTTTCTGTGATCTCCTGATTTCCATGAGCTTGATGATGCTCTATTCCTGTCTTCGATACCAGCGAGCGCAAATGGAGACAAACACAGGTGTGCCTGAGAAATATTAAGAATTAGGTAAACTTTTATTATTCAGAATACCTGAATATGTTTGGACTTGGCATTTCTGATTAAGGGTTTTTATTTTGCCTTCACGTTTGGCTTGCTTTCTGTCAGGGACTAATTCTGTGAGTTGCTGATTCCTCCCAAAATGTGTAGTCTTAACGTTATCGCATTAAATGCTGAGGATAAGCATTGGCTATTTGCAGTTGCTACTCAGTTAGTTCCTTAGGGAAGCAGTCGTGCCATCTGCTCGCAGCAGGTACAGACACACAGCAGAGGCATGATTTAAAGAATTAAATCTTAAAGTCTTTATAATTACTGGAGAAAAGGTAGGTGCTTCCACTAGGATTCAGAGCACCTAGGTTAGAGGCTGAAAATAGGTCTGTATAATGCGACGCACAGTTTACATCAGGCTTCCCCGTCACACTGCATTCCTTAAGTCATTCAATCTTTTCTATTTTTACATATATAATGTTGTTCCAAATGTTTGTTATGCTTTCTGTCTGAACTAAGTTACATATCCCAAGCTCTTTGAAGTCTGTAGAAAGATTGAACTCCCAAAGACTTGGGTCTTTGCCTTGGATCTCCACGTCCAGAGCACGAGAGAGATCAAGAGCCTTCCTGAGACCAAGGGCAATAGCTAAGAGGAAAGCTTCTACAGAACAGCACGGCACTAGAGCAAGTAGAAGAAATGTTTTGGGTAAGGATTGATGGCAACAGTTCACAGCATTATGAAAATTACTTCCCTTTTGCCTCCAGCTTTTTTACCACTGCTGTGTCAGTGCCAAAAACCAGAACTCACTCACTAATTCTTCCAGAATTGATCGGTCATGATAAACTTCCAAACACAGAGTAAAATGCTTCCGTCAGACACATCAGAGTGTTTCTCCCAGTTTGCCTGAAGAAATCCATGCTGTTTGATTCCCCCCCTGCACCCAGTTGGATTCAGAAAAGGGCTAGGAGTTCCCGGATTCCTCCTCATACACTCAGAATTCCTCTAATAGTTTTACTTCTGGGGATAGATTTATTCATGTGTTTTTGCTTCAAAATGTCTTATTTTGTCGTAAAAATAAAGGCTTAAACCTTTAGCTATCCTCATCTTGATCAGAAACAAAGTTCTTTTTTTATCCATCTGGGAACAATACCTGAAGCACTTCCAGTTCTTGATCTAGAAAACCATCAGGAGGAGATAGTCCAAAAGGTGGTTCCCGGATGCCTTCTCTTGCCTTCCCCCACCTCAGTAAGGCAGGATGTCAGGTTTTGGAAAGTTCTTGAGATGTTCGTAAGCTGTGGCAGCAGCGGAGTTCTGGAAGTGAGGGAATTCATAACAGCCCCCCTCTGTCCTTGACAGGGAGCTGCAAGACATTCCATGCTAACATTAACATACGTTTTATAAACGCGGGTTTGTATAATTCAGGGTCTATGTGTGGGAAACTGTGGACAAAAAGGACAACCTTCAACTTTTGCTGGACCTTTTGCAAAGCTAGTTTTGTAGGCATGAGGATCTTAAGTCCTGTTGTAGTTGTTAGTGACATGTTACCAATAAATTACTGCAGCAAACCAGAGCGAAAGTCGATGTGTGGTTGAGATATGCACGTCGAGTGACAGAGGGTGCAAATGTTATGGGGAAGTTAGACTGCATGGCCTCCCTACAGTGGTCGAACTCGTGGCAAAAGTCAGTCAAGAAATTTGCCATAAAGGAAAATCAGAGTTTTTCCTCTCTTGTGTTAGTATTTGACAATGGAGAACAGATCTTTGCATTCTCGTAGCCCTTTGCTAGAGGTCTGTATTTGATTCAAGTGGATCCACAAGCTTGTGGTGCCAAAACAGGCAATTTCTGCACTCGTGTCTGAAGGCCAGATATATGGGTATGATTTCCTATAGTTTACTGTTACGTGCTGGATCAGTATTGTACGTTTCATAAGCTGCCAGTCCAATTTTGTAGGGTCTTGGGAAATGTGTCCTCCAGGGAATGCTTACAATCAGCCTTATGTTTTGGACTGATAGTGCCTGTTTTCTGGTACACATGTTAGCAGATCCATATGTGAGGCAACCCAAATGTCCTTCCATCTGACTAATAACCTGGGCATTAGCTGTGTCTGCTGCCCACTGTTTGCTTAAGGGGTAGAGGACCTTTTTCTGCTTGATACAGCCGTCAGTTCAAGAAACATCCACTCTCGGAAGCACACATGTACAATGGTAATTGCTTTACCTTGTATCTATGCAGAAGTTGCAGGTCCTGCATAGGTTTAAAAACCAGAAAGTCTGAAAGTTCTTGAGTGTTTGGAAAAGGCGCATTTACATCTTTCCTCCTGCTCCTTGTCTCTAGCTCAACAGAGGGAAATGAGGGGCAGGATTTTGATGTCAGGGAGTTAATTATGTTAGCAGTGTCTGTTACAGCCATTGCTGCCACGTTTTGTCTCCCAACAGTAGTCGCTTGACAAAGTCGTGATCTACTAAGTCTTTTCTCCTGCTCTTTCTTTTCCTTTCTTTCTGTCTTCCTAGTGAACAAGAATAGAAATTAAAAAAAAAAAAAAGTTGGATTTGGAAAATACACTACCCACAATATCTTCTTTCTGCAACTCTGAACTATTTTCATTGCAGGTGTGTTGGTTTTTCTGCCAGATCACCTGGCAATTTACTGTGGATTCTGGGAACTTCAAAGCTAAATGTTCTTATGTGAAATTTCTGTTTCAGCGGCTGACATTTTCTGTTTCCTTGTAATCTGTTCACTGCTGGGAAAGAACAAGAGTATCCAGCTTTTGTAATTCTCGTAATATTTAGTGGTTCCTTGAAGCTATTTAATTTTCTTTCTTTTTTTCTTAAAAAATGTGTTCAAGACTTCACTGTTAAAGATTAAGACTTACTGGTATAACCCACCAATACACTCTGAAAAAACCAGAACACAGAAAGAACTAAATATGAGTCCTTTGTTGTAACAGGGAGCAAAAAAATCTCATGAACTTTGAAAATGTGAGGCTTTAGTGCCAGGGCACAAGCTTTTCTTGGTTTCCCTGTATTGAAGTCTCCATCACCAGACTATGTTCTTTGTGATCTCACTTTGGTGTCTCCTACCCTTTCCTGCATAAGATGAAATAAGAGGAAATTTCAACCAGCCTCATTTGAATCAGGTTTTCATTTCTTTCTCAGAAAAAAGGAAAATTGGGATTATCCTAACCATAAGCCGTTGATGATCTGCCCACTGCAGCAGGACCAACTTTATGCACAACCCTGCCAGGAGGTTAAGAAATGAGATTTGGGAGTCCTTGAGTTGTAAAAACAAAACCAGAAAAAGAAGCAGCATCTCCAAAGTAAAAGTGATGTTTTGCAAGATGCATATTTGGACTTGTTATTTTGGCCCATCAACTCCAGAAGTATCTGTACTAAACATGCTAGGTCCTTTGTGGTTATATATGATTTTATTTTATTTTTTTGCTGATGTCGGCCTGATTCCAAGTTGCTCTTCGTTCCAATAGCAATGTATATCTCACTTTATGGCACAGAGTTTATGTGCAGGGAGGATTAGTGTCAAAAAGTGAGATGAAAGGAGCAAAGAATTTCATCTTCTTTTTTCATCCTGCATTTTTTACTGTGTGTTAATTAGGGAAGATGCTAAAGGACCAGCCCCTTAAAGTCCCAGCTGCACACCTCAGCAGGGACGGTGCCATGTGTCTCCCTTCTGCAGGAGCTGTGACTAATTGCAATTGAACAGCGAGCACCCCAAGGCCACAGTGCTCCTACTCTGGCCTGTGTTCAGCTTCCTAAAAATCCCAAATATTCCCACGGGAGGTGACCCACCGGAGCCCACCCAGGCAGGGTCCTGACCCATCTTGCCTGCGGCTGCCTACTGCAAGGGCAGACGGCACAGGTCGACGGGGCCTGGGCCAGAGCGTTATCCACGCAGTGGGATAACCCCACGCTTTCCGTGGGCTCTAAAGAGGGGACGCAAAGCGTTTCCCAGTGCTCCAGAAGTGCCAAAACCTGGGTCACGCCAGCCGTGACTCCCCAGGGTGAGACCAGCAAGACGCTTGTTTGGGCAGGCTGTGAAGGTGACCTTGAGCCTGACCCCACAGCCACTGGGATGGAGGTGAGAAAGACAAAGCTGGAGTTGAATATTAGTAGTGGAAATTGTTAGACAACTTTAGTGTAGAGAGTTGCTATGAGCTACTCCTATAATTAAAGAAAATTCAGTGTCAAAGCCTCAAGTTTCCTCTTGATCTCTATCTTCCAGTCTGATTAACAGAGGCTCTACCTAACTCTTGACCTGATTCAAGGGAGTGATGACAGGCTGCATTCCTGGTCTCTGGTGCTTTTCATAAAAAAATCAGGTTTGTTCTGGTGACTGAAATCAAAATGTCCTTTACTTGAACTATTGTGCAGTGTGCTGTGCACGTATCTGTTGGTTGTTCTTGGAAGCTTTGGGATGAGAGGTGGTATGTAAATGCCAAATATTATTAGAACGGTGGCTGCTCGCTCATTGAAAGCAGAGCCCTGGTTCCACAAGAAAATCTGTTTATGAAGTAAATGTGCTATGTTGTCTTCAGAAACGGGGAAGCTGAGGAATTCAGGAAGGACCAGCTTATTGTAGGGAGCTCTGGCTTTCCATCTGCTGAGCACCAGACCTTCAGGACTTTTTTGGAGATTGTAAAATATGAGTGAAGGCTTGTAAAATATGATTAGTGGCCACCAGCAGAAAACCTAAAGGATCAGCAACACAAGCCACCGCTTATTTAAAAGAAAGACTATCCATATTATCACAGAATGTAGGCTCAAGAGATCGAGTTTCTAATCCTTGCTGTCACACGGAAGGATTTTGTTACTTTGAACAAATGATTGCATTTCTCTACCTCAGTTTTCCCATTCAGAAGACAAGGAAAATTATTCCGTTTGCCTATTTCATGGCTTCTTCAGCCATGGTAAAATTTCTTGAGGGGAGGCCCAGCACAAGGGTTCTTGTCCCACTTTAGTATCACTTAAGCCCTTGGACGGGGTTTGGAGCGGTGCAGAGGGCTTGTGTCAGGGCTTTGACCAGAGTGGAATTTCTCTCTTCATGTTTAGGAAGCATTTTGAGGCCCGGAGGGGAAGCACTGTGGAAGTGCCAAGCAGTATAACTGATGGTTAAAATAGCTTAAAATGTATATACCTTCCTATACTGCTTTAAATTCTCGAGTATACGTGAATGAGGTTTGATGCAGCCAAAAGGGGTTTTTGGAAAAGCAGCAAAGGGAATCTGTTTTAACAGAACGGATTCCTGAAAATATCCTTACGCCACTTCTTTCTTTATCGTTTGACTTTTCTCCTTGTTACAGTGGTTCAGCCTGTAGAGTCTGGAAAAACATCAGGGTAACCAGGGCAGAGGGAATATCAGATGGAGATGAGGGATGGATAAGAGACAAATTACAGTACATTTCTCATGGGTCATTTGGCTCTAGTCTTGAAAAGGAGAGAGAAAAAAAATCCCAAAGTAGTAAAAGAAAGAAAGAGAGACAATCAAAACAAATAAACCTGCCAGTGTTGCTGATTTCAAAGGTCTGTGAAATGTGCATATATGCTTCATAATGCTTTGCTATTTTAGAGAGATGTGTCTTGAAATGTTCCATGCTTTAATCCTACTCGCTGTCTCAGAAGTTAATTGTACAGTAAGATCACAATTCTCTTTGCCAAGGCTTTCCCTTTGTTTTCTTTTTTCTTCCTGCAAGTCAGCCAGCCAGCATATCTTTTCCTTGTTCTGTGTAGTTGGTTAGCTTAATTATTTTTTATAGTCGTGCGAGGAAACGGGGGTTTTCAGTTCCTGCTGCACAAGTGAACTCAAACGTTGCTCCTCTCTTGGACATAGACCTTGCAAAGGAAGAAGGCTCGGTGATCACATATTTATGGTCTGTAGCGCTGCAACTCTTTGTAGACCTACGTAAAGGTTATATAAAGGTGGGGCCTCTGGTATAAGAGTGGGTAGTAAAGGCTGGGAGGATAAAGGGAGAGAGGGAACAAATCATTTTGTGTACATTAACAGCCATCCCAAACTTTTGCCCAGAGCTCAGACAGAACATGTTTGACGTTTGAAAATTTTTACATCATCTTTTTCCCCATTCTTTTTCCCTGATCCTCTACTCTTTCTTATCCTGGCCAGAACCAGCAGCAAAAGTGCCGGAAAAAAAATAATCTGTTTTCACTGTATTTCTGAATCTCAGCCCAGGTTTGTGAAGGATTTGGCAAGGATTTACAAACCTTTGAGAGAATCTGTGTGGAGATCTGAGGAAACCCGCCTCCCTCCTTAAAAAAGCAAGTTGCGTTGGCCAGAAATTGGGCAAAAATTGGTCATTTCAACTGAGGTTTCCTTTGAGATTTTGGATTTGAACCTGAAGCTGCACTTTGAGAATCAAATTTTGCTCTGACTAACTCTAGATTTACACTGGAGCAAATACATCACAGTCAGAGCTGATGCTTGTGTGCAGCCCAGTGAGAACAGAAGTTGGCTCAAAGTGCAAGCTCACATGCACCAAACCCAAAGAGGACCTGGAGGTAGGTTTGGAGCAGTCCAGCCATCAGGTTTATTCCAACCTGTTGCTGTGGTTCAGCCAATTAAGCAGATATTGCACTTACAACATCCGAAAGTTATCTGTAGGCAATTGTAGGAAATACAGCTATATCGTTTATTAGAGGTCTTCTATGAGAAAGTCAGGTAGGGCTGAGCCAGAGTGCGCCATTAAGCTGCTATAGAAGATAATACTGATTTTTAGAAATTAGTAACACATAGTTTCCTTTATGTATGGGTTGCTTTTTTTGTCCCTTGAAGTCCTATAGATTTATAGTGCAAAATGTTACAGTAGAAATGTGCTTATTTTTAGGATTGTCCTGCTGGCAAACAAATGGAATGAAAATGATGAATTGACAACTGTAAAAATTCCCGACTTCAGACTAAGGAGTTGTTCTCATTCTCTGTTGCAGGATAAAGAAAACCCAGACCCAAAGGATTCCCATATTTTGCACTGTAAAACTCTTATTTTCTTTCTATAAATTTTTTTAATAACTTTTTATCGGTTGAGTAAAGCCCGAGTCACTAGCTTAAGGGTAGAATTAATTCAGTTAGGAAAAGAGGGCACCCTAGGACCAACAGACACCCAGACTTTTGTAGCCATGTGGGCTTTTATTTTCTAATATATGTTGCTTAGGGTTGGTCTTAACTGCAGGACTGGCCACTGATATAAAAAACCCCCCCTTGTCCAGCTTTAACCAGCTAACGTGAATACATTAGCAATGTCACAGTAATACGGAGTTCAACACAGGCTACCAAACCTACCCAAGAAGTTGGGTTTATATTTGAACAATTATCCTAAGTATCTTTTCTTTTGGATCCTTATAATTTTTATTATTTTTTTTTCCCAAAAACACTTCTCTCTTCTTGTAACGAGAGATGAGATTTGGGGGCTGTTGAGGATATTTTGCTACAGCGGATAAACCAAAATTCTTTAAAAGCTGCCAAGCCTACATGTGCTGACAGTGCTTGCAATTTATGCTTGTGGACATGACCTGGTGACTGCCTGGTTTGGATGCGGTCAGAATTACAGTTACACATTTGGATTTTAGTGTGAACACAGGCAGTGATCTGGATCTAAATTGGGACCTGAAGCCTTTCACTTGTAATATTCTGGCTCCGCTCTCTTTCAGGCTCTGTCCCAATCACTGAAAGATTTATACCTTTATCAATAAATTATCATGACTTTTACTACACTTACACCAGTGTCTTAAATTAACACTAAACTAAATGTAGATGAGGCACGCTTCCTGCTTCACATGATTTATAGCAATCCGTCTGAAATGAGGAGCAAAATTAAATTTGCCAGCAAAGGCAGATCTTTAACATCCCGTCAGACAAAAATTTGATTGCAAGTCCACTGCTAAAGAGGGTTTGTAGGTTGTCTTTTTTTGTTTAGGTTTTTGACAGACCTGTAGCTCTTTAGGCAAAAAAAAAAGAAGAAGAAAGAAATGTTAGAAATGTTTGTAGGTCTGAAATCTCTACTGTGTACTTTATGTCAGGTTGGAGGTGATACGCAGGACGAATGTAGCAATTCCATGGCACTGATAAGCTCTCAGCTTGAGGACTGTGTCCTCTTTTGATGACTTGCCTTTGAGAAAGATATGGAGAGTGCAGATGAGAGCATCAGAAATGACCAGAGGTCTTAAAAAATATAACCAGTGGGGAGACACTGAAGAAATAAGGTGGTTTTAGCCTAAAAATGAGGTAGTTTACAGGGGATATGGTAAGCTTTCAAATAAGTAATAGATTTGGTAAAGCAGAAGGGAATTGTCTAATCTCCCTGTCTGTGGGGAATGGCATAAACAGTCATGCACATCTTTTGCAGCAAAAAAGATTCAGGTAGACCTTCAGAAAAACTTCCTGGTGTTGAAACATGGGCTGCCGGTTGCTGGGGCAGTTGCAGAGTCCTTCTCATGCGTAAGTATGAGCTTGGTGTGACATACAGAGATGCGCCTGCTTTGGGGTGGAGGGCTTGCAGCCATGGTCTCTGGACATGCTTTCTAGACTTGTTTTTCTGTGACTGTGTGGCAGAAGGCAAAAGGCAGCTTACACACTGGCATCAGCACTGCGTTTCCAAAAGGAGACCCCCATGCCTAACCACCCAAGACTGAGAAATCACAGGGAGAAAAGCTAAATTACAATTGTGCACATCTGCCAAATGGCCCCATTTCAAGGTCAGCTTTCAGTGCTGTTGAAGTCACAGCTCTTGCCATTATCTTCAGGAAGAACATCATTTATCTCAAAACCGTCCTTGCTCTTTACTGCAGATATTGAAAATCTGTAGGTGGACACAGCACCCTAAAACCTTGGGCCCCCCATGTTGCTTGAACAAATGGGACACAGTTGGTGAGTGCTGTGGTCTTTGCTGCTCTAATGAGTTAGTGTCAATCCTGGGGCCAAGATCAGAACTGGAGGGACCAAGGGAACACAACTGAGACGTATCGGCCACACCACGTTGGGAACCACTCCTGGATCTGTCACAGGCTGCCGACGAGTATTGCCAGGGCTGTCCAGAAAAGCCTTCTCTTTGCTAATTGTATCCCATGGTTAAGCTGGGCTGACAGTTCTTTTGAGAGCCTCAAATGAAAACAGAGACACGGAGCCTTGGGAAGGAGAGTGATGGTACTGGGTCCCTATGATTCCAGCAGACTTACTCTGTCCTGCCATACGCTGAACCTGCTTGGTAAAGGATAGGACATTGCATGTCAAGAGATAAAATGGAGACTTTTGAGGCTGACTTCCCAGTTCAGAAGATGCTGGTGGTTTCCGTTTTGTTATTTTTTTAATGATGAAATGCAGTGCCTTTTATTCCTAACAAGCTCATCAGTCAGTTGGAGACCAGACTCCATAGTGAGCAGATAGCAAAATTCCTACTCTATGTTTGGGTGGAGTCTTGCAAATAATCCCTTAAGTACCCTGTTTGTTTTCTTGCTGTAAAGTGACGCTCGTCTTTGAAGGAAAAAACCAAAACAAAGTCAAATAGAGAATAACTCAGAGCAAAACATTTCCTAACAATAAGGGCTGGAAGGCTCTGTGTTCCTTGCAAAAACAACCACGAGTGCAAGAGGCTGCACCCCAGGCACATTAGGGAAACACAGGAAAGCCACTCTGACCTGGAAGAAAATGGGGGAGGAAGTTTCCAACCTAGTTACAAAACTGCTCCACTGTCGTCATCAAGGCCAGGTTTAATACAATCAGACCTGATACCGACCGAGTTTAAAAGCCATTGTCAAATGTGTTTGTAGCTAAGCGGCAGAGATTTGTGGCTGGGTTTGGCTTTGGAGCTGAGGGCCAGCAGAAGGGAGCTCCTCGCTGTGGCCCCCTGGGCAGATCGGGCTGCTGGCTGGGGCCTTCCCCTCAGGGACGAGTCCTCTGCAGCGAAGCCACAGCCCAAATGGACAGGAAACGGGCTTGACAGATGAGACAGGCGCGGGGATAATGGCTGGTGTGAGTGATGGGGCAGGCTGCGTGGCGGGTAGGGCGGTCGCGAGGCACCGCTGGATGAGCTAAAGACTCCATTAGACTGAAACTGGAGTGCTGTACGGGATACGCATTCCGGTGTGAGGTCTGGGGCTTACTGGATAAGGGTGAGCTGCTGTACAGTACAGTTTCAGAGGGTTATTTACACTGCAGTGGAGGGAGAAAGCAAACCAAAGCTGTGCATTGGACAAAGAAGTCGATGAAAAGATCTGGGTGGGAATGTGCACGTTGCCTGATATGATTTGGTGTCCCAAATGGCCTGAAACAGCCCATAGAATTTCTATGTCTAAACCAGATTCCAGCAAAGGAGACCTTTTATGATGCACTAATAGGCTCATTAGGCTTTCTTGGGCAAGGCACGCTCACAGCATCATATGTTTTTTCCATTACAGGAATTACACGTGTTTTGTTGTGCTTTAGGTTTTGTTTTGTTTTCCACATAGACTTGCCCTGACAGTTCCCCCATTCAGGTTTATATTGGAGGTACCATCTCGAGCCAATGAATTTTATGAAATATGTTGCTGGCACTCACAGAGAGATGCAGAAAGGAAATATTCTAATGACAGTTGGAAAAGCTTTGATCCCTTTCCAAGACTGCACTCACGTCTTTGAAATGCGAGTTTGGCAGTGCTGGAAAGGCTGGGCTCTTTGGCTGTCTTTGGCACGAGCCCATGTGACAGACATTATGTCCTCTATCAGGGGACCCACATAACCTTGAGAAGTGTAAGCAATGCTCGCGGATTGCATTGGGTCAGATAGTCTGGGCTGATAACAAAGCAGCCGCGGCAGCAGGGGGGAGTCAGCCTAGTCCAACACAATAACTGAAAACTATTTTGACCTGGTAACTCTTGGGTCTGCTGCCTGCGGCTACGTAGTTGGACATGAACTGCAAAAGTAGTTAATTTATGCCTCCTTGAGTGTAGGAATGTGGTGATGATGGATAGGGATGGGAGGTTATTAGAAACATGGGGAGGAAGGAGAGGACGGAATTCCAGCACGTGTTTTTCTCTCTTACACACACACGCTGGTTCCTTTGCATACATGCTCTTGGCTGTCTTGCATGTGTGCACAATCCAAACCCTTGCTTACACACTCACACCTCTGTTCGTGCACGCACATGCAGGCACATGTTCACATGCTGACAAGGGATTTGCCTGCGCTAACTGCTCGAGCATGTTTATGTGTTGGGGGTTGCTGACTGCTTTTACAAAGGGGTTTCCATTTACTTCCTCCCAAGCGTGATCTGTTTACATCTACTCCTGTGCAGACCCTTTGCTAAAAATCATCTTAGCGTTCTGTTCTTACACTGTTTGAATGTATTCTGCTCATTGGCAGGCTTTCATTGGCTAGCAGAGAATTAGTGGTCAGAGAAATACTGTAAAACCAAGTCCAATTGATTTAATACAGTGGATTTACGTAAGACATAAGTTCAGTCTCAGTGATGCACTGACATCACTGGCCAATTAGTTAAATGCTGCCTGCTCTGAATGTTGTCTGCAGTAATAATCCACGTACAAAATAGCCCTAGATGTTGAAGCACATAGCCGGTATGTAAGTGAGAGAGCGATTGTGGCCATGAACTGCGGATATAAATGGGGATTGGATTGTATAAACAATAAGCAAAGAGACGGCTGAGAATAAAGAAATATTAGTTTAGATTATTTGAAACCATAAGAGAAGAGCAAGGATAAAAATGGTAATCTCAGGAGGGGAGTTGGATTATAGTTACTCCTACAGGGATTTGCATAGGCCGTAAAGTATCTGCATCCAGAGTCAACAACCGCAGTCTCAATACAGACAGCGGGCTTTTCCTTCCCACTGTGATACAAAACACACAAACATTTTTCTACTCAGAGGTACGCAGTGCTTCTGCTTCTGTCCTTTTCTGTCTTACACAAAGTATCACATCACTCCCGTGTTCTCTCTGAAACTTTCGCTCGCTGTCTTTTATCGATGGTGCCATACGTGCAGACGTGCACATCAACCCCTTCCCATGCATGTGTCCTCCGTCACATATTCCCCCAATGCGCTTACGCTTTCATTTGGAAATGCGCGTTAGCTCTCATATGCAACTTCAAACTGTTGCTCGCGGACATGTGCAAGTATGAGCCTATGTTCGGAAAAGATGTTTTCAAAGGCACAGAGAAGATCCTGGAAATAGATTACGCATAGCCTCAGAACATTGTGCAGATACATGCAGAACAAGCTTGAGGAGCTAAGGGAGAGATCTGTGTATTTTCCATAGATGTGTTGGGAACAGTGGAGAGATGAGAAATGTGTAAAGGGTCACAGTGCTGACCTGTCCTTCAGGATGTCATCCACATCGATCGGAAGATAAACACTGTATGGAATGGAAACATACCCTTCCACTGGTGTCCCCAAAGAGCACGTCTTCCTCCATGAGTCAGCGAGGGCCTGGGGACACCCAGCCATGAACTATTTTGGAGGCAATGACTTCAGCAAGTGGCAGGGGAAGCTATTGTGGAAATATGAATGTGTTTTCCATTGGGGAGTCCTCCAGGGAAGGACAGAAAGATCTTGATGCTGAGCCAACTCCCCTATTTTTTCTTCACCCTTCTGGGAACGAAAGCCTTGCAAAGTATGCAAGGAACCCTACTTAGTGAATGTGAGTGTGTTTGGTTTGCGAGAGCTACATGAGCCCTATACACACCCATGCACATACGGAAAGGGGGACTACAAGAAGCAGGTATCAACCTGCTCAAGACCATCATGGTGTCCTTTCCTTAGAAGCTTGTCAGCTGTGCTTGGCTCAGTGTGATCTCGTTCCATTGTTTCCACCTGTCCAGTGAAGATAGCACAACTCATCCTTGTTTTAGATTATGTGATACACAACACTTAATATCAAAAGACAATGTGAACTGGAGACAGAGAAGCAATGGGTTTACTCTTATGTTTCACGTTCTCCAGCTTTGCTCGGAGTTAGAGCATCGCAGTGCCACTGAAAGCAGCGTGGCACCATGGTACACACTTTGGCAAGTAGCAACTCCTGTATTCCAGTGTTGACAAAGTCTACTCCTTCAAAGCAGTGCTAAAAGTACTTCCAACAGCCATCAAGCTTAAGGGATTGGCTTTGCTTGCCTGCAAGCAGATTGCTCTGTAACCTCCAGACATCCCAAAAGCTAAGAAGAAACACTGCTCACCTTAAGGAGCCTTAGGAATTTATGTCATGGTATGGTACCACTCCTGTGGAGGTCTCTCACAAGGACATCTCTTGGCACAACTTTGCTTGCTGGAAATAGCAATTCCCAAACAAGCATCCTATGTCAGGATTAGACCAAGTGCAACTCAGCAGAAGTGACTGCTACTTGTGCTAAAGGAGTAACTTTGTGAGCTGGTGTTAGTTGTTGCTCCAGCCTGAAGATGTGAAACTTGTTACTGTGAAGGAAAATTAGAGGTAACAATAATAAACATCTCAGAGGAAATGTGCAAGGTAACT
This sequence comes from Grus americana, assembly GCF_028858705.1. Lineage (NCBI taxonomy): Eukaryota > Metazoa > Chordata > Aves > Gruiformes > Gruidae > Grus > Grus americana. Next base: position 3,554,473 of record NC_072871.1, read on the forward strand.
GCTGATATAAAAAGATTTACTGACCATAATACGTGGTTAATTACATTCATAATAAATAGATTCCTATACTTATCTTAGGAATGTGGACAGCTTTATGTATTTACCTTGGATTTTGTGGCCTCAGTTAATCAATGGCCTGAAGTCCTTAGATGAGATTTACTATATGAATGCAAAGTTAATTGAAGTTTGGGAGTGGGTTATTAAAATATTTCAGGTGACTGATAGGCAGGATATTATAAGATCTTTGCCTGGATTGCAGCACTTCTTCAATACTTTGTTGCTTTTTGTGTCACCTTTAGAAAAAAAAAATGCTTTTCTTTTTCTACAGAGCATACTTAGATGTCAATGAACTGAAGAACATACTCAAACTGGATGGATCCACACACCTCAACATCTTCTTTGCCAATTCCTCCGAGGAAGAGCTGGCTGGAGTGGCAACTTGGCCCTGGGACAAGGAAGCCTTGATGCATCTAGGTGAGTGATAAAGATGTTTCTTCTTTGTAAAGCATTCTTTTGAGGCGCTAAGAAGGAAAGACAAATATGCGTTAAGCTCTGTTCTGATTTCTTATCATTCCTCTAATATATAGTCAGGGGAAAAAAAGTATTTCACGATTCCCAGATACTGGCTCACAACCAGGAAAATATTAGGTTATAAACCCAAAGCATATTATGGTATTTGTAGATGATGTCAAGCTGAAAGTATTTCACCTTTTAAGTGAAGCTACTTTACAGGGCATTCACTCCATGGGAGCACTTTGCAAAGAAGATTGGGGGGATAGGTGGGGGGATGCTAGACAGAAATGAATTTTTAACCTTAGCCTGTTATGTTCTGATCCTTAGTTCATTATTTAGTGTTCAATTAATTGTCCTCACAGAGTACAGCTACCATTTGTTGCTATTTTTCTCTACCAATGTGCAAAAGAGCAAATTGCTGAGAGATTGTGTTTCTAATGTTCATTTGAGTGGAACTGGAAGGAGTTCGCTACCCTGCAGATTGCCCTGCGTGTTTCATAACTGGGTTGCTGAGTATGGCTGCTGGAACCCAGGGCTCCAGACAAAGCTGTGCAACCTCCCAAATGACTCATTGCCCTGACACCTGCAGTGCTGCCGGACCTGTGTTCCTTGCAAAATGTCAGATGAACCTCAAAAGGTTCAGAAGGCACCGACTGAGTCTGTATGTACTTCTCTTAACTGCACAAACCTCCCTGGGGCTGCAAACCTGATCTGGTCATAAAAGCAGGGATTCTCACAAGTTTTCCAGATATTTCTCCAGGCTGTCCAGACCTTCCTAGGCTGGAAGTGAAGTCTAGTTTCAGCCAAGTTCAGTCTTTGTGAAAGGCTGTTTCAGCCAGTTTTTATATTACCCAACCCCACGTTGAGCAAAACAAAAAAGATGTGGCAAATGTAAAGCTAGACGAGGGTAGCAAAATATGGTGTTTATTATTCTAAAGCATACTATGAGAGCTGAACTACAACTTGAGCCATCAGTCAGGGAGGCTTTTCCATGTTCAAAAATACATTACCCTCAGACCTTAGATGTTAACTTTTCCTTCCAGTCACCTGTCTCCATAGCTGAGAGGCTCCATGGTCAGACCAAGCAATTGGAGCTGGCTGCCCTACTTCACCGAGTAAATGTTTTATTACGACATCCAGCTCTGCAGCTGCTCTGGAAGAAGTGTGAGCAAACTTCCCTTCCCAAAGACCGGCACTGACACCCAAAAGTCTCCTGCCGAGCTAGGCTGGAAGGGAAGTCACTTCTACTCTGACTTGCCTCCCTGGGCTCCTGCTGGGAGCACCCAAAACAGAAGATGCTGTAAATGCCTACCAGTGAGCATTCCCCATGTCTTCTGGCAAAACCAAAGATAGGTGTTAACCCCAGCCTCAACCAGCACCCACGCTGCTGTGATTTCTATCACTGTGTAATACCACAACCCCCTACTCCTGCTCTAGCCCTCTAGCAGTAACTCTGCTTCTGATTGTGCAACGGGATGGGTTGCTGGTGGGAAACACTAGCCCTAATGCCACTGCTGGAGTGAAATCAGGCTGCAATATAGCCTATCCTTCCTTAAATGAGTATTTTCACAGCTTCCCTTGGTGTTGCCATGGGAGGGAGCAGAGAACAAGGGGAGAGCACCAGAGTGCCAAGAAGAACCTTCTGCAAGAGGGCTGGGGCTTGCCCAAAGCCCTGATGAGTTCTTCTGTCACTTCGTTAAGCTAATTGTCAACATCATGCCTGAGCAAAACAATTTAAATTCAGCTCCTACAGTGTATTGACAGAATTCATTGACCAAAAAAAGATCTCACGAGAAAAAAGACATTAGCCAACAGTTTAAAGTTGACTTGCAGTGCAAAAAAGTAAAAATAAATAAATAATGGTCATAATTTCCTGTCATAATAGCCCTCCCAGACCTGTGCTTGGTCTGTAAGAATTCATCTTTAATCTTTTTTTACTCTCTTCTATAAATCCAATATGTACTTAATAAAAAATATGAAATATGTCCTGTTGTGCAGATCTAAAGGCTGGGATAGAGATTGTCTGGGTGAGGGAGTTTATCTTTTCTGTAAAACTGCAATTGATTTAGATTCTTGACAGCTGTGAAAAATATAAATTTTCAACAAAGGCAAAAATAAAATCTCCCTCTCCAGCTGCCTCAGGGCTGTCCAATGCCAGAACCATTTACCCAGCCTTTATTTTGAAGGCACGTCCTGCTGAGGAATTTCACCAATACTCCTGGCATTGGAAAACAAACCCTGGAAGTATCTTTGGGAAAGAGACCCCCACAAAACCATATACCAGGGTCCTCTCTGGATGTAAACAGCTCCACATGGGTACACCCCAAGCACTGGAGGACTCAGAGCACGTATTGTAAGAAGGAACACGGAAGGAACATGGGATTGCAGTGCCTGCATATGAGTAGGTCTGTAGACAATTAATTGGGTCTGCGGAGAGCTGGCGGAAGGACCAGTTCAGTGCTGCGAGAAGTATGTACAGATGCTGCACGTGGCATAACAGGCATGATGTTGTAGTGTGATTAGTTTTGTTCACTCTTTTGTGTCTGTATTTAAATTTGCAGTCCATTTTTTTTAATACTATGTATGTATTTGTGCATGCACATGTGACTCCTCTCCACTGTGTGCGTGTAGTCACACATGCCCACGCACAAAGGGAAAGTCTTTTCTCTATTGCTATGTGTGGGTGTGTGTTTGTGTCCTTGCAAGACATCCAAAGTGGTCTTCAGCATTGATAAAATTTCAACTGGAACACTGTATCATGTGTGGACACTGTACTTGAAGGAAAATGTGAGACAACTGGCAAAACCAAAGGAGAATAACAGTCAGGGAGGTATAGAAGAAGGATTAAGCTACAAGGAAAGGTTGAATGGATTGTGGTTATTCACAGTGAAGGAAAAGAGCCTGAAGTGGGAATGATGACAATCTCATAAAAGCTGATGAAAGGGGAGGAGAATCTTCTGTTCTTCATATCTGTGTGAGGCAGGAGCTGAAGTCATGAACTTAAATTGCCAAAAAATCAATTCAGATTAGATGTGAGTTAAATCTTTGCAGCTGTAAGGATACTGAGGGCTGAAATTGATTGCTGGGGTAGTTGTGTCATCAGGGGTTGTGAAAAGACGTTAGGCCAATACGTGTGAGGGATGGTATAGACCTAATTGGTCCTGCATTGTTTGAGAGTGGAATTAGGTGACTTAAGATCTTCTTGGTCTTATTTTCTTGTAATTCCATGGTGATGACAATCAAGTCTCCAGGCAGATGAGAAGGAAGAGTCTATGGTGTGTCAGAACCCAGCGGTCTCATCTTCCCTGCGCTACAGTCACTGATAAAGTTCCTCCTGCCAAAACCTTTTCTCTCCTCATTGTCACTAAAATATTAGTGTACCATATCCAAGATTTATTTTCCCACTATAACTTTTACAAAGCACTCTGCCGTTCTCATGGTAGGCAATATACACAAACAGTTTTAAATAAAAGGCTTGGAAAAGTTGAGGTCAACAAGCTAAATAAAGAAAATATGAAGCATATCATAAATCCAAAGGTATATCTAGCTGAGCTAAAAATAAAATTCTTATGATTAATTCAATATACTGTAAAGCCTCACTAATACACTCTTTGCTTACCTACACATCCCATAACACATACAACAAAAAAAAAATCACCATTGGTTTTCTTTGTGCACATTTAACAACCACGCAGTACTTTTAGAATTATCACATTCCAGGATTTCGTATTGTTTGACACATTCAACTTATGCATATTCATTAGTGGACCGTGCAGTTCAGATCAAACTAGACTTGTCTGAGTGTATGAACAGAGTGTGTTTCTGACAGTTACTTCAAAGCTGTCTATGTGATCAGAGCACACCCTGCAAAAACTGTTCCAGCCTCGGGTGTATTCTGTTTTCTTTGTCCAGCTTTTAGTTTGCAAATATTGGTGCAACCTACTGCGATGTTTAGGGTGTTTCAGAAGTTAATAGGCTTCTAGTATGTCTTTGCCCTGTGGAATAGTATGCAGAGAGTGCTCCATGTATGGTTTGTTTGACTCGTGGTATCAAATACATTGCTTACACTTATCTGGGCAGAATCTTTCTCTTTTAGCACATTAAGTATTTGAAATTGCATAATACGAAGTAATTGCTTGCAGGATTTTTCTGTAAGTTAACAAACAAACCAAATTCAGCATATTCAGTTAAAGACCGATTGTCACTGTGGTTTTGGTTTAGGATCTTGGACTTTGTCCCACGATCCCTCATCCTTAGAGCCCCAGATTAAAGGTGAGATTAAACCTTGCCGTGCGGTTTCTCTGAGCAGGCAATGTACAAAAAGCAGTCTGTGCTGTAGAGGATCCAATGAACTGCCAGTGGATCTGCCCTCAGGATTGTCTTCCTTTCCCTTTCTCTTGCTGTTCTGAGGAAGACGAGGCAAATGTAGAAGCTACTATTCTCTTTTCCCCTTGCAGGTGGCATTGTGCTGAATCCCTCCTTCTATGGAATCCCTGGCCACACACACACAATGATCCATGAAATTGGGCACAGCTTGGGGCTCTATCACGTCTTCCGGGGAATCTCAGAGATCCTCTCCTGCAGCGATCCGTGCATGGAAACCGAGCCCTCCTTTGAGACCGGAGACCTCTGCAGTGACACCAACCCCGCTCCTAAGCACAAGCTGTGTGGGGATCCTGGACCTGGCAATGACACGTGCGGTTTTCAGAGTTTCCTAAACACGCCATTCAGTAACTTCATGAGCTACGCAGGTACTTGGGTTTCCTTGGTTTGCTGGTGGTGTCTGTGGTTGGGCAGGAACAAAGAGTATCAGTATTAGCTCTGATTTCTACAGCCCATTTCATGCGGCGCCTTATGCTGACATGTGTGCCCATTGGTCTAGGACCAGCCTTGATGAGGGATCAAACTTGATGGCCTCAGGAATCCCTCCCAGTTCTCCTGTTCTTTTTTCCCAGTCTTCCCCAACGTTACATAGTTTAATGTGATGACCAGGCAGAAGGTTTGGGGGAGGGAAGAAATGAGATAAGCATTAAGAAAACAGTTTCTAAAGGCTCTACAGCAAATTTGACAGCCTATTTCCCTGGGATCTGAATGCCTGATCTATGAGGTCTTCTTTGATAAAACACAAATTCAGAGATTCTTTACCCTCTCCCAAAGGAGATATTGAATGTCAGATGAATATTGATACCACCAAGGCTGTAGGATAAATCTGTGATAGGGAGACATCTAATGAGACCCTGCTCCAGGTGTCTGTTCAAATACCATGTTTATTGTTTGGTTTGGAGTCACTGTGGTTCAGCTAGAGTCACTCGCATCTGAGTTTCATCATTAGAGTGTGAATACTGGGATAGTACCTGAGTTGGGATTGTTCTTCTGGTCAAAGACTACCAGTGTGCTGTGCTGGTTTGTGCTGGGAGTGCAACTGCAAAGGCTCCATCCATATCACTGCGGTAAAACCACCCCTCAAAGAGGAATAGGCTGCTTAAGCAAAAGCCTGATTTTGTAGTTATAACTCTGCAGGCTTCTGGCGGCACAGAGTGCCAGTTAGTGGCACTCCTACCCACAGAGCGTAACACAAAGAGGGCACGAGCTCCTGTCACCCTTGCCCGTCGGACGAGGGTGGGGTGGGCTCCTTGCTGCACCCCTGGAAGTTCAAGGGGAGTTGAAGGACCCTCTGATATTTCCCAGAAAGAACAGGGGATACCTTGGCTCATATTTCCCCTTATTTTGGGTCAAAGGGTCTAGCTGTGATGAAGGTCTGTGACATTGAGCTGACAGCATCAACAACATTTTAAAGGTGACCAGTATACTTATAGCCATTGAAGGGCACCTTTATACCCAGGCGAAAACACAGATTGCCCACTCAAAAGGTCATAGGAGTGCTTATTCTGTAATAAAACTGTAGAGAAGCAAAGTGTTTGATGTCATCTGGGGCACAGATTGAAATGATTTATAACAGAAATGCTTTTATGTCCTTCATGGTGCTAGCTAAAAGTGATGCTTAGTATTCTCTTTATTTTTCTGTTTGTTTAGAGAGTGTTTTCAGGGACAAGCATACACGCACTGAGTCAGCTCCTCAGCATGTTGTGTGCTTTAGCGCATGCGGTAGGGCAGAGAGTTACTGCCTGATACAGCCTCCTGGTAACATCACACAAATCAGTCAGTGCCACTTCAGATGACAACATCCCTCCACAAAATCTGCTTGTGTGTATGCGACAAGGGGAGGAGCGTGTGTGTTTCCAAACGCTGAGGTCTCTTCTTCCAAAGAGAACTTGCCTCGCCAATTCTCTCGAGAGCTGGGACAGAGAGGCAGACCACAGAGATACCTATCTGCTCCTGGGAGCTAAGTATGTGCTGGTGTTCTGAGCAGAAACCTTTTTTTTTTTCTTCTTGAAAAATTAAATAAAGTGACATGATAGGTATCTTTAGAGCTCATGCATGAATCTGTTTGCTTTTCTGTTGTTGCCAGTGGAATAAAAATATATCAGGATATCAAATACCTTTGAAACATGTAGGTTGAGGTCATGCAGCTCTGAACATTGCCTTTCTTTCCTTTCTGTTTTGCTGCTTATATACAGCTTGATCATATTGTGTTTGTCTGTCTGTCTGTAGCATCCATCTGTCTAGTTACCCCCAACATTGTAGCAAAGCACTGACTTAAAAGATAACTTTTATTTCCCTGAAATAATAAGTTATGATGTCCAGAAAATCAAGTGTGAGAAATTGGACTTGTAAATTATTTTTACAAGTCCAAATCGCCGTGGTGTTCCCAAGTAAAAAGATAAGTTAGTCTTTTAGACCACTCTCCATGAAATCAGCAGGAATTCTGCCTCTGAATTCTCTTGGAATAATCATCCCAGCACAGTCTCTTGAATTTCTCTAATTATTACTTCACTGGAGGATCTTGAACCTTTCTTGAAATCGAGTGATCCAGTGAAATACCTTTCTCCCTCGCCTTTCCTCCCTTCCCTTCCCCCAGGACACAGCCTGTGCTGATGTTTAAACAGATTGAGAATGCAGGTCATCTTTCTCCTGTGCCATTGTCTCACTGCCTTGTCCTATCTATATTTTATTGTTCGTTTATGATGGCTATTAAGGGCCTTTGTCTCCTTTTGGGCTTCCGTGAAGAATATTTATGGCTTTTACAACATGCTCAGGGATAGACCATCGATAATTATCGAGGAAACCCAGAGATGTCATATTAAGGCAGCTTTTTGCATACACACAGGGTTTTGTAGATATTTTCAAGCTGGTGGTGTCAGTCTCTCTGCTGTGCGTGTTTGATGAGGGGAGGTTCACTGCTCAGTGGAATTAGGAGAGACACAGGAGAACATGTGAACTGTCGTGTCCTTACTGTGGAAGGACTGCATTTGGGGCTGTGATTTGAGCAGGGTCCCAAACGAAGCTGTCTCCTTTTGCTTGCATCTCAGGGAAGATGTGCTAAGGTTTTAAATTAGCCAGCGAATTCACACTTCTCTTTAGAACAAATTCATATTTTTTCATTCCTCTTGAGTTCCACAGGGCATGGACTTGAAGACATCAGAGCATCTAGTAACGCTATTACAATATTGAACTGCCAACTTACACGCACGCAAGCAACTCTCTGAACAGCCTTCGGTGACCTGCATCTTCCCAGAAAAGCGTACTACTTGACCTGTGCAAAACTGTCATTGTTGTTCGTATTGCGGCAGCGTGCAGAGGTCCCGTCTGGGACTGAGCTTTACTGGGCTGGGAGCTCTGCAGGCACATGTGAAGAAACACTCTGTGTTTTCAAGAGCTTTTCATCTGATGGGAAGAGTACCAGAAAAACGGTTAAAGTGCTAGCAATAAGTTCTTCAGCATAGCTTTTCTGGGTGACTTTGCACAACATATTTATTCCTTCTGTGATCTGCACAATAGAGAAATAGTAATTTTCTACTTCTCCCAGGGCATTGTAGTTGTAAAGTTGTATGGTGTTCAAGAGGGCACTAGATGTGTTCTTGTTGCCAAATCGTGTTTGGGGAAAACAGTCGAAATGAGAAATGGATATTTATGGGAAACTATTATTTCTCCATTTTGAATGAAAAAGAAATTTGAAATACCAAAAATGTTTATAAGAAGTTCAGAAAGGGGATAAAATCATAATGGTAATGGGGGAGCTTTTTAATAAAGTTGTTTTACTGCACCAAAAATCTACTTTTTTAATCAGTGTTTGTAATGATTTTCTTTTAAATTGATCTTGCAGAACATTTTTTATTTCTTCATTAGAAAATTTAAGAACTTTAAAAAAATGTCTTTTTAAAATTCTGCATTCTTTTAATCGAAGAAATCTGTCAAAGTCTATTGCACACAGTTTGTATGAATCTCAGCAATGCTTTATCCTAACACTAGCTGTCCTTTGTCCTTTTATCCTCTCTCAGACATATTCTTTTAGACATGAAATTCTTTGAAGTCCAAAGGTCCACTGGTAGTCCCGATTCTGACCTCAGGTGCTACACTGAGGCTTTCTGTTTCTTCACCTCCATTTGTCTCTGTCTCATCTAGGGATGATCTCTAGGGGCTTCGTGTATATCCCGGACCAGAGGGAGAGAATGTTTTATTGATTTATATTTTCCTTTTTAACTTTTGTTTCCTTTCACCTGCCTCCACAAGTGATGACTGCAGTAATTTGTTTACAGGCCATTAACTTTTGAGTGCTGGGAGAACCCATCCCGGCCCTTGCAAGAAGCCACCATTCAGTGGGTCGTAATTCTCTCTTGCTCCCGCCTTATCTCCCACGTGGTTGATGTAGCTTCTGTTTTAATTTCAGATGATGACTGCACCGACTCCTTCACACCCAACCAAGTGGCCAGGATGCACTGCTACTTGGACCTCGTCTATCAGAGCTGGCAGCCTGCGAAGAAACCGGCTCCTATTGCAATCGCCCCCCAGATTGTGGCTCGGACCTCCACCGCTGTCACCCTGGAGTGGTTTCCACCCATTGATGGCCACTACTTTGAAAGGTGATCACGCGCTGCTCTGTACTCTTGCACTGAATTGAATGGGAAGGGGAGAAACAGGGGAACAACCCGGGGCCCCACTCCAGGAGCACAGCTTTATCGTGTGCTGTGCTCAGTCTGGGTTAAGGCTCTTTCCTAAATTGGTTCATGTTGAGGAGGTTATTGATCTGTTTTCTGCCCTTCCTTTCTCAGCCTGTAGCACTCTGTGGAGAGCCATTGATTTGCCATGTAAAGGGCAAATCTTTTCCCATATGTTACGGGAGGAATTTTCAATCAATGATTCTGGCCCTGCGATTCCTGCTGTTATTGCTCCTTACAAATACCTGTGGGCTTCAGCTCTGCCTGCACGTTCCCCCTCCTCCTCTTTCACGTTTCTTTTGCAAGGACAAGGTGAATCTTGTTTCTACTCCCATGGCATCACAGAGCTCATGGGCAGTGGAGTCTCTCACAGGGAAAGGAGGTGGCAGAGCCAGGGAGAGGGACAAATGCTGCCTCCTTCCCTGAGCTGCAGGTCTGAGATGGGAGCTGAACCAAAGACCCAAAACCCTGAGTATCGTGCAAGCATCATCTTGCTGCACCCTCAGCAGAGCACGTAGGTCAGAGTATGTGTGCGTGTTCGTGTCTGATAGGCACGCAGCTACGCGGTACCAATAAACATGAAATGAATGCAGGGCTCTGGACAAGAGTTGCACCACATTGCAGTTCATAGCTGGAGCAACTCTTGCCCCAGGATGATCTGAGCAACTGGGTCATTCATCTAAATACTCTACACAGCACTTGGATGGGCTGCAGGAGCTATAGGGGTTCTAGCAGAGAAGTTCCTAAATGATTGACCTTCTCACATTCCTGTTAACTCACCTTCCCTGTTTGCCTTTCTTCTCCGCTTTTTGCTTTGTTATTTTATAGAGAACAAACTTTGAGTGTCCTTCAGGGCTGTAGCAGTACGTATCACAAGGGGCCGAATTTACAAGCATATTAGCGCCCAAAGAGCTGTCTCAGCACTGCTGCTTTGTGCAGTGAGAGCACCTTGAAAGCCACTGCCTCCATCAAGGATGAAACTCCTTCCAGCGCGGCTAGGACACCATGGCCATTGCAGTGGCCGGCTTGCACTTTATCTAAGTAGGCAGATAGCTGTTATTTTCTGCTCAGATGACATTTTCCACCTTTATTGCAGATTAATATGGGGAGAGCAATCAAATCATATTAGGAGTTGATGAAGAGAGGTCTTGTGCTCTGAACAGTGTTTGCTTTAATTGCAGTTTTGCAACTGAATCCTTTTATTCCCTACATGTGAAAATGACTTATGTGAAGTTCTGAAAATTAATGCAGAATTTTTGGGCCCATAATCATTTTTAGGTCAATTAAGTTTCTCCAATTTAATTTAGATTTCAGAAGATACGTATTGTGTGTTAAATAAATACCATCTGCCTCTTAAAACACATTGATGCAGAGTTAATTGTTATGTAACCAAATATGTCTTTATTACATATTTCTTATAACTCAATCAATATGTTCTTAATAACACCTAGTTAGTTGCTTCTTAAATAACACACAGTGGATAGCCTGCTAAATCTAAAATTTCATAACAGAGTTGTTATCTGTTAAATAAATAGTGATTTTCTAGGAAAAAAAAAGTCCTTTGGGTTTTCAAATCTGTGTGCTCAGTATTACTCAAGAGATTTAAAGAGACAGCCTCAAATACTTTGAGTCCAATTCCTTGTTAAAATGAGATTCCCAACACTATGAGATACAGAAATGTTGCTGTGACCAGTTAAAAATGTCACTGAAATACATGAATGATCCTGTCTAAAACATGCCCAAATTTCTGATATATTAATCAAAACAAGGATGATAATAGTATTATAGTGATTAATAGTGGAAAAGCTCACATGCTGAACTTCCAGTACCGATGTGTCCAGCGCTGCTCGGCTAGAGATACATGCCTGTATCAATTTGTAAAATTGGGTCACTGTGCAAGACAAGTAGGAGGTAAAATTGGCCAAGTATAATCTTATCTGTGTGTGGGAATACTGTAAATCTTTGCAGATATTTTTACACAAAGTGCACACCATGGCCCAAATTTTACTTGCCTCACTTGAATGAATAAACTCATTCACTTCAATGGGACTATTCATGTAAAAAACAGAGGACTGATACTCAGCTGCTGAGTGCCTTGGGCCTGGTTTCTCGTGCACAGAGGCCCCTTCCATGCTGTTTTGACAGTGTAAAAGGGCCTTAAAGGGATGAATGGCTCTGGCTACATTAGCAAGTATTGTGGCCCAATATAAGTAGATCTCTAGCGCAAAACAGTTGTTAATGAAGACCTGACGTCAACACTGTGGGGGTTTTTTGGGGGGTTGTTTCAGCCGAGCTCTGGCCTGGCTCCATGGCTTCAGCAGTTGGAGCACATCAGGTGTGGTCCTGGAGCACATCTCCGCTCTGCTTTCAGGCAAAACTGGGTCCAGCTTCCAGTTCCCGGACTGTGCAGAGTGCTCTAAGTGGGGAAGACGAAGAGTTTCACTTCAAAAGCTCGCTCCTGATCCAAATTACAATGCTACTGTAGGCGCACGCAGTGTAACTCCAGTTCCTTTCATGTCCTTTTCATTCCCTAGAGCTGTGCATAGGCAGTGACCTCTGCTTAATGAAAGTCAAGAAGGGAAAATTAGCCTTGTGTTTAAAAATGTAGCACTGGGCTGGCTGTCTCTGTGGGTGAGGTCCTGACAGGTCTGCATTTGAAGGGAGATGGAGCGTGGAGGTAAAGACCATGTGCCTCTTCCCTGCTTAGATGCAGCTTTGCGGCAGGTGCCGCAGTGCTAGGTGCTTTTTTCTTAGGACCTCAGTTCTGGAAATTACATGATTAATTATGTGGATCTGGGGACAGAGAGTAATGCTAACTCATAGTTCTTGTAAATTTGGGATTGGCTATCCTGTGTCCTCACACCTTGGCAAGAGTAGCTACATGAGCTGTGCACAGAAGCAAAATGTTCTTCCTGACAGACCCTCCTTACCTGCTTAGTGTGTTCAATTGATGTCTGCTATGTTCCTCTAGTCATTTACCTGCACATAAATTTGCCAACATGTGTTTGACCCTAAACTCCAGCAGCTGGTTGAGCTTCTAAACATCTCTAATAATCAAATATGTCAAGAACCAGCATTTCTTCCTGTAGCTACTACACACAGGATTGGAATACTTACTGTTTTCCATCCTCCCATTAAAAAAAAAGCATGAAAAATGTCGCATGCACATATAATACTATGTAATAATAAAATAATAATAGAGCCAATAAAACAAGTGAGAAAAAGAAAATTCTATTCATTTCCTGACTGCGTCTATTAGATGCATTCATCTGCTGTCGCTAAGCATCCATTCACGCGCCTCCTGTTTGATATGCGTAGGCAGGATGTAAACAGTTATTGTAATAGGGCTCTGCAGCAAATTCTGCTTGGACAGAAAACTTTGAATGCATCTGCTCTTCCAAGTTTTCATTGAGGTGACTGCATTAATTTCCATGAATCTGATGCTATCTCGTTCTTAGCAAGCAAATATTTTGGTCAGTATGGTGTCCCAGATCTAGATGGCTACACTTGATAATCGCTTGTTTAAACCTTGCTGGAAAGGTTCAGTGCCTTGGAGGGGAGAACACGCAATTCTGAATTTCAAGTAAGGAGATACAATTTACTCTGAAAACAAGCACTCTTTACTGGAAGGACAACAGATTTTTACTGGTTTTGAGTTGCCCACTGAACTGGTGCTGGCCCTGAAGAGAATTGTCTGGTTTTCACTAGTAATCTTTAGATTTTGAATCCACTTCACTGAAATATCATGCTGTAGGAATGAATTCCTCCTGAGCTCTGAACTTCATAAACTGGAATTTCCCCAGTACTTGGCTTATTAGAAAACAGAGAAGTCTAGATTTTCCATTACCCTGCACTTTAGGGAGTCATGTGCACCGGTGTATAAGGTGTCAGATATGCTATCGTTCCTAATTAATAGTGTTTTGAACCAATTTACGCTCGTTTTGTCTTGATGTCAGTGGCTGCATAAGGTGTAAGGATCTGGCTTAGATTTTCATAAGCCTGTAAATGCGATTCCATAATTAGTTTTGACATTCATGGCTGTTTGTAGGATTTGTGTGCAAGAGTCTGCAGACCAAAAACTTTAACCCAGGAGTCATCCCCTGTGTAACTCCTTTCAGCCAGTGGAGTTACATCAGGGTTGAGTTTGGCTCCCAAGTTGGAAAAGTAAAAAGAGAAAGTTTGCTCATAACCTTTCCCACATGATGCTCCTTGTGATTTCTCTTACCTCCAAGTCCTTGCTGGTAAAAGGAAATGTTTGTCCATAAGCCTACAGTTTTTTCCACCATGGCAGCCTGTGATGAAATTGTATAGCTGCTAATTTGAGTAAAAAGCAGTCCTAATTGTGGAAACTTGGCTTTCAAAGTCCTGTCCTCATCCAGGACCAAGCGCTAATGCAGGAGTCTCTTTGTAGAGAAACTGAAAGATTATTATTGCAGGGACTTCTATCCTCACTGTTGGTGGATGTGTCTGAAAAACAACGGCACAATAATAATTCTGCATTTTGATTTCTCAGTACCTTTTATTCTGGATTCTTGAAATTTTTCGCATATATTATTTAGGTAAGCTGAGTTAAACACTTAAACCACTGCTAAATAGACAGCTGAGCAATGAAAGAGGCAGTGTTATACCAATAGCGCAGGTGGGTAAAGTGAGACAGAGAGAGAAGTTATTCGCAACATGCCCAGATTTGTTCATTACCAGCATTACAGATTGTTCAAGGAAGAGGAGGGCACCTTTGCCTCCCTCTTCTTTATCCTACCCCATTGCCACATTTTATTCTTCAGATGTTTTCAGCAGGTGCATCCCTTTCTGCACTGTCTGTGAGTTCAATCATTTACCGTCTCTTTGTAGGGATGGCTGTGAGCCATATCGAAATGGATACGGATTTTACCACCGATTTCATTCCAAGTCCCCCCTGTTGACAATCCCTGCTTCCGCCTAATAAAGCCAACAGAAAGTTGACTTTCAAATAGATCCCTGTCAACAAATAGGAGATGCTAAGCTGTGGAGCAGCTGAGCATGTGTCGTCCCTACCACCAAAGGGAAAGGAGATGGCCCAGCGTGGGAGGGCCGGGAGAGTAAATTCACAGTCCCGCTGTCCTCACTGAGGTTCCAAAATAACTTCTGCCTGAGGAACACAGCGCCCTTCGCAAAGCAGGGCTGAAATAAATTGTGCAATGGGAGATGGTTAAAATTTGCATAGCTGATTATAATAATTGATGACTCAATCCATACTTACTTGAGTAGCTGAGAGAGTACAGTGTGTTATGCACAAATTGTTTGCCTAAAACTTCTGTCCTTTTCTAGGTGCATTTCATCATTAAGATTTTTTTTTTCCTTTCTTTTTGAGTGGGCAGTGTTCCTAAAAGCAGAATGGTGAATTCTGAATAATAAGCAACTTACTGGGATGAATAACCACACATTCTGGGTCATACACGGTTCCCAGTTTTGTGACCCCAAGGAACGTAGGGCTGCACTGTGTGAGTTGCATCCTCAGCTGATACAAATCAGCTTAATGTTATGGAAGATAGTAGAATTACTCCAGTCTACATCAGCTTAAACCCTGATCTCGTGAATGTATTAGCAAAAATAATTGTGAATCACATTTTCACTGGGTTTTCCTGTTCGACCACTTCTGCTGATAGTACTTTATTGACAGTAGCTGGTATTAGGTGTATTGTCTAGGTGAAGCAATGTTGGCGTTGGGCAGTGAAGTGCCTTTCTCAATGCCGTGCCATGCCATCTGATGGTATGGAGCCATAAGATGTTCCAGTTCAGAAAAAGCCATCCACTGGTGCCAAAGCTGCCAGGTATCAAATCCAGGTTCCCCTGTGAAAAGGATTCAGGGCATGTTCTTTTCTGTATGTTCATAACCCACCCCTTTTCCAGGCATGTAATGATCTGGGCTGTGATACAGCTCCAAAAGCAGGTCCTTGCATACTTAGCAAAGCCGTGCTTTGCAGAGACGCTCTGTCTGATGTTCTCAGAGCCTGGGACTTTGCCCTCTCCTCTAATCACCAGTAAGCCCAAGGCCTTTACAATCCTGAAGATACTACAAGTTCAAGCAATAAATCCACGGTAGGAGAGCAGAAATAGATCTGAAATCTCCCGAGGCCAGTTTCTCTTCTCTAACCACTAAGCAACACGTATTTCCTTTTGTCAGGGTTTGATCCAGTTGTAGTGCAGAGGGGGGGAAAAAAAAGATATAGCTGAGCGTGATTTCACAGGTTGCTGTCGTTTTGTGTTGGATGGCGGACTCACAGATGCCGTTAGCCCAAACCTACAGAAGGTCAGCGTCAGAAAACACTCTTGTCAGTGCTGTGAAAAGAGGGTTAAGTGGAACTGAATTCTAAGTCTTATTGCTTTTAATATAGTTGAATAAGCAGCTCATTCAGCTGTTACTAAGTTGGTGTGTTTTCCTGTTTTCCTGGCCTCCTAGAGAAGTGGGATCAGCATGTGATCTGTGTGCGGAAGGAAGAGTCCTGGTGCAATACGCCTTCAGCGCCTCTTCCCCGATGCCCTGCGATCCCTCGGGGCACTGGAGCCCGCGGGAAGCAGAAGGTGAGTCACAGGGCTGGGGACAAAGACATGGCAGGGGAGACCTTGGGCCAGAGCAAAAGGAGAGCCACAGAGACTGGGAAAATCTGGGAGAGAGCGACTGATTATACCTGTATGTAGCATGAACAAAACTAGAGGACAGATGAATACACTGTGCCCTGAAGTAATGCCACTGGCTGAAATACCTGTGTTTTGGCCCCCGTGTCCTGACCCTGCCCATGAATTAAATGAATTCCGGGAGCTGAACCTGAATTTCAGAAAGCAGTGGAGTGCCAAGAAATGCTGACCATTCACATCTGCCAGCTGTATTCCTCAGGGGAGCTGTTTATTCCTTCTAGTCCAACTCTGAAAGTAAAGAATGGCATGCTATTTATTTGGGCCTGATTTCTGCTGCCTTCACTTGCATTGAATCGTAACAGGTTGCACCAGCAGACAGGCTGAAAGGAGATTGCCCTTTGGGCAAGTACTCTGCAGCAGGAACGCAGGTGACTACGTCAAGCCCAGTCTAGTTCAGGGTGTTTTTCAAGTCATACTCACTGCTCCTCTCCAGAGCACGTTGGAGGGAGAACGGTGTGCTGGTTGTACAATGTCATTAGATCGCCATCGTTAACTCTCCTCCATATGTACTTTCCATTACGTAAATAGGTGGATATGGTAGAGCATATTTAAGATTATACCAGGCAGAGGTCAGTAATCACAACTTATGGTTTGGAAGGAACAGAATATTATTTCAATCTGTCCATCATGAGCTCTTCCTTCGGGAGCAGCACGCTGGGCCCAGACTTCACTGTAAACACACAGGTGGGCTCAGTAAACTCAAAGGCCAATCCCTGGATTTTGCAAACTTATTATACAAATACCTCCTTACATTAAGGGCTTCTCTGTCCTGCAGCTATAATATGTCGGAGTTATTCTACAAGGAAGAATATTTGTAAGCTAATATGGTGATATGCGCAGCGCTGGTGTATATATCCCTAGTCCTAAGGTCAACACGTGCAGCAAGCTACGTCCGTGCTGTGCGATGGGACGAGATTATGTGGGCAAGTGTCCTCTGCCCCGTGCGCCCATCTCCCAGGGTGGGGGCCTGACAGAGGTTGTGGTTCAGTCCAGCTCAGCCCCCCAGTTTGGGCGTCCACAGGCCAAGGCTGCCAGGTACAGTGCAGGGGGCACCTGCCCCTTGCGTGGATGTTGTTCAAGAACTTCGACCTCTTCAACCTGGGAAGCAGCGCTCTGGCTACGAGTGTGACTGGATTATCAAGTAAACACGATTAGCAAAGTTTGGATCACTTGCAGTAGTAGTGCAGGGTGGAAGGTGGAATTTCCACTTAGCCAAAGATGACAAGACTTTGAAACCTGGTTTCATTTGGAACAAAACTTGAAACTTTTGAAATTCTCCATGAAGGAAAATTAAAAACAAAAAGTGTTTGAGGCCAGCCAAAATGTTTTGTTTAGCTCATATAATTCTTCTTTCATGAACTTTGGTTTTGAAAATATCCCCTTTTAGTATATAATCTAGGGCAAAAGCAACTTTTAATATCAACATGAAAAGTATTTCAAAATGCAAAAGTGAAATGATTTCTTCCAAAAATGTCAAAACACAATGTTCCAATATTGTTAGAACTTTCTTCCCATTTCCTCTTCCAGAATAAAATTTTGGCCAAATAAACCCAATTTTGCAAAGTGTTTTGATTTTGAAAGAACTGCATATTCCATTGAGATACGCAGTTCTGTCAAAATTTCTCCAACGAGCTCTGATTTGAAAACTTCTAGATCTCACACGTCTTGCCAGCGGCATCATTCCTAGAGAAACTAAGCTACTCTAAGATTTATTACTCAGCTGCATTTTGCATTTAATTTCCTCTACTTAGAGTGTGTGCCTGCATGTTCTTAACTATGAAGGGTGCAGTCTGATCCTTATCTGCCTCATTCAATTGCTGTTGTGCCATTGCTCTGAAAAGAAAATTTGGGAATCCTATCGTCTTACTGCGTTAATAAGTTGTCTCCACTTTAGGGTAGAAAATATACCAAGTGTATGGTATTTGTTGCTCTGTAATTTTCTGTCATCACTACCACACTCCCTGACGTTCAGGATCTCTGCCTATTTGCACTTGGTCTGAGTTACAAATAGCACAGTTAGATCATTGTCTGGCTGCTTTAATTGTCTATCTGCGAGTACTCAAGCATGCAAGCTTTAAATTCGCTTTCTGCAAGCGTTCATGTGTGTAAATCTCCACTGCTTGAATGTTCATGGAAAGTGAATACAAAAGAGGCAGAAGCATGGCCAAAATGAACTCATTTTAAAATTTGAGACGACACTCATGGAAAATGTTTTGTAGTACTCCTCCAGCTTCTTACCAGAAAACCACATTTCTCACGTGTCTCTGAAGCAGCTCTGGACCTGGTTGGTCTGATTTCATTTTCCGGAGGTCTCATAGCATCGTTAGGCTGCACAGTTATCCCAGGTAGCTGACACCACCTGTGGTCCTTGACTACGTGTGAGCCGTGCTCATTGCAAAACCCTGCCCTGGGGATTGTGTCTTGCCCAGTGCCCTGCTTGTGCCCGAGCGTGGTGGGGTACGACCCCCCCGGGCTGGGATATTTTGTGATTCTTTCTCAGCCAGTTGTGCCCCTTGCATGAGTGGCTGTTTGCTCCTCGGCAGCAGTTGTGGGAAGGCAGTTCTGATTTACTCTTTGCCTTCACCATAGAGCAAGAAAGCTCTAACCTACCTGGATTCTCACCAGCAACACCAGCTAGATAAACAAACCTTACAGCACCTCCACAACTCGGTCAAAGGGGTTTTTTATATATGAAAGGTGATTTTGGATCAAACCCAAGTACCTTTGCTTACTGTGCAATATATGCATATATCAGTCAATCCTACTGCCTGGCTCACTATTAACTAAAAGAAGTGTGAGAATATAATAAAACTTGCTCTTGTTGCTTTAGGCTGCGGTAGTGCCCTGCCTTTCCCAGTAGCCAATATTTCACTCGAGAGATTCACTCTGTATTTGCAAGTGGAATTGTCTCCGTTGGACATTAGAGTCCCACTGGATCATCCCTTTGTCTTGACCACTTAAGAAAGGTGGCAGATGAGTTGTAGTTGTGACAGTGGCTGCATCCCGAGAAGCTGCTGATCCCAGCTGGCCTTGCTGTACGAGTGCGTCAAGTCTCTCTCTGTGTGCCGGGGCGACGGAGGGGCGTTCATCCCAGCCACTTCACTTAACTGCGTGGCACACCAGGCTGTGGCTGTGGCTGACATTTTGGGGGAAGCCTCCCTCCCAGCCTACCATCCTTGCTCTCTAACCAGGAGATGGGATTTGGCTTTTCCTCACAAACTTCACATTCACATTTTGTTTGTGTTAGGCAAGGCATGATGTTCTATGACCGACCTTGCTGATGATCTCATAAGCTTAAGGATTTCAGAACCTGAGTGCACAGGGGCAGAATGACTGCTACACCATTACTTTTCATATACAAATGTTTATCATTTTCATAGTATTTACCCATCTCTAGAAATCTAGAGTTACATGTAATAAGGTTTCCATCCTCTTCCACAATTAAATGAATGTTTCTTACCCAGGTCTAAGTGTCTGATGATATTTAAGAAAGGGACTCTGTACCTCAACCTCATTGAGGTTTTCAATCTATGGAAGACTACAATCAAGCTCCCATTTTGGGGTAATGATCTGCATTAATCTCCCTGAAGGCTGAATTCAATTCATCTAATTCCGGGCATCACGCCCTGACCTACCAAAACATGTAGATTTATTCACTATTTAAGTTTTACAGAGGCCTTGAACTGGCAGAGGTGAATTTGCAGAAACCCAAGTGGAGACCACTTTTGAAAACATACGAGTCCGTGAGCCATTAATCAACTCTGTGTTCCTATCTGCGAGGTGGCAGTGATAAGATTCACAAATCTTTCCAAAGCTCTCTGAGATACTAGGGTTAAAAACCACCTTCTTAGGGCTGCAGTCAGGAGCTCGCTGTGAGCCTGCGAGAAAGTCATCGGAGGGCCCAGCCAAGCGCGTGTGGACGGCAGCGAATGTTGTGAGATAACATCAGTCGAGTGGGGTATTGGCTACTCAAAATGATTCTACACAGTACTTGCAAGCTTGCCAGGGGGAAAAACTAGAGTGTGTTAAATGGAACTCTGGCTTTCTTCAAAATATTTCGCTGCTGTGGTATCTCCAGATGCTGAGGTTAGTGGCATTCCCGCTGCTCCGTGGCATGCAAGGAGGAAAGGAGGGCTATGGGATATGTGCGGGTGAGGGAGAAGCGTTGAAAGTTGAGCATCTGCAGGACAATTGCATTGGATTGCGGGGAGGACTGCCTGAGATACTGGGAAATCTATTCTGCATCTGGGCTCATTTGGTATGAACAGGAGAATTCCCTCTGTTGTTTATCCTTGACAAAAAAGACACATTTCTAACACTTCATTGGATCACAGACAATAAGAATAACCTTCACATGTTGCCCTTTTCTCTTTAAATTAGTAGTGATGTCCTGTTTGTTCATGTTTGCCCAGTGCTTTATCTTGCTTTCTTCCTCGGTTGCAAACAGCTGTTCTCTCTGTTTTTTTTCTCTGTCTTCTCCATTTCTTTCCTCTTACCTTTCGTTATCTTCACTTTTCCCTTTCTTCTTTTTTGTACTTCATCTTCTCCCTGTCCTGCTTGCTCCCTTTTCGTGTGATTTTTTGGGAAGGAAGAGGGAATTTATAGCTCTCACTGGATTCTGTTACCAACTGTTCCACCCATCTGACCTCTCTGGATCTTGCAGTCCATGACTGTGCCAAATTGTAATGTTACCATAGTATTTGGGAACCCAGCAAGCATTGTGGCTTTCATTAGTTTTTAGTAATACCTCCCATGTAGTCGAACATAGCCAACGGTGAGAAATGTAAAAGTACAAGTGCCTGTCGTTTCATCACGGCGAGCACAAAGAGCCAGCTCAGACCTGTGTTCCGTGTGCCTCTGAAAAAAAGGGTCTTACAGAACGTGCTAGATTAACCTGTAAGTGGCGTAGGAGTTGGCCCTCAACAGCACAGCACAACAGCTTCTTGGAATCACCAAAAGCTCTTTTCTTTGCCTTTGTTAGAGACAAGATAATGTTTGTATTTTAGAGTGACAAGCAAGGGAGTGAGTAGGAGCACAGAGGTGAACTGAAGGCAAAATGACTATTTATTGGCTAAAGTACCAAGTGGAATGGGTGGAAAATACCATTGTTTGGCACAGGGGAAGGAAGGCACTAGAATTAGGAAATGCAGGACCGGACGCACTGCACAGTATGTGTTGTGTGAGTCCAGTCCAGCTGAGCACTTAAACTGAGTTTGCATCTCTCACCCGGCCAGGAGTCGTTTATGTTCTATTCCTCCTCTCCATGCTGGCAACACCTGCTCTGCTCAAGTAAATAACGAGTTTCCAGGACAGATATGCTCTGCTGCCACCAGTTTATCTTTCAAGACTGGTGCCAATGATAACCCATGTTTACTAACTTCTTTTGTGCCCTGTCTTTGCTTCCTTCTTTCTTTCCAGGGCACCCTGATGTTGAGCAACCTTGTAAATCCAGTGTCAGAACATGGAGTCCCAACTCGGCAGTCAACCAACACACGGTGCCGCCCGCCTGTCCCGAGCCTCAGGGCTGCTACCTGCAGCTGGAGTTTCGTTATCCCCTGACTCCAGAGTCCCTCACAGTCTGGGTGACATTTGTTTCCCCGGACTGGGATTCCAGCGGAGCAGTGAATGACATCAAGTTGCTCACGATCAGCGGGAAGAATATTTCTCTCGGGCCGCAGAACGTCTTCTGTGACATCCCATTGACCATAAAGCTGGATGCAGGACAAGTGGGCGAGGAGGTGTATGGGATCCAGATCTACACTCTGGATGAGCACCTGGAAATTGATGCTGCCATGCTGAGCTCCGTTCCCCACAGCACGCTGTGCGCAGACTGCAAACCCATCCAGTACAAAGTGATTCGGGACCCTCCTTTCCAGTCTGGATCTCCAGTTGTCATCTCCAACCTCAGCAGGAGATTTGTTGACACGTAAGTACTTCTTTCCAGAGAGCTGAATAGGCTTGTTCAGAGAAAAGCAATAACCTGTTCTTCTCATCCTGTTAATGTCCAGCATCACAACTGATTGTGAGGATTTTGAACTAGATAAATGTACCAAGTATTACCAAGAGAGGATGTTCTCATAGTTTCTCTCTGGAACCAGGAGCATCGCACTCCTGGTGAAATAGCCTGGGATTTCATGGACAGTTTTTGAGAAATTTCTGGGCTAGTTGTGCAGAGACATGAAATTCAGGCTTTCCTTAACCAGAAAGGATATTGCAGACTACCTGAGCTATGATAAGTTAAATGTTTAAGGTAACCTAAATGAGGGCCTCTGGAGTAACTTGGTCATCATTTTTTTAGAAATCTTTTGAAAGTAATATTTTGATAGAGGAGACAGAATGGCTTTCAGTGCTGCAGCACCAATTAACTGCTAAAGAAAGGATGCATGAAAGTACACTTGCATGTTCAAGTACATAAATGTATTTCAGCCACTTTCATTTTCTGCTTTCGTGTGTCACTGAAACAAATTGTGTTGGAGCGGCATTGCTCTAACATAGCAAACACACCAAACGCGCCAGTTTGTTGTAGGGACTGAGTTTTATCCCAGATGCAGTTACACTCATCTAGTCAAGGAACGCATGATTGTTGAGGAAAGTCCAACTTCAAAATATTTAACAATTTCAAGGAGATCCATGATCTACCCGTAGGCATTCTACAGCAGCAAGAAAAACATCTTTTGCATAACATGATTCCCTGGAAATGATTCACTCATCTGTGGGAACAACATGAAGCTCTTATGAAAAATGAACACCAGATAAAAGGAAACCTGCTAAGAAAACTGCACTCTAATTTAGAAAAGATTATCTAATTAGTACAGCTAATATCAAGGAAGCATACATCATTATGGTTTTCTAAAGCATATTTAAATATAATAAAAATGATTAATTAACAATTCAGTAATCATGAGCTACCATCCCTTTCATGGCCCAATTATACAGCTTAGAAGATGCAAACTGTCCCTATGGGTTTAAAAATTCAAGGTAACTAACAATAGTGAATATAAAAAAACCCAGGACATCACTGAAGTTTCTCATGTGCTGAAAGTTAAGCATGTGCTTAAGTGCTTTCTTGGGTTGTACCCTTGTTCCAACAATTGCTGGCACTTAAACATGAGATGAATATTGACATATTGGAAACATGGAAAATGGTGAATTTTCCCATGGTTTTGCTGTGAAAGCATTTTTGCCTGAAACCTGGCCCACTCTCGTTGGAAAATGGGCCTGGTTTGGTTTGAAATATTTGCATACCTTAGCACAAGTTCCCACAGAAACAGGTCCAGTTTTGAGTTCATAACAAAATATGAAAAAAAAAAAACCCAAACCAAAACAAAACTAGTATTCTGAGCTCTATTCCCTGGTCTTTTATTATGATTTTGTGAGTGACTTCTAGCTTATAGCCAGCTGTAGTGAAAGGGTGCTCTAATAGTTAAATCTATAGCCAGGGATTAATGACGGTTTTCCTGTGCGTCACTGAATAAATCACATGGGTAATATTACTGTACCTGTCTGAATGTCTCACCTAGTTACATCGCCAGCGAAGAATCAGACATAAAATTTATGTTAGTCTTTGTGGGCTCTACCTGTGATCAGTAGACAGAAACGGATGCTCCTGGAGGCCGGCACGGCCAACCCAACCAAAGTCTGTAGTGTGGCTGGCCTCAGGTTGTCTCTGTCTTTCCAGAGCGTACAGGAAAAATCCTGCCAGTGAGCTTCGATGACATGATTGGAAAACTAAAATGAAGTTTTTAGTCACTGGGTGAGGAGTCAAAGACGGGAATTCTTAAGCACTTGTAGTTGGTTTTGATTCGGGATTTCAGCATGTGTTTGAAATCTTGAAAAGCAGGATGATTTTTCGATCCTAACATGCCTATGTGCACAGCACTGATCCGTATCCTCTGGTGGTGGGGGTCATGCAGATTCGTAGGCTGCTGCTGTATGTCCAGGCATATCTCTCCACCTTGAGACGCAGCAAACTCGCTGAAACTCTGCACAGAGTTGTGGTTATGTCGTGGAGGCAAAGGCAGGCTGCATTTTGTATTAGCACCTTGTGCAAAGAGTAGCCACAGTCCTTATACTCCATAAGCAGGAAGGAGGGAAGATGCTTTAGGGAAGTCAGGGACAGAGGTGTTGGGCTGTGCTCCTATGTATATATGTATGTAGAGAGGTAAATGCAATCTCTCTTGACCTGTTTGCATCTGCCTGTTTGTCTCATTCTGTACAGCTGGAAGTCAGCATATCTGTGCAGCCAGACTTTGCAGCCCCTTTATCTCTCTGTAAGCCCCAAGCCAGTTACCCCTCCTTTATGCTTTTGCATGTTTTCCATATTAAATAAAATTACACCCCCACATGTTCCATGGCAGGTTATTTTGAAGGCAGTGGCGTATCTTTACTCTTGCCTCCTCTGACCTTGATCTTCACATTCTCTTTTCTCCCAAAGAAAATATTTGCTTGCACTGTTATCTGTGAGCAAGATCCTTTCCCCAGGTGTGGCGATGCTGAAAGAAAAATTAATTTCTCCTACCTTCTTCCCGTCAAAGAGAGGGAACTTCTCTTTAAGCTGAGAGGAGAGACAGCCTTTAATGGATAGCCCTTGCCTAGTCAGCACTGGGTGCTCCATGGAGGAGAGTAAATAGCTAGAACAGTGGAAACCTTTTATTAAGAAATGCAAAATAACGCCAGACCTTCTGTTCTAAAGCTTGAATTTTAATCTCAGCTCTTGGCTCAAGCTGAGGCTAACAATCATTTCTAAGGGACAGGACCTTATCCTTGGACCTTACAGAAACCAGGCGAGATACACTCAATTCCACTGAGTATGATCAGCCGGAATTGCTGGTATCTGTGATACAGAATGAGAGTCAGAGCCTAGGAAGAGAGCAGAAAGCTAAATAAATCAGTGGGGGGAAAAAAGAGGTCAGGCCAGGTGCAGCGCAGAACTGCTGAGTCTTCACACCGCAGCGAGTGATAAGGAAGGAGCCTCATCTGCAAGTCTCAAAGTCTCAGCTCACAATTTAATCCAAAATTCAGGTTGTGTTCATACGTAGAGGGTTTCATTCTGGCTGTTCTCTAGAAATAATGTGCAAGATAGTCACAATGGTGAATGTGGTAATTGCTTTGCCCTCGCTTTGCCCTTACTGTAGTGCTTTTACGCTCACATCGTTGCAGTTGGAAAGTAATCGTTGCTCTTGCATTCGTTTGTAGCAACCACTGATTTTTTTAAAGAGCTCAGTGAGAAGGGAGTGCCCACAATGAGATGCTCTCCTGAGGATGTCACAGGTACAGTCAGGTGTCAGTCTGGGGTGAGCAGCCCGTGTTCTCCATTACACTCTCAGTAACCAAATTTGCGAGCAGTGGGCAGCAGGGTGTGCTGGAAAGATCTGCTCTCTCCCCTCTAGCAGGCCAAGCCGAGAGACACTGACGTTAGTTTTGGAAAGTTGTTGAAGTAACTGGAAAAGTTTCTAAAGAATTGGAAATTTTTCCAACTTTTCTGCCACAGAAAAGGTTTGTAGGAAACCTCAATATGTGGTGGACAACAATGGATTGTGTCATCTTTATGGAGTTAACCTGTAGGCTTTTTTCAAGACAAAGGCATCGACTGAAATAACCTTAGAAAGAATCCCAGCAGAAAGCCCTGGTACGAGGTTTTGCAGAGTTGGGCATCACTGAGAAGTAATTATGCTGTCCTGTGATATATTCATCTGAGCTATTCCTACACTAACTAGAGCTTTAGCACCTAAGTGACACCTAGAGATACTGCATTCATACTTGAAAAAGAAAGAAAGAAGAGAGACTAAGAGGGAAACTTGCATTTTCTCAGATAGGGAATATGTTTTTCTTCTCAGTTTTGGCTATTTTACACCTATGTTCTATGGCTAACCCTTTTCTGTTGCTCAGTAATAGTTGGAGGGGACTGGTTGTCATCTGTGTACAGTTGTTGTTTAAGTACAATATTTTAAAATATTTTGTTAGAATCAGGAGTTCCTGTAATCTCCGTGTCATTTACTGTGTTTTAACTCTGCCCCTGTGACGGTGGAGTGCAGGTCTCACTCAGGCTTCTTGGAGTAATTGCAGAATGACTGAGAAATTACCGTCATCAAGATTGCAGGTAGTTGGAGGGCTGCTGTGGCATTGTTCGTGGGTCTTTAGCGTTTCATGTACTTTAGCATTATACTTTATCCAAAACAATTGTTTGTTTCAAAATTTGCGTTATTGATGCATTTGCCGTTTGTTACTGGTATCCAGTCAGAAGGGCATATGGTAAGCGACTTGTCAGAAACCCCAGACAATGAGTAGTTGAAGGAGATGGAAAACAGTTCTTAGTCTGAAAGTTCCTACAGATATGACCGAGCAGAGAGGCTGGAGAATCAGCAGTGGCTATTGATAATGAGCAATAATTCATTACAGCCAATTATTGGCGTGCCTTTTAGCCCCTGAGCTCAACAGGAAGGTTGCATTTACAGGACACAGGCCCAGCTGAACAGAGGACTGGAAAAATACGTGTATCACAATGATGATATGTAAGCCTAAGTCCCTGCTGAATGCAACACTAAAATTTCATGGCAACATCTGTCCTTATTATGGCATTCCTTCCTTCATCTTGAAGATCTATTTCTCTATTTTCTGAAGGTCTACCAGCCAGAGGAATGTATGATCTAAAGCAGCTGAAATGAATTGCCAGATCCATCTGTCATGAAGATAATTAACACCATATTTCCACCCAAACAAGATACAGATCGCTGAGTGGATGTTCTCCCGACACCAAAAGCTGAAGCCCATATTATCACCATCTTCTGCTCGCCCCTCCTCCACAGTTACCATGCCAAACCTGTCTTGATATGCCAGGAAATAACTGGGGAGTATCTAAGATAGGACTGAAATGTTAAGAAAGCACTTTGCATGCCTAGATTTATCTGCAAGACCTGCTAGGTTGTCTGTGCGATATCGGCATGCTACACATCTGGATTCCCAACAGGCTTTAGAACTGTATATGGTATTCCAGATGTCCTTGTACACGAATACTTACCCAGCCACCCTGGAAATGCCTTGCCTTGATGCATGCAAGGACCTCGTAGGCTTTTTTTGTGGATACATCCCACTGATGGTACATAGTTGTCTTGCACTTGAATAAATACAACCAACTGCTTCTTCCCCTCTCACTTGCAATGAAGAGCTCCCAGCTTATTCTGAATTTCTTGATCCTACATGCATCATACTGTCTTATACCAACATATACACCACTTTGAGACATCCAGTCCTGTAAATTAGTCATTTCCACATTATAACTCCATCCTTTTCTGCGTTGACTGAGCATATTTACCAATTCTGTGTTGTCTGCAGACACTTGGACTTTTGGGGTCCAGATCTTTATTTGCAGGAAATGTTTGTTAGTTAACCTCAAAGTGATAACTGAAAGATAAATTTCCATTTCATTCAAATGTCTCTTTCAATCCAACCTATTACAGCTACTAGAAGTAAGTGCAAAATAGTGTCATCTCTTGTTGAGTCCCTAAGTATTTGATGCCTGCTCTCACGCCTAGCAATACCAGAGACCTGCCATTATTAAAAGCATTTGTTCTTTAGTCTACATCTAGGAGGTTTCTCTCCCATAATTACACAACTCTCTGTATTATTTCTCTCTAGTAATACATTAGAGGTCCCTATCTGTATCCACATGAAACTTCACAGCTCATCTCCAGTAAAAACACTTTTACCAAGCTTCAACAGGAACAGATTTACTCTTATTCACGCTTTCTTGCTTGTTCCTGAGAGCTTCCCTATCATTAGTTTGCAGTGCTGCGTGGACAAAGCTATTTTGAGCTTTCCCAAGAAGCAAACACTTTTCCGTCCCACCGGGTTTCTCTTACCCCTGTAATTTCCAGTTTCAGGTACAGTACTAACACTGCTAGTTCTTGCCTAGTTCTTCATCCAGAGTCCTTGCATTAATGTTTCAGTCATTCCTTTTTGACCCTAGCTTCCCAGCTGGATTAGTGGCTGTGCTGTCACTGTCCAAAAGCCTTTGCGTGTCAGTGAAGAGCTTTGAGTGTGTCGGAGCTGCCTGAGGTCAGTTTTGGCAAAGTCGTGAAGTTTAATATTCAGCTGGTGTAGGACCGCGTAGCAGTCCCGGAGCTCAGCAGAGCTGCTGGCGATCCTCTAGCAAGCATCGTCCATCTTCACGCCTCTCTGAGGCCCTCTCTAACCCTGGCTGCAGTGTCAGCTCCTTCCTCGTGCAGCCAGTATTGATTGCCCTGTTTCTGCTTAATGAACCTGGAAATTTCCTTTGATGAAAGAACAGAAAAATATGGAATGATTGCCTGTGCCACACCTTCCTTTCCAACAGCAGGAAACTGGTCATAGGCTCGCCTGACCCTAGCAGAGGTGAAGGGCTGGTAGGAAGGAGAGTGCTCCACCCAGCAGCATCTTCACCGCCAACATCCCCCTGGGGAAATTCTTTCCTTTCCCAAACAGCGTGGCCTCCCCTCTGGTTTGCACAGCAGCGCGGAGCTGGGACCGGGCAGGGAGGCAGCAGGGGTGACTGATTCTGCTCCCTGTGCCAAATAGGAGCCTGTTCCCCTGCTCTACACCGAGGGCTCGGGAAGCCAGGAAGAGGAAAACTGTTTCTTTTCTATCTACTGCGTCTTTCCTTCACATATGTTGTGCTGCTAAATACCGAGGTAGCGGTTGTTATTATTTATAGCTACCAGTAGCGTGCTGGGTGTTTTACAGAAGAAATACGCCAGGTGCCTTCTTTCAAAGAGCTCACAATTAAATGTTAGAGGCTAGCAGTGCTGCTGCTCTCAGGGATTATACACCTCCGCTTGGCTGATGTGACTTGACAGCTGGAAGCCACATTCTGATGGCTTTCCTTCTTTCTGGCTTTCTTCATTAAAGGTGCCAGGTTATCTTTGCGAAAGAATAAAACCTGCTTCCTGACCCCACACACAGAACAGATAGAGCAATTTTTTCCCTTACCACCTTCTGCCAAACTGCCTTAACCCTGCCCTGGAGAAGAGAAAGAACAATTTGACGGTCTGTGCCCATTCAGTAGGCAGCTTTTCTGCTAAGCCTGTGCAAAGATGCCATTTGGTGCCAGCTGTAGTGATAGATTTGTGATTCTTCGCTGTTGCGGTTTCTTATGTAACGCTGTAACTATAGCTGGCACTTGGCAAAATCCGTAGCTCCTGTTCTGGCTCGGCCGCACATGATGCAAGAATAAGGTAGTAAGGGCGGGTTTCTATCTTTGTGGGTTTGTGATCCTGAGACAGGGCAACCCAGAGGAGTTTTTCAGCCTGGGTGTATCTTTGAAGGGTGGCATTGCTCTGAATGACCCCCAGCTGCCTCTCTCAAAGAAATGACTCGAGAGCATGGGAAGAGCCAGGGAAGAGGGAGTGCCCCATTTGGGGAATGACACTTTGCTTCGGGATCGGCTGTGCCAGCTCTTCTCCAGCCAGGGACCCCCCCCAAGGACTGCTGCTACCTTGGATTCACATCTCCAGTGTGCCTCTTGGGCGATACGCAGAGGCTGGAGAGAGATCAGACCCATAGATTACAGCTTAGCCATATGCAAGTGTCCCTGAAAAAGTGATCTCTAATGGCTGTCCTATTATTAACCGAATAGATACTATTAGAAATAGATATATTTAATCGCTCCCAGCCAGGGTGGAATTTGAACTCACGACCTAGAAGTAGTAGCAGAGTTTTCAGCTGCAGGGAAAAAAAATGAAGGTCAAACAGGACTTTTCCTGCTGGGCAAAATAATTTATTGCAGGTGAAACAGTCTCAGATATGTGGTAAATTAGGCTGTGCATTATCTCATGGATAATAATTTCTCTCTGATGTTTGCCTTCTTGTGTGCATCTTTATTTTGGGCTCTAAATAAGATAAGAAGCACCAGAAATCTCCCAGGAATAACAAATGCATTTTCTTTGCTT
The DNA here is from genome assembly GCF_028858705.1 of Grus americana. Classification (NCBI taxonomy): domain Eukaryota; kingdom Metazoa; phylum Chordata; class Aves; order Gruiformes; family Gruidae; genus Grus; species Grus americana. Next base: position 3,584,639 of record NC_072871.1, read on the forward strand.
GATTGAGGAAAGAAATATTGGACAGACATGTGTTATGCAACAATTTAAAAATAACTCTCTTGTAAAACTTGGAGTGAGCCTCAAATACCGCAGAAGAAGCAGAAATGTGTTACCTACCTTTTTATCAGCAGTGTCAGCCAGTACAGCTTTTTTCAGCTACTTTTACTGAACTATTGGCCTGATCATTTCCTGGGCATTTTATTTTAATATATTTTCCTAGGAAATAAATTCCGAGTCTCTGTTAAATTTGGAGCTACACTGAAATAGGCAAAAGATTTGAAAACAACGCGGCAGTGAGACTAAAATACCTGTACTGTCCTTAATACCTTGTTGGATACAGCGACGGACAAGACAGAAGCCCTTTAGGTGTATCATTGCATGGCCTGCAATGCGCTGAGCACCCTGCAGGCCCAAGGCACCCATCATGCCATTGCTTCACCCAAACTTGATCTTAGTCTTTCTGGCCAGGATCTTCTCAAATGTATGGTGACATAGGGCAGCTCCATGCTGATGCCCCAATTCCAGCATTTTCCTGGAGCTTTTTGTGAGAGGAGGGACAAGGTGGAAATAAAGTTCATTCTTCTCTGCAAACTGTACCCCAAAGAGGGTGCCTTGAATTGGACACCCTGAGTTATCAGCCACTACTAAAAATACTGGCCCTGAGAGCTCAGTGCAGGAAACCAGATCATTTATTCACAGTGGTACAGATTTTTTTAAAATGTAAGACCAGTTGCAGATGTAATGACAATAGAGGAAATTAGCTCATGATGGGATTTTAGAAAGAGGCTAGTGGAAATATGTTCAGTAATGTTCAGTTATTAAACCATTAAAGATCCCACTGGAGACCAGCTAGTAGGATTTCTCATAATCTGAAGTGGCTTAAGGCAAAACGCAGAGCCCCTAAGGAGGGAAATGACAAAATGTTCCTTTGGAATAGTCACCTCATCTCCTCACCCATCTCTCTGTGCTCTGCTGCGTGGTGCGCGTGACAGCACGTACGTCTCTGTCACGCATATGCACATGTAGTATAGGCTCCCTCCTTCCTCCCGAGGAGCAGCACCCCAGGAGTGCCATGGCCCCCGCGCCCTTACCCTCCAAAGAGGAGTTTTGGCGAGGAGGGATGGTAGAGGTGAAACCAGAGGAAACTGCAAACATCTGTGTTCGCTTGGGGCCCAATCTAAACCCTACTGAAAATGCACATAATAACTTCCACTGGCTTCAGGAGCCTTTGGATCAGGCGCTGCGAGCGTCCGCTCCCATGGCTCTGTTTACCATTTTGGTGGGATTACATGGAAACGGGAGGGTATTAAGTTCTGCAAATCGGGTCTTGGCTCAGGCCTGTTGAAAGGAAATCCTAGAGGTTGGGTCTGGATTCAGAGAAGCTGAAGAACATTATTCTGCCAAGTCGATGACCCTAAATTGAGAAGAGCCTTCTGCCCGCCTGGAGAGCTGAGCCTGACGAACTGGCATGGGGCTGAGGGTAGCAGCCGAGACACTCCCAGCCCCGGTGACGAATAATCAACATGCAAAAGTTGAGGGATGGTTGTTGGGGTCCCAGACCCCGTGCAGGGTGTGCTTCAGGCACTTCCCATGCAACGTGGTCTGAACCGGTGCTGGAGCCTGTGCAGATGCTGCCATTGGCGGTCCTGCACGGAGAAGTCATGGCACAACCGGGATGTTGGTAACGGTGTGAGTAATCAGGCAGCGCTCACTGAGAGGCACGATGCAACAGGCAAAGGTTTGCCAGTGACGATGATGGCCTTTAAAGCAATTAACCTGTCCTAACCTGCCTGCCAGTCATGTTACTGTTTTCTCCCTGCCGCGCCAGTACACCGGAACACTATCCTCAGATGGTGATACCAGCACTGTTCCCTTGAAAGCAATAGAGAAGTGCTGGCTTCCACCGGTTCGAAATAGGGCTTTCTGTATTTCATGTCCCAGATCTTTCCTTCCTCAGCCAAACCATAACAGCCTTCCTTCCTGCAGCGGCCATGTCTGAGCTTCATGTTGAGAAACGCTCCCGTCTCTGCTTAGGGTCTCTTCGCAGCGGTGAAGAAGCAAACACGAGAGATTTTCCCCCTCCTTCCCTGCTTCTAATAGCAACCAGGTGCTCCGACACTTAACCTGTGTGCTGCCGTGAAATTGCCTGTCTAGCGCAAACACCCATGTGGGGCCCTGGGCCTCTAGGATTTACTTTATCCCAGGATTTGTAACCCAATCTCATTTAGATTCTCATTTGTATCATCCACCTTAAAAATTCATAATTTTTATTGTTGTTGTTGTTTAAACATGAAAGTAGAAAATTGTCTGTTGACATTTAATTTTTTTTCTTTAGAGAAAAACCAAGAAATATCTTTAAGGCTTTGGCTGCAAACTTTGGTTTTTATTAAGCGTGCTACTGTGTTTTAAATTGGTACCAGGGCAAATACTTGGATGATTATATCAAAGTCTGCTGGAGTTAATCAGTTGCATATATATAAATATATATATGTTTGCATTCAGGGTGTTTAAGGTCCTAAAGAGGGCCTGGATTTCAGAGCAGAGGTGCTACAGCCAGGCATAGTAGTCCCGCACCAGGACGTCTTGTGCAGGCAAGGAGCTGAGCAGCAAGTGCAAACGTTTGCAACTCAGAGGAACAGAGGAGCAGCAGCTGAGTTGCAGTGGGTTAAATCTGGAGTATTTTGCTGAGGTCTAAAGTTACTTGAGATTTACACCAACTTAAGCAAGAGCAGAGCTGCACACCAATTGCCTGTTTTGATTTTATGGTAATTAGGAGAGCTGGTGATGACTGGTTTGTAGAAGTATTTCGTGGAGCAAAGGATGTTTTCCTTTTCCTAATAGACTGGATCCCTCAATCTTTGACTTCAATCTGAAATACATAGGATCTCCATGGTATTGCACAAGTGTGTAAGAGGGTTGGTTTAGATGTTACTAGAAATACCTTCTAGTATTGAATTTGGGCATAGTCTTGATGCCACTGCTTTGGGTGGTGAGACTCTGGGCTTCAGAGAGGAGAACCACCTCATGGTACAAAATGCACCCCATCAAGTCTTCAGCTGACATTATCTGTTCAGGTCGTTGGCTGCTCTGTTGTTCTTCCTCAGAAATACCCAGTTTAGATTTAAGCTGGGTTTGGGAGCAGAAATCCACTGTCCAGTCCCCACTCTCACATCCAGCCCATCAGTGTTCCTTTCGTACTTCAACTACCCTGTTTTGATTTGCTTGTAAACAAACGAATCACAAGAAAGCCGGAGGGCGCAGAGCAAACCCACCATCCCTGTTGGGACCTATCTTATCATGGGTACAGAGGAAAGCCTCTCTGAGGCCACTTCCTCGGCATTTATGTCTTCTGAGTCAGGTCAGCGTCTGAGAGAGAGGCAGGAGACTTGTTTTGAGGCCTTTGCACCTGCCATGTCGCTGGGCTTATCCAAACAGCGAGAGATCGGACCGCAGCTGAAAAAACAGCCCGTTGCAAGAGCTCGGGATTTTTGACGTCCTTCTTTTGTTTACAGCATCCCGCCCCTCCTCTCTGCTGACTGCAGAGCCGGGCAGGAATTCTATTCATTATCTTCTGCCGTGCTTCTCATGCCATTTTTATTAAAAGAAAGAAAGGCAAGGTGAGGGGGAGCGTGTGCGAGAGGAGATAAAAGAAGAAAATGGTCATATTTGTACAGTCAATGGCAGTACAGGAAAAAGGATGGGACTTGGGGAGCAAATCTATTTGGGTTGTCCTAAAGCGACCTCATCCCCTGGGTTAGTCTTTATCAATTGCTTTTGGAGCACCTGAGGATGGAGGAGCAAACACCCGGTGACATTGCCGAGAGGTAAAACCCAGGGCAGTTTAATGACCGCTCGCTAAGCAGCAATGAAGAGAGCAGTGTTAGCTCCTCCAGTGCAGAAACATTGAGCCCTGGTTCAGTGCCCAAGACCGGGAGGCTCTAAACACGTCTGAGCGATGCAGTGCTTCACTGGGTTACTGGATATTTGGGGTGTTCCAGAACCTCTGTAAATGACGTTGGGTGTTTCGGTGGTTGTGAGCAGCCCATGGAGAACGGATTGGACAGCTCCAGGCTGCAGAGGACAGGAGAGGAGATGGCGTAGACTTCCGCTCTTCTGTGTGTGGTTGTATTCAGTCCACCTTGAGCAGCCGATGCAGAGCATTGCAACAAGTGAAGACGTGGGGTTGCTGCTGTTTGCTACCGGCAGATTTCCTGTCTTGCTCAGCAAGGCTTCCTTGCTAGGGAAGAAGAGCAAAGGTGACAGTGTTAGAGGGAAACAGGCACGTTGCTGGCCGACCAGGGCTCGTTCTGGGCTGCGGAGAGCTGTCCGGGAAACGTCTTTTGGCTCAAGAGTTTGGTGGCTATTTAAGGTCAGAGAAAGATGGGTCCTTCATGAGCATACATGAGGTGCAGAATTTGCCTATTTCACATGACAGTGCCTCTGACAGCCATAATTTAATTGGGGATACCTAAGATCTTGTTGTCCTGTCCTTAAATGATAGGAACACTGTCTGTTTGCATTGCTTTCTGGCCATTTATGTTTTCATAGGGCAGAAACTGGGATCAGCCTTAAGGATATTTTCAATTTTGTCGGAAACAAGTCTTTGCTGTATAAAACCCCTCCCTGCTGTTACTTGTAGTAGGAAAAACATATATGTCATTGTAGTAGGGAGAGGGGTGTGGGACGTTTGCTTTCCCTCGGTGCTTTCACTGCGTCTCGAGTGCCGCACTGCGTCCTCAGATGCTGAAGCCCTACAGTGGGCACAGCACACATGCGGTTGGGGCAGTGTCAGTCCTTGCAGATGTGCTGGCACTCAAGGGCATGCGTGTTGCTGCTGTAAATTCAATGATCCTTTAAACCCACCGTGATCTGAGTAGAAAACTACTTCCCAGAGGTATAATTTTTCCTGTAAGTTTTACAGGAACACCCAAACTGAAAGCAGAGGTCCCTTGCCTGGGGGACACAGCCAGATTAACTCAACTGCCCAGCCTCCTCAGTAAAAACAGGAAAAGAATTAGAGGGTTTTATATTTCTGACCCTGGATCCGTCACTCGCCACAGCAGACAGGAAAGTTGCCCTCGTGGTATTTCACACGGCACGTTCTAATTCCCCCTCTAAGCAGAGGGCTTGAGTCATTGCTTTTTAATAAGACTGCCTCCCCACGGGCGGAAGCTGCAGCGATCAATGCGGCTTACTCAGTTCTCGAAAAGGTCATTAAAAGACCATAGATATAAATTTAAAAGAGTGTTTGTTCACATCCTTAATGTTAAAGATGTTCTTCTGTCTCACTTCCTTAAGTAGCATCGTACGAAGCTGCCATGCGTCAGACCTGCCTGACAGCAGAGTGGAAAGAGCACGTTATCGCTGTTAGTGTGCCATCAGCTCTGAGGGAAGGCGGGAGAGAAAATAAATGGTCAAAAATCGCACTTTTATCACCACTTGTAGCAGAGTTTGTCTTGCTGACAACTCCAGATACAGTCTGTAATATCGACCTTGGTGCCCCGTAACTATATAGGAGAGAATAAATTTTTTTTTGCTTTTTTTCCCTTTGTTACTGCATTCCTTCCTTCCTCCCTCCCTATGGTACTGGATTACTGCCCTAAGTATTGCACATATCATCCCTTTAGCAGCTATATTTTTCCGAAATGTGGGTACTGTGGAGGAATGCTAAAGCTCTCAGTTGCTGCCGATATGATATATTTAACAGTTCAGGAGGATGGAAGCATCTCAAGTTCCAGTTGTTGAGACTTAAACGCCACATCGAGGCAAGTCAGCTGCAGTCGGGTTTTTGCCACCAGTTGCATCAGGCCAGGGTGAGCTGAGAGTGTGATGGCTTGAGTTTTGAGTTTCTAAGGTGGCTTTCGGGTGCTCCAGTCAAGGCACATCTCCAGCTCCAATGCCGTGATGCTGGAGGGCACCTCTGGAGCACACATGCTCCCATTTCTGATGATCTCTGGGCATGGCTGGTTTGTTGTTGCTGCCCTGGTGTGACAGCCTTGGGCCCCTCTGCTGTCCCCACTGTGGGGGAGGTTGTGAAGCTCCAGGTTGCTTTTGACTGGGCTGTCCGAAAGGGGAACCGGGCTGGGGGCTGGAGGCTTGGCCCCGCGGCTGCAGCGTGGGACTGGAGCGCTGGCTCCCAGGCCTGACGTTGCTTTACAGGGACCATATGTCTCTAGGTGTTTGTCTTCCCTTTCCCTGTATTTTGACCTAAGACAAGGGTATGACGTTCATAGCTCGTGGGGTATTGTGAGCATAAATAACTTAATAGCTATTTTGTACCTGAGCTGTGTAGAACTAAGGGATGCCGGGCTGTGCAGATACCTAAATGTAGGCGTAAGAAGTCAGGTATTTTGCTCACCTTCTATTTTAGAGAAGAAATGGCCTTTTTTTTTCCTGTCACTAAACTATAAGGATCACATGCCTGTTAGGACATACCACTTCTCCAAGAGCTTTCCGTTTTTGAGCGGCAGGCTGTGGTTGGAAATCTCCCCTCACCAGCACGTAGCAGGCGACAGGATTAGACCAAAGCCCAGTGCCCCAAAGCCAGCACTCGCTCATCTCCGACGTCCACAGGGTCCTCTCCCCATATGCAGTTTTGCATTCACAGTCCGTACAGTTAAATGTGCCAGAGTTCTCCCCACCTAATAACTTTCATTTCCAGTTTTATGTCTTACCCACATACGCATGCATCTCCAGTCACCTAATAATTCATAAACACCATATTCTCTCCCGTACTTAATTTAGTACTATGTCTTCTTCCATTATGTTCTGCCAACTTCCCGCCCTGTACATAAACAAATGTGAACTTTTCCTGTTTTCCGTTTGCTTACATGTACACACAAGCATACACAAACGCTCCCACATACTAAAACACACTCGCAGAGGCACACTTTCTGCTGGGAGCTGAATGCCTACCCATCACCTATGAGTGTCGGTGGAAATCACAGAAAAAAAATCAGAAAGCTACTATTTTGCACTCGCACGTGTGACCTCAGCGCATCAGAAAGCAGCATGGGATTTATTTATTTTGTAACTGTTACAGCTGCTCAAACTGTTCATTTGTTAACAGTTTATTCTAAGAATTGAACCTTTTTTGTGGTTAGCAGATCCCCAGTGACAAAATCCACGTTTCTGCAAGTATACTTGTTAATCTTAAATATTTTACGAATGGTTTTGAGAAAGAGCTTGAGAAATCACTGCTCTTTAATAATCAAAGTTTGCCTCTGCTTTGATTTCATCAGTATATATCAGAAACTTCCCGTCTTAATAAGTGGATTTATCTGGGAGTGAAATCTAGAGGAAACCCTCAGTATTACACATCAGTGTGTGTTTGGCCATTTAAGTTACTTCCTACAATTATTTTTTTTTTTTCAAAACAGTTGTTTTAAACAGGTCCCAAGGGCAGAAGTTTGAGTTTTTTCACTTTGGTTGAATAAACACTCTCACCAATATCTGGGTAGATGTCTCCCCAGTCTGTAGGTGAATTAAGATACTGTTTGTGCTACGTGAACTCTCAAATCTACCTAATAGGAGCCACAGACTGTTGCCGACAGGAGTCAGGTGAAGAAGCAATGAGAAAGGCAGTTGTGTTGTGTTGTATTTTCGTTCCACTGAGTTTCACTCCCCATTTCAAGTGCGGTAACAAAGAATGAAATCCCAGGGCTGTTTGCGTGCAATTCATTCAATGACAGTTTTTTGGAGGCCTAGTATCCATGAGAAGACAGCTTTGTTGTAAAATATAATGTGTGATACTGGAGTTTAAGTCATGCTTGCTAATTTAATGAGTGTTGTAAGGAGATACTTATTTCACAAACTTGAAGATTTCAGTAACTACGGTTCATTGATACCTACTTCAATGGCTCTGTTGCTCTGGGTAGTGGATGTATCTCTTCATAGTACGCACTTCATTAATACATACTTTTTGACCAAGTTCCTGCGACAAAAAGACGTGTATTGCTGTCAGTAAGTGGGGCAATATGAGTGTAGTAAGTAGAGGACTGGCATGGGTTAGGAAAGAGCTGGGTTGCGTTATGGGCTCTGCAATTAGCCTGATTGATGACTTTGAGTAAATCATTTTGCCTTGGCCACTCCGTGGCTTTGCAAATCGGCACAATGAGGATAACGGTAATGAGTTCCTTTGTGGAACGTTTTGAGTTCTGATACTGTAAAAGACATTGTAAAAGAGCTAAACATTTATATTAGGCTTATTGTATTTCTTTATTGCATGTAAAAAAATTATTCCTCATTTACAGATGCACAGGATTTAGGTAATTATGGCTTTGCATAAATATTTAACAGTTTGCTAGTTCTTTCTGTGAATATTTTGATGCTAATACCATGATCTGGTGCTGTAGTGTGGATCCTATTTTTTGCGCTCTCCTGAAGAGGAAGAAACCTTCTTTTTAACTCTACTGTTTTAATACCTGTATGAAGGTGGATAACTTACTTATCTGGCACTGAAACATCCCCAGCCCAATTCTGTCTTAACTCAATAGGCAAATTCCCACTGGCTCCAGCTACAGTTGGATTGAGCTCAGGGCTGTTGAGGAAGTAATTGGCGTTTAAAGGGTATTTTAAGTTCCTTAAATGAACTATGCCACAAACTTGCAGGTAACACTGTCCCTGCCACGGAGAGATGGGAGCAGAAACATCCAAGGCTTCAGAGCGAAGCACAGGGCTGGCTTCTCAAACGCTGCAGGACTATCAGCTGTCGGTAATGCCGTCACCGTTTCCCACTGCACGTGGTGAGGATTGACACCGTGGTGTCAGTACAATGCCATCTCTACAGTGGGTACAGATGGAAGCAGCAGCACACTGAACTGCATGGTTTTCATCAGCAAATAGTTTAGCTGTCAAATAGTCAAGAGTTGCACCTATTTCAGAGCTGTGCATGAATGGACGTAGGTAGAGCTGATTGTGCTCACAAGAAAAAGACACCCAACCAAAAATTAATCCCATCAAAACGAGGCAGGAATATTCTGATTTAACTAAAACTTGCTTTTTTGGCAGCCAACCCCCATTTCAGTAACTCCTTCCCTGCTCTTTGCTACTGCCTTTGTTACACCGATCACTTAATATTTCTTTTTGTCTTGCAGGGAACTGAGCGATAGGACCACGTACACATACCAGGTCATCATTGTTTCCAGGATGGAGGAGAGCGAGCCTTCCCCCGCGCTTGTGTATGTCTCTGGAAGTGGATACTGTGGAGACGGGATTATCCAAATGTAAGTCTGGAGCGAGCAAACAGATAAATCTGGGCACATCTACTCAGCCAGAATCTGAGACTAGAAAGGAATTGATGACCTCTGATGTCTCCTTAGTCTAGGCCAGCTCTCATCTGTAGATAATGACTCATGTGCTTGATGATTACCAGGATGATGACATTTAATTGGAACTTAGGCCCTGCTATCCTGGCACCAGTAGATACAGACAGAGATACAGATAATGGAGTCCAGACAGCAGGATCGATATGAAAGTACGCTATATGCTGTTTATGCTGTTTGTTCGTGTATCTGTATCTTTATACATGTATATGACATTTGCTGTATGGAGCTGAAGTAAGTGCTGGGAAAATTCACGGAGCCTTTGATGCTGTCCTTACACACGGAGTCCCATGTGCCTGGCAGCTGGTGGAGAGGGTAAAACCCTGCCACGTGTTGGGACAGGTTCCTGGTGCAACCTCTTGTTTGACCAACCGCCGGAGCCGGGATGCATTTGGAGGTGATAGATTTGGCCTCGGAGGGAGAGCGCTGCGTATTGCGTGTTCTCAGTCAGCTCCTCCCTCTCGCCAGCTGCCAGTCCCCAGACCACTGAAAATGTAAAACAATCATTCGCAAGTTTATTCTTTTACTATGTTTGCCCTTAAGGCCACCCGCTTCAAAGCTTCCTGGCATTAGGTAATTTGATTATTTAAACTATGGAAGTAACAACAAGCAAGTACTTAATCCAGCCAGTATTACTTGCTTGAAATAATGCTGATCAGCAATCAGGTAGTACAACTCTGTCAGATGATATACCTGGCAGCAACTATTTGCAGGATGAGGCCCAACAGGCAGGAAAATCAAAGAGAACACTCAAACGACATATGAATCCAGGGCAGTCTTGGAGAGGGAGATGGAGAAAGACAGATTAATTTTGCTTTCCATAACTTTTCTCCTACTGTTATGTTTGCACATTCCTCAAACATCACTTGTGGCTTTGCAGCAAGCGTCAAACAATAGCTGAGCTGCCTCAGGAGCGAGCAGGAACCAGACTGTGTCACAGCTTGGTTGGTTGTGGCCCCACTTGCAGCTGTGGCAGCCCCTTTCTCATCTGGTTCACACTCTTCTCCCTGCACGCGGCTGCAACCGTGCAGGCTGGCGCAAGGCAGGACCCCGTCCCCGACACCACCTGCTCCCTATCGACTGCTGTCCTCCGAGTGCTGTCACCTGGAACAGCCCAGCACCAGCCTTTATGTCTTGTTATTCCCATACTGGGGTCACAGTCTGGCCCTTCCAGATTTAATACAAAGAGTTTTCAGAGATTCCTGTTCTCTTTTTCCCCACCTGCTGGGTTGCAGCCACACCAGCTATGAAGGAAGTTGCTCATATCTTCATCAGAGAACAGCAAGTGGTATCCACATGTGCAGGAGAGAAGTGGCCAGGCAAGCTTGTGAACCAGGAATGATGAAAGTCAGAGCTGGAGGGGAAAGGGGGAGGTATTTTAAGGGTCGGCACGCAAAGCCGCTGTACTGGATTTCAGGGCTTTGGGGTTCTGCGGAGGGGTTGCAGTGATCATCGGGATGATGCCATTTGCCATCTGACTCCTTTTTGCATGTGTGTGCCCTGCCTACAGAGACTTGGGGGAAGAATGCGATGATATGAATAAGATCAACGGTGATGGCTGCTCCCTATTCTGCCTGCAGGAGTTATCCTTTAATTGCATCGGTAAGTCTGGCTCAGAGCCCTTCCACTCGTGGTGGGCAACAACTCTACACAGAGTGCAAGTAAGAAAAACAACAGTATTTTCAGCATTTCCAGCCAAAGAGTTGTCATGGAAGAGAGAAAAAAGGGTGGAATTTGTAGGTTTGAAAGGCGAACATATCTTCCCAGCTTCTGGTCATTTTGATGGGAAATTGGTTCTGCTGGCTTTGAAACAGCCCAGGACTTAAGGCTAAGTCAGCCATTGTGGGACTGATCCAAAGCCCATTGAAGTCAGTGGGTGGTTTTCCACCGGCTTCAATAGGCTTTAGATCTGGCTACGTGAGAAGACATGAACTGATTTTTTCTGGTAAACAGGAGGAGGAGTGAAAGGGGAAGGGACTGAGACCAGAAGCAAGTCCAGCTGAGGTCACACCTCCTTTGAGTTGCAAATCAATATCTGAGGATCAAAGGTCTAGCTAATCCCCTTTTTCAGAGGTGAAAACTACTTAATCAGATTTCATTTGCAAGCCTGGTTTGCTCTGATTAGCAAAACCTGTAGGCACAATGGCCGGAAGATGCTCGAGCTATCGGGATAGCAGGGTTGCAGTTGTGAGCTTTACATATTTATTAAACTCTCTAGGAATGCTGGGGGTAGAGAAGGGAAATGGAGACCAGTTTATGTTGCACCTTCTGTGGAGTAGCTCTGCGTTTTCCAACCAGGGCTCAGTGAGGTCTGGGGAAGGATGAAACATGCAGAGCTTCTGAAACCAAAGTTAATGTTTATAAGGGGTCAGCTTTTCCTCAAGATGTTTTGTGAGATTTCTTATCTGGACTGACCAAGCAAATACTCTGTCCTATCCAGTGATCCCATGCCTTCAGCTCAGGGCATCAGTCCTAAACAGATAATATAGCATTGGCAAGGCTGAAATTTGCTTTTTTTGGCAAATGGATGATTATCTCTTGTTCCTGGAGCAACATGTAAAGGACCTCACAGGCACCATCTTTCCCTTGGGTGGTAAGCTGGGGACTGCTTGTCTTGTCGTAATGGCTACATTTTTATTTCAGCATCCCATGCTGTGGTACTTGAGGCCTGATTTGGTGATGTGCTTATTTGCATATTTACATATGTAAATTGCTCTATTGAAATCTGAGAGTATTTATGGTCGAGGCTAATTGTGACTATTGGTGGTCTTGAAGTTACGTTTGTGTTTCAAGTAACTTGCTGTTAGAGCCTCAAGCACTGAAAGATATTAGTCATAATATTTTGAAAGTGAGATAAACACTTATGCAAATATTTTGTGTTCTCCAAAAGTCAGGTATAGTGCAAGGCTAGTTTCAGCAAGGGTTTGGGTTGGAGCTGTATCGCCCTGCTCAGCAGCAGGTCTGAGCACCTTGGTCCAGGTGTGTACTTCGACCATTTCCCAGCATTACGTTAGGACATGACCCACATCCTCCCCTGCGGACACTGGTTCTCAAGGAAACTGGGTTGTGTGGGCTGGGCAGCAGCTGCATCATGCTCCAAATAAATGCACGGACAGGAGTAAGAGCGGGGTGTCCCATGCCTTGGACCACGCAGCGGTGTCCTGCCAGGTGAGTGCAGGAGCCTGGTTCAATGCTGGTGTACATGTTCATCTCCGGTATTAGCAACAGGGCTGGTGAAGAGCATGGAAAAAACCTGTCTGACAGCTGCTTCATTTTCTAATCATATTGCTAAAACATACACATGACTTCTTCTATGCCATTACAGAGGAAGTGATTTTTCAGATTTGCTTGTGTTGAAAAAGAAAGGGGAATTCCAGAGGCAAAAAGTTGTTTGTCATGGGCTTTGCAAGTTCATGGTTGTGCATGGGTCCTGGATTACAAAAGCAAATGAAATCAAATTCAGTTGTTTGTGAAACACTGAATATGGGGATTCACTTAGGTGAATCAAATGATGAACCAATGGAAAGGTGCATGGATGCAGACTTCACGAGTGTTTTGTTGCGTGACGTTAGCGTTGTGGTGGTGTGACTGTTGTGGCGGTGATTACCTCAGTGTGCGTGCGGGGTCTGCGAGGGTCAGTCAGCTGCTGTTGTTTTGGGGCAGACACGGCCTTCATCAAGTCCTAGGAAAGGTTCAGAGAAGGTAATACGAGTGAAACAAGTCCTGTTGGCTTTTATGGGTGCTGGACCACCATGAATGAGGACATCAAGAGCTAGAGAGAAACTGCTGGCTCATTTTTCAGACCAATGAGCAGTGCTGACTTGTATTCTGTTTTGACATATCAAGCATTAAAACGTCACCGGAAAGCATAAAGATGTTAGGGAAGCTGTTGGAATGACTGTACATGTTACATAATAAATAATAATTAAAAAGAGCAGAAATTCCGCATTCTCCATAATCTAATAATATCAGACCAGATCCTCTGGCTTTAGCCAAACAAAAGTCGTCTTTGAGACTGGTGGGGTGTTTTCTTGGAAAATACAGAGTGCTTGGATCCCTGTTTGAGGAGCACAGAAAAATAAGTATAATTTATTTCCATGTTTATAAGGCTAACACATGTTATAATCCTGTAGGACAACAAGTAATTATTTCAGACAGTGTTATTTTTGCAGTGATGTTCTTGTTGTATTATGTAGCTTTTTAGAGCCTCGGGAATCACTCCTCTTCACCAAAGAATTCAGTGAGCCTCAAACACATGTTCAGAGGCTTTGCTGAATTGGGGGCCTCAGGGTTTGATCTTGCAAATGCTTCCTTCCAGGCATGTCTCTGAACTACCACAAGGCATTCTTTAGACTTCAGCAAATCTAACCGCAACAGTGAATGCAATGCTTGTCACAAATTGTCTGCAGGATCGGGTCCCACATGGCTGAAAATAATCACTAAACGTTTTGTTTGCAAAGGCAGGGCTGACGGGGCGTCATGGGGGATTCCATAGGAGGAGGTTTGATAGCAAAGCCCAAGCGGGCTTCTGCCTTCCAAAGCAGAGACCATGCAAGTCACCTCACTTGGTAGAAGAGAAATACAACAGAGCCTGAAAATACCATCAAGCTTTAGATTTAGAGCCATGAATCACAGAATCATTTAGGCTGGAAGGAGTCTCTGGAGGTCTCTGGCCCAAAGAGGGCCAACTTCAAAGTTAGATCCAGCTTCAAAGTTGGAGCATGTTGCTGAGGGTCATGTCCAGCCGTGTTCTGGTTATCTCCAAGGATGGAGACAGCCTGCATGCGGTTCTCCGTCTCTCTTGCTCCCTTTGCCTTTTAGGATCATGAGGTTTATGGGGTTTTTTAATTGGTCCGACTTTCCTTTGAATAAATGGCACAAAGCTCTCAAGACACTTTGCGCTAGTGCCTGTAATAAAATTACACTTTTTTTTTTTTCCCCTCGGTTTTGTTTTCCCTCCTCCTTTCCTCTCTAATCAGATAACAGTGGATCAATCTGCTCTGCCATGGGAGGAGGGGCACGGGGGAAGGAAGGAGGGAGGCAGGGAAGAAAACTGTGTGGTCTTACTGTCAGGCTGTCCTGGCCTTCTCTGAATACAAAGCCGAGTAACAGAAAACAGATAAGATTAATAGCGTTTTCTTCCTGCAACATACTGGAGAGCGCCAGTGAGATTAATTAATTAATTAATGAAAGCATCTGGCAGTGCTCCTTTTTTAAGTTCTGTGGTACAATCACCCTTCCCCATCCTGAAATTTATCATCTCTACTTTTTTCCCCCCCGCCTTTGCGTAGCGCATTTTGCATATTTTATCTCCTCCGCGCAGAATTTGGTCCCACGGGGAAAGTTTCACTTTGCCTTTTGATTTGTAGGAGACAAGCGAATCAAAGTCGGGTCCGCTGTGACCGATGCACCCCTCTCCTACCTCTTGGCTGCTTTTCTTTCACCTTGCTCTTGATTACTCCCGGGATAACCGATTTTTGTGATTACTGCGGATCTCAGCCAAGTTCAAGCCGACCTGTCCTGTATAAAACAGGCCCCAGTCATAAGAGTTATGATTTGCAGTTGTGGGAAACCAGAGCTTTTTAGCCCTTGATCCATTCCCTCCGGACCATTGAGAAATGGGTGTCTAACAAGCAGCTGAGCACCTTGTCCTTGGTATGCACTCTCCCACACACCAACATCGTACACATGCGTCTAGATATATGTGCAGACATTGAAAAAGAGAGCTGCTTTCATTTGCATTCCTTTTGTTGAGTGTGATGTGCATTATGCATTGATTTAGCTCGCCAGTGCTGAAGAAAGAGAAGGATATAATAAAAAAGATGCAGAGATCAATAAAAAAGAAGGGAGGGGGAGAGAAAGTAATATGAAAAGAGATGAGTAAAGACTGATAGACACATTGAAACACAGCTGGGAAGTAGCTTCAGAACTTCTATCTACCCTTAAGTTTGCCTGGTAATTTATGGGGTTTTCAGTCACATCTTATTGGTGGTGTTATTGCTACACTTTATCTCCTTTGCTTATAAGGGACTTTTCACTAAAGCCTTTTTACAGCAAAACGGGGCAGCGCTCCCGCTAGCTTCCACGTGTGAGTGGTCCCACTGAAGAACGTGAATGTTTCAGGTTAGACACACATCTCCGCGGTTTGTTGGATCAGGGCCTCAGGGATGTAAAATACAAAGAAAAGGCACAGAGTAGAGGAAGAGAGAAAACAAATATATCTAGCTCTTGAATTTACCACCAATTTCTGGCATGCTTGCAGCATTAGTCGCCAGTGCTTGTTCAGGGAGAAGTATGATTTTAATTTGACAATGATCCTTAAACACCTTTTCTTTCACTCCTGCTTGGCCTCAAACGTTTTTTTGCTACCTTACAAATCTGGATCTGTCCTCCTCCGCAGAGGCCTCTCCCTCCAGCTGTGAGCCTTACCTTTGTGGGAGCTCTATCCTTTACCTCTCCCATTATCCATAAATTAAGCATAGCACTTTCCCCTAATCTTATTGTTTGGCGGGCTGCATTGCATTCAGGGAAATGATTAATATTCATGAGCTTGCTATCTCTGTTTGGTGCATAATCCTCTAGGGAAATTGCAGTGTTAAATGAGTGACACAAACCTAATTTTATATGTCTTTTCTTTCCTTTCTTTCTTTTTCCTTTTTTTCCCCCTTTCTGACAGGGAAGTAATGTGCTTAAAATAAATTGATGGATGACCATCCATATTCATTGTGGGCATGCTTTGAGAGTGCGCCTCGCTCCCATCCTCTCCCCCTCCCTTCCTCATATCCCTGCACAGGAACAAGGCTTTGACTGCCGAAACCGCGGCCCCACACAGCAGCTAATGGTGGTTTCGCCTTCTTTCACGAGCATTAAATAGGCCTTGGCTGACCCTGCCGAGGGCTTTCAGTAGAACAACAGCATGGGAGAGCCCGAGCCACCTTGCGAGAGAAACTCAGCATCTCACAGGGCATCAATAAGACTAAAGCATTGACCAAGGAGCTTGGGAAAGAGTATTGCTGGCCGTAAAGAACCTGAGGTTCTACAGCAGAATTTCATAGCAAATAGCAATGAATTTACTAATGGGGGCTGTTCAGATGATATTTGTGTGAATCCTTCAGCTTCAGGCAAATACTTTGAAGCTGACTGCTTCTCGCAGCTCATGGGAGTGTGGCTGCATGTTCTAAAATGTCTAAGCACTCATTTGGCAAGTTAGTAATAACAGCATCGTCATAAAGTCTCTTAAAGTGATTTTCAGACTGTCGTCATTAATAGTGCAATCTTAGCAGGGCCAGCTGAGCCACAGAGCAGAGAGAACAGGCATCTCAGGCAGCAAAATACAAAGGACAGATGCTTTTTTTGTGGGGGAGAATGTGGGCTAGAGTGGTATTTGCCTGCATTTTTCCCTAGGCCAGTGACTCCAGCCCAGCTCAATCCAGCTTTGGTTTTTAGGACACAGCTACAATGCCAGCCCAACAGAAGAATTACTCCTTTGCTTGTTGCATCCCTCGTGCGTTACTCTCCGTGGATCAGAGGCTTCGACGGCTGGTCA
The DNA here is from genome assembly GCF_028858705.1 of Grus americana. NCBI lineage: Eukaryota > Metazoa > Chordata > Aves > Gruiformes > Gruidae > Grus > Grus americana. The sequence continues at coordinate 3,601,508 of NC_072871.1, forward strand.
TGCTTCCCTCCTTAGAGCATCCTCTGTGACTCAACAGCAGCTTGCTGTGCTTAGAGGATGATGCCAAGCACAAGACCTTCCTTTGCAATAACATCCAACCACACGCACAAACAAGCAGTTTTGTTTTCCTTGGTGAATGGCACGGCTGGGTTTTTTCCAGGCTCCTTCCCAGCCTCCCAAGCAAGCGGGCTAGGTGTCAGGAAGGGCCACGCTGGCCAGCCTTCTCCTGGTCGTAGCGGTCGCTGCCTTGTGTGACAGAAACCTCAAGACGTTCAGTCGAACAGCCTCCAAGTTTAGCTAATATATCTGTGTAAGTCTAAGGAAATATTGAAATATTCTCAGCACCGCTTTTCTCATTTATCCAGCCACCCAGGGAGGGAAACAAGATTAGGTGGGAAGAGGACGCGTGTTGTAGTGCTTTTATAACATGCCTGGTTGCCCGGGGTTAGGGGAAGGCCACGTTGGCTCCTGTTGGCTAGCCGCAGAGCAGATAAGGTCTTACTACACTGCCAGCGACGGAAAATATCCTTTCGCTTAAGTGACAAAGGCTCGTGTTCTTGGAGGTGAAATATCAAATTTCAGTGCCGGGCTCTGTGAGGGAGTTGTAATTGTATCTGTCTGCAGCACGCAGATCAATTGCATAATTATTGTGCTCCGACTGCTATATCATAGCGATGAGCCGAGTCACGCCAGACAAAGAACAAGCCCAGGAATGTATTTCCATGAAGCAGCTGAATTACCAGGGAGCTGCGCTCCGCAAATGCATTATGCCCGCCTGCTCGGTTCAGGAGATGCTCAGACACAATTGTCATATCGTACGGAAAAAAGCCTCCTGCGAGGCCCCTGGATGTTCCGCAGTAGATTGCAACACCCACGTTGCCTTCATTTCTGAGGTGTCTGTTTTATTTCATTGAAGGAAAACGTCACAATTTATTGATATGCAACTTTATTCGGAAAGGTCTGCCCAAGCTCTGTGTAATGGTTTTCCATTTTTTCAAATCAGAATATCCAGGAAGGAAAATAACTCTCGAATATTTTACTGTAGCAGGAAATATCTCTGTCTCTGGCTTCTTCAATATTAAAGAAGAGATTAGCAGATATCCTGGAAGCAGTCCATGTTATTCACTCTCTTCCCACTGAAGCCAAAGGTGAAACTCCCATAGAAATAAATGGAGCAGGTTCTGCGATCGCTCAGCTGCCGGGTTCATGTGATCTGCAGTGGAATTATTTCTCCTTTTGTGATAGAAACCTCTGGATACGTTTCTTCTCATCTGTGAACATAAACACCGGTGCTGGAGATGCCGATTAAGTGACGCGGTGGTAAAATCATGCTTCTGCAGAAGTTGCTGACTTTGGTGAGCCTGTGATTTGGCCCTCGCTATGTCCGAAAAGGCCTGCGTGCCTCTGGACAGACCTTTCAGGGGTTAAAATGTGAAGCTCGCCCTCTTCCAAGATTTTGTTACTCTGAGACAATGCTTCTGCATTTTTGTCCCCCCTTTTTTTCTTCTTTTTTTTTTTTTCTCAGACGAATAGTTATGTGGCATGAGGCTTGTTATAGTTGGAAACATCCCTAAATAAACAGCTGAGTTTAAAAATACTCCTTTTTTTTTTGTCTGGCCTTTTAAAAAAATAGTAGTTATTGCACAAAAGAAGACTATGCTGATGCCAATCACTGTGTTCAAGCTGAAAACAGGAAGCCGCCCCGAGTGTCTGTCCCCAGCACTTTGACCATGCGGCTTGGACATTAAAAGCCTCGTTGGAGGATGTGCCCTGTGCTATGAATTGGATCTCTTTATCTCCTTTTTTTTTTTTTTTTTTTTAATGAGGTGGAAGGCTGCTTATCACAGATAAGTGTATATCCTGCAAGTCTGCTTCCTGATCTCTACCAGACTTCATTTGTTTCACTGGTGATTTTCTAGCCTTGCTTTGAACAGGTGACTCTGGTGGGGAGTTACCTGCTCATCCAGACATGGTCTGGCCGGGGCTTCCCAGGTGCTCTCGAAATCCTCTGCCTTACCTTGAGCATCCTTTCATTTCTGAACCCCAGAGGAGGGGGTTGTATTTCAATACAAAAAGCTGCTTTTTGCAACTGTGCTTGGACAGCTTAAGCAGCAAGGGGAAATGGAGTTTCCATCATTTTCTGGTGCAACACAAGAGCCCCAAAATCATTTTGGATCTTGAAGCCAGCCCAGCTGCAATAGTAAGCAAGCCAGGTCTTGCCAATCTGTTTCCCCAACAAATCCCCCTTCTCCAGGTTGACAGCTGCCACAGAGCATTCAGGGATTCCCAGATGTCACAGAAATCTTCGCTGAACCGGAGACTGTCTTTTCCCAAAGCAATGGCAAGAGAGGGACTTTGGTTTGGCCCCAACATTTTTGTGCCTTCAGTAAGAACTTTGTCACGGAAGAGGAGCTTGGGCTACTTGAATGAATACATGTTGCACAAGTTCAGCTCAGGATCCTTCAGCACATGTTGTCAATCCCGCAGAGACGCTGTCTCCTGCTGCCAGGTGCTATGCCTGCAGACGTTTTACTGTTCTAGGTTTAAGCTGGATTTCCAGGCAACTGCTTTTTAATTTTTTGAACTCATTTTTCCTTGAGGACAAATCAGATTTCCTTCATTTTCCCTTCCTCCATATCTCCTTCAAATCAGGTTCAGCTTCGAAGTGAAAAGTCCACAGTGTCAGTGAACACAGCCCATGATGCAGCTGTACGTGACCACGACATCACTATGACCTCTGCCAGGTCTTGGGACCCTACAGACCTCTATGGAGACAGAAATTAGCTCATATTACCAAGGCCCTGGACGCATTTCATGTCACAGTAATCGAGAAGAGAATGGAAAAGGCATTTTGCACCATTATGGAAATAAAGATGTTAGCTACTGCTTCCTTGAAATACACCACTCCTGACACTGCCCTCCCCGGCTTTGAGCCTGTAGGACTACGGATTTAACTGAGCTGTGTTCACACCACTGTGGAAAGGGAAGAAGCCTGTTAGTTTTTATTTTGTGAGGGCAATCGTAGGAAGAAACAATCTGGTCGTTCGTCACTTTGCTCATGAAAATGTAAAGCCTAATGCGTAACCTACCGAGCATCCGAGACCGCAGTAAGAATCGGGAGTCGGAGCTGGTGCTCAACACCTGAGGAAAGAAGAGCCTCTGCTTCTTTTTGGCAGCCCACCCAGTGATGCACCATGTTTGGCTGTCGTAGGTTGGCGCTCTCATCAGTCCCCTCACCAGTGTCTGGGAAGGATTCAGAAAAGTCCCCCTTTTCCCATGACTCAGAAGTGGGAAGCTCATGGGCAGGAAAAGCCTTCCCCTCTTCTCCCCAGTGCTCCCCTCGAAGCACGGCATTGCATGCTTCGGGATGGCGTGTCAGTAGTAGGACTTACAGATCTTCCTTAAAAGAAAACTAGGGCTGTAAAGCCACTTTCCCCCATCATTTTTCAAAGCACACAAAAGGGAGCGGATACCTCATCTCTCAGCCTTTGTGCGAGGTGTCATCCAGCCAGCGAACGCATGCTGCGATGGAGGGCAGGGTGCAGCGGCTCTCCAGGACTAGCACGGCAGAAGGGCTCATGACAGTGCAGTTCAGTAAGACTTTGTTAATCATTTAGGCAGTCTCCATTTAATTCAGATATCTCAGTCTCTCCATTCGGTTCCTCCCGCGGGTTTTGCAGACTCCAAGCAGACAGATTTATTGGGGTCTTAAGCATAATCAGGAACAAATTAGCCTCTGTTAGGATCACACACTGGCCTGGATCACAGCTAGTCAGAGGCTGCCTTCCCATCCATGTGAGCATGAATTAAGTCATCGGATTGGAGTAGATCTTGAGTATTCTTTTTATCCCAAACACATGATCTTATCAGAAGCCCATTACGTTTATCATCGCATTAGGAGGGAACATTTGGAGCCAGTGCAGGAGTATGTTGCTATATAAATGTTGTGCTTACTTCAGTGCCTGTCGTGAAAATAAGTCAGTGCTTCAGAAAGGCCAGGGAAACACTGTCTAAACGCATATGCCTAAAATTAGGCTGTGAGCTTCTGGGTATGTGTCTGCATCAGAGGGGCGGCTGCACTGGGGATGTGTAAAGAGAGCGTACATGTGTTTGTGTGTCAATGTTTCTGTCAGCGTGGGTGTGCAGCAGGATGCATTTGGGTGCCGATGTTTCACTGTAAGTGCCTGTCTGACTGTGCATGGGTTTATAGGCTGAAGGTTGGGTCTTTTTAATATGGTAGGTCTTTTCCTTTCTTTTTTTTTTTTTTTTTGTTTTTACAGAAATAAGCTTCTTTTCATAAAATGGCAAGGAAACTCTTTTTCTAAAAATACATATTTTCATATGTTTGGGATTTGTTTTTGAGGATTTTTGATTGCTGACCACAGTCTTTCCAGAGCTGAATATTTCTCAGCAATTTCTGCTGAGACTCTCGCTCAAATTGGGACATAGTGCTCTCAGGCGGGTGAGCCGCTTGGCTTTATCCCACTGTTCTTGGGCAGAGCAGAGAGCTGGCCTGCAGGAGAGATGCAGAAGGATAAGGTGAGGGAACCAAGAGCTGGTCTCCATGGCGTGTCTCTCCCAGGGATGAGCGAGCCACGCTGGCGTAGCACTGTGCCAGCACTAATAATCCCTGCAGAGAAACAAGGTACGTTGCAGGGATGTCCAAACTCTCAGGGCACGTACGGTTCGTGAGCAGTTCAAGCACACGTTCCCAGCTGGGTCAGTATTAGATGAGTAGCAAGGCCCTGCTGGCATCAGGGCTGTTGGGCAATCCGGCCGTGGGAGGGGGCGAGGCAGCTGGGCTCCTGGGGCCAGCCCTGCTGGGGTGCCTTAGGGCCCATCTGCACATCCACCCTAGCCCCCTCCCGCCGTGGAGTTATGGGACACCCCGGGGAGCCATTGTCATCTTTCGGCTGTGAAGCATTCTCCCAAGCGCTCCTCCTCTGAGCCTTTCGAGGTGTGTGGTATATGTTTGGTGGCTCCCGGCCATATGAAGATTTTAAGATGTGACATGTAGGGTCAAGAAGTTTGGCCACCCCAGGAATATTCGCTCAGACACAGAGCTGCACTCGCACAGCTGAACGGCTTCCAGATTGACACTGGCTCCTTTTCGCCAGCTCGGAGTACTGGCCCAGTAGATAGACAGTTCCCCACACTTATCCACGTACACGAGTTGGCCACAGAGGTCATGATGAAATGAAACCATAATGACATTCTTCCCTGATAGACTTCTCCATTCTTTCAAACTCACACTCTCTTAAGGACCTGGAATTTTGCACAGGGGATTGGGAGGAAGGGAGGGGAAAAGGAGTGAAGGTCATTAAATAATTGAATTGCAATAAACTGATTTTTTTTCTGGCTCATGATGGTATTTCACTGTGCAAACTAGGAGGAAAAATAAACAGGGGATTTAGTAGTTTGGAAGTAGCTCAAAATTGAGCAGCCGTTGGATTTTCTGACACCTAGCTCAAGATAGTCCAATGCTACCGACAGGACTCTCCTTAGGGATTGTTTCCATCAGTCCAGCTAGCAGCTCTGGCTAATTTCCTACCGTTTTTTCAGCAGGGTTATTTGCCAGACAAAAATACAACAGGCTGTCAGAACTGGATACCTCTGGGGACCGGCAATGATAATACAATACAAAATAGGATACCAACAGGTCAAAGGTTTCCATTTCACAGAGTACTCTAATGACTGAAAGTCATTATTGCTATGCAGTCTGTTTGAAAAGAGTAGATGGATCTCCGTTCAGTTTTTAATGGGCCAGTGTTACAGAAACAACCTCAAAAATTTGGCATCTTTGTTGGCAGTCTCATTAGAGAAGCCACAGAATAAATGGACAAGGATAATAAAGTCTCCTGTTGCTTTTGATCCTTTCAGGTCAAATCTGAGTCATGTTGGTTGAAGCCGTGTGTGTATGTGGCAAGCTTACCCTCACACTATGTATACTGGATCTGCTCTTGGGATAAACAGATCTGTTTGGCCCGTTGGTCACTATGGCTGTGAATTTGGCAGTTTTCGCCATCCCTAAATTCACAGTTGCTGTTGTCGTTTTGCAGATATCTTTTAAAAACGAAAAGGGAAACGTTGTGGACCAGACCCTCTGTTGGGATTTTTCCATCCAAGTTGGTGGAATTATGCCGACACCCACATTGTCTCTCTATGTATTTTCTATCTCTGCTTTCTTCTGTTTCCATCCTTTTAAATGGAGAGAGATGAAAATAAGCAGAAAATCCCTTACATTAGGAAATATCTTGGGGGAGATGCCCACTACAAAAGTTGATTATTGTTGCTCGGCTTTCTTAAAATCACCTTGCTGTTGCCTAGAAGTGACCAATGCTTTCACTTCCCAGCGACCTGGTCCAGCAGGTACGTGACCACTGATGTTATCAGGTCCTAGCAACTAAATTACAGACATGTGCCATCACAATCCTTTGTGATTTCTCTTCTCTGCTTTCTCCTGGCAGATGAACCCAGCAGGTGCTATTTCCACGATGGTGATGGAGTATGTGAGGAATTTGAGCAAATGACCAGCATCAAAGACTGTGGCGTTTACACTCCCAAAGGCTTCCTCGATCAGTGGGCTTCCAACGTCTCCGTCTCGCATCACAGTGACCAGCAGTGTCCAGGGTGGGTGGTCATCGGTCAGCCAGCAGCATCCCAGGTAAGGAAAGCACACTCCCTGTCCTCTCCTGGAAAGCGAAGTCCAGCAAGGAGCAACATTCATGAGCTTAGCTAGACGGTCAGTGTTCACGTGTGCTGTAACCCCTGCCTGTTAACTCACCGCTTCACCAAGGAAGGCTCCTGACAGCAGTTTCTTTCTGAGCCTGGTTAGTAGTGATGAGTTGGAAATCAGTTCCAATCATCCAACTAAAAACTGGCTGAAGTTGTGGCTTGTTTGATTGAATAAACTGTGTAGGAGTCACCTCGACTAACTATCATCACCTAAAAGACTAGGCAGGCTTTCTGCAGCTAGCACAGGGTACTATCTTGTGGCGATGAGTTCTGAAGGCTAATGCCGAATAATACAAAAGAGTGTTCTGTCTTTTTTAATAGTTTTGTGTTTTCTGTCTCCCAGTTTCATAAAAGCACCCTATTGTTCTATTCTGAGAAAGGTCCTGTCCATTCCCAAAGCCATTCATTAGCTTTAACCCCCTTCTTACATGTCTCCTTTGTAACATAAATAGCTCCAGTTACCATAACTTTACCTTTTGTCTCCTTGAGAGAATTACATCCAAATGAGTTCAAAGACTTTAGATAAATGCCTGGAAAACAGAGCTGTACATGATGCAGATGCAACAGTCCAGATGCAACCCACTGCCTCAGGAAAGCCCACATTGCTTATTGTGGGGGTTTTAGAGGATACAGCAGGGAAAGGCTCATCATATAGAAAAGCTGCTTTGTATACCCCTCCTTCGGCATCCACCGTTGTCCCTGCTAGAGACAGAGCAGTGGATTAGGTGGACTGTTGGTTTGATGCAGCAAAGTTGTTCTTAGAGTCTAATTATCTGGGAGGTGTCTTGAGTGGGCAGTGCAGAGAGGAATGCCGTGTCACAGATATGACAAGCAGATTTCTCCGTGAATAGTAAACGCTAAGCATTTCCAGTTGGCTTGCAAGAGAAAACATCTTTATCCAAGAGACTTGGCCTTGTTCACATTGCACAAGTCTGTAACAAATTAATGACCAGGTCAGTTTTAAATGCACGAAGCGTGGTTAGCTGGCATAGTACCAAGACAGAATCCCGAGCCCAGTGTTGCCTTTTTGTCATGTTCTCATTTATTATTTCACACTGTAAAAGGAACTTTCCTCTGGACCCCTACCAGTGCCTTCGTAACTTTTCTCGGTCGAGCTCCCTGTGCTGTAGTACAGTCCAGAGCCCACTGTCTCCAGTTAGGCTGCTGGTTTATGTGCATGTCCCCAAGCACTCTGTCCCCGTGCAGCCGCTACGGAGAGCTGCCCTGATTTCCTCCTGATGCACTGGTAGAAACGCAGCCACGCCATGCAGTAGGTAACATATGGTCCTGTGGTGGAAGAAACAACCACCGCGCGCACGCAGCAGAAAGCCCCGCTGTGTAGCCACAATTCAAGCATGTTCGATGTACCCAGATGAGATGAAGTTGTCACAACCTTGTTAAAAAAAAAAGAAAAAAACCCGCTGTTGTATTTATAGGCAGAGCACTAGCATATCGCACACTGGCAGAGTGAATGGGAACATGCCTCCTGTTATTGCCTGGCCCCTGGGGAGATAACAGTGTGCTATTTACTTCCAGCAAAAGGAATTTTTGCTTTAGCTCAGCTGGTCCTATTACACCAGTTTGAGTGCATGGGGTTCATTGACCTTTTTAATCATATATGTTGAGAAAGTCTTTGTTTTCCCCAGGAACAAGACAGCCTCGTCGGCTTGTGAAAGCACCTGACTTGTCACTCCGGAGAGGTTAGGTGGGGCAGCAGGTCATCAGTCTGTTAGCTAGCGGAGATGAAAATTAACCTAAGATCTCCTCTAATCACTGCATGTAATGATCACTGGTGTGTAAACATGTTTGGCTTCATTATCTGCACAAGCATTGAGCCTTAGGGGGTTTTTGTATTGATGAAAGGAGCACCTTTCCTCACCCAGATATCTTTCGGAGTAGGTTGTGTGCTTGTTGGTGTTGTGCAAACTTTTCGTGTTGTTGCTGGGTAGTTTCCTGATTAATCGGAGTGGCATTTGTGTTGGCTTCTCATCAAGAATGCCATGAAAGATATGTTTGAGTGCGGTGCACAGTGATATACAGAATACATAAGCTGCCTGTTTGTTAGCCATCCCCGTTTCTTATAATTGCCCCAGCTCTCTCAAGGTGCTTTAAAGCATTTTAAGCATGTCCTTCATGATTTAAAATGTTTCTTATCCTCAGATATCTCAACACCCATTTCTCTGCATGACTGTCATAGTTTTGCCTAGGCTGTCGCTGAGGAGTAGGCATTGCAGGTTGGTTTGTTACTGTGGTGTTTCCCAGCAATATCTGCTTGTGCACTTGTGTGCTGTTGGAGCATCATTGATGAGCACAAACCGGAGCACGCTGCTTGTTATTGTAGGGTTGCTTCTGCGGACTGACCACCCCACACTTGTTTGCTTGGTTCACCTAAGACATTGCCGGGTTCTGCAGAGTTGGTTGTTCCTTAGAAGTAGGGTGCCCGCACTTGATTTTTATTTTGAGACGGATCTTACATGCTGGTTCCTTACTTGTTAGTATGAGGCTGCTGAACGGCAACATACTAAGCAAGAAAAAAAAAAAAAGTTCACAGTATAAGGTTTGTTTTGAACAACAAATGCTTACAAAGAATGACACAGTCTTGGCGAAGAGATACACATTTGAAAAATGGAAAGGTCAAACAGCCCCCCTCCCTTTAAACAATCGCTCTTTCTGCAGAAGCAAGAGTGATAGACAGCCACTTCTACTTTCCTGGCAGCCACTCTTCAGTGCTGATTAAGAAATATTCTCAGTACTGACAGCATCATATTTAGAGCCAAAGAGGACCAGTCAGCAACATTGCACCAGCACAGAAATGTGAGCACCGATGCAGGGTATTTTTACAGTTTGATTTCTAATCTGGCATCCTCCGCAGATCTTGAAGCAGACGCTGCTCAGTACCTGTTGTCAGCTGCAGGAGGAATTCGGCAATAAGGGCTTTGCACGCTCTTGGGCTGCTCTTTTCCCTATCGCTCTTGCTGTGAGTTTGTAAACAGCCTCTCCTTGCCATCCGCTGTGTGTGAAAAATTATCAGTGTTGATGTACTGGTTGTGTGGGGTTTTCTACAGCACTGTTTATTTCTCGGGGCCTTTCTTGTGCTAACAATTATTGATGCTAGCATTAAGTCATCAGCTGGTGTATGCTGGCAAAGACTACAAAAAGGCAGTAGCGCTGGGCAGATTTATACTAGCTGAAGGACAGATCCAGTAGGCATAAACAGACAAAGGGTGCTTCAGCTGATCTGTTTTGTGAATAGCTGCAATTTTTTCTGTGTTGGAAGTTCCCAGCGACTTATTTCCCTGACCAGTTTGTACCCAGCTAGGGTCGACGTTACCAGAAGGAGGGGGTAGGACATGGCCTCCTGACACCAAGTTAAGCACGCTTGGGCTTGACAGTGCCTGAGTTTAAAAAGCCAACTGTTTTATCATCACTGGTGAAGCTGCATCGGTGAGGAGTGTTAGGTAGGCACGTGCGGTGTGGATTAGGTCACTGTAAAAGGTTGACTGTCCTGTAAGGTTCAAGAAATCAGGGTCTCGCACTGACCTTAGTCGACTCAAGCTCCGTGCTCTCATTGCACGCCAATTTTGTTTTGCCAGAGTTTTCACTGGGATGAGTGCATTAGCTTAAATGTTAGTCTCTCTTTCTAGAGTAGGCTGTACTGAGCATGAAGGGTTTGGATATTTTGCTAAAGTGTCTTTTCTATACAGATGTGCCTTTGGAGGAAACCTCTGACAGGCCTGTTTTGGGAGGGTCGCTCCGTGGCTTGGGCGACAGGAGCAGAGGCAGACGGGTGCAGACCAACCGTGGGAGGCTGGAGATGCCGTTTCTTCCTTCCTCTTGCTGGTGGCACTCCTGCTTTTGGAGAACTGATTCATCTGCAGTTTCCCTTTGGGCCTTTATAATAGAGTATTATAAGAAGGGGCTAATGGATCTTTAGGTGGCTTATTGCTAACCTTGTTACTCCTGCCATGGCAATGTGTGCTCAGGACTTGGAAGCTGGGGTGTGCGTTGCCTTTAGCTTTCATTAGCTTTCATTGCATTTCTTCCCAGTTGTGCAGAAGTTGTTTAGACCAAGTAACCATATATATATACACACATATATATATAAAAAATTATTTTTTTTTGTCCCTATGCCATTGTCCGAGCCTGGTTTTCCCCTGTATGGAAAAAGCCACACAGCTCAGGCACAGTTAACCAAAAGGGGATTGTTTCCCGAGGCTGCTGGGCACAGACAGATCCTGGGATTCGTTTTTATTCCCGGACTGACAAACACACCCTGTTCTCCTCTGGGTACCCCACAGGGGCTGCTGTGGAGTAAGATGTTGTGGAAGAGGATTCTTATTACATCTTTCCCACAAACAGAGGCCCCCTCCTGCCCCCATTACAGTTCCCACAATTGCACTCATCCAGACTCGCTGCAACAAACCTATTCTTCCACCAGCAGCAGAAAGATGTCTAGAATTGGAGTATGTCTGAAATTGCCCACAAAAGGAGAAGACAGGAGCACAGAAATATTCTGAATACTAGAAGAAATAGCATGGTAGAGCAAGGGCTCCGAGAGTGGTAAGAAAATACCATAACAAAATGGAAGAGAAAGATGATGAAGTTCTCTGCCACACAGTTTTATTCTGTCTAATAAATACAACACTGAAGATAATTCCCCAAAGATCCAGCAAAGCCAACAAATAGAGTAATCTTGAACAGGATTGGGAAGAGAGGAAACCTGCAACTTTTAATGGAGAAGCCATTCCTTTCCTTTGGGGTGATCTTGCTGAGAAGAGGGAGGGTGTCTGTCTGTTGGCTCTGCAAGTGGCCCTTTTTGAACTTCCCAATTCACAGCCAAGTCCTGTTGCTCTTCAACGGTAAGAGTTTTGTTGTGGTTGGAGGGATAAAAAAGTCCCCATTTTTAATAAGATGATTTGCTTTGCAAATGTCTTTGTTATTTATAGCCAAGTCAGTCTTTGAACCGCTAATCTCTGGAGGATGAGGGCAGAATCCCACTAAGAAAAACCGTTAATGGAGGAACCATGAACGATCAGAGACCAGTTCTGGAAAAAGATGAACTGGACACTGTGCGCAGGCTGTCACAAGAGGAATGTAGGTTTGCTGTACGCGTCTGAGCTCATTTCCAGTACTGGCTGATCCACCAAAAGGCTTCAGCTTAGGTTACAGAGTCTCCAAGTCTAAAGTTAGTTCAAGGGGGTCCAAAACTTCGTCTTTATTTCAGCCTTCCCCCGGATCCTACAGACCAGCCAATTTGGTCTTTTGCCTGAAGGCTGGAGAATTGCATCACGAGCCTGGCCCTGACCGTCAGGCAAATTCAGGCTGGAATGCTCCTTCCTTGGCTTAAGTGATGATATTTTTGATATTTTTTCAATGTACAGGGATTAATTAAGCCTTATCACAGCTGCACTGCTTGGTTTCTGTTCCATTTGAGAGAGGTGGAAATGGAAGCATAGAAAGCTTTGAGGATTAAACCTCAATATCCTTCAGAGATGTTGCAGGCACTGGGCACTATTGAGCCTAGACCTCCCCAGGACTAGGAAATTCAGGACGTCTTGAAAGGGAAATGTTCATATATTGGATAAAAAAACAACTGTTCAGGGCCTGCTGAGAGTCACTGTCTGGGAGCAGGGACCTGGAAGGGGTTTGGGGTCATTAAGTCTGCATGTTAGCTCTGTCAGCGACCTCACATCATCCCGTTCGTGAATTAGTCAGCCTTTATCCTGGCACAGTTTGGCTGTTCATTCCCAGTACTGTCCCACCAACTCCTTGCTTTAATGGCTAGAAACCTCGTTTCCCACCTGTTCTTGCTGGGAAAGCTGGATTTTGCAACCTTTCTGCCAAAGGAACTCCACTGGTCCTTATTCGCATGTTTGCATTGCTGCTTTGCCTCGTTGGAGGAGGTGGTCCCTATGAAGGGCCCACATGAAGGTGAGGGATGCTACAAAGATGTGTGCTAACATCAGTGCCACGGCTCCTCAGGAATGATCTCAGTGTTCTGGGGAAGTCTCTGAAGCAAAATAAAATGAGAAATGGGATTTCTAGGTAGGCTGGCTTGAAAAAGACTCAGTTGCAGAGAGATGGCTGAGAAAGAGCGTTACCCTTAAAGTCGACTCAGAGCTGGCTAGAGAAGAGAGGATGCTGCCCATCACCTGGCTGCCTGCTCCCTGCTAGGACCGACAGCGATTCCCTCCCTCTCAGCCCTCCATCCCCACATCTTCCAGTGCTGCTCTGCTCCTGGCAGCAGTAAACCAGCAGACCCCATGGCTGATGTCATAGCCTCTGGCTGATTTGTGTAAGGGGAGGACAGAGAGAACACAATGAGATGTCAGAGGAGATTCCAAGCAATTTTGCCAAACACTCAAGGGATATTTTTTTCTTTCCACTCCCCTCCCCCTTTAGTTTTTAGAATAATTTTTCAAGAGCACATATGCAAGTCATCTAAGGGAAACAGAACAGTGAGTACCAGGGGCTGGTACACTGTGTTCCCTTTGTGTACTGTACAGAAAATAGATAAAAGAAACAAAGGATGATGCAGAGAGCAAAGCAGCCATCGGTACTCTTAGAGAGGTTCAATCTGACCTTTTCAGAGATGAAGGTCAAACCAAAAATCCTCAGGTGCCGGAAATTGGTCCGGTCTTCCTAGGACCAGGAGACGTTTACCACTAACGAAACAAGAGCAGAATTCCATGCCGTTTGTTGTTGCTAGAGGCGAGAAGAAAGGCAAGAAAGGAATATTGTCTTGGATAATAATGATTATGTGCTTCTTTAGGAAGTAACTTGTCATTTTATGATCATATCAGCTGTACATCCAGCCACCTACCCAGATTATATGCGGTAATAGAAAACAGTTGGACCCCCCCGGCATCAGCGACCTGGAAAGCCGGACCCCACGACAGCGGCAGTGCTCGTTAGCATGCACTCTTCTGAAAGGAGACCCCCCTCCTCGGCCCTTGCCCCTCAACCTGCCAGTCTCTCCGTCTGCTCTTGCTGCTCACAAGCCTTTAGATGCAGAGCATGTCCAGCCGTAAGCGTGGGATAGCTCTCCTGCATCCCATCCGGGTTGTTTGTCTTGGGTCCCTCTCCATTCAGAGCAGAATGATTTTGCATAAATGCATCGACACGTCTGCTTTGTTCATGCATGAAGGGTCCTCGGCATTTCTCATCCCACCCCCGCCCTGGCCGTCTTTTCCCTACCCCACTGGCATGTAGCTCACCAGCTTTTGCATGATTTCCCTGTGCAAGAGCGAATAAACCTGCCTGAAGCGTTGCCAGTCAGTCAAGCGCAGTTAAAAATACCCAGTCGATTATTTTGGATAGAATTAAAACAAGTGATCGGAAGGAGAGGGCGGAAAAGGGTGCAAGAGCGAAGCCGTAATGGCCTTTACTATGTAATTTGGTTTCATGTTCTGCACAAGAAAACATGTAAAATATGTAAACAGAGCTCTCCAGGATTGTAATGTAGCTACAAAGCCACAGATATACAGGCAGGCAGGGTGCTATTCTTCAGCAGAACGGAATGCCATCCCCAAAACCACACAATCATTTCTTTAAGCCTGAAAGTAAACTTTCTCATGCCAGGAGCAGAGAATTTATTTTTTCTTTTAAATGAAGGATTGTCTGCACTGCTTGTTCGGAGAACTGTAGGCATTTTAGTCCACATTGTCATAAGAGACCTCGTATTTTGCATGCCAATGAATTTTAGGGTGTTCATCTTGAGATGTCTCTAAAAGGCATGGTTTTTGGAGGATGGTGCTTACCCAGCACTGTCCTGAAGGTCTCTCGAGTCACTCTCTCTATCCCCACCTGCAAATAAGTATCTGCTTTAAAAAGGAAAAGAACCCAAAACTGGAGAGACCATTTGGATAAACTCTTGAGCTGCTCTAAATCTCTCCTGAATCGTGCTGCCTTAGTTGGAGGCTTAACTGTTGAGGAACCCCAAATCTGTGCTCATTTTTGGAAATACTGCCTGTAAAGTTGGAGGATCACTGTTTCCTCTGAGGTCATTTCAGTGGTGAATCTGATAAGACGACGTGATTCACCCATCTGGTAATTGGGCCCAGCTCCCCCTGCTATCAGTACGCACCTCCCCCGGACCTGGGTTTCCACCGTAGCCTCAGGGTCTGGCTGCAAACTGTAATGGGTGCCAGGAGATGGTTATTGGCATGATCAGGGCTCTTATCTGTCTGTGCATGTACCTACTCACTGGGAGAAGCCCTCATTTCAGGGGAACATCAAGTTCTGCTTAGCCAAAATTGGTCATTGGGCCAAAATCCTTATGCTTAGCGCTTAGGGCAGTGGATCTTATTGTCCCATTTTTTGGTGATTAACCCTTGTATCATCTCTCCCAGAGAAGACAAGTCTCTTTTCAGAGAGGGAAAGCTGAAGCACAGGGTAGAGATGACCTTCTTTCCACCTTTCTCCATTCAAATATCTTTGAAAAATCTGCCCTTCTAGCAGAGCAGATCTGTTCCTGGTGCACTGCGCTGTGTTCACACTGTGACCCTTACCTGCTGGAAGAGAAGAGCGTCGCTGTATGGAAATTTAACTAATTCCCAGTGGTGGTTTCTGGTGGGAAAGGCTGAACCTTAGAAACTGTGGGTTCCTCCATCCCCTGTGCTCCCAGTCCGTCCTCCTGGAGCCTGCTCCTGGGAGGCAGTGAGGCTGAAGGAGCTGTGAGCTTCCTCTCACAGATGATGCTCGTACTTTAATCGCCCCAGTAACTTCTTTTGGGAGCGGCTGAGAGTCTCTGTGAACTGCCCTACTAGCCTGGGACATCAAGGATTAAATGCTCCAAGTGCTCTCTTGGTGTAATTTGTTGGACTTTGAGGTTTATCGGAGCAACCAGGGCTGTTCTGAGGCTAGAGGGAAGCGACGGGCTTCCCCAGACACCTGCAACCAAACCTTTCCTTGGGTGCAGATGCGCGTGAGCTGGAGGAGGCAACTGGCTGCTGCTCTACGGACTTTCCCCGGGTGGGCCAACTCATTCAGAGGAATTTGTTTGCGCGGCAGCGGTTTCGTTACTCTGCAGTTTCAGTGGGAAAAGTCTGGTGAAGCAAGGAGGAACCTTCTGATTTGCATACCACAAGCTCTGCCTTCAGGTATTAAGAAAAACAAGCCACAGGTTTTTAATCTTAAT
Source organism: Grus americana (assembly GCF_028858705.1). Taxonomy (NCBI): domain Eukaryota; kingdom Metazoa; phylum Chordata; class Aves; order Gruiformes; family Gruidae; genus Grus; species Grus americana. Next base: position 3,617,382 of record NC_072871.1, read on the forward strand.
TAACGCACGCTGACGTAGGGCTGCCTAGTTGGATGGGAAACCGAAAGGCTTTGACTGCCGAGGTGTAACCGTAGTCGGCTCCCCGGGACGGCACATGGTAGCTCTCCTCCGTGCCCCCCCCCGCGCGCTCCCTGGGAGCCCGGCCGCAGCCTTCCCTCTCGCTATTAAATTCAGGGCCTCTTCCCAATGTATCATCTCCCTGGATGTATCCAATTAAGGCCTGTTGACAGCCCGGAGCAGACTTACACCCTTAGGATTAGAGGCATGTGTACGTCTTCATATAGGGAAGGACAACAACTGGGTGTCTGGCTGGCTCGCTGGGAGTGCGGTGTGGGAAGCTGAGCAGCTTGGAGAGGGAAAAGGAGCCAGGGTGAGAGAGATTTGCACCCCCAATTGTCCTTGCATGTGGAAACGCTGTGTGATGAGGGTTGCGTGTGGTTTACACAGCATGTTTACATGGTCCATAACCCTAAACAAAGCTGAAAAGCATGACTTTAACTCTGGAAATAAAAGCGCTGGAAACCCCTGGTTTTCTGCACATGAGAAAGTTTTGTTCTTTAAACACACAGATGTTTTTAAATGAAAAATCACTCTTGTGACCTTTCCTGAATGTGATCATGTGGTCAGAGCTGACATTAACCACTGCACGGCTGTTTGCTTCAGCCGCAGGCGAAGCTTAGCGAGCGATCTTTGGAGCTCGTGGTAGCACCTGCCTTGTCTCACATCTCGCGGAAGCTGCTCCTGGGCCCCGTGTGCACTTGGGGCAGTTCGGGGAAGGTGGGGCGGTAGTTACGGTCTACTCCTACTGTGCTGGAAATGAAAGCGTTGCGGGTTTTTTCCAATTTGATAGCTGCAAAAGATGTGGCTTCATTTTTTTTTTTCCCCTATTTGTCTCTCTTCTGATCAGAAATGTTGCCCAAGTGCTTCTAAGCATCTCTGTCCACCTCAGCCAGTGTGTTATTCTGATGGAGAACTCCTCATCGAGCTGAAGTTCTCTAGGGATTTGTTGTTGTTGCTTTTGGGTTTTCTCTAACTAGCTGTGTGCTTGCTTTGTCCAAGGAAATTTATAGGACCAGCTTTGGGAAGGAAGGAAGGGATGTTACCAAAGGGGTTGTAACAAGCTCAATCCTGCTTTGCCTTGCAGTAGTGCCAAACCAGCAAAACTACAATGAATCCAGTGAGTCGGACCCACTAATATAATAATAAAAATATATTTAAGATCCTCCTAAAGTGTGGTGCACATTCTGCCTTTGACAGTTTGATTTTCTGGTGCCAGCTGCTCCCAAACAAAACGCTCCAGTCGAAGGGGAAAAAAAAAAAACCAACAACGTGCTTTCGCTCTACTCATCAGTGGTAAAAGCTTATGGGATGGGATTGTTTTCCTTTGCCGCAGCACCCCCACGGCCAGCCTTGGCCCGCAGTTATACGCAAGCTTTGCTGTAGTGGACCTAGCTGGTTCAAGTTAGAGACAGGCAGTTTGGGAACCCGAGTGCGCAGCCAACAATAATGTTCTGGCTACTGTATTTGTTTAACCTCGCTCTCCAGTGGATGGATATACAGTCTGTTAAAGCACTTATCAGTCTATAATGCCTTCACACTTTTGCGAGCAGCAATGCGGAAGTTGTAGAAGGAGCTTTTGCTGTGGATTGAAAATGTCATTTAGCTCTAACGAGGCTGATGTTTGCAAAACTAAATGTATAAGGTGTTTGGGCGCTGTGTCTTTATGCTGTCTGTCTAACGGGTTGCATTTGGCTGCTATTTCTACTGGTAGACGTATTTGTGAATTTGAACATAATAGCAGAATGCAATTCAGGGCTATTTCTAAGAATTATGCCTCCTAGGTAAGATCCTGGCAGTGCTGGGGTGGAAGATGCTGCTGTTTGAGAGCAGCACCTTTATGTCCTACTGCTGTGTTGAAGAAATAGCAAACATCTGATATGAATAAACAGGAGCACGTGGCAAATTGCTCGGTTACGCTTTCATGCGCTTCATATGAGACTGTATTCTGCATGGCTGTGCACTTGGAGCCATCGCTTCCTTTCGCATCCTTTCAGCGTGCGTTGCTGAATGGCAAAAGAAGCAAGGGCACCTACAAATTGCAATGGTGAGCTCCAAATGCTGGTGCTTACTTTTGGGCTTGTGCAAAAGTCAAGTTGATGATTAAATCCCATTAGCATAATTATTTCTTATTTTTCTCACTCTTTTTTCTGTAGTTTCTGGCCTCGTCTCAACTGATGTCTTTGGGGTGATCCTTTGAACCGTGCAAAAATCATCTGGTTAGGCTTTTGTTGTAAAATCAAAACTCCATACTGTTTTTTTCCACAGGTCCAGCTAGCATCCTAGATATTTTGATTACACCTGGCTGGATGTCAAAGCTGATGTCGGTTTGGGATAGGGCCAGTCAGAACTGATTTAGTTTTTTCAGGTATACCATGTGAAGTTTATGGTTTTATGTGATTTTGATTTGAACTCACTGGTTTTAAATGAAGTTTGCTTTGAATCTGGAGATAACAGAAATTCAAAGGAAAGCTCAAAGAATGCAGGTCTGCATGATTTAAAATTTGAAATACATTGTTCAAACAGACTCTTTAGAAGTGAAATAACTGCATTTTTTGAGAAAGCTAAAGTTAATAACACACATTGAATACACATGCAATCATCTAATGGAAATCCCTGTAGCTGCTATTTGCTTTCCTGAAACTAAACCAACTTATATGACAAAACAAAATAGCCTTTGCATCTCCCACTCATTTCTGAATCACAGCCCTGTGTTACATCCAAAACTCTACCCAAGGAAATTTCCCTTTGCAAAGGAACGCTCTCATTCTTATTGTAAAGTAAGGGAATTTATCATCATGTCACACTGCAAACGAACTATTGATGCCATGTCATATCAGCTGCGGTATTTTCATAGACATAAAGGTCACTTTCCAATTACAAAAAAACCCAGCCAAACCTTCAGCTGAAAACTGGGGCTCTGTGCTAAGCAAGCTGTAGCAACATGCTAATGGAATACTAAGTCTGCAAGGTCCAGACACCGTTGGCTGCTTCACATTCAAAGGGGAAGTGGCTGTGCTGAGACTGGACATTGCAACTGGCAACGGGGCTTTATTTCATCCTGCAGGAGACGTAATCTGCTTCCCAATCCCACAGCCAAATCCTGTTCTTCATTACACGGGTAAAACTGACAGATGAGATTTCCTCTTACTTCTGAGCCAACTGAATCTGGGAGTAATATAGCATCAGTGCGTTACCCCAGAAGTTTTATCAGCTTCCAGTTGATAAAGCTTTTCTGTTGATCACCTGCCTGCATGCCTTTGTCCTGGAGCAGGACATGCTGCAGTTTTTCATCTTTTGCCATCAGACCTTTAACCCATTGAAAACAGGCAAAAGCAGACAAAGAGCACAAAACTTAGAAACTTAGTAGAACTGTGTTACAGACACAGAGAACAAGGAGAGGTTTGGAGTAGAAGCTGCAGTTTATGAGCATCAGAGGTAAGGGAGGGTAACAAGGCTATTGAAAGAGGGACGACACAACTTTCTCTCATCATCTTATGCTTCTAACCTATGCTGCTGAATCTCAGATTTGGTTTTGGTTTTATTTTTACAACAACAGAGTATTTTAAACTCATTGTTAGCGCACATAAAAAGAATAATATATGTACCAGTTTGGAAAAAGTAACTTTGAATGCTTTCCCAAAGTTTTAGAGGCCAACTTGAAATGACCCAATGCTGACTTTCATAGTTGGGCAGACAACTGTTAAATCTTCTGACAGGACAAATCCAGAACACCAGTAAAGAGACTAAAGCGTTTCTGACCAGAATCTAGAAGAAAACCCAGAGCAAAAGTTCTGATGTCCCTTGAGTAAGCCTGTGTGTACAATATCCATCTGAGCTCTGTGGGCTCCTGAGGTTTGAAATGATCGTAGAAATTGGCTGATTTTTGAGGTGTTTGTTGGTACCCAAATGGTGGCCTTTTTACCGGTTCAGCGCTCACTAATGTGGGCAATTTCATTTTTTCTGTAACTCCAACCCAATTCCCAGCCTAAATGAGAAGAACAGTGCAACAGCTTTCAGAACAGATTGGAGGTCTGTGCTGCAGTTGGCAAACTGGGTGGTGTCCATGTGGCAGTCAAGCTGCCTTATAATATTGGGCAATAAACAAGCAGGAACCTTTCTGATATTTAGCAACTGCACCATAGTTTCTAATCCTTGGGTAAGATTAACCTTAGGTCTGCAAGAACAGTAACATATTTAAGAATAAAAGGTCTGGGTGACTGCCAGCCCCCCATGTCTGGCAGTGGAGAAAGAGAAAGTTTTCATCTAAGGGATGTGTTAAAATGCTGCTTATGTCATGGTTGGGATTCTCTGGCATGGGTTGAGTTAAATATAAATAACATTCTGCAGAGCAGTCGGCTAAAAATTGTAGATTAATTACGTTTCAGTATTATGGTTGAAATCTGTTCTTTCGCTGGATCTTCAAACAACAGAACGTGTCCTGTTTGTGCCTCCACAGGTTTCATGTCAGTCCTTGAGTATTTCCGTGCACTCGTACAACCTCACTCAGGATGTTGTGTGCTCCACAAATAGATGGTACTGTGGGTTTTACCAATAGATCCTGTTCCTGCTCGTTCTGTGCTTGCTGTTTTGCAAATGGGACAGAGTATATAGCCCGTTTCGTCCCGGAAACCTGCAGCATTGTCTGTCTCAGTGCAGAAGTGGCAGCAGCACGGTCCCTGGTAGAAAGGAGGGCGGCAGAGGCAGCAGCCTCGCGTTTGGGGCACGATAGCCACTTCCACCCAGCTCCCCCAGAAGGAGGTTGCTCCCTGCAGCCTGATGGCCAAGTGCTCGCGATGGCCCTTCGCAGCCATACTTAGCTTGAAAACTGGTCTGGAGGAAGCCCCACCATGGCACAACAGATGGGATTTTGGGAGCAGACAGATCTGCACACTGGAGATTTGCTCTGTTTACAGCCGCCTGTGGGCATGCAGACAGGCACGTCCACTCCAACCGCGGCATCAGCCGTATGCCAGAGCTGAGTAGGGCAGCATCCTAGTTTAAATAGCAGCTTTGCCTGTCTGCATTTAGAATTATTTTGATGTTACAATGTGAGAGACGAGAACCACCAGTGTATGCAAAGCCTGTGGTGTCTGGCTGTGCTCGCTCGATGGGAAGGACCAAGTGGGATGGCATCTGTTTGTGTTTAACCCACTCCTGTGGGGAGGTATGTCCTTCACACATGTATGTGCTTGTTTGTCCCTTCTCTTTGTAACATCTGAGCACCTTTTTGTGGCTAATGGCTTTTACCCTCAGGATACCCGTGTGACAATATCTCGTCTTACAGATGGGGCCTCAGGCCTGGAGAAGCCAAGGGCTGCCCAGAAGGCTGTAATGGTGCCGTGCACTGGGCATGGTCTGGTTGAGTCCAGTGCCCAGTCCACGGGACCAGTGATCCTCAACCTGTAGTTCATCTGCAACAGGAGCCCGTCAACACAACTTAACATTGCCTGCAGTCGTGGGATGGCTGGGAATCATTCACAAGGGTGCCTTCCAAAATTTGCTCTTCAGCAAATTTTCCCGTATTACTTTGAAGGAAAACGTTATGAGGAAATGGAGTTGATTGCAATAGTAAATGCGTTTTAGATGTGGCAATGAACTAAGTGCTCCCGATATATCACTTTTCCCTTTCTACTGACACATTCCTTGGTCCCCTTGAGTAAGAGAAGGAAAACAGGAGAGGCGGTTTGAAGAACATGTTGTCCCTGTGATTGACAAGAGGTTGTATAAATCAGTCAAAGGGAATCCTCCAGGCATTCCCTCTTGTGGGAAGATCCCACAGTGCTCTCTGGCCTTCTTCATTCTGTCTCTTGATGTTTGTGTACAAAATGTGTGGGTGGGAGGCGAGCTGGATTAGAACCTCCGAGAGGAACAGACATCAGCTCTTTTAATTGAAAGCAGCTTCCTAGGGAGGGGTACGACATGGACTTCCAGTAAGAAGACACAAATAGTCCCCGAATACTTTGGAGCTGACACTAAGCTCCTGTGGATCCCAGTTGCTGTGTGGGTCTGAGAACCCGGATAAGCCCCAGTGAGCGAAGTTTTGAGTCCTGCGTGATGCTGTCATTCTTCAAAGCAAATACTTCGGTGTTTGGTAACACCCTGAAATGAAAAGTACATCTATCCCTTCTTCCCTCCACAGCTGTCAGGTGCTTTTAGCTGCTGTTTTGCATCACTGTAGCAAACCAGAGGATGTTAGGAAATAATTCATTTCTCATCAGTGTGAATTCCTGTGAATTTGTAGCCGTGAGGAGAGATGATGTTCTGTCTTCCAGGCCATTGGAACTTGTAGCTTAAAAGTGGTGGTACTGCAGTAGTAAGTGCCTTCATGCTGCTGCCATCTTCTAGGGATGCCTTAAAAGCAGAGGTGTGAAAGACTTTCCCAGCAAATGGTTCTCAGACTTTGCAGCTGTGCTGTGACACTCAACAACTGGGTAGAATTGAAAAGGGGATGTATTTACCACGTGTGCCTTTTGAGATGGTGGAGTCTGTAGGTGATAGGGACCGTTTATCCTATCGGATTTTTATTACAAAATCTTCAAGAACTTTTTTTGCCATTAGCTAAGTTTACTAGATAGCAGCTAGCATAGAAGAGGCTCTTGTAGCCACTCCTAGTGTTGTGTCTGTTAGCCTTTTCCCGCACTTCTCAATTATTCTCTTCTCCTAAAAGAACTTTTTACCCCAGTACCACTTTGAAACATTTGTCTGAGTAGCAATGGATCCGCCTCAGCAGGAGGACGCTTATCTAACCTGTTCAAACCAGGCCAGTCTACTGCGTCTGCACGCCTCGGGTGCACATGTCTCAAACACAGGCTCTTTATGCAATGTTAAGATTTTTGCTAATATTCTCAGGCAGAAGCAGAAAGTGCTAAAGTTCACACACACACAAATCAAACAAGGCATTTAAAAATTATCAGAGATTTCCAACCCACCTCAGAAAGGGTTTATTTTGGGTTTGATTCAAACTTCTGGTGAAGGTCTGGGTGATTTCTTAATACAGGTTTTCACTCATCCATTAATTGGCACTTAAAATGCACCTAATGTCAGGACTTTTGTTTCTTTCAACCACTTTTTTGGACCAATAGAGCAGGAGGAGATATAAGAATAAGAACAAAATCATATAAAAGTAATGAGACCTTTGTTCATGTCAAAGAGCTCTCCGACCATATAAACTGCAGATGTGGGTAAGATAAATTCCCTAGCTGGAGAGGTATTAAAATAAAAACCATGCTCCCAACAAGAGACAGGCTGCTGAAAATGCAAGAAGGGAGAATTGCGAAATGGTACATGTCGAATTGCTGGCCCGGATTTCAAATGCCAAAGATAGTTTATGTAAAGCCTTGCTCTGCTGTAAAATGTAACACTATCCACTGGCTAGCCTCAATGAAGCTTGGTCCCAGTTGTTTTAAAAAGTAAACTAAAAATCTTCTTCCAGCCCATTAAAGCTGATTTATGTTTTGCCCATAGATTCCTCAGTGCTGGATCTTGAGGGACTCAGATTATAGAGGTGATTACCTCACTTTTAGCCAATCTGGTTTCTCATTCCCAGGCATCCCAGGCTCTCTTTGCATTGCCCAGGCTTTGCCTGCCGAGACCAAGAGGACAGTTCTGTGCAGAATTACTGAGCGGGCATAGGATTTTGAATGGTTAAAGCCATCTCTGTTAATTGTCTTGTTTCACTTCAGAGTTTTCTTTTTGTTTTAATAATCAGGGAAATTGCTTATGGGAATGGCTTTACTGACAACACACACCACCTGATTGCTCAGTTCAGGCTCTGGTCTTGGAAAGAAATCAAATACTGTCCCCAAGAGCGCACAGCTCCAGTTAGCCCGTAGCACAGGTGGTCCTTGTGACCAGTCCTAGGCTCTCCTGTGGCTAGCACAACTGCTGGAGGTGGGTTGGCCTCTTGGGTTACATTCGTAGCTCCACTGCCACTGTACTGTGTGACCACAAGGAATTTCTTCTGTCCCCATGACTCTGGTAATGACAGTCACTGGGTTCACCAAAGTGTTGTGAATCTTAGACCCTTCAGATGCTCCGAGAGCCTCAGCTGGAAGCATCCTTCTGATGCGGTTGTAGCCTTTTGTATGGTGGGCATTTCCTGTCTCATGTTTGTTGGGGGAATGAAGGCTATGGTCATGCACGTTTCTTTTTTGAAGCAGCTACGCTGAGCAGTGTGGTTTCAGGGTAAATCCCACCATTCTTGGCATTTCACATCTTACCTACTGACAGCACGGCAGGGCTCTCTGGTACTTAAATTCAGGCATTTTCTTCTTTGAACTTTTCATCCAAGCCAGCACTTGGGATTCATCTACTTGTTCTTTATTGAAAAGAGCAGTTTGCTTATAATCCCACTGCTGCCTGCCGTGGAAAGTGCTGTAGGTGTAGGAAGAAGGTGATTCCACTTACAGAAACTAGTTAACAAAACAAGAAACTAGTTTGTTTGAATTGGGTTGTAGAGACAGGCCTTTCCTGGCTACACTTGCTTCCAAGTTTACATGGCCATCTGTGGCTTCCCTGGGGTTACAGCAACATGCAGGTTTAAGTAGGACATTGAGTACTGTGGAGAGCATCTGCAGGCTCTCTGTGCTGTGAGTTGGTATGTTCAGAAGTGATTGTCACTTTGACTCCAGTGGGAAGAGTCGTGGTCCATTTGGGTGGGAGCGAAGTTGTTCTGAATGCTGTCAAAGACCTCGTACCAAATTACGAGGAAACTGTTGGCTGCCATCCAGCTGCTGTGAGTCTTTAGCTCCTCTGCATGTTTCAGTTTTTCTTATTGAGGTGGAAAACCTGGAAACTTCACTTTTGAATAATGTCATGGTATTTAGAAACGTCATTATTGTGTGTTATTTTATTCTAGCAGTGCACCTGGACTTTTTTCCCCACTTTAAACAGTCATAATCCTTCCTTACTGTCATCTACGTCTGTTTTGGTGTTTCTTTTTTCTCCCGCAGATGTGTCGAACTAAGGTGATTGACTTGAACGATGGCGTCTCTCAGCATGCCTGGTATCCCTGCACGGCCAACTTCCAGTACTCCCACATGACACAGACCATTTTCTGGCTGAAGGTAGGAAGCACACATGTCATTCAGAAGTCTTCTCTTTGCCTGCCTGTACAAAGTTTCTCCAACAGGCAAAATATCATGGGACAGCCTTCCCGGGGCCAAGCTGCTCCTTTCTTTGAAGTGTGTTTAGTGCAAAATAGCAAAATGAAGCCTCTGAGCACTGCGTAGAGAGTCAGAGGTGGTGTCCCCTCCTGTAACAAGGCTATTGAGTTTCTGAGAGGTTGCAGCCTCCAGCTGCAGGGCTGTTTGACTCGAGTTGATCTAGTTTGTGTAGGAGAAATTGGAAGAGAAGACTTCTGTGTGACCTGGGATGGGAACTGTTATTTTAAAAGTCCTGGACTGACGTTTGGTTTTTTTAAAGCCCACCACAGTTCTCCACGTCAGCCTTTGTGGGGCTTTTGTTTTCGCAGGCTTATTTTTCCCAGCCTATGGTAGCTGCGGCAGTCCTAGTTCACTTGGTCACTGATGGGACCTATTACCTGGATCAGAAGCAGGAGACCATCGGTGTACAGCTGTTTGACACCAAAGAGCAAAGCCATGATCTTGGTAAGACTGTATTTTGTTAAACTCCCTCTTTATTGCTTGCTTAATCTGTTGGTACCCCCATTCACAAACTGACCAATACTCCTGCTCAGTTTTTCCAGGATCAGACAAAAAAAGTGCTTGCTTAATGCTACAAAACCTGAGTTTCACTAGAGTTTGTTGAAAATGCTGCATCATTTTATACAGACATTTCTCTATACCTGTTCACTGTATGTTCAGAAGTGATTAGATCCTCTTTAGTCATGAAAATAAGCACTATTCCAATGCTTCTTGCACGGCACCTCCCTGGAGAGACATTGACAGTGATACAGATGAACTGCTGGTAGCAGGGAGCGAAGCAAACGCTTCGGCTTCGCAGGGTGTCGTTGGTCGGTTCTCTACACCCGCTTGCAGGGAGGTTTCCACAGCTGTTTAATGGCCAAAACTTCTCATGCAAAGTATTTCAGGTCTGATAAGGTCTAACACCAGGGCCCTTGCAGGCTGCTTGCACGGCCTCAAGCAGATGTCCCTGACAGAGGCTGTGGACCTGCTAGCTGTGCTGAAGTGCCAGGATAGACCATTTTTGTCTGTACCCTGAGCACAGGTCCCTGAACCTGGGCAAGTTGTGTCTGGTGAATTGATTCTGGCTGCATTTAAGCTCCAGGACCAAGGAGCTCACCCTAGCTCCCAAGTCCATGTCAGGGTAGGACTTGCATAGTCCCTTTCCAGCTCTCCCCTGCCCTTTTTTCCACAAGGAGGAAAGCTGGCCGTGTTATTCTGAGAGCAGTTTTTAAGGAAACATAATCCCCTTCCCCCAGCTTTCTCTTTTACCATAACCTTGCAATTTTGACAAGCTGAAACTCAAATGAACTTCCTACTAGTGATGAGAAGAAGGGACACGCACAAGTGACAGGTGTTGGATGACTGTCCAGGGTAATATATTATTTGGTGGCGTGTGGAGGAAAAGAAGGAACATATGCGTGGTGTCTGCTGTCCGAGAACAAACCGAAATTCGTAGCAAGTTCTGCAGGTTGAGTCAGGATAGCTCCCAGTTTGCCAGAGCCCCTGGATTAGTCTTATCCTCCTTTCGCAAAACAGTGGCACATAGCTCTTTCCCTTTGAGAAATAAATGATGGAGACACAAGCATGCCAACAAATACTTCATGCGACATTTTATAGAGACAGACAGACAGACAGATTGTGAGAGAAAGAGAACAAGAAAGAGGAGCAAAGAGGAAACTGAGGGTTAGGTTTTGAAATCCTCGATGAAGTTGCAACATGAATTTGGCATGGCTCAGACTGACAACTGGAGATCTTCACAGCCGAAATGCTGCCTTCATCATGGAAAAGCCCCTCTGACCTTTTCAGAAGAGGCTGGCCTGGAGCAGAGGAGAGGTGTAGGTAAGCTACCCAGCAGTTCTCACTCCGGCAGAGCTCCCAATCCCTGTTTTGTCTGACTTCTGGGTGCGGCATTAAGTCCTTTTCCTGGAGACTGTATTTGATGTGTTTGAATTATCACAGTGGCAAGCTAGAAACTGCAGCTGAGATGCAAACTTTGGCATGCACTGGGCGCAGGATTGACTGCAGATGGTCAGTCAGCCAGCCATAAGCAGAAATTAGTGGCAAACTAAAAGTACCTCCAAAAGGAAGTAACCATAATTTAAAGCTTGATCAGTCCTCTGCGTGATAAAGACACTCCCACGAGCAAAATGCAGTCTATCCAGAAGTGCAGTTTCCCAACTTCATCAGAACAAGCTTTCATCACGTGGACTCTCAGAAGATAATGAGAAGCTCCTTCTGAGTCCCAGCAGAAGATGGAAAGGTTGGCGTGCCAAACACCTCAGCGCTGTTAGTTCGGAGCTATTGGAGACGCGGGGCTCAGCTGCTGGGTACTTTGCAAGAACTGTTGAGGCTTGAATAGGTGGATACAGAACTACAGAAACAGGGGCAAGCATGGAGACAGCTCTATCTGCCCTGCCATGGGCATGTCTACTATCTTGAGTGGTTTTCTGCTAATGAAGGTGGGTTAGTTAAATGAACCCGACCTGTTCAGCCCCCGTTTAGCTTGTTGGAGTCAGAAAGCACCAGCAAATGGAGAACAGCTCTGAGGGTCTGTTTTGTTGTGCACACCACCTGAGTGTGAGGAATGAAATGGAAGTGAATAAACAGCCTCATATGATAAGGTCTTTCTTGGCTTTCCATCAGAGAAGGCAGAAACTTCCAAGGAATTTGGGAACCTGGAATTTTGAGTATTAACTGCACCTGTTTGTAAGTGAGAAACGTGCACCGTTCCACAAGGAGCTGATATCAAAAGACCTGTGGTAGGCAAGTAGACAGGGAGGTTATTTCAGGGTCAGGTAAAGACCAAAACAAGAAGACGTTTGCTTTTTTATTTTATATTTTTTATTACAGGAAGATTTCTTTTAAAGTAGAGGGTGGGAGATAGGTGTTTAAAGAGAGTGGTCAGAAGTCTGTCTTAATTCACAGGAAATCACTTTCTAAGGAGAAAAATGAAAACTTTTTTATTCCTTCCCTTTTGAGTCAAGAAACCTGACCTGGAAAATAATAATAATAATAATAGAAATCCCTGAGCCAGTTAAACATGCAAATAGAATTTATTTTATTTTCAAATTCGTAAGTGTATCAGGGTAGCCAAAGGGCCTGGGCCAAAGCCGTTGCTGGGGGAGCTCCAGTGAAGCGAATGGAGCTGGAGCCAAGCTGATCCTCGGAGCGATGCCACGGAGCCGCGGAGGCAGGGCTTTGCAGTCAGCTGTCAGGCCGTGAATCTCAATTAATGAATTTTGAGGCCAGCTGACAGCTGTCTGTCCTTTGAGTTACCCCTGAGATGGACTTGGCCCATTTGAATTCAGGTTGCCTCTACCTGAAGGTGGGAATTTCTTCCCGACTATCACCGAGTGCCTCCTCTGCTGAAGAAAAGAGATTAAGTTTCCTTGTCACCTCTCTAGTGCTTCTGTGCACGTCCATCTCTTGAGACACTTTTATTTTCCCGAGACACAATTATTTTCTTCTCAGATGAGATCACCTGTAAAATCCTCAGTGGGTCCATCACCCTCGTTTCTCTCTCCAGAACCATCTTTGCCTTTTTTAACAGAGCACAAGATACCCTAAGGCTGAAAACCATCAAAAAAAATCAAAACTGGGCACATTTAGTGTAGAACTCATACAAAAAAGTTTTACGCTGAGTGCTAATGACATGCATAGCTACAAACAAGCCACTGGTGCACTGCCCGTGGTGCACAAAGCCACCCAGCCTGCCGGCACCGTTTGATGCGCGGTATAAAGGCTCCAACTGTCCTCTCAAACCGGTTTTACAATAGTGCGACTCCGCTTCCTCCGTGATGGTTGCTCCTGATTTAACAGAGCACAATAGAAACGTAGCTGTGGTCTAAAGAAACTGCTCTGAGAGCCTGCTGCGCTTGCGGAGAGAATGGCAGCCTTTCTTCAGCTGTCTGGAGGGATATACTTCTCAGCTAAGCTCTCCAGAGCGATTTGGGAAGCCCCTCCAGGCAGCTTACCATAACTTTTCAGCTCTATAGGGTCGTTCCTATGGGTGAAATGCTTCTGAAGTGCCCACGGCTTCGGGAAGCGATTGTGTTAAGTCTGACCCTTCCTCTGATCTTGTCTCTCCTCTGGCAGGTGTCCACGTCCTGAGCTGCAGGAACAATCCCCTGATTATCCCCGTCATCCATGACCTCAGTCACCCTTTTTATCACACCCAGGCTGTCCTCATTAGCTTCAGCTCCCAGTTTGTGGCCATCTCCGGGGTGGCCCTGCGTTCCTTCCACAACTTCGACCCCATCACCATCAGCAGCTGCCAGCGAGGACAGACCTACAGCCCGGCGGAGCAGAGGTGAGCCTGTCAGCTTGCTTCCTTCTGCCTCGCCACCCACCGCCCCCCGCGCCGCCCGCCTGCGCCGGGGGTTAAGAGGAGGCAGGAGGGGCACAGGAGCTGAACCCTGCTGACCCTTTTGTGTCGCTGGTAAAAAACCGGCAGTGTTCTCATTGATCAGGATGGATGGGACATTTAACCCGCATGGTATACTGTTAGTGAATTATTTCCTCTTCCTTTCTCCTCCCTCCTTTATCCCAAGCTTGGAATTGGGGCCAGTTAACTCTCCATACATTCCCCAGTACGGCATCGTTTTCGCCACTCACGCTGCCAGCCTTGATCTAAACTGTTTTGTGCTGCTAAAGTGCTACAGGGACCTCCCACGGAAACGGTCGTGCGGAGACAAAGTGATGCTTGTGCCCCGGAGGGGCCGGATCCTGCAAGGTGCTCGGCCCCATGCGGCGGGTGCTTGGCCACCAGCATCCATGGTGCTTTTATGGCTGGGTAAGGGCCCTCAGTACCTCTCCGGATCCGGCCCACGTTCTGAAAAGCTCTGTGGGACCCCCCAGGATGAAAGGTTTATGGCTACCGTTTTATTCTTGTTGTTATTACAGACACATCAATAGATCACCACCAACCCCTCTCAGTCTCTGCTTTACAGCATCCCACAGAGATTGTGACCTTTCGTGGCCTCTGGTGCGGCAGCTTCATGGATCCTTTCAGCGAGGCAGTGAAAAGAAGAGGGGAGAATTTAGCAAAACCCCTGAAAGAATAATTTTTTTTTTTCCCTTTGTGAATTCAAAGTTGTGAGCAGTCGTCATACCATAGCGGCAGCAATAGTAAAACAAGTTGCATACCCCAGCAAACCTCTGCTCAGCCTCCTAAGCAGGCTCTCAGGTTTTTTGATAATGTTCTGGCTTGGTTTTAGGACCTGCTTTTATTCCAGCGAAGGGGGGAGGGTGAGAAAGGGGGAGAGGGAAGGGAAAATAAAATAAAAAAAGAGTATATCTATAGCTAAATCAATCCAGTCAGTGCGTTCTGACCTAGATTCAAGGAGTCTGATCATTCTGTGCAATAGGTTGTATAAATTCAGAGGCCCAAAGACAGCAGGATCAAGTTTCAGATGTGAAATCTAGTTGTGGAAGTTTGGCCAAATCCCAGTGTAGGAGCGGGACAGAAAAAGAGCGAGAAAGACCCACTGGAAGGAGATGGTGAGAAGCGACAGGGAGCTCGAGAGGGCTGAGACGCAGGGCCGCATTCCTCCCTCTCAAGTTTTCAGTAGGAATTGAACCATTTGTTCACTTATGAAATTAGAAGTGCTCTGTGTTTAGAAAGTTATTTCCTTAATAAAAAATGCTTTCCCCTTAGGCAAAGCTTCAGTGAGCCTCTGCAGCCCTGCAAACTAACCTTTAGAAATCTCTTGAAGAAGAATCACCCGCTGTTTGCCTCTTTTTTTTTTTTCCCTTCTTGAATTTTTTTTGCGTTGTTTTGTTTCCGTGATGCACTGAACCATCTCAGCCCCGTGCTCTCAAAAACTTCCGTCAGAGCCTCGCTCGTTCAAAGTAACGTTTTAGGTCTTGCAGGTTACAACGCTGGATTGATCATAAAGTTTCCCATGTCAGTCAAGAAACTGGAAACTCTCTGAAATACAGCCCTGATCCAAAGCCAGTTGAAATCAGTGGGATTTTTTTCCATTGATGACGGTGCTGTAGTGGAAAATCTCCAATTTGCCTTGCGGTGGGATCGTTTTGGGTGACTTTCTTCTTCTGTACAAGAAACTCTAAGCAGTTCAGGTATCCAAGATGTAGAGAAAGTTGTGCATTAAGTTGCGCGGCCAGGAAATAGGTGACACATTTGCCGTCACCTGCCATCTTTTTCTTTTGTTATTTTACCCAATCCAGGAAGAACGTAGAAAGAGGGATTTTTAAAATCTGTTCTTAACCAGTTCAGAAGCTGGATGTGGGTCTTCTGCCTTCTGTGTTCACGGTCTCCCCATCAGACTCCCTGTGAGTGCCAGTCCCACAGTGCCGACCCTTCCCTTCTCCTCTTTCCCCACTGGTTGCATTTGCCTCAGATGATTTTTAAAATATTCATTTAATTTTTAAAGGAACTTTCCTTCCTATGTGTAAGCATCAATTTTACCGCTTTCATTTTCCTTAGGTCAACATGGATATTTTTGCCTGCTTTTTTGGCTTCTCTCTACAAGAGATATTATTTCTCTCTCTTCAAGGAGAATTATTTTGGTTGGAGAGGATTTATAGCCAGATACAGACACTTCTAGGCAAGGGTGCAGATTTTAAATATGTGAGGGAAAAGAAATATATCAGCTCTTAAAAGTTAGCACAGCTTTTATTTTGAGGGTGAATGGATCACTCCCATGGGTTAGTGACAACTTAATAACTGAAAATAAAACATGCACTCACTCTTCTTTTTTAAAATATGTATTACAGTTAATATTTTAGAAAAGAAAAAGGAGCTTAAATGCAAAAGTCCCATTGAACTTTATAGGTAGTTGCTCTCAGTCATCGTTAGCTCTTTTGAAAATCCATTCCATCCTTCTGAAGACATTTATAGAGGATTTGAAAAAAAATAGTCTGTACTTTCCAGTTGTATTTTTCCGGTTGTTGGTTTTTCTGCTGCAGCTCTTTTTTTGTTTTCAGCAAAAGTTTACCTCACTGCTGGAGATGTGCTGTAAAAACAACACGCTTTATTTTCACATTGCATCCTTAGACCAGATATAATGGCCCAGCTAGTTCTTCCCTTGTGCTTTATAGCTCAAATTATTATACTTTTATTATTTCCTATTTAGCCTTGTGGAGTGGACGGTGAAATTGGGTGTGCAGAAACAGGGGTATAATTTCCCACCTCGCAGTCACTCGAGCAGCAAGAAAGCCTGGTGCATTGGGGCTGCCTTTGACAGGGCTTCCTCAGAAATCAGGTTTTTGTCCTTTTCACCGTGTAAGAGCCATCAGCTGGGGGTCTCCATCCCCGGCAAGGCAGGCCGTGTGAAGTGCTGCTTTTCCTCGGTGGCATTTCCCTGCCACGTTCACGAGACCCATCCCCTCCTCCATCCTGCGTGGTGCCATTTGCTCCTCTCCTGCAAACTTCAGACGGGAGATGTGAAAACCTAGGTGGACACCCCAATTCAGCTGTCAGAATTGTGGATTTCAGGAGTTTCCAGCTTTCTAATCCTCCATTAACTCCGTGTTCGTAACAGAGATAAGTCTCCCCTCCCCTGGAGTGGGCTCTGCCTGCCTGTGGCTCCCGGCGTGCACAGCCCACGTTGTGCTGCTCCTTGTGCTTTCTAGTTAGCGTAGAAAAAAAATGCTTCTTTTCTTTGTTTGGTTAAATCTTTGCATGAACTCACTGTTCTGGCTGCAAAATTGCTTCTGCAGGGGAGATTGACAGCTGGGGGGGACCAGCACTGTAGACCAAGACCCACTCCTGGCCAACATGTCCTCGGCCTGCCCTCGCCCTGGCCCCCGTGGAGGACCGTCCTCCCAGCTTCACCCTTTGCTGCCCCAAAAAAGCCCCAGGGAGACGTAGCCCACTCCAGCTCTTCTCTTTGTCTTGTTCTGTCCTGCTGTCAGCTTCCCCAACAAGAAATGATGAAGATAAATCTTCAGCAGCGGAACAAATGCAACCGCCCTTTATAACTCCGGTTATTTTTTTTACCTTTTTATAAGGGAGAAAAAACCCAAAGGTTTCCTCGTCTCATTTTTTGTGATTTAATGCAGCTTTCTCTTTCTCAATTCGGCCGCCTTTCCCCTGCCCTGTGTTCTGTCATTAAGCGCAATCTCTGTCAGCTTGCTTCTGGTGAAATTAATGAATTTCTCACAGAACTGTTAATCATAGAAGCTTTGGTCCGTGACATGTGTTATAATTCAATGGGTTTTTAACCTTTGCCCCATTTTGGTAATTGGCAAACGGCATCATTTGGCTTTTATTAAAATGGAAGGCGATGTGTTTTCTTCGTTCGCCTGGACAGACTCTGGCGGGGAGACCTGCAGGGCTGCTAACGCCCAGGCACACCGTCCCGCGTCCAGGCTGGCAGGGCGAAGGGGCTCGGAGAGCTTTATCGGTTCAAGATGGACCCCCCCGGGCAGCAGTTTCTCACACAACGGGGTGCAGGCAGGCTGAAGGCAGAGCCAGTCCTCAGGAAGAATGTTGCCCTCCCAGCGGTGGGGACCGTGGTGGGGATGTGCTGGCCCGTACCTCTCCTTACCTGGGGTTGGATCAAGTGTTTTATGTAAATCGCTGGGTTTATCCTCATTCCTGACCCTATCAGTTTGAATTAGGGTTTTGCTGTGATCGCCATCAGAGTCAGGCCCAACAGTCCTGCGGTGAGATCGCTGAAGGCGATAGGTGATGCTCCTCTTTTGGTCACTGTCATGGACCAGGTTTGAAGGCAAACACTTAAAAGGAAAGGGCTTGGGCCTTCTTCCAGTGACACGTCAGCACAGGTTCACCAGTCCCCATCCAGCCCCAAGGATTTGGGCAGATGTTCTTTGAGATTTTATGTTAGTACAAGGAGACCAATGTGTTTTAGCCAAAGACTGGAGAAGATAAATTCATTGCCACCTTTCCAGTTCATACTTTTTTTTATTTCTACAACAAGGCATGTGGCTAGCAGCCTTTGCTTTTCAAAGTGCTGCATATATATTTGGATTAGAGAGAGAGAATCTGCTCTTGCCTTTAGAGGAATCTCTGCAGAGGAGAAGACCAACCCATTGTAAGGAGAAATCTGTTAGCAAAACCCTCAGAAGGCTGCACGTGTGTGAGTTGTCTGTATGATGGTGTAGAGCAAAACCGAAGTATGCTTCAGAACTGCAGCCCAGGCAGGCCTGGCCTGTGGAAAAGGAAGTCTTTCCTATGTACAGTAGATAACGGTGTGGCTCTTCTCATAACAAGCGGATACCAGGAGCTTTTATGCTCACCTGTGCATATATGGGTGTCAGAGCTATCATGAAGGAAACAAATAATTAGGGCGCTATGTTAAGATGAGTTCTTGGAAAAACGCTTGACCCAAGGGTTAGGAAAAGAAAGTTTGGCTGCTCTAAGCTTTTCGAAAGAGGAAGTCCTGGATTGTTTTTATGTGAGGAAGGAAGAGTTCCACTTAATTGTTATAATTCTCTATAAACATGTTAAAATACAAATGTTTCTAGGATTGTGTCACTAAGACCCCGATTTAGCAAAGCCCTCAGCTATTTGCTTACATCCCCCTATAGTCAGATCTATCAGTGGGACTTAACCGTGCTTTTGAAGTTAAGCACATATTTAAGTGCCTTGCTGAATTGGGGCCAATATTGGCACAGAGAAATGAAGATTCAGAGGCTAATGACTGAGCTCATTTAGATTAGGGATGGGCAGAATGGATTTGAATAAAGTAAGAACTGGCTCGGAACTTCAGCCTACATATGAAGCTAACTCAGTTCAGGGCTTTTTACATGGTTGACACGATCTGCCTCGATCTGTATTTTTAACACGCTGCAAGCAGTGGAACGTGTGCAAGAAATCCACTGCTCCTCGCACTCACTTTGGTGTGAAAATGTGGCTTTAGGAAATCATGCGCTGCCAGGGCAAGAACAGGAACAGGTGAATCCTGAGGTGGACCTAGTAAAATAAGCAGTCAGGCACTGCCCCTTGCTCGTTATATATTTATCAGTAAATCATTAGAGTGGTCCTTGGGTCCCTTGCATAGCTTTTGTCCAGACCAGCTCGTACTCTGACAAGCAATTCCCAGGTGCAGTTGGGGAGTTAGGAGAGACCAGGGATGGTTTGAAATAGGCAGTTTTGATGAAGTCACCCAGTTTTGATTGCGTGGAAATGGGATAAGCTGTCCTATGCCAGGAATCAACATGAGTTAAAGTACCAGTGATTTCATTCTCAGATACTCCATATTGTTTCTTTTCCATGGAATGCATAGTTTCTGGAGCATGTGATGATTAACCACTGTTAAATGGCAATACCCATGCAAGAGCTTCTGTAACCCACAATTCTGCAATATGGATGCGATGGATTCTTTGTCTAAACTTCCTACTTGGAGATACTAATTTCTCCTCCTTAATTCTGCATTTGCAGAACTCAATTCAGGATCGTGACTTCAAAATTCATTGGGATTTACGGCTGACAGTAGCTGATACCAAATTGGAACCAGTAGCTAGAGAACCAGAAATATTTAAATTGGAAACATTTGGTGGCAGTGGTTGTTTTTTTGCAAAAAGTGAATGGTTGTATTGTTTGTCACTGAAGTCATTCATATAGAGTTACAGACAGAGCGAGCTGCCCAGATGATCTGCTAACCAAGGCATAATCTGGAGCCTGGAGGGGGTGGCTAAAAATGTTCCCTGGCCATTTAAGAAGACCACAAGGGGACTTGTAAACAGAAAGAAGAACATCACAATAAGTGTTTCTTAATGCCTTTGTCTGTGGTGTTTCAGTTCTGCAGGACTTTTAAGCCCAGGCTCGCGCATCTGGTGTCCTGATATGAACTCAAGAAACCAGATTCTTTTGCTCCTTTACATTGATGGAATTGAAAAGCGATGCCACTTACTGCGGTGACATTCCTTCAGATTTCCCTTTGTGCAAATTGCAAAGGTTTTCTTAAGCTCATCCTTCCCTCTGAAGCCATTCAAGGCTGAATTCAGTGCTGCATTGATGTGTAGCACATTGATTCGCGTAAGATATTAAATGAAATAGGTCTGCTATTATTTTATTTTTCCAACTTTAGTGCAAAAAAAAGTTTTCAGATTCTGTGGGAGTTTTGCAATGGGCAGTCAAGGTTCGCAATGTGTACTTCTGAGAATGGCTTGGCAATGGTGCTCGCTTTTTTCCTCAATGAGTCAACTTCCTCGTCACTGGAGCCCTGGCACGGGAGGAACTCGTATTGCAGCCTCACCGTCTGAAATCGGAGGGGAGCAAAGTGATGGTTAGCCGTCATGGGTAGGTGTAACTGGGGCACGTAGGGAGGATTCGACAAGATGTCGTTCATCGTTACGCTCTCACTCGACATCTGTGTTCAGATATTCTCGCTAATGTTAATTAGTGACTTACTTAACTAGCAGTGCCGTGAGGTCAATAGTAAGGTACTGCTCCACTCCGGGAGCTGCAGTATGTGAGGCTGCCGAAACAGAGGGGGTCTGTGGTTCACACTCCTGGGTGATTCATGTGAGGATTTTACAATTGCACACGGCTGTTCTCCTCACCTCACTTCTCTGCAAGAGAAGACCAGCTGGGCACTAGGATATACTGTCTGCTTGTTCTTCCACCATCTCATCCACAGTCATATTGATCGGTGCAAACTGAAATCAATGGCAGGTTAAATTTGTATGTCAGGCCGTGAGTTGCAGTGGCCGGAAAACACGCGTGAAACCCTTGGTGTGGCGGCAGGGGATCCTACGGAAGGCAGGATCGCTCTGTGTAGGTCAGCTCTGGCAGAAGATCATCCGTTCTGCAGAAGTAATGAACATCACGGTTGTCATGCTGACAGACAAGGCGCTGTTTGCTGCATACAAGGGTATCGAGCTGGCCAACACAGAGGTGGAATTCTCCTTCCTCAGTCCTGCCAGCGGCAATACTTTGTGCACAATGGGGAAATAAGGTCTTTCTGAACGTAGAAATTGTTTATGGCTCATCGCACTCCAGGGAAGGGCTGCCACTGAACAAGCAACCTTAAATTACAAGCAGCGGGCACTTCCCATATAGCACTAGTCTGGGACAGAGAAATGAGTTGCGGAGGTACATAATACTGTCGTTTAATCTGATCTAGAGCTCAGTAGAGACATGTGCAGATGTGCTTCTCTATCAGTAACATGGGGATAACAATACCAGCCCAGGTGTCTCACAGGAGTGTCATGAAAATTAATTAGATAATGTCTGCACAATGCTTTGAACCCAGCAAAACACCACGTACATGCTAAGTCCTGTGCTTACTAAGGTGGACGGTGTTTTGGTGGCTGTTAACTCCTTTTTCTAGGAGATGGGAATAGCTTACTTGTAATCCATTTCAAAATATGTGTATTGATGCATTGTTTTCCTTCTTTCTATAACTTTCGGTGTTTCAGGTTCTTCCCTACCCACGTAGATCATTGAAAGAAGTCAAGGTTTTCCTTCCTCAGAATTAATTCAACTGTATTTAATTTAAATTCAGTTTAATTTTCAGCAGAGGTGTATCACCTTGTAGGAATCCTTAACCCCAGAAATTTTGTCGCTAATCCAGCAAAATGTCTTTGCACGTGCTTTAAGACTCAGCCCTTTTTCATTGCCCTTTAGCTGAGGCACTGTCCCATATGGACATTTGAACATGTGCTATAATGTTTGATTCAGGTCATCAGAGATGGTGAGAGATTTTGTGTCAACCAGACATTTCTGTGTACACCAAAATAAAACAAAAACCTCTTTTTACAAGTTGTGCTAAATGTTACAATAATTCACTGTAGGGAGAGCAGAGAGTTTCCATCCGGGGAAACATTTTATGGATGGCAGGATAACAACTGGAGAGATCTGAAATGACAGCATGCTGCTGAGCTTGATAAGAGCTTATCAGCGCAGCTACACAGCTGATGTTTGGTGTTCCTCATGAAGTGGAATAAAATGAATGTGTTGATCTCAATCGAGTTTCCCAAAGATAAGAGTGTCTATCACAAAATCCCTTCCTCACACGTACACACATGCACACTTATCACTAGCAGTATCGGGCACTCCTGAATTGAGCTGAGATTTAAAATTTGGATGGGGCATAAGGACTGCTCTTGGAGGGAGAGTGCTCTTGTGGAAGGGATGGATGGACGGATGGATGGATGTTGGTACAGGAATAGGAAGGCAACAGTGCAGTTGAATATTGCAGAACAGAAAGTAATTCTGCAGAATTGGCAGGCTCTTCCCTTTTGCCACAAGAACTGTAATGTGCTTTCATTGTCATCACTGTTGCCACTGTCCCTGTCCTTCAGAAGACACGAGTAGAAGGTGTGCGCATTGGTGAGGAGCCCTTTGCCGAGCCAGGTTCAGTCTGTGTACCTGCTGCCTGACAAGCGATGAGTTTGTCAGTCAGACGCGCTTGCTCTTGTGGAATGAATTAAATGAATTGAATAAAAATACCACTTCTTGTTTCCCACCTAGCTGCGTCCACTACTCCTGCGAAGCCACCGACTGCCAAAAGCTGGAGATCGAGAACGCGCTGCTGAACTGCTCCGGCGGCGGGTGGTACAATGGTGCCCAGTGCAACGTGAGCTGCAAGACGGGCTACATTTTGCAAGTCCAGCGAGACGACGATCTCAGCAAGAGCCAGGTTTGTTTTGCTGTTTTGGTACGATGACCCACAAGACAGGGATGAGCAACCAGATGTGGAGAAATTGAGAAATAACCCAGCCTAAACCCCAAAATCTCAGCTCAGCCTTGGGACAAGGCTTTATCCAAATACTTCCCATCAGAACAGGAGCCATCTGACTCTGTAGGAAGAGGTACTGACAGTGAGCAAAGCTCAGATGCTTCCCAAATTTAGAAATTTTCAACCCAAAAGGTTTAAATATGTGTTCAGGCCTTCTCTGATCTCACTGGCTCTACTCAGCTAAACAGTGTTTCTTGCGTTGTTTTTTTGGGGGTGAGGTGTTTGGGGTTTTTGCACAACCAGTTTCTGGGCAAAATACCTAATTTTTATTTTATTCCTCGGGTTGAGGTTAACAATGTCTTAACTCCTTTGCAATGTTTCAGTCCATCTGCTCCCAGCCACACCCTGACACTGCAGAAATACATGGTATCAAGGGGGCAGAAAAAGCACCCAAACCTTTTTGCTTCCAAACAAAGCACCGAAAACCTACCCCGGTGGGTCAGGGAGTGCTCCCCATCTTAATCCGGTCCTACAGAAGCAGCACGTCTTGATGCAGTGAGTGGGCTATTGAGGAAAACTATCAATTTCTTTAAACATTAAAAAAACGCAGGTCCTTGGTGCTGGGAGAGGTGGACAAGGTGCGGCACGGCCCAGCCTCGGCGTGCCGTTGGGAGCAGGGCGCATGGGGTACGCGGGTGCAGGGCAGGCACCTCGGTTTGTGCTCTCGCCTCTAATTCTGCCGGATCCAGCTTCCCCCATCGGCACCTTCTCGCGTGTTGTCGGGGCAGCGCACACATCTGGGGCCGGGGAGGGCTGGGGCGGGCAGGCGTGCTCAGCAGCCTGTCTGTATTTGTGAAATACTGTGTTCTTCATCAGCTCGCGGAGGGGAGAGACGGAGGGGAGGGGAATGAGTCAGCCCTTTCAACTCAATTACAAAACAAATAGAGGACCCCATGAGCTGGGCCTCTTCCATCCTAATTGGCATCAGCACCAGAACCCCAGCTCCAGCTGAGCATTTTTACAGAACAGAAAACAAGTTCTCAAACGAGCCTGAATGGCTGAACCAGGAAATAGTTGGAAGGGATCTGTACATTGAGCACACAGGAATCCCAAACCAAATAAAACAGCCTAAACATGTTTCACCAGCTCCGTGTTATTTAAATGCAGGAAGTACCTTTTGGGGAGGCTCAACCAACTGTATATGGTTTTGCTCTGAGAAGTTTGGTTTCAGAGCCTTGATCAGACTCATATGACAGGAGCGGAGGATTTTAGCACCCCTAGTTAATGTGATTCACTGCTTATTACAACATGCTTCCTCTCACCCTGGTCTACTATTGCACTTTGTCGTCTTTTTTCCACGGATAAAAACCCTGAGGCCGATGGCTTTGTTTTGCTCAGTGCCGTGCATTCATTGTTCAAATCAGGGAAGGAGTGGAGCATCTTAAAGATATCCATGTTCAGCTAAGCACATTAAACACGTGCTTTAAAAGTTTATTCATGTGCTTTGGAGATCTGTTGAAAAGGAACGGACAGTTTCTTTCACTATCGTCTTGTTTTATTTCTTCGTGTCAGGTGCTTCAAGCCAGAACTTGTGGAACATGTAGGCAAGAAATGAATTATCCAAGAAAATCCGGAATCCGTGGTTTGGATTCCTTGTGTTGTATTGAATTGAATTGCATTGTGCTCCTCCCACAATTGCTTCCCAGCTTCAGCTCCTCTTCGGATCACAAGCCGTTGGAGATGAGATAGGGTGTGTGGGCTGTTATCTGTGGTCAGAGGGACTTTCTGCCGTGATTGAGGAACCTTGCACAAAGCTGGTGGTTGTTTCACTGTTGTCGTTTATCGTTGGATGTTTTGTTCGTTTGACTGATTTGAGGGTCTAGAGCTATTTTTTTTCTCATATAACTGACAGTGGGAGGGTTGCATGAGGAAGAGGAGGAAGGAAAATAGCTTTGCACATGCTGATGTTTCACACTCTTAGGTAGGAAGGAGTCTGAGGTGAGGTGCCATGTCTCAAAGAGCAGACTGAATATCAGTGGCCCATGACCACTGCGTGCTGATGAAGATGATGGACAGACCGGTGAAAACACACCGGTTTAGCATCTGAACCACATTTGTCTTCCGTATTTCACTGAAAGGCAGAAAGAAAGGGTGAACAGAGAATTAAAAGCAAAATTTTCAAAAGCACCTCAGAGATGTAGGGGCACAAGTCACATTTCAAATCAATCTTTTACATCTAAAGGGTCTTTGAAAATCTTCTTAACAGTTTCTGCACTTTTTGGCCTCTGTGTCTTCTGAAGCCACCATTTTAATCAGTCTTAGGGCAAAAAAATTCATTCATCTCTGCTCTCTGAGAAGCTCCCATTCCCAAATTCTGTTAAAACTCCATAAAATCACCAAATCCTAAAAACCGTCAGCACTATGTACAGTAGAAACTGTTCGCTGTTTGCAAATAAAAAAAAGCTGAGCTGTTTACAGACCCTTGGGCTCTCTCTCATCCTCATTTAGGGACTTCGGCAACAACAACAAAAAAGGGTTTGCATAGCGATGGAGCGAAATCTTTCATGTATCTTTCTCACAACAAAGATGATCTCGGGATGTTTTCATTTCCCCCCAATTTCTTCCCACCCCCCTGACAACCCCATCGCTCTTTCTTCTCATCTCCCCCTTTCCTCCCTTTGTCTTTCACAGCTTTACTCCCCCTTGTCCTTCGCTGAAAGCCCCCGCTCATTCACTTACATGTTGTCATCTCTCCTTGAAGCTACCACCACTGCTGCTCTGGTCAAGAGGTGTTATTTAAAACCCAGCAGCTCCCTAATGTTGTGCAAAGGCATCATCAATCATGCCAGGAAAAGAAAGCGCGGCTCATGTGGGTTCAATTAGAGGCACAGTAGTGGGCAGAAGTGGAAGAATACTTAGAGGGGAGGGCACAGCTGTTCATTTTTAAGGAGAGGAAACTTCACACGTGAAGCATCGCTTGAAGAAGGAGCCGGCTGGGATCTTGGGCAGCAGGAAGGAGACATGAATTCTCCCAGGCTGTTAAAAGTCCCAAGAAACAAATCTTTTTGGCACCAGATTTGTTTAAGTTTGCATCCTCTTCACTGTACTGCACACTGTATCTTTGGAGGCCCTTTTTTTTTTTTTTTTTTTTGCCTCTTTTCTCCTCCCCGCCCGCCCTCCCTCCTTGCGTAAGCCTCTTTTGGAAGGCAGGACATGAAGGGAAGCGGTTGCTGTGATGCCAGTCAAAGCAGCACAAAGTGCCCAAAGTGACAGCTAATAAACCAGATGAGAAAGCCAAGTGCTTCGTATGGACTGCTGTGAGCTGGGTGACCTTGTCGGATCAGACAGGCGAAACAGGCACGTGCCTGCTCAGGCTTCGGCTGGGAGATGCAGATGCTGCCACAAAGACCCAGTGTCGGATCCTAAGGCGGCACTGCTCAGGCTGTCGATTGGAAATACCCCGAGGTGCAGCGTGGTGGTGGGGAGAGCCGGGCTCCTGCTCAGCAGCCTGGGGTCCTGCCCTGCAGTGATCCCACCTTCGGGTGGGACATTGCAAGAGGGAGAAGCTGAAAGCTGGTGGGTGCCGTCTGTGATAATTTCCATGTTAGGGTTGTCCTCTGTGCTTTCAATCAAAGTCACTAGTCTTTGTCTCCATTGCGGGGAATGTTCTCTGTTATGTTCTGCTGCAGAAATGCGTGTGCTCCTATTGCTTGAATCGATGACATGACAGACATACTCTAAAATATGCCATTATTATGTCTGACCTTGAAAACCTCAGCTTCCATCATACAAAGTGTGGAACAAATTACTGGAAAAAGCTGAGAAGCCAGGGTCCTACTCACATGGGCACAGCTTCTCTGCGTGGGAATGGCCTTGCCAGTATGCCAGGAAGAGGAAAAGCCATACGGGTCTGGAAGAAGGTGACTCTTCCAGATTTGGTTAGTGGTTTTGTTGGAAACGTACCATGGGGAAAAACCCAGAGGTGAAAACATGGAGAGACTAATTGGTTTTTTTCACATCAAGGTCTAGAACAGGGGCAGAAATAAAGCGCAGTGGGAGTACAGGTCTAATGAGGGATCCCTTCCAGGGAGGGGTGACCCCAGGCACATTGCATTTCCAGCAGGCTGTAGTGTCCTGCACCTTTCAGACCACAGTGGCAGCTGAAATACTCTCACAAGTGTTAGCTTGAGCAAAACGTTGTCGCCCATTTTCTGTGAGGTGTGACTGTCATGCACAGATATTACCTCTGTTTAAATTTTTGTGTTATCTTCTGGATTCTGAATTTGCACTGTTTATTTGGTGTTCTGTAGAGGTACATCTGATGTGCAACCCTGTCGTTAGAGAAACTCCCTTGTGCACCATACTGTGTCTCAGCAGCCAGTATCAGCTCGTAGTAACAGTCATTTATTCCTAAACTAGATCACACCGACGCTAATAATTGAATTCTTGGAGTTGAATCTCCTATCACTGATAGATTTTCCCTGTGCTCAGCATGGATCCAGCATCCAGCAAGATACAGCGTAAGCCCCATGTCTTTTCCATAACGTTTGGATAGCCCCTGACATCAATAGCTTGGGTTTATGTTTTAACCTCCTGCTGTCGAGGTGCCCAGCCACCACGGTGCTGGAGTGTTATTTGATGATAGCATCTGTAAAGGGAAACGGAGGCTTTGCTGAATGCTGGAGCAGCCCAGGCTGGAGCGCGAAGGTGGTGGTGATGCTGCTGTGTGTATGTGTTACATAGGCATGGAGGTATGCTCTATCATCGCTTCTCCTGTGGCCGTCACAGCGCAACTTCCTGGAAGCATAGGCATCTTCAAGTCATCAACTTTCTACAGAATGTATATACCTTTTAATGGTGCAGATAGTCTGATAAGCACCAAAGGCAGAATTAATAGCCACTGGGGAGCAAAATGGTTGGGAATGAGAACACAGAGTGTCACTTCACCTGAGCGCTCCGAGAATCCCAGAATGTGCTACTCTAAATTTGTAGAAAAGACATTTTTTTCCATCAGCAGTGCTCCCTGTTTAAATAAACTCCACGGTCTAGAAAAGGGGTTTTGTGCCCACTTGGGAAGTGTCCAGTTTCTCAGCTCTGGGACTGCTTTTTCCATTCTGAATGCAACCATATATCAAAGGGAGACAGGTCTGAACTTCTGTTGAAACCATTAGGGTGTTTTTGCAAAAAGGGAATCCAGGTCCCTTTGATGTGTGCTAGAAAAATTCCCTTTTCTTTTATAAACCCAGATCAATGGTCGTCGGTGCAAATCTCCTGTGAGCGTACCAGTCCTGAATAAAATATTCCCCGGAGGCAGAGGAGTCCTGCTGTACGGCTTGGTCAGATTCCTCTCTGGTATCTTCCCCTTCTTGTGTTTGGGTTTCTCACATTTCTTTTTCTTCTGTCCCTCTTTTGATTCGGGTATGGAGGGAAGAATCCTACTTTCAGATTTTTCACTTCTAGTTTTTAATATTTTTCCCTTTTTACTTAGAAAGTGGATATGTTGTTTATTCTGTTCTCTTTGCCAACATCTGTTTGTCCTTCGGTCAACCAGTAAATTCTTCGTCTTAGCTTTGGATGGGTGGCTCCTTTACCTCCCCCCGCCCCTTTTTTTTTCCCTCTCTCCCTACCACTGCAGGATTTCAGTCTGCTGCATTGTTTGGATTATTCCTCAAATCTCAAAGCTTCTGTGTAGCTATGATGGCAGAGTGACATTAGGGAAGTCAGAGCACAGGCACTGACTCTGTATTCGACCTCTCAAGTGCCAGGTGAACGTATGGGCAGGATGCTCTTGGGTCTGTCCGTTGCAGACTCCTCCAGGAAAAAGTCTGTCTCGCAGGCATGCGTGTCCCCGGTGCCAGGGCAGCAGGGCCCTGATTTCATTTGGAGCCTCGGGGCACTCGCACAGTAGAAGCCATAACAGCAGCTGTCAGTGTCCAAACGCAATGTTGACATGGCCCAGGCCACCTCCCTTGGTACCCCGGTCCAAGGGTGACTGACGCCTCTCGGGAGAGCCTTGAATAGGAGTCCCGAATGGATTCATGTCAGGCTGGCTTTTACTTCAAGCCCAAGAGTGAGTTTGACTGCTCAGAAGTACATGGGGATCCCTTTGGAGTGGCTATGTCACTGCCAAGGTGACAGGGATCGCGGATAGCTGTCAGCTCCGAACTGCTCAGACTTGCACGCTCTGTTCTGATCACAGGGCAGATGATGGTAGTGCTCAGGCCCAGTTTTGCTTAACTTGAGAGCCAAAATAATGGCTGTTACTAGGCTTGAAATGGTTTTGGTGTCTCCCTTGCTGGCTGTGGTGGCTGTAGGCATGCGTCTTTTTCCAGATGGAGTCCAGCATCACCATGACTTGCACAGATGGGAAGTGGAACAAGCAGGTGACCTGTGAGCCTGTGGACTGCGGTGTCCCAGACCAGTACCATGTCTACCCAGCCACCTTCAACTGCAGCGAGGGGACCACCTTTGGCAAGAAATGCTCCTTCACTTGCCGACCTCCTGCTCTTCTGAAAGGTATGGGAGGGTGTCTGTGCAGTGACCTGGGGATAGCTGCACAGCTAACACACACTGTTCCTAGTAATATATGTTACTGTTGCTGTTGTTTTAGAATTATTAATGATATTTTAAGTATGAAGAATTATGAGACTCTATGGAAAGGTTTATTTATACTAGAAGTTAAGTTCCTTTGCATCTCTCTATTACCTTCCTTTGACCTTTCCTTGATCACGGCTGGCCAGGCAGTAATGACAGTGAATATTGCTTCCATACAACCAAAACATGGAAAAGTCATGGGGATAAATCAAATTGAACTCTCTCATCTTCTTTCCCATGCCTCTCTGTTTTCTGTGGCTGTTCCCTTCTGTGCCTCCTCCATGTATTTGGAAAGGCAGGAGAAGACTGAAAAGTCCCAGGTCCCAGTGGCACAGTTCCCCATCACTGTTTTTCCTAATCCACCCATCACCTCTCTCCTTTTCCACACTCATCTTGCTCTACCTCTGGCCTTTCTCTCCTCTTCTTGCTTGGGACTCTCTACAATTTTTTTTTTTCTTAAAAATAACACACACGCCTGCTGCCTTTCCTTTTCTCCCCCATCTTCTTCCCTGCTGCTTTTCTGCTAGCATCCCCATCATCATCTCAGCACCATCAACTCTTCTGCTCACTGGCACATTACCCTTTTTGATCTGGTCCTCAGGAAACAAGAAAAGATATCATTATTAATTTGAAGGAACATTAGAGCCAAATTAACTTGTCATCTTGCAGTGGAGTGATCTTAACTGCTGTTGTCAACTCAGGTACAACTGCTGTATAAGCTTTTTTTTTACATGCGGTATCACCTTTTCTGCTAGGATTCATTGCAAAACCCAGAAGAGGCTTCATTTCAGTGAAAGGATGTGGTGATTTCTTCATGTATAACCAAATTGCTTAATGCTTTTAATTCCGACTTAGGCGGGTAACCACAAGCAGCCAACACACAGTGAAAGTTAAGACTGCTCAAAGGGGAGATTGTTATCAAAGAATTCCCTTTTTGTGTTCATACACTCAGAGGGTCATCTTCAACAAGAGGTGGTTTTTTCATTGAAAATGCCTGGAATTTTTTTGAGGGGACAGTGAAAATAACAGTATTCATCATGACCAGGAAGAGCTTCAGCTGATGACTCCGGCAGGGGTAGCTGGAGGGATGATAACCAGCCCCCAGGTCAGGGGGTGCGGCTGTGGTGTGTGGCATCACCTCACTTTCGTCCAGAAACTCTGTGAGCTGTGAGGTAAAGGCACCATTTGGTGTACAGCCATCGGTGATGACTAATAGATGTTGCCACTAAGCTTCTGGAGAATGGCGTTCGAATGACTCATGCCTAATTCAATCACTGACGTCATGACAGCCACTGTTGGTAATGTCACAGCTTATCACTTTGCAGTGGCAAGTATGATATCACCACGGCTGGTCTGCAGAGCTGCTGCATGAGTCAGAGCAGAGGCGCATGCTGGTGCTCTAGAAAAGAGCTCCCTTCTGCACAAAATACCTCTGCAATCATCTGCAGTTGGGGAGGGGAGAGAGAAAGCCAGGGCTGATTTAATGTGGCTTCTCTTATCTTTGTGGGTAGGGCAGGAGGGCTCCTCCACATACCTTCCTGAGCCCTCCAGAGCCTTTTGTTTTCTTCTTCTTTGAATTCCAGCCTCATGCCCCGGCTGTCTTCCTTCCCTCTCGGAGAGATGGCATTGCTCAGGGGTTAGCAGTTTGTCAGTGTTATTTTGGATAACTCCGAAGTTGGCTTACTGTTGAAAATATGCCTTGTGGGTTGAGTAGAGTTCCTGCAGCAATGCTCGGGGATTTCAATAGAGTATTAGGGATTTTTGGAGGGTTAGTGGCTCATAGCTGCGTTTTGTTTCTTAGGAAAAGCTTATTCCTTTTCAACATACAGTATAAAATAACAAAGAATGTAAAATACACTAAGACTAGGCTACTTTTAGCTTAACCTTCTGAAGTCAAGTAGGTCATAGGAGAGGCAAATAGATCTGTTGTACCTTTTACCTTTGACGTGCTGGCCAAGAAAGCTTCCTAAGGAAAATGAGTCTCTAATGAGTATTATGAATCGTATTTATCACAGTAGTCCCCAAGGACTGAGAGTCCCCAGCTGAGAATGGCTCCTCATTGTGTTGGAGTAGTGACTCTAATACTAACAGATGCTGCTCCAAAAGGCTCAAAATTGGAATAAAAAGGACAGATTCAGGGAAAAGATATAACACAGAAGCAGAATGAAGAATGTAATGGCACAAACCCTCTGTTAATGCCATGACTTTGAAGAGGAGGGGGTTGATGTATGAAGCAAGCTTCCTTTCAGAGAAGAACAAAATACAAAGCCCGTGTGGTTTCCCCTATGCTGTAGCATTTCCTGAAATAAGCACTGTCTGCCTGTCATCTGAAAACAGAGTCCTTAATGATTTAATGCCGTCATCTAGAAAGAGAAAATGCATAGGACATACACAGTTGAATTTGTCAAACCAACTGAGGTGGCTTTTGATATATTATGGGTGTAATGACATTTTAAAAAAAAAAAAAATAGTCCTGTTGAACATTGTTAACTTTGCTCACTGTTCTTCTCAGGAAACAACAGCAACTTGACCTGCATGGAGGATGGGCTGTGGTCCTTCCCGGAGGCCCTGTGTGAGCTGATGTGTCGAGCACCCTCCATCGTCCCTAACGCAGATCTCCAGACTACTCGTTGCCGAGAAGATAAGCACAAAGTGGGCTCGTTTTGCAAGTACAAATGCAAACCAGGTTACCATGTCCCTGGATCCTCCAGAAAAGCAAGAAAGTACGTGAAAGAGTAGTGCCATGCAGTCAGCATGATTCAGAAAGCCAGGAGTTAAAGTGATTTTGGGCAAGAGATGGGCTGTTTGTAACAGAACATATGTGCTGTAGGGAATATCACTGAGCAATTCCTTCATGCAGGTAGTTGTGCAGTTTCAAGGGGATTTAGGCACCTAGCTCACTTAGGCTTCTTTGAGAATCCTAACCAGCGCTCGAAAAACAGACCTTACCTTAGAAATACCCCTTTGATATGCAGGCTGGGGAGTCCCCTTTGAAACTCTGCAGGAAAGGGTTAGGGCTATCGTGTACTTCTGACTCTGCACAAACCCACTTCAAACCAACCACAGGCCACAAGCCTGGGAAGCGGAGTTTTTGGGAGATGTGTCCAAGGCCAAAAGAGGAGTTTAGGCTGGGCAGCTCAATGTTGGCTTTGCAAATAATCGTTATTTTTGCTCAGAGACTTCATGACGCAGATTCACGACTTGTTCCCCAAGTGTTAAAAGCTCAAGCACACCCATCCCCTGCAACCTGCTAGCAGAGCTCAGAGGCTTAAGAGGCTCTTAGCTGACTCAGCCACTCACTAAATGGTCTTGTTTTTTTCTGCACGAAAAGGCGAGCCTTTAAGATCCAGTGCACACAAGATGGCACGTGGCTGCCGGGCGCTTGCGTGCCTGTTACCTGTGACCCTCCACCTTCCAAGTTCCATGGGCTCTACCAGTGCTCCAACGGCTTCCAGTTCAACAGCGAGTGCCGGATCAAGTGCGAAGATGATGACAATCAGTCGGTGAGTCTCTCTTATCAAAATTATCTCAGCCCTTACAAGTGTGGTTTTATCATATGTTCCCTAAGGACCCTGATCTTGGAGGGGCCGAGTGCCATTGAGCTCTTCTGAAACCAGAGACAGAGAAACGGAGCAGGGAAATACACAATTAGAGGGAGACAGCTACTGCAAAGAGCCTGGAAACACTTTTTTATGATAGTAGTAATGGTATTAAATATTACCCGTAGAGGACTAGCAGTGAGTGACTTACTGTTTCCGGACAATAAGTGGCTGAAAAATCTGCCTCAGTGGCTCTGTTGATCTAGCTAGAAAATAAGGAATAGTGAATGAAAGTAAGGGCGATATGAGTTACTCGCACTTGTCCTGGTTGTTCATTCCGTTTTACCTTGCTTTTCTCTCCAATTCTTTTTCTCATTATCATTATATGTATGTGTGCCATATGATAATTTAACTTTATAGGATTACAACTATTCAGGTGAACTGTCTCTAAACTTTCATGTTTTTCTGGCTGTGAAGGTGTCATTTGGCACCAGGGGTCAGATCCTCATCTGGCATAGATCAGCCTGTTGCCTTTGACTTCCTAGGAGGTGTGTTCACTGATACGAGAAGGTCTGGCCTTTAGTGTCTTGTTTGAAATGCTTAGTTTTCCTCTCCAGAGGTAATTATAGTCTATGAGATAAGTAACTTCTCCCAGAAGTGCTGCTGCTGCTTAATACGCTTGGGAAGAGAAAGTGGGGATGTAGAAGCTGCTGCTACTGCACGCACTGCAGAGAGCAGGGAGTGCTCTGTCAAAGGCCTTTTAATATCATGCCAGATTCTGTGGGCATATTAAAAAGGGACCAACTCTGTCCTAGGGCCAGTGATCTGCAAGACACCTCTGATACCTGCTCCAAACTTTAAAAGCCAATCGCTGCTCCCTTTCCCTGCCAGGTTGGCCTGCCCTCTTCACAGGGACAACAGGCAGAGCCCTGGGGTTTCACATCAGGGCACCTGGAAAAGGCTTCCTTGTATGAGACTTACCTGAGGTGATGAGCCTCGTGAAATGAGAAGTTGCACGCGTGGGCGCACTTTGGGTGGGAGCTCTGTGGCTTTGTGCATCCACCAGTTTGCTCAGACTGGTCAGCGTGGCTGAAGACGCGTGTCATTGCTACCAGCGCGGGGAAACTGGGACCACCAGGGTAATTACAACTGGTGTAAGGGGTTTGTGTTTGCTTTTCAACGAGCTGGATGTGAAGAGGAGCAAGCAGTGGAGTGAGGGTTACAGCAATAATGAAGCGAGCTCGGGAAAGCTACGTCTTTATTCACTGTGAGGAAGAGCGTAGTGACTGTTCAGCTGCGAAAGCACCTTGAGCAAAGGAGCAGATAACATCTTGAGAAAGGGATTTGCAGCGAAAGGTATTTCCAGATATGCCAGAAAATAAACTACAGAAAAAGAGGGAGGACTCCTGGCACAAGCCAGAACCACTTGAGAGGTGTTAATTATTTAAGGATTAAACCCCACTAAGTCTCTCTCAGCTATATAAGGTGATAATGCACGTTGCATCCAAGCAAGAAACCCAGCAGGGATTTTCACAAGAGATTTTGCAGGTCAGGGAATGATGGACAGTATGTTACTATAGCAATGGATATCCTGGGATCTCTGAGTACATTGCAGAAACTATACAATAGTACCCTCAAGCACAGCCAGCTTCGGGAACATAAATCAGGTTTCATGGCTCACCTTTAAAAATCATGCTTGAACCCTGGCATGCAAATTGCAATGGAAGTGCTCCACACTTGCTAAACCAGCAAATTGTGCTCAATTATCACTTAGCGATCTCTTCCTGAATTTGTCACCATGCTGAAAGATCATTACTCAGCTGTACATATGGCATCTCTTAATCACCAGGAACGTAATGGTCATTTAAGCAGGTACCTCCCCTGGCACCCAGAGCAAGGGTCTTCCATTTCTGAATATTGTGCACAAATCATATGAACAGTCAGATCTAAATTAATCGGTCTCTGCCAAACTGGCCCTCAGGTGAGAGTTGCCAAGCTGGATCACACCCTGAGTCCATCTGGTCCATTATCCTTTCATATGATTTTCTTATTACTTCTGGCAATGGCCAGATGTCTGGAGAAGGGGAAGCCGGTCCCACACAGTAGTCTGCCGATAAGGCCACTTTGCATCTCACTAAACATTGTGTTCATCAACAAAGCTGAGTAAAAAAAACCATTAGGATATTAGGGACAAGACTTAACGCTGAAGGCTGCACAACCTTCCACGCCGGTACCAGGGGCTCGTGCAGATCCCTGTGCAACAACGGTTTTTGGTCGTGGGGAAGAGCTCTTAAGAAAAGCTCGGCAGCCCTGCTGGGATCCCAGCATAGACAGCACGCTAAAGGATCCCCAGAGATATCCAGCACAATCTTCAAGAGCAGGGTGGGCAGATTGCAGGCAACATGCCTGGCATGTAAAACCGGTGAGGAGAAGCAGAGATCCTGCGTGGTTCTCCCACTCAGCAAGGCCCCCACGGGAGGTTTGAAGCCCAGCCACACCAGACATCCTCCTGTTGAATGTCCCACATTACCCCATGGCAGTTAGGCTCGCAGATCCCACAGAACAGCTTGCGCAGAAATCCCCAATGCCACGAGGATAGATCTGACAAAAGATTGCCTGTGCACTCCTTTGTTGTTTCTAAAGGGCATGATATTTCCCCTTGGACTTTGGTATTCATTCTTCAGTATCATACAGAGAATCTTTTCTATAAGAGAAATGTCATATTCTATTCCTTGCCCATTCCCACACCAGAGGATTTTTTTTTTCTCCTTTCCACCTGCCTCTGTGTGTGTCTGTCCCAGCCTCTTCGCTCGCTGTCACTCAAGGCAGCCAAGCTCTAAAGAGCACGTTCTGCCCTGCTAAGCATCCCTGCTCGTGTCCTGCTTTCCTTCCTCCTTCAGATGGCCATTGGGGATTCTTTCTTTTTCGAGACAAAGATGATGCAACTAGTTAGAAAATGAGAAGAGGGAAGAGGTTGTCTGTGTTCAGCACAAACCTCTCAACAACAAGAAAGAAGAGCGATTGGGGTGAATGCACCTTTATCGCAACTGGAGTGGGCACAGAAGAGGCGTGTGTGTGTCTGTCTGCAACGCAGGTTTCCTTTTTTCAGTCTTTGGAAGAAAACTCCTTCTTGCCCCCCCAGGACTGGCAGTCCCAGCCGGAGGCTCTTCCATCTCCAGCAGAACTTTGCTCCCAGCTCAGCTCTGCCCGCTCCTCGTTTCTCAGCCTGTCCTTGCTGTTGTTTTTGTGACCATCCTCGTTATCTCCTTCTCTCATTCCCAGGGCCGTGGAAGCAATGTGATTCACTGCCGGAAGGATGGCACCTGGAGCGGCTCCTTTCACCTCTGCAGGGAAATGCAGGGCCAGTGCGCGCTGCCCTCGCAGCTCAACAGCCACCTGAAGCTGCAGTGCGCCAGCGGCTACGGCATAGGTTTGTGAGCATCAGCCCCGGCCCTCTGCCATGGGAGATGCAGCTCAGCCAGGAGCGGGGAGCAGTGAGTGGGGACAGGAGACGGGGAAGAGGATGGGAACAAGAGGGAGGAAGGAAGGAACCTGCCGTCCTTGAAGTCACCTTCTCCTGTGGACCTGTTTGCCTGAGTGAGAGGCTGCTGTGGGAGGCGCTGCAGGGAACTGCTCTGAGGAAATGTGAAGCATTGAGAGGCCAGGCATCATGTAACATGCTCTGATTGCCTGCTCCTTGCAGCGCTTCCAGTTTCATCATGTCCCTTCTTGGCCAGCTGGTTTTAATGGGCAGCCAGCACACCAGACTATGCCAGAAACACATCCAGTCCAGGGAGAGACTGTACCTGCATTTGCTCTTACGCTTTTGTAATGTCCCTCTCCTTCAACCACATGCACTCATGCACACCCCAGAGGTTGAAAGGCAGGAAGCTGGCAGGGAAGCGCAGCACCAGGGTAATTCAGGTCTCTCCAGAAAGAATGTGAGACCAGCTGAGCATCCCTTTTGGTATGACAGTTGTTTAGGAGCTGTTGTAAGAGTATGTTTTCTCCCTTCCTTCTGGGGTGCCTGGTCACTCTGCAAGGGGTGATGACTTCCTGCGCTCAGCTTTGCCTCGTGTCACCCAGGCAGAGGGAGGGATAGACTACACACTGAATTGTACACCGTATTGTATTTTCAGCCCCCGTTTTTGAGGTCTCCCTGCTGTAAGGGCTGCAACGGGAGCTGCACTGGCCACAGCACACACAGACCCGCGAGGCCCCTTCCTGCAGCCCCGCTCCCAGCCCCTGCCAGCCCCCTCCTCCCTCCGCCTGTCCCTTTGAACTTGGAGAAATTTCCTCGTTGCGCGGCTCCCTCATTATATTGCAGCCATGCGAGGGACCACGAGCCTCCTTGTGTTCCCTCCCTGGGGAGGAGAACACGACCTGGATGAGATCACCGCTCTGTAATGATGCCAATTACAGATCATATATCAAAACAATTCCGACCCGCTCCTTTCCGTAAGCGTAAATAGCGTGGTGGAGCGCGGGAGGGCAAGCAGGCTGCGGCGACTCTTAATGTGGCGAGGCGTTTTACCCTTGAGATGAGGTTACCTCCCAGGGCCGGCCAGGTTTTTGCAAGGAGAGAAACACCAGTTCCTAGTTTGGAGGGAGCATCCCAGTGCTGGAAGCAGGAGGGTCTGTAGCTGCCCTCGCAGCGGGTGCCTGCCAGCCCTCGGTCCTCTCCCAGCCCTGCCGGGGTGGCTGTCAGCAGGTGCCGAGCCCAGATGCAAGGTCTGGTGGGCCTGATCCTGGCATGGGACCACGCAGCCGTCATGGAGGAGAGGGATTCATGGGCCAGATCCTCCACGAGAGTGTGGCTCTTGCTGGAGAGGGAGGAAGAGCTCGGCGAGGGCACAGCGGCCGTTGGCTCTTATCCTCAGCAGATGGAGACATACCACACACTTTGTTAGGCTCGTCCAGCACCACCTTTTGGGATCAGGTTGTTGGGGTTTTCTTCTCTTTTTTGTGTTTTTGGAAGCCTGATCGATGTCCTTCCAAGAAAGCGCTCTCTGCGACTCACTCGCAATGGGGTTGGTGTCAATGGGCCTCATCCAGCGGGTCCGCGGAGCCACTACCGTGTGCGCTGGGAAAGCAAAACTAACCCCAAGCGTTCCCCGTCTCGCTGGCTCAGCAGCCTGGGTCTGCTCTGCGCCTGCTCACTCCTCCATGTGGGAGTACGTACGAAGGCAGAAGCAGGTGGGGAAAATAATAGCATCCAGTCGTGGTCACTATGAATCCCACACACCTTCGGTAATTCCTCAGACACCTAATCTGCCCTTCCAGGCTGAGGTGTGTGTTGAGCCAAAGGTTCAGCTCTCCAAACCAGTGCGGAGATTAATTCCTCCCCCAGCGCTGATTGGAGTGCAGAAATCCTAATGACATGTTTGCAGCAGCTGTGCCATTCAAGAGTGATTTTCCAGGGGGGAAATGGTAATGGTCCAACACACTAGGGCTTACGGTTGTGTCACCACAGGGCTCTGGGATATTGCTGCAGAGTATCGCAGCATGTTTTAATAAAGAAAGGACAGGATTCCCACTGGGCATGACAGTTAATCAGAGAAAAAGCAGGTTTATGTGTGAACAAAGCCATCATTACCTCTCTGCGTACTTCTTATTGACTGTGGGACCGAGGTGATAGCTCGTCTGCAGTATCATTAGGCTTGGTCGCCCTCCGAAAGATTGTTATTGAAGGACTGTAAATTTGACAGATCAAACGGTAGGTTTTTGTCATGTCATAGGTGAGATGAGTTCCACAGCCTCTGCTCGATCAGCCCCATTGCTTGAAAGAGCAGTTGAAATGGAAAAATGTTCACGTTTTCTAATGATCCAAAAGTGCAAAACCTGACCCCCTTCTTGGAGTTAATAGCCAGAGAAATACTTAGATATGCAGCTCGTACAAAAAGGCCCTGGAATATCTGCCACCCCCACGATCTCCTGCTGAGATGCAGGGTTGTACTCAGCATTTCATGTGTGGCTAGAAGATATGTGATAGTTATGCTTGACTGCTAATTGCAATTTAGGAAAAACGAGCCCTAATCCTGTCCTTCAGCTGGAAGGATGCTGAAAGGGTCAGAAGCTGCTTGCTTTATCCTTTAGCTTTATCCTCTCTGTGTTTCGTGCAGGCGCGGAGTGTACCACCTCATGTCTGGATCACAGTCACGAGCCCATCCTCCTGCGCGTGAACGAGACCGTGCAAGACATCCAGCACTGGATGAACCCTCAGAGAGTGAAGGTCAGTGCCTGAGGATTTCGCTAACTATATCCCTCGTTGCATGTTCACGTGCAGTGCGTGAACAGCGTTACCCGTGGTTCATTCAATGAGGGGAATGCATGGAGAATGTGCCTTTTAGAAAAGAATTCCTGATTTTTGTTGTGTCGTTGCGTGTTGTTCTGGTAACATGGTGGCTTCCTCTCCAAGTTGCTTTCTCTCTGTGATTACCCTGTGAAAGTCAGTTCAAGGTAAAGGCCCCAAATCAGCGTGCTCAGATCCACATACAGCGGGTCCGATCTGGAAACATGATTCACTACACAGGAAGATGTGACGGACAGTCAGAGAAAGGGCACTGGCCAGCTTTTATTGTCTTCCTCCTGCTCGGTGTTTTGCATTCTTTGGGTGGCAGGGCTGGATATTTCTGCGCTGCTTTTGGATGACAAAAGAAGCTGATACAGAGGGTGTTTCATTTCCCGAACCAGCAGAGCTGGCTGAGTCCTCCCCCCGCCCCTTCGCCCGCATGGCAGAGATGCCTGCTCAGCACAGCCCCTTCCAGAGGTCACCGCTTCTTCCTCCTGCCTGCTGCAAACGCACAGGCAGCATTAACCGCTCACAGTCCTGTGCGTCCTCCAGCACATGCCGGCATCGGTCTGCCCTGATGGGGACGTGCACACCCGTGTACAGCGCCTTGCACGCGCGCTCACCCCTGCACGCACAAGCCGCTGGCAAATAGCTGCTTGGTTTCGTGCCTGCACTGGGATGGCAGTGGGAGACACGCTCATCTGCCTCTTTCCGAAAACCCTCAAGCTATCTACACAAACGTGCCCTCCTGCCTAGAAATGCGTGTAACCGGGCGCTTGTGCCCACGCGGTATTTCTGCAGGTGTAGACGTTTGTCGGGACGTGCTCACGTGCATGTCGGAAGACACTGGCACATCACGTGTCACCAGGGTGCAGGTTGCTGATGGTGCTTGAGCAAATGCTGTCGGCTTTTACGTACTTGGCCCCGGCTTTGCAGGACTCCGTTTTACACACTTGAACTCCATTTAGGAGGAAAACGAGCAGCCGACACAGCCCCAGCATGTCCTGAGCAGCTTTGACAGTCTGTTTGCTTCTCTAAAGATGTACCCACGGTTTGGGATTTTTGAAATCTGGCCTCGGCTGTGGATAGCGAGTCGCTCCAAAAATCTCTGCCACTTTATATTTCCCTATTTCACACGGAATAAATAGAATAAATCCCGGAAAGGGATTTTTAGGTGGGGAACCTAAGTCCAGAGCATACGAAAAGCTCTCAGTGTCCTTCCCTGCTTCCCATGCATTTCAGATGCCGAGATTATATTTCTGCCTAAGCCTAGGCTTTGCCAAGTTTCTGGCATGAAACATAAAGAAAACCCCAATCTCTGCATTAGGGGCAATTTCTCACTGGCCCTTTCCCGAGTGCTAGACTTTAAAGTGGTTTTGTAATTCATGGTGAAATAAAGTGACAGCTTCCCTCCCGCTCTCTGCTGTGCTCCTTCGTTTATTGATGCGGGTATGCAGAGGGAGCTGTAACGAGTTTTATACCTGCAGGTCTCTGGAGGGCTCATTAGGCAGCAGGGAAAACATATAGTAGTACAGGGGGAGATGAGGGGAGTGAGAGATGGAGGAGAAATCATGGTTTCCAAGAGTACAGTGGTAAATAAGACCTTTTTTTGCCCTGATGGTGAGGATCCTGCAAGAGCGTTAGGCTGTGAGCAGATACAAGTTCGACCCCACAAATGCTTTGTAACTAGAGGGTGAAAACTTGCGTTGGGAGATGGAGAGCAGCCTGTAGGAGGCCAGCGGGATGATGCTGGAGGGGGTTTTTTTGGTAGCTGTAAAACATCCATCTGATTCAACTCTCCAGATAAGGGGATGTCACCCATGGGGAGCGGGGCCTCGCAGGGGCCACCGCGGGAAATGCTGCTGCTGGTGGGACTGGGGAGACCCTGGAGAGACGGGACGGGGGTGCCTCAGGGGAAGGTCCCCATGGCAATGTGTATTATATCATTAATAATACGTGTCTCTATTTATGGTCAGTGACAGCTTGCTGTTGTGCCATACGAGTAAAGCAAGCAGCTGGTTGCATTTACACGGCAAGTCTTTGTGGATCTCAAAGTACTTGAATGACGCAAAGGAAACACTTTTAGTTACTTAATTTCAGGCACAAGTAACGTACAAATGAGTGCAGTATGAGAAGCAGATAAAGGCAGGATCGATCTCTGGAGCGTACCTTTGAGAGAACAGACACAGAGAAAAGACACGGAGACCTGGCAAGAAAAAAAAATAAAAATTGTGTGTAGCTGCTCAAGCAACAGCTGTTATGGAAGCAAAATGGGAAGAGGGAACCATCCCTCCTCTGGGGGTTGTTCAGAGCAGAGCTGTGCAAATCACTTGATTTTTCGGTTCGCTGGAAGTTCTGTCAAATTAAAAAAAAAAATGTTTTCTCCTAATCAAAGTGACTTTGTTGTTGTTGTGATTTTTGGTGAACCAAAAAATTGGAGAAAAAAACATGTTGGTTTGAACATAACTTAGCATTTCATTTCCAAGGATTTTTTTTAAACTTTTTGTTTAATGAAAAATGAAAAAAAATGCCCTCTCAAAGGAACAACAACAACAACATATATTTCATTTTGAAAAATGTCTAAATATTACTGTGTTTTTCAGAATTGGGTTAGGCCGAGTTGCTTTGTGGGGTCTGAAACAGTTTGCTGAAATCAGTGCACGTTAGCAGAGTCTTCGAAATTAGTATTTTCAGCAGGACAAAAAAAAAAATTCACCTGAAACCTGCGTGTCCGTTGTTGTGCAGCAGGCCGCGTTTGGAGCAGCCATTGCTGTTCCCATGATTTCCCATTTGCTGTGCGCGTGCGAGGGGCGGCGAGCTGTTGAAGACACCTATAGATCGAGCTGCCAAGGCTGACTATGCAGGCAGTGGAGAGAAAAAATGTCTCAGAAAGACAGCTTGACAGCTCTCTCCCACCGACTGCAGAGAAACAGGGCAGACACCTAATTTCTGAGGTTTTCTGAGTTCGGGTCCTTGCCTTTGTGCTGAGCAGGAACAGGCCAAATACCGTGCAAGCACGTGCGTGCACGGGATAGCCTTGAAAGGGTCGGCACGCCGCGGCTCTGCCTGCCGGTGGGGCTGAGTGTGGCCGTGGCCCCTCCGCACGCCTGGGACGCTGCCCTACTGCTGGTGATGTGTTTTCCCATATGCACTGGGAATTTGGATGTCCAGAAGTCATTAAAGGGAATTCTCCTTAAATAGTCCCCTATTCATTTAAGCGTTGCAGTTCTCCTCCTTCCTTCCCCTTCCCTCTTTCTGTGAGCGTTGGGCTCGCTTTGCAGGCAGGGAAACTGAGTCGCGGAGCGGTGAAATGACTTGTTGCATTGCGGCGATTCAGCGCCCGGAAGGGCAGGACTTCCCAGCCCATCTGTAGCTACAGGAGGAAGCAGCCGCAAAGCGCCGCGTCTCCCCTCCCTTGGCAGCAACGGCCGATCCCCTCACCACCACAACATTAAGCCCATGGTTAATTGTCATGTTCGTTTAGTGCCGGAGGAGAGACTTAGCTGAGACCAGTAGATGCCAGTCCCTGGGCTTTAGCCCTGGGGGACACTTGACCCATCTAAGGTGGAGGAGAGCTCTCCACCCACCTCTCCTGGGGAAACCTAATCCCCTCCGCAGCCCACAAATGGTTGACATCATTGCGTTAGTCCCACCGTGGGAGGGAAGCGCCGTGACCGGAGGCACTAGGTCTTCCCTCACAAGGAGAAAATGACAGCTTGGTTTGCTTTCTTGGCTCTTTGTTACCTACTGTGGGAGTGCATCCCGGCTTGCTCTCCCTTCGCAGCAGATGGAGTCACAGCCACCAAACCGCAGATGTAGCTGGATGGCGTTTCTGGGATGGGGACAGGACCAAAGTCAATACACCCGGCTGCGCAGCATGGCCCGTGTGTGAGGGCAGCTGTGCTGCAGAAGCCGATGCACGAGGGGAGCCGGGGCCATGAGGGCGGCATATGTCACCGCAGCGGCTTGGAGCACGTGGCAGCACGGGGAAGG
The DNA here is from genome assembly GCF_028858705.1 of Grus americana. Lineage (NCBI taxonomy): Eukaryota > Metazoa > Chordata > Aves > Gruiformes > Gruidae > Grus > Grus americana. The sequence goes on from NC_072871.1 coordinate 3,660,619, forward strand.
GATGGGGCTCGCAGAGGCAGCAGCCAGATGGGCTTTATCCCCTGTGAACTGCCTGGCACGTGTTGGATATGGTCCTTCCATCCACCTCTTATTGCGTCCTTTGTTGGCCTTCTAAGTCTGCCTTCCTTTCTGTCTGCACAGATGCCATCAGATCCTGGTCACGTCCCGCGGTACTGCCGCCTATACCCTTCCTTGCTTGCTTTTTATACATTTGTTTATCTCAGTTGCCCCACGCAGCACCCTGTGGCACCTTTGTGCCTGGTAGCACCGCAAGAGGCAGGAATGATGCCCAGCAGCCTGAATCATCCCCAGTTTCTTAACTTTCCAACCCAGGCTCTCCCTCGGTGAACAACCTCTCTCCCGTCCCGTTGCACCACACACATCACAGCAGCAGCTTGAGGGTACAGACAGGCTGGGTGGTGGGAATTCAGGGTTTGGAAGAGCAGCAGGAGTCAGGGCCATGGCTGAGGGCCCTTCCCTGAGCATACTCTGCTTCCAGCTCCGTGAATGTTAGAAGAATTGAATTCAGCTGGAGCGGCTCTAATGGTCTCCGCTAGCCTAGCAAAGAATCATCTGAGAAGAGGGCGAAGTAACTGGACTAAGCCGTTGGCAGGTACCACTCCAGAGCAATGCGAATGTCCCACTGACCCAGTGATTAATCTAGCAGAAGGTCAACTGGCTTTCCTACGCTATGGAGAGCGGCCCGAGGCTGCACTCCCTTTCCCTGGAGACTGTCCAGCCAAAGGCTGTGCAGCCCTTGGAATCGAGATGACCTTGAGCAAGAGCTCTGTGGAGAGCATCGTCCTAGCAAAGACTTGGCCTTCCATCCATTTCTCTAAGGGAGGGTGCTGGGTTTTTAATACTGGGGGGAGTCAGGAAAGTAGTCAGTGCATCTCCTGCAAGGGATTGCTCTCACTTGGAAACCTCCTTTCTTAAGAGCCTGTTTCAGGGCTATTTGACTCCTTTTGTTAGCTCCAAATGCTCACACACATTCACACATATCAAGAGGTTTTGTAAATATTGATGCTTCTTACCAGGGGAATGTGAGATGCTCTTTGGAAGTGCACTTCTACTTATTGTCTGGCCAGCCTTGGATACGGGAGGCAAATGCCTGAGTTTTTCTACTTTGGTTTAATTCTTGGGTTTGAATACTCTTGAACTGCTTCCTTTCCTCTCCCCCCTCCCAGTCTGTTGACTGGCCTTGTTTATTTTGAAACCTAGAAAAGTTTCCTTTCTTCTCCCTCTGAAGTGCAATAAACAGAAGGGGGGGGGGGGGGGGAATCTCACCATTTGTGGCAGGCAACAGCCTGGAAATCTCCAGCTGTCTGTCAAGAGCGTGCTGGGGAATGCCTGACACCGCAGGGCTCCCGCACCTTGCAGCCTCCCTCCCGGGGGATAAACAACGTCCTCCCCCCTCGCCCGGCCGCTTCTCCGCTCACACAGACGGGCCCTGTTGCGAGGCAGGTGGGGCAAGCCGGGCTTGACTAATAGTGGAAAATCCGAGAGCATCGGAAAGATAAACAGCCCAAGTCAGATAGTATAAAAGTCCTTTTTCTAGCACACGCCAGGTAAGCCTCAAATGACAGAAACTGTAAAAACATGCTGAGGTTCCCCTGCAGATGGATTAAATTAGCCCTCAAATAAACAGGGGAAGGGATGGCTAGTGCATCAGGTCTTCCCAAATGTTAATCCCTTCCTTCCCCAGGCCTCCATCCAACCCCGACCCCTGCCCTTGGGCAAGTGCCTGTGGGTTTATCTTGCCCAACTGGACATCGTAGTGTTTCATCCGTGGACCATAACCCAAAATGAACGTTGTGCCTGATGTCCTGGTGAACGGATGGGAGTCCTGTCTCCTAGATCTCCATGGTATTGAATCACCGTCTCCACCGACTGGCCAAATTTTTCATCCACTCTTAAAATCTAAGTTTCCATGTCTATAGGTAAACAATGGCCACCCTGGATGTGTCGTCATTGAGTAGGCTGTTCATCTTTTTTGCCCAAAACTAAGCACTTCAGAATTTATTATAAATATAGAAATTATTATAAAGCTCATATAATGTAGCAGATGATGCTGTCATTTCTGGGGGTTATTCTGAAGGCATGTAGTGGGAGGTGCTTCCATTTAAGATCTAAAGGATGGTGCGAAAATGTATCTGAAAGTCCCCCTTTAGCATCTTCAAGAAGCATAGATATGATGGGTAGCAAAAGAGAACAATGTTTTGCAGCACCGAAGAAATCCCTCAATTAATTGCTAAAATGTCTCCCCCCTACCCAAGAGCAAGACGGTGGACCTGTGCCCTTGCCTTTCCCTGCCACGTCCCCCCACCATAAGTGAAATATTGGACGTGACATTTTAGGAGAACCTTAAATATTATTTTAATCTCAAATGTTCTGTTATTGCAAGTGTCAAGTCCAACACTTCTTGTAAATACCTGGAGGACAGCCAGGTCCTGAGAACACAAGAGGTGTTAGGAACTGAACTTCATTGGTTAAGTACAGGAGAGCCATAGGAGCCAGCACGCTGACTTTCTCTACACTGATTTCTTTGTCTTAACCTGTTTTGGTTTTTTTTCTTCTCCCCTCCAGAGCGTTGTCTGCACGGCGGGACTCAAGTGGTACCCTCACCCTTCCCTGATTCATTGTGTCAAAGGCTGCGAGGTGAGCTTTGGCGTTAGCTCAGGTGGTGCTTGCTCTCCTAGATGTTACGGTAACAGTCACTGCAGTCACCTGAGCTGTCAATGCTGGTTTTCAAGTGGGGCAAGCAGGCTTTTGCCCTGACTATCCTACCAACCAGACTGTCATCTCCTGCATCAGCTCTGACACTCAGTGGTGGAACTGGTGGTTTTCCTAGAGCCGATGGTTGGGTGACTCTCGCAGGAGTTAAATGATCAAGTGGCTCAAGTACATTGGTAGACTGTCAGAATTTCCCAGGATCTGGGAATTTCTGGGAAGTTGCAAAAACTTTCAGTTGTTTTGACATCTTATTAGAGGGCCAATTCTTTCCAAGCCCAGCTAGGCTTCAGGCTTTGGTGTGTGCAGATAAACTTTAGGAAAGCCAGAGGCAGAAATGATAGCACTGGGTGGACAGTACAGCTGGACAGTGAGTAAATCACACATCCCTCCACTGTGCATCTCTGTCTGAACCAAAAAAAAACCCCAACAGAAAAATGCAGTTACGTTTCAGCTGTGATATGATTTTTACTTGTGTAAAAATGTCTTGTGTGTTATTTGAAAAAAGCAATTATTTTGTTTGTGCTGGCAACAGTCTTTGAAAAGTCTGAGAAGTCTTAAGATACTTCCAGTGGTTAAACAAGGCTGGAGCACCTCTCTCTGGGTCATGGCACTCATGCGGTTTCCATCACGCCAGCCCGTGAGAATCTCCCCTGTGTCAAGAAGTCAGTCCTTGTGCACCTCTGTAAGGCTGGGAAGCCGCACGCCCATTATTTAGGAATGGGGTAGCTCACAGGCAGAGGGATAGATGGCTGCTTTGGTTATGTGGGCGGGCAGTGGAAGAGCTGTGTCTCGACCCCACATCTCCTGACTTTCTGGAGCACTGACTGCGCTCTCAGCACCCAGTAACCCAATTTTACAAGCGCATTGAAGTTATTTTCCCAGGGTGGCAGAACATGGCACAGAACTCCTAAATCTGACACGAAACTCCAGACCACATTGCTGCGTGATGTGATTTGTCTTGAAGTGAAAGACAGGTTTCCTTCGCATACAAATGTTGGGCCCAAGAGGGTAATAACTCTCCAACAATGTAATAGTTTGTCTAGTTGTTCCCTAAATGAAAAGCATTCTGCTGTCAGTGCTTTGAATGTCATAAGCCATCTCACACATTACATTCATGCAGGCTGGCTAGGCGCCCCTATTCTCCAAAGAGAGCTAAAATAACATCCAGGGACCATTAAGAAATGCCATTCAGGTGCTGATGCACCATTGGGTATCCATTCTCCTGCTGTTTAAGGATAGTTGTTACTGAGGCAAACTTTGCAATGATGTAATAATTTACCAGAAGCCATTATTACTGACATGCTTTCTCTCAGCATTTTCTTCCCTTCCATCATTGTTAATTGCCAGACCCCTCTGCATCAATAGGAACTTTCTTCTTTTCATCATTCATTCAGCAGTGTCACTGCATCGCAATCTATCATCTTGGAAGGCTTTGCCCAGACAATTGATAATGGCCTCTAGCATCATTTTTCGAGCATGATGCTTCCAGGATCCACGAATGGGCCAGTGCTCGTTCTCTGGCATTAAGATTTCAGAAGAAATGCCGTCTTTGCCAAGCCTTTTTTCATGACTATGGAAACGGGCTAATAAGCCAGTAGGTCAATAATACCGGGCGGTTAAGCTGATACATTCCCTAATGTATTAATATCCTTAGCATTAGGGGGGGGTCCCTGAATAGAAGGCCGTGAGCGGGGCGTTATTTTGCTCTTGGTGCTCACAGTGGTAACCCAGACTGCTGCTGCAATGTGATTTTTTGTCGCTCCCTAGTGGCTGGAGTTTATGAGTCAGCCCCATCCTTCTCGGCAGCTAATGTAGGTGTTTCAGTGGAAAACTAGTCCCTCTGGACTACCTGTATAGTCCTCCAAAACCATGGGAGCACTAAGATCTGCATGAAGACCTATGGAGACCTCACACTCCACAGCCAGGCCTCCAAGGTCTCCCAAGTGAGGGTTTTGTACCAAACTGCCTAGATGCTATTTGTTCCATTCTTTTCCTCCAAAGGACTAACGTGCCTACTCTGTGCCAACACGAGTGAAAGGCAAATTCTTTTTCTTTTCCTGATTTTCCAGTGTTTATAGGTGTCGAGTACAGGCATAGGCATGGGAAATTAAAGGCAAGCCTTTCTTGACAAGCAGGCACAGCCGGGCAATACAAGGGAAACATGGAGAAGCCTACAGAATGTCTTGGGAGGTTGGGCAAAGTTCGTGGTTTTGAATATGACCCGATTGGCATCAAAATATCTCTCCATCTACTTATAAATCATTCCCTTTTAATTCTTAGCATATTAATTAAATTGGAAGGGCATTTGCGAGTCAAAGTCCTTGCCTGTATAAATAAGTGAATCTCTGTGGAAGTCAATGGAGTTAAGCCAGTTTACAGGGACAGGAGCCTCACCTAGTAACTCTGATTGCCTTGTCAGCGTTTGTAGTATTTGCGTGTAACTAAACAAGTCACCTCCTGGTAGTCCTGCTCTGGTCTGATATTGCCATCGTTGCCTGGATTTCCTGTACCCTGATAGAAATAATTAAATTTGCAAAACATCAGCAGTGAAAGCCTGCATCTGCACTGCTCTGCAGCGTCCATTTCATTACTGATGAGCATGGCCATGGCTCTGCCTGGGGAGAGCACGGCGAGCTCTCACTGCTGGTTCTTCAGGTATCTATCATCAGGGAGATTCCAGTACTGCATCTGCTGCAAAATCCTCCCAGGAAACCTCCACAAGCCTCCCCACCCACTCTGCAATGATGCCTTCTTGTTGGAAAGTCCCTGGTGTGTTGCTCACGGTGCAGAATAAATGAATTTTCCAAAGAGCAGATAAAATGGGAATGGCCCCATGAGCCGGAGTGTGTAAGAAGCGTTACAGAGATATGATTCTGCTCTCTGCTGAGCATCATCCATTTTTCCGAGCTTTCAGAGCTGCCTGGGTTTCTCATACCTGGCATGGGCAGTTTTCACTTCCAGGAAAGACTTCTGTACTTGCTGACCAAGAGAGCTCCAACGTGTAATGAAAAATCAGACTTCAAGCCTTTTCCTCAGAATCGCGATTATTATTCCGGTCCTGTGCAGCACATTGACTTGTGATCACATTGCACAGAGTAGTGACCGCATTTTCTTTTTCAAGGTGATTTATGAATTTTACTTAATAGCTCTCCACAAGGTCCCTCTGAATAATTGCCATTAGCCCAGCTCTGAGCTGTGGAGCGGAGGGAGATGACGTGTCATGACCAAGGTCACGCACAGTCACTGCTGGTCGGAGAATGAGAGCACGTGGTCCCTGTGCTGAGCTCACACCACTTCCGTTTCTCTCTGTGATATGTTTCGTGCCCTCAATGCTGACACTTGTTGCATAGTTAGAACTGTGGTGGGAAGTACAGCTATTAAAAGCAAGCTAGTTTTGCTGCTATACATAACCTTCTTCTTATCCCACATTGTTTTGGAAGGTTAGCTTAAAATTATCAAAAGTGCCACAATTTTAGATGCCTCGATGCTATCTCTGGGCCTAGTCAAATTAATATTCCAGAAGCATCATCTTATGTGGGATGTGAAAAGCCAACAAGGGCTCATTTCCCTTCCATCGAGTGTCCTTCTTTTTCTGTCTGCTTTGAAGGGAGAAGGAAATAATTATCTCTTGCTTTTCAGGGCAGTTGGTAATGTTCGTGTTTTCCTTCTGACGTATTGTTACAGGTTTTATCCATGTCCACATTCTCAGTCTTTTTCTGCTTTTTCCTTTTTCAGCCTTTCATGGGGGACAACTACTGCGACTCCATCAACAACCGAGCCTTCTGCAACTATGATGGTGGGGACTGCTGTGCCTCAACAGTCAAGACCAAAAAGGTAGGGATGCTGCTTCCTCTTTTCACTGGGAACTCCTTGGTGAGTGCTGCTTTGTGCCGGGGAAAATTTTATTTTTTCTAGAATAGGGGCAATCCAAGGTCTCAGAAGGACCTTCAGTCCAGGCATCAGCTCACCATAGGCACTGAGTTCTTGTTGGTTCATTCTGAAGTTCTCTCTTGATGTGCATGTGCATTTCCCATCATAACCTGCCTTATACCTGTGCAAGGAAGGTTCTTAAATAAAGTAGTCAGAGGCATTCATTCATTCTCCATGTAAATAAACCCTGGCTTCTCTATAGGCAAGGGCTGGCTCCCTCCAGAACCCCGGGGCATGTTCATCAGCAAAGCTGCACCTACTGCTCAGGAGACCTTTGCACAGAAACGCTGAGAAGGGTGTATTTGCCTGTCCTGGTGTCCACCCTCAGTGCTCAGAGGGGAAGCTAAAGGTTAGGAGTCATTAGGAAAAGAACAGAGAGCAACACGAAAGCATCATTGTAGGTCTGTGCTTGGATCCGTGTGTACCCACATATGCGTGGCTCGCTGACCATCCCATCTCCAGAAGGACAGAGTGGGACAGAGGAGTGTGGAGCAGGGCAGCAGGGCTGAGCAGAGACCTGACGTATCTTCTGCACAGGGACCACATAGACCACGACCTGCAAATCTTGCAAAAGAGACAGGGGGCATGGTTAGTGGCAGAGATTTATGAAAACATTATTTAATGCAGGGAGGATGCTTAGGGAAATAAAATCCAGTTTTTTACCGCACAGCAATGAGGGGTGAAATGGTAATTACCTGGAAGTAGGATCCAAACAAATGAAAGAAAGTGCTTATGCACACGATGTGTATGTGACTGACAGGATACGTTGCCACAGAGTGTTATTAGGAACAACAATACACTTGAAGAAAAAAAGAGAATAGGCACATTCATGGAGCTTAGCTCCGTCAGTGGCTATTAAACATTGATCTGGATGCAGTTTCTGGGTCAGGAATATCTAAACCATTGACTGCTTGAGCCTGGGGTAGGATCCCTCCACACATCCCCCTTTTTTTTATGCTTCTTTAACGCCCATTTCTGGCCACTGGTAGAGACAGTGATTGGAGCGATGGAGCTTGTGGTTTGGAGCAGTACATTTCATGTTTCCAGCCAGGACAGATTTTGAACTTGTTTCCCAAAGAAAGGAGCAACTATTTTAGCCTCTGCCATGTGAGCTTTTTATCTTGTCTTCAGGATTTGAGCATAGATCAGAATGAAGAAAATCCAGCTATTTTAAGTATGAGAAATATATTAATAAATAACAAAACTCAAGAACAGACAGAGGGACCTTGGGCTCAGCATATGTCATCATGCAGTTCACCCACCTGAGGAAGAAGGTCCTCTCTACCTCGGCTGAGGGCCTGCTGACATGTCTGCAGGGAAAAGTCCTTTCTAAAACAGCTTTGGCTGGAGGCTTCTTTTCCTTGGTTCAGCCAAAGATCTCTTACCCGTACAGCACCGTGGGCTGTCTCTGTCCGATCTGGGAACACTGGGGAAGGGAAGTGGACATGTCTTGGCAAGTAGAAAGAGTTCATTTCTCCACTGTGTAGGAGGTGAGGAAGAGATAGTTTTCCTAACTGTACTTTTTTTGACAAATTTTCCCCTGAATTGTTGTGTTTCTTTTGCAAGTGTCCCTGCAAGCCACGTGCTGGGAGGGAAGCACGGGCAGGTGAGCTTCTCTGTTCCCAAGGGTGGAGCAGGGCATGGAGAGCCCGTACGGGGCTCCCTGCTGAAACGACCACTGCAGAGAAGAGCGGGGTGACAGGCAGCGGCTCATCTTCACTGTCGTCTCCAAGAAGAGATTCCTGTCTCTGGCTCATTTTCCACCTCCTTGGGAGGAGCAGCCCAAGGGCAGGCACAGCGTGCTTGTTGGCCGCTGCTGGGAGGGCAGAGCTGGTAGCTCAGCATGGCGTAGGTCTTCTCCTCCTACAACAGCCTGCCTGGGAAACTTCATCTTGCTGCCTCCGGGCTTGAGAACAGGGGATGAAAAATCCCAAGAGGTGCTAGAGGAATGGAAGTGAGGTGGCCGGGAGGGGACTGACCCAAACCAGCCCTATCAGGACAGGAGCTAAGGGCAAAACTTACTGCTGGAGCAGGGACGGGACTGAAACACAAGGGATGTGAGTGCCAAATTGAGGGGGAGAGGGATAGGATTAAGGTTTGGGAGCAGAATTTATTGCTGGGCAGGGAGTTGAGACAGAGTGGGATCTGCACAGAGTCGTGAGCACTTACCAGCAAGGCAAGTCACACTCAAAATATCTGCTGCTTCGCTGCCACCCAGAAACGAAGCGACCACCCAAGAGGGGGAAAGGGCTTTGTAGCCCAGTCGGTTACTGGTTTCTGTGCTAAAACTGCCCAATGCAAAGAGCAAGCAGTTCAGAGACAGGCAGCTGGTCACACGTCTGATGCATTTCCCCCATGGAGGGGGAGGTTTTGTAGCTTTTTAGAGCTAAGTCTGCTTCCACTGACTTCACTGGGAGCTGTATCTTTGAGACCGGGGGAATTAGACTTGTCCTAGTTTGTACTTTAGAAACTCCCATCCTAGAGATCACACGGTTTGAGGGCTGAACCACAGAGCCCATCGCTTCCTCGGCACGCATTCAGCTTCCAAAATCTTGTCTCTCCCAAAACGCCAACAACATCTCGGGAGCTGAACAAGGCACTCGGGAGGAGTGAGAAAACCACCTTCTCCTTGAACCTTCCATGCCAAAAGCAAGATGCTAAGTCCCAGTTTATTGCATTTATAGGGTAAAGGGGGGAATAATAACCCAGCCGGCAGGGCCACGGCGTCAAAGCCGAAGAGGCGGCAGGCAGCACCTCCCTGCCTGCAAAGCGGCTGCCGACACCTGCAGCAGCAGCCGTGGGGCCGCGGGTCTCGGCTCTGCGAGTTATTTTCCCGTCTGAGGCCTTTGACTGAGACCAGATTTCAGGCAAGGCTGTTCAAATACAGCCCTCCCTTTGAAGAGGTTTATGAGTGGAGCGTTACAGGAGATATTCCAAAGGGAAAAACAATGAAAGGTGAGAGAAAAGGGAGCTGAATAAAAATACTCCGCATACCAAACCCTTCCAGCACAGTTTGCCACCTACTTAAAAAGGCACAGTTTTAAAATACACATTGGGTGTAAAAGCCAAAAACCTGGAGGAGACATAGGGAGGGGCGAGTCCAGCTCTGTTAATTCCAATACCAGATGAGGATGTATTTTCATACGGTTGTAGAAAGAGCGAGGCACATGAAAGAGACTCCTTTGCTCCTTTTCTTTCAGGGTTACATACTATGTGGCAGATGTGTCAGTCTTTTAAAGCCCCTGCAAGTTTACCCATAAATGTCTAACATTTATGCAACACCTGTTTTTCTCCCAAAATGTCACAGGACATTTTACAAGCTTTAGATTTATCATCTTTTCACCGTTGCAGCCATTGCTGAGGTGACACATGGTTCACATTTAACAGAACATAGCAACTCCACACATTATTTTAGGAAAGGGCTGAAGATTAACATTGCATCATGTGAAGATTCAGGAGTTAACAGTCAAGTAAGAGCTGGCTTCAGATCTTTGATGTCCACAAACTGTCAAGACTTAAATTTCACTGCAATCCCACTACCCTCTCAAAAGCACTTTCAGCTGCACACAATGCTGTGAACCAGGCTGCGTGAAAGCAAAATTAGTCAGCCCATATTCACTTTAATTCTGAGCCCTTTTACTTCATGTGAGATTTTGCATGCTCCTGTTTTGTTGCCCTGAAAATGCACAAGAGACTTCCATGCAGCATTTGCGTAGGCCACATTTTGCCTTTGCATTTGAGCATTAGCAGCAAACGACCTTGTGCATTTCTGCAGCGAGAGGGGAACGGCGCGATGTGACTTATCTGACCAACCGCCGACTAATCAGCGCTGCTGCCTAGATAGGAAATAATGAGTATTTGCCCAGCACTATTCACAATCAGGCTAGAGAGCTTAAAAGAAATCATTAAAGACCTCTTTTGAATGCTACAAACGGCAATGAATAAATTCAGTCATATTCTGGGCATAAATTCGAGGCAACTGCAGTCAGCGAGTGGGAAAAAGAGACATTCATCAGCTTAATTATTTGTTGTGCACTAATTGATCAGCGTCCCCGTGCAGCGGGCGAGAAGCCAGGGCTGGCGCGGGGAGGAGTGCCACCCAGGGAAGCAGGGACACGCGCCCTGCGGCGCCTGACGGTGCGGCCCCGGGCAGGTGGGCTGCGTGGGCGAGCAGGGCGCCGGCGGCAGGGTTTGCAGTCGGGGCAGAGGACGGGGCTGTGCTGCTCACAGCTTGCCCTGTGCCTGACCCAGGAGCAGCTTTGAGAGACAGGAAGGCCATTGCCGGCCAACCTCCAAGGGAGAGAAAGCTTCTGTTGTGTATCTGGAGGGGATAAAGTCTTCCGTGAAGGACAAAGCAAAATCCCATCTCCCTTTAATCTTCCTACCCTCCTGACCCAGCACAGGTTGCCAGCTCCCTTCTGCCTGGCTGCTCTAGGAAGCTGCTTCTTGCTTTGTATCCTGCCACAGATAAAAGAAGGTACTATTTTTTAAAACATTAAATACGTGACACTGCTAAAGTGAGAAAAATAAATAACCTGGGCATAACTGGCTGTCTCTTGGCTGGCGGCCGCCTGCAAGGAGCTCCTAGGGTGTGTGGTGTTTCAGGGAGAGAGATTATGGCTGTTTCTTTCCGATTCATTTCAGGAAATCTTCTCTCCCATCGCTGTTCTCCACTTCTTTTCTCTTCCCCTTCCCTTTTACAGGTTTTACCTGGACAAGGCTGTCGAGAAAGACCTTGCAGAAATCAGAAATGTCTCTCTTTAGGCTCTGCTTATGTACTTTGTTCCAGACTCGGATCTCAGATTTGCTTATCTGAAGATCCTGCAGCCTGGTCCCTGCAAATTTAAATAGAATTTGCCATTTTAAATTTGCCCCATCTTAAACCGTTTGAAAGGGTGACCTTTCATCTGTCTTTCCTCTCTGCCTTTCCTTTTCATCGCGTAAGGAGTAAACCTATTGCTCCCGTGAGAAAAACCTGTCTTATTCAGTTATCACCCAGGTTGTCCCTCAACGGCTTTGCCCCATAGCACTTAGAAAAGAAAAAGAAAAATCATCCTGGCAAAAATTCCCATCTCAAATGCTGCCCCTTCAGCCTCTTGACATTTCTGTCCGACACCTTGGAGAGGAAAACCAGCAAGTGCCTCGGCGGAAAACAAATGAGGACTTGCGGTAGATAGAGGACCGTGGGGGATTCCTCCAAAGCTTTGCTTATCTAAAAGATAGGCAAGTTATCAAAACCTCTTCAGAGACTTTATGGCCGAGAATTCAAGGCCTAAAGAAAGGAGCTTTGAACTAAGGGGCTGCTGCTGGCTCCAGCAGGGATTTCCAAAGACTGTCCCTGTCTCCCTGGAAAGGGGGGGGTCTGCTGCACTCCTACCCCTAAGAAAACAAAAATAACCACTTCTTGGTATTTTGGAGAAATGAGAGCCTTGTTGTAGTTCTGTAACTGCAACACAAACCTGTCTTGGGGAATCTCAGGTCTTGCTCTATCGGCGGAACATGGTTTTGAGGCAGTTCGTGCAATTAGCAGCCTAAGTGACCACCCCGGCTGAGGAAATTCTGCTTATCCAGAAGAATTGATGTTCCTGCCACGATGCTGCTCCCAACAACTTGAATGTCCCCAGCTGGGTGTGTTTGTCAGCTCTATAATTAGCTGTCGAGATACAATGAATGGTGGGTGAGCACGGAAGAAGGAAGGATACAATGCGGAGTGTTGCTTCATGCCTCCGGAAGCGCTTGAGCGCTGCTGCGTGCTCCAAGCACGCCGGTTCACCCAGGCATACGGGTGAACTTACTTACCCACGAGCTGTTGGTGTCAGCCTCGGTGGCTAGCTGTTTGCCATGTGAGGAGCGTTTTCAGTCATGGTTGGTTGGGATGGGAGCTTATTTTGGGGCTCAGAGCTTGGTTTCATAATCGTTCAGGGAGGCTTTCCAGGCGGCGATAAATTAAAAGCAGCGATGGTAGTAGCACATGTTGCCTATCCTGAGAGAACGTTCTTGGCTTCACGGGACATGGGGCTTCCCACAACATACAGCGTTCTCAGGGGACATGCTAGTGGAGGGTGTTTGCTTTGCCATCCGACCTCACTTCATTAGCAAGTGTTACAAAAACCAGCGAACAAACCTTCCCTGCTCCACCGCCAGCTATTTGGCCTCTGGGTGGTCTGGCTCCTATTAAATCTTTGGTGATTATTTAGACTAATTACATTCATGTTTGCACAATCAGTAGCACGAGGGTAGGAAGCGCAGCTGATTGCTGAGCAACTGAGCTCCGTGTGGTTTGGCAAACTGGCTCCCTCGCTCCGCTCAGCGGGCAGGCGGGGATGCAGGGATCTGTGCGGGCAGGGCTTTCCCGGGGATCCCTGCTGGCTTTGGGCCATCCCGCTTCCACCGGTTCTGGTGAGGCTGCTCCCGATTTATACCCGATGGAGAGAGAGGAGCATCTGTTGGGTTCTACGTCCTGTTGTTGTGAGCTACGTCCTGTTACATCATGTTTGCTGGCTTCAGCAGGGAAAAGCCCGATTTGTGGCAGGGCAGTTAACAAAAATTCATGCCTTTAAAACGGTACATGCTGCACGGAGAGGAGGTTTCCTGCGAGCTTCATCTTCACCTTTCCCAGGCCCTCCGGAGCGGTGCCCTAGGTGTGAACCTGCGTACCAGCCCCCAGAGTTAAAAAGGGGCTCGCTCTTCTTCCGTTATCTCAAAACAGCCCTGGTGACCTAAATGCCAAAAACTACTGAGAAGACCCTTACAAGATGCATTTTTCTCCCACAAGGGCCTTGTCAGGGAACAAAATACTCCCCTGCGTTTGAGCTGCGAGGGTCTCGGGAGGCGCAGGGCTGTGACACTCAGCACAGCCTGCCACGCTTATCTCGACACGCCGTGTTCGCCCGCAGAGGCTCTGTCTGCAGCAGGGCCTTCATACTTCCAGTTAGGCTTGTCTGGGAGATTTTGCAAACACTTCAAGGCTGAAATCTAACAACAGGCTGTTTCCCAACACTTTGCAGCCCTCCTTCCCTGCTTCCTGCCCCTGCCTCCAACCAGAGCCCTTCCCCGGGCCCGATTCTGCCTGCCCTGGTGCTGCTGTGAACCAGCCTAAGTGTGCTGGGTGGGAGGTACAGCAGGTCAACCTGATACGAGCCTGCGTGAGGGATGAGCTCCAACCCTTGGCAGAACTCTTTCCCATCCCTCCCTGTACCTGTCTGGGATTTCTCCTGTCAACATTCCCACCAGTTCCCTATAGACTGGCCTTTCTCAGCAGGGATCTGTCTTGGGATGTCACCAGCCTCTTTAGATAGGTGCCGTGGAGCGAGGATTTGTGGCCTCTCACTCATTTCATGACCAAGATCCCAGTTCTGCACTGGTCTGTTGTGTCGTCGTCTTTGTTCCCACAGTCCAGAGCATGGCATTAAGGACAAATACTGCCCTGTTTCCAAGAGGGAGCTTGGGTTTTATCCAAGGTCTCATCACCTAGTGTGGGAGAGGATGCTTGGGGCTCCCATACCATTGTGGAGAATGGAAGTACGGGTTCATACGCTGTGCAGCATGGGTGGTGAGTTGGTTGAGGTGGAGGTGTCTCAGATCTCCAGTGCATTACACCCTAGAGTCCATGCTAGCCTCCTGCCTAGCCCATAAGCCTACGCCTGCTGCAGTTTCACCTTTAGGTTCAGAGCATGGTGTGTCATGCAGTGCACACTCCTGGGGTGACAGGTGTGATTTAGGTTGTGTCTGTTTTCTCTTGAAGATAGAGAGTCTGTGGTCCAGTGTGGTTCAGGTGTGACCCACGCTCCCCTGAGTGCTGTCGATCCACACTGTGGCTCTGTCCTGGATCATCTCCAGGAGATGCGTGTGTGTGTAGGGGGTGCGTGTAGGCATGTGGAGTGTGTTCTTCAGTGGTGCCTTTTTGAACCTATTTTAGTTAGTCTGAGGAGACAATATCCTGCACTACTTCATCAAATGACCCAGCCAGGCCCTAAGCTTAGTTTTTAGCTTTTTCTCCCCGCCATCCTAGATATAAGCCAGGTTTTCTACAAGGGGAGATAGATGTAGAGTGAACGCAGGACTTGGCGGGTGGAAGGAAGAAGAGCTGATTCTTTAAGACTGGCTTTACAATGGGTATATCTGGAAATTTCAGTGCAGGTCATATATTCTGCTAATAAGTTGGGCTTTCACAGACCTATTTAAAAAGAAAAGCAGCAGTTAATCTTGGAGTATGTATATCTGGGCTCCCCACCTAAATGGGCTATCATTCAGAAAAAGGTTCAGCATTTACTATTTCTAGCACATCCAGCAGCTTTATTCATGGCTCTGTACTCCAGAGGGCTATCACTGTGCGAGCCCAAGGCAGAAGACAGTCCGTCTTCCAAGGGGTTTTATGGTAGATGCTATGTGTGGATTTGATTCCCTAAATACCTGCAGAAATCAGATCCTTGGGGAACTCAAATGTGTATCTGTTGTAGATGTTGTTTAAAGTGGAAACCCTGTATTACTGCTAAGTGTTTTGAGAATTTTGTCTTGTCTAATGACTGTGGGTGTGCTCATTACCCATAGAAATCACTGCCTTTTCACATAATAGAAAACTGATCTCTGAAGCTCACTGCCATAAGACAAAACAATTAATCTATCTGGACAATAGCACTGTAAAAATCAAATTGCATAAAAAAAAAAACCTCCGTAAGGGACATAAAGTGCATAAGGCTAATCCGATGAGGAAGAAACCCTCTTGCACCTAGGCTGCCCACTGCTGTGACTGCCGCTGAGCCATGAAACTGTCTGCTCTTGGGGCCACAGCTCTGCCCCAGAGAGAAAGCTTGAGAGAGACTGCTCTTAGGAGACTGGAGAGTTTCTAGAGGACATCAGGCAACAAGACATTTCTCCTTTAGTGTCTCCCTCTCCCCAGAAATTGGCTGCAATGTAGCAGTGATCTAGTCTCTTACATACGCCTTTTGTTAAGGTTGCTGCAGTGCTGAGCACACACTTACAGCGACCTGTAAGAAAGCAAAGGGGAGAACGAGGGACTCAGATGGAGAAATGGGAGGAGAGGGAATGAAGAAGGTAGATCACTTCGTATCACTTCAAGGCAACGTCAAACTAATGCCATTTTGGGTTTCTAAGGCCACTATTTCAGCACAGCCCCCAGAATAGGCATGGGGAACGTGAGCTGGTAGTTTGGAGACACAGTCGTGCAAGGTTTTCACTCTTGGCTTTGATGTTCCTGCACGTGAAATGGTAGCAGTTATGGGATCTCTGTGCCTGCAGCACTTTTCACTGTTCCACTTACGCATGGACAGCAGCAGAGACAAAGTGCAGTAGGACGTCATGGCTAATTTCAGCCACTTTCCTGAAATGCTTGAGTTTGGTGCGTGGTTGTCCTGTGTTCAATGCAAAATGTGTATCCACCTTCTCCGTGAGCCTGTCTCTCTCCTTTGACTGCAGGGACCACTTAATCGCCTTTGTTAGACTGTTACAGACAAACGCAGTGAATCCAGGCCAGGGAGAGGAAAAAGCTTGATCAAGACAAATGAAAGAATCAGGTTCCCAGGTCTCGCCTCCAACCAGTAGCTTTGTTGTATAATGGGGAGGACTTTTTAAGTCAAAATCATTGCCAAATCCAGATTGAACCGAGTGATTCAGGATAAAAAATAAAAATAGGGGAAAACTCCAGACATATTTAAATGTTTTGTTTGAGCGTTTTCTAAGTGAAATAAGTTTTTATTTCAAGACATAATGTTTGCTCTGAAGTAGTCTTTTTTATTTGTATGTCTTGGAGGGAAAGGTCAAACCTGAAGTGTAACGGATAATCTAAACCAAAATGTTTCCTTCTGCATTGAACAAAAAAAGTCAATTTTTTTTTGGTGTATCTTTTCTTTTTTTCTTTCCAGTATTTTAATTCAGTCATTAAACAACCCCTCCTCAGCCTCCTCCCCAAACCCCATTGTTTGCAGACTTCTCTTTTTTCCTATCTAAGAATATTCATAACACTGTGATATGAGACAGCCCTGCTCTGGCTGGCTTGTGTTGGATCAAGTGACCCTTAAGCTCCTATTGTTTTCTGCAGTTTATAAACTTCTTTAGTTTCCAATTATTTGAATTCATTTGCTTTTAACTTTTTGGACTATCTCTTCTCTTTGCAACCTCCACATTTGCACAGCTGTAGATTCCGATTATTCACTGGTAGGTTATTTAGCTCATAAGTCACCAAGACCATGACTTGATGAAGAATCATCACCCTATTCTACCTGGAGGGTCAGGTCTTCTGGGAATGAAGTCAAAAGCAAGAGGAGGCGGCTCTCTAAACCCCAATTTGGTGATGAGCGTTGGCTATTTAATGTCTCTGTCAGCATGTCCCTGCCTTAGGCTCCCCGGTTGTGAAATAAAGATCCACACCCCTCCATCCCGTTCTTGTGTGCGTCAGGAGAAAGGCATGCTAGAGATGGACGTGCAGGGACACGTATGGAAGGTCTAGGTGGAAATGACAGCTATGTGTTCATGCACCGTGCTTGGTCCACATTCCTAGATGTGCTGTTGGTGATACATAGGGAACAGGCAGACCCAGGCTTCATAGCCTGGAGAAAAGGGTTTATGAAAGAGAGAGCAAACATGTGGCAGCACAGCCAAGGGAAGCAGACGGAGCACGCACGTGCAGCCCTTACCGGGAACGTTTGAACAGGTTGTGGCACTGTCTTGGAAGGAGTGTAAAGGAGGGGAATGAGGTCATTGGCTCAGTCTGTGCAGATGGGAGAAATTCTTGGGAATTCACTTTAGGGCAAGCAAGACACTGTTCCACTGCCACCCCCTTTCCTTTGTGTAAATACTATGATGTAATAGGCCAAAATCAACTTCTGCTAGCCAGGCACTGCAGGCTATTGTTTCAGCTCCTTCCCACGCTTCTCCAGAGAGATCATGGACAGATGACAGATCATGCACGTAGCAGTCTCTCACTTGCATTCCTTTGCTGTTCCTCAGTGCCCAGTAGCTGCATCTCTTGACCTTAAACACAGCAGGTATTTAGAGAAGTGTCTCTGCTGGACTGCAGCTTCACTGATCTGCTAGGTCCAGTTCCTGCCCTGAGGAACTGAAACCAAGAACATTCATAGTTAAATGCACAAATGGATTTAGGCACGGCAGCAGCACCCTACCACAAAGTGGTACCTACAGAGGGGAGATTATGGCCCAGGAGTAGGGTTCACCAAACCCCAAGCTGGAGGTGGATAGGAGTGCTACGAGGAGGCTGGAGTTGGGACCTACTGGACCCCATAGCGTTTGGTGATCATTTGAGTTGGTCATGTGAGATGAGGGGTTTGTAACTTTGCTGTCATTTAGGGTTTGTAGCCTTTGGGGGAAGGATAGCTTTTCAGAAGGTGTTGGCAGCATAATGTGATCCAGGCATTGTGGGTAAGTACCCCAAAAAGTCCCAGCCTGAGAAGTACACGCCTCCTCAGCCAGCTATGTTCATGTGCTTGATGTGAACTGTTAAGGGAGGATCCACTGACCAGTAACTGCATGAGTTCAACAGGTTCTTCTTTACACTTTTTGCAGCCTTTCTTATGGACAGGTAGCTCACCTGAGGCCTCCAGTGCACCACCAGCTCAGCACTAAAATAAATCACTGAAAATAAAAATAACATAGCCTAAGACTGCAGCTGATCTCTGAAGATATGACTCTAGAGGTCTTGTTTGTTCCTTAGGGTGCTGTAGGTGTGTTCCTACCTTCATAACTTTGTGTCTTGGGTTTCCTTCCCCAGGTTACTCCCTTCCCTATGTCCTGTGACCTACAAGGAGAGTGTGCTTGCCGGGACCCCAACGCCCAAGAGCACAATCAGAAAGACCTCCGTGGCTTCAGTCTTGGGTAATGCCAAGTGACGTGAAATGGAGGACCACACTGCTCAAGGCAGGCTAGGAGAGACACCACATCCCTTTTGGTATCGTTTTTAACATTTAGCTGCTCAACTGGATGGCATTTCTGCACCAGGGACCCTTAGAATTCAACCAGTCTGCCTTTAATTTTTGTCCAAGGAGAACTCAAAGTAGGGGTTTATGTATTAACTATATCTTAAATAGTGATGACAAGAAACAACCAACCAAGAGTCAAGTCGAGAAGACTTTCATGTATCAAAACAGCATGTTATGCCCACCTAATTTGAACAGTTCATATCTAGATTCAAGGCGAGAAACAAGCTATTTATGTACACATATTTATAGAAATAAGTAGAGAAAGAGAGAAAGAGTGAGAGATTATGATCAACGCAAAAACACTTTCCCCTCTCCAGTACTCACAACTCAGACCGTTCATGGAAGAGGCTGTGCTCTTGGAGGACTCCAAGCTGAGCCTTTTCTGATGCTGAATGCCAAGGTATCGCATGCTCGGAGCACTAAGGTTGGGGTGGGATCTCCACAGGGCTGTGCCTCTTGGCAAGTGACTTGCCAGACGCCCAGCCAGCTCGAGATGTGGGATGCATCTGCTCCTCACAGGAATGCTACTTCCAGCCAGGGAGCTCAGCAGACTGCAGTGGCCTTTCTGTACAGCTCCTCCTTCTCCCCCTGCCCTCAAAAAGCCAACAAAAAGCCCACTTGCAGCCTGTCCAGAAGCTGCAGGGCTGCTGGGATGTTTCTGTGTGGAGGTGGGCAGGTGGTCCCATGGTGGAGTCAGGGAGTGGGGAGTCTAAGGACTGGCATCCAGGAACGTAGATGATGGCTTCTGAGGAGCAGAGAGGATAACTCGCCCCCGCACTTGTCATTTGAGCATGTCTGCTGCTGCTACTCCTGCTGCTATGTCCCATACAACTTGTTTCCTTGCTGTGTCAGGACAGGGTGAAAACAACCCCATGCAACCAAACAGTCTGCCTTAAAGCTTACCTACAACCTGCCTTTCAAACCCTCTGGTCTCTTCCTCAGCATTGGGGCAAGAAAACAGGACACCAGCCAGCCAAAGGAATCTGCTTTCTGGTCTCCACCCAGCCAAGTGGTTCTCTAGACCTCCTCCACCCCCCTCTTATGGTGGTATATATCTAACAACCTCTTCATGCTCCTGTTTTCTGAGGAGATGGGAAGAGGAGGAGGAGGCACATGCCGTGGGGAAAGGACTGCAGGAGACAGTATTAGAATTTTGCCCATTTTCATCAGTATTAAGCTGCCAGGCCAGTGGGTTGGACACCTTTGATAGACCAGGAGCTTAGCTGCTTGTAATCTTCGAGAAGGAAGGGCATTAGCTGCAGCAGACCCCATACTTCCCTTTTGTATAGCTCCATCCTCCTGTTTCAGTCCAGGGGGGCACGTGTTGTGCCAGACCCTTAGGGACTCATTTCATCATAGGGTTCATCACATTGAGTCACTGAGGTGCCCAGTGCATCTAGTGCTGCTGCTACAACCCATCCCATGAAAATCCCAGTGCGGCTTGGGCTTGTCTTCTGCTGCTACAGGCTCCTGCTAGAAAGAACACACATCCAAAAGAACGTCCTTCCAGTGTTAAGTCTGTCTGTTCCTTGGGACTCTCCTGACTTGTACAATCTACTGGGTAAAGGCAGGTTGGAAAGACTTTTTCCTACTCCTGCTTGATTGAATGTTTAGGCACTGGAACAAGGCAGAAGGGTGGTCATTTAGCTCATGGAGATGGATTTAAAAATGGGTGGGAGAACTAGAAATGGAAAACTGACGGTGTTGTAGGTGCAAGGAGCCAGGCTCTTGTCGCCCACTGTTGGGGTTGTTTCTGTTCAGAGATGAATTTCAAGAACGAAAATTTAGAGGCCTGGAGAGGTGATTGTAATAAGAAGGTGAGGAGCGCTCTGTTGTGAAGCTCCTAGTTATTCCTGGGGAAGGCCTCGCTCAGAGCTGTGCAGGTGAGGGGTACAGGACAGGGAGGTGCAGTGGGATCAGGGCTCCTTCCACGGAGTTAGGCTGAACGTCCTCCAGTGTAGAGAACATCATTGGCAAAAACTGGGCCTGGGCAAAACTTTCACTTTTGTCCCTTGGCACCTAATTATCAGTGGAAGTAAATAATTGTGAAAAGGTTGCTTCCTTCAGGTACCTTTCTCCGCCCCTTTTGTGTTGGCAGTTTGTTCACGTGCCATCCAGCCCATCAGAAGAGCTCACAACCTCAAAAGCCTTTCAGACTGCTAACGCATCATGTCCTCAATGCCTGAGACATCTTGGCATGATCCCCTCTCCACCCTGCCTGGGTTTCGCCCTAGCAGGGAGCCCCAGTTCAGGTCCTGCATGCGTCCTTGTGGCAGCTCAGTTTGCAAAATCCCCTTCTCAATTATGCAGCTCAGCACGGAGGAGATTTTCCACCCGCTTTTCCCACCTAGGACATTGCCCAGGAGACACAGGTCGGTATAAGCATTATTGTCACCTGCTGCTGTGGGCTCCCAGGAGCTTAGGGCCTGCTGAGCTCCTGTGCCCGGCCAGGGCCAGGCTCTGCTTAGCAAGTTGGAGTCCTTCTCAGCTCAGGGGAGATGGTAGCCTCTTTCCAGCCCAACCTCACACCGCAGCTTCACTCATGCAGTCCAGGGGCGACCCAACTCCCTTTCCCATGGGCAGGCTTTCCATGCTGCTATTTGATTTTTTTTCCAGCTGTGTGTTGGCACTCTCCATCTTCTCCAACGGGGCTGACAGAACCAGGAGCAGAAGAAGTTCTGCTCTGAGTCGTGTTAAATCCAATGCCATTTTTTTCCCACCGGGGCAAAGCTTTGCCCTCTGCGTTTCAGGTGCTGCTCCATGCTCCCAGGGAGTGCAGAGGAGGGAGCTGTTGGGCATGGACACGTGGCCAGCTCCTGTCCCCTGTGCCCCCGCCCTGGAGCAAGGCCAGCTGGATGGCCTTGCAGCTTCTACCACTGTAGGGGCCTCAAATGCCCAGTGGAGGCCCTAGGAAAGACCATCCGTGATGTGATGGCCATTGGGTGGGAGTGAGAAGGACATTACTCACCACCTCCACCCACCAAGCCAGTAGTGTAGGACAACATCAAACAAGAAGCTTCGGGGAACAGGAGCGGTTGCCCAAGCTGATGAAATTTAGCTGCTCATCAATTCCAGGTCACATCAGTGCCAAGATCTTCTCTATCACAGACAGTGAGCCAAGGCTACACCCTACCTGGGGCCACCAGCCTGCCTCCTGTGGTGGTGTCCATGGCCAGCGGGAGGGAAAGCTGGAGCAGAAAGTGGTCAATGGTGCACAGTGGGGTGGGAAACTCCTATCAGCTGCTACCCCTCTCCCTCCCCACCCTCTCGCAGACGGGCTGAGCTGGTGTCCTCCTGCTTTTCTTGCATCTTCTGCTGTCCCCTCCAGGCTGAGAAAAGAGGATGGCACCAGAGGACTCTTGGAGTCGGGTTCCAGCTACCTCCCTTCCGGTTTCGGTTTCACTTGGTTGTAACTGTCGGTTCGTTCTAGGTTTTACCTGTGTTTAAGAAAAAAAGAAAAAAAAAAGGGAAAAAAAAAAAGAAAAAAAGAAAACCCAATAGCCAACAAAAGTTTCTTGCTGCAACTGATTCAAGTGGGGGAAAAAAATAACAAGTGAGGCTTTACAGAGAGGAAGAAAAGAAAAAGAAAAAAAAAAAAAAACAACATAAGAAAAGGAGACAAGAAAACCCACATAATCCAAATCCGAGAAGAGCAAAGCCTATTTTTGTGTGTTTGAAAGGAAAACACTGATTCTGCCAGCTGAGTAGAGAGCTAGTTACTTAAGTGTAGATTTCCCTAGAAGTACCGTGAGGTTTTATAACATTGGTTTTGTTTTCCTCGTGCTTTGTGATAAGTCCAGGAACTAAGGCTAAGGTATTTTTTCCCCTGGTATATTGTTGTTTGTGGGGGGAGGGGGGGGGATGGAGTTTATTATTTTTTTTCCAGATTATTTTTTTAAGTGTGTATTTGTGCTTATTTTTACATTATCCAACTGTACATACGCATTTAACCAGTATTTCACTGTGCTCTAATTACTGCACTCAGAAGCACTGCACAGTCTGAATCCCGAAGAGCTGCGAGAGACTGGGAGGGAGGGGGGGGTAAGGAGAAAGCTGCTACGTGAGCAGACAGGTGATTCCCGTGCGCGGGAAGCGGGGTGCCGACCGTCCCCTTCCCGCACTCCAGCCCGTTGTTTCCATTCGAGGCCAAGCTAGAAAACAGGAGGGGATGGGGTTAAGTCAGCCGAGGCTGGATGCTCAGAGGGGTTTCAGAGTTGGCGATTTGTCCTTTGAACTTTTTTGGCTGCCGTGGAAATTCCCAGCCTTTCGGCAGCATCTTGCCCTCCCCAGCCCGATCCTTGGATGCCCCGGTGCGAGTTAATGGGGATGTTCATACCACTGGGAGAAGATCGTATGCCCGGCTTAGGTACACTCTTGATACCTTCATGGTTGTGGACCCCATTTTGGTCTCAGTCGTGCAACTGAGCTGATTTGCTTTGCATTTCTTCCATGTCTTCCCATCCTCTGGGGAAAGCCACCGCCCTGCCGGGGACATGGAAGCACCCGTGCCTCCAGCTGACCTCGTGTGTTGTGTGCACTGGAGCCCTGGGGACAGTCCCCTTTCCAGTGGAGGAGCTTGAGCACTGAGTTCAGTGGGAGCATGACCAAGACACCACCAGAAGCAGGTCCAGGTGGCCCAAGATGTATTTCCTTGGAGCTACGGTCAATTTGGGCAATAGGGGTTTGGTGTGGGGCTGTTCCTGCCACCTGGGGAACCGGTGTTCAACACCCCCGGTCGTTTTAGCAGGAGCGAAGTGGGGCTTAACGTTTTGTTTCAGTCTTGGTTTGGCAAACTGTATTTTCCCCTTTTCGCCTGATCTACAGATCCAAGATTCATTAAGAATAATAATTGCTTCCTCTGAGGCCAGAAACAAGAGCGTGGGTTGGCTTCAGGTGTAGGACGAGGAGTCTTGGTGCTACTTGGTGGTGGTGTTAGTCCTGCTAGGTCGAGATGTGGAGCTAACGAGTCCAAGTTGTCTTTGGTTCCCGTTCTGCTTTGGTCTTTTGGTTTTTCATTCGTTTGATGAGGCCACAATTCAGCCACCAGTTTCCATCTTCTGAGTGCAAAGAACCAGGGCTTTAACGAAACATTTCACCAGCAATTAAAAGAGGGAATTGGAACCATTGCGGAGTTTGCGTTGTACGGCCTCTGTAATTACTTACCTGTCTGCAGATGATAGGCTGAATTTTGCTCCCATCGAGTCAACAGGGGGTTTTGTTGTTGTTGTTGACTTCACTGGGAGCAGGATTGAGCCGTACTATATATATAAATATATATAAAAATATATATATATGATATATATATAATATTATATGTGTAATATTATATATATATATCAGTGTAATATTTACAAATAAAACTGTGATCTCGTCTAGAGAAAAATGTATTCATATTACCAACTGCTCTTCCATATTTATGTATCATATTGTATCTTTTTATTATTGTTATAATTATTATGATTATTATGGTTATTATTATTATGGAATCTTTCTTGGCACCTTTTGGAAGCCACGTCAACCAATACTCCAATGAAGTGCTGAGGATCTATTTTCACAAGAATTCTACTGGTCTACTGTATAAAAGAGAAAAGAAAAAAAAAAAAAACAAGCAAAATACAGTTCAACCCTTAATTCTGTACCTCACGCCTGTACGTTTGCTGCTCCAATTTTGGGTTTTATTTTGCGTTCGTTTGTTTTTAACGGATCTAATTTAAGTCTCCAAGCAATATATAAAGATGTAAATAGTAAAGCTTATTTATTAAGATTGTCATCTTTTTTAATTTATATTTACACAGTTGTTCATCTAATTTATTTTTTTTTCAATACAGTTTTTAACAGTTGTCCTTTTTTTGGTTCATGAGGTATTTTAAATCATTTTCACAGAATTTCTTTATACAGGTTTTTCCTCTTTCTTTTAATAAACAACAACTTCCTCTGGTCTTTCAAAAACAGGTCATGTTTCACTCAAAAAAAGTTATGTCAGATTCATCAGAAATATTTTGCCATTGTTGATTCCTATACCCTAAAGTTCTATATTATATAAATATATAATACCTTGTATGCTTAAATATTTAACTGTGTGATTTTGTATATATCTTCATACACATGCTCACACACGTATGAGGGTTAATGTCCCCAGATGTTGGGAGAACAGAGAATCAGAAACACAAACAATATAAGCTTGTATTAAAGAGTTCTGAACTGGACCGCTTGCTCTTGCCACGTCTCCTTTGCTTTCGGTCGAGCCGGCCCCGAGCGTCGCCGGGAACCCCGGGGCGGGGGTGAGGGCGGCTGCAGGGTCCCACATCTGCCTGCACAGCTGCACGGATCACCATGTGCTCCCACTTGAGCCCCAGCACCTCGGGTTTGGGCAGGGGCTTTGAAAATCGCGGTGGTTTGACAGAGCCCTGGTGGGAGAGGGCTGCGGCAGGCGGAGGGAGGCAGCGCCGGCCAGAACCATGTGTCAGCCCAAGAGCCCGTTTCGTCTCCAGCTGGTTTGGTTCTGCCAAAGGGTCAGGTCCTGCTTCATTTGGGGCAGACTGGTGCCCAGTGTAGGTTTTGGTGTGACAGATGCTTGGAAATGTGACGGTTGGATGCTTCTAATTTGAAAAAGGGTTTTTTTCTTTTTTTAAAGAAGTTGTCCATGGTCTCCGCTCACCCTCTCCATCAGATGCAGAACATGGTCATTCAGAAAGTCCCAGCGGGAATTTGCTTTAACTCACGTATTACCTAAGCCGGAAGGAAGGCTGCAAGCTCCGTGCAGCCACGGAGCTGAATGTGCCAATGACACAAAGCCTTTGGACACGCAAGAAAACATACGGTTAGAGATAAGGCAGTCTCCAGTGGTCAAGAGATAGCTGGGCTTGCAGTCCCCTCAAGCCAGACCAAGGCCCTGGAAGGTTTGCACAGTGAGCTCATGCACGTCTGGGGATGATAAAGCCCCATCCGCCGTGTACACATACACACAGCTCAGAGCTGGGTCACCTGCACTGAAGATGCATGTCTGTCTTCTCCTGGAGAATGAGGAGCTGCAACCTTTCAACATTGTTTTGGTCGGCACCGTGGTGGACATGTCGCAGTTGCACGCCCACAGGCGTGCACAGGTCCAAAAGGAAAGGGGTGGACTCAAACCACAGGGCTGTTGGTTCTTGCTAATGTGTGAGATGAGCTGAATGGGATGAAGAAACTTTTGGTCCTTCATTAGCAGGTGTGTGGCTTTTTGTTGCCAGGGCGGGTGTTTGTGGACAGGGAGGTAGGCTGGAGGAGCAGCCCACCAGCCCCCAGCAGCTTCCCTGGCCAATCAAGTTGATGGTCATTGATGGCAGAGTCCTTTGGCCCCGTTCTGGCCCACCACCCCTGCAGATTTCCCCCCCACTGAGGCTTTGCCTCCCCTTGGTCACAGCCGTGCTGGTCCTACCTCACTGCCCCGCTTTGCTGATGCTACCCCCACACTGTTGCAGCTCCAGCGGGACCCCCACGTGGGGCTGGGGCTGTGGCACAGGACCCAGCCCGCCGCCTGCTCAGACCCTGCCGTGGCGGGCAGGGAAAGGAACTTTGTGCTGTTGTACTGAGACATCCGCATTGATTCAGCTTCCAAACGTGCATTGATTCAGCATCGACTTCTCCAACCGCTGAGGATGCACATGCAGTCGGGATAGGTGCCATTTAGCCCTGACAGTTATTGACCCCTGATCCTAAAGAGAGTCATTTTTAACCCAGTTAACTCCCCAACTTATTAATGATTTAACTCCCCAGGAAAGCCCTGATAAGACACAGAGGCTGGGAGCACGGGCAGAGGACAAGGAGGGGGTGCACGGGGGCAGGAGCGTTAGCTACCGGCTATGCTTTCCCTGTTGTACTTTTCTCTTTGCATCTGCTTTAGTCGGCACTGGGCTGTAACGCCAGCTAGCTCCGTTTGCCATCCTGACGTAGTTCTGGTACTGGCTGGCACCGCCTTGGCCCCCTGTAAAAGTGTGGCAGCAATACTAGAGTGCATAAACAGCCTGTGGACTGAACAATCACTTAATTCCCCACCACACAATCCATGGGACGTTTGGGGGCAATAGACTGAAGGAGGAGAATAAATTAATTTCTTTTTTCACATTTTTGCATTTTAACTGTCAAAATCCACTGCAATATATTGAGCAGGGAGAGAGAGAGAGAGAGAGAGAGAGAGAAAAAAGAGCCTGAGTGAGAGCGCATCATGCTTTCTCTACCATCCTTGTCTATGGTCAATGTATCATTAATAGGGTATCGGCACGTCACAGGCAGCCCTATCAATAGAACAGACTGTAGATAAAAAGGCCCATAAACAATGTATTAAATGGTTTGTGTCTATAGCAATATACGAATCAATTGAACTACCTATTAAGCATTAATAAGGACCATAAGATGGGAGCAGCCCATGGAGCCAGCAAACAGCAGGCAGCTCGCTCCTGCTGGGCTGGGCTGCGTTTGCAGCAAGACGTTCAGCTCTGGTGCTCTCGCACGTGCACAACCACCCAAGCACGATCAATTGAAATGCACAGTCGAAACAGCAGTTTTTATGTTCGGTTTACGTGTCTGTTTGGAAATCAATCACTGAAGAGAGGGAGAGGAAAAAATAAATCAATATACACATTGAGCAAGGTCTGAAGCCACTGTCCTGCGAGATGGCAACAGGGCTCGTGGCCACCAGCAAATGTTAAATCTGGCTGAGACCTAGCAAGGACGGCAGTTGTAACAGCTCAGCCCCTTAGCAGTAATGCCGGACCCCTTGCTGTGCGGTGACCAGCCCAGGGAGCCTCATGACACACTCAAGAGTCGCCCAGACCGGCCCACGTGCTGATGCGACTGCGAGGCACTTGTGACTTCAGATGCAGTTCCTGTTGGCTGCGTTAAATCAAAAGGAGCTGACTGCATTAATTATATATGAAAGCTGGGGAAATTGCTCTGAATTCATACGGCAAAGTCTTCCCCCAGCTGAAAGCCGCAGCTTCTCAAACAAGTATGGCATTGGTAATTGTGGTAATGGGAAAATGAAGCTGTTGTTAGCAACTTTGAACAATTTGGACAAAAAGACACAGAGGCTCAAAAAAAAAAAAAAAAACCCTCTGTAGAAAGAGTGGAATATAAAAGAAATTGCTCACAAGTATAAAAGAAAACTTCTTTCCATATAAGCAAGGGCAGCTGAAGAGCAAATGAAGGTTCAGGTGTGGACGCTGGCAGATGTGTGCCATGTGCTCGCTTGCTCACACGCACACAGAGACCATCACACACAAACCCAGCAAGCATTTTCTGGTCCAGCACTCTCTTTCCCTGGACTTTTTTAATCCCACTTCCTCACTTTTTTACTTTCCAAAGCACAGACCTGGGAGGTGAAGAAATGTGAGCAGTTCCCAGGCCAGAATTGTCCTTTTTGCTGCTTGTTAACTGCCACAACACTACGATGGCCCCGAACTTTCCCTCTGCCCTGAATTGGAATAACCGCTGCCTACATCATTCAAGTCAACAACTGGCCTAAGTTCTCTGATAAAATGCAGTCAAAGGGCCAGGGTCTTAAATTTATTTTTTTTTTTAAGTACAAGTGAGGCAATACTGTGTCAAAATAGTTTTAAAGGTCTTGAGAATCTTTTGGCTGACTTCTCGCGGGCCTGGGGGAGGACCGTTAGTGGTTACAAACGGCTCTCACAAAAAGAATTTTTTTTTTTTTTGCGGCTAGATACAAAGTTATTCACAACTTTAATTATGATGAATGAAGAGCTAGTCCAAACACGGTCACTTCTAGCCAGCCCTGCCCTGCTCTTAAGACATGGCCTGCCAGTTTACCTGTAGGTAAACCACTCCTCCACTCATACAGTTTTTTAAAGAAGCATTAGAGCCCCGTCGCTGAGCTTGCTGCTACTCCCCTTTATCGTCATCCAGCCCACAGAGATGAACCGACTCACGCTTCAGGTTCATCGGCGTTTGTGATCAAAGAGTTGAAACACGGGGATGGTTCTGCCTGAACCTCAAAGCCCAGCTCTGCCTTTGGGCACTCACCTCGTAGCACAGACGTGCTCAAAATAAGCAGGTTCGTTTCAAACCGTCACCCTAGTGCCACGATCTTCCCCAAGCCCTGACACTGCTGTGTTTCCGTAAGGCGTGAAGCTCCACGCCACACTGGTGGCTAAACAGGCTTGGAGAGCCGGGAGGGTGGGCAGGAGCAGGGAAGGGAAAGGGAATCCTTTATATTACATTTTATTAATACTCCAATGCTCAAACTTTCCACCCAAGCATTTAAAGCCTCCCGACCCCCCCGCAGCGCCATATGAAATGCCGAAGCTGAAGCACACCAGACTGACCCAAACTGTTCCTCAAAGCCTCTGCAGCTCTTGGGAGGTGCTGAGAGCCCTTTGGGCTCAGCCTCGCCTGTCCCAGCCCCAGCCCAGCCCTGCTACCTAGGGCATGTCCCCCCCACCATGGTGGGACTACAAGCCATGGTCCCTCCTGGCTTAATGTCACGGCCACCAACACCGGGCGAGGCAGACAGGCCACGTGTGCTTAGAAAATAAAACATAAACCTTTTCCTTTGTGTCTTGCAATGCACAAATTGATTCATGTTGGTGATGTTCGGCTTCTGGAGAGCTAATCCTGCCTCTGGCCCAGCAGGTACAGAGCACGGTTTACATCCTCCCAGCACAACAAGACGTGAGCTCACAGGTCACTGAGGCAGCCGGCACATGGCAGGACACTGTCATGGCTAAGCGGCAGTGGTACTGCAAGGCACCCCCCCCATGATGGAGAGGACCTGGGCTGCCCATGCTGCACAGCCTCAGGCGCTCCCTTGGCTTCTTCCCCAGCCTCAGCAGAGCCTGCCTCATCCAACCAAGCAAAAATGGGGAAAAAAAAAATAATAATAAAGAGGAAAAGCAGAAACCAACCAAATAAATAAAGGAGCAAACGCAGCACTTGACTGCAGAGGCCTTTGCCGTGGGAAGAAGCTGTCCCAAAGTGGTGTGTCATCAGCGGCACAGCAAGCCAAACAATCAGCCCCTCTGTGCACCGTGCCAGCTGCAGCCGGGCTGGGACGAGGGCGGTGGGGAAACAATGGCCGTGGGGACAATGGGGATTGTTCAGGGCAGCTCTGCTCCTCGGGAGGGGGCAGCCCCACGCAGCCCTGGGAGGGACCCGTGGCTGTCACCAGCTCTGAGCTGCCAAACAAGTGGCAGATTTAGGGGTGCCCTTAAGAAGGGCGTGTGCCCGCTGGGACGTTCAAGGGATGCTGAAAGGGGCAGCGAATAGATTTGTTAAAAGGAAGAGTGTGAACACCCATGTGGTGAAGAGTGAGTGAGCAGCCTTGGCAGAGAAACCACCTCCTGGTGCTGAGCTGGAGTTTATGGGGTGCTGGGGGGGGTGTGCACGAATGGTGGGGTAGGGCCAGGCTGTGCAGGGAGCAGTGAACGCTGTGCATGCATCCGTAACCACTGAACGGGATGCCATTACCTGCACGTTGCACCCGCTGCAAAGACACACAGAGGAGGTGGCTCCTGGTGACCTGAACTCACCCTAAAGCTGGTGACTCTGTCCGGGAGCCATCGATGCCCGGTTACCCTTGCTCTGCTTCATGCCATCAGGCAAATAATTTCAGATTCACAAAGGGATTTGGGTAGTTTATCTATTAAATCTGGATGATGGCATCTTTTTGCCCCTCTCCCCCTCACTTTTCATGTTTCATGCACCCCTCGGTGCTGTCCCCACCCAGGACCGCATTGGCCCCTGGTCTGCCACAGCCCAGCCGGTGGTAGAGCAAAGTCGGGGCATGGGTTGGCAAGAGGAACCAGCTCCCGGGGCAGCAGCAACTTGCTTTGCAGCAAGGATTCCTTTTCCCTAAGGGAGCCAGAGGAATGGCAGAGTGTGTGTGCGTGTGCGCGCGCGTGTGCGTGTGCGCACCCACTACGGGGCGCGGGTCCATCTGCCAGCATTGCTAGGCTGTGACTGCAACTGTTTATCTTGAAAGCTGGAGGGTTACATTCTCCAAAGTTTCCAGGGAGAAAAGACAGACCCTTCCTTTCAGCTGCGCGCCGGAGGATGTGTAACCTCGATGAATTCCTCGGTTTTGTTTGGCTTGGGTACGCCGCGCCGGGTAGCATCACTGGCCAGAGGCTCTTCTGCTGCGTTGGGCTGGCTTTGATCTGGGAGCTAGGTGTGCTTCTCGACAGGTTAATAGCTGTCAAACTCCACAGCCTTCCTGCCCGGGAGTCTAGACTCTTCCACCTGCTGTGTACATATTAACACAGGCGTACACACAACTCGCTCTGTACACCACACAACAGCCAGCCTCACCACGGATGCGAAGCGGAGCTCTTCAGCAGCCTCCCAAGGTAAGCAGCAAGAATTAAGCCCCTGGTCCCTGCAGCAGACGCAGCTGCCACGCGGAGCCGGCGGGACAGCCAGCCTGTCCTTGTGCTGCTCCTGCGTTGTTCCCAGCAGAAGTGAGGGCTACCGGAGCTGAAGGTCTCCTTTCCGTCGCCATCTGCAGCGAAAGGGCCCCGTGCTGTGGATTTTGCTCCTTCCCCTGAGCTCTGCCGAGGGATGCTGCTGGGATGGATATCCCAGGCACAAAAAAATACCACTGTGGGGGAGCTAACTGTGCCAGAGCGGAGAAAAACCTCCTGAAGGGCAGCCAGCCAGCCGCCCTGTATTTTGGCTGGCATCTCCTGTTCCTAACTCCTAGCACCACAATCACGATGGTCAGCAATCCCACAAATGGCATTAGCCCCGTCACACCTACGACTGCCTCCAGTCCCGTCAGCGGCGGCGCAGAAAACACAGGCAATTTGTCCGTCAGGTCGATCAACGCTGGCTTTCACCTTTAGTGAAACCACAGAGCTGCTCCCCATCGCAGCACACACTGCACGGGGCTTTCAAGAGAAATGAATCATCTCCGAGCAAAACCAAACAAAAACAAAATAAAACACCATGTTTGAAAAATACAGGGAAAGGCACGGCTGCGGGCCAGAGCCTTGAGAAAACAAGACGGCTTCAAAGCACCTGGAGGTGCACCCAGCGCGAGCAGCAACACGCCATCGGGCTGGGACCAGCCGGGCTCATGCGGTTGCTGCTGCCCGTGGCAGGCCCGGCGCGTGCCGCGTCCCACGAGGTGATGGAGCACCGCACTCTGCAGCTGCCGGGAGGGCAGGATCGGTCCCGGTCAATCCGCACCAGTGGCTCTGAAGAGGTTTGGGGTGTCCCCCCCCAGCAGTGCATATAGCGTGTTGTGGCAGCACATGAAGTGAGCGGCTGGGTGTCAAACTGCGCGGTGCCAGAGACACCGCTCCGGGCACCAGCTGGGACGCCTGCACATTTGCACTTCAAGGGTTTTGCTGTGTTTTGTTTTACACAATAGCAAAGCTGAACAAATATTGCCTCACATCCTCCCATGCCAGCGTCGCCCGTTCCGGGAGGTGCAGGATCTGTGAGCTCACGGACCTGCTCAGGCCTGGCTGCTGCACGGGGTGCTGGACGGGTGCTGAGAGCCGCGCTAGGGCTCGGCAGCTCTGGCCAAATAAATGTAAAGTCTACGTTCGTCTGCAAGTCACGGCCGTCTCCTTCATCCCCACAACCAAACTGCGTGGCCACCAGCCACCTCCGAAGGGCAGCGGCAGTGCTGGGGGCTGAGAGAGGTTTTAACACACGTGGCACCGTGGTCCCTCCGTGGCCCTCGTGCTCGGTGCTGTGCAAGCCTCAGTGACACAGCGGCCATAGCCCAGCTCCCTTAGTGCCACCGTCCTCTCCCTCGCCATCAGAACAAGGGATGTAGCTTAAAAACCAAGACCTTGGGTGACCTGCAATGCTTTGGCGTGTGCTCCGCAGACTGCTACGAAAAGGCAAAAAGTTTTCTGTGACCTCCAGTGGGACTTTGAGCAGGTACTGGAGGTCTTCCCAACGTGCAGCATCAACGTGGCTCAAGAGAAATGAAGACACATAACCAAAGGGGGTGTGGGGGGAAAGAGCAGTTTGGGAGAAATGATCAGAATTATTTGAGTGGGTGCAAATCAGGGAAATAGGTTTAGCTCAAGAAGAAAAAGTCTCTTGCTGAACTTCCTCCACATGAAATCCTGCACCTTTGTTTAGTTTCAAAACATCTTCATGTTGAAACTCACCTCCTGCTTGTTTGTTTTCACATTAAAGGGTTAAATAACCTGAAAAACTAAACAAAACTATTTGCTTTGGGCTGACTAAACCGATTCATTCAACCCACACTGTTCCCTTTTCCCCCTCCAGGTTCGTTGTTTTGCTTTAAAAAGAAAAAGCAATAGTTTTGGGCTGATCTGATTTTTGGTTGGGTGTTTTTTTTTTTTTTTCTCCTCTCACCCTCCCGCACTTTTTGGTTTGGCTACCAGGCTGAGAAATCCATTACCCACAGGGATCCTGGGCCAGGCTAACCCACATCTGACAGTAAAAGAAACCAGATTCCCCATGTCTTTTTATCCCCTGGCTTCCTTCTTGGGTTTTCCCACACGCCTCCAGCTCCCACCCGGCCGGTGGCTGAGCTGGGTGTTGGCGGGGAGAGGACCCTACGCAAAGAGCCGGCACTTTCCCCTCCTCCCCGTGCGTCCAGCTCTCGGGGTCAGCACCGGTTTCCAGATACAGCCCCTCGCCGCAGCTGCGTCCCGGCACGGGGACAGCTGTGGGTGACGCCATCTCTGCTGGTGAAACCCTATGAACGCCCAAGCGGCGGTGAGACAAGTGTTGGGAAGAAACACCAAGGAGGCAGCGAAGATGGACTTAATATGAATCTTTAATGCACAGAACAAGCTGCCGGGAGCCTTGCGAACGAAGGCTGCGCACAGAGCCGGGCCGTCGACTCGGAGTGGTACAAAAGCCCAGCTTGCCGGCAGCGTCCCGGCACCCGCCTGGCATCCCCCTCCGGGACCTTGGCGGGCAGCGCGGTGTTGCTGGCCGCCCGTGCCACCTCCTCCTGGCGTCCTCGGCCGCCACGGCACCGGGGCTCCTTGCCACACAGCTCCTGCCCGGTGGCAGGGCAGGCAGGGCAGGCAGGGCAGGCAGGGAGGGGGTTGCCCTGTGCCTAGCAGCTCCCCTCTGCGGGCTCTCACCCCACCTGGCCCCGGCCTCGAGCAGGTACCTCCTCCTCCTCCCGGGGTTTTGGAGCGTGTAGTCCAGGAAATTCAGTAAGAAAAGATTAAAAAGGAGAGGCTTTTATGCTGAGTCAAATTAGGTAATTTTTTTTTTTTTTCTTTCTCTTGAAAAATTAAAAAAAAAAAAAAAAGGAAAAGAAATTAAAGTCCAACTTGCTGATTTCTTGTTTCTCTGCCATCTGCATGAGAAAGTCCTGCTTGGCCTCGCTGTCCCCTTCCACCCCTCCGAACACCACCCGACCCCGAACCCCACCAGCCACTCAGCACATCACGAGTCCTTGACTCCTCGGAGTCCCTTTGCCTCCCACAGCTCCAGGCCCGCACCTTCCCTCACCGCCCCTTGGACTCCCCGTACGTGTTGCGCAGCATGGAGACCATCTTCTCCTCGCACGTTACTTTGGTGTCCTTTAGGATGCTGTACCAGACCATGCCGGGAGGCCGGACTTCTTCGCTGCGGCAGAACAAGTAGGGCATGGTCTCGGTGCGGCTCTGGATGTAGGCACTGCGCAGCAGGGTCGAGCAGTGACTGCTGACCTTCTCCAGCCTCCTCAGGATCAGGTGTGCCTTCCTGGAGGGGACAAGCAGAGATAGAGACAGAGCAGGGCAGGCAATGCGAAGAGGAGACCAGGAGCCAGCACTCCTGGGTTCCACCGCCAGCTCTGTTTTGCAACAAGAACGGATGAGACCCATCGCCTAAGACATTGTCTTTCCTATTTCAGGTGGAGAGCAAAAAAACTTCTGGGTGTTATCTACTGTTTCACAGCACCAGGTCAATGGGGCTGGAGGGACCTCGGGTCTGACCCACCAGAGCAGCTCAGGTGCCCTGGGGACACTGTCTGCCCCTGGCTAGATGGTCACCACCAACACCACCACTGTGTGCTCCTGGTGGGCTCCAAGCCCGTGTGATGGCCCCCTTGGACCCTGGTGAGACCCCCAGCACCTTACTGCTCCTGACTGATGAGCCCAGCCCTCCCTTTCCTGTTTTCCCAAGTCTCCAGGAGGCAAATGGCCCAAAAGGACTGACATTAGAAGAGCGAGGAATAAAAGCACAACACATTAAGACAAAACAAAATAAACCCGTAAGAAACCAAGAATCCCCTCGTGGGAGTCTGCAAAGTGCTAAATCAAACAAAGGGAGGGGAAGAGGGTTTACTTCAGTGGTCTGAAAGTCTCAAGATCACAGATTATTTCCTCTCCCTCTGGTGCCGCAGGAAAGCTCTGGATTCGGGGCTAGGGGATTTCGCAGTTCCTGCAGGAATGTAAATTCCCGATAATGATATGTCGGGGCAGCGCTGTCAGTCAGCGAGGCATAAACATGGGGATTATTTGATTAGGAAAGCTGAGTGGTGTTGCAGCCCGGGCTGCGAGCTCCCAGCTGGGAACAGGGGGGGTGCTGGGACCCCGAAGCGGCCGCACACCTGCAGGCACCCGGGGACGGGACGCCGGGAAGGGCTGGCCAGAGTCACCTCGGAGCCAGAGCAGAGGGCAGAGACGGCGGCAGGAGGCAAGAGGGCATCCTGGCATCCCCAGCTGGCTATGGACCTCTCCCTCCGGAGCGGGAAGACTGGATGAAAGGCTGTAGGAGACCACTGCTCCCCAGGCCCGCACGCGGAAAACTTCCCCGCTCCTCCCTGGGAGTGACGGGCTCAGGGTCGGCTTTGCAGGGCAAGGGAAGCGCAAAGGGAGTTGGCCCTTCTTGGACAACTCTACATGGTATCCACGTATCGATTTAATCTATAAAGGCAAGCCTGACTAGGCAATTTGAGCCTCGTTAGTTACACGAATGCATATAAAATAATGATGTCATAGGCTGAGCTGTGCCCAGCTATGACACAATACCTCTACTCGTGCTGCTCTCCATAGCAGCCACCTGACCTTCTACAGCATCTGGTGCTCCCACTGCACATTGAGACCTGACACGCTGCCAAGAACAGGTCCTTCACCGCTGGACGCCTGCCGTGAAGAAGTTATGAACTTCTACGATGGCATTAGGTGCTTTCAGTAAAGACCGATTGATTAAAGCTAAGCTCAGCAGCAAATCAAAGTCTGTAGTGACTGTCAATACAGTCAACAAACTTCAGCAAATCACAGTCACTGGTGCTGGAAGGGACCAGAAGGCATCATCTGTGCCATTTCCTTGCTGGGCTCAACCAGCGCTGATGATCAGCTAACCTGTTCTTAGAGCCAAGAGTTGGCAACCCTTCCAGTGCTCACCCATCCTAACGCTGAGAAATTGTTTCTTAACATGTGTGCTGATTCTCCCTTATTTTTCAGGGAAGGCTGAGCAAGCGCAGGGCTCATAGGACAGACTTTTATGTGAGCTGACAGTGCTCAGGAGGAGAGCATTTGGCCAGAATACCTTCCTCCTCAAAAAGGAAATCTATCATCTCTCTAAGGCCATAGCTCCATGGTCACCCCTATTTATCGTAAATCATCTCTGCTCACAAAAGGGGGTATTGCCCCTTCTCCAGCTTGTCCCTGCCCATTTGCTTCTGCAGGTGTCCATGGGGCCAACATGGGGAAGTTGTCCATCCAAAGGCCAACTGAGCAACCCATGGAGTTTCCCTCAGGTTGATTCCCACTCCAGCTCAGCACAAGGCCTTTCCCAGCAATAGCAAGAGGGGAGTGACAATGAGTGGCCATGACCAGCCCTCAAGGCAAATCCCAGTGGTGTGTAACCACGACTTGGCCCTGATCTAAACAAGGGGTGGACTCCCCAGCACGCACCTACACATGCCTGCTGGCCAAGCTCTTCTCTTCCTCTCCTCCCTTCTCACCACTTCACCTTTCTCCTCCCCTCCATAGCTTTCTTCACCCACTTTTCATTCTCCCCTCCACAACCTGCTCATTCTTTTGCCTCCATTTCCACTGGCCTTCTCCACCTTCCCATGTTCATTACTTGCTCCATCATACTTCCATGATCTTCTGGATTTTGCTAAAAATCACCACGTTGTCCTTGCTTTCTGACACACACCCAGGTCTCTTATTCAAGCAAACATTCCTATGTGTGAGGAGCAGCTCGAGGTGGTAAGAAGTCCAGGAGTCAACCCATCCAGACCTGCTGTTGGCTCATGTGCTGTGCTCCTCGTGGAGCTGCACATCTGCAGTTGTCCTTGATGCAGTCGGCCCCAGGAAAGTACCGATGTTTAAGAGTGGGATGCAGCACACAATGGGTTGGCCCTAGGAGGATGATGAAAACACACTGCACTATGGTCAAGGAGGAGACAGGGTGACGGGGAGGGAATCAGGCCCCTTGCTTTTGGTGTCCAGTGCCAAAGCCCCAGTTTTGATGGGTTTCACCGCTTTGAGTCATTTATTTTAGTGGGGTAATGAAGTCATGCGTAAATGCTAGATTTAGCTTTTGGCTGTCAGCTGTTCCCTCTTAAAAAAATAAGGAGAAAGAGAGACAGAGCAGGCGAGGGGAGGGCTGAGAGAGAGGCTTTCTGGTGAAGGCTGGGTAATAAATTACAGGAGCAGTTCTTGGGCTGCCAATTTAACACCATAAATCAAGCCCTGGGTATTACCCAAGTGCTCCCTGCGGAGGGCTGTCGGGTCAGAACGACCACCTTTTCAAATACTGGAAATGAAATCTTCCTAAATGCTGACCAACCTCATCCCTGCCAGAAACGCTAATTTATTGCCTTATTAAAGGGCAGTAATTGGGAGAGGACGGCAGGGGAGCAAGTGAGGGGGAAGTCACTCTCATGGCTGCCTGTGGCCAGACCCCAAGCTCTCAGCCCCCAAAGGGATGAAGCAACCCCCTTCCTCTTCACCCCACAGCCCGTACGGGGAGTGCCCCCACGTTGGCGTGAGCCAGCGCTGCCACCCCACCTGCCACGTCCCGCCGCAGCGGCAGTTGTTTTAAGTCAGCGCCAGCCAGGGACTGATTCTGGTCTTAAGTGACGGATTTCAGAGGCCACAGCCGCAGTCATAAATGATGAAGAGGGGGATTTAAAAATAGTGACGGCTCTACGTGGCTGCTTCCCTCTGCAGTACCTCATGGCATGGTGGGGGAGAGGAAAGGGGAGGGGATGGGGTGTCTGCTGCCAGGGCACTTTCCAAGGGCTCGTGCATGAACCAGCAGCCCCACGGCGAGGGAGTGCGGTGCAGTGATTGCAGAGGGGACAGGGCACTGAGGTCCCTGGTTGCCAGCCACACCTCTGCAAGGATGTGTCCAAGAGCAGGAGACACGTTACCTCCTGCTCTGCCCAGCCCCAGGGATGCTCGCACAGGGACATTTTTTCCCCAAGAGCAGTTACTCATCTTGATGGCTGGTGTGGGACGAGAACATGTCCAGAGCCAGCAAGACACTGCCCTATCTCACTTAGAGGAAGGTGCTAAAGCAGAATGAACCAGCATGAAGAAGCAAAGAAGAACTGGTACCTGGGCTGGAGGGAAGGATGAGCTTCCCAGGACTGCTGCGGGGAGAGGGTGGTTGCCTGGCTGCTGTGTTCCCATATGGGGTGATTTTGTCATAAATTCAGATTTTTCCACTCTACTGAGAACTGACCTGGGTCTGTCAGACCCTTGTCTGAGAGGACAATGAGTCCGGGACTCGATGGCCTCTTATCACAGCCTCCCATCAGTACATTGCATTCCCCCTCGGTACCAGAAGGCAGCTGCTCTGGAGATGCACTTCGTCTCCCGCGGCTGTCGCGGCTGCCTGCCTGGGCGACTTGCTCGAGCAAAGGAGAGGCTGCGAGCCCCGGGCTGATGCCACATCCTGATCCCGTTGTTGCTGGTAGCCACAAATATGGGCACGGAAGGAAGATTTTTAACTTAATTATTTGTCCTGCCTCCTTCTAAAAGCCAGGCCCTGTTTGCAGCGGTCAAAAGAATTGTCCCGAAAATACAGTATGAGAAAATAATAGAGAAATCTCCCTGTTGCTGTGTCAGGAAGCACTCTTGCTGCACAGATCCAAAGGTCTGAATGCACAGTAGCATTAAACCTTCACTGGTTTAGACAGATTCCTCTGTTTTGTTGGAACAAATTAACTCTGTGAGATTCACTTGGTGTCTGTAAGAGGAATGGGGGGAGCAGGAAAGGGGTTGTTGTTGCTAAAGGAGACTAGCAGGATGAGGCAAGCCAGGTGCCAAGATGCTGCTGACCACAGAAAGTCCTGGTTTAGGGCCACCTATGAGCTAAGTTTTTAATGTCTCCTTAATGTAAACCGTCTGGTTGGGACATCTGGCTGTCAGTGTGTCTTCTCGCAAGCAGCTGTTTGCAGTAACCTGTGGCTTTCATGGAAACTGGGCTCACGAGGACTCCAGTGTGATGTATTTATTACACGGAGGCAATCAAGTTCCCTCTTGTCGCTCAGTTTTATGAGCGAACATTTACTGTGAAGCTGAGGCTCATCTGATAAACATTTCAAGGTATGAAAATGAATGTTCCCCTGGGAAGGAGAACAGTCCGTCAATTAAAATCATGTTACGAGATGGCCTTCCTTGGCAAAGTCTCACTCGCTTCGTGCTACGTCAGTGCCTCCGATTCTCTCCAAGCTCCTTGAGAAACAAGGCTGGATGGCTCTTGCTAAGAGCCTGGCACCGGCTGCCACAGCATTTACAGATGCTTCCTCTTGGTTGCAAGTCACACAATTCTCAAGTACAGAACAGGGGCATACGAGTGCTGCTAGGAGCTCATCTGGCTCGGCGAGGAGGGCAGACAGCAGTCGAATTGACCACTGCCTCCAGATGTAGCTTGGTACAGAGTTGGGCAATATGGGCAATTTGAATGTCACCTTGCAAATCTCATGGCTCGATGCAGGTATCAGGTTAGATAGCATCCTTCAATAAGTGCATTGGATCTCAAGTAACGGAGGAAATAAGGATGTGTAAGAAGAGGCTGATGGTTCCCAGGAATTTATAGAGGAGCAATTGAAAAGGACAAACAAGTCTGCAGAGTCATCAAAGAAGGAGGAAGGCAGTGGGAAGGATGAGAATGACCCTGTGCCAGGGGCTAATGAACTACCGAAGGAACTATGACCAAGGTCATCTCTAGACGAGGGCAAGCCCCAGGCCAGCTTGGATTTATGTCCAAGAGGGATGTATAAAGTTGTGAGGAGCTGTCATCCTGGTATTATGGACAGGTCCTCGGCTGTGTCCAACAAGCAGATAGGAGCCAGGGGAGAGAAGGAACGTCTTTTCCAGTTATTCATTTTCTGCAAGACCCCATTCCTCCATCTCCCTCCACTCCAGCTCCTCAGAGAACAACATGTTAGATGAGGACGCTGGATTAATTGTGTCTCTAAAAGCTTCAAAGTAGGTCAAGGCTATTTGAATCCTCTAAGAGATCTCAAGATGTCCAGAGAGATATGGCTACCTCTGAGCATTTTTTGCTGAGTGTTTCCCAAGGGCTGGGTGGCAGCCTGGCCTTTGCCAGGACACTGTTGGGACACTGTTGGGACACTGCCAGCCCCCTGGATGCAGTGGAGTCCACGGACCTGTTATTCCCAAGCTGTGATCTCTTAGAATCTTACCACCCCTTTCACTGAACACCAGGGATCTGCAGATGCAGTCCCTCTGGAAAGGTTGCTCCTTATACTCCCAGAAACAATCGTCTCCCAGCCCTCCTCAGAGCATGAAATGTATAGTAAAGAGAAAATATTTCTAGCATAAAGCTGTATATAAGTAACAGATGAGGTGATGTGAGCTCACGGGCATCCTTGCATGGTGTCAGGGGCACCACAGGGCTAAAATTTAGGAGGACCTTTCTAGTGCCTACATCAGCAAGCTGAATTATTCTTTTGGGAGAAAGGGAAGGTGGAAGGGGAATCTTGGAAATATTTACAGTTTGTATGGCAACCATATTCCACTGTGAGGATCAAGATATGTCCAGTCAGGTAGAGAAATAAATAGAAGGAAATGCCCATGAAACATACTATTTAGTAGAGCCAAGTTTACCACATACAGATTGCTCAATCATTGACCCCTCTGATGATATCAAACAGTAAATCTACAGATGAAAGTAAAATCTGTTTGCCAGCACCTCAGCTCTGCCCTTCCACGGGCTCAAAACCGTTTGCACATACAAATAATCCCCTACATCCCCAACCACACGAGGAGGTAGCAGGTGCCCAAAGCCACATCTGGGATGAGTGGTCCTCTCCTCAACTGTCCATGGGGAATATTGTCTGGGTGTGGAGGGAACTAGTCTGAATGCAGGATGACAGATCTGTCCCGGGTGCAGAATCCATCCCACCATGGGGGGATGGTCCTGGAGATCACACCACGTTCCGTGACACCAATGGGCTCCAGTAAAAAATGCCCAAGGGGAATTCTGCTCCTCCTCGTTACCTGGCTATTTGGCATGCACAAATACGACGGTATAGGATGGACTCGCCCTGTATTCCTCAGACGCCTCTGAGGTACACAGCTGCCTCTGTACTGCAGCTCTTGGTACCTAACGCTTGTCGCTGTGCACATCACTCTCAACACAGATGTACCTGCTGCATTTTTTCTCCATTCCCTCAGTCTCCCTTTCTAGCCACCCACCCTGCAATCAATCAGGGCATCTTTGAACCCTAGGGGAACCATGGTCTCACCTACCGTGGCTTTACAACTGAAGAGGATCTGAGTCGCTCCCAGTTTACACACAGCCCATTCACTCTGTCCCAGGTCTAATTAACACCCTTTCCTCCCTCTTCCCCTCAGCTTTGCCAACAGGCTCAGCTCCTTATCTGCAGTATCACCCGCCTGGTTCAGGCTGGATGCAAGATGTCCCACAAGCATTCATCCAAAGACCATCCAGATGCTAAATGTCCCACAAGCATTCATCCAAAGACCAAGTGGGACCTGGTGGTCCTAGGGGATGGCAGAAGAGCTTGGTGAACACCAAAAGGGACTTCTCTTGGCTATGAGGAAAAGGCAATGAGGGTCACTTCCACAGTGGCCAGGCAGAGGGGTGCTCCAGGAGGCAGGGCAGGGGAGGATGCAGGGAAGGGACAGGTACCTGGGCCCCAGCTCATCCTCACTGCGCCAGACGAAGTCTCCAAACTTCTCATAGTGGGAGTTGTAGTGGTGCTGGACTCGGAAGAGCATGGAAGCGGAGACCTCCATCAGTGTGTTATAGGCCGTCTGCTGCTCCTTCCCGCTGGTGTAGCCGTTGTAGAGGTTGTAGATTTTGTCAGCTATCTCTGGAAAGTATCAGGGGGATGGGATTAACGAACAGCCAGAAGATGCTAACACAGGAGGAGGAGGAGCAGCGAAGCCCTTGGCAGGTCTGGCAGGAC
The DNA here is from genome assembly GCF_028858705.1 of Grus americana. Lineage (NCBI taxonomy): Eukaryota > Metazoa > Chordata > Aves > Gruiformes > Gruidae > Grus > Grus americana. The sequence continues at coordinate 3,702,583 of NC_072871.1, forward strand.
GAGCGGGCCTCTTGGGATGGCTGCCAGTCCCTCGGGGCTGCCTGCAGCGGGGTTTAGTGACCTGGGGAGCACTTAGCAATTCCTTGGGCTGACCCTGCAGTGAGTGCCCCGCATGAGCGAGGCAGCCCCAAAGACTCCAGCAATACTCCATGGAGGAACAGGAGCAGGAGCAGGAGCGGAGGGCTGCCAGCACAGGCAGACGCAGCCTTATCCTCCCAGGTAGGGCAGGCAAGCTCTTCCCTCACTCACCGAAACAACAGCAATTGCACAGCTATGATGCTGAAGGGTTGGAGGAATATGACACTGTTGGTAACGAGGTGGCACCTGAGGCAGAAATACAGCACCTCATCATTGTGGGTATCTACGAGAGCAGCTCAGATGTATCAAAGAAGAGCGTGCACTCTCTGCTGTAGAAAAGGATCTCTTTTTGGAAACAAAAAATGCACAAAATCCCATTTCCTTCCTTTTCTTTAGTCTCCCGTTTGCTCATTTTCCCTGGGAATGCTTAGCAATAACATGAAACAAAGCATTAATGAAAACATTCTTTGGTGTGCTACTCAAAATAGAAAGCAAACAAGAAAGAAACACGTAACCCGCCTTTCATTTAGAGGAATCTTTTTAAATTTAAAAGCAGCAAAGCACTCTGGGCATGAGAACAAATGGGACTGGTATCAAAACTGGAAAATGCAAATGTGAAAAATTGGTTCAGCTTTTATCAGCGTTTCTGTTTCAGAACCGAACCGGCTGCCACCAGCATCCTTTCAAACACCCGGAGCTGACAGCGTCCCGCACTGCTCACTGCCCCGGCGCAGCGAGGGCTGCATCTCTCGCTTCTGCAAGAAGAGATCGCCCTTTTTCCAGGGGAAGTGTGTCAAATGCACGTTATCGGCTCCCACGGCTGTGTGTGGGGAAGGATGCTGGGTGCTGGCGTGGCACAGGACCACGGGAGCCACCAGCTGCCCACCTAAGGGGACTTTGCTACCGGACACTTGCAGTTTGCCACTCCTCCCCAGATTAACACCCCTGTGCCCGTGGGTGAATTTACAGGCGCCTTCACGCTGGGAGAGGAGGGACTGGAGGGGCTTGCAGGAGTACAACGAATACAGGAAAGGCAAAATCAGCAGGAAATGTTTTCTGTTGTGGAAAACGAGGAGCGTGAACACTGACCTTCTGCCTTGCTGTCATCTACCAGTGGGCAGGCGGTCCTCAGGGTGACCGTGCTCAGCTCTGAGTGTCTCCCTCGTGTATCCACCGCATAGAGGGTAAATCTGGAAGGCAGGAAGGAAAAGGAAAATAATGTCTTTATCCCTCAGTCCCACACCGTCAGGTTGTTATGGGAACTGGCCTTCACAAGAGAAAGGAAAAGAGTGGTCCAGGCTCCTATCAGTCAGTTTTGGCATCTCAAGGAGACGTGAGACAGTCTCAGGCTTAGACCAGATCACCCAGGGAAAGGAGCCAGGGCCAGGGGCACAGGCCACCGCGTCCCCACGCAGCATCCGCCGAGCTGCGTTTCCCCTCCCTCCGCCGTCCCTGGGAGCCCTGCGGGGCTGTACCCTGCAGCCGCCTGACTGCGAAAGGACGCAAACATCTCTGGGGTTGCTTTGCCAGGCACCGATGCAAACAGTATAATGCTGTGGTGTTTGCAAGCCAGGCTCCTCTCGGGCCCTCCTGAGAGAGGAGCAGTAATTCCTGCCATAAGCAGAATCTGTGCTGACAAGTGACAGCTCATACACATCCTGTGAACGGCCCTTGAGGTTGTTTTCTCCCTCATTTCTTCACCAGGGTGGGGTTGGTAAAAGGGTGGGAATGATAATTTCACACTTGAAGCTAATGGAGAGCATCTGACAATAAAATATGGCTTTTGTGCTGGACGAAGCATTGAATAAACAGGCTGTGGCTGCATGGGCTGTCCTGCGATGCTGAGCTCAGAGTCCTGGTCAGAATATCAAAGCTCCAAAATGAGAATGCTTCTTCGCAGCAGGGGCGACAATCTTCCGTCCACTCTCCCAAAAGGCATCAGTTCATATTTACTCACCCCGAGCCAGGCACGGAAACTCGAGCTGGCTTTGACAAAGTGCAGGAGCTGGCTTGAACCCCTCGGAGGTCTGAGATGCCTGGTGGTGGGGTACCCAGCTCCCGCGAAATAACACAGCCCCGCTCCTTATCCTAAGGTAAAACTGAGCAGCTCTTGCAAGTGAGTGCAAAGAGTACCGTAAAAGCAGCTGAAGCTTAAATGGGATTGAGACCCCGAGGTATGTTTACTTAAGGAACCATCCTAACTCCTTAGCATCCTTAACGGGGACAGAAGCAATGCCTCCCTTTTCCTCACCCCACACACGAGCACCGCCAGCCCCCCTCTCTCCTCCCCACCGGCCCTGTGCACCCCACACGTGGCTGATAAGAGCTGACATTTGCACGGTAGCAATTCCCAGCACAGGACATGCTCTCTCCAAGCAATTAGCATCAGTTCCTTCACAATACCGGCTGTCTGAAAGGATGCCAGCAGAGTGCCAAGGAACCCACTTGTGTGTAGGGACAACTCCCATTTTCACAAAGCTGGGGCATGCAGGGGACGCACACGCTGAGCTCACCCAAGGAGATGCTATTTAATTCTTTGGCATGACATCATTTTCCTTAATTTACAAGGAACGTTGCTCAGAGTGGGAGCATCTCAGGAAGGACGTCCGCACTGTGCAACTTCACAAGTACCACACACAGGCTGTTCTCCCGCTATAATTAAGGGACAGCAACAGAGCAATAGGGTAATATCGAATTCAGGGCACAAGTCTAACTTCAGGGCTTCGCACCCCATCCCAGAGTGCAACCATCCCTCCTCCTCCCTTCCACATATGACGGCTTCACGGTGAGTAAGGAGTGTCCTGCTGTGAGCAGGTGAGGTACGTGTCTCTGCAGCTTGGCAGCATGGATCCCCTCTCTCCGGGTCCAGAAAGCAACAGCAATAGGGACACTCACTGTTCGGGGGGGCACCCCGGCCCCAGTGGGACACGGAACTCTGCCGCGGGAGAGCTGGGCAGAGAACCCAGTCCTGAGCCCGTCCTGGTGCTCAGCAGTGGGCAATGCTCTTCTTGCTCATCAGCATAAGCCCAACAAGCAGTAAGAGGGATTAACGAGCAGGTTACTGCCGCGAGCTGATCTCCATCCCCATCCTGGGGTCACTTCCTTAGCCACAGCGGCTGTGCGGTTGTGTTTTCTTTTTTTTTAATGGGCGAGCAGAGCTAATGTGTAACCTCTGCTCTGCCCGCAGTGGCTCAGTCAGAAAGGCTCCATTAGCTCTGAGGCAATCTGTGCCAGAGCACTTTCCTTGAAAAATGGCAGACTTTCATCAAAACACAATTGTAATATTCGGCAATTAGTGCTCACATCACCTATTCCATCGCCAGTGCGGTCAGGAGGAAGCATCTCTGCTTGGCAGGGTGCTGAAGCACATCCACCCCTTTGGGCGACATCGCAGACCTGCGTTAGCCCTTTGACTGCACTTTTCCCCTCTGCCCAGCACACACAGAAACAAAGTCACTCAGCAAGAGCATCTCTACTGGTCAGGCCTGGGTTAAAAAATATATATCAACAAACAAGCCCTTCATTTCATCATCTTTTCAGATGATACAAGAAAAAAAGACGCCAAAATGTAAATGGAAAAACATGAGAATCAAAGTGATTTTGATCTGGTCAAAAATTCTTTTTTGAGAAAACAAATAATTGCCTTACCTCACCTGCAACCAGTCCTCTTTCGAGAACCTTAGAGGAAAGTTTCTCACTTCCATTCACTCCGAACAAGATGTTTTGGAATCAGCACCAATAAATGCAGCTCTGGTGGAAGCTGGCAGCTCCGGCAGTACTCAGCCCTCTGCACCTCTCTAGCTCCTGCCAGCGAGTGATCTCACAGGTTTTAACATTAATTACGGTCCAAAAGATCACCCTGGAGCACAGCAGTATTAATAGCTCTGTTTTATCGATGGTAAACAGAGACATATGGGGCGAAGCACCGTGTCCCGGAGAGGCTCAGTGACACGAACAGTTTGGAAACTCGGGAGATGATGGTTTCCAATCTTGTTCTCAAACCACTTGACCACCCAGCCTCTCTGCGGCAAAACGCTTTCATGGCCAGTTAACGGCACTGCAGAGAGTGCCGGGCTTTATTTTTTTCTTTTACTCCCGAAACCAGACAATTAAGAGAAGAGAGCGCAAAGATCTGTGGCTCAGTGTAAACCCGGCATTAACAGGTGGATCTTGCTTGCTGCATCTAAGAGAAACCGCCGGCAGATGCAGGCGAGGAGCCACTGGCAGGGATGGGACAGGGCACGAAGAGGGCAGCTGGCAGGAGGAGAGGGACCACCACTGCACGGGAGCGATGGGGCCGTCTGCAGGGCAATTAAGGGGAAAACCGAAGTGAACATGATGGAGGGACATATGCAGAGCACGTGGCGGGACAGAGTCCAGCTCTGCAACGCTACGTGGAGATCCTCCTGCCATACTTCTACATACAGTGTTTTGGGCCAAGGACTAAACCAGGCAGCATCCCCACCCATGATGATGGAGCTGCACCTGATTATGCCAACCTTGATAATTTGTAAAACAACAAAAAAAGGAGGCCAAAGAGTGGTTCTGAGCGTTTTGCCCAAGGCAGAGGATCTCTGGGGTAAAGTCAAAGCCAGAAACGGAAAGGTCCCAGACCCACTCAGTGCATGAAACCACGCCAGACAAACCTGGAATGCCATATGGTAGCTACGATCTGGCAGAGCCTCCTTCATAACCCGGAGGTGTTTTGTTTAGCAATAACCCTTCCCCACGACATTCTCTCGTGTTCTCCTTGTGCTTTCCAAAGGAGCTCGGGGCTACCTGCTGCTGTGTCACAGCTGATCCTCTTTTCCACCCGTGCCTTCAGTAAGATCATACAGGAACACTTGCTCTTCTAGAAATACTAAGATATATTTTGAGCAAAGAGGTTCCAAAGAGCATTTCACCACTGGAAGCACATACGGTCTTGGCAGAGATCAGCCCCGCCGTGCCTGGAGATGCTGCCACCTCTGCAGCAAAACACAGCGTATGAAGTCCTATAAAGTAATGCCGCTTAAATGTTTACTACTAAATTCAAACCTATTGGGACCTGAAGAAACTTTTCGAGAGAGATAGAAAGCAATTAACATGTGGCCTCATGAAACGTCAACGACACCTTCCTTGTAGATACCCCCCCCAACGTTGGCTGAAGCCTGGATTTTATCACTCGGCCCACGATGCTTCTTGGGGGAGGAAGAGAAAGCGGAGGGGGGGTGTTAAGGCTTTGGTTCCTGGAAGCCAATGATTGTGGAAGATTGTGAATTGTGTTCAAAAAAAAAAAAAAGAAAAAAATATGTTTCTATCCTTTCTCAATGCAGAGAAAAAAAGAAGCCAAAATACAAAATTCTAAAGGCACGAAACCGTATGATGGAGAGTGAAACCCCAGAACATGTTATTTTTTTACAGACAACAACATAGGCTCATGGTTTTTTAACTCCCTCTTATGATGGCTGTGATGTTCGAGTGCTTTACTCATGATCCCTATTTGCGGGAAGGGAGATAACGACTTCTGCGTCTGACCTTCCTTAGCTCGGCGGCTGATTTCTTTATATCCTACAGAGATACCACAGGCATTTCTGTTCTGCCTTGTGCGCTGCTCTTCCTGACGCCTTTGGGCTTGTGCAGCTGCTCAATGAGATGCCGTACCACAAATGGGCTGCGGAGAAAAGGGTCCGATAAGGAGTCCAATAAGCACTCCTGCAGCTGCCAAACACCCGCGCTAAGTAACCGGGTGCCTACGAGTAGCTGGCTGCATCCAAAAGCTATGGCTGCGTGGCAAACCTGGGCTGTGCAAAGGAGTCCCCTGCACCACGTAAACGGAGGACAGGGTGGAGACGCTGCTCCAGAGTCCAGCATCACGCAGAAATACAACCTCACGCTTTCCGAAGTGGTGCAACCACAAGATGCTCTTGCCAGTAGGGCTTGGCTTAAGCTTGGCTGATAAGCCTGGGCTTGGCGCCTCGCTCCTGTGGCCACGAGACTCTGTTTTGCTGCTGGCTCCAGAAGCTCGGCGCAGGGCAGACCTGGCCGGTGTAACACACACACGGTGCGATGGATTCTCTCTCCCCTAGCAGCGTGGGTGCCACCACCCATGATGCCAAACATGAAAACACGAACCCTGCCCTGGCTAAGGTCGCATCACGTCGGCGTTATGTGCACGTCCCGCCATCACCCCTCTCGTCGGCCACGGCTTACACGTGCCTTTTGCACAGCCCGGGGTCTCTGGGCTCGCATGCAACCAGCACCACGCCACTGAGGCTGGTCCAGCATGCTGACACACACAGATCACACCCCTGCTTTGCCAGCCCTTCTCCCTTCCTGTTCCAGCTGAAAAACAATTTGGAGGCCTCTGTTTAAAAGCCCTCAGTGGACCAGCTCTTGGCAATCCCTGCCTCCCCCCTCCCTGGTGATCTCAACACGGGGACTGGGCACGAGGGACCCAGCGCCAGCAAGGCTCGGGCTGCGCCTGGACTCAGGCACGTGCAGAGCGGAGCAGCCAGGAACAGTGCCACAGACACACACGGGTGTGAACACACTCCTCACACCCAGCACTGCGCACACCCTTGTGGTCAGTGGCCCCACGAGCAAACACTGTCCTCTTCCACTCTTTTAGTACCTTCAGCTCCCAGACACCAAGGTGAGGGGCTCGCTGGAGGCAGCCCGGAGGCGGGGAGGCTGAGAAGGTGCGCGTGTTTGTTTGTTCCGATACTCGGAGCAGAGCATGAGCCTGGTGAGCAGCAACAGACCTTCGCCTCAGCATCTCCTGGCTGCTAAAAACATCAATAAATTTACACAAACAGTTTCCTTAGAAGACTGTTCTTGCAAGGTGGGGGAGCCCAGGGGTGCTGTGGGGTGGAGCAGAGCTGTGGGTGTTTTAGCCCCAGCTGCGTGCCATGGGGTGTGCGTGGTCCACGGGGCCACTGGGAACCCGCTCACCCCTGTCCCCCACCATGGGCTCGTACATCTCCTGCTGAGCCTCCCAGCCGCTTTCATTGATGGCCACGGAGCAGGAGTGGGGCTCGCCTGCCAGCAGCAGTCTGGGCAAGCATGGAAGGGGGGGGGGTGTTTAGTGCACGCATTCCCAATTCAGAAACCATTACAACTTAAAAAGAAATCAAATCAAATAAAAAGCAGCCCATCCACACAAGCCACAGGAATGCAGCTTAGCTTATTGGCGACTCTGTGATTTGAAATAATTAATAAAGGTAAATGAGAACACCCCTCCCACCACCCCGGTCTCTGCAGCAAATACCAAGCAGACAGTGAGTTTTGGAAGGAGAGGATTTCTTGGTCTATTTGTTGGGCCCTGACTTTGGGCTGATTGCTCATGCCATGCCCACGTCCGTGGTGCCAGACACGCTGCATCCCTACCAGGGAGCCTGCTGGAGGCTCGGGATTTGGGCTTAGCTTTACAGGGCAGGGGATGTTTCCCCAGGGCTGGCCCTGTCACAAGTATTACAGCAATCGGATGCTGCTGTTAGGGCATTTGAAGCCTGGCAGGAATGAGGGGCAGGGCTGGGGACAAGGGGCTGCGCTGCGACCTCGGGCTGTGCCGGCGCAGAGGGGGCAGCTTGTTGTGGAAAAGGAGTTTCTGAGCAGCTCAGTGCCTGCTGCGTGCTGGGGAGAGGCACCAAGGGAGGTGGCACCAACCTGCTACCACCACCCAGTGAATGATTTACTGCTTACGTATTGCACATTTGCAAAAGGACCGATGTCTTCTGGTTTGCATTGCCATTGTTCCTGGCTCTGCCTTTCCGCAGAGCCTACACTGCAATAAGGAAACAGTGGACAGTGCCATCTTGAAAAAAAACACCTTTTAGACAGCTCTCCTCACAGTCCTACCACCCAAGAAAAATGCCTTTTATAACTGGGCTTCTTTTAACCATCTGTGACAATTGACCTTGCCCCCATTAGCGTGATGGAGGAACAGTGGTGAGGCTGGTGCCATGTCAGAGTATCGAACGAGTTACACGCATACGTGAGGCTGTCAGTAAACCATTCTCACAATTCACACTTTTTATTTTCCAGGACAGGAAATGCTGTGAGACTAATCGTTATCCTTCAACAGATGCATCCCAACAATACCAGACCGCAGTTGTCAGATGGAGGGAAATAAATGTACCTGCCACAACATGCCTCAGGTGTCTGCTGCCTGTTGGAAGTGTATAAAACAGCGCCCATCAAATACTCCCGGCAGGAGGAAGAGCACAGGCTGCTCTGCAGCGTGAGAGGCTGCTTGTTCAAGGAGAGCTCTGGAAAGGGGCGGAGGAGACCTGATTTCTGAGACAGTGAGGGCAGGTGGAGCAGCTGTGGGGCTGGGGACAGGCTTGCACAGCCATGGGTCCCTCTAAGCACTGCAAGGTTACCCTGTGCTGCAGCTGATGCCACGTCCATGCTCAAAACCACTGACTTGAGAGAGTGGTATTTCTCACGGGAGCTGCCAGGGAGGAGGAGGGCAGTGCCACTACAGGGGTGCAGTGTGGGACAGCGCTGCCTTGGTGTCACAGCATCCCACGCTGTGCTCGTACAGGTGTTCTGCAGCACCCGCTGCACGTACCACAAACCCGCAGCTGCCATGCACCCCTGCACAAGAAGAGGCACACAAACTAAAGCAGTATCCGATGCCTTCCTACTCGGCACCCGGATTCGTCTGAGGCGGTGGCTGCTGTCCCCTGGAAGCTGGGTGGCACTGGGGAGATGACAAGAAGGACGAGAGGCTCGTAGGAGGCTGCTGAGCATGTCTACACACAAGGTTGATCCCCAGGTAGCTCAACTGGAGTCAGATCAGCTTGAGAGTGGAGGGACGGGACAATGCCGCTCCATGGCTTTGGCACCGACCGCTGTCCCTGCACGGCACTGGGTCAGCATACCATGCTGCTCCAGGTCTCCTGGGCTTGCCCTCTGTCTCTGAGCTATGAGGCCATGGGGAGCCAAAACCTGCAGCAGGCAAGGTGTGAGCGCTGGTCCCCTCAACGCCCCTCTGCACGCGTGGCAGATGCCGCATGACTGAGCCAAGCTACGATACAGATGTGCTGAGATCTCACTCCTTACAGGACTTCATCAATCTCTTTTTGTTTCAGATCCCTGTCAAACAAGATCCAAAGAAAAGGATGAAAGGGAAAGAAAGAAATTAACTAGAAATCCTGACCATTTCTTGCTACTGCCTGGATCCACTGTCTCCCTGCTAGAGAAACCCCCGGCAGGACCTTCACCTTCCCAGCCTCAGCTGCAACCTCTCGATTTCCCAAGCTTTCCCTCTAAAGCCTGTCAATAATCCCCACCAGAGCAGCGATTCCCAGTACTGCCGTGGCTGTGAAAGAGGGCCTTGACACACAGGCCACCTTCTGTTCCCTAGAGCCCTGCTCCTGAATGATACCTGTGTTGGAGGGCCAGGATCCCACAAGGAGACCCTTGGCCAGCCGGACACCTTGCAAGCAGCAGTGCCAAGATTGCCTTAGGCAAAAACGTGTTTCACTGGAAATGAGGGAATAACGCCAGCCGGTTTCAGCAGGGCCACAGTTCCATCCAGAAGGTGCAGCACGGTCACCGCAGCCCTCCCAGCCGCTGTGTCCCCAGGGTGCCTTCACCATCCCGGGGCTGAGAGCACCAGCAGTGCCCCCTTGCCCTTTTCTCTGTCTTAGAGAACTCCTCCTTTGTCACCGCTGCTCCTTGCAACCACTGGCAAGTAGCAGATAATCGCTCCCTCATCCTTCACCCTTGATAAGGTTTCTGTTTCTCCAGCGTGTGGTTCATGCTCAGAGTATGTCCTTTCAGGAGCAGCTTTACACCATTGATGAAAGAAGAGCAGAGCAAGCTCCTCTGGAGAGAGGGGCCACTGCACTGCACAAAGCTTCTGACAAAGACGAGATGTGGATGACAGAACAGCTCCTTGGTGTGGCAGTAGGACAGCAAACCCAAAAAAGCTGCCCTGACCTGAGATAACATTAACACAGCCTATGTTGCAGCCCTGGGGCTTTAGCTCCTAGGCACACTCCAAGGGGCAAGAAGTCTTGGTCTTTTATTAGCTTGAAGATGTCCAGGAGACTTGTAGGGTGTCCCACAGGGATGGTCCCTGAAGTCTAGGAAGAGGACAATGGCAGAAAAAGCAGGATCACCGTGGAATTATCAGCTTCGGGGAAGAAGGCTAGAGGGTGTTTGGGGTCCGTATTTCTTGGCAGTTGTGTCCTTGCTTTCATCCTGCTGGCTGTGATGATGAAGATTCACAGATGTGCTTATAGAGGCAATGCAGCAAGAACTGGCCCGGTTCTTTGCAATCTCCACTGCCTGTCTCAGGGCTTGGGGCAAGGTGGTCCTCCCCTCTGCTTGGCAGGGCCAGAGAAGATCCCAGGTCACCCAGCATGTGAATCCTAATGTCCTTTGGTGGAGTGAAGAACCAGAAGGAGGTGGTGCTGAGCCACTATGGGCTGGTGCTTTTGTCTCCAGAGAAGCAAAAGCAGCTCATATCGGTCTGTCAAGTGCCAGAGTCCCCGTTTTGCTGGGACTCACCAGGAGATCCCAAACAAAGCCCTTGGACAAAGGTCAAACGAGTTGTCTCCGACTCCCCATGCTGCTGGAACAATTCCACTCCCCATGCCACAGCTCAGATCGGCGCCCGAGGCTGCAAACCACAGGGGCTCGTCCCGCTCTGGCTGCAGAGCGTCAATGAGACCTGGTGATGGATCGAGCTGTCCTGGGCTCAGCAGAGCCAAGGAGGGCTTTCCCCAGGTCCTGCATCCCACATATCCCTCAGGTCCTGCCACAGCCTTCACACGGGCACGGCAACGTCCATCAATCCCTCCAGCTCTCTGCAACACCCTGCCAATGCCCCCCCTGCTCCCAGGGCCAGGGTAGCCCCAGGCAGCACCCGCATCCTCTCTCCCTCCTGCTGCAATACCTTCTGCTGTCTCCTTTGGCCTGGGACAACCCTGCCCCTCTTCCCTCAGCCACAGAAACCCTGCAGCCTCCAGTCGAGGCTCCGCAAAGGTTACGTGTTTAGAGGTAAGTCATTACTCTGAGGTTCTGCTTGTCTTTTTCACACGGATCTATGGGTGGGTGGCTTTCAGCCTCATCTCAAAGCATTAGTCCTAGGTGCCAGGTGGTCTCCCAAGAGAGAAGCATCACTTTAGTACCTTCCTTGGGCTACTCCTGGGATGGCTGCCGTCCTCCTCCATGAAGAGACAGCAGGGCTCGGGAAGGCTGCAGCTGCAGGAGACGAGAAGGCTGCTCAGAAGGAGAGAGGGAATAAATCAAACTCTTCCTCCAGTTGTGCCAGGGAGAAAGGAGAGACAAGCGAGGCCCTGGACCCCTGCAGTGAGCTCCACAATGGAAATGTTCACAGCTAACCATACCAGCCGTTCAACCTACCAATGCTCTGCAAAGCTTGGCCATCACCGGCCCTGGGGAGATGGGGGGAGAGGAAGGTTGTGACCCTTGGCAAATTGGGAAACATTTGCCCCTCCCAACCCCACAGTCACTCTAAACAAGAACCAGACAGCACAGTTTGCTAGCCCTGGAGATCCCCTTGGTAGGGCTTGTTCTCATCCTCCTGGGGGCTTGGCTTCCAACTGGGCTGCTGGTTGAAATCCAGCCCAGGCTGGTAGTGACTTCAAAAGACAGTGTCATCTGAGCAGTAGTGGGTGGTCCACATCAAGCGAGTCGATGGCTGACTGTTCTTATATAAGCCACCACAATAGGGCCTCCTGCTCGACAGCCTCAGAAGAAAGGCAAAGGGCTGCATCGACCGCAGGGAACGGAGCCTGTCCTTGGCCCCGAGGGTGGTCCTTCTGGTGCAGGGAGAGTCACCTTAGTAGGTTGGCATGGGGAGGTGGACATGCCCCTCCACGAGCCTGTCTGTATCTATCTATCTATCTATCTATCTATCTATCTATCTATCTCCGTTGGGTTTGTCCCCAGCACTGCTGGCCAGCCCTAGCTTCACCCTCTGCATGAAACAAAGCAAAACAAAGCATGACAACAATCACGGCACATGAGGGAACAGCTCGGAGGAGGGGGACGCCTCCGCTCGCTGCACTCGCAGCATCCCAGGCAGGATCCAAATGTGCCAGCCTCCGAGCGAGAGGCATCCGCACCCTGCGCCGGGCTCCCGCCGGGAGCGGGAAGGGCGGCCAACGGGTCCCTGCAACAGCCCCGCACCGTCGGCACAGGGACGGCGTGGGGGGAGGACGGTGGCAAGGCAGGGATGGTGCGTGCCAGCGAGCCCCGGCAGAAGGACGCCAGCCAGGTCTGCGGTCACTGCTGCCCGCTGGCCGCTCCCCCCATGCCCCGAGGCCCCCGAATCGAGGGGGGACAGGGTGAGGGGCTGGCAGCGTGTGAGAGATTCTCACAGCTCCGGCAGGCAGACAGGGAGGGCAGAGGATAGAACGAGGGCGGGGGGGGCCCGAAACAAATAATAAAAACAAAATCCCAGTAAGCACGTTAGAATTCGTTTGAAGTGCAGAGGAGCTTTCAGGCAGGGTTATGTACATCTCCCAGCCCGGCGTGATTTACACATTCCTTGCAAGCAAAGGAATCTTCCCTGATTTGAAGTAAAACAGATGTTTTGGGTTTTTCTTCCTACCCCCCGCCCCGCCCCCTTTTAATCATTTCTTTATTGAAATGATGGCTATGCACCCAACCAGCCCAGAGCGAGAGCCCTGCTACCCCCAGCAGGCCTCCGCCGGGACCAGAGACCCGCTGCCCCGCATTTCGGGAGAGCTCCTCGTCATTGTGGTGTCCGTGCTTGGGAGCGTCCGGAGGTGCGGAGCCAGCCCCGCTCTCCTCTGCAAATGCTGCTCCGGAGGCATTGCTCCCTGCAGGTTTCTTCCCCTGCTTTTCCCTCTGCATGGAAGGATTGCAACTCCCAGTAGCTTTTCCTCCTCTGCAGCTAGAGCTAACACACAGATCCTCCATCCTTGCTCCACCAGCCCAGGTCCAGGAGACCTTCTAACCTTAAATACCATTCCAGGAGACTTGTGTTTGATGGTGAGACTTGCCCTTGCTCCTACACCTTAGCGTCACACCTCACCCCAGTTATGCTCCATCCTAGCAGTGTCGATCGAGACGGGGAGGCTGGCCGATGCCCCCGGACTGCAGGCAGGGCAGCAGCTCCGCTGCTCGCACATCCCAAGTGAAACAACCCAGCACACGGGACGGTGCTGGGCAGGCAGGTTGGAGCTGGGACTGTCTCTTGGTTTGAGCACTATGTGATCTCAGCCAAGTTACTTTGCCCCTATTTTTGTCCCGTGGTTTTGACCTAGGAAAGTCATGTGGGGAAGGAACTTCCTTCTCCCAGAGGGATGCACAGCATCGAGTGCAGCGGGGGCTTCTGAGTGCTGCGAACTACCAGCATAGCCATGCCCTTGAGTTTATACTCAGAATAATAACTCTTTGCCAGTAGCAAATCCATCCGGCTCCCCCATCTTTCTTTTCTTTCTCTTTTTTTCTTTTAAATCCTGTTGTTATTTCTCAGTACTTCGTTGGTGGCAGGGTGGGAAGGTTTTTGTAACACATTCACGTACCATTGGGACTCACTCCCATTCCCGTCTGGTACAAGAGATTGCACAAGAGAGAGAAACAAACGGGGATGAGGAAATGCGTGTTTATGAGAGGCAGCGCTGTCATCGTGAGCAAGGGACCCCCCGCAAGAGAGCCGGCCTGGGAGCCAGTGGAGAGTTTCCATTCTCTCCTAACACTCCATTCATGCCTCGTTTCATACCTCCCCGGAGGCTCCGTGGCTGGCCACGGTCCCACAGCATGGCGCGGGACTCACACCCCCCATTCGCTGCCTTCCGCGATATTTGTTTTTTGGGGGAAAGAGAGAGATGTTGTTGTCTCATAAAGATAATGAATTGAGAAAGAGCAGCCCTTTGCTGTTGCCACGCACTCCTTGTTTTCCTCCCGCGGCGGCGAAGCGGATCCTCCCTCCTGCATCGCCCAGCGCCCTCCCCACCACGCGTCTCACCTCTGCCCGCTCCCCTCACGCACCCCGGCTGCCCATCCTCGTTAACGCCCGTCGCAGAGGCTTGCATGGGCCTTCCCCGCTCGGTGTGCTGCAGCCGCTGCCACGATCATCCTCCTGACCCGATCGGGAGCCCTGCGTATAATCCAAACCACATTGCTGCCTGATCGGACACAGTCACTGGTAAATAACCTTGACTGCAGCAGTCTGGAAGAGCGAGGGATCCTGTATCACCACTATTAATGATTCAGGATCGTACATCGTTTGCAGATGACACAGAGAGGGTCTCATCGCTCGCTACTCCCTGCGCGGGCATCTTCCCCAGGACGGTCCCTGCCCCGCCTCACGTCAGATGGCTCTCAGCTAAAGTCACCCGGGTGACAATTACTCCTGCACGCAAGAAATGGCGACGGCTGATCTCTGCACTCCCTCGTGCATTGCAGAGCTCCCAGCGATGGGGCTGGGGTCCCCCCACAAACAGGTGGGGAATTAAGAAAACCGAAAGCAATCTCCCATGCACACATACCACAACCCACTTGGGTCCCTCTCCCTTCTGCTCCTGCAAGCCCCCTGCCTCCTCCCCCGCTTTCTCCACACACCTCGATTTCATTATCTCTGATCTTGAGCTGCCTATTACATGCTTTTTGCCAACATAAATATTTAATCCCGGCGCATTGCACAGAAAGGCCCTTGTGGAGTTAATACTTCAACTCATGCTTCCACTTGGAAAACAATTCAGCGTGTGGCAGAGCAGCAGGTACAAGCCAGGGACAGAGACGAAAGCTGGAGGTGGCCTGCAAGAGCTCGGGAGCCGCGTGGGGTGACGCAGGTCGCCTTCACGTCACGGGGTGGGCTTGATGTCATGGGGTGGGCTGCACCGGGACAGCTCTGTCGGAGCAGCCATCAGGCGGGTTTGGATAGGCAATGGAAGAGCCACAGGGATGTCACTGCGAGCTGCTGGTGGGGAGCGTGGTACGGGGTACACTGCCAAGGGCAACTCGAGGCGCAGCACTCCGCTGGGCTGCAGGTCTATTTAGGATATTCCGTTCTCTGCAGTGCCCTCAGTGGAAAGCCCTCCGAAAAGGGTTTGCTTCACCTGCCAGAGCACGGGGCTAACCAGCTACACGATCACACGCTGCTCCACGCATGCGCGGTCACAGGTATCCTCAGGAAACATCTCAAAATACATCTGCATACTCAGAGGTTATTTAGAGCAGATCTGGCCACGATTTCGCCTCAGACGAGCTACAGGATAAGGGTTATGGGATGGTGGGATTATGGGGCTATTGGGTAGTGCTAAGGTACGTGTTCCTGCTGCTGGTATGGGCAAGACCCCCAGCAAAGTGAGGTGTCCAGCCCACCAGATCCAAACCCACAGACGGTATGGACAGGTACACTCAGCAGTCCTCATCCACACATTTCCACTCGGGTCCAGCACTGACGAAGGGCAGCATCCACGGGGACGCAGCGCTGCAAAACGTACACAAACCCGAACAAAGCCCCCATACCCAGAGGGGAGAAGAGGCAGAGGACAGAGAAGTCACACGTAGTACTGCTGCTCCCCAGAGGCAGCTTGTCACCCAGGTAGTTAGTACCCGAGTACGGGACCCTGCCCCACCACCCCCTCCATCCACCATCCCCTGAACAAAAAGCAACCCTCACCCCCTACTTCTTTTTGAGATACATTTAAATTATGACATAAGCTTTGGCTCCGAGGGTTTTCAGCAAAGTCAGGGTATTTTCTTTCCCCTTTTTGTAACAGAAACCATATTGCTGTATAATCAAATTTATCTCATTCCTGATGAGGGAAATGAGTGTGTGTGTGAGGTGACCAGGAGCAATGAGGGCACGTGTGCTGGCAGCAATCACTCTGAAGGTACTTGAGGCAAGTATCCTTGGCAGTACGAGGTGGCATCAGACTGGGGAGACCAAGCAGAGACCAAGTGGGCCATAGCTCCAGCTGGGAGCATCACCCACGGCAAGTCCCACCTCACCATGTAGATGCCACCTCTGCAGCCAAGCAGCTACTTCGCGGCTTTCTCTCCCATTTTATTACGCTGTTCTCCTCACTGTACAGGAAACCTAGCAAAGGGTGTAGCTCAGTTTTAACATATCTGTTTTACAGGTGGGAAAACTCAGGAAGAAGCAGCAACTTTGAGGTTACTTGCTAATCTTGAGTGCCTCCGTTTTACACTGACCTACTCTGGTGCAAATTCAGCTGAAGCCAATGGGAGCTGTGGCTCTGCCAGCGAAGCCTTGAAACTGATGCTCCTGAAACTGGAGATGCTCGAATTCACTGGTTACTTTTGCAAACAAGGGTCTGCAGCAGGGACTTGGCCACCTAAGCACTAACATAACTTGAGCCAGGCAATGAGGGCTGTGAGCCTGTGAAGCCGAGGGATTTCTAAAGCCTCAGGACATACAACTGAAAAAACTGCACTCCTGACAAGTCTACTTTTAAGCAAAATAGTTGAGCAACAGCAGTCACAGTGGAGAAATTGCAGGCCATGCCCTACCACAGTCCTGCTCTATCATCTGAACCCAATGCTGCCTGAGGTGAAGGGGAATAACACCTCCCTTCGTCCCCACTGAAGGGGGACCGGCACAGAAAAGCCCCGATGCACCCAATATCCTCAAACTAGCAAAATACAAGCAAACTTCTTTTGAAGAGGGGGAAACAATCCCAAAACCCAAGGAATAAGTTAAAGGTCACTCGAGATCTACTGGAAAGCAGCTGAGTTCAGCAACCGCCTGTGCAGGGGCTCCGTCGCCCGTTCAGCTCCCCCGTGACAAACTCCCTGCAGCTGGGAAACAGCCTTGTCCCGCGACCTTGAGGGGAGAAGGGGTGGCAGAGCTGGAGGGCTCGCTGTGTGCTGATAAAATCCAGTGTGGCACAATCAGGAGGTGGGTGCTTACAGATGTAATGCTCGGCACAAGCCAAAGATTAAAAGAGAAATGTATTTTTTTTTTTTAAATACATAGCAAAAAAAAAAAAAAAAGGGAAAACGAAGATAACATAGGGTTCCCTGGGAGACAAGGCTGGTGAGAGACTCTCTGTGCTGTTGTTGTTACAAGAAAAGGATGGGGTGGGATGTGCTGCAGGTGTCCTTTGGAAAAATGAAACAAAAAAATGTTTGCCTAGTTTTATGGACTTGCAGGCCATATATAAGATATATGCACATTGCTGGTCTGAGCTGGGACAGTTCTTGTAGGCATCCAAACTTTGCCTTTAGAGTGTGGAGGAAAAGATGGTCAGGTAGGGTTAGTTTGGGACTTATCTTTTTATTTGGATCAGCATCACCTTTTGGGCCCAGTACCACCAGCTTTTGGGACCTGGGGTCCCATCCAGAGTCAGTCTGAGCTGATTCCCTCCATGGGCTGTGGGTATGGCTCTAGCTTCAGATAAGTATCTGAACACCTGGGCACCAAAGCAGCTTGTCACATCCTTCCTGGGGCATATTTATACAAACAGCTGAGCTGCTTTTGGCCAGTGCTTATGCTAGAATTAGCCTATTAAAAACCTGAATTGTCTGCAAACACCAGGTTGAGCTTGAGCTGCTACTGGGTGCAGGGAGGCACTCAAAGGAGGAGGCAAAAATTCCCATCCAAACATCAAAGTGTTGGCTAGCGACGCGTGACCCCACATGTGGCAAATCCAACTACCATTTTGCAGAGACAAAATCTGCCTGAGGTCTACAAGAGCTATCCAGCCACAAAACAACGCACGGTGAAGGGATAACCACCCCAACAGAGACCTGAGCAGGAAAACATCACCAGCACCGTAGCACGTAAGGCACCAGCTCCAATCCTGCTGCAGACCAGCCCTGCCAGCCCAGGCTTGCACTTTGTCCGATACCCCCGTGCTCTCCTCTTGGCTTGGCAGGGCAGGTGTAAAGCCATGGGACTGCCAAGGGAACACAGCGTGCTGCGCCTGGCTTGGGCTGGTTCACACGCAGCCTGCTTGGATCCCTCTGCATTGCACTTGCCCATCACTTAAATTCCAGGATCAGCATGGGCAGAGCTTGTTTGGAGCAGTGTGTACCCCAGCAGGACTACGAGCAGGACCCGGAGCTGCACACGTGATGTAACACTGCCTCTTTGTGTCAAAGCCCTGGTGCTGCCCCCCGCAAGGCGAGCCAGCATCGCTCCTCCTAAGCGCCCGGGATGGAGGTGCGGCGGCAGAAGATTCATCTGAGCTCTGGCAACAGAGGGGAAACTCCAACTGGCAAAGTGGCATCACCCGCTGTCCCTAATGCTGTGCAAAAAAGTCGTTTTGCTGCCAGATTGGCTTTGCTGGGAATAAAACACCAACACACTGAGAACAAGAACAAGAGAGAGGGGAGAGTGTAAGACACCAAGCCAGCCAGCAGCATTTTTGAGGGCATGCCACGGTGTCCTTGATGTGACCTCTCAGGTACCTGGGGTCCCAGACTGCATGAGCGAATTACGAAGAGGAGACCCCATTTTTGTGCAGGAGACATTGCTTAATCCCCTGACCAAAAATACCAATTTTCTTAAGTGCTCATCTGAAGTAGGGCTTATGTGAAGTGTGAGCAAGGGCACCCCTTGACTCTGCTCAGGTCCAGCCCACTGAAGAGCTTCAGGCTTATCACATCGCCTCTCCCTGCCTCAGTTTCCCTAGCTAGAACATGGCTGACAAGAACAAAAACTGACCTATTTCTCCCCCACAAGATAAAATTAACACCCACTCCAAGCAGTGAATTCCTTGATTCCTGGAAGGGGAGAAGGTTCAAACCCTGCTGTAAGAATCAAATCGACATAGCCCTCAGCTTTCCAGCCTTCAGAAAAAAGTGCTCTGGACCATGGAGAACTGATGAACAAAACAAATGACTCCAACGCAGTAGCACAATGCAGCTTAGAGGCAAATCAAAGCCAGCAGCACCTGCGTTGATATTTATATCGCATCTCTTGTACTCGCTCTCCCATTAGTCTATGAGATAAGACTTGGATGGATCTATGTCAGTGGCATTAGGTTTCTACACACTCAGAAATAAGAATACTCTCCAAGTCCGTAACTGTAAAGGGTTGGTGATAGGGATTTGGTGATGGGGAAAAGGTGGAACTGCAAACCTCCATTTGTCTACCAACAGATGAAGAGGTCCCCTCTCCACCCCATTACCATTTCCAAGAATCCTATATTCGCACATTCCCCCAGCTGCGATACCCTACACAGTGACCTGTGCATGCCTCCTCCTCCTCGCTCCCCCGCTGCCAGCCTTCCTCCAGCCGCCCCCAGAGCAGCAATGTGAATGGGCCTGGACCCAGCCAGGTTTGGGGTTTGGACGCTGGGAGTTTTTAGGGCAAAACCAAGAATCTTATTTCAATCCAGATGTCCTGAGGAAGGGGTGGGGAGGAGCCGGCCACAGGACCAAACAAAGGCTGTTCTGTTTCTCTTTGTGGCACAAGGTATGAGCACATGCAGAGACTTTGGGGAGGATAATTTGGTCTTTCCAATGAAAAGGAGGGAGATGCTCATACGCTTGGCAGATACCAGGGAAGAAGGTTCCACTGAGGTCAGTGGAAAGGCACCTCCCAACTCCAGATCTGTCCCAGGTGGCTGAATACCGGTGGCAGAGACAGATCAGAAGGAGGATTCAGGCACAAACCCACCTTTCAGAAGGGCGATGGCAAATGGTCGGTGCAGCAGCACCCGGAGGCCCCGATCTGATTCACCCAGGCTGGGCTGAACACAGAGACAGCGAGAGAGGGCTTAAAACCTGAGCTTATAAAGGGAACAGGCAAACCGACGAAGATGAAAGCGATGTGCTTAAATGACTCAGGAGAGCAAATGGCAAAGTTGGGAAGAGCCTCCAGCACCTTGACTGGCTATGAAGAAACCATGAATGTCTTCTCTATGGCTTTTAGATGTGTACCCTCCTAATGTTAGAAACTTCAACAACAGGAGCCTCCATGCATGGAGCTTCATTAATATCAGCAGAAAGAGAGATTATCTCCTTCTTCTGCTGAGCCTCTGACCTCCCTGTACAGACCATCTTTCATGGGGCCAATCCACCTCCACTGTAGTAGTGATCTGCACGTAGCCCGGATGGGCCCAGGCAGCTCGGCGCTGGACTGACTTCAGCAAAAACAACCACACATCCGAGCCAGCATTTGGGCAGCCTGGTTCTGAAGCAACCCTAAACTGCTGAGGAAGGACGAGCCTGCATTTAGAGCACAGGCCTGGGATTTAGAAACACTTGTTCAACTCCTGACTTGCCTTGTTTGAGCTTCCGCAAGCCAGGAATGCCTGAGAAGAAACTACAGCCATACACCGCTCGGCTTCAGGAAGCTGGAGAGCGTGTGGAATAGAAGAGGTGGATTCAATGAAGCAGCACAGCTCCTGTGCACACAGGGGACTCAGCCAAGGGCTGTAACAGATGTGTTTTAACCCATGCCACTGAGCTGTTTGGGATCTGTCTCCAATTGCTGCAGTGCTCATTCACATGTCTTCCTGACGGAAGACCAACAATAACAATTAGTATCATATAAGAAGCAGCGGACTGCTGCCAGCATTAGCACACTCTTGAACACCAAGGGTTTCCATTCCACTTTTTATCCCAGCTATGCACAAGGCAGAGGTCAGTCAACATTAATCAGCCTTCCTCTGGGCCAGCTCCTTCAGCGCATTCAGCTTGCTGAATTGCAATCGCTGTCTCTCCGTGCTGTGATGGGTTCCCCCTACTCAACACCTTTGCCTCTTTCCTTAAGCTCACCAAAAAAAAAAGTATGTTCACTGTTAGGCAGCATACGATGACAGAGGCTAAGCCTGGCCATGCTGGCGATGGCCTCCAGACCCTACAGGGGATTACACTGGCTGGGCAGGTCTTGGTGGGTCTTTGCAGCAGATAGGAACCTTGTGTTGTCATTCTGGGGGTCTAACTGAATCCCCTTCCATACACTGGCAGTGCCTGATCTTCATCCCCTAGGAAGGGGTTTCCACCTTTCCAAACACTCTCCCAGAGCCTTTGGGCTGGTTCAGGATCACCCTGGGGAAACCCTATCTGAGCCAGCAAAGGGAATGCAAATTCGAGGCTCCTTCTCAGCACATGAACACGCTCCAAGGAAAGGCTCTGGAAGGGATCCTGATGACTTCCATATTATTTCCAGTAAATTTTGTGCTGATTCTTGGCACAAACACCGGAAATGAATAGGCTAGGTCAGGAATGTAAATAAAGTGAAACACTGGGATTTAATCTAATCTATAATTATAGTATCTGTGGCGCAGAGAAGAAGTTGGTGTGTTTGCACTGCAGCTCCATTGAGGAGCTGTAGGGGGTTTTCATTTCCCTTTCCAAAACTTCCCTTTTTGGCTGAGGGATACTTGGTGTCTCCTCAAGTATCTGAAATGAACGTGCTGGGCTGGCAAAGCTGCTTTCCGGCAGCCGACCAGGTACAGCTCAGTGAAGAGGCATCCCCAGGCACTAAAGAAACAATGGGGTGAGAAGCTGAGATGGATGAGCTGGGCTGAAGGCTCAGGGAGGCTACGGGATGCACAGGGGAAGCTCCTGTTGCAGAGATCGGTTGGGTTTGTAGGGTGCTGAGCTACACAAGGGACATGAGCAATGTAAGCTCAGTCCTCCAGGCTGAGTTTGACCTCTAAGACAAGCCAGAGCTCTTTCTCTTGACTGGTATTTGGCACTTGGTGCATCACCTGCCTGTCACAGCATGGTGCTCCCAAGCTCCCAAACCATCAATCTGGTTGGCGTTAACCACTGGCCAGGCTGGCTGGTCCATGCAAGACAAGCACTTAACAGACACGTAGACATCTCTCCTTCTGCTTTCCTCTTCCAGACCCACTTGGGAGGAAGCTTGACAGACTGTTCTGGTCTAGCTGACCTCGGGGGAGAACAATCCCCTCTCCTGTGATGCATTTTGCAAGAATCCTATGAAGACAGGCTGAGAGAGTTGGGGTGGTTCAGCCTGGAGAAGAGAAGGCTCTGGGGAGACCTTAGAGCCCCTTCCAGTACCTAAAGGGACCTACAGGGAAGCTGGAGAGGGACTGTTTACAAGGGCATGGAGTGACAGGACAAGGGGGAATGGCTTTAAACTGAAAGAAGGTAGATTTAGACTAGACACAAGGAAAAAATTCTTCCCTGTGAGGGTGGTGAGGCCCTGGCACAGGTTGCCCAGAGAAGCTGTGGATGCCCCATCCCTGGAAGTGTTCAAGGCCAGGTTGGATGGGGCTTTGGGCAACCTGGGCTAGTGGAGGGTGTCCCTGCCCATGGCAGGGGGGTTGGAATTAGATGGGCTTTGAGGTCCCTTCCAATCCAAACCATTCTGTGATCCTATGATAATTATAAGACTTTTGGTTTTTAAGAGCTTAAATCAAACTTGACAGTCTTTGAGGACCATCCTCAGTGTCCCTGTGTGCATGCGAGCACATTCACATGACTGCAGCATGGATCCCCAGGCACGGGCACCCATGTCTGACAGACCGGCAGGAGTGTTCACATGTGTACGTGAGCCTATGGAGCACGTGCACCTTTGTTGACAGGACCTCCCTTCCCTTTGAAAACCTTCTGTGCAGGGATTAGCATCTCAACCCCAATGGACTACAGGCAGGGGAAAGAAAAGGGCTGACAGGCAACATTTTCATCAGACTGGAATTGCAAAGGACAAAGAAATTAGTTCTCCTTTTGTTAGTTTATGTTTTGAAATTACTGAAGTCTCAAAAGCAGAGGAATCAATCAGACTTCGTTGATTTGTTTGCTTGTAGAGCATTTTTTGGTTTTGTTTTTCATACTCAAGCCCAGCTTTGATCTCAGGCTGGTACTACTCCAAACGAATGGTCAACAGCAGAGTGTAATTGCCATAGGTACTACAGAAGAAAAGGGACAGGATGTCCCACACATTTACAGAGCAGAAGAGAATTCCACGATCTCACACTCCCCTCTCTCGGTTTACGTGATACCCCCAGACTACTGAAACAGCAAAAGCATTTGCTTTTGAAGAGCTCTAACGCTGCAGGCTCTGTGCTCACCTAACAGCCCACAGAAAAGCACAGGCCCCTGCCGTGTGGCTATAATCAGGATTATACCCAGGCCGGAGCCTTCCATGATAGCTATTTTTCCACAAATGAAACAAGCAGAAGAAATTCAATTTAAGAAATGACCCCGTGCCCGTGTTTCTGTTGTTGTTACGTCTGCATGGGCTCAGAACAGAGTGTTAGCCTCACATTTCACTGTTCTGGCTTTCTTCATGCTGTGTTGCAACTGTACGGACATCTGAACAGAGGAATATTTAACGTGTGCGCCTATGTATCTGAGAATGCACAGATGCTAAGTAAACACGTGCTGGTTACGTCCCAGGTTGGAGCAAATGTGTGTGTGTGTGCGCGCGCTGGATACGCATGCGTCCACAGCAGTGCATGCCAACACATCCAGCAGTAGGTGTATCTGTCCACGCACGTGTGCCTGGGCGTGCAGCAGCAGAGGCCGAAGAGGGTGTGCTGTAGTGTGTGTGCACGCGCATATTTTTGATGCCCAGGAGCGTGGGTCCATGCCCCGCAGGTGCCAACACGAACATGTGTCCATACATGTGCGCCTAAGTGTGCACAGCCCTGGGAACGGCGTTCCAAGCCCTGCTGAGCATTAGCTGTGGGACGGAGCCAACACCGTGCGTCACCTCAGGACCCGTCCCCGCAGAAGGACGAGGTCCAAAGCTTCTCGATGCCAGGGGACTGCTGCCTGCTGGCTGCCTGCTGCTTTGGCTCCCCACAAAAAACCACTGTCCCTCACCCAGGGGCACCCACAGAGAGCGGGAGCTGCCCATAGCCACCCCCAGGACACGGGGCATCACCGATCTCCGCTTACCCCCTCCATGGCAATGTGCCTCACGACCGTGAAGCAGAAGCCTGGCTTTGACCAAAAGGGATGACACAACCCTGGACAAAGCCTTACGCCTTCCACTCAAGGCTCTCCCAGCCCTTTGCAGACATCGGGAATTATATCACAGAGCCCCTAAAGCGACGGGTGAGTGCAATTATCCCCGCCCGGCAGATGGGGAAGACAATTTGGCAGCCCAGGCTGCCCAGGCTGCCCAAGAGCCAGACCTTTTGGCTCCCAGCTCCGTGTGTTCACCTCGGCAGCAGCCTCCCCATCAAACCCAGCGGCAATTCCCTCTCCCGGTGCCCCTGGCAGCCGTAAGCCCAACGGCTGAGAGCTCACAACCAGCCGATTTTTATGGGCGGCGGGTTATTAGCAAGCTCTGCGGTTGCTCCAGCCTCTCCCTGGCACCTTGTCAGAGCAGCCCAGTTCCCAGAGATATTAATAATTATATTTATGCGGTATATATATTTAAGAGGAAAACATTTAAAATTATTAAATGGCAAGAGGTATCACTTGGAGCCTGCTCCTGGACACAGCCCTGCTCGGAAGATGCCCAATAAATGCTGCTGCTTCTTCGGAGGCTGTCAACATACTTAACCGGGGGGTGGTGGAGGTGGAGGCAAAGGGAAAGTATTAATCAAGATCTTTAAAAGTTCTCACTGACAGACCATTTGCCAGCTCTCGCTTTAAATGCTTTTGTGGTCCCATAAAAAGTTTCATTACTCACTACAAAATGTGTTTTAATTATTACAGTCACTCTGACATTAAGCCCTAGGTGTTTCTCTCTTGCTTACTCCTCCATCTCCTCGCCTTTTTTCTCTTTTTTTCTCTCGTACTCTCCTGACTCCTCATATATCCCCCAAGAGAGGACATCCTGGGTAACGAGCCAGGTTGAAAAGCCCAGACCCCCTCTAAATGATACTAAAGGAGAACTTCATAGTCAGATCCTGAAATTATCACTTTTCTTTGGACACTAATTACTCCACAGGATTCAAACAGAAAATCCAGTCCCGTGTGCTCAATGGATATCTCAGAAGAGTCAAGTAAGTGAAAAGAACATCAGCACAGGCACGGCCAGCCACCCCTGCAGAAGTGACTGGGCGGTGGGCAGATGGATTTGGCATCTCTCTGATCTGGTATATGTCTCCTACCACCACAAGGAGCAACTTAGATAAGCAACACCGATCTCACTTTTGACATCTGGCTATTTTGGTCCACCAGGCATTTGGCAACTTGCTTCAATCTGACCACATTAGCTCAGTCCATCCATGAGAGACAACCCTATCCCACCAGGCACGGACCTGGAAGCCCAGCATACTGAAAATGTGAGTTATCCCAGTGGAGTCTCCCTCCTACTCCCAGTGCCTCCCGTGCCGTACTGGCAGACACTGGTTTTCCATTTCACTCAAAGCGACAGAAAGAGTCTCATCATCCAAAGTGTCTGGTGGAACATGGTGCTAACCAAAAAGGTTAATAACAATTAAATAATAGCATTGGACATCCCCCCTTGCCCCCAGCACCGTCCCACATGCCTCTCCTTACTTGTACAGACCATCTGGTTCCAGGCACTTGAAAATGACTGAATAGAGGCTGGTTTCAGGGACATCTCCGTGGCTCCTACCCGCTGCCACGCAGGATGTTGCAAGGCCAGAAAGCAAATCATCCGCAAAGCTCAAGGATTCTCCTGGAGAGCAAAGAGATGAGCAAGACCGAAATATCAATACAGGTGCAAAATTACTGCTGATCATTTAAAAACCACTGTAGGAACAGCCCTACGCAGCACAGGCTATCAACAAACTCTAGTTGGCTGTGGCTGGTAGGAATGGCCCCATGTCTATATGGAGAATATCACCAAAAGCAAGTAGAAAACACACCTGGACCCACTGCAGAAACCAGGGCCAGTGCTAAGTCATCGCTCGGACAGTGGAAGGGTGCACTAGCAGAACATACAGGCAATGTCTGGACTCACTGCAAACACCACATGCAGGACCACCATCCCAGGATGGGCTCCAGGTCCCCAGAAGAGCTGGAAGCTAAACAGGGCTCTCCTGCCCTAACAGCACATTCTGCTCCTAAAGGGCACACGGTTCTTTTTCAAAAAGCACCTGTCACAGTGAAATGTGTTTCTGCTATGTTAGATTATCAGGAAAGCAGACATTTTTAGAGCATGGATGGAATTGCCCTCAATGCGCTGGGTTTTTTTGTGTGGTTTTTTATTATTCGATGAAAATCAGTAGCTTTGCATTCCATTTCACGTGCACTCTGCTGGCTCCTGGAGCTCTGACTGGAGCTCCGTCAGCTGTGCTGAAGAACACTCGCCCCCCCTTTACAAGCATTCAAAGAAAAAAACAACTAATTAAAAATGGCGGAAAACTACTTTTTTTTTGTCTTCTGGTTTATAAAGCTTATTAAACACTTAGATCATGACCCAGCTGAAACTGAAAACGCTCCATTTATTAAGTTTTTTGGGCGTGATTATCCACTGCCATGCAACCTGTCTCCTTGCAGTGGGCAGGCTGGCTATCGGTTAGAGCTCATTGCATTCAATTCCCATTTTGCATCGGTGTAACTGAAAGCCCAAGGTACTAAGCAGTAAAAAAAAAAACCAAAACCAAACCCAGAGCAGCTGCCCAGGCTGTGCCCCTACTCCCACTGATGGGAATCGGAGAAAGGGCTGCTGCAGCTGATAGAGTTATGCTGGCATAAGCAAACCTGGACCCAGATTGCTGTGCTGGGTACCTTGTGCATGTGTAAATGTCAAGAGACCACAGCAGAGGGAGGAGGAGAATTCCCTTCTCAGCACTCTTCTTTCTTTATTTTTCTAAAAGCAAAAGTGACGGAGGACTACTTGTGGGCTACTGAAATGAAGAACAAGTCTAGATTCTCGGTATAGACGGTAAGAAATAACCCAGTGGTATAACCAGCCCAGAACGTCTCACTGTGCATCTGGATTACCCAGGTGGAAGAAAAAATCCCCTCCTCCCCAGCCCCCCCAAACCGCATTTGCGTCTTGTCTCAAAATACACAACTCAGTAACAAATGTCCCCCTTGGCTAGAGAAAAGAGCAGCAATAAATTCTTTTCCTCCCTAAAGGAATCCAAGCCTTAATTATTCATTTTAATGCTCCCAGCACGACTTGTTCTTTCCAAACATTTTTCAGGCAGCTCTGTCACCGGTCTCCGTAGCTTAACCCAGTCGCCAGCCCCGGGTCCGTACCAAACCCCAAGTCAACTCAACGGGCAGGTTGGGTTGGCAGCGGTGAAATCATTGCCTGGAAGTCACAAGCGCTGAATGGCTCTTAGCTCTGGGTATAGGGTTTAAACAAACAAACAAACCCTTATTGCTCATTTCCAACTTTCATTTCTGTCTCTTTTCATACAACATCGGGCTGAACTGGGGAACTCCCTGTCACCAGAAGTCATTGAGAACAGACACTGCTGTGACTTAGAAACCAGCTGAATCACAAACACGTAACAAAGAAGGAGGACCAGATTGTGTTGCTGAACTAGAGCAAGAGCTTTTAAGCCTCTTCAGATCTCAAGCAGCCAACTTCTGACCAGGAAGAAACTCCACGGGGGGACAGATCATCCCATGGGTCCATGGGTGCCTGCTGTGGGACCTCACAGAGGCAGCTGATGAGAGGTAGCTAAGAAAATAGCTGAGAGACTGTGAGGAACAACTGGACAAGACCAAGGGGAGATTTGGACTGGTGGTGCACAGGCACAGGCAGCATCACTCAGGACATCTGTGCCAGGGAGCACAAAAGATGGGACGGAAGAGAAAAACACAGGACTGAGACGGGGAGTGAAGAGGGTGGAACCAGACTTGTAGGAAACTGGAAATGGGATGGAAAACGTCACACACAGCCACTGAATTAAACCATGCATTAAAATTACACACATATCTCTCCTTAAGGCATCCACTAACTTCAGAATGCTCGTCTTTCCTGGTCTTTCTGGGTAGCTTTGAGGGAGAGGAGCAGGCTAGCAGTGAGCAATGCCCCGAAACACAGCAGCAGCTGCATCACACGACGGTCTGGTTTGCCACGGAGTCCAATCAGACCTGCCTAGGTTGCGAAGTGTGCTGCTGTCCCCCTGCACAGGAGGAAACGAAGCTTGCGGGGTCTGCCAACGCAGCGTCACCTTGGGTTAAGCCAAACCCCTTGCAATAAAATCCTTACAGCAAGAGGGTGCTTTGTGTTCAATCCTGAGCCTCCGGGGAACTTTCCCCTCTCGTTGGCCCTGCTACAATCAAACAAAAGCAAAGAGGTTGTTATGAAAATAGCAAAACAGATGCTAGCAAAGGTGCTGAAACCTCAGCCCCAAGGCTGGGAGTCTTTCTGCACCTGTATAAGCAGCAGTGAGATTGCTGGTGGTGCCAGACTGCACGGACCACGGGGTCGGGTAAGGGACGCCCCAGGGACGAACTGACTACCCAGAGCTGTCAATCCACAGCGAACGCAGGGAGCTGCTTTTTCATGCTCTCCCCTGGGTGAAGCAGAGCACCCGAAAACTTTGTTTATTCAAACCCAAGAGAAGTCTCACACAAGAGAAGTCTCTCTTTGTTCAGCCCGTGGTGCTCTGAGAGCCGCTGAAATGAAATTTCCTAAGCCTTCCCTAGGACCAGAAAACAAGTTATTCCCTAGGATTTAGACTGGGACCTTGTCAGCGAAATGCAACAAAGGAAACAGGTGCATTTGCTGGCATTGCAAGAGGATGACGGACCACTAACGTTGCCTCACCAAGGAAAAGAGGTCTCACAATGCTGTAGCAATGGAGGAATACTGACCCAAACGCACAAGGCAACGGTGAGAGCTCAGTGCGCAGTACTGCTCATCTGTGCTTATGAACAAAGCACAGGAAAAGCAGGAGGGAAGACTTCACAGGGAAATAATAAAAAGCACAAGTTTAGCATACAAGCAGAGACGTAAAAAGGCCAAGCAGAGATGCATGACTCCGTGAATACATCAACAGGGAAGGCACTCAGATGGAAAATAAATATTTAGGCTAATGGGCAGTAATGGCACGAGAAAGTAAATTGGATATGAATAAACGGTCCACTCCTGAGAAGGGCAAATAACCTAACTATCTTTTAAGAAGGAGTTTGATCACTTTATAAAAGAGATTATATGGATAAGTAGCTTGTGATGGCAAGCAAAGGGGCTTCTCTTTCCCGTCTGGACCTGTGTTCTCACACACCCCGCCAGCAAATATGAAGAAGGATTTCAGCCTCCCAAAGCAGCCCTGAAGCACAAACCTTCTAGACTGCTGTAGTACCTTTGCTTGCGTTATTAAATTTCAGAAAGAATCCAAAGGTTCTCTGCAGAGTAAACGATAGCTAAGCAGATCATCTCTGTGGTGTAGGAGATATTTTATTGACCAGCCAGCCATCTGTGTCCTTCATTAATAGTAATAAATAATTGATGTGACACTAAATAAAGCAGTAAGCTGTTACAGATATCAAGGAGAAATGACCAGCTCCTGTGAGGACACCTCACCTGTGTTCACTTCTCAGAAGCAAAAAATCCAGACCGGAGCTCAACATCACTACGGTAAGTGCTGTGCACAGAGCAAACGAAGGTACCTGCTCACACTGATGACAGTAACTGTGCTCAGCAAAGGGATGCTGACACTCCTAACCGTACACCAAATCCCTGCAAGACTCTCTTGCCCCTCATTTCCATGCCAGTGCCTTCCCAGGACTGGTCTGCCCCAAACCATCCAATTCCCCAGGCGGCTTTCGAAAATCAATCTCTGCTCTGCTAATAACTGCCGGGAAGATGCAGGTCCCTTCAGGTGGCATTTTCCTTCTCTCTCCAGTGCAACCCCTCGCTACTGCCTCGTCCTCTTCTGCAGATACGGCCGTGGAGTTTGGCAAACCTCCTCTTTTTGGTTTTGTAAACATGTATCATACTGATTCTGGTGTTGTGGTGAGTCAGAGCTCTCCCTAAACCAGAGGAAAATAACAGCACACTTGGAGCTTGCGGGGGGTTAGCCCCATTTTGTGAAGCTTTGCAAACTTCTCCTGGCCGCATCAGGTCTGGCCATACCAAGGCATATAGGTCAAGCCAGCGGTGATGGCTCTGGGGTAGCCACCTGGAAACTCAACTTGATCTCTGGTCTGGAGGAAGAGAACCCCCCCCCCAACTCAGCTGCCTGTCTGCAAGGCTGAGGTGGCAATCTGCTCCCAAGCGAGCACGTTTCTAGTGGCAGGAGGCTCAGATGGGCAGGAATGGGGACTGAGGAACGAAAATGGATGGGAGCAGGCTCAGACCGCTCGCTCCGACAGTCTCAGTCTGCCTCAGTCCTTCCTGCAACCCGTGCCAGCGCCCAGCAGTTGCGAACAGCAGGCAGGATGAATCACCTATCAACCATCCCACCGAAGACAACAAGAGTTACGGCGTTGAGTTCAACCAGACTAAACAAGAGAGCGAGGCCAGGAGCCTCCAGGAGGTTAGAGGAGCTAAAGGAAGCTCTGGGACCCTCACAGGCATCCCCACACCTTCAGCCAGCGTCCCTGTGCCAAGAGCAGCACGGACAAAAACCAGGCGGTGCAAACCTGGTGGAAATGAAGACGAGAGGAGACCTCCCTGCTGCAATTCACCTTCGAGATTCCTAGAAAGAGCACAAAAGGGAAAGTAGGAATGCACCAATGTCTCTGTCTTGACAGCTTCTTTACTAGACTGGATGAAACCAACCCTGCAACGTTACCAGTCACTTTCTTCTGATTGTGGTTTCCTCTCTCCGTCTTTCTCCCTTTTGCTTTTTTTCAACCTGTTTTCAATTTACTCTTGTGGCATCTCTGACTGTGACCTCATTCTGGTACTTAAGGGGGGGAGAAAAAAAAGAGGGAGAGAGTGTCCTTTAAAAAAGAAATTAAAGAAATCATATTTTATTTAGTTTGGTTGGTTTTGAAGCTTTAGCAGAAGAAAGATTAACCTTTTCTGCCTAACTTAATGAAAACAAGGAGAAAGCCTGTATGGATAAATAAATATCTGTGTGGGTATGGAGCAGGCACGATCGTGTTACAGCCCCGGTGGAGCTGTAATGGGGAACAGGCGCGTTCCTGCGCAGCGGCTCCCAATTCCCGATCCATTTTCAAGGAAAGAAAAACAGAGTAGAATGTCAGAGGCCCAAGTAGGCATAAATGAGGGAGCCCAGGGAAGGCAGATGGGGCCCAGCGAGGACCTCCATCCCCGGCAGTGACCTCCAGAGCAATGCCAGCAAAGCAGATGGAAAAAGAGACCTTACTCCACTTTGCTCTTGCCAGGTTGTGGTTCCTGAAATGAGGAAACAAATGGCATGCTCAGTCCTCCAAGTTTGTCACCTTTTGGGGGTCCTCGTCCCACCCTCCTCTTCCTCCAGGGCTCTGCCTCCGAGGAGGAGAGGTTCAGAGGAGGGCTGTGAGCAGAAGGCTTGGACTGAGTTTTTGGATGGGTAGGTGGGGAGCACAGGCTTGCAGGGTGGTTCCTCCACAACGGGGTTGTACCTGGGTTTAATGTGCTTTGGATCTGGTGCTTGGTGGGGGAAGGTGGCAAAAGGTGGTTTGTCTTGGAGATGATGGGCTGATTTAAATTAGTGTAACATAACTTCAGGCGACGGAGCTGTTCCGATTTACATCAGCAGATGGTCTGTCTCGCTGCCTAGATCATTAAAAGCAAACTGTCCCTACTGATCCTGGTGGAAGGATGTCAAAACCTCCTTCCCTACATGGTTGCCAGATTATAAAAGAAATAAAAAGGCCTAGTTATTACTAAAAAAACCTTCTGCCCACATTCTGGGAGCATCCATGCATGCCAGCCTCTTGTGTTAGATGGGACCGTAAGCCCCGCGCCCAAAACGCCTGCAGCTTCTGAAATAATTTTTTTGTCAAGACTTTTCTCAAAGACGCATCCATCGGGAATCCCTCTGGCTGGGCACAGGTTGTCTAGGCTGAAACAGAAAAGCCAGCGATTATGCTGTGCAACTTTGGGCACAGTTTGTGCCTCATTTGCCAATTTGTACAAAGGTGCAAATTGCAGTACTTCTCGGAATGACTTCAGCTTGCCTAAGTTACGAATTTTAGGGGAATTTGCTTCCTATGTTTATATGCTACTAGACACATAAATGATGAAGAGCTCTCCTCTGGGCTTCCCAGTTCCTCTGCTGATCAAAGACTGCATTTGTAGATGGCTAAATTTAAGGAGCAATGCTTTAGCTGAACTAAGAGCAAAAGTTGCATTCCAGTGCCACAAAAGTCCCTTGAATGACTTCACTGGTGCTTTCCAGGGCTAGAACTTGCTGCATGCGGAGTGACCACCTGGAACTGAAGGATGGGCTGTCTTGCACTGTTCTCACCAAGAGCAGCCAGTCAAACAGAAGGAAATGGTCTTAATTTGGATGAGCTGCAATGCTCTAAAAACATAACACACAAGGCTAATCATGAATGTATTCTTCTTTTAGGGTCATCAGTAGGACGCACTGTTCCTTCACCTGAGCTCTCCACAAACTGCTTATCAAAGTTCCTTCACAGTCAATATCTAAGACCTCAGAAAAAGTGCTTCAACTCATGTAAAAATGCATCACCTCCTCCATCTCCCCCAAGGCAGTAGGCTGCTGGAGGAGAGTGAGAATTAATGCATTTCATTCTGGGCTGTGAGCCCTCCAGTATTTCTCAGGGTTCACTGGGTTGCTAAGGGTCAACCACAGCCAGACACAAGCTGACTCTGCTATGCTTGGAGCCATGCAGGCATGAGCCAGTTCCAATCTCAAAGCCACGTATTCACATTAGCATGGTGGAGAGTCCAAGTGAATTTATCTATTCCCTTGGAGTTTGTTTTGGGCTCTGCAGCATGTTAAAATAATTACTTGATTTCAAGGCAAAGTGGGAACCCATTTGTGCTGGGAGTTGTGCAGACACAAAGCAAAGACATGAGCTTTGTCCTCAGATACTTCTTGTCTGGCAGAAGATTTTGTCCATCACCACAGACCTAGTTCCCGCCCTCACTCTTGCTTTCCTTTCATTTTTACCTTCTTTTTAATTAGAGGTTTCTAAACAATGGACCAGTGGTCCAGACCACTTGGTGGTCCCCAAGCCCATAGTCAACAGTCTGTAGTAGATCCAGGGACTGCACGGAGCCCTACATTCAACAGGAATCCCACCAGCCCTGCTACAGCCCCAGAGCCACTCTTCTACAACATAAACTGATATGTCAGATACTTCAGAGACAGCAACAAAACCCATATCATAACCTCTTTCTTCGTAAATGCACAAAGCTACTGTGCTGTTGTGGTTCCTGGGGGAACAAGCTACTGTCCGAAAGCGACTCCCAGATTTTGAATACAAAGATGGCACCAAGGAGCTGGGCTCCACTAGTCCAGAGCACCGGGAGGTTCCATCTTCTGCTGGGATTAAGATGACTAAACTTGAAACGGAGCAGCTTTCACCGCAAGACATGTCAGAGGACAAATCCTGGGATCTTCCTAAAGAAACGTCAATGACAAGGTGATTCTGGCCAGTCCAAGTGGGCCCTGGTGATATATTTATATATCACCTACAACGCATCTGACATACAAATTTGCCCACTACACAAACCTCCTAACCTGTCCAGTAGATGATAGTCTGTGAAGCAAGCAGGGTAGACCTGCCAAACAGCAGGGTCAGGTCCTTCATTTCCAGCTCTACCGAGCAGTCTCTTACCTTTATTTCCAGCTCTTTATGACCAAATACTGCAGTAGTTTAATGCCCCACAGAACCCCACTGGCCAACGTGCACCCACTGGAGATCAAGCCTTCCACACACATGCAAACAACAGACTAGCAGGAGGGGGAAAGAACATTTCCTAGAAAGAAACTCAGTGTGCAATTAATCACTAAAACCATAATTATCTTGGGTGATTTGTCAAATCAAATTACTTTAAACCTATGCTGAAAAGCTATCAGCTGATCTGTGCTTCACTTCTTCCACTTATTGGAAAAATGGAATTTTTGGACTACTTAGATCAGCCAATTTCTTCTGTATTACCACTGTTGCCTAACCCTGCTCCTGGTCCCTTCTTTACACTTCATGGCTCAGCGCTGGAAAGTGGACCAAGCCACTCCGTGTAGTGGCAACCAATTGAGAGAAACTATTCTTTGGTCCCACGTATTCTAAATAGAAGCAGTATCTGGAGATGTTGATGTTCACAGAGAATTAGTGATAAGACTTTGGACCAGCATATTCCAAAGGACTCAGCACGCACAACTCCAGCCAGATCTGCAGCCTGTTAGCCAACAAACACTTACAAAAACTGGTCCTGATGGAGGGACCCACATGGAAGCAGACCTCTTACTTGGCCCTAATATGCATTTTTGGACATTTGAGAATGCGGGGGCAGATCCTCAGTTCATAAAATCTCCTGTAGCTCCCTTGAAGTCAATGGAACAATAACAATTTACACTAGCTGAGTTTCTGCATCCTGGCTGTGAGCTATTTGGAACAACTACACCATAATGATTATTACAGATATTTCAGATCTCTTGTCTAAGACGGATAGGAGAATACCACCGTATAAGAAAATAGAGAGTTGGTTTGCTATGATTTCCAAAGAATTATTGACCCATATCTTGCAAACATTTACACATGTTTAACTTTATTCATGTGAGTTGTTCCATTACACTCATGCGCCAGATAAACTAATGTACATGCTTGCAGGACCAAGGTTAAAACTTGGGCAAACACAGCAAGTTCTAAATATTTTTGTAGATATGTTCAGTTACCTTGGATTCAGACTAGAAAGCATGTCATTTGACTGTGCCTCTTTTCATAACTCTTCATTTATCCAAGCAGGTATCACAAGAGAAGCCAAACGCGGTATCAGGATAAAACTGAGAAAAGAAGCAATTATCTGACCGAACTCAGAAGCTAGAAAACACCCACTCGGTCAGGACTAACGTATGCAAGAGTTGACATCAGTTCTTGAACAAGGATTTACCTGGGTTACTGGAGTATATTTACAACAGCTTGCTTAACACAGCTGATGTAGTATCATTCACTTATTGATTTCTCCACAATGAAGTTAACATTTTTCTTCACAGTTTTGATTCATTGGAAGACACATGTCAGTGAAGAGGAGAAAGAGCTGGGAATCTCTTGGTCATGAGGAGTCTACTTCAGCATCCATCATCATATCAGCATTCACTCCATCTTTTCCACTAAGACTACGAGGTGAGACAGGATCTCCCGCACCACTGCACAGTCCCACTGCTCACAAGGACAGAATACAATCTCTAACTTCTTCAATTGAACTGATTTTGTTTCCTTGAGGACAAAACACATGTCAGCAAGGCTCCTGACACCCAGAGACTTCAATGCACTTCACAAAGGCCATTAATACCTCCGACAATGTGGCAGCATTTACATCCCTCGGACAAGACGTGAGCTCCGTTATGATACACACCTGCGTCACAGAAGGCTGCAGCGTCATGAGAGGTGGCAGACAAAGGAGCGGGGACGCAAATAAAGGAAATTACTTTTTTAAGGTAGGAGGCAAAAGGCAAATTTGAGGCTATAACCCAGAGCCCCAGTCCAGATCTCTAACCACTAATAGCTGGCTTTCATCTCTGAAACACTATTAACCCTTTTTTTCAGGGGAGCGAAGTCCAGGCACTGGGGATACCTGCCATAAGCACACAGCAGGACACTGGCACAGAAAGAATGCTCCGAATTTTAAGTCACGTTTCCCAGAAACCAAGACAAATCAATCCTGGCACCCACAGGAAAGGGGAGCTGTTAGTGTAGCCAGGACAGCTCTGATGAACGATGTCCTCTGGGAACCCATCTCACCAAAGGCTCTCTGTGGTGGGAACAGTTGTTTGACTCATAGATGTCCTTGGCAAAGCAAGGTATCTGGGCACGCTTCCCACCCGCAGGATCACCGATCGCTCTAGGATGGTTAGTTGGAGACACGTCATCACCAGCAACTGTGCAACATCTTACCACTCAGATGACAAAAGACAGATTCCCAGAATGAGCGGAGCAGGATTAAGCCAAGTGGTAAATGGATTCCAGGGCTGTTCCAGGATCTGTGCTGACGAGGGAAGCCAGTGCCAGGTAGCCAACCCGGAGCTCGTATAGTGAGGTTATCACTTCCCTCCTTTCTTCAAATCCATAAATAGAACCCAAACATTGCTTGGGCCATGTTAGAGAGATAAGGTGAGTCTCTCCCATCCCTTGCAAAGCCTGAAATAGAAGCCACGCTACTCCCTATCCTAAGCATCAAGCGCAAGATGTTGACATTTAGCAGTAGGGAAAATTAGCCGAACAATGAACCCTCTCAGTTCTCTCTTCTCCCCTCCCTTCCCCGGTACCCTGGAAAATGTTCATAAAGTGAAGTGGAAAAAAGAAAAACCAACCCAAACCAACCCAAACCCCAACAAGCAAAATCCAACCTTCCTAAGGCTGTGGAAATAACATGTACAGAAGAGTGAGTCAGGCTCTGCTAACTGCGCAAGGGTCACCAGTCCTGAAGGCAGAGATGATTCACCAAGGCAGCAAGAACTTGAAGGTAGAAGAGACCAAAAAGAGGTTGCAGAAAGAAAGTTGTATCAAAGAAGGGGAGGAAATAAGAAATGAAACGGTTCCGGGTTGCATGCACCTTGCTCTTTATCAAACACCACTCAACGGGAACTGACCCAGGATGACTCACTTGATAGTAGTGAGATTATTCCCTTGGTGCCTTGTCCAGACGTTCTTTATGAGAAGGAGGGAAAACAGGCTGTAAGATCTCAATCCATCTCCATCCCCTGCTCCTCCCTCTCCTCTTCCCCTGCCTGAGGTGCTCAGCGGAGCCTCACCTCCCTGCTGCCCCTGCTTCCACCGCTCCTTTCCTGCACCCATTCCCTGTAAATTCGGCAGCATTATGGGACTCTGTTTTCCCCATAAAAGATGCCTTCAAGGAGATGAGAAAAGCAGGGCCTGCTTAGGAGCACAGCGTGCCACGGGGAGGCCCTCCTGGATGCCACTGGCACAGAAAGTACATTGTCACAAGAGATGGAGAGGAAGATGGGGCTCAGGTGCCTGGGGAGAATTCTGCCTGCCAGAATGCTCTCCTGCTATTCCTCCATTCATCCTTCCCCCTCAGCTGTCCCCCCCACCCCCCTCCTTTTATCTGATAACCATAAAGATTCAAACACAAAATGCTTGCTCTGAAAAAATCCTAAATACAAAAAAAAAAAAAAAAAAAAAATCCTCCCTCTCAAGTTCACAATGAGAGCTGTAAAACTTTTTCTGCTTGGAAAATTCTCCCGGTCAGTTTTTCCTACTGTTTAATCCCCGCTTTGAGTTACACAGAATGAGTAAACACATTTTATAAGGTTCTAATTCATACCTAACCCATACAGTTTATAGCTTAACATAGTAAAATATACACACACACACACACACACACGCACTTTTTATACATACATATATATATATATATATATACCCACTCACACACATATGCATAAAACCGCCCGGGTCCCACTCCTGCGAGCCTCCCAGCAGCAGGTCTGATTGCTCCAGCATGTGCTCTGCTACGAGAGCAGCCTGGCGTGCTTAGGTGTGAGTTAGCTGGCCTGGGGAGTAGTTTCCGCTCCAGATTCCTGCAACCTCCTTTGTAATAAATAATTAGTCAGTCTCGTTAAGGGAACGGCGGGATCCACCACTCCGTCCTTGGAGGACCAAGGAACACCACCATGTGGTACCCCAGGAACGATTTGTGTCCCTATTCTGCCCAGCAAGCACCTGGAGCGGAGGACCATGGCAGGGAGGCAGCGAGGCTGGGCTGGAGGAGCTGCGGGGAGCTCGGCTACCACATGGCCACGGCCTGGTGCCAGGCAAGGATGCGTCTGTCTGAAAGGCAGCTCTCTGCTGGCAGCCATTAGCGAAAACCTGAAGGTGGGCACTCAGCCCGAAGTTGGCCCATGGTGTGAACACCACCAGTTGTTGCTCTGGAGGAAGGTAGGCAGCCCTCACACCAAACTCCTCCACGTAGCTGTGGGTTAGGGCACTGCAAATGTCTTGCCCCGTGCCAGTCTCTGCACTGAGTTTCTCCTCTGCAGCGAAACCACGTCCTTCACATCTGCTTAGGACCATGGAGACCAGTTGCAATGTGTTGTGGATGGCGTTAAGGCCAAAGAGCTACCTGAACCTCAATTTCCCACTCCACTGTTTGAGAACCAGCCACCACCTCCCTTTACCTCTGCGGAGGCAGAGCTGACCAACTGGCCCAGTTAGACCTGGGCTCTGCTTCAGGTCCCTCTGCTTCTTCGGCCTTTTAACCCAGTGTGGGCAGGGGAGATGGAGTCCTCTGGACTGGTAGTAACAATTAGCTAATTCCACCCAGGAAAAATACACCGCCTGACACAGAGAGCTTGTGAACAGCAGCAAACCCCAACAGTTCACACGAAGGTCTGCCTCACCATTTCTGATGGGCGTCTGTGCAGCCCTGGTACTCCCAAGGATCCCCAGAGTGAATAGATGTGCACATCAGACCCAAAACTAGCAACAACACTTCCAAACTCTGCACAGAGGGAACTTATAAACAATTTGAGCTGCCTGCCAGTGCCTTTGAACTCAGCTGTAACCCAACATTAGGAGACTTTTATGACTACTGACTGAGGAATTGCCTCTACCATTGCTCTGAAGAAGGTGGCTTCTCTTGAGCTTTTGTGTTTTGTTTTTTCCTGCTTGTTTCCCCCAGCAGCTTGCTATTAAATTAAGCCGAGCCTCTCATACAGTCCCATACTTCTGTCAGAGACAATAACTGCAGGTGATTAAAGTATTGTTTCTGTTACACCTCTGCAAGACCACACCAAGAGATCGTCTCCTCAGAGGAAAGAGAAACAGAGACACAGAGAGAACTGTGTCAGTGACGCGGCCAAAGCCTCTGCCGATACACACCGCAGCAGCTCCACTGACACGAGCGGGAGTGGAGCAATCTGTGACAGCCGACAGCCTGGCTCTAAATTGTGCTTGGTGCGGTGCAGCTCCTCTGAGCAGGAAGACAAGACGACAGAAACACCCAGAAAACGTCCCAGACACTGGATTTTGTGGTTCTCCAGAAAAACTTTTTTGCAGCATTTGCTTGATTTATGGGATCTGCTGCCCTGAACCCCATGTATTCCCCAAAGGGCTTTCCTCTCCCAGAGGACATCCCATTAACCAGCAGAGAAATCAGAGTGACAATTAACTTATTTTCATTTCCTGACTCACTGTCATACCTCCCATCATCTTGTCTTCCCTCGTCCCTGCTTGTTTACTCCAGCTCCAACCCCTCTTCTGTTCAGAAACCAAAGCAGCAGGAACAAATATAACCCCCATCAAAAGGCCAGGGTCAACTGGAAACCTGCACTGCAACAACACAACTGCCCGGTCTTAATCTCCTCGACTTTGTCTTCTGGCCCTCCAACACAGCCTCTGCTCAAGCTGTCAGTAAGCCAAATCCCAGCAAGCAAAAATGAATTGACCCTTGAAGTCATATTTTTTAAATCAGGGTGCCCCTGCATCTTTTAAGTCCTCGAGCAGCCTTGCACAAAAGCCACCTCCCAGGTGGGAATTTGCCTCCAAAGACCACACTCCAGGTCTCTGCTACCAACCATGGCTACGGCTGCCCGAACCACGTCCCCAGGGCAGCTAGCGCCGTTACCATCCCTGCTTTTCTCTCTCTTTATTCCTTCTGCCTGTTGCTGCAGTTAAAACCAAGGCTTCAATTTTTTCAAGTACAAAAATCAGCTTGAAGACTCAGACTCTTTTTCCGGGAGCTTTTTTGATACTGTCCCTCCAAGGATGCAGAAAAGCACTCCGGGTCATCAAGGTGAAATCATGGGCATCATTCAAGCCCATCCTGACCAGTTCTGTGCTAACTTGTCATTTGAAGGCAAAGACAAAAGCCATTTTTCAAGCTAGTGACTTGAAGTTGCTTCCAGCCACACAAAATGTGAGATGTGGGCTTGAGGCCCCATAATGCTATTTTCATTTTCCTCCTCCTCCAAGAAAAGAAAAGGAGTGTTTATTTCCTGAATGCTCTGGTCTGAGAAAGGGCAAAACTTTCCTCCGGGAGCCAGGTGGCTGGAAAGGGAAGGCAGAGGCAAATATTTGCTGAATTTGTCAATGAGCTCTTATTCCATTTTTCTTATTAATATTTATTTAGACATAATGTGAGGGAAACCTTCTCAGACCACAGCAATGCAGGAGATTCCACTGTTATTCTCCTCATGCCAGCTACT
Organism: Grus americana; assembly: GCF_028858705.1. Taxonomy (NCBI): domain Eukaryota; kingdom Metazoa; phylum Chordata; class Aves; order Gruiformes; family Gruidae; genus Grus; species Grus americana. Next base: position 3,742,689 of record NC_072871.1, read on the forward strand.
GGTGAGGAGGGGGGAGAGAAGGAAAAACAGAGACAAAGAGAGATGTCAGGGAGTTCACAAGCAATTTAGAGAAAGTCACGGGCTTTCGTCTTGACTTAGCAGAAGACAGGATGCCTTGAGAAAGTCAATGCATCTGTGGACCATGTGATGGGTCAAAGAGGTTGAACAGCTCAGCCTTCCTTGCTGATATTCAAGGCGCAGGTGTAGCTCAGAGAGAGAAAATTATCTCATTATAGAGCTCTTTTTTTTTTCTTTTAAGGGAAGGAATCATTAATGACATGAAGACAAGCAGAATAAACCGTAACCCCAGGTTTAGTAAATTGTGTGAGACGAACCTGATGTATTTCTTCAATGAGACAGTTAATTCCTTGGACACGAGAAGCGTGGTACAATCTAATTTATCTGGGTATCAAGAGGCACTAGCCATGACACGACATGGGTAATTATTAGGTAAGCTTGAAAAGATGGGAATTAGCAGAAGAATTATACAGCAGGTAAGGAACTGAGTAATGGCCAAATGAAAACAGGCTACGCTGAAAAGATTGTGATGGGAACTGAGTTATACCTAGCAGAGTTCCTCAATGATCAGGCTTGTAATCAATCTTATTTCTCACTGGAAATACAGCAATGATTTTAGCACCGATGAAGTGGAATGCATTATTAGTGCACAGGAGATCAGAGGATCAGTCAAAACAAATTAAAAGATCTTGAGGGCTATAATAATACAAGTGGAATGAATTTTAATATCTAAAAATGCAAATTAGCTTAACAATGGACATTAAAATAGTTCTTTTGTTAGCAGGAACCTCTGCAGATAGAAACAAAAGGAGGAGGAGGAGAAATGCCTGGATGCACTGGCTGGTCACAGCACAACCACATGTTGCCTCCGGATGAGAGCTGGGGAAAAGGAAAGGAAATTCTTGGATCAGCTTAGAAAGGGTCTTCCAGTTGAAGTAAAGAAGAATCAAATCGTTTGATAGCAAAAGGCTGAATGTGGTGGCCCACTACCTGGTTCACCGTCAGAGAATCACAGAAAGTCTCCAGTCCAACCTCATCAAAGCAGGGCCAACTGCAAAGCCAGGGCACGGTTGCTCGGACCTTTATCCAGTTGAATTTTGAAAATCTCCAGGGACTCCTCCGAGAGCCGCGTGGCTGGTGTATAAATAACCGCTGCTTGGTAGCAGAAATCCCACCGGACTGTGGTGTCCAGGAGAAAAGACCTGGACGCGTTTCTGCAGGGCTTCAATGGTTCCCCAAACCGGTCGGGAGGTGCACGGCTGTGAGCCTGTCCCCTGTTGCCCTCCACTGGATAGACGGAGAATGTCACACTGCTGTGTCATGTCTGGGGACAGCACATCCTAAAAGCATCTCCTCTTTCAGCTGGGGTAATGGTCTGTGCGCTGGGAATAGAGCAGCTGAACTCTAGCTCTGGTTTTGCTCTGACTGTGTCTCGTCTAGCAACAGCTGGGGGACATAGGTTTGCTGAAACCACAGCCAGACGATTGGAAATAAAAACGATATTCATATATTAATTAACATCTGCTTACTCGTCTAATTACATGATACAATGTGCATGAGTTTTTTTGTTCCCTTCATATTTTATGCATTGAATGAAAACTAAACAAATGTTGCAAAAGCAACACCGCAAAAGCAAGAAAACAAACACTACCCAAGTTTGTACTTATAACACTTACTGACACATCAGTTTAATTAACATGTAAAGGAGGACATGACTAAACCATGACAATGAAGATGGTGGTGACACCAAAGTGGATTAACATCCAGCCTGATCCAACCTGACTATTTTTCATTAAATTGGGCTTCCCATTACACATATTCTTTAAAAAAAAAAAAAAAAAAGTAATAATTTGTTAAACTGAGCAGTTCAGGGCCTGATTTAACAAATTATTACTTACCCATTTTCAAAAGCCACTTTTAATGAAAACCGGCCCTAAAAATTTCAGCCGGATTGTAAAGCACCATCCCAAAGGAAAGGAGCTGATGTCACCCTGCCTGCGCAACACATCTGACAGCGTCTGGTGTTTTCTGCCGCACTTTGGGGACGGAAATAAAAAAGAAGGAGGGGGGAAGGAAAGCCAGATTAATTAAGAAAAGTCATCACTCAGGTTGTCTGGCCGTAACACATTATCCCGTGCGTGTGGCTGTCCCCACGCGGCTGGCAGGGGCGGGTGATGGGGTGCCTGGTGGCCACCAGGGAGGTGACGGGGACAGCGTGCATCCGTGCGGGCACGTGGGTGGGCAGGGAAAGGGAAAGGCGAAGGTTTGGCTGGGCACTCGGTTCCAGGTTACGTTTGGGTTTTGTTCAGAAAGGGGCGGCAGAGGGGAGGCAGAGGGGAGAGCAGAGCCCCTCTTCCTGCCCCGCCACAGGTGACCTGGGGGAAATAATTGCCCAACGCGTGCTGCCCCGCTGAGGAACCCAAACAGGCTCTTACATGATTGCACACTTCCTCAAAAAGGCTGCAGGCTTCATTAAAAACTCAACAAGAACAACAACAACAAAAAACCAACCAACTCCAGGCTCACAAACTCCTTTCTGAACCCAACAGCAAGAGTGGAGTAAGAGGAGTCTCGGGGCTGGCAGAGGTGGAAGGCCATGGTTTTGGGAAGCAGCTCACACAGAAGTGGGGCTCCCCGGCACCTGTCCCGCTTGGGCACCGGTCCAAAACCACGGCTCTGATGCTGATGCCATGCAGGGAACATAAAGCAACTGCTCTCCTTTTGGGTGGACTGGTGCCCATGCTGGAAGCCTCTTGCCAGCACAGCAGATACGTGCGGGTACAGCTGGGGCACGAGCACCCATCTTGGATGTGACCTCTGAAGGGTTAATACCACCAGCAAGCAGCTGGTGTCACCCTCAGTTTGCTAGGAGGGACCAGAGGCAGGAGAGGAGTCCTCTCCTCATTCAAGTCACCCATCCTTCACGCAGACCATCCCAACCACACGAGCCCTGCCCAGGGGGATCACACCCCTGGAGGTGATCCACCTCCCCCAGACCATCTCTATGAAGGTGACTGGGCAGGGTCCCACCACAAACTGTGATTTCACGGTTAGCATGCAGACTCCCGTAACCCACTATCGATGTTTCTATCCCTTACTGCATCTCTGCACGAGGCCCGATCTGTGCTCAGCTACCCCAGAAGAGGACGGCCATGAAAACGCCGCCCCAAGCAGAGCAGGTAGCACAGCCTCAGCACGCTGGCCCAGCACTTTCCGTATGTTCAGCTCCTACAACGCTGCCAAACTTTAACTGTTTGGGTTGAAATTTTCCACACTGGGTATCTGCCTCAGGCTGAATTTTTTTTGGAAAGTTTCAGATAAAACAAGTCCAGCCAATTCCAACAAGACAGCTCGGGAAAAAATATAGTTTTCCTCATGTTAAAAAAAAAAAAAAGGTCAAAAACCCAAAACCAACTTACAACTCTTGTTGTGAAGCCCCAGTGTTCAGAGCAGGGACCTGGCATTTGGTAAACAGGGTGGTCACTGCGTTAATGACACGACTTTGTCGTTAGAAATTTCATTCAAATTGGCAGCAAGGCCATCAGTACGCAGTTTGCAAACGCTCCACAGAGAGGTCGTTTGGCTTCTCCTGAGTTCCCCGAGATGCTCCAGCCCCTCACAGCTCTTGAACTGGACCACATCACGCACACGTCCCTCCCGAAGGGCGGGTGAGCGTGCCCCCAGCCAAACGGCAGCCCATAGCTTTGTCACTACTTATTCAGGGACTGGAAAACATCGCTTAACGTTTCCCAACTGCCTGCTGCAGCCGCAGGAGAGAGGCAACCCGTGCATTAAGCACTGATGCAACGGTAACGCAGAAAGGGCAGAGGGCCGGGCAGGGGCTGCAGAAGATGCTGTGCTGGGAGCCGAAGAGAGCTCTGCGAGACCACCGCAGGTGAATGCACAGAGACCTCTCGCTGCACGGAGAATGGAAGGGCTGCACCCACCTCCTGCTGAAACAGACTGGGGAGGAACATCGGTGACTTCTGTGGGACGTGATTCAGCTCTTATAAAGGAAAAATGGATAGAAGAAAACAACAAAATCCAGTAACAAAGTGATATAAAAGTGTCTGGAAAATTATTACCTATTCTGCGTGAACAGGCCTCGCTGCTTTGCTAGTTTTAGTGCACTGAGGGTTTTTTTAATTGCTAGTGGTAACAATAATCACGTGCTGCTGTTTGCTTGGCAGGTAACCCTGCTGGTGTGATGTGCAAGCAGAAAGCAGGGCAGCTCTTCGGCTGCAAAATGCATCACTTTGGCTGGGATTTAACTCCCTTTAGTCCTCTGCAAACCAGGCATCTAGCTAGGTTCTTCCTTCTGTCAACAGAACGGTAAGGGTATCTCCTGATGGTGATTCCTCACACCCAGACAACATCAATGAAGGCATGCAAGAGGGATTTCCTGTAGAGGAAACCTGTGCAGCTCCACCGACCACTGCGGGGGCCTGGCCATGCAGGCTAGGCAGATGACATTAATGAGGATGTGTCCGGGGCTCAGGATACAGCTGAACTGCCACAGAAACCACTAGTCGTATAGTCAGCCTCTTCTACTGCACACACTGCCAAGGAAGTACAACCAAAATGTGGACGCAGGCTGAGCTTCAGGAAGGAGGACCACGAGACACCACAGGTCCACATTTCCACCCATGTAGCCTACTCTGCTCAAAATCACAGCCAACACAACCCACCAGCACATCTCCCACAGAGCCACGTGGACATTGGTGCATGGGAGCTTGTACCCCCAGGGTAAGAGCCCAGCACTCTGGCTAGTGGACACCAAGTGGGCTGGAAAACGCAGGCAACTAGCAATGCTCAAGCCAACCCTTATCTCCAGGGCTGCGTGCTGCAACTCTACCTTTCCAAAATGGGAATAACAAGAGTTCCCTGCCCCGGAGACGGTTGGTGAGAAAAAAATTCAGAAGACATTATAAAATACTGATGGAATAACAGGTAGAGCAAAAAGCCAGACCTTCATCTACTAGAGTATCCCACTTCCCTCACTCAAATTCTTAACACCATTTAGCACCGAGCAGGGCTTACATCTCCCTCCCTAAATTGGATCAGGACACTTGGTAGGTAAGAACTTCTCCTGTATCAACCCCTTCTCCATCGTTCAACAGATGACTCCAGTCTTCAGGACTACTGCCCTCTGATCCTTCACCAGAATCAAGAAATATGTCAGGAAGAAGGAACAGAAAGAAATCCAGAGGAGATGACTGTCATGTGAAAATGTGGTGTGAATGGCGCAACGGGTTGCATGTCAGGGTGCTTGGGAAGGGGTGGTGGGAGCTGGCAGGGTGGGCAGTTGCTCAAAGGAAACCACAGAGGACTGACCAAGCACTTGAAAGATTCCACGCATACCTCCCAGATATGCCGGCGCGGTTACAAAATCCCTGCTCGGCACTTCGGGTGGCGGCTTGCACTTGGGAAGGAAAAAAAAAAGGGGGAAAGAAGAGAAGAAAAGGAAAAAACAAAACCCCAAACAACCATTCATGGGACACACAGAGGGCTGCAAGTCCTCTGCTTTAACGAGATGCCGCAGGCGTCGCTGCCTTGGAATTTGGGCTATGCTTGCGGTCCACGAGGCGACTCGCCGAAGCCTTTGGTCACATTAAGCAACATTACATGATAATGCTGCAGCACTTTCAGGCTGAGGGAGAAGGAAAACAAAACAGATGACTCTGGATGGAAAGGCATTGCTGTAAACCTGGGAGGGAGAAGAACATTCCTTCTGATACTTTTTTTGGCTGGTTGTGTCCTCCTCTCCCGCCTCCCACCTCTCTCTCCCTTTCCCCCCTCCTCCTCTTGCAGAATTGGTGACAGCAAGTTTTTTTACTAATATTTCCATATTAAATAGAAAGGAAGAGTGTGAAAGGCCATGTGGAGTGGTGGCAGCTAGACAGTGGAATCTGCAACTGAAGGGTGGAGTTGGAGCACTGGAGAGGTGCCGGTTATTTATAGGGTATGAGAGAACACAAAAAATGTCTGGCCCCTTTAAGGCCCCTTAATCCAAACAACCAATGGAAAGAAAAAAAAAAAGGGGAAAAAAAAGAAAAAAAAAGAAAAAAAAATAAGAAAAAAAGGGAATGGAAAAAAATGAGAAGAAAAGGCATCTCTGCACCAGACTGCAAAGTGTGGAGGAAGACCAGGCAATGGCTTGGCAGGGTCCTGCCCCGTCCCTCCAGCCAGACCTGCACCCCATGGCCCCATCGTGCTCGGGCACTGGGACCGACATCGGGGCGAGCAGCCCTGCGCTCCCCACGCAGCCCCGAGACGCAGCTGCCTCGAGGGTGGGACGTGGCAGCTGTTTAAACCATGATACAGCAGCGTTGGACGGGAAGCGGAGATGAACAGTGCGTTCAAGAGAAATCAAAAGGGAGAAGCTGCGAGCGTAGGGAATACGGGCTGGAAATTCCCTTCCTTAGGTCGGCATTTGTGGAGCAACCAGCGATCTTTGCACTCCGATGTGAGAAGAGTCGTCTGTGAGATGCAGCCCTTCACTGTCCTCACTCCTTTGGGGATACATAAACTGGAGGGTCATCCTTAAGGCTTTTCATGGCCGGGTATTTCAGCGCAGATGTGGATGCTCTGGGAAGGCTGCCGGTCGGACCCTCATCACAGCCGGTTTAAGCAGGGTTATTCAGCTCTAGGCCTGGAAGACCATCACTTCCAGCCCTTTCCTAGGATTCCTGATAGATTTTAGCCCAGCTGAGTAATGTCTTTCCTCTACAAGAGGTCCTTCCTGAAGAGGAGTGAGAAGGACCACGGTACAAAGAGGGGCCGTGCAAACCACAGCAGTTTTGTGCTCTAAGGAAAACTGCTTTTTCCTTCTTTACAAAAGAAATGGATGAGGTTATGCCTATCTTTTCTAAGCAGACATAAGGGAATTGTGAAGAGGTCCTGGAGGACACTCAGCACTTGGGTGATTTAGTGTACAGCAAAGTGGATAAGTCATCAGCTTCGATGAATATACACCTGGAACCAGGAAAACTGAAGACAGACAATTCTGTGGATAGAAAGGGGTCAGTAAAGAGATGCAAGAGCTCGAGCAGATGACAGTGACACTAAATCCTCAGGTCTTTTCACAAGCCCTTCTCTTATTCCCTAGGATCCTGCTGAACCCATGAGCCTTCATTAATAGGTTTCATTCTCCTCTGCCAGTATCAAATAACAAATGTCAGATCTCATATGGGAACCACTAGCAACATAAAAATGAGATTTATATGGAAAGATGAAGTTCAAAAGAACAGTTACAAAACCCAGAAAGGTTTTGTTTGTACCCAAGCGCACACACAAATAAAATCAAAGTCAAAACATCGCTGTTCAGGATTGTGATCACCGTCACCTGTGACCTTCTCCCACCATCTCTGTGATTTTGAATGCTGGACACTGGCTACAAATTAATTTGCTGAAACTGAGGAAAATGCTTCCCTGATGTGTAAATAAGAAAAGGCTAAACATGCATTAGGTAATCCCAAACTTCTTTGGACCACTTCTAGTTCACACAAACCACATGCTAATACTCCCTCTAGCTCTCCTTTCATCTAAGACAGGAGCTCCAGAGCTCTAGATCTGCTCCCTACCTTCCAACTTCGCGAGAAGGACGACAGCATTATAACGTCAAAATCCTTAACTGCCAGTTGGTGACGCTGGTTTAATTCTTCTGGTGACCACAGAAATGCCTAAAGCATCGCAGATCTGGAAAAAATGGAGGCATGGAGAGGTGGAAAGACTTGACCACGGCGGGGAGAGACAAATCCTCAAGAGGCGTAAATCATTACAGCTCTTCTGATGTCAGCACCCCAGGGAGGCTGGACCGGCATCAAGCGGAGCAGTGAGGAAGAGGAGGGCTGAGCCTCTTCCTGCTTGTCACAACGCGATTCGAGGAAACTCGGACCTCGGCTCTTCTCCTGCTCTGGACTTCAGCCACCAGCTCATCCTGCTCGGAGAATCTGTCAGCACACCTCAACCCTCGAAAACTGGGGCTTGAGCCAAGGCCCTCAAAAGGGAGCAAAGGAAGGATGGGAGACGGAGTCCAAAAGCGTCTTTCCGCCCGAAAGGTGAGCCCTTTGGAACAGGCTCGAGTCCCATTCGCTCCATCTGGGGACAGCCTGCCAGTGGCTGTTTGATATGTGGAGTGAATGAAAACGTTACCCCCACGCGATGATGTTCCAGCACCTTTCAGCACCAACTTGTCTTTTCCTTTATCTTTTTTTTTGTTTTAAACACAGACTCTCGGGAAAGCAACTTAGCAGACCATGCTGCAAAGCAGAGACAGAATAGAATTGTCTTTTTTTTTGGCTTCCAATACAAGAATGCAAAGCATTGTCTCTCTGGGAGGAGAATTAAGTATGGGCAAGTGTTTTGGCAAGAGAGCCACAGAGGAGAATGGAAGGCGAGGATGAGGCGGGGGAAGAGGAGGGGAGGGAGAGCTGGGGGTCAGATGGATGGTTTGGTCTTTTATAAATCTTGGATGGGGAAGAGGCACACAGATGGCTTTGTGTTTTAAAATGATTCTAATAAATCAACTCCATAATCATAATCAAAATGCCCTTGTCTCTCTTTCTCCCCCTCTTCCATGGATCACAGCTGAGCAAGAAGGCTGGAGCGTGTGTCTGGCAAGGGAAGGGCAAGTACTCGAGACAAAACCAGACCGTGGCGAAAGAGCGAGGAGGGGACGTGTGTGAGCGAGTGTGCAAACCTGCGTGCCTCTGCGCACACGTGTGACCACAGCTGGGTGTGGGAGCCATCACAAGCAATCGCTACGTCAGTCTGCGAGTGAACGAAAGACACGAGCATGGGAAGGAACGAGCACGGGGGCCTTTGCAGCATGCAACGGGCAGGCAATTCTCAGGGCAAGGGAGGGCACCACCCTGCAGAAGCCTGGACCACTTCTAGGCAGGAACGTGCCCATACGTGTGGGAAGAAGGTCCAAGTATGAGAGCGAGCCTGCAGCCATCTGCAAAGAGAGGAGCGATCCCGATGGCGGGGGAAGGAGTGGGAAAGGGCAGGGTCTTGTCTCTCCCAGGCGGGAGCAGACGTGCCGGGGAGGAATGCTGCGTCCCCGTTCCAGTGCTCGGTCTTGGCTGCGAGGAAGGTGCACAGCCTCTCCTCCTCCAGCAGGAGCCACTGGGCCTGGACCGCAGGGGGAACAGAGGCTCTCGCTGTCCGGGTTTTCCATTTGGAGCTCCACGTGGCACGAAATCCCATCGGTTTCCTTGCCAGAGGGAACCAGGTGGAGAGAACAATAAAAAGCAGAAGGCGCGGGGCGGGGCGGGATGGTCCAGAGCGGATGCAGAGGATGGAATTAATCAGCTGTCCGGGAGGAATATTAGAGCTCTTCGGCTTGTCGTCAACGCCTTCTCCTCCTTCCCAAAGACAGACACAATGAGAGACCAAGGAACATTTCCTATTGTTACAGGGGATTTGTCCACAAGGTCCAGCCCCATGTGGAAGTCATTACCGGCTGGGAGTGGTAGGTATCTCACACAGAACATGCAGCTACAAGGGATGGGGGAGGGCAACGGGGAAAAAGTTGAGAGACCAGAGATGATGTGTCCCTGTCTAATTGATTTAGGCATCTCGAGGGAGACTGTCACCATAGCAGCCCGGCTCCAAGTCCAGGGATCGCTATGGGTTGAGGTACGAAGTGTTTTCCTTAATATCACCCCTTGGACCGAGCCAAAGTCCTGAGTGCTCCTGCGAGAAGCCGTCAGGGGTAGCTCAGCGCCAACAGGAATGGATCATGAATTTCACTGCTGCTACCGAACGGGGAAGGGAGGGACAGTTACATCAAGGTTTTCTTTTCCCTGCCTCCGACCCTCCCTAGACAGAAAACCGAAGAGTGGCTGCAGCAACAGCTGTACGAAGCACGAGGTGAAGAGTTGACCACTGCCCACCTGCAAGTCCTCCCGCTCCAGCAGAACTTGGCCTTCAGGATCATCCATGGAAGAACGTAATTATCTGCGGGTGAGAGCCCAGGACTGAGTGATCAGAGGGAGTCAACACCTCGGGGCTCCCAGGGGAAGGCAGATCCTTTTAGACACATGTTACATCTAAGCTCAGTCGTTTCACACTAAATCATACTTAAGTCAGCAGCATCTCCAGAAGTGGTGATGTCAACATCCCCAGGACAGCCGGAGGAAAGGGGCACCTCAGAAATCAGTGGGAAATCAACACCCCAACTCATTTGCTCCCATTTCTCGGTCTCCCTGCTCCTAACCTGTTGGGTACTGAATAGGATTGAGTCGAATAGATGTTGCTGTAGGTAGAACACAGTCTGGTGTATGACAAAGCTGCCCTCCCCAGGCCCTCCAAGTTCTCTCATGACTTCCCCAGCCGTGAAGGAGCAGATAGAAACAAAGTCAGTCATGCCAATTAGGGTAAAAAATAATCTTATGAAGCCTGGCTTGGCCATTTGGTCTGACAGAAACCCCGTAACGCATTGCAAAGAGAAGTGAGAGTGCTGGGGTCCAGGGGAACAAGCAATAGTCAACAGGCAGCTCAGCGTTACCTGGTCAGCAGTAACTGGGCCCAGAGGACACCTTTTGGGCTGTGTGCTAAATGCTACCTGTCACTGTTGGCATCTTAACGCAGAAATGTTTCTCCTGGGGATCTCAAGCCACGTTGAACAAGCAGCCTTTGGGATCCCAGGAAGAGGAGGTACCACTTTTACCTGGATGACATTGGAGCAGTCCCACAGCCCCTTTAAATGCTTGCCTCTTTTGAATCAGGCTGTCCAAAAACACTCAACATAAAAATACACAAATGGGGAGCGATACCAGCACTGAAGGTTGTCTAACCATACCCTAACAGGTTGCCTTCCACCTAGCAGGGTTTCTCTTTCACACGGGTGACTTTTGCTGTTTCCACCACTGGCCAGGGTTGCAGCTTGGACAGAGCTGATCTGCAGGCTGCACCTGGGTAAGAAGAGGTGTCCATCTCCAGAAGATGCGAAATCCAGACTCATGCAATTGCCTTCACAAAACTATAACATCTAGGGGGAAAGCATTTGAGAGAGAAAGTGGGGCAGGCATGCAGTCAAGGGGACTATGGGGACATAGTCAATGGGACAAGCAGTGTCTTCTGGGGTTTTCAGAAGCTCAAGAATGTCAGCCACAACTACCATGCTTGCAGATGGGCACACGCAACTGTCTCAGACCACACATCCTCAAACAACACTGAGAGGCAGAGGACCACTGCTGTGGGGGCAGACCAGGAGAAACAAGGATTCTCAGTCACCCTGATGTGTTGTAGGACACCTAGCCCCAAAAGCCTCTTTTGCACCAGAGATTAAGAAGATTTCTCCAACCTTCTGCCCTCGCTGCATGGCCCTCCTGCTCCAGCCCAACCCCACCACACCGTATTTCTTGCCTGCATTGAGTTTGGCGCACACAGAAGCCCTCACAAAACCAAGTATGGACTTAAAATGCTGTGCTACTCTTTTTTTAAAAGTAAACCAAAATAAAATAAAAATACTTGTTATACTTCCATAGAAATTATCACTGGGAAGCTCATTTATCTCCAAGGAATTTCTTCTCAGTTGAGCAGGCTGTCCCTCCCCACAGGACAGCATTCAGCTGGGTGCTTTTACCAGCATGAACACTGCGGCTTTTTGTCGTAAACGGTGTGAATGTTCTCCTCTATTTATGTCCTACAAGAATTCATTTTTGCCAACTTTTATGCATCATAACACGCAGCCCTGATCCTGCAAAATCTCGACATGGGCACGGCTTTGCGTATGCCTGAGATCTCCGTGGTTTCAATGAGCTATTCATCAGCAGCTTGCTGAAGAGGTTGAAGCTGTACTTATGTTTTATGTACGTGGAAAAATTATTACGTAGCAATAGGGTTCAAACAGATTCATCAGATGTTTGACTCACTTGGTACATGCAGTCTAAAATGGAAACAGGGGCTGGGAAATACAATAAAATGTAATAAAAATGTCTTTAAACATTTCAGGTTATTGGAAAAAAATCTCTCTCTAAGTTCTCTAACTTCTGAAATCATGAACATGTATTCTCACAAAGTCAGACTTAAAAGTAGCTTATATTTAATTTAAAATTGCATTGTTCCAATTATACCTACAAAATACACACAACATATACGTGTATAAAATACATTATTACACTATAAAATATATATTTACATTATTTAAATTAAATTTAAAATTAAAATCATACTGAAACTGAATGTATTTGTTTGCCATATGTCTTTGGAGGACACGCTAGCCTCATTCCATAATACCAAAGAACATAAAAATAAAAGCTAGGTATTGAACTGATGTAGCTCTTTTCTCTTTGAACTTTTTTTTCCCTCGTTTTAAGCATCAACCGGATTTTTAGATAATCTTTTTGACATTATGTACACACTCTCCACTGAGGTACCAGAGACGACATGAACACGGTGTGGATTTGTCCTGTCCGGCGGGGGAAAGCCCATCACCCCTCCGCCCAGCCGGGCAAACACCAGCGATGCCACCAGGGCTCAGCAGGACGAAGCAACCCCAGCGCTGCCTCGTCAGCACCAGCGTCATCTCCTACGACAGCGAAGAGGCAACAGCCACCGTGGGGAAGGGCAGACACCAAGTCCCCATCGTCACCAGCCCACGACGCGGTGGCCTCCCAGGGCTCCTTCACGCAAAGGCTGCTCGCAGCTCCACCTCTCTCCCGCCTCCCCTCCCGCATGCTCCCCACACACACCGAGCTTTCCTTCTCCTTGCCTCTCTCTCTCTTTCACTCTCCCACCACAGCTGGTTAAAATTACGCTGGAATTTTGTTTTTCTGTCAAGTGAATTTGGACCTGGTAAATCCCTCCCAGCCATTCCAGTGGCCTCCCAATGAACATCGAGGCTGCGCGTAATACACATGATTTAAGAAAGGTGCTGCTGGAGCTATTTCTGAGCACGTTCACGATACAGGGTTCGGGGCAGCCAAGAGGGGCTCCTGCAGCTTGCAGACACCCGGGGAGGGACGGCAGGGTTTCCACACGAGGAACGGGTGGGGGAACGAGGAGAGGTCCGAAGGCATGTCATGTCAGCTGGAGCAGCTCACCTTGCAAGGACAGTGCAAAAAAAAAAAAAACCAACCAAAAAAAACCCCCAAAACCATCCCGGGCTTGGAGAAATCCCAGCCCTTTTTGTCTTGAGAGACCACAGGAGCAAACATGAAAACCCTCCGGTGAGCCAAGCCAACGGGGAGCTGTGGTACAGAAGGAGCAGGACACGTTCTTGGCTGACCTGGGGAAGCGAAGGGCTTGCAAAAACATATAATAATAAATCAAGGCTACAAGCGTGCACCTGCACACATATGCTTGCGCCCGGCTCAGCGTGGGGGGCTCCCAGTTTCTGTTTGGGGGGCCACCAGCTCTCGGTGGTGTTTAACCCCCCTCTGCCTTGAGTCGGTGCAGCGCAGGGAAGGTCCGTGTGCGTGGGGCAGTGGGTGGTGGGACCTGGCCAGGGGATGTGCCCGAGCCCGAGAGCCTTCGCCGCTTCCCTGGAATACAAAGGGTCCCAAAACTGGTGTCCCCCGCCACAGCGAAAGGCTTGGGCCACCCCCAATGAACTACAGGATCTCCCAAGAGACCAGGCTGCAGTTACGAGGACTGGTTAGGAATACTAGGTTAAACCCAGATGTCCAGCAAAAAAATCCTTCTGGTTAAAAATAACAGATTTAGAAACAGGCGTGCAGGTCAAAGAAATTATAGGTTGGGGGAAACAAAGCGAGGTAATCCCTTTGATAGTGTTGAAACCGCCCTGTTATGACATTGCTGGAACGGAGCAATGCAATTGTAGCTTTCAAAGTGATTTTTTTTTTTAAAGACAATCACTGATGGTTAAAAATATTAAGTTTTTAAAAGGTCAGGAAAAGAAAAAACTTCGCTTTCGCACAACAAAACCTCTAAATTAACCCTGAGCAGGTTTTATGAGGGGGCAGGGAGGGGAGGTAGGGGGCTGTAAAGGGGAGATTTCATTTAATAGAATATTTCAAATAATTATAGGAGGGAAAGAAGGGGAACTGTTCCCTTTTGTCATAATTAAATACATGCATACTGTGTGTATACATACACGTATATATGCATACACACCTCTTTTCCCTTCAGACTGAATATCCAGGCCCTCTCCGGGTTTAATTAATACCTGTTTGTGCTGGGTGTGTAGACATGATCCCTGTCCTGGACAATTCCCGATCCCAAAAAAGCAAACCAAAGGATGAATTAGGATCTAAGGGGTGAAGCAACAGCTTAAACTCCCACAACGGGTCAGCAGCAAACCTGCGACCAGAATCCACGGAGCTCCGGGTATCACTCCCTGCATTGTGCACTTGGCCAAATCCGTGAAGGAAAAGCTATTTATAAGGTGACTGAACATTCGACGAGCCGTCTCCACGCGCTGGGTTGGATGTGAGCATGAAAGAGAGGAGAGAGATTGCGTGTGCACACGCGCGTGCCCATCGGCACGTCTATGCCAACCTCCTGGGTGGGGTTAGCAACCAGCACTGAAGTTACCGAGAGGAGATGTAAAGAATAGAAATAAAATCAAAGACTGAATCTTAGTACTATTTCTTCGTATTTCTTCCCCCCTGCCCCAAACGCAGCAATAAATACGGTAAATTAACTTTAAGGCATTGTTTTCCCTCCCTCTTAGTTTAGTGTAAGCTTCAAATGATATGAGTTGTTTTTTATATATAATCTAGATTTATGGCTTTTTTGTTTTTCAGTTAAATGCTGGGTTATGAAAGAAAAGGAAGTCATGTTTTGGTCATAAACAGAAAGCACGCAAACAGAAAATCATTTAGATATTAATTTTGTAAACCCATTCCTGCATTTTTATACGTATATAAATATATATATACACACAACAAAGATACAGAACTAAACCCCGTGCTTATACCTCATGTTGATACACTATATCTATGTGTACTTATAGAGAAACCACTCGCTGACTTTTTTTTGATGCTTGAAAACATGCCAGTAAAAAGCCAAAATGTCAGTAAACACAGTGGATGTCGTCACTGTTTTCCCCTTTCAGGTTGGTTTCCCTGGTGTACAAAGGTCAGCTCCAGCTCCAGCATAAATTATTACTGCCTATTTGACTCAGAATAACATATCCAAATAATAACCAACACATGCTGGATGCTTTATAGATGAATAATTCCTATGCCAAAGAACTGGCAATTTAAACGGTTTAGATGTAGCAAAACTGGGAGAAAAGTCTCATTGCCCAGGTTGCGCGGCAAAGGGCAGAACAAATCCCGTGCTCGAGGCAGCTCAGTTTCCCGGGCCGAATCGTCGCTGCCGGCACCTCCGCACCCACCCCTCGCTGCACCCACGGCAGGAGAGGTGCCTGGGGCAGGCACGTGATGGTCAAACCTCTGCTAAAACCCAGCAAACTGTTGGATGCTTCGGCTCGGTGCAGAGCTGTCGTGCTTTGAGACAGCCGAGCGGGTGCAGAGGAGCAGCGCGAGCTCGGATGGATGGGACACCGCCTTCCCTTTGCAGGACAGGGCTGGGTTTCACCCGTCCCTGCTCTGCAGGACCTGCTGCGGTTGAACGCGTGGCTGAAGCCCCACCAGCCGCCACGATGCCCCGCGTCTCTCCCACACGTGAAGAGCACGAGCACAAAGCCGGACCGTTCGTACGAGCCCATCCTCAGTCTTTGCTGGCTCCGTCCCTGACATGTAAATAATGACATACCATTTCCACGGCTTTCCAGCCTATTACGCTGCTCTTTGGACCTTGCCTCCCATCAGAACAGCAAACCTGTGTCCCTGCGTGACCCTCCTGGCGCAGCCAAAGCAAACCAACGTGCTATATTTGTTTTTCAAGCCCGGGCCAGGAACGATTCCCGTAAGGCTCAGCCTGGCTTAATGGAGCGGTGTCTGTGCTGTGCCTCTAAGCCTACATTTGGCCACAGGGCCGGAGCTGCTTTTTCGCCTTCCTCGGGTAGGATGCAGCGGTGTTTGCTGAAGGTAACTCCAAAGCGAGAAGAAGCAGCAGAAAGCGATGATGGGGAAGGGGAGGAGGAAGAAAAAAAAGGGAGATGAGGGAAAATGAGGAGGAGGGGCAGCCGGAGGGTGCTCCCAACCTTCCCAACGTATTGCGGCTGTTCTGAGACAAACTTGGCTGGACAGCACGTTTCCAGCGAGGAGTGCAGCAAAAGGACAGCCGGGGCTGCAGCCCAGCGCGAGCCGTCGCCGGGACCTCCTCGCCATGCCTGCGTCACGCCGCTGCGCTCGCCCCCTCCAGCCTCTTGCTCAACCGCCGCAGCAGCCGGGATGTTTTTCTTGGAGGAGGCGGCCGCTGCAGTTGTTCGGGGGCAGGCTGCGCTGCCGGTGGCTGGAGGTGCCACGGAGAGCGGTTCGGTGCTGGGGGGCCAGTGCTGTGACTCGCGGCCCCGCCGCTTCACCGCTCTGCTTCACGACAGCCCTCGGCTCCCTTGGGCAAACGGGGCTCTCCCCAGACCTGCCACCAGCTGCCGAGGCAAAGCACGGTGCGGCGCGTGCCAAAGCCACGGCAGGGCTCTGCTGGGTTTCCCTGCTGACCCCTTCCCCACGGCTCACAACCTGAGGAGCATCCTCAGCACCGCACACAGCAGGAAAGATCCAGAAATCACTTCTGGGTCCTTCGTCCTGCAGACAGGTAACACATGCCTACTCCCAGCCAGTCACTTATTTCAATCATTCCAAACAGTGCGGAAAGAAATCTTGCCTTAAGACAGACGGACAAGATCCCGAGGGTCTTTTTATCATAATAAAGCCCTGTCCTCTGTGTCTCATGAAACCTCTTTCCACCCTGCACAGGTACTTGCTTTATTGCAGACGTATTTGGTCCGCAGTGCAAAGAGTCCTGGATTCTACCAGAGCACCCCACGCAGAGTCCCGCATACACGCCCTCCCAACATCAGGGCACGGAGGGATTTATTCTCCCAGGAGATACCTTTTCCCAGCAGGATTTCTCCACTAGCAGCACGCAGCAGAGGAACAAGCAGGTTTGTCAAACCAATGATGTCTGCAGCTAACGGAGTGCACGGCTGTAGCCTGCACTTAGTAGGCAATCAGACAGTAATTAGACCGTGTCATAGCAAGTCCAGCTAATCGCATCAGTGAGGTGCAATTGTCCCCCTACACCGGTGTCTGTGCGGACACCCGGGCACTTCGCCCTGCAGCCTGGTGCCCCAGGAGCCCCGCGCACCAGAGCGGAGCAAAGGAGTTAAACTGGGCTCAGCACGCAAAACCTGAGCGGTTCGACTGCTGCCGGACAGGAAAAGTTTTGAGGAGGATGACGAAAGATGGCTTTTGGACCCAGATCTTCTACTTAATGCTGAAACGTGTCCAGAGTAAAGCAGGAGAAAGAAGGAGAGAGATTGAATCTGCAAAGCTTGGCTTAAGAGCCAGAGCAGAAGCTGATCTCGCTCAAAGTTTGGATGCATTCATACCGGGAAAAGATTCAACTCCTTAGGAAGAGAATGGCCATAAAGTTTGGACCCGCAACTAAATTTCTATTGAGTTTGTACTGTTTGAATTTCAGTTTTCTTGTTGGACTCTTAACCGCTGATGTCCCTGTCCTCTGAGGAAGCACCCATTGCTGCTTGCAGGGGGGAGCCGGGCCAGCTCTGCCCTCCGCACCCCAGCCCACCTGAAACGCAGCCGCTTCAGCACACGGGGGAAGCAGATGAGCTTCGAGTCCAGGACACAGGAGAGTAATCAAATGCCATCGCCCTGCGGCCAGCAGTACTCTGCATTCTCCAAACAAGCAACCTCTGAGCCCGGCAAACCTCACTGACTCTGACCATAAAGAGGATGAGACACATCTTCCTCTGAACGTCCTCAAAACCAGCAAATAAGCTACCCAGAAAACCACCGAAGAAACATGTCCAGGAGGCCTGGGTGCATCCCAGCCTCCCCTGCTGAGGAAGTAGGGGAGACGAGCACCCAAGGCCATCTCTCAACCACGGCGTGGAGGGCCGGCGGGTTCCCGCTCGCCCCCACCACGCAGGCACGGCAGGCAGAGGATTGAAGAGCAGCTCCAGTGCCGCAAGGCTGCTGGGATCCTCCATCCCTGGGCAGCACGGGCAGGGGGGGCAAGAGGCAGCCGAACTTTTAACGGTAAATGTGAAATGTTTCTACTAAAACAGAACCTCCGCCCAGCGGGTATCGAACGACCCAGCTGTGCATAAGGAGCCCTTCGCCCCCGGGGAGCGTGTTTCAGGCCAGCCCGGACACATGGGATCACAAGTCATCGTTTGTGCCAGGGTGGTAATTAAGAGCATTGAGTCAAATTCCTGACCTTGGCCACAGCTGCCCGTGGGCTGCGGCTGCGAGGGAGCCACGGTGCCCACAGCAGCCCAGCATCTCAGAAATGTCACCTCCGGCCGAGAGCCCTCCCCTGACCCCCCGCCAGCACCCAGCGAGCGCGTGGGCATCTCCCGCGGCCTCGCCACAAACACAGGACATCGGTCTCCAGCCGGGATGTTCTGGCATCTTTCCCCAGCGTGGCGTTCCGCAAGCTAAAATTATGTCCCTGCCACCTACACCCTGGCCGGTCCTGCTGCGGGGGGAGGCGGGGGGCTGCGGGGCATGGCTTGGGCACGACGTGGGAGATGAAAAGCTCTGAAAGCCTGGACAGGCAGGAGCACAGGCAGAGCCCTGCCCGTTCCCGCTTGCCTACCTGCCTTGGGAGGGAGGGAGGCGGTGATGCCCCCCCGCCCCGTGCCCCTCGGGACCTGCCGGATGGTCAGAGGCAGCTGATGCTGCACCGCTGCCCAGCGGGCACCGTGCGGTCCTGCCTGCAAGGCAAGGCAGGGCAGGGCCAGGCAGGGCAGGGCAAGGCAAGGCAGGGCAAGGCAAGGCAGGGCGTGCACGGCAAATGGCAGGGCTGGGGCTGCCTGAGCGCAGAGCGACCCAGACGGGGCCCCCTCGGCTTCCCGGCCAAGGCAGGACGGAGCAGCCCAGCTGCTCGGGCTTGGCTTCTCCTTGCATGGCAGCTGGGGGGGGAGAGCCAAGCGCAGGGAGAGACGGGGAGTGTGTGCGTGCACGGGGGGCTGCAAACACCCTCCCCGCCCGGTTTCCTTTGGCTAGGAGGGGGTAAAAAAAAAAAAAAAAAGAAATAAGGAATTAGTAATTAGAAGGTGAAATCAGGACATAAAAGAAGCAGAAAATCGTCTCAAAGGGTGCTTTTCTTTTTAAAGGTTTCACCAAGATTTTTGCTTTTCCCCAGGGTGTCCTTTGCAAATCAGGCCTCACTGCAAAGGCTATTGGATATGACTCTGACGTCAGCAGGGAAAAGGTCCCCAGACTCTCATTAGAAAGGGGAAGAAAAAAAAAACCCCTCTATCCTTTTTTTTTTTTTTTCTCCCCTGACCAGTTTAACCTTTTCAGAACAATAAACAGACTGGTTACAGGACGAAACCAAACAAGCAAAAGGGCTGCGGGCTCTGCTTCCCGGGGATGAGGGAAGGCGTGCGGTGGGCAAATGCCAAGGGCTTGAGCTGGCACTGTGGCCGGGCAGCCCCCGTGCTCCCTATCCTGCCCAGCTCAGCACCGAGGGGCTCAGCAGTACCGTGCCCAAGCACAGGGTTGTTTTTAACCCTTTGCTAGTCTGGAAACAAGCTCATTACACTCCCTGAGCCAGCGTGGGCATCAAAAAGGGGTCCCTGCAATGATGTGGGATGCAGGGGAGGCTGCCATGGATGGGCAGCAGGAACAACCAGCGGTACCCAAAGGCAGCAATGAGTTTTGTTTCTGGCTCCGCTGCCGACACAGCCCGCAGCGCGATGCAAACCAGCGAGCAGGGTGAAACGCTGCTCTGCCTTTCCCCAGCACCCGTCCCCCAAACGTGCAGTACCAAACCGGTTTACTGAAGGGGGGACGTGGGTGAAGTGCCGTGGCAGGGGGTCCCCAGCAGATCCCCAACTGCCCCTTGCAGACCTCGCGGCCGTTTTGGAAGATGCTTGGATGTCAAGTTTCGCACCATCCTTGCACACGGGTGCCGTATAGGCATAGCGTATGGTTACCAGCAGCCACACACACTGGAAAGGGAGCAGCTCCTCATTGCAAAAGTAAAACATTAGTGTTTGGAGCCGTGGTTGCCATTTCGGGGAAGAACAGAGGTGTGAAGGAGGCCCTAAGGGGCGGCCAGGCTCAATCAAGAAGCGTCCTAGCCATAGAGATTGTGCCCAAGTCTCTGGAAAATAAGAAATTTAACTTTTAAGATGGTGAAGGGTCACACCTAAAGGAAACAGGCTTTTCCAAATTATAAAAACGAGGCTTGTCAGCGTGCAGCACATGGGTCAGTGCTGATGGAGCCTGGCCTGTGAAACTTGGGATGGGCAGTAACCCAAAGGGAACATCTGCTCATCGCATGGTATTTTGGGACCGATTTTCCCAGCCTGGGATGGGCAGGTCTCGACGAGCAGATCTGGCAGGGCTGCTCATGAGAACTGGGCTGCTGCCCTCCCGCAGGAAGCGGAGGACAAATCTCTCCAAGGTGGGAAAAAGACGCTACAAGTGGCAGATCTGGCTGACGGAGGAGGGAGGACCAAAGGGCTGGGCAGCTTCTCCCCGCTCCATCGGCCACCCCTGCAGGACCCCACCACGCCTCACCCCCCCCAGCCGGGCTTGTTCTCCTGGGGGAGGCTGCACAGCTCCCCTCTCCTCCTTCCGGGCACCCTTCTGCCCTGAGCAGCCCCTTTCCCTTGGCCCTGTCCCATTGCCCATGCTGCCCGTGCAATAAGAACACAACTTCCTACCTGACGTGGTGGGACTCTGCTTTAAACCCACCCTGCACATCCCAAAGCCACAGCACACCCATCGCGTAAGCTCTCCCATCCCACTCAAGGACTTTCTCCTTGTCGCACTACAGGGATGCACAGCACTTCTCCCTGCTGCGGATGCCAGACCCACGCCGGCGCTAGATACCAGTTGCCCCAGCTCAGCTGCACCAGCGAGCAAGAGGACGAGAGGTTTGGCCAGATCTCCACCCAGCCATGTCCCTCCAGGGTGGAGAGGGAGGAAGCAAAAGAGGCCGCTCGCTCCCGGCCGCCTGGCCCCGAGCTTGGCTTGCCTGCGCAGGGGTGTGTGTGCAAACAGGGCTCTTCCCTCTCGCTTTTCCTTTCCATTTTGCACTTTGCCGTCCAGGGCAGCGAACGCGGAGCCTGTCAGCCCAGAAAGCTGGGGCTGCTTTCCCATCGCTCCCCCGTCATTAGCACCGTCACGTCCGTCCTGTGGCGCTGCCACCCACGCTCAGGCTGAAGCCTCAGCCCTTCCCTGAGGTTTGACGGGGGTGCGCTGGGCTGGACGAGCTTTCGGATGGGCTGCAGGGACTTTTCTGGGACAGACAGATGATAATCCCTTTGCAACAGGGCTAACACCTCCTTAGGTCACGTCCTGGACATTTTCTCAGCTGCCACTGAACACAGAGGGAGGTGGAGCTCATCCGCAGCAGACAGAGAAAGCAGTGCTGTTATTTTTGGGATTAGGATGCAATCTCCTCCAGTTGCCTTCCCCTGATCCTGCTGCAGTCCCTCCTGGCCCAGCCATGGCTCAGGACCTCCTCAAACCCCACGGGTTTGTCTAAGGGCATCAAAAAGTGCCGAACCTCGTCAAAGGAGAGGGCACAGGAAACAACGGGGGGGTTCCCGGCTCCTATCGCCTGTCCGATCTCGAGCCTGCACCTTTGCTCACCTCGGCTTCCCCTGCGCTCCACTCTTCCCTTTCACTTCCCCGCCCCGGCTAAGCCCCCAGCCCAGCAAGGCCAGCCCAACTCGGACGTCACCTTGATTTTACCCCAACGAGGCTCACGGGGGGATGCCCACCCGCCAGCACCGAAAGGAGCTTTGTGCTGCACGGGATAATCCTGGGGGGGGTGTGTGTGATAAAGATCTCCTCATCCCCATGGAAATCGAGCCATGTTCCTCACATACCTCCACTAATTCAATTTTACACTGTGTGAATAGACCTGCCAAACCTTTATTATTCTTTCTTCTTGAGAAGTTTGCAGCAGAGGGGTACAGCGGGTGGAGGGGAGGTGGGTTCCCTCCTGCCTCTCCTGAGCCTGATCTCTGCAATAAATGGTCATGCTTGGTGCTCTTCAGGCATGTTTCATTACTCTCCTTTCAAAACATGAGGCTGAGGATGGAGGGGAAGAGAAATCTGAGGCAAATATGTAATTGCTTAGAAATCCCTGGGGCAGGAGGCAGTGGATTTTGGATTTAGGCGAGTCTAAGGGAGAAAAGCACCTGGAGAGCATCCTTGGCAGTTAATGCTAACACAGCTTAGCCTGGCCTGGACCACAGCTTGTCCCACTCTTAGTCCACACTCCTGAGATGCCCCAGGCTGGACTCTCAGCCCCCCCACACCCCCCGTACAGGTCTAAGCTCTCTCCCCTACCAGGACCCCCCCGCAGCACATCTCGGTCCTGCCGGCACTGCTGCAGCCTCGCCAGCGCCCATCCAGGGTCACACATCAGCATCGTCGCTCCTGGTCACCCCACCGCCTCCCATCCAGGGCAGGGCAGGGCAGGGCAGGGGGGACACTCGGGGCTTTGGCACACACCACTGCTGTGAGTGCTGGTTCCATGGCAGGGACCTGGATCAGTGTGCAACGCTTGGGAGCAATAAAAATGCTGCAAAAAGTCCTCATGATGTTCTATAGCCACTTGCGGTTTGCAATAGCATCTGCAGGTAAATCGCTCTGTAAAACCCCCATCGATCATGCAATGTCTTCCCCAACACACGGATGGGTTGCGATTGCAACGCACGGGTGCGAGAGAAGCAAAGAGGTGCCTCTAAACAGGGGTCATCTTTTAAGGTCCTTTCATGAGAAGACCCATTCAGAGGACACACACAGGGAGACCACCAGCTCAGAGTCACTCACTCTGTCAGCAGATTTCCTGGGTGGGCAAATACTTGCACAAGCAAATGGGTTTTCACCGGAATCTTGGTCTGCTGGAGCCCTAGGTCTGGTCCAGCACCCACAGGTGATACTGGAAAGCAGATGCAAGGTGGCCTGTTGAGCCATCAGAATTGGAAATCTAAGCCTCTAATTGCAGCTTTCCTCCTCACAGGTCCCTCAGACGTGGTCTTCTGCACGTGGTGCAGGACGCACAAGGTAGCAGGGCGTTGTCTAGAAGGAAGATCAGGTACTCAGTTTCCAAAGGGAATCTCATTTTGAGCCTTTTCTCTCAGAAAATTACCCCAAATGGAACATGGATTAATGAGTTCTGTAGGCAACCAAATGCAACTGTTCAACTGGAGTGGGGAAAAAAAAAAGGGAACCAAGACACACAAATTACAGGACATTTTGACGAAGCTACTAGTGAGGGTGTGCAAACCTCCTCGAGTTCCCAGTCATTGGAGATGAGAGGCAGGAGGGGGGTGAAACTAGGAAACTAATATGTAAATACAGTTGTTAGATATAAACACACAGAATGTATGGAATTCAGTATTGTTTGCAAGATTAAAAAAAAACTACATGGAAAAACTGGTAAGGTCTAGCACGCACAAAAAGGCTAAACTTGAGGGCATTTTTAATTCAATTATTTTACGTGTTATTGAAGCTTTGATGTATTTTATACCTCCGAATGGCAGGACCTACACTAAGTAGTTGTAATATTTGCAGCCAAACTGGCCACTTGAAATGCAAATTAACAACATGTTCAAGTCTGATTCAACTTTCACATTCAATAACTTGGGTTTTTCCCCTTCTCTCTGCCCTTTTTTTTCTAATTTTGTTGTGAGATTACCCACTAGTTTTCTTTTAAACCTTAAATTACTCTTATGCATTTTCTACATTAGTTCTACACTGAAGCTATTTGTCTGGGATTAGTTATACTTACCTAACTGGAGGGGTGCTGGGAGGATTACTGGGAGTTTGCAAAGGGCTCTGGCGGTGGAAAGCACTATCTAAATGCTAAGTATTACGAAGTCAGATGAGCTATTTACTGATCCTGATAGGTAATACCCCCCCTCCAAATTGGACACAGAAATTGAAAGAGCAGAATCCTTTTTTTTTTTTGCAGAGACAAATAGCGGCAGAAGGCCAAGGCAAGGTCCACAAATAAAAGAAATCCTAAAACATCACTTAAGGTCAAAAAGGGGCTGGGTTTATTCCCGGTATGAATAAGCACCAAGCGAGCGGCAGACCCAGAGCACGGGCAGGGAGGCTGCAGGAGGCAAACCCACACCTTGCGGGATCTCCCTCCCAGCCTTTCGCAGCCCTTCCCCACCATCCGTCACACGAACCAAACACCCCAACAGCTCGTCTGGCAACAACTTGCAGCCTGGCTCTTAAACAGAGAGGTAGACCGAGTTCCTCTTCTTTACAAAGATGAATTCTACTGATGCAACGTGACCTTTTGCTGGGCAATGGTATTTGATCGTTTCACCTTACAGTAGCACCTCGAGGTCCCAAGAGAGATCAGAGCCTTGCTGGAAGAGATTTTATACACATACATATGAGCAGACAACTCTTGCTTCAAATACTATCACCATCGTAGTCCCACATCAGCTCTGTACAAACACAGATTGCAAAAAACCCCCACCCAAATCAACCCAGGTCTTCACAAACTCACCATGACTGTATTTATCGAGGTGGGAGAGTTAATGTGAGCGTGGTGCCTTCCCCAGTGCAGACGCTGCACCCCACACCTAGAGCTGAATCCCTCCCAGATACAGCTGGGAGAATCCAGACAGAGATGGAGAAATGAGGGAGAGGGGTGTGGGGATGAGGAGAAAACTGGTTGTCTGTAGACGCGGCAGCTTTTTGGGAAAGTTTTGAGAAGAGCTTTGAGCAAAGATGATGAGGGGATGGGGATAGTGCAAGGATCCCTGTTTAAAAGCCTGTTATAGAGACAATAAAATTTAAAGTGCGGAGAAGAAACTCAAGAGATTTGCAAGAGGTCAACAGCAAAGCCAAGAAGCGATGGACCAGCGCTTTAGGGCTGAATACTGGCCCCAAGCCTTCCCACTCCCAGGCTGTCAGCTCCTGGCACGGGCAGAGAGGGAACGGGCACCGGAACTCTGCCAGCAAGAGCCTCCATGGGGAGGCACCCGCCAGGATAGTCCCTCATCACAGGGCTGAACCGAGGATAAGGACAGACCATTTGGTTTCTTCCTTCATCTTCCTACAGTGATTGTTCCCATTGTGCCAGCATTTGTTCATCAAGTTGGATGAAGAGGTCATGAATCACCGACATCCTGCGGTTGGTGTGGCTGAGGCAGTTTTGGTGTTGGCTGGCTTGCCAGTGCGAACAAAGAGCTTGAACTGCCTCATCGGGGAAGCATTTAGATCCATTGAAAATTATTTCCCTATAATGTTTTCTTCTCCAGGTATATCGGTCGGCCTAACAAGAGATATTACCTCCCCTAACAAACCACATCTCACTAAGTATTTCTCCAAAGTGGAATTCAGTAGGAAAAAGAGGAATTCAGCAGGAAAAAGAGAGCACAAGCACCAAGAGTACATCCTCACAAACACAGCCTCCACCCCATGGCTGGACACTGCCACCGGGATGGGAAACCCTCGTCCACAACCGGCGGAAAGAGAGGAGACAGCGTCCTCCAGCCCCCGCGCTTCACCCACCGGGGACCAACTCGTCTGTATTGTTCTTTTCCCCAGCCAAAACTATTCCATGAATTTGACCTTAGCTTTTGTAATAGTTTGGGGGTGACAAACATGGCATTCTTGACCTAGCTAATGTTTGTGAAAGAAACAAATGAAAAAAGAAATAAATAAGCAAACACCCGGCCGCAGACTACGTCGGTTTTGCTGTGGTTGACATTTACAGCCTACAGTAGCTGTGGTGAGGATGACAAACCGGGGTGGCCAGTGGTGCTGCCAGGGCTGTGGGGCCAGCGAGGGGCTGGGTGGGCACCCACCCCAGCCTACAGCATCGCTGCAAACACTAACAGGCTCTTTTCCTGGAATGGACACCTTGGCTCTCTGGGTCATCACAGTGGTGGGACATGCTTGCCTAGAAATTATTATGGAAAGGTACAGGGTTAATTTGTGGGCGTAATGACTCGGTTCAGTCTTTAATTCCCCTGGTGGAGCTGAAGTCCTGCTTGCCCCGTCTGCCTGGCTTCCTACCTGACCTCGGACTGGTCCCTCCATCCACCTCCATCTGCTCAGACCGTGGGCAAGGCGCTGCCCCAACACACCCCACGCCTGGTGCAATGGGGCTGTCACCCCGGCGGGGACCATCAGCCCCTAACAGGCCCACAGCACTGGGTGGAGGACTCTGGGGAAGTGCTCTCTTACTTAGTCAGGAATCAAGACAAGCTTCCTAACTGGGAAAAGAAAAACTCTTGCTGGAGATCAGCTCCTCAAGACACATTTTCCTGATTGCTTCTAAGAGCAGAGAGAAGGGGTGTGCTCCTCGCTTTCTCTGCAGGCTTTAAGAGCATGCAGAAAAGCGTTTGGGAGATAATTTGGTGGTCACAGAGGACTGGGTTTTATTCCTGAATTGAAAACTGACTATTAAACATCATTTAAAGAACAAAATAAAAATAAAACAGCAATTTCTTTTTTCACTCTCTCCCTATCATTATCATTAACCTTCTATCTGCATAATATCTCTCTGCCAAGCATCTTCAACTGAGTAATAAAATTTTAGTACTTAAACCTTATCAGTGCTCTGAGTAGGGAAGGGAGTATTCTTCTCACTTCAGAGAGAGGGAAACCAAGGCACAAAGAACTGAAATGACCCGCTCAAAGTCACACCGAAAATTATTAGTCGAGCCAGGAATAGATTTGCCGAGCCCTGAACCCCGGGAGGCAGCGTGCCCACAGGTACGCCACTCTTACAGGCCAATTAGCTTTTATGGAAACGTTTAAGGAAACATTTCCTTTCACAGACTCTGCCTGCTAATTTACTCCCAAGCTTTGTCATCCGTGAGCGAGAGTGTCTTAGTTTTAAGCTGTCGCAGAGCAACTCAGCCCCTTCCCTTGCTTGAGACAAATGCGCTTTTAGCAAGTAAAGATATCTGACAACACAGAGCACCCCGCTACACGCTTGTTAAAAAAGGGCTGGCAGAGGTTTTTCTGTGGCTTCCTGCCTACTAATTAAGTCTCATTGCAGAGACTTCGTCAAAGAAGGCGGCTTTGCACAGAGACCCAACCATGGGGACTGCCGGGGCTCTGGGCAAGGAGGCACGCTTTGCTTTCCAGCACGCCGCTCCCGTTAGGTCTGCTCGGCTTGGTGGGGCAGAGCTGATTTTTCACCTAAATCCTCAGCGCCCGAGGTCCTGCCTTCGCGGGAGCCAGGGGGGAAAGGCGGGCAGGGGAAGGAGAGAGAAGGGCAGAAAGGATGGGAGCAGGCGAGCACCGCGCAGGAGAAAATCAGACCCTTGTTTGCTTTCCGTCTCTCTCCGCTGAGAAACAGTTAATAGGTTGCAAGGTTTCCACCCTTCCAGGACGGAGCCTTTTCCTCCCCTTTCGAGTGCCCCCTGCCTTCCTCCTCCAGCGACTGGGAAGCTGTGACTGCTCTACACCGCTGACACCTCGGCTGCTCTGGAAACCCATGAACTGTTTGAGAAAGGTCAGCTGGCAGCCACTGCATCCCTTCTCCTGCCTTCCCAGCCTGGACGGCCTCGGGCAGTGCAGGAGCCCCCTCTGTAGGCAAAGAACCCACATTTACCAGCATCCCCTGCTTCTCGACACGCTTTTTCGACAACACTCCCTCTTCGTCCACCCCTACCCAAGCCCCCGCCACGGGGCCGGAGGGAGAGCGGGGCTCCGTGCCAGCCAGGGATCGGGTCTCTGCTCCACCGCTCGTTAATAGCTGGCCCCGCTACATGCGACGCAAACCCAGGCTGGACATCCAGCAGGACAGCAGATTTGCCATCAAAACAGCCGATGTCTTGCCAGCTTGCTGTTGGCAAAATAAAACAAGCACGCCTCTGTATGGCTCTGGGCTTCGGTACGTCTCCTAGATCCACAGCTGCCCTCTCTCCAACCTCTCCAAAGCAGTCACCTACTTTTCTCTGGGTTCTTGCCAAATCCGAGCTCCCCAGTGCTGCGGGAGCACTCTGCCAGCCCACGTTACAGGGGCTTTGGCGCACTCCTCGTGGTACGACAAAAGGAAACCACGTGCCCCCGATGCTCCTTCTCCATCCTCTCTCCTGCACCTCCTCACCCCAGCACTGCGCATCAGCCGGGCGAGCCTCTCCAGCATTGCCGCAGCTCCCCCAAACCTCAGCCTTAAACCCAGCTCTGGTTCAAAAATGACCCCATTTGGTCTGTTAAAAACGCCGCAAAATCCACCCACCCCCCCCAGGCACTTGCTGGGGCCAGCAGTGAATTCAGGGCAGATGAACACCAGACTGGAAGGAGCTGAGGCAAAAGTACTGCCTGGATGCAAACAAGCTCTGTCCTCCCCGAAGAGGAGTCTTTCTAGGGGTGGGAGGTTAGCAGCTGAGTCAAGGGCTTCTGGCAGTTATCAGCCACTACTCCTACGAAACGGTTTGACCACAGCTTCTAAGCAAATGTGTGAATTCACCCGTGTTTACTGCTCTGTCCTCACCAGTTACAGTGCCTCCTCCTCGGAGATGCTCAGCCTGCGTTCGCCATATCCTTTTTGATACGGCCAGCCCTTCCGCACCCCTCCCGCTCAGCCACGCACCCAGCCTATTTGCCAGCAGCTTCCTAAGGCTTTGCTCACCCAGAGCAAGAACCCCCCCGCTCTGCACGGTCTCTAGCTGGGAGAAACACATGCTCTTACCCGCTCCCGGCCCCATTTGTATGAAGCCCCAAGATGCGCTATCGCTCACGCAGACGTGTGCCCCACGAAAAACGTAGGGGGGCAGAGTTAGGAAGGAAGATGATGAAGATCTAAAGCCAATTTGTAGGCACCCTGAAATAACTTGATTTCTCTAGTGTCCCGGGAGCACTTCTGTCTGAGACGTAACATTACTCATTTTCATTTGGAGAAGTTTCAGCATGTAACAAAAATATCTCAGGCTCAGTAATGAGGCAAGAAATCGTGCTTACGTAGCTGAGCAAGTAACATCACTCAACTTCCCTGTCCTTGTGGTAGAAGAAAAATGATTGGAGAATAAATTAATCCTAATAAATGTAGGATTCTGATCAGGCATACATAACCAGCAGTGCGTCTGCAGGATGAGCAATTGATGAAGTCATTGCTTCAAAGGTGCCTTGATGCAATTAGTCACTTGTAAAACACGCAGCAGAGGAGAAAATCCCGCTCCTTTTGTTAAGGAGCATGAAAACGCTCCGTGCATCGGAGTGATTTATGGGTTACAGTGCAGTAAAATTAGAGTGCGCGGCAATTAGGGTCGTTCTCTCAGAGATGAAAGGCTGGGGGGAGATGAGTGAAAGGATGGACAGGATGCAGAAGGGCCAGATGAAGGCAAAATGCCAATGCCACATTTCTGTGCTGTTGGTATTTAACAGAGATTATTTCCCCTTTGCACAAATCATTGTGGGGGGGAAGTGGACTTCACATGTAAAACTGGTGCCACTGAAGATGAATCAAGTCATTAATCACCAGCATGAGTATCCGTAATTAGAGCTGCTGCGAGTCACAGGAGCAAGAGTCAAAGGCTCTAACAGGATTATGGACAAAGCTGGATTGTTTTATGACTAATATTAGCAGATAAAGGGAAGCTATCACGTGCTTGAGGAGGTCGGCTGATGAGCGCGGGAGGCAGGGAGGAAGGCATTTCCCATCCCCAACCCCGCTGCCCAGCCTCGGTGCCCACATCTGCCCACCGCCGTACATGCAGAGAGGAGGGCAGAGGTTTGCCCAGCACCCTCCTTGCAGGGTACCCCGGGGGCAGAGGACCCTCCCCACACGCACCGCAGCACCCAGGGTGCAGGATCAGCCCGCAGCTGAGAGCCAAAGGGAACTGGCTGACCCGGCCGTGCCGCAGCGGGGTCGGTCCCGGTGCAGCTCGGCGTGTTCCCGACGAACGCACCAGCTGTTTGCGGCTGGAGGAGGCAGGCAGATGCTGAGCAGCCGACCCTTACGGTGCACAGCTGGGGCGAGCAGGGAGTGCCTGTCCAGCTACGCGCCTCCCGCCTTGCCCAGACGAACTAGGCAGCTTTGCCGCGTTCCCCCCCCCATCGCAGCCACCTCTCTGGCTCACACGCTCCCTTCTCCAGCCCCGTTCCCAACAAGCCCCGGCATGCCTCTCTGCAGCCGCCTGCTTTTGGGACAGGAGGGAGCAGGGAGACTGGGAGCCAAAAGTCCTCCCAGCCCCCCTGGGAGGGGAACACGCAGCCTCTCTCCGGGTCTAGGGGCCTCAGCGCCCAATTTTAAGCAGCTACTGCTGCTTCTCTGAGCTCATTCTTGAGGACTGGAAAAGATCTGGGAGCTTTCAAAGAAAGCTCTTTAGCTTAATTAAGGAGACAACGGTCTTGTGCCTTTGTCCCCAGAAAGCAGGGTGCGGAGATGGGGCTGCGCTGCCGGACACCATCCTGGGGGCCTCTGGCAGAAGAAGCTCCATCAGCTGCAGGGCTCTGGGAAGACCCCCGGGTGAAGTCAGGATGCCGAGGGGGAACAGTCCCCATGGCCACTGCATGTTGTCCAGGCAGGGTCCAGCGTGCCCCAGGGCACCCAGATGGGACAGCCATTCCCCAGCTGCTTGAGCTGTGCCCCAGGATGAAGCAGAACTGGTGGTGGCTTTTAGCTATTGCTCCTGCTCGCCTCGGCTCCCAGCAGGACAGGCACGTACGCCGGGGTTTGACACTCTCTCCAGCTACCAAGACAACGTTCAGGTGGTCTAGAGGAACTGGAAGTTGAGATCTGAAAATAACCTGAAGCCATGTGAGCTTTTGAGGCTTGAGAGAAGACGTTCCAGTAAATATTAACTGTACGTGAATTTACACCACCTGCTCTTAACTGGCTCTTCTGGATTTAAAGTCCACACACAATTTTCGGCCGTTACTGCCGAGTGCCTCAATTTCCCAGGCTGCACAGTGAAGTTGGTGAGATTTATCCATTTCCACGGCTGACAGCAGAGGATAAAGGAAAGCCAAGTATCCTCTGTGACTGTGTACAAGCTCTCGGCTCACAGCACAGCCATGCTGCTAGCACCTGCGCTCCTGTCCTCAGTGTGCTCATGAGTGTGCACGCATGTGAGCGTGCCACAGACAGGGAGATGGCGTGGGGTCCCTCAGCCATACCTCAGCACTGACTCCACTGTCACTCCGGGCCGTGTTCAGGGCCAGCACCAGGGAAACAAAGAGGGAGCCTCATTAAAGCCAACAAATTGACCTAGCTGCATAGGACCACGGGTCTCTCTGGAGGTGAAATTCAGGTCTTCTCAATGGGGGTAATGCTCAGATTGGTGAGGCCAGTTCCAAGGACAGCCCACCCAAGGATGGCAGAATGACTATAGGAGCTGGGCTACTATGTAGGAAGAGCCACTGCAAGGCTCCCAGCTCCAGCGAGGTATTTCCTATCCCATTGTCCCCTTATTTCAGCAGGGTGACTCATCAGACCATCACAAAAAAACCTCAGGACCTTGCTTCAGTAGTTGTGATCAGAAACTTCCTTTATTAACTTAATGACCATCCCCTATCCATCATCTCACTGTTAATAAAAAGAAAGGTGGGCTGGAAGGAGCGCTGCAGACCGGTGCCTGGAGCCAGGCTCGTATCAGCAGAACTCGTGTCTGGCAGCCCTGCAGAGCTGCTCCTGGACACAGCACACAGGAACAGGAGCAGGCATTACCCCCCCCAACCAAACAGCCTCCAGCATAAACGTGGTGGGTTCCCCTTCTCCAATATCCCTCGGGATGCTGCTTCTGTGCAGCACCCCTAATCAGTACGGCTCTGAAACACCCATTTGGCCACAGGGACAAGCTCATCTCACTGGCTCTGACTGGACCAACATGACATCTTTCCTCAAGTACATCTCTCGCACAGGAGAGATGAAAGCACGCACTTAAATGCTCACTGATCTAAATGATCCCCTCTGAGATGTATCAACCCCTTCCCCACAACTGGCACGACATGGACTAGCAAGGAGGAAGATCCTTCTTGGTCCAAACGACACCAGTTCAAAAAAAAAAAAAAAAAAAAAAAAAAAAGAAGCTTTTTCTGTCCCAGAGTTCCTGGAGACAGATGAAAAAAGATGTTCGTTCTTCTGCAAACAAGCTCCAGCAGCAGGTCAGCACCACCCATCCCACCCTCTGGCAAATGAAAGGTCATGGTCCTGTTCTCTGGAAGAGCAGGATTACAGGGGTAGAAAGAGTTCAGAGACAGTTGCCCCCAGCAAAGACCAAGTCAACACGATGCTGAGATAAGATCGCTCCCTGACCCCACCACGCAGGCCCCATCAGTGGGAACCCAGCAGGGGAACGCTGCAGAATATCCAACTCCATCCCCCATAACCCAAACTAGCCACAGCAGTATTTCCTATTATGTCTCCATAACCTAATCTGACCCCCTCTAGGGTCTCCAGATTAATATCTGAGAAAGCTCACAAGTCCAATCACCCAATTACAGGGAGGAAAGGTTTATCCTATCTAAACAGCATGAAATATAACATAGATCCAGCTGCCCCCTCCCTCCTACGAGCCAGATCTCAATCCCCAGCAAGCTGAACAAACTGGGAAGGGGTCACAGGGGAGATAGGGAGGGTCTCTCCCTGCTCTTGTATCATATGAAACCTGCAGGAGGAGCAGCTATTTTAATTGCCAAATCCCCTGACTCGAGGTTTAATCCCTTCCATTTTTGCTTATCTTCCCTCACACCAAAGCAACATGGGGAACAGATGACGTGCCCCACCTTGAGCCACTGCCCAACAAGTGATGCCCCTATTACCGTGGTGAACAGGCAGGCAAGGGACGATGCTCCTCGGGACACACAACCCAGCTTGAGAGATGCAGAGACGAAAGGCTGGTACCACCACGTGCCGTCTAACACAGACCATGTTAGAATGGTGCGGGTTAGAGCAACCTTGATACTGGCAGGGCAGAGAAGGCAACGGGCAGGATCACAGCCCAGAACGATGGCAACGTCCCCACAGTACCTCCAGCACCGGGGTTGAGAGGTTTCAAGCAGGACAGAATAGGCTGTCCGAAAAGCAGCCTTGTGCCTCCTTGGATTCCTTTGCTACCCTTCTTTCCTTCCAGAGAAGCGTGGAGGGATGCCGTCTAACTTTTTGGATTGTATTTCAGCCACCTGACAAAGCTGAACGCATGGGAAACCTCAACAGCAGCCAGAGGACTGGAAAGCAGATTCCCCATTCCCATTCAGGATCTCATCTCAGGCTTTGGCTAGAATGAGAGGAACAAGAAAAATCTCCAGGAAGATCCTAACCTGGCAGGGACCCACAGTCTGGGCATCATTCAGAGCCCATCCAAAGGGAAGACCCGTGTGCTTTGCTCAGCAAGCACGTCCCAGTTTCCTCCCAGAGCAGGGTTGCGTTGCATCCACGGGCACCCCACAGCCTAAATTTTCCAAGTAGCTCAGGGCTGCATTGCCAAGCACCAGCTTTGCAAACACAGCTTCCCTCCAAATTCCAGCCACAATTTATTGATTAGAAAAGCCTGTCTAGTCAATAAAGGCTCCTATGAAAAGGTTCCATGGAACGGCACTCACATGCCACGATCCGTCAGACTGTGTTAGCAGCCTTCGCTTTTGATGCTTTCTGACAAGATGGATTTGTGGCCTTGACTTTTCCAGATCAGGAGAAACTTAATCCTAGAGGATAAAATTACAGACCAGTAAAAAAAAAAAAAAAACACAACCCTCCATGGCTGGCCTCATTAACTGCCATTTAAGAAGTTCAGAGCCTTCTCAGCTAGAAGGGAGCGCCTACAGCTGTCCTTTGCCTTGAGGGAGAGGTAGCTCTGAACAGCCAGCACAAAGCCCTTGGCAAACACCGTGCTCTCAAAGCCCATGACATGCTCATGGCACCATCCCGGCTGCTCCGTCCTCTGCAGTCAGCCAGACCGGGCCGACAGTCCCAGCTCTCCACCTAGGAAGTGATTTGGGAGAAAGCAAAGATAATGCCCAGTTCTGTCCAAAAGGTGTCTGGGCAGATAAAAATAACAAACCTGGAACAACCGTATGGAAATGTGAATTAATGAAATATTTCAGCAACTGACTCAATCCTAATTGAGAGCTGAGAACCCTCCACCTCCCTTCTGCTTTCCAGGATACAAAAATGACACTGGTAGGTGGAAATAACTACAGCTGTCCCAGTGGGAGAGAAAAAGTGCTTCAGTGAGCAAAATGGCCAAAATTAAGCACTTGCTTGGTGCTATTACACAACACATCCCAGGAAGCAGCTTCCAAAAACTTGACCTTCTCTTCAAAGGCTTCTTTTTGAATCATCTTTCCTTCTGCTAACAAGTGAAGTGGATTCAGCACTCAAGAAGGGTACTCTGGGTGTTGAAAACATCTCTACCCATGTGCTAGCTACTGGAGAGGCAGCAGCAATGCCAGCTTCCACACAGCAGCCCGGTCCTGCCCAGGCTCCCGGCACACAGGCGTTCGCAGATGAAGCTCTGCTGCATTGCCATCTGTGGCATGTAAGCGAGCTAGTCCTCACCGAGTGGTGTTTGTGATCAGCCAAACGTCTGCCCACCAAGAAACCAGCTGAGATCCACCAGGCAGATCACCAAGGAACGAGCAGATAGAGACAACCAAGCAGTGAGTATAAGACTGGCAATGGTGGGTCACCAGCTCCTGACCACCATCAGATCTTCCTCTACTCAAGTAGATGTTCAAAGACCTCTTCTGACATGAGTCAAACACACAGATGCCCCCTGAAAGAGCTGCCTACCGCTCCCAGGCTGAGCACTAACCTTCCTGACCACCAGCATCACCACGCCAAGAGCGGCAGTCTGGTGTCATAGATAGGGAGAGCAGAAGAACCGCTCTCCTGAAACCAGCAAAGATTTTGGTCTCTTTTCCAAGTCTCAGTTTGGCTACGTCCCCTGGGCCAACTTAAAAATCAGCTACGAAAATGGCACCCACATTAATATAGGTGCCATAGCTCACTCTATAGAGAGTGTTTTGCCTCCGCAGGGCTTTACAGAGGTAGTCGCTACCATCACCCACGCTCAAGATCATTATCATCTTTAACAACAACTGGTTTAAACACTAAAGCTTTTAACATCCTCCACACTTTGCTGGCATGAATTAAAACTCTGGATGTTCACATATTTGCCCAACTCCTGGCTGGACCTCAAGCCCCTACAGCCTCCCAAGGGCAGTGCCACCTCCTGCTATCCTCTCTGGTGCCCAGCCTGTTTGGAAGTCAGGACTCTAAAGATGATTTTAAGGCATGTCATAGGAGTGCAACCCAGTTCTACGGAGAATGTGCTGGCTTCTTCCTGACAGGCACAGTATTTGTTCTGGCCAGATAGGGGTTTTTCTCCCTCCTCTTCCAGCCTATCACTGTTTTTCACAAGACAGTAGCAGCACAGCTTGCACACAAGAGGGTGTACTGGAAGTGACGGTTGCCATAGCTATATCTATGCAGCCCTGGCCACCCAGACACGTCAGAGCGATGCTCTACAGAACACAGTTAAGAAGTTATAAATAAGATACTCTCAAGCCTCAAATCGGAGCACAACTTGCAAGTGTACAAAACACTAAGCCTTCTGGTTTGACCTCTTTCACTTTCTTTTATAGACATGATGTGCATTCAAAGACTCCTCTGCAGAGCAGCCTTGCTCCAGAGAAGCCTGTAAGGCCGGCGCAGTGCTGTGCACAGGTTTTACATAACCATACTCTCAACTTCTGTACATCATTCTGCCCGGTCTATTCCCCAGAAACCCTCCCCACCTTACCTGCCAGCTCTTCTCCATGCCACAGTCCTGTATGGAGAGGGCCCTGGAACACTAAAGGACTCTGACCAAGCTGCCAAAAGCTGATTCTCCTGCTCTGAAGTCTACATGATCCCCAACAAACTCATTCAGCAGGCTGTGTTTCTGTTCTCCTCTTTTTTTCCAAGGATTACAAGCTGTTCTGGATGAGGGCTACCTCTTCTTACAAACATGATCACTGCCCAGCCAAAGAGACCAGGAGCGGCCAGGAACCCTTGATGTCCTGAGAAATAATAAAGCTTGGGAGTCTCTGCTCAGACCTCACTGTCCTTCTGGGACATGGCATCTCCTGACCACCAGCAGCACTGCTGTATAAAAGCAAGTGAGCGGTGTGCTTTGTTGTATACGTATTCAGCTAATACCCCACAACATCCCCAACGACATTGACCCAGCTGTCGACACACACCGAGCTGTAGAAGCGGTACCACAGAAGAGGGAGGAAACCACAATGTAAGAGCCTATGCAGAACAGGACAGAAGATGATGGGCTGGGAGAAAGGTAGAGCCTCACAATCCTTTCGTGATCTGCTAGCAGCAGCGCAGAACAAGCAGCACATTGTGGCAACGTCGCGTTCGCACTGTCACCCTCAACCACAGTGACAGCAAGTGGCGCTTCATTTCTCTGCGTCTTCCCAGTTCTACCCACTTTGATACTGAAGCACAAGCAGGAGGAGATGCCTTCACGCTCAAGGAGCGCAGCTACTGCACGGGGAACGCCTGGGAGCTGCAGTGTAGTTCAGTGGTCAGCACATGGGTCCTGACAGAGGAGTGAGCACAGGGGACAAAGCTGGAGGGGTGCAGGTCCTGGATCCCCCTCTGCCCACAGAAGTGAGTACCATTCGAAGCTGAGGGTCTTCTGCTGAGGTTGGTTCACTACCCAGCTCTTGTGACTTCGGGGAAGGCATTTTATCTCTGTGCCTTCATTTTTTCCTCCATCTGCACAGCAAGGGAGAACCTGTTCCCACCTCAGAGCGTGCAACATCTGACTGACCAGCAAAGTGCTTCAAGATCCTCTCTCACTGCTCACATGCTCAAACCACCAACTGCCCAGGCCTCCTCACTGTCCCCTGCACTGGCACATGGTGGCCACCCGAGCCCCCCACAGATGTGTGTTCAGAGACCCAGCAGCAAACAGAGACAGACAGGAAGGGAAGAAAACTTCACCAGGGAGAGGAACAGCAAGAAAAGGACCGAGGAGCTCCCAGAACTACAAAGCATCACAGCAGAGACATGGCTACCACCCCAGGAGCTACGCAGCCCCCTGCCAAGCCCACAGACCCCATTCCATCACATGGCAAAAGCCCAGTCCCTCATCCTCCCCCAGCCATCCCCAGGCCTGCTGTGTGCATGCTACCAACACAAAGCACTTTTTTTATTTTTAAACCTTGCATTTTGCACACTCGCAGCAGCCGCCCCAATCCACACTGGCCCCCAGGTCAGTCCAACCTCCTAGGTGGGCCCCAGAGATGGTCCAGGTGGTGTTAAACCAGGCACTGGTCTGCCTGTCCCCAGCAGAGGATTTCACTCTTTATCTTTCAGATGAAGCCTCCCACCTCAGCACCTCATCTCCCAACCCTAAAATCAGGTCAAGGAGCCTTCTGTCCTTCTACCCACCATGGGCTGGAAGAGGCAGCGCTCGCCACGCAGGACCCTCTCGGGCAGCGGGGCTCAGCTTGTCCAGGGGACCTTCTAAGCCAGGGCCACCACAGCAAGCAACAGCGATACCCCAGGTCCCCTGTCTGGCACGGGGCAGGGGGGACGACACAGCCTGGCTACGGCAACCAGAACCGAGACATAAAAAGCACTTTACACTGTGGTCATGTTATCCCCTCGTCCCTCCCCCTCATCCCCTTTGGAGCTTCTTAACTTCAGAAACCTTCCTCCAGAGGAGTGTTGGAGTGACAGAAAACATTTTCCAAGCCTAATATCAGTTCCAGATGTTCACAGCCATTTCAGTTTGTACCTCACCCTGTAAAACACATTTCTCCCTCTTCCTCTCTCAAGCGCAGCGCCTGCTTCATCCATGACATAATGCGCTGGCGGGCTCGGCCGTGCACACACACACGCTTGCGCCCTCTTCGAGAGCCCCATGTTCAAACAAAGAG
Organism: Grus americana; assembly: GCF_028858705.1. Taxonomy (NCBI): domain Eukaryota; kingdom Metazoa; phylum Chordata; class Aves; order Gruiformes; family Gruidae; genus Grus; species Grus americana. The sequence continues at coordinate 3,780,614 of NC_072871.1, forward strand.
CATCACTCAACTACAAAGCTGTCGCACACATGGAGTTATGAGTAATTTCCACAAGTTTTAATAAACAGGTTGGGATGTAATTGCTCTCCATCTTCTCTGCTGGCTCCCGAGCGGAGAGCCACTAGCTCCCCGCACGTTGGTGTTGAAAGCGCAGTTTGTCTCGCACACAAGTTCACCTCCTATTAGCCTCAGATGGTCCAAGGGCTGTGTTTTTCTAAGCACCAGTAATAAGCCTCTTTAAAAACCACGTACAACCAGGGGCAGCCGGCCCACGCGAGCTCCCGGCTCCCTCTGCCCTGTCCCGCAGCATCGCCAGCCCACGCGGAGCCCGGCAGGGAGCGGAGGGCACGCACGTTAAACCAGCCTCAGAACTCCCTCCTGACTCTGCTCCAAGAATAGGAACAAATAGTTTCTGGTTCAAGTGAAAGGCTTCACCTTCCAGCTGCAAAGCACGGAGGAGGCCAAGGAGTTTTGCAAAGGTGAGAGACTGAAGGCTTTTGGGGGGCAGGAGGGGAGCAGAAGGCAGGGTAGGCAGGTACCACCTAGTTTGCCATGGGGCTGAAGAGCAGGTTGGCACAGCTCTAGCCGCAGCCAGTGGCAGGAATCCCAATAAGAAATGGCTGCAATAAAACAAACAAAACACCCTGTACAAGCACAAATAACCCAAATGCTTGAACTCGAGAGATCCAAGGGATGAATGACAGCAACCTCAAGAGTCCTCAAACCTTACAGGATCCTCCTAGTCCAGGTGCCGCCATGCTCTGCAGAAGCCCATGGTGCACCTCACAGCGACGGGAGCAACCCACTCCTACCTGCCAGCAGCCCTGAGACTGACGGGGAAGGAAGATCTGCCAATATCCACCAAAACCCATCCAAATTTCATATCCCACGCCCCCCTCCCAAGGCTTCCTTCTTCTAGGGTTGACTTATTTTTTTTGTGGATGCTGCTCAGATGCAATGGAGGTGTGCTGCAGCATGACGCGTGGGCGATGGTGGCGAGGGGATACCCATGGTAGGATTTTTGGCCGGGTGAAGCACAGTACGAAGCAAAGCCTTTAAGAGCTGTGGCAGTCAGCATCTCTGCAAACCTGCGCAAGGTATTTTCAAGAATCAAGTCATCTGGCATTAGGGGCCTGTAGGGTAAGAAAGGAATGAAGGCAGGAATGTTGTTTCGTTATAAACAACATTGAAAAAAAGGGAGAGCTTTAGCATTGGCTTTTCTCTTTAATTGTTAATGGGGTCATTCCGTCCCAAATGGTCCCCCAGAGCAGAGAGAGGGGAGGGCAGCTCCCCACAATGAATTCAATCGCCTGTCAAACACATGGCAGTCATAAAAGGAAAATAATAATAATAATCTGTATTTCCTACTCTGGCTGCCAGGCAAAGATCCAGCCACTTCAAAGGAGAAACCCCATGTTTCCCCAGTCTGGCCTCACCTGACCGATGTGTGAGCAATCTGGAATCCCCATCCAAAACAAAGCCCCTCCTTTGGTGCCTTGTTTTCTTTCTCCATTCCTGAAGGGTGCCCCTCCAAGATAAAGAACAAGCCTTCTTCCACGCCGGGAAACTAGAAACATAACCCAGGGGCCGTGGCCACATCGGGTAGCTCTGGAAGTGGATGCTGGCAAGGTGTAGGAGAAAGCTCCCACGGGACAGGACTGGTGTATGAGCCAGGAACCAGAGCTCCTTCTCGCAGGGGTCTCCACAAACAGCCGGGGCCCCCCAGGATGTGGGGCTCTGGCTCTCTCCAGCGGGAAAAATCCAGCTTTTGTAGCACAAAAAAATTTGGATACGGTGGTAAGAGAGGCTGCAGAAGCAGAGTAGGTGGGCCTGATATAACCAGAGAGGGTAAAAATTTCCCTGGTTTGCTCTGTGATGGCTCATGGCAGCAGAGGGCTTGGCTCAGAGGGTCTTACAAATTAGCGAGGCGAAGAAAAAAGCCATCACCACAAGCTGAGAAAGCTTCCGAGCAAGACCTAAGGACTGTCCACGTGCAACTCCCGATCTGGCTCTGAATGATCTTCCTGAGATCACCTTCCCAACAGAAAAACACGGACAAGTGTCTTTCCAGGATGTCCAGGAAGCCCCTGCCAGGCTGCAGCGAGGTTCCCCCCTCCAACACCAGCCCCGTCCCCACCTTCAGTCTGGTCCCTTGTCCTTGCAGGCAGCCGGGACACGCATGCCTCGCATAAGCTGACCGGGCTCCACCTTAAAGCAAATGAGGTTTTTAATCACCCAAGGTGGCTGTTGCAGAGCCTTGCTCCAATAATGGGTGGAAATCCTCTTCCTGCGTTTCCTTACCGGCAGGGCTGAAATTCGGTACTGCCAGTGTCTGGGGGAAGGGGCCCTTCACACAAAGGTAAATCTCTGCTTTGGTCAACACCACTGCCTGCCCTGACACATCACCTGAGCTTTAACAAACTAACCCAAAATCCTCAAGCACAAAGCAGCAGGAAGTTTTGCCTGGCTTTCCACGCAGCAGTAGCATCACTCAAGGTCTCAAGTGCTACTTACTGAAAAACACCATCGATTCACCCAAATCAAACCCCGTCCTTCACACCCCTCCACCTTGCCCAGCAGCTCCTGGAGCACGGCTTGAATTGCTGACAAAGCTTTTGCAAGGCACAGAGCGCTCAGTCCCAGCCTGAGCTGGGAAGCAAACTCCAACCCAGGGAAGTTTCAGGTTCCCCTGGAGATGTTTTGTACTGCTTAAAAGATCCCTCTACATATTGCAGGCTTCAAGTTACTTCGATAGGTGTGCAAGGCACCTTAAAGAGTCCTTTCAAAGGCTGGCATGCAATGCAGAACTCACTGGAACGGACCAGCAAAGCCCTTGAGTTGTTGAGCGCTGACCTTCCTCCCACACCCATCCTGCAGCATTTCAGGCGGATCAGATCAGTCGCTTCAGTCAGAAGCTCCGACTCACAGCTCTCCTGCCCAAGAGAGGCAAATCATTTCCTTCTGCCATGCTGCGTTTTTGTATTTCTCCTTCCCCTCAAATACTCATGTCTGCAGAAGCCTTCAGAAACCTCTCCTGAACGGGGCTGTTTTGATACCTCACGTAACACCTCGGCTCTGTGCACCATTCTCCACAAAAGCAGCCTCTCCCCGCCAGGCGGGACACAGATTGCATCACCGCGCACCCTCTGCACTGACAGGAGCTTGCCCTCGGCAGCTGCACCCACCTGTGTAAAGGTCCGTGTCCGTGTACTCATCCACCTTCTTGTGCTGCAGGACGTAGTCAGACACTTTCGTCCCAATGGCAGGCTGCACGTCCAGCCACTCCAGAGACACCACAGTGCTGGAGGGCTCCACGCTGGGGGAGAGCCGCAGGCTGGGCAGGAGACAGGAAAGAAACCAAAGAAGACATCAGCTCCCTTTCTGGGGAGGAATCCACCTCTACAAGCAGCACAACCCCAGGCAGACCCACAAGGACAGGGGACACAAGGGGAGAGCGGGTAGGTGAGCACAGAACTTCCAGGTGAAGTTCAGGTGGGTGCAGCCTATGCCCTTACCTCCCCCTGCTCCTCTAAGAGCCCACGTCATGCAACTGCAACCGTGCAACCCCGAGTATCCCATCTAAAGGAATCTTCGTCTCCTGGGAGAACTACTGAACTTCAGCAGCCCTGTGGGAAACTGAGGACCAGCTGCCCAGGAGCAAAAGAGAAGGGGAGAATCCAGCTTCGTCTCTGTGCGACCCAACAGGGTGGAATCTACAGAAGGGGAGGGTCTGGTCTGCATCACCAGCGAGCAAAGGCGAGGGAGGGCGGGAGGGAGAGAAGGGGCAGGTGTGGCTGGGGATTTACCCAGCTGCAAACGAGCACGCCCCCCACGGGTGTGAGCAAAGGCAAATGCAGGGCAGCTGTGCGGGAGCTTTGGCCTGGATGAGGGACCGCGTGGGCTGGGGTGAAGGCAGAGCGGCTTCGTGCTCCTGGCTGCGCTAGCGCAAAGGCGTCCACTGCTCCTCGCACCGCTGTAAACGACAACACCAAGTACAGGGCTACGGGGAGCCCGGCTCCAAACATACGAGCGTGTTTGTTGAACTCAGGATGGGAAATGAATCCCCTCCGAGGATATTGGCTCGCTAAGAAGGTGTTCTGCTCCTTGTGGATCGCTGGAGCCAGTCTTCCTGCTTTCTCAGCTAATTCCCCATCAGTTTGCTCCTGATTTGTTCTTGCTCTGACAAGCCACAATGAATTGCACTGTAATTCCATTTCTTTCAGCATTTGAAATCCCATTCTACAAGCCCTGCTAATCAGGTGATGAAAATCTATAAGGAAACCTTCCCGGGCCACAGCCGGAGCCAGGATATCCTAAAGGCATCAGTCACGCAGTAAGGAGCGCTGGACCGCGGCCCCGGGGCTCGAAGGCGAGAGGAAGGAGGTGTCCGTGGGCTGAGCCTGCGGGAAAGGGGCTGGTGCCGGGGGGCCGTGACCCACGGGAGGGGCTCGCACCGATACGTACACAGGCGGAGGGAGAGGGCTGCAGTTCGGGAGTCCGTTCTCATCGAAGGCATTGAGGTCACACCTGCACCAGTCTTCGATAACATCGCCTTTCCCCGAGCACCAGTATGAGCTCATGAGGGCTCCCTTGAAAGCCTGACGTGAGAACAAAAAGCGTGAACACGTGTGCTAAAGACAGTGAAATCCGGCCAGCGGCTCGACCGCGCGGTGCTGAGCGTCGGGGGGGTGTGCACAGAGACGGGGATTGGGAAATCGGGTGGGGGGGGGTCCTCCCCAGCTCTGCCACCGAATCTCTGCATGGCTCCGGGCAGGTCCCTTCCCCTCCCCGCGCCTTAGCTCCCGCCTGTCGCGTGATGCTGGTTCCTCCCCGGGTGCTGCTTTTGGCGTGGGGACGGGGAGCGTCACGCGATGCCTCGTACAGAGGGATCTCCTGTGACAGAGGACCGAGCTGCCTGAAGAAACACAAACATAAGCCCACTTGTGACCCTGGAGATGATACGTAGGGTACCTTTACACTGCTGTCGTGCACAATGAAACTCTTCCACGTGCCCATCCCATCGCTGTTTCTGTACCCGCAAATAAAGAAATTCCTACATCCCCAACAACCCAGACCATTCCCACCCTTCTCACAGGTTTGTAATTCATACGAGCTGCCTTCCCGCTAGCCAACTGCTGCTTTATTCACTTGCATAAGGAATACTCACACGCAAAACAGCAGTATCTGGAAGAAAAAAATAAAATCTTGTAAAATGCTTGCAGGGTGTTCCCCAGCCAGGCAGTCTGTGCTGCACAGGCTGTCCTCAGCGTGACCAGCACCCCTCCCGACCACTCCTAATAATGCCAACGGATCCCCAGAACAACAGCTGTCCATCTGCTGGGATCTGAAGCCTAAACACTTTGACCGAATTCCCCAAGCCCTCCAGGTCTAACCCCACGGTGTCTTCCCTGCGCTCATCCCGCCGCTCAGGGTGCTCAATGTCCATCCCCATGCCGCAGGACCGGGCATCTCTCGCTCCGTACCCTGCCGTGGTTCAGATTTTATGGATTTATGGTGATTTCTCCTGCTACCTTTGCCTGTTGTGCCTAATTAAACCTCCAGCTTGGAAGACAGCATCTCTCCCTGCAGACACCCGGCCAGCGGTAACCCAGACTCTCTGGGAAGCCACAACGCCCTGCTAGAATATAATCATAACACCAAAACTTCATCCACTAAACCAAACCTCTTTATAATGCTTTTGACCTTTTAAAAGACACGTTTCGGGGCCGAAACGCCTTCACGGGTCCTCATCCACGCAGAGCAGCCTCGCTGCCAGCCCCCGCGCAGCCCAGCTCGCAGTGGCACGATTCCGCCCATTCAAAGCCGCCTGCGGATGCCTGGTCCGGGCGATACCGCCCGCACCGCCAGGTTACGCCTTAAAGATAAAAATGTGCCCTTTGAGGAGGACAGGGACGGCTCCAGCGGCTGTGGCATTTAGCAGAAAACTAGGAAAATCGCCATCCCGGGGAGGTTTATGAAAAGAGGGGGTATAAATAGAGCCTGACGTCAGGGCTCCCATTGTCCGGGGTTTTGTTGCTCTCCCCAAACACCTCGAGCACCTTTAACGAGGCGCCTTGAGGTTCTCGCGTCTGAAACATTTTCTGCTTCCAGGCATTTACAAAACGGGACTGTTCCAGAAGAAAAAAAAAAAAGGAAAAAAAAAAAAGGAAGGAAAAAACATGTGAAAGAGAGAAAATGTGACGTTATTTTACTTTGTTCTTTAGAAGGTAATTGAAGCACTGGGCTGGAAAGGGCATTGCAAAGTAATTGGAGAGCAGGGAAGACAGAGAGGAGTTTATCTGACACATGGACAAATGGGTGCAGATACACTTCTGTAGAGAGCCGCGGGTCGGTGCAGGACAGAAACCGAAAGCGATGCACGTAGATGGATGGGGGAGCGTGTGCTCTCCCTGGAGCAGGATAAATACATACATTGTGGGTACGTGGGTGCACAGACGTGCACTGTGGGCGAAGACAGATGTTGGGCGATCCCTGGAAGAGCTGCACCATCACACCGGTGGCACCGCTCTGCCGTCACCCTGTCCCCAGCCCCGACCCCCGCCGCTCTGCAGGCTCCCTGCCTGGCCCCTGACCCAGGGAAGAAATCCCACCCGCCCCATCCGTGCCCTTTAGCCAAACCCGATGGACAATTCCCTCCTCCTATTTTCTTTCTTCCGATGGGAAGTGCAAGGCTGGATGAGCAATCCCCTCTGCTTTGCCTGCCCGGCCTCGCGCGCATTTTAATTAGATCCTGCAGGTACCCAGCCGTCATCTGCCTTGTGTCAACCTTCACACAAACGAGGTTAGCTAATCGATGCGTCCTTCAATTGCACTCATTAAGGCGAGCGCACCTACGCGCACTAACCGGGTTACTCGGAGCGCGGCCAGCCCCCGGTGCCTGCCTCCGGCCGTTTTCCAGCAGCCGGCTGACGTCAGGACGGGCTGGGGTGGCCGGGCAGCCAGGACTTGCCTTCCCTCGCTTTCCAGAGGGATTTCTAGCCAGTGGTTTCCAGGACTTTCCTGTCGGCACCGAGAGCGAACTGACGGGGGGTAAATGGGTAAGGTCGTGCAGAAAGAGGGGATGAAGCTCCCCGCATGAGGACGTTCACCCTTGCTTTAGGGTGCACTCTCCATGGGGACACCAGCCTGCTCCCTGGGGACACTTGCTCCATAGAAACTCCAGGACAAATGGAGGGTCTCCGTGAGCTTCGAGGACTCTGTGGTCCTCCCAGGTGCCAGGTGCAGCTTTGGCTGAAGTTCACACACACAGCCCACCCTTCCTTCCTTCACCTCCCCCAGCCTGGACCAGGCCCTGGCAGAGATCAGCAGTCGAAGCCATCTTCCCTTGCAACGGCGATGGCTTTAACCAGCCCAGTGCCAAAAGCACGCTGCAGGCACCTGCTCCTCCGCAGGTGGCAACCACACGAGAAGGTCTCCTTTCCTCCCTCCTTCTGACAGCACAGCTCGGGAGGTACAGGACTGCTCACACAAACGCAGGTGAATGGCAGCTGCCACCTAAACCAGGAGCCCAATGGCTCAGGAGGACCAAGAGCAATGGCCAAAGGACACAGTGAAGGTGCTGAGACCTGTCCCATGGGCAGCTGCAGCCTTTTGGAGAGCTGCAGATGGGAACGCTCAGGGACCTTCCTGGTCTGCAGTGGCCAAGGACAACCTTCCCCTCCTGCCTCGGAGTGGGCACCTCCACATCTCCTGTCCTTCCCTGCTGCCATGCTCGGAAACACGCAGCAAACGCTCTCCTCCCTGCCAGGAGACAGCACGTACAACAAGACCACCATCTCCAACATGACCACCTCTGCATCAGATGCCTCGCCATGGTGGTCACACCAAGCTACCGACCTGGGAAAAGCCAACGGGCTCTGGAAGCGTGAAGGGCTTCCCAGGAGCAGCCCTGCCCGGTGGGGGTGGCAGAGCAGCCCCCAATGTGCCATCCTGTGCTCGCCAACCACTCCCCGGGATCTCAACGCCCCTCTGTGCCCTAAGGCAATTTTATCTTTCATTTAAAAGTATCCAAATTGTATTGTTTCCCTGTGAGTCAGCCCATTTAGTTTATGTCCTTCAGTGCCAGAGGGGAAATTTATGAGATGAGAAACTGGCTCGAAACGTTTATTTTCTAGATGACGAGTCATGCCATTAGATATATAGCATTATGAATCATAGGAACAGCATCTAATTTGCTCTTAAAGGTATAATAGGTCTGACTCCCCACACCCATACACACACATATATTGGATTGATAGTTCCCCCACAGGATGGCTAGTTCATTTGTTTTGACACGAGCAAGACTTACAGGACCATAAAGTCCCATCTTACCATAAGTTAAGCCTATTCATAAAAAAAATATTAGGGAAACGAATGATCAGCTAAGCACATTTATCCTACACTCGATTGCATATGGATCTTTCTCCTGTTGTTATTTGTGCTCAGGGGGAGGCCATTTGGCCCCGTTTTATGGCTTAGACGCTCTGCAACAGAACATAGAAGAACATTTCCTTTGTCCTCTGTTAGACCTGGCTGATGGAGGGAGAAACATTAAGTTATTTCTGACCGTGGGTTTTCTGTTGACATCCCCGGAGAGGTAAATTATAAGACGTGAAGGAACCTTTCGGATCAGCATTTGCAGGACTCAGCACACACACAGGGGCTGGTGTTTCCAGATGGGGTACTGGAAAGGGCATGTGTTGGGTGCTTATCCGTGAACATCTGGTCTTCTCCACAGCTGACGGATATGAAAATCTGGCTCAATTGTTTCTTTGAGTCTGGGTTACTTTGTGGTTGGTATGCACACCTCAGTTTCTGGAAAAATTAAAATGGAAATATAGGGAAATGAAAAACTGACCACGAACGAGCATGCAGGAGCATGCTGGAGACATCAGAGAAGACCTAGAGCTGGTAATTTGGTACATTTTGGGTTTTGCACTAGTTTCCCTGGTATTTGCTTGCTTGTTTGTTTTTCTTGTAAAGGTAGAAGGAAGGGAAGAGGGGTGGAAGCAGGCTGGGTCATGCCAGCCGTCAGGCTCAGCCTCGCATCCAGGGACACAGCAGCCAACAGAGACATTCTGTCCCTTCCTGTCTGCAGGACGGAGCTGGTGCCCACACACCACCACCACCCTCCCCCGAGTGCAGGCAGGTGCCACCGGAGGAGGCAGAAGGACGTCTGGCGAGGTGTAGCCCTGTCCCACCTACCAGCAGACCCAGTCACCCAGCGATGCCACCCCATACAGTGCCTGACACAACCCGGCCACTGACCGGAGCTCCCAGACACCGCCGTGCTCCAAGCAGTCTGTAGGCGGCAATAGCAATACTGACTGTTCATCAGCGGAAAGAAGACTACGGGATAAAGGCTCGAGCAGGGATTTCACGGCCTGAATGGGATGCTACCGTGATGATAGGGTGGCTGGAGGAAAAGCTTCCCATGCCCTTACAGTAATGCTCAGTGCTGTTCACAGGAGATAAATGCTGCTCCTTAGTCTAGACATCTCTGGAAGGAGAGGAAAAAAGAAAAAAAAAAAAAGGAGGAGGAAAACTAAGAATTTCCCAGGCCAGAGACTCTTTCCAGGATCACGCAGTTCGCGTCTGAAAGTCTGCTCCAGGTTCACAGCAAAGGAGGATGAAGTTCCCTACTGCTGTTGGCAGGTGATCTCATCTTGGGCTGCTCACACCCTCCCTGCCTCCGGCTGCCTGTCCCCGGGGAGCAGGATCACCAGCACTTCATCCTGGGAAGGCACATCAGCGGTTTGCTGGAAAGGTCAGGGTGCTGGAAGGGACCCAGGGTGGGCAGCATCCTGGTTTCTGTTATTTATGGGATCCGAGGGAGCAGCAGAGGACACTGTAAAACCTGGCAGCAGGGGAAATAAAAGCCTTTGTGCTGCAGCGAGAGTCCCGTCCTGGGGAGCCAGCTCCACTTTCACACCTCGGCTACAAAGCTCCCCATTATAGCAGGATCGGGGCGGTTACAATGCGGCTATTCTTCCCCTGGTAACGCGAGTCGGATGTGGGCTGGAACTGCAGCAGGATGCTCCAGCGTGCGAGGAGCAGGACAAGGGCCAATTAGCAGATATTAAAACAAAGCAAAACCAAATAAAAAACCCCACACCCCAGACCAAAACAAAACAAAACAAACCAAACACCACCTCACCTCAATAATACAAACGCTGTCCCCATTCGCCCTGGCTCCCTTTCGGCTCTGGCAGTGCAAAAAGAAATCCCTGGCACCGGCTCTCCACGCCGTCAGGGGCTGCTTTGGGGAAGCTGCGTGGTGCAGGGAGGACTGCCGTCCTCCAGCAGCTCTGCCATCGGCTGCTGCAGGGGGGCCGACGTGAGCCCACGGCCCCGGGGACGCCTCTCGCACTGTCCCCACAGCAGCCTGCGAAACCTCACCCTCCTCCTGCCAGGCCCAGCTGGGCAGAGGACACCAGGAGAACCAGCCCTGGGACCCAGGGCGCTGGGAAGGGGCCAGCTATCTGCCCTCCTGAGCGGGATTCCAGGGGTACGGCCAAACTCTTCCCTGAGCGACGAGTCCCAGTTTGACTTCTCCAGCCTCTGCCTCAATTCCTCTGTCCCTCCTCCTCAGGCTCATGTTCCCGCTCAAGCCTAGACTGATCTCCTCCAGGCACGTCTCTGGTCTCCACTTACAGAGCTTTGCTGCCCTAAGGGCTGACCCGGGATGGCCGCAGGGACAATGTTTACCCAACGGAGCCAAGGGCTCCTCTCCTAGGCACAGTCATGATTTCACAGCCAGCAGCAGAGCCCCGACGTTGCCCAACAAGGCAATCTCCTGCTGCAGGAGCACAGGGCCTTGGGGTGCCAGCACCAGGATCCAGGATTTCCCATGTGTGTTCTTCTCCATCTACTGTGCCCTTTGAGGGAAACGTCAACGCCAAAGGGGGGTATCGCAGCACCAGTGATACAGTTGGACACTCCAGCTCCTTGCCCAGGGGCTGGAGAGTCATAATGGTGAGCCCAGTCTGCACAGAACAGGGTGGGCTTCCCACTGCCCTGACGGACAGGCAGCGATGGAGGTAGGACAGACGTGTTTCACCCCGTTGTGGGCCCTTTAGACCGTCCATCCTGGTACGTCAGGGTTGGTATAAATGCATAGAAGGGCTCCAAAGACACAGCCAGGGCACAGCTCCATCGCACTGTGCCTCACAAACAGCAAGCGTGAGACAACCTTGACCCCGAGTCCTGACCAAGAACCACCAACAGGAGACATCGAAACCAGCCACTTCTGCTGAAACACAGCCACTGGGGCAGCAAGGGTACAGACATCAGCTGGACCCAGGAGGAAAAGCAACACCAGCGTGTGCAGCTCTCTCTGAGACCGCTGCCACCACTTTGCCGTCGCCTGTACGAGCAGCTAGCCTGCTCCGGGTGGGGGGCAGAAAGGACAACTGATCCCATCATCATCAGTGCATCCTCAGCGGGAGCTGAGGAGCAAGTAGTTCGAAGGATGGGACAGATGAAAAAGGAGCATTCCCCTCTCTTGTCCCTGCCTGCCTTCTAGTCCGTGATACCTCAGCTGCGTTATCCGGCTGGGCTCAGGCAGCCGCTGGAGCAGTGCTCCCCTTGGACACGAGCACGGGCTGGGCACGCTCGCTGCCCACGGCTCCCCTGCTCCTCACTCCCAGCCGAGGCCACCCTGCCAGCCCGGGGACACTGAGGCCAGCGCTGGCCATGCTCTGCTCTGCTCAGCGAGGGGTGGCTCCTCGGGGCCAGCGGCTACTCGCAGGCATGGGGTGGGAAGGACCGATGGGGAATTTTGCTCTGACCTTGAGCTGCCGTCCCAGCCAGTGACCTCGCAGGGGCTCTGCCGGCCCCCGGCACGCAGGCACTGCTGGCACAAGCACGCTCTGGTCCAGGCACAGGCAGAGAAGCAGCTCTCACCGAGAGCCCTGCCAGGGTCCCAGCCACACGCTGGGCTCCTGCCGAGGCTGACGGGGCCGGCAGCACGGGGACCTGCCCCCCAGCAAGGCTCCACGCCGTGGGCTGGGTGTGTGTGCCGCAAGGAGGCCGTGGCTGCAGGCAAATACTGAGATTACTCAATTTTCAAATTAAATCAAGGTCCAAGGGGTCTTCTAAAAATCCAGGCTCAACGTCCGCTTGTTTCCTTAAAGACAAACAACAGGGGTTTGAGCCCCTTTCCCACCAGGAGCGAGACCGATCTCTCCTGCCCCCCTCACACACGACCTTCCGAGCACTTCTGCAGCTGGCCAACGTGCTCTGCAGGAGCAGCTTCGTGCTTGTTTCGGGTTTTTTGGGGGAAAGGAACAGACCACGAAGGGGAGAGACCACGCTGCCAAACATGCTGGCCCCTTTCCTCCCCACCGCTGGCCACGGCTGCCCTGTGGCTCCGGCCACGCACACGTGCATCCCCGTCAAAGATGCACCGAATCCTCCAGGTCTCGGTGCCGCTCCCCAGGCCGGTGCTGGCAGTGGGAAGGGTGGGGGAAGCAGGACACCCCCCTCCTCCCCCTGCCTCTCAGGGCTAGCTGCCGGGCTCACCTTCCTGCAGCCCGGCCAGGGGATGTGCAGGTTTGCAGAACATGCAAACCTGGGCTCTCATGCTCTCAGCCCGTGCCTCTTGGTGGACCCCAGGGCTATGCTGGGCAGTAAGAAGCATGTTGGCCACCGCGTGGGGTGAGGGCAGGCAGGGAGGAGGAAGGCCACCAGAGCCGGGCACTCTTGCTGGGGTGAGAGGCGGCTCTCCTCTCCTTTGGCTCGCTAGAGGGAAACCAGCCAGGGTCACCACGTCTCTCTCCTCTCTCATCACATGCGCTCAGCAGCATCCTGCCCTTGGGGTGTCGAGGCATTTTGCCAGCAGAAAGCCCCATGACGGATAGACGCTCTTTGCTGTTGGGCCTGGCCAGTCACTGACACAGCTTCTTCCACAGTCCTGCAGTGGAGAATCTCCTCCAGCTCCATCTGAACACAGCAGTGGGGGGGCCACTCTGATGTCCGCACTGCTGCAGAGCACAAGCGAAGCAGAAGAGAGATGTGGGCAGACGGCGGCGATCAAAACATGATGCAGGTTCCAGAAACATCCAGAGAAGTCACTGCCAAGGTCACAGCTCTCTGTCTCTTTACATCGCTTGAACTCACGTTGTGAGCATTTTGACTTAAGAGCAATGGAGCTATAATGGCAACGGTGCTCTAAACCTACTCGGACTAGTTTAACCTCACCAGCAGACCCAGACTGGCGGAGAGAGGACTCCAGCACTGCCTCTGTTCTAACAAGCAATCCTTCCTCTGTGAAACCTTCCACCCACAGCCACATCAGCCACGACGCCAATGAAAAAGCCACTCAACAAAGCCCTTCAAAAGGTGCTTGGACTTCCAAACATCTCCTTGACCCTGGGAAGCTCCTCGCCCACCCCAGCGCTGCCAAAGTCCCCAGCCAGGCTGCAGCCATCAGTGACTGTGCAAGTTCTCTGACCAACGCCATCAAACCGCAGGGGGAAACAGAAACACCTCCAAGCAGGGGCTCAACGCGTAAAGTTTCCGTTGCACGCAAGAAGGACAAGAGGGGCCATCAATAACTGGCAGTGCCCTGCCCCGGGTACCCGACACACTGTTCCTCCCCACTGCTGGGAGCGATGCTTGAGCAGGACTGGGGAGACAGACCAAAACCCCGCTGATCACACAGCTGAGAGGTTCCTTAAGCTCACAGCACAGATGCCTCCGGAAAAACGTTCCCTGGGCAGCAAAAGGCAAAACCGGTCTCCCGGAGCCCTTCTAAATTTCAAGCTGTTGCATTAAAGCAAGAAGAAAACAGCAGTTCCCAATGACATGGAAATAAAGAGTTTTCCAACTTGTATCACATGGGCAAAGCAATATATTTTCACCTAATCTCCCTCTAAGAAATGGTCAGTTTTAGCTGAAATCAAACATGCATGCATAGAAAAATCACAAATCAGCCCAAGGCAGACACCCAGCACGGAAACTTAAACCCCGGCACTTAGAGTCTGGCAAGGTCACGAGCAACTGAGAACATGGCCTTGTACAGTGCGGCAGCTGTAAATTTTAAGAAGTGCATAACTCACTGCACTGAGGCAGATGAAAAGACAAACCTACTAAAAAAATCTAGATATACTGAAGTGGGCAAAATATCTTTACCTCTGTCTTGCCTCATCTCTCCTGCTAGGCTTTTATGGGAAAACTTTCAGCAAACTTTACAGAAGTTAGTACCCACCTTATTAATGACCTTGCTTTCTCTCTGTACGCATAAATAATTGTCTATGCGGACATATATATCTATATGTGCAAAGAAAAAGATCTTCATTGTTTACAATTATTATTTTGTAATACTACGGGGGAATTGGGATCTGCCTGCAGTTCCCATAAGGTCAGCATTTGCTGTAGCAATTCAGAATTAGCCACATGAACGGGGAAACGCAGGCAGGGGAGCGCTCAGCTGCGGACGCTGTGCTCGGAGGTGTGGGACTTGGCGTGCACGCGTGTGTGTGTCTGGCTCACACTGCCAGACTGGACACGGCTGTCCCTGGACAAAGGGGTCTTCCTTTGCTCCAAACTGCAGGGTCTGAGCGCTCAGCCCAGGCATCTGCAAATCTTGTTTATGCCACAGGCAAACGCCGCTCTGCTGGTGCCTGGGACGCTCCTCTGGCCTCCTACCTGATGCTGAAAAAGGACATTTCATCACCCAGACCGTACACGAGATGCTCCTGACAGCACCTGCCCTTTGGGAGCCCATCCCAGCGTGCAGGGCGAGGAAGCGGTTCAAGCCGGTGGCTTTCTGGCACACTTGCAGGGGACCAGGACACACCACTGGGTCTTGGTGACAGGGTGACGCCCCCATGGTGGTGGCAGCTTCCCACCACCCCTAGACCCCTTCCCCTTTTGTGGTCGCCCTCCCACCCTGCTCACAGGGGAAGGCTGCGCTCCTGCCCTCACAGGCACCCCTCATCCCTGAGCTCACGATGCCGCGAGAGGCACGGGGACACGTTCTCACACCGGCAGCGCTAACCCCGCACCAAACCACCCTCACTAGGGCACGGGCACGGCTGCTGCCAGCTCCATCTCCTCTGGAGAGGCAGGGACAGCTTTGTCCAGCCCATGCTGCCCGGCAAAACCTCCAGTGCCGAGAGGCGAGGTTTGTGCCGTGGCACCGGCACCAGTGGATTACAGCCCCCAGGCACCGGGGCTCGTCCCAGCCCATGAGGATGAAGGGGAGCAGGGGGAGGAGAGGGAAGAGAAATAAATATCCTGCAGGAGGGAGGCTGATGGAGAGAACGGTGAGACGTAAGCTGGGGAGGAAGGGATGGAGAGCAGGACAGCAGATCAGGTGAAGGTTTAAGTGAGCAAGAATGGGGAAAGGAAAGTGCCGGAACTGATGCAAGACAAGGGATTCATGTTGAGGGAATGGCCAGGAAAGAGGAGGGACAGGGAAGGTAAGAAGCAGTCCCTGTCCTGCCACAGCAAAGGTGGGGATGGCCCTAGATGGGCTGCAGGGACAGCGGGTAAGAGGGCCTGGCATCAAGAGAAGCTCACAGCCAAAATGAGCCCCAGTCCAGCTGCATGCTGGGGGTCAGAGAGGACAGCGCCCACCTGCCCCCCCCCCCAGGACCTGCCCCTGTGGATGGAGCGAGGTGACCCGTCCTGGCACGCGCAGCTCACTGCCAGCTCCCGGTGTCCCCTTAGCACCTGCTCCGGCAGCACCCTCCATCCTCCAGCCACCCGAACCCCTCACCCTGCCACCTCCAACCCCGGCACCGCTGAGCGAGAGCACCCTGGGGTGAAGGCACCCTTGCACAGACAGGCTCCCCGGGGGTGCCCCCCACCTCTGGGTGAGCAGGTGGAGGGAGGAGGAGGGGGGATGCATCGAACGCAGCCCTCTGGAAGACGACTAGGGCTTCTTTTGTTTGGTTGCTTTTGTTTGCGTGTTTGTTTGGTGGTTTTCCCGGCGCCTCGGCAGAAAGCACAATGCGGGCTGTCCTCCAGCTGCAGCTGATGGGGCCAGCCCTCCCCAGAGCCAGTGGAGGGAGGGAGGGAGGGAGGCTGCTGCTGCTGGGGAAACACGGGCTCCAGCTCCCCAGGACAAGGAGGTGCCCCAAGTGAGCCCGGCAGGGCTGGGGGGGGACAGGTGAGGAGGAGGAGGAGGAGGAGGGGACCTTGCAGCCAGCCAGGCAGGGTGGCATTGCCACATGGCGCAGGGCTAGGAAGGGGAGCGGGGTCCACGGAGATCCCCCCAGATCCTGCTGGGCTCTGCTTGCTTTTGCCGTTACTCCTTCCCTGCTGGCTAACCTCCCCCTTGTACCCCAAAAGGAAGTGTCTTCTTGCAGACCGCTGCTGGGAAACACGTCTTTCTTGCCTGAAGGAAACCAACTTTCCCACTGCTCTCCCTGTACCCGGGATGCCTCATCCCAGCACCACCTTGGACATGTTGATAAAGGCAGCTCAATGTCTATGCAAGAATTGCCCAGTGGGAAGAGCAGGCATGGGTGGGGAAAGGATGCAGGATGAGAAAATAGGACAAAGGAAGTTTGAGGAAAAGAGCTGGAAGGAGAGAGGAACGAAGGTATGGAAGTCAGGCATGGCTGCATGGAAGAACCAGGAGGGTTGATAGATAGGCAAGCGGGAACAAGATCAAGAGGTAGACAGGGAGGGACAGTCCCCATACAGGACTTGAGTGCCAGGAGATGCCAGTGGATCTGGGAAGGGGGTGAAGCATCATTCCTGGTGGTCACACCTCCATGTGCTCGGATTGCTTGCCGACCCACAGCCCTCTGCATCCTACTCACAGCTGCCGCGCGCTGGCTCACTCCAGGCATCTTAATCAAGTGCAGGCTCAGTGCTAATAAGTGACTTTAAACAGGTCTGTCATTTTTGGACTTGAGATTGGGGTTAGAGGGCTGCGGAGGGGGGCGGGGGGCAGCAGCCAACCGAGAAAGTGGGAAATCAATCTCCATAGCATTAACACTGAAGTTCTTGCAGGAGGCAGAGGGAGCCCAGCCCCAGGGAAGGGTGACCTCCAGCTTGGCTGGTCCCTCCTGGAGTAACAGTGACCTCCTGTGGCTGCGGGACTGTCCCGAGGGGCTGGTTATTCCCTCCCTTTGCACAGGCTTTGCAAAGCCACGCTGGAGCCCTGCAGGGCTTTGGCCGCCCCTCACACAGCTACAGCTGAGATCTCTGAGCCAGGAGTGAAAGACTGACCTGATGCCTGGCTCCTAAGACCCCTCCACAGGACCCATCCTGCACACCGGTGTCTGCTGTGGGTGGACACCATGAACAGCCGTAGCCCTGGCTGCTCATAGCATTGCCTTCACCATCCTGAAGGCAGGGAGACACAGGTCTGAGAGGGCTGTAGGACCTGCCAGCTCCATCACTGACACCATTCCAAAGCATTCCCCACCAAACGGACACACGAGAACACTGCCCTGCTCCAGGGAACCCAACATTTATGCAGAGACTGAGGAAGGCAGACTTGAGAAGCAACTAAGGCAGGATCATAGTGGTGGAGCTGGTCCATCTCCGGCTTACTCACCTCCCTGGTGTCATTGTCCTGGATCAGAGCGTACAGAGGCACCACTCGGTTGATCTCCAGCAGAACTGGCGTAGGGCTGAGCTGCTCCTTGCCTGGGCGCCGGCACAAATGGCAAGTGGATGGGCAGCGCCCTTTCTCCTCGCAGTGAATCTCCACACCTGAGATGAGGTGGTCATCAGACAGCATCTGTGCTGTCAGCAGGCCTGAGAGATAGGTGATGAAGGGCATAGATTTCAACTCCTTCTTGTTCCCAAGCTCAGTTGTTTCTGGTTGAGGGAGAGGGAAGAAACCAAACAACATAAAATAAATCTCAGCACAGTCATCTTCCCAAACCCAAACTCTGCTGCAGCCAGGACAAACACAGCTGCTGAAGGTGTAGGCCAGGTGGGAGCAGGAAATCAGAAAGGTCAAGGAGAGGAGTAAAACAGGGCTTGCAGGTCACTGCTTGGGAGTGGGTAGAAAGCATGAGTGTTTTTAGCCAAGCACTTCTAGAGTGACAGAACTGACCACGGTGTTCTTTTTTGTAACTTCCATATTCACTTTCTGCACTTCCAAATGAAACAAAACCACCCAAATGTATCTTCCCCGCCAAGGAGGAACCTCTGCAAAGGGACCAGGTCAAAGAGCTGAGTGCCCTCACCCCTGCCCCAACACCAGCCCTCTCCAGTCCCTGCCATCCTCAGCTCTCTCCTCTGGGTGACCCATTATCCAGGGCACTGAGATGGACCCGGAGGAGGCTGGCAAAGGGACTACGTCACGGGATGAAGCCCCTCGGCAGAGTGGGTAAGCGGGTACCAGAACAATCTCACCACACGTGGAACAGATGGAGGCGTTTCCAAAACCAAACTGTCAACACTCTGCTTTCAGGCAATATTCAGGCCTTTGAAAGCCATTGTGAAACTTCCTGGTGGTCTTAACCACATGGAGATAAACCCGGCGAGCCTCACTTTGTTCTGCCTTGGTCCAAACGCTCACTAAGGACAAGGAAAGTATCGCACCTGGTGATACCCTGAGCAAAGGAGCCGGGACTCCCGTCTTTGTCCTGTACACTTCTGTTTAAACTCTATCTATAGACACTCCTCTTGTGCTGATCCAATAAGGAAGGCCCAGCTTTCACAACCTGGTGATACACCTACAGAAGAAAAGCCTTTCTCCATCCCATGGCCAACTGAGGCTCCCAACACCGTGAGCTGGATGCCTGTTGCTTCCAGCAACAACCTCCCAGTCCCAAGAAGGAGACGCAGAGGAACGAGGGTTGTCTCAATGTCCTCGGCTTGCAGTGACATGCAGCTGATCCGGCAAGGCACTAGTCAATTAGAAATACAAGTAAACACAGTATTCATTCATGATTCCCAAAGCCCTTCAGGCTAGGGACAGCCTCTCCTTGCTGTCTGGCTGTCAGGAACACTTCTGCACGCAGGATCGAAGCTGTCATGGGAAGAATGAGCAAATTCCAACCAACCCACCTTTCAGTGGGAAAAAAGGGGGGCAGTTGCCAAGGTAAATTAAAACAAAGCTGTGAAGGAGATGTCTCAACATCTAGGGACACACTGACCTACACACACATGGAAAATGAGAGATGGAGCTGGTTCTTGGAGAGATTATTTTCTGGAAGAGCAGCTCCAGACAACTTCAAGCCTCATAAGGGAAAACCATGAACCCGTGATAAACTGGGTAGCTCAGAAAGCTACAAGGTGATAACATGGGCCTCTGCTCGCTTCTGGATAACAGTAATATTTTTTTTAACATCGCTACTCAACTACATTTAGAAGAGCAAGAAGGAGATGGCAATGACACTTCCGGGCTGCAAAGCTTCTTCACCAGAGCTGAAGCAGTGATCCTCCATAAGGAAGTAAGTTTTGGAGCCATGCTTTAAGGGAGAACATGAACATAGAGCTGAAGAGAAAGCAGCATCAGTCATCTCATGATTGGCGACAGGTTATCAAACCTTCCTTCCTGAATTATTGGCTTTATAGCTAAGAATTACAGACCACTAGCATCAAATGTTTGGATGTGTCCTTAACAAGGGTTATGGCTTAGCTTAAACTTAGCTAAGGTTTGTCTAGAGTTGTGGCCTTTTAGAAAGGCTTTCTGAAAATCGTTGTTCAAATCACACATACAGGTTTCCACCAACACCTGGAAGGAGACCAGGCTGGATGGGCAGCATGGTCCAACTGCTGGAGTGCCGCTCTGGGAATGTCTCATTTGAGGCTCCGTTCCACACTGTCTGCTCTGTGCTTCTCCCCCCACGTCACCCGTCCTCTCTGCGTTGAAGCACTGGGCGCAGGATGCATGGGCACGTGCACGAGCTCCGGTGCTCTTCAAGTCCAAACAAGCAGTAAGGAGTGGGATGAATAAGCAGGAAGAACAATCTCCCTTAGTCCTCCTCAGTTACGGTCTGTGTTTGCAGGGAGCAAGCAGGGGCAAGTAAGGAGCAAAATAAACCTCTGAGCAAGAATCTCCGTCTGCAGGAGAGCACTCAGTCCGGGGGCACCCGACTTGTGTGCTCGCTGGTCTCCCTGCACTGCCCCATGCTGAGGGACACCCTCGACTGACGCAGCTGTAGGAGCTTACACCCAAGTGTTTCCGTTAGTTGCCCCATCCAGAATACAGATGGAGCTCTGTCCAGTGACGCTGCACCAGATACATCACCTTGGGGAAGGAGACGACACGGCTGGCCTGCCGTGGGCTAGACAAGGAGAGCTGTCCTCCAGCATCCACCTGACAACACGGCCCCTTTAGCAAGACAACGCTGGAGCTCGTCCAACATATCCTGCACCACCCGCCGCCTCCTTCGCCCATCGCTCCCAGGAAAGGGTGCTGTAGCTGAGGGTGGTGGACGTGGTGCTTTCAAGAGTTCTCCAAAGGGGCTGGCATGAAAGGGAGGGTTCCTCCTTTCTGCTGAAGGAAACCCAGACGGAATGAAGCCATTTCAGGAGCAGCAGTCGCCAAACGGAGCTGCACAGGGGAAAGCGTAGAGGTCTGCAAATAAAGTGAGGTAGAAAACTATGTGAGTAGTGCAGCTCCTCTTCCACAGCGGCCGGGCACTCAGCAGCAGCAGATTCGCTGTGGAGCCTGGTGACTGGTGGCAGACTTGTCAGCAGAGCAGACTTCATAGGTAAGGAAACAACCGTCTGCGTTTAACCCTCTTTCTAACAGGTGAAGCCCCAGTCGCTTTGGGGAAAAGGCTTGCTTTGCAGACTGGATTCCCGGGGACATCAGGGGTTACTGCAGCCGAGCTGAGTGGTTCAGCGTGCTGGCAAGGGATCCGCGGTGTCCCCTCGTACCGAAAAGGCTCTGGGTACAACTCCAAAGGAGGAAAATGAAATAGGACGTGGCTCAGCAGAGGAACACGGGCTTCATTGCCAAATTGCCCGCTCTCATCCAGACGAGCACTTGGAAGTCATCAGCACTGGATAGCAATTCCTGGGAGCTTTTGTGGAACGAGCTTTGGGGGCTTAAGTATAGTCCTAACCAAAATAATCACCCCATTTCTGCTCTTAAAGCCCAGAAGAGTGGCAGCTGCACACCCTGCTTGTGAGCCAGTTCCTCCAGAGCTGGGGAGAGGCAGCGGGGAGGAACTGCTGCTCCTCATCCGCTTGCTCAGAGGGTGGAAAGCATCAGTTCCAGGTGCCTTCAGGACTGCACTCATCCCTAAAAAGCTGGCGATTTCCTCGATGGGGACTGTGCTTCCTTCTCTTCCCACCCACATCACCCACCACTTGCAGCATCTCACAGAGGAGCAGTTCAGATCCGGGAGGTATTGTCCTCCAAAACACACTCCTTTATTCCTGGACCTGCCATTGCAACTGTAGCCCTGGGAGAAGGGATCGGGGTCCCTCTATCTCCCTCTCCCCTACCCCTGAGATGAGTTTTGGTTGTTTGCTCAGCTGCCTGCATGCAAGGAGGGGGCTCGGGGGCCAGGCCGCTCTCCCCATGGCAAACCCGACAGTGAACTGGAGAAACCCCACGTACTCCAAGAGGCTCGGTCTGGCTTTTATTACCTAGTCGCTGTACAGTGTTCGTCAGCGCTGAGGCCCAGCTGACTGGCGGCATCTCGAACGAAAATATGGGCAGCCCAACCCTATTCCTGATGAAGTCAAAGGAAGTTTTTGCCGTTACATTGGAGAGAATCAGAACCAGACCCTGCAACGTACCACTGCAATGCCATCTCCAGCTGCCAGTGAAGCCAACAGAAACGCTCCTGTTGTCTTCACTGCAAGCTGGGTCCAGTCCAGAGCAAGTAAACCCAGCTTTAGCGTTCTGGTCCACATTGCAGGATCCCCACGTGGAACTGGATAACCTCCCAGGGCACTCAGATCGCTCTTGCAAAGCCTCTGCTTGGCTCCCAGGGAAGGGCTTTGCAGGTGACCGCTGCTGGGGTGCTCCAAAGGTCCCGCTCTGGCAGGAGGACGGGGCTTGGCTGCAGCGCGGCAGCAGCGAGGACACAGGGATTGCTTATCAGCCCTTGCATCTGAACATGCTTTCGCTAACGCTGCTGGCGACTCAGTTGAGTCCTGGCAACATCTGTTTGGAAGCACAGCGCCGCGGATGTGGTTAGACACATCACGGCAACTTGTGGGAGTTATTAGTTTGTTTGTCTGAAATATGTATTTTTAAAAAAAAACCCCAACAAAACAACACAACAAAACAAATAAAATGACAGCCTTCCGCCAAGCATCAAGCCTTGCGTAAGAAAGGGAGGATGAGCAGCGCAGGGTGTTCAGAGGTACTGCTCGCCTGTTGGGGTGCCTGGCTCTGTCTCTGTGCTCCACCAGGATTTAATAACCCCACAGCACGAGGTGACTGCCTGCACAGCGTGCGGGGGTCCCTGCTCAGGATGCAGCAGTTGCAGATGTGGGGAAACTCTTCCAGCGTTACCAGCAGCACCTCCTAGTGCTTGGACAAGAGGGAAGCACGACAACACCACTACTGTAACAATAACAAAAGCATAATACCTAATTCTTTTGTATTGGAGTGCTGATTTGTCTTGACAGCTCCCAGGAGATGATGGGCTTGCTAGTGGTCCAGCATTTTACACGGCACCTCTCCCAAAAGATCCCAAGTCATTCCAAACTGGTAATCACTTCACTTACCGCAAGAATGTAGCCATATCAGAGGTAGGATGTGGTAGCTCTTCAACACCAGAAAAGCTTGGACCAAGGAGAGCAGAAGGCTCTCTAGCTGAGGCAGTAGAGGGAACGTCGGGAAGAGACCCGGGCAGGGATTCCTCCAGGCTCGGCAGGTTAATCCTGCCGACACCGACCGGCTGCTCAGCTGGGCCTGATTTAGGACCTGGCTTTTGCACTTCATGCAAGGAAGCTTAATTCTGGTCCACCTGCCCTTTACACCACCCTCCACCTGGACAGATCTAGTGCCACCACGGGCAGGGCTGCGGGGATTTACAGCCGACACACATCTGCTGGCCCAGGCTGCCCGTTTATTACCTGGTGGAATAATACCCCGTTTGTTGGCAAATCCATCGAAAGGGAGTTAGAAAGAAAATCAATAGATGTGTTTGCCTGGGAATTTCTCTTGCAGTGAGATATTGTCAGTGCGGTAACCAACGGGTCTATGAAGAGCTTGGACAGATTTAATGCTGTTGTTAGTGATGGGCAAACACAGGGGCTGCCACGGGAGCAATGTCTGGAGGAGCCAGCGCTCTCCTCTGTCACATGCATCCACGTGTGCAAGAAGCGCGGCGCCAGCCCTTGCTGCGGCCCAGGAAATGCCGTACCGGCAGCGGCTCAGGCCAGCTGTGCCAAACCACCAACGGCCAGCAACGCCCGCGTCCCCGGGGCTCACGCGTGGGCTGGGGCAAGGGAGGGCTCACCCAGGAACTGCTACCCCTCTTCTGGGGAACGCAGCCGTCCCGTGGCACGGCATCCCGTGTGAGAAGCCTGGGCGAAGGCATGACCGCAGCCTGTGACGCAGCACGCGGGTGCAGAGCCCGGAAGCGCGCGCTGGGGCTTGCAAGCAAGCGGAGGCGTGCGTCCGTGGGACAGCTCCGCAGAGCCCCCGGCAGCTGGTGGGGCGGCGTGGGGCCCTGCCACCCGCGTGGCTGCGGGGCAGTTGTGGCCACCCGCGGTCCGTGAGGACCTGCTGCCCTCTCGTGGCACCGCAGGAGGATGGCTCTCGGGATGGAGATCCTGCCACCGCCCGCTCGGCCACTGTCACCCAACAGCCCCTCCTGGGGACCTCCCGGGCCTCATCCTTGGGGGAGCCGCACACCTCGGGGAGACGAGTCTGGCAACCCAAAGCGTAACACCCCTGAGTGCCAACCGAGACAACCTCCTGAACGTGATGGTTTGTGAGCCCTTTTCTTCCCCCCTTGCGCCCGGAGAGCCCCGCGTTGCAGCTGCCTGCCTGCCTCTGCCCCCCCGCAGCCTCCCACTGCAAAGCCCCCTCTCCCTGCTGGTGCTCTGACCGCTGCTCCCAGCCGATTAACGTAACTCAATTAAACGCAGAACCCTATGGATGCTGAGTGCCCCGACGCCCAACCGCAAGGAGTGGCCAGAGAGCCGTACCGTGGTGCTTGTGGCTCGGCGGCACGCCTGAGCCCTGCCTGCCCGCGGGACCCTCTCTGCCCTCGGGCGGATCCCAAAGGTACCGGCAGGCACAACGCGGAGGCAGACCATCTCCTCTGCCCACAGGTTGGCCAGGCAGGCTCTGCAGTAACCTCAGCTGCAGATCAGACATTTACAGACTTGCAAGACTGTGGTATTAAGAAAAAAAGCCAGGAGGGTTCTTAGAAACCACTGATAAGCCTCTATAAAAGGAGATGGTGCAGGCATCACCTGTGAGCTCGCTTTATCAAAGGAGCGGGCTCTGCAGAGCCCTGCACGGTCCCCGCTGTCACCCCGCTGCCTGCACCAGCTCTCTTGGGAAGAGCAACTGAAGCCCTGCCCCGCTCATCCCACCCTCAGCAGCATCTCGTGCTCACCCCTCTGCCTCACAGCCACTACAGCCCCACAAGGATGGCTCCGTGACACCCCAAATCACTGCCGCCACCCCCCATGGGCAGCTGGCTCCCTCCCTGCTCCAACACCCGCATGCCCATTTCCCACGGGATGTCCAAGACCTACCAAGCCCTGCTGGCTGGATGGCCGTCAGCACGGGGCAGCCCCTCAGGACACACCGCTCTGCCAGGGGGCCGGGGTTCACAGCCTCCCCATCCTTCCTCCTCATGGCACAGGGTCCCCAAACTCCAACATGCTGGGTACCATCATCTGCTCATCATTATCACCTCTTAGCAAACCCAGACAGTCCTTTGTTTTCTCCCCAGGATGCATGAAAAGCTTATTTTCTTATTCCTACCATTACTTTTCTCTCATACTGCTAATTTTTAGGTGTGCTGTCACAAAATCTGCCAGACCATCCTGGTTCAAAGCTAAGTCCACTTTTATTCACTGGAAAATACATCAAGAGCCAAAAGAACATTTCCCTGGTGATGCCAGGAGCTGGAAGTGAACCCCGTGTCCCCTCCCCAGGCACACCACCCTCAGGGGGTACCCGGGGGCATCCTGCTGAGGTTTGCTGCTCGGGGCCTGAAGCACAGCATGAAACAGAAGACCTTAAATCTCATTTTCTTTTGCAACCCCGGTCAGGCTTTGCAAATGCTGTCTCTGCCTTTGAGTGCATCTGCTGCCCATGTTGCTGGTCCCTGCTGCTCCTGATCGCTGGTTGGGTGTAGATCCCTTCCAACTGAACTATTCTGTTCTATTCTAAATAGAAAAAAGTAGAAAAAAATACCAAAACCAGAAGGTGGCAAGAATTGCTGCATTATGCTAGTGCTTTCCTCAGTGCTGGTTGGTAGCTGCTGGAGCAGGTGAGCAACCAACACTGGAAACGTGCTGCAGCTTTTGCTGAAAGGTCTAGGCACGGCCCCAGAGCTGCCAGCACGGCGCCAGCTGCGCCGCACTCCCACCCGGGCACGCCGGGTTTACAGGAAACGGTTAAATTGAGGGCTCACCTCCTCCGAGCCTCCGGACCTTCACCTGTGCATCAGCCCGAGCAGGGCTGGCTGCGGGATACTGCCTGGATGCCGCGTGTGTGTCAAGGACATGGTTCCCCTGGACCTGCCTGCCCAGGGCTGGGCTTCTCCCCGCTCTCACAGAAGAAGCCCCAAACCCCGACATTTACTGATCCGCTGTGCAGCCCCACGGGGTCACAGTAAAACTGGTCTCTCCGCCATCCCGTAAAGCCATCTCATGACGGACGAGCGAATGCCGAGCTGGAACAAGACCGGCGTCACTGACAGCCGTTACAGCACCGCGACCCCGAGAAACACCAGGGCAGGGCAGAGCCACGGTCCGGTGGTGAAACCCCTGCCTCCTGCTACCGCTGCCAGCGTGAGAGCCCGTCTGATGGGCAGAGAGGTCAGGAATAAAGGCTGGAGGGACGAGGAGGAGGAGGAGGGAAATGACTGATTCTATGATTAACGAGTCCAGTCATTAGCCCAGCGCGGGTGTAACGGAGACGCCATCCTTTGCTACCTCCCAGCCGTGAGCGGCAGAACCGAATGACCGGGCAAGGCAAGCTCTCTGATCGATGGCAAACCCCGCAACCGCTCAATTCCCCAACTGCTGATCGCCGGCTGCAGCGCAGAATTGGGGCCACTGTGGGAAAGGAATTAATATCAACCAGGAGGCGCCCCGAGCAAGTCCTTGCATAAGCAACTGCAGCTGCCTATCTAGTCACTGATGATATTTATGCGCATTCACCCAATCAACTGATTACATTTGCTATTCTCTGCCTAAAAATAGTCCTTTTTGTCCTGGGAGTCCATGGGCTGCTCCAATGCAGTTTATGAAATGGACCCAGAAATACAAATTTTCTATAGGTGATGCAAAAGCCGACGCAGGGGCAGGACCGGTCAGAGGGAAGGGAAGGGGATGGGAAGGGGAAGGGGAAGGGGAAGGGGAAGGGGAAGGGGAGGGGAAGGGGCTGCTCCAGCAGCAGTACTGCTGATCAGGGAAAGGGCACAGACCAACCTGCGTCTGCCGAAATCGCACGTGATAACACACCCACAAAAACAAAGAAAACATGTTTCTGTTCCCTTTTTTTTCTTTTAACTTTCCTCGATAGAAACAGCTACAGCACAGGCGCGAAGGAAGAGCCTGGCCGACCTGGGAGCTCCCCGTGCGGGCAGCCCCCTGCTCCATCCCTCGGCGGGGGCAGACCCGGGAGCAGCCTGCGCGCCGTGCCGCGCCGCGCCGCGCCGTGCCGTGCCGTGCCGTCCGCCTGCCCCCGCCCGCTGGACGGGCCCCCCGCTGCCCCCCCGGCCTCCTGCGGGACTCCATCTCCCGGCAGGCTCCGCGGCCCCGCGCACACGTGACGGCGGCGCAGCGGCGCGGAGCATGCCGGGGAGCGGCGCGCGTCCGGGGAGCGGCGGGCAGGTAGGGCGCAGGCCGGGCCCTGCGGCGGCGGCGCCCCCTGGAGGCGGGGTGGGGGCGCGGGGCGGCGGCGGGCGGGACCCCCCCCTTTTCTCCACGGGGGCCGGGGCGGCCTCGGCGGGCTGGGGAGGGGGCGGCCGGGCCGGGCGGCCCCGCCTGGACACCCTACCCCCTCCCTCTTCCCCCGCCGAGCCGTGCCTCTGCGGGATGGGCGCTCCCCGCCGGTGAGAGCCACCCCCCCTCCCCATCCTCGGCGGCCGCGCTGGGGTGGGTCCGCCCTGCCGAGCCCCCCTCAGGCCGCGGCCCACGCCGGGCCTTGCCCGGGCACCTGCTGGAGCCCAGCGGAGGCCGCGGCGGGGGCGAGGGGCGGTGGGAAGGCAGGAGGGTGCGATGAAAACGGCGGTTTGTACCGGCCCGAGCGTCCTGTCGGTCGGTGCGGCCCATACCGCCGCGCGTCTCCCTCCGCAGGGCCGGGCCGCGGGGCTGAGGGTCAGGCAGTGCCACCGCAGGGCTTCAGTGCCGGGTGCTGCCGCCGGCCAGGGACCCGCCAGCATTTGCGGTCAGCAACAGCCCCCCCTCCGAACCCGTCCTGTGGTGCTGCTTTCATAGTCCTCACTGATGCTGTCACCAGCGCTGCTGGAAGGAGTCACGATGCAAATTTTGCAGCTTTACCCTATTATTTTAACTTGGTAATGACACCAGCTAAGGATTACAAGTGAAACAAGTTGTCTCAGCACACACACTAGCTAAAAACTACAGAGCGGGAAGAGAAAACTACGGCAGGAAAATTTTTTGAATATAAGGAAGCCAAACTCACATAATTTACAGAGTTTTATAGCTTGATCCTCAGCTGAGGCTTTCTCTAATACCCTGCTCTGCGTCAGAGGAGCTGCCTTGGGAGGGACTGATACGCAAGAACAACTCGCTGTTAAGGAAACTTCCATGAAGGCATGGCCGAGTGCGAGATAAAGATATAAAGTGCAGCAGTAAAAATAATGTCACGTTACTAAGGCACGCGCTGGCATTCTGATAAAAGCGGTTTATATATGAAAAGAATGTCGTACGAATCATCTTTCTAGAAACCGAACCTAACTTAGAACTAAACAAAATCCCCTCCGCCATTGTTCTTTAATGAAAATACTTGTTTTAAAGGTGGCTTTTTATGTAACTCTCTGGTGTATCTGGTATCTGCGCTGTCCCTCATCCTTCCCTAACCAAGTCTTTTGACATATTTCCAAGGAAAATAAGAATAATGGATCTGGTATCCTGTGTTTCATTTTTAAAAAATCGTTTTAAAATACAGATTTTTCATCCCTCAGAGGAAGGTTTCTGATCTACATGGCAGTGCTCAGGCTTCTGCTTCCCCAGCTGAGATATATGCTAAGAACAAAAGGGAAACGTATCCGGTGCCAGCGGCAGCAAGCGCCTGGAGTGCCCCTGCTCCCTGCGTGCCGGGATGCGATACTTGTCGAGCCAAGGATCAGATCCCAGCTTGGTACTTGGAGATTCTGCTACACCACTGAATCCCCTCCTGAAACGCGGGCTTTAAAGGACTGTGAGCTGCAGCTGATAAATTAAAATGATTTTTTTTTCTTCTCTCTATGAACATAAAGATCTTTTCTTCATAAAGATCTTTTCTTCATTGCGGTTGTCATCTTCCACTCGAGTAAACGGTAAACTGAAATACAGTGAACCTTTCTGTCTGAAATGCTCCCGAGGATGAAGCAGGCAAACCCAGCAGGGAAGCGAGAGTGCTGCGTGCGTGCAGCCATTATTCAGAAGAAGCTGTCTGTTCACATCCCTCTGTGCTCGTCTCTTCATTTTAAAGACTAACTACTTCCTTCTCGTCCTCTCCCCCTAGAAGAAATGTTTTCTTCCCCATTTCTTTTAATGGCTAAGCAATGAAATAGCAAAGGTATTGAAACCCAGTCTACTGAATAATAACTTAATGATGTGAACCCTGTTCTGTTCCTTTTGAATGGATGGCTGCTTTAGCAAGAGAGCTGCTGGGATCTGCTCCCTGCTGGGAGGGATGTGAGGATGGAGAAACCTGGATTGAAGCTGAACAGCAACCAGAGTGGTATAAAACTGAACCAGAACACAAGAATGAGGTCAATGCTGCAAGACTCTGAAATAAGGAGAAATCATATGCAATTAAGCTAAGTTCAAGAACTAATAGTGAACACTTGTAGTATGTATTAACAAATGTTTGGAGTTGTCTGTTAACTCCATTATTGCTAATACCTGCTAGAACACTGCTGCGTCGAGCTGTGTTCAATTTGCATACTGAAGCATGATGCAGCATGGCAGAGGTTAATGAAATACACTGGTGTAAAATCTTCACTGTGTGTTTTCGGTATGTACAGTCATTCCCAGAACGAGCGGAAGCTGACAAATCATTCCTTTTAGTTTCACTTTCTGGCAAACATACGAAACCTTGAAAATTTATTTTGGCTATCTAGAAAAGCAGGCTAAACCAACCACATTTATTTTGTTTGTATCTGATGTCACATCTGAATGCAGGTCTCCAGAGGTGATCTATTAATGTCCTAAAGCGTTGCACCATCTGGTTTCTCTTTTGATGCGCAGCATTTTGAATGCTTGGTTTAATCTCCCTGGGTTTCACTAAATTATGTAAACTTGGAGGCTTGGCAGCGGGAGATGGGCACCATGAGGAGATGATTCAGTCATCAATATCTATTGGGCTTCCTTATTGCTGCCATTACACTTCTTTCAGTTCTACTTATAAATTTTGCAAGTGAATAATTCGTCGCAATTGGAGCTGCAAGTTAGTTTTGGAATTTGCCCACTCTGAGATTAGCTATGACTAATCCATCCTTTCCAAATGCCGAAAAGCTAACTGGGCTTTTTTTTTCCCGGGTTGGGTGATAAATCAGAAATAAATTGCACGTATATGTAACTGCTGGTGATGACATAAATCACATTTCCTTTTTTCTTTCTGGACAGAATCGGAGCACCTTGGAATAGATGTGAGTACAAGACTTTGCACCAGCTAAAGCTGCCTTGGAAAGCCATGGCTGCCGCCCCTCAGCTCAACTCGGATGCACTCCGAGAGGTCCTGGAGTGCCCCATTTGCATGGAGTCCTTCACTGAGGAGCACCTGAGACCCAAGCTCTTACACTGCGGGCACACCATCTGCAAACAGTGCTTGGAGAAACTCCTAGCAAACAGCATTAATGGGATACGGTGCCCCTTTTGCAGCAAAATCACGCGGATCACAAGCTTAGCTCAGCTGACTGACAATCTTACTGTGCTGAAGATCATAGACACCGCCGGACTGGGGGAAGTGGTGGGTCTTCTCATGTGCAAGGTCTGTGGGAGAAGGTTGCCAAGACACTTTTGCAAGAGCTGTAGCTTGGTTTTGTGTGAGCCGTGCAAGGAGACATCACACATGTCCCAAGGGCATAGAGTCATTGCTATCAAAGAGGCTGCTGAAGAGCGTAGGAGGGAATTTGGGACGAGGCTTGCCAGACTTCGGGAGCTCATGGGTGATCTGCAGAAAAGAAAAGCATCTCTGGAGGGTGTTTCGAGAGACCTGCAATCTAGATACAAAGCAGTTTTGCAAGATTACAGCAAAGAAGAGCGCAAGATCCAGGAAGAACTGGCCAGGTCACGCAAGTTCTTCACCACCTCTTTGTCTGAAGTGGAGAAGGTAAATAATCAGGTAATGGAGGAGCAGGCTTATCTGCTGAACTTGGCAGAAGTGCAGATAATGTCTCGCTGTGACTACTTCCTTGCCAAAATAAAGCAGGGAGACATAGCTCTCTTGGAGGAGGCAGCAGATGAGGAAGAACCAGAACTGACAAACAGTCTCCCAAAGGAGCTGACTCTTCAAGAGGTTGAACTCCTTAAGGTGAGCCATGTGGGACCACTGCAGATCGGGCAGGTGGTGAAGAAACCCCGGACCGTTAACGTGGAGGAATCGCTCATGGAAACTGCAGCATCCTCATCGGCATCGTTTCGGGAGCCTGACTTTGTGCAAGAAGAGGCCAGCTGCACACCAAATTCCTCACCAGCCAAGCCAAGGATGCCTGAAGCAGCCACGAGCATCCAGCAGTGTCACTTCATCAAGAAGATGGGCTCCAAGGGCAGCCTGCCAGGGATGTTTAATCTCCCCGTCAGCCTACATGTCACCCTGCAAGGCGAGGTGCTTGTGGCAGACCGAGGCAATTTCCGAATCCAGGTTTTTACCCGCAAAGGCTTTCTGAAGGAGATCCGCCGGAGCCCTAGCGGAATCGATAGTTTTGTACTGAGTTTCCTTGGGGCGGACTTGCCCAATTTGACTCCCCTTTCTGTCACCATGAACTGCCATGGCCTGATAGGCGTGACCGACAGCTACGATAACTCTGTCAAGGTCTACACCATGGATGGTCACTGTGTGGCGTGTCACCGGAGCCAGCTAAGCAAGCCCTGGGGCATCGCCGCCCTGCCTTCTGGGCAGTTTGTAGTGACCGACGTGGAAGGGGGAAAACTCTGGTGTTTTACGGTGGACCGCGGTGTGGGGGTGGTGAAGTATAGTTGCTTATGTAGCGCGGTGCGCCCGAAGTTTGTCACCTGCGATGCTGAAGGAACCATATACTTTACTCAAGGGCTGGGGCTTAACCTGGAAAACCGGCAGTACGAACACCATTTAGAAGGAGGTTTTTCAATTGGCTCCGTCGGCCCAGATGGGCAGCTGGGACGCCAGATTAGCCACTTCTTCTCCGAGAATGAGGATTTCAGGTGCATTGCTGGGATGTGTGTTGATGCCAGGGGAGACCTCATTGTTGCTGACAGTAGCCGTAAAGAAATCCTGCATTTTCCTAAAGGAGGCGGCTATAATATCCTAATCCGGGAAGGACTCACCTGCCCAGTTGGTATCGCCATTACTCCCAAAGGGCAGCTGCTGGTGCTGGACTGTTGGGATCATTGCATTAAGATCTACAGTTACCATCTGAGAAGATACTCCACCCCGTAAAGGCATGTCTCTCAGCAAAGCCTCTTTTGGCAGCAGAGATTCTTCCAGCCTCATTGCAATCTGACAGGAAACAGTGTCAAGCGTTCAGGAAGATTGTGCCATAACCGAAGGGGGTTTGGCATAAAGGCTGTCGTGTTTTGTGTTTAGAAACAAAATAGCTTACGTGGTGGTGGTCTGCTTTTTCTTCTTTTTATAAAATCCATACAATAAAAAAGAACAAGCACGAGAGAAAGGATCTGTCCTTCTGGAGTATTGGTTCCTTGCTAAATGACTGGTCACTCCACTCCATAAACCTCACCTCCTTACGCCACATCTCCTACACTTCCAGTTTCAACCATTGTATCTTTCTTTGTGCCATAAACACTGACTGACTGCTCTAAATCACTTTCCCGTAGAGGACTAGAGAGGCAATCCTCTTCTCGCTGTGGTACTCGCAAGGAACTGGGTAGCAGTTGTCTGGGCAACTACTAGAGAAAGCAATTTCTGATTGCAGCACTGCATAAAACGAAATAGCCCTCTTAAACTGCAGGGAGATGGAGCTTTACTTTCAAACTGACGAGGGACGGTTTTCTCTCTCCGTTTTTCTGATATTCGGGAGATCGCCCCTGTCGTGCCATTTGTGAACCGTGTCTGTTCAATGTGAAGTGAGTACTGTGCAATCATGGGAGACCGAGCCAGAGAACTGCTGTCGGATGGCAACAGGGTTTTTATTACTACTAAGAGTTCTGCTAGGTGGACGGGGGTAAAAAGGAGGGGGCTGGAGGAAAAGAAACGAGGGGAAACCTATGGTTGATATTTTCTGTTGTTTTATTATTAAATGTATCCTGGAAACTGTCCTCGGAAGGTATGTCTGGTATCTAAAGCTTCATGGGGGGGGGGGAGGGCTGGGGGGATAAAACTGGGAGATTGTAGTAAATGAGATTAAATGCAATATATTGTATGTTCACCTGCATGTCACTATTCTGCATTCCAGACCATTGCATTTAGCAAGAGGTTTCCACCCATCTGCACTTTGTACGTGCAAGCTACTCACTGCTGAGATGGGATGAGGGGGGCTGTTTCGCTTTTATTTTTTTAATACTTGGAAGCGCGTCCATTGGTGCATTGCCTTTTTTTTTCCCTTGCACAGCAAAACACTACATTCCTCAGATTTTTTTTTTTTACGGCACCAGCAGGCACCAGAGTTCATGTTCATCACGGCTTTGGGCCAAATGAAGCACAAAACTGCAGCTGTGTGAACCAAGGCCCCCACAGTGCTACTCTCCTGGCTGATAAATGTGTACCTCAGTGTGGTGCTGCTTGCCTAGAATAGTTTATTGAAGGAAAGATGCATTTAAATAGGGCACAGTGGTAGCATGTTAATCTGCCACAGATAATAGTTACACTGCAGTGCATTTATTTGTTGCTATCAACAATGTAGTTGCAAATTTGGGGGCACCACAGACAATATAAAAGCTGATTTTATGGTGGCTGCCATGTTACAGCAAATTGTTTGCTATTTGTGCTACAACATGTATGCAACAGGTGATGATTTTTTTTAAGCTCTTGTATACCTTCCCCTAGTGAAACAGCAAAGTAGAATAGGCTTCAGAGCCACTGCTGCTCCAGCCAGTTGTTTGGCAGTTACAGGGTTTGCAGAGGCAGTGCTGGGAGCAGATTTTGGTGGGATTTGGGGGTTTTTTCCTCTCCCTGTTCTGCTCAGCTAAAGCACTGAGAAAGGCCAGCACAACAAACACCCAGCTGTGTGATGGAGGTGCCCCTCCATCAGGGCAACTTCCTATTTTTCTTGCTATAATTCCATGGAAAGAGCTTTCGGAAAAGGGAACAGACCATGGTAGGTGGTGCTGAGGGAGCTCAAGGGAGCTGAACCCCCCCTTCCCTCCTGAGCTGCTCTGTGTTTGCCAAGGCTACCAACCTGCACATAATTATTTACATTCTCTGCTTCTCTTTTCGGGTGGGAGGGGGCGGGCGCCTGAGGTATGTAACAGCAGTTTGGGGACCCGATCTCATCTTGCGTGTATGGTTTTGGGAGATGATGACTATTACTAGGCTGTTCTGCAGTTAATTACACTGTAACTCAAGGCATTTTTTCCAGTATTATGGTAATGGCAGTTCCTCTCCTCCCGATCTCTTTTAAACATTTCTCCTGTTTCTAAGAACTGCTCCAAGCAGGAAGCTACCGTGGACCTGAATAATTGAAGCAATATTATCTATGATAATATGTGCCTCTGTCATTTTCTGTTCCAACGGATTTTTTTTTTTTTTTTTTTTTTTTGCAATAAACATCACACTACTAGCAATAACATTTCCTGGAGTGCTTGAAGGGACATAAAAGCTGGTCCAGTAAACTGAGCAGCTGGTTACTCCAGCCTGTCCTGGTTACACAGTTCAAACAAAGCGTCTGTCATCTGTCTCTCACTCAGAGATTAAAGAAAAATAACACTACCCTGCGATGCACTGGTGGGCCAGGACACTGCGATCGGCGCCTGGGGGTGTGTGTCGCCTGCGGCTCTTCTTCTAGTCTCGGGTTTCAGGCAGAAAAGGGAAAAAGAAAACCTGCTGTCCCTCGCCCAGGGTATGCACGTCCCCTGGCAAAACTCGACAGTGACTGCGAGATGGTTTCGCAGAGCTATATTTCTTGCCGTGGTGCCCCCACACAGTGTTGTAATCGTCTGACAAACGAGATGAAATGGAGTAATTAAGGACTGTGATGAAATAGTTTGGCTTCTGCTCTCTACCTGGAGAAAGAGCTTGTCTGGTTATACGTATGTGTGTGGTTTTTAAAGATTGTGTAGTAAAGGAAAAATTGATCCAATTAAAAGCGCATTGCAAACGACTCATTTTCTTATTAAAAACACTTCATCTCCTCCCTTTGGTGGCAGATTGGTTTTTACGGCCAGCAGGGATTAGACTTGGCAACACAACGGCTACGAGACCCCTTTTATGCCGTCAGGATGCGGAGGATAAATCTGATCTCCTTGGCAGGTCTCATGTAACTTTATCTGACACTTCCCTACCCACCTCATAAACAAATACTAGAGTTTCATACCTTAATTCATGCCGATACTCCCACAAGGGCAATATCTTATGTTTCACCGTAGCCGATACCTGATGTTTTAAAGGTCTGGTCGAAACTCACTGGCACCAAGCGCTCGGTAAGGGGACGTGGAAGCCTGGCTGCAGGCTTCAGCACCCACCTCCCCGGCTTCTCGAGGGGCTTTCTGGCTCAGCTCTGCCCCGCTGTCGAGGTGACATATTCGCTGGGGCTGGTAGGAGTGCTGCTGTGAGGGTTCACCTATTAGTCTGGATAATTTTAATGAATGCTGCCAAAAAAAAAATGCATTAGAAACAGTGTATTTAGGTGGAGCCGAAGGAAAGCTGAGCATCAGCACGTGCAGGTCCTCCCCTGGTCCTGCTACCCCAGCTGGGTTTGCTGATCTGGGTGAAGGTTTTTATCACTTGGGCTCATCTCAAATGATATTAAACAGCTCTTTAAACAGATACGAGTTGCTGGTTTATCAAACACATATGATCCTTGCAGAACAACTGCCGCGCCGGTGCTGTTAGACTTACCCTGCCGTTTTATGAGAAGTTATGATTTCTTAGGGTAGCGGCAACTAAACCGCGAACGTTTGTTCTGGACAGCAACCGAGAGCCAGGGTTTCTAAAGGGATGAGGCGGGAGAGCCTGTTTCTTAATCAAAGGGGGCAGAGCTACAAAAGTAAAAATAAAGCCAGATGCTTCGAGTCTTTTCTATTGTATAGCTTAAGTGATTTTTCTGGGTCATTACTCAATGCGAGGATTTAAAGTTATTTCATTTTGCACAACTAATTACTCTACTTGCCTGGCAATTTTGGATTACAATGAGCAGTGCATAAGGTCATTTAGCAGACTGAGTCACAGCACATATTTCAGTCTAAACTAAATTTCACGGCAACCAGCTAGACTGTTTTTTCCTCCTCCGAACAAAATGTCAAAATCTGGGGTTTTGAAATAAATATAATGCCATACACCACAAGCAGTAAGTGTGTTAGAAAGGTAATAGAGTGGTTATTTATAGGAACAGATCTCAAGGACAGGGAAATTCTATACGCTTTAGTTCTGACCAAGTAGGTATAAGGGAAAGCCATCATCTCCTTTAATAGATGCAAAGCTTGCCTTACAGCTTTCTTAATGCACCTGATTGTGCCTGGGAAATGAAAACTAAAGGTTCCCGCGGACTAGTTCGATCTTAATTGTGTTGCGGCAGTACCAGACCTGAAGGGAGATGAATGAGACCTTGAGAGGACAGAGGGGATCCACAGACCCTACTCGGAGGAATACGCACTGCTATTTTAGCAGAGCTCGAGGCTGTATGCTTGAATTTTATGAAGATTTTTGTCTAAACTGCTGAGTTCACAAGAAAGCATGAAAACTGTAACCTCTTAAAGGTAAATACAACTGATGACGTATGGTCCAAGAGAAGAGAAGCAAGTATTGGGGAGGTGGGTGGGTGGAAAGCCTTAGGGAGCGTGACAGGACCTGTCAGGGCACAGCCCCTCCGTGGACCAGTTTAATGCAAGAGGTGTTACCATTTTAATGCAAGAGGGAACATCTTTCACACCTGTAGCAGCCACTTTCAGAGCTCAGCTTGCTGAGCACCCAGCGTGGCCAGGTAACCTCAGCCAAGGAAACTCTAGAGATCATGGGAAATGCCAGAAAAACATTTCACTCACTGCAGACATAAAGCGCTACTGCAGCCCAACACTCGGGTAGTGAAACCCCCTGAATCTCTTCCACCCTTGTACGTCAGCACCTCTCCCTGCTCCCCGCTCCCCCAGCCGTGCGTCGCCCAGGTCCGCGGTGGCAAGGGAGAGCAGCTCCCGCAAGCCTGCCCGCTCCTCGGCGGCAGCACGCCACCGACACACCGTTTCTTTTTCCAGCTTTTCCCAGCTGGAGAACAGGAGTCTCCCACGCTGAGGCTCAGCTAGTCTGCACCGCGAGAAGGAAAAGAGTTGTCACTCAAATGCTTGACAAGACGAGACCCTCCGCATTACTGCTGATAACGTCTCCATTTTCTTTAAGTGCCGGAGCACTTACAGACATTTGTTCTGCATTTTGTGTATCGCAGTGGGAACGAGCAAGCTGGAACAGCTCTTGGGGAAATCCCACTGGGGCTGTCAGATTTTGCTATCAGAGCAGCTCTTCCCTTTTCCTAACCAAGCTCTCCTCCTCCTCCTCCTCCAGCCGCACCGAGGGGCCACAGAGCAACCAGGTCTCTGATAAACCTTTAGCAGGGACTGAAGCGGTCCCTGGCAGGTGGATTT
The DNA here is from genome assembly GCF_028858705.1 of Grus americana. NCBI lineage: Eukaryota > Metazoa > Chordata > Aves > Gruiformes > Gruidae > Grus > Grus americana. The sequence goes on from NC_072871.1 coordinate 3,817,811, forward strand.
GCTGGACGGAGGGATTGCTCTCTTTCCTCCCGTCAGTCTCTTTGTGGTGGGTTGACCCCCAGTCTCTACCTCCAGTTTTATCGCTGAGCGTGGCATTATACGGCGTGGACCAGCCCAGACTGGGTCAGCAGTCCTGGCTGTGTCCCCTCCCAGTGTCTTGCCCACCCCAGCCTACTCGCTGCAGGGCCATCGTGGGAAAGAGAGGAAGGCCGGACGCTGTGCAAGCACCGCTCGGCAGCAGCCAGCACGCCGGGGCGTTAGCAACACTGGTTTAGCCACAGATCCGAAGCGCAGCACCACAGGAGCTGTGACAAAGCCAGTTCACTCCGTCCTGGGCAGACCCAGCAGAGCCTTACACGCGACAGGAGGTGGCCGGGGGTGTCGCGTTAACCCCAGCTGTTAAACGAAGGTGCTCACACAATTGGTACGGATTTAATGAGGTGCCGTCAGCATTAAATGCTGGCTTCGACGGGGAGAAAAACGACGCGTGCTCCCATGGCACAGATCAATGGCCGGGTCGATCTCAAGGTCCCCGCTCGGAGGCTACTCTGATGAGTTAAAGCATTGCTTGGCTGCACAGAGCCAGAGCAAGCAGACCAAAAAATGGGCTTTTAATCACCGCATGACATAAAATTGGGGTTTGGGTTGGTTTGCTCATGGGCTAGCGCGGTTCCTAGAGGGGGGCCCGGGGGATTTTTCCACATCTGCCCTGGAAGGAGCGCGGTGCTCAGTGCCTCTCTGCCGCTCGCGTCTGCAGGATTCACTCCTGCAAATCCTTAGGAACAAGGGTGGAGGCTCCCTTGCCTCCCCCCAGCACACTCCTTATCTCCTTGCAGGAGGAAAGGGAACATTTTGCATTTCTACAGGCAGAGCAGCCTGCAAACGCCGGCAGTGCCTGCAGCCCACCCGTCCCGGCAGGGCGGTGGGTCCGGGCAGCGAGAAGCCACCAACTTTCTGCTGTCCCTGGTGAGAGCCAGATCGCTTTCTCCTCCGTTTGGCTGAAGGAAGCATTCTGCAGACACCGACCCACGTCACGGGCTGCTGTGCCGGCTGCGAGCGCGGCGTTCGGGCTGCTCCAGCCTCGGCAGAGAGCCAGCGCCTGGCCCGGCGCTTTACAAGGAGTCCAGCTGCCAGCGGCACGGTCTCCTCTTCGAGACCATGTTTTCAATTAGGGCTCGATGCGCAGATTGTGCATTTTATTGGTGGAGGCCTCCTCCTGAGGCCTGCCGATTGATTTATGAAGTTGATTACAATATTAAAATAATTTTGTGCGATGCTGCAAACACGCCGCAATGTGCATTTCTATCATAGTTGGTGCCGTTCCAATTAGCTCGAGACTCTCTTCTCCCCCTCCTCTTCTGACCTGCTTTGTTCGCTAACAAATTACAGTTATCCTGGCCTTACTTTTGTATTTATTAGAGATGATGCATATGTGTGCTCTCTGAGTAGTTCGGAAACGAGCTGGCTAGCAGCGGGGAGCCTGGCGGGCCAGAGCTGTTTCCGAGTGGAGAAGGCATCCAGAACTGTCTAGCTGGAGCTATTTATTCAGATCCTCCTTATGTCACTGGCAAAATGAGGGTAAATCAGTGGAGAAGCTGGGAATAAAATCCGTCTACCATAAACAGCAAGCTCTTTCTCTGAGCTAACTGGGGTTTCTCCAGGAGAGAGCTCTGGGTTTCCCGTGACACCTTCCCTATCCACAGAGCTCACCTCCCCTCGTGTCGGCAGGAGCCCTGAACATCTGCCAGGTCCTTCCCAGAGCATTTTCTGGCCACCAAAGAGCTAAGTACAACCCTTGTCCCCTCTGCGGTACCCACAGCCCCAAAGTTCAACCCCGCCGATCCCACCAGGTACCGAAGCTACAGACGGAGCCACGCACCCAGTGCCCAAACGCTGCACGGCCAGGGATTAAACGCTTACATCCAGGCGTTACCTGCAAAAGCCCCAGGGGATCCCTGGGGTCCCACAAGTGCTTTGGGACGGTGGGGAAGGACGCCCCGGATGCCCCCTGCGTGCCAGGGCAGCCCTGCGAGCGGCACGGGGCGGGCACGGCTGCAGGGGCACGGGTGGGAGGCGGGCGGGGAGCGAGGCAGCCTGCCCTGGCCCGCTGCATACCATGGACTAAAAAGGAAATTATTTTGTCAGCGAGGCACTGCTTGCCTTCAGGCCCTGTGCCACCGCGGGGCTTTGCGGCAGAGTCCCGGGAACCACCACTGCCCCTGGCCGGGGGGAAGGTGGGGGCTCAGAAAGGGGGGATATTTCACCACCGGTCATCTCCCCTCGGGCCCCGGCACCACGAACCAGCGGTGATGCTCGTGCCAGGCTCAGACCGCAGAGGCTGCCTCTCGCTCCCACCCAGCATCTCCGGAGAAACCCTGCGTCTGCAGGGGCCACCGAGCCACTCCGGGTCTGCTCCCGACACGTTTGCCCGGGGACTGCAGGGAGTGCACCCAAATAATTAACAACATCGTGAGTACGTAAACAAGGCACCTCCACCACGCTCTCTCCTGCTAAACAGGGGCATCGCTACGGCAAACTTCACTTACCACTATTTAAATCCCAAACAAACAAGCACAGGGTGTTATAAATACGCTTACAAGACGAGCTGCGCTAGGAAGAGAGGAAAATGAGCAGAGAGCGACGGAGGCGGCGGGTGGGAGCACACCTCTGGCTGCTGGCTTGCACAACGCAAGGCCGCTCTCAGCAGCACCCACGGGGCGGTTTGCAAGTGCCTTTACAACCTCCGTTACTATCGGCCCTACAACAGGCCCTATGAAACATCACAGATGTTTTTCAACGGAAAAATAGCAGACCCAGGGAATATCCCCGAGTCCCTGGAGGAGAGAGATGAATTGGCAAATAGAAGGCTACAGCGATAAGGGAGTTTTTATAAACATAACCTAATTGTATTACTTCAAAGTCCTGAAGTTTATTGCCCTGTTTAATGATGTGTCTCATTATTTATGGTGTAGCACAATGAGTCTGCTATTGATTTAATACACTTCCTTAAAGACCATCATTGTCACAAGCAATAAAACGAAGCCATTCTGAGCCAGCTCAATTATGTCACATCTCCATCACCCGACCCCAAGCACCCCCGGCGTGCGGGGGCCGGGGGCAGGTGGTGAAGAGGGTCCCCCGGGGAAGGATGGAGCCAGAGTGCGGCAGCCGGAGGGCAGGAGCAGGCAGGATGGGTTCACCTGGCTCGGGGGTGCTGCCCATGGACACGTACCACCATCTCCTGCTGCTGGGCACTCCGTTTGGTACAAGTCTCCCGTCTGCGCCCACGAACCGGCACGGTGATGGTGTATGCACGGGGGAGAGGGGACGACGGATGGAAACCAGCACGAATGATAACCGGCATTTGTGCCCCTGCCCGTCCCTGCCGCCCTCCTCACCTTTCTGGTACTGGAGCCAGAGCTGCTGCTGGACCTTCTTGCTGGGGAAGTGGATGGTGCAGCTGAACTCGGAGCCGTACAGTGCCTCCGCGATGTAGTGGGAGCCAAACTGCTGGATGAAGGAGAGCAGCTCCTCCCGGCTGCTGTCCTTGTTGAGGATCTTCAGGATGTTTGCAAAGCCTGTGGGAGGGAGGCAGGCGATCAGCAGCCACGGCCCGGGGGAAGGAGACCCAGGAGATCCCCTGCTCAGGACAAACACGTCCCCACATGGGCGCAAAGGCAGTGCCTCCTCCCTTGCCTCCCTGGTCTACATGTTCCTTTGGAATCCACAACCTGCTATTTACCCTGGGCCGTGGCTCTGGCATCCTTCTATGATTCTTCTCCCTAAGAGATCTCTCAAATCAATTTGTAGGGGTGTACATGTGACTGCACGTGTGCGCAGACACACATATCCACACACAAACATCCTCCCACCAGCTCCATCCCGTTTTGCCGGCTGCTGGGGACATCATCATCGCTCTCCCCCGAGGATGTGCTTGGCCCTTCCTTTGCAGTAACCATAACCAGAGATGTTCTCCTGGTGTAATCCCCAGCGTAAACACCCTGCACGACCCATAACTAGTTTTAGGAAAGCTGGAGGCAGCCCAGAAGGACACACGGGGCTGGGCTGATGGCAGCAAGAGTTGGGGCATCTCTTGAGCAACGCCCTGCAGCACCCGTGCAGACAGCGGGGACTGCTGGCCTGGGACGAGGGCACGGACCCTCAACGGAGATGAAATGTCGTGGAGGCATCGGTGACTACACGGTGCCTTGGCATCGTTTAGAGCTGGCCGATACGGTTTTGGTTCAGTGGTGGAACTGAAAACATACTGCAAGAAAACACGTCATAACTGTCACCAAAATGAGGTTACCTGCCTGGTTGGTTTATTGAAGGAGAAGGTTGGTTTAATAAAAAAGCTAGAAGAATTCATTTTGAGCTGAACCCAAATATTTTGTTCAGCTCCGAGCAGGTTATTTCATTGTGGGGCTGTGCAGCCTATCTGCACTAAATCTTTTTTTTTTTTTTCCTTTCCTCATTTGAAAACAGGTTGATTTTCAAATAAAAAATGCTGTTTTGAAATGAAAAGGCAAAACATTTCAGGTCGCAACAAAATGTTTCAGCATTTCTGAAACAAAATGTGTAGCTATAAAAACACAGAAGTGAAATGTTTTGACGTTTCCAGGATCCTCCTTCTCGCCCCTTCTTCATCTGCGACTCCCTGCTTTATATGACCCGCATTTACAAGCGCTTTGGGTCCTTTTGCAACCACGTTTTTTCTAGAACTTTTACTGGTTTTTGTATATACGCGTATACACAGCCACCCTCACACAAATCCTCCCCCGCAGTGTTACTTATTCCCTTGATCTTGGCTCTGACCCCACTTCTTGGTTTGTGCAACCGAGCCGCACAAACTCCCTGCCTCAGTTTCCCCCCCTCCCCGGTAAAAAGGAGGAAAATCTCTCTGCCTGCCTCTGCAGCAGTGCTGGGAGCACGAGTTACTGCCCGAGCAGAGCCTGGGGGTGGGAAACCCTGGTGAGATGCTTGGCATGACTCTGCCTTGGTGCAGAAGACCACCACCCAGCCGCCCACGTAGACACGCCGCTAGAAACCCTCACCTGCAGAGAGGGTGATGGAGCTGAGCTTCACCCTGTAGAGGTTGCTCCTGACCCGCCAGTGCTGCACCATGGGGTAGCCCATCGCCTCGTCGTACTTGATGTCCCCTGCAAAGGAAGAGCCGGCGCTCAGCCCCTGCCGACCCGGCGGGCGTGCTCCGGGGAACGCTTAATGCTCACACCGAGCGCTCGCTTTGCTGCACGCGCGAGAAACGGGAACGGTAGCAGGGGTGGTAACGTCCTCCTGCGGTCGTGCCGGGGGGTCCCTGGGCTGCTGCAGGACCGGCATTGCGATGGCTGCGGCTGCCCGGAGCTCGCAGGGATGGAGATGCTGCCTTGCCGTGCTGGGCGGACTCGCAGAGCCCGTACGCTATTTCTGCCCGAGGGATGCAGGAGGGATGCCGTGAAGGACCCCCGCGACACCGGGGATGCTGATTCCCCTGGGGACCACGCTGGGATCCAGCGGGGCAGAAGGGGCTCTTGCTCCCGTGCTTGGCCCCGTGGGGACTGAGCCCGGGGGCAGCTCGTACCGGTGAGAAGCTGGAGGTCGGGAAGGGGCTCCGAGAGGACGCCGCGGCACTGCTCCTCCACGGGCAGGGGGATCACCATGAGGCCGTCGGCCAGCTGGGGGAAGTCCTTGATGAAGTTATTCTCCCTGCAGAGAGAAAAAGACGACTGCAAAGCAACGATGCAGGCCACGGCCGGGCACGGGGGCTGAGCTGCCCCGGCGGCACGGGATGGATGACTGCGGAGGGTGAGGGACATCTCCTGCGAGCAGCAGACCTAACAGGGGATGGGGTTTGCAGCCCCCGCCGCCAGCTGCCCCTGGCTCCGCAGCCCTCTGAGGCGATGCTTAATGAGCTCCCTGGGGACCACGGGTTCGTTAGCTCTCCGGCGGCGTGGGACCGCTCGCAGACTGGGGACCCGGCCACTGGTTTTGGCCCGGATTTTCAAAGTGTGCCACTGGAGAGGGGGCAGACAGCGATGAGGAGAGAGGAACGGCTGCTACATCCCAAAACTGCCCCTTGCCACCACCTGCAGCATCTTCCTGGTACGGGACCATGTCCAAACACCAGACCAAGCCCCAGTAGGGCTCCCCACCTTGGGGAGCATCATCACCCCCACGGCTCTGCCCTGAGATGACTGGCTCTCCGTAAGGAGGAAAAGGTACATTTATAGACAGACACCAAAAAAAAAAAGAAAAAAAAGGAAAAAAAAAAGAAAAAAAAAGAAAAAAAAAGAAAAAAAATTAAAAAAAAAGGCCAGCATGTGCAGCTTACAGTGCAATTTTACCACACATGTGGGATCTTTTCTAACCTTGGCAGGTATAACACTGTATAATAGGCCCCTAATGAATTGTTTCTAGAACAACGATACCGGGGAAATTATTTGAAATTGTGAACAGACAGGTCTCTGGGAGATGAGCCTCCCCCGGCAAGTGAAACGCCTCACGCCTGCGCAAAGGAAACGGGAGGGGGGATTTTAAATATTGATCTTAGAGCCAAAATATAGGCCAGGAGGCTCTGCGTCCTCCGGGTGCGGAGACAAAAGGGCAGCTGAGCAGAAAAAAGGGAGGTTCCTGCAAAATCAGGTCAGCCCCAGGAGCGGGGGGAGGCTCAGGCTGGCACCGCCTGCCCCAGCTGCATTTCTCTGACCAGATTTTCCTTTAAACAGCTGCCGGGTTCCCCCCGGTTCCACTCCCCCCAGCCCACCCCTGGGCAGGGATGCTCCATCAGCCCACGATCATCTTGCAAGCAGGGACACCCTGGCCACCTCCAAGGGTCCCACTGCAGCAAGACGCAGGGCTGACAGAGCGCTTCCCCCGGGCCCTGCCGCTGCTCCGCGGTCAGGATACGGCCACTGCAACCCGTACCAGTGGCGAGCAGGAGGCCGTAGCCCTGTGCAGCCAGCCTGGGGATGCTGCCGGCCCCGAGGCGGGCGAGGGGCGGTGGGATGAGGAGCTGCAGGAGGGGACACAGGAGCGGGGCTGAGCACGGCTGTGCAGGCAGCATTGCCCCCAGGCAGCAGGCAGCAGCCCGCCTTCACGCTGCACCCTCGTCTCAAAGCCACTGGCACCTGACTGCATCTCAGGAGCTTCACTTCAGGCACTGCCGGAGAAAAAGCGGTTTATTTGTCTGAGGGGAAAAGCCTCTCGCTCACACATGGGCTCACAAATCTCCTATTGATCACGCCGGGCATGGGATCCCCGTGGCGGAGCAGCGCTTTGCTGTTCTGAGCCCTTTGCTGTTTCAGCGATGCAAACAGAGAACTGCAATTACTGCCGGAGCCGGGAGCTGGGTGGGTGGTGGGAAGCAGGGGCTGCAAAATTAGGCAAGTCGGTAGGGAACACGGGAAGGAGCGTGTCGGTGTGTCTGCTGCTCTGCCTCAGCAGAAAAGGGAGAAAAGCATCAGCGCTACAAAATCCCAAAGCCCCGGAGAGGAGCGATGCTGCGCTGGGAAAGCAGGATGCAGCTGCGCTGAGCCCACCTGCCAGCCCCCGGCATGGCCACCGTCCCCTCCCCGATGGGTCGGCCCCGCACCCTGCGCCCAGGTGGGTCCCTGCCCAGCCCCACAGCCCCCCTCAGAGCACCGGGAGGGGATGCCCAGGAGGACAACGACGCTGGCTGGCGGCAACTTCCCGAGCGCTCCCCCAACGCCTTGCACGAGGGCACAGAGCTGGCAATGCCAGAAGAGCTCAGCCGCGGGGGACAGAACCACCCGGCTCGGCAGACGCCAGAAGACAGCGTTAACCCTGCGCCCGGCACCCCACCATGGGGCAGAGAAGATGCCAAAGCAGCAGCCCCCCCTCCTCCCCCCACGCAAACCCACCCGGACCATGTCACCGACACCCGCCCACGCCACGAGCCTGCGGACCAGCTGTCCCCGGGCATGAGCCCGGCTCACCCGGGTGGCCGGACAGCCCCCGGGGCCGGTGGTCCACGTGTGGGCAGCTGAGGAGGGACAAGCTGGAGGAGATGCACAGCAGCGCAAGGGGAACCCGCAGGCAGCGGCTGCTGCTCAGAGCTGATGCCTCTGTGAAAAGGTATTTACTAAAAAGCCACGCTCTGCGCTGCCACTTGCTGTAGTGCTGTTCGCTTTAAATGCTCCGCAGTCGAAAGGTCAAGGAAAAACAAGGGGTAAGTGCGAGTCAAGACGTGGGTGTACACACGGGTGCGTGCCCACAACGTGCTCCCGTAATGGAGGGAGCAGCGGTACAAGGCAGGACTTCAGGAGCAGTTCGACGATGCATTTTTACTACCAACCCCTTCCTCCCTTGCTCCCCACCTCCAGCACCCTTCTCCCTGCCACCCCAAAGCAGGGATGAGCCGAAGCCCCTCTGGGCGCAGGCTCTGGGCACGCAACCTCCCTGCAGAGCCTTGCCACCGCGCCGAGCCCTCGCCGCGCCTGCGGGTGCAGGAAGGCAAACCAGAGGGGCAGAGGATGGGGACACCCAAACCCTCTCGTGCCAGGCGGCTGCTGCCCGCGGCGTGCCGGGCGGTGTTCTGCGGAGCCGCAGCCGGCAGAGGGCTGTAGCTGCTTTTCCACCGCGCTTTATTAATAACCCTGCGGCTCGCAGCGCTGCTCACCGTACAGGCAGAAAAAAGAGTTTCTGCCAGGCTTTTGTGCGCTCTGAAAGCTCTGATCAAAGCCGCTGGGCTCTGTGCGAGGGGCAGGGACACAGGCGAGGGGAGGGAAGGGACAGCATCCCCGTGCACATGCTGCCGCACGTGCCTCCGTCTGGGGCACAGCCGAGCCACCGGCACCTCCGCATGGGTTCGCACCTGGGGGTCCTGCTGTTTCCAAGAGGCACGGCGGTGCCTTCGTGACCTCGCGGTCCCTACCGGCTGTGGAGCCAGGTTTATTCCGATGGGATCAGGAGAGAGCCCAGCCAAGCTGCCTGCTCCCAGCACCTGCAAGCCCCACAGCATCCTCCTCTGTGGCTCGTTCTGCCCCCCAGCATCTCCCCGTCACTCACAGAGCGGATGCCCCATACTCGCAGGAGCAGCGGACGTGCTGTCCTCTCCAGCACGATGCACACTGAATCCACTCGTCGACTGGCAGCGCTCTCCTGCCGGGGATCTGAACGTCTCTTGGGGCATTTTGCACATACCGAGTCATTATAGAAGGAAATGCTGTTTCTCCCTCACAGCCCCGGTCCCCAGCAGCATCCGACCCAGAGTACATCCGTGCCTTGGGAGGGAGCTGACCTCCAGATAAATGATTCTGGATGCTGGGAAAGGTCAAATGGCCAAAGGCTTTACTGAGCTCTCGTGCTGGTACGGTGGGCTGAGGAGGAAGGCAGCCGCCTGGATTAAACTGAGTTCAAAATCCTGGCTTTGATGGACACTTTGTGTAACCTTGGCCGAGTCATAAAATGCACCCGTCGCCTCGGGTGACACAGGTAACAGACAGCGGCTCCCTGCGTCTCAGGGTGCTGGTGGGGTAAAGGCAATTAGCGGCTGCTCAGATCCCGGGAGGAGGGCTCAGGCAGCGAGAGCCCGCTGTGCCGGTGTTCTCCTGTCCTTCTGAAAGTGGATACGCAAACTAGAGATGTTTTGGGGGAATCTGACCTCAGAGAATACACCCAAGGTCATGCAATACAGCCGTGGCACGGTGCAGCGCGGGGCTGCGTTGCTGTGCTCCGCAGTGCTGCTATCGTCTCGCGCAGCCGCTGGGAAGCCTCCGAGAGGGACCAGCACCCCACAGCATCCCCGAGCGAAAGGGGGGTTTTGGGGAGCAGGAGAGCCCGATGCAGGCGCTAGGGAGCAGCCAGAGTGCTGTGGTCCTCATGGATGGGGCCACGGCCGCCGGGTCCTGGTCCATGGCAGGGTTCTGCTGAGCCCTGGGGCACCTCGTCCCCTTGCCGAGGCGCTGAAAGCCAGGGCAGGGCTCGCAGTGGCATTTGGACCCGCTGCAGTGAAAGACCAGCTGGTGACTCACATTCATTTCATTTTCCTGTTAGCAACACCGCTGGGTGAAGGAGCAGCTTCTCCTCGGCTCAGCCGGCTCTGGCTTCCTCCCTTCGCACTTCACTGCCGAAGGACACAGCCTCGAGGCCGGACTCTGCCCGCCGACCCTTTCGGAGACCCTCCTTGCTCCCGTCCAACTCCCACTGCAAACCTGAGCATCAGCTGGCACGGGGCTTCCTGCCTCCATCCTCCAGTGGATGCACGCCCTGCATCGCAGCAACCGGGCAAACATATTCATGAAGGGGTAAAAAAAAAAAAAAAAAATCAACTATCAAATGACCCCACAAGTGATTAGCTGATGCCCCGAAGCGTGAGATTTAATTACCCTTATCTGAGCCGGCACAGCTACAAATGTTAATCACATTATCATCCAGCGTGCTTATGTTCAGCAAAGCGACTATGCGAGCGAGGACTGCGCTTTCTGCTACGCAAGTCTGAGAGGATGCTTTCTCTGGCAAGAATAATTTATTAATCTTACTTCTTTCTGTCCCGCAATGGCTTGGGGAGAACATGATGGATTTGAGGTTATTTAGTGCCAGGTTTTGACCCAACTTTCCCTCAGAGAAGCTTTCCCGCTGAGGTGGCTGCAAGCTCACAAGAGCCCAGCCTGCATCTGACATGGGGACATCCAGAAATAGCTTCTTTTTAGCTTGTCATCACCAAAAAAAAAAAAAAAATTGATCTAGAGTCACTGGGAGACAGAAGAGAAGGTGTCCTGTTTCCACAGCCACTTTGGAGAAGGTAAGCACACCGTAAATCTCCCCCCACGTGTCCCCATGACCTCAGGCACTGGTGAATTATAAAGGCTTAATGCAAACCCTCTGAAGCAGCAGTTACTTACTCCAAATTTACTGGTCATTAATTTTAGCGAGGCCCCACTCCTGTATAATGAGGCAGGATAAAAAAGGAGAGACCGGGTGGGTTTTGCCAGGCCCTTGAGCCCCCTCCAGCTCCCCAGCTTTCAGCCCCAACCACCATTTGCGACGATGCGCAGCCGGACCGTGCTGCGGGGACAGAGGAGAGCACCAGCCCAGAGCTGCCCGTACCCCCCAAATCCCCCCGGTGCAGCCGCAGCCATCGCCCCCATCCCTCCATCGGCCCCGACGCCGCGGATAAGACCTGTCCCCGCGCTGCCCGTCCCTCCCTGCCGCGTCCCCAGCGTGCCCCACTTCAGCGCCAGCAATAAACAGCCTGACAATATTCCATAGCCGCCTTACCCCCTCAGTTCAGGGAGAATTAGCATTTAAATTGAGGTGTTTCGGGGAGGTAAATCACGCCAGCGCCGGGGCCGCAGCGCCTGCGGGCACGCACGGTGCTCCTCGGGGCCGGCGCAACATGCCTACGTGCGTGGTGCTCAGCACCATCCCCTCCACGCGCCCTCGGACCGAGCCCCAAAACCTGCCCCAAAACCCTCCGTGGGGCTGGGAGTGACGGGGATCCCCTTTCCCACGCCCCCCGCTCCCCTCTCCCGTGGGGCTGGGGCTGTGCGGCAAAGTCACCAGCTCCGTAACGGGGAGGTGTTGGAAAGGGCTCGGCCAACTCCGGTGAAACGCCGTGGGCTCCATCTCGGCGGCTCTTTGATCCCAGCACTAGAATATGAACTGCAGTGCCGCGGTGGCACCGCTGGGGCTCTTCTTCCAATTTTGGGGACACTGAGAGCTGCAAGACCAGGCAAAGGGTGGTGGCTGTCACCAGGGACCGCGGCTGGGAGCAGGAGCTGCGAATCCCAGTACTGCCTGTGCCACCGGGCACGTGGTGCCATGCAGGGACCCCAGCCACAGCACAGCGACGGTGACAGCCAGCAAGTGGCATCTGGACATGGGACCGCAGTGACAGTCGGACAGAAGGACAAGGGCAGGGGGAGCAGCACTGCTCCCCAGGAGCTGGCAGGGAAGGGGATCCCTTCCCGGTGAATAGTGTTTTCACCATACAGCAGGAATTTGGTTGATCCAAAGTTATTTGACAACTTCGCTTGAACCTGCTGCAGAACCTGAGCACAGATTTTTTTTTTGGCGGTTGTTGCTTTTAAGCACTAAATAGATGGAGGAAGACGAATAGATACCACCACCGTGCCGCCACCACCTCCGTGCCTCACGGGGGGCTCCTGCGCCTCCCCAGTAGCTGAAGGCAAGCTGAACAGAGACTGCGATTGCTTTCCCGTTCTCCATCAGCGCACCAGAACATCAAACTCATTTCATGGCAATCCGAAGCTCACAGCTGCTGGTGTTTCAGTCCAGCTGTTGAACCAGTAACTTTCCGCACCGCTTGTGCCCGAGCCGGGGTCAGCAGCAGGACCCTCCCATGGACGCCCCAGGAGCTGCGTGCCCAGGACCATGGACCATTCCAACCTGATTTTCCTACAAATCATCTCCAAACATCCTCCAAACACTAAAGCCCTCCTCTGGTCCGCACAGCCCCGGTGATGCCACCAAGCACTCAGGGAAACCCAGCCAGTGGTGCCCACCACCGTGGCACACGATGTTCACCATCACAGAGAAAAAGCGCAGCGTGTCCTGAAGCCATTTCTAAAGGAAAGACACAGCAATCTGCTTTGAGACAGGGAGACGGAGAAGCCGTGAGCAATAGGAGCAGAGATCTCCCTCCTGCACCCCGACGAGCCCCGGAGAAGGCAGCCGGAGGGAGGACGTGCTGCTGGAGGAGATCCACCACCAGCACGAGGCTCTGGCCAGTAGAAGCAACAAAGCTCAGGTGGAGTGCCCACAGCCTGGCACCCGTTTATTGCCTTTTATTATTCTCCCCATCCCGCTTCCCATTATACAGCTATTTATTTATTCCAGTAAAGCCCGTCTCCTGGGGGTGAAATCCTACGGTAGCCTGTGGATCTTTCTGCCTCCAGAGAGACGGCTGGGAACAGGCTGAAACGGAGCGCCGAGGAAAAACAAATTTGGAAAGTTACGGTTCCCACAGCAATGCCTGGTGCAGCAAGGCAGCGCGCAGGCACACAAAGCTGGATTTATGCCTTAATTACGGAGTCGGGGCTGGAAGAGGAATCCCATGCAAGGCTCTAGTTTTCAGTCCCTTAAACAGCTTTGCAAACATACGGATTATTCCCTTCGGGATTGAAATTTCCCTTGCTTAACTTAAGCTTAAAGGTGATTTTCTGCAAGAAGTTTTAAGAAAAGTCAGAAAACCCCATTTCTGAAGGAGAGGATGAGGATGAAAAGCCGACACAACCTCAGCTGGCAAAAGGGAAGAGGGTGACAAACTGTCTCGTTTGCCTGTAACTCTGGCACAACTCACTCCTGGACACCCACACCCCCAGAGAGCAAATCCCTCGGGAAACAAACGCACGTGAGCTGCGAGACACGACTCGGCGCAGAAGCTGCCATCATCAACACCTGAACCCAGGTAACATCTCCTAGCTGCATCAGGACCAGAGCCCGAAAGACCAGAGTCCACCGACAGTCCTGACGGAGCAGGCTCCAAACATTTTGGATTCACTGCTGGAGGCCTCCTCGTTCGATGGACCGCTCCCACCAACGACAAGCAGCAAGGAAGCTGACAAAATACAACCCAGAGTACGCCTGACCCAACACCTCCCATCTTTCAGTTGCTATCTCCTTACTACTACCCTGCTTGAGCCACATCACCTGGGTGCATCACGTCACTCGGTGCACGACGTCGCTCAGGTGCATCATGACCCAGACAAGCCCTTCCACACACACCTCCCTACTCCTCCTCCTTCTGCAGGGGCAAAGCAACCGAGCCCAGAGCTCTCTCCCCGCATGGCTCTGCGCTAAGCGTTTGGCTCGTCTCGCCAGCGAGATAGGCAGTGGCTCCACCGCTGCCCGCACCCGGATGCCTTTTGGCGTCAGCAGCCTTGTCCCGAGCCCGCAACCTGGTGGCAGGGCCAGGAGGACACGTCGTAGCCGTGAGCCATCCCTCCTCGACGGGAAGGTCTGGGAATCACGCAACAGCTGATGTGGCTGATGAGAAACCCGCTCGTTTGCAAAGGGCTGGCGCTGCTTAGTGCCTGCCGGGAGGATCCGTGTCTTGCTCCGTGTATCTGCTCTTCAAGGTGTCTCCCTCCGTTTGCTTCGCCATCGCTGACAGCCGAAGGGTCTGACCTTGTCGGCTTCCATAAGCTCAGCAACTTTCAGCTTTTTAACGATTTGGATGGGGAAGTGCCATGAAGAGTGACAGACCTCCTGGAGCAGCTCACGAAGCTTCTGCCCACCGGCCTGTAGCCACTGCACGATGACCTGGGGACGGTTTCTCTATGGGGACAGACGGGTTTTCTGCGCCTGAGCAACCCAGAGCTGGGCTGGACGCCTTCTCCGAATGATTATTTCGGTGGCGAGCTGAGCCAAGGCTGCAGGTCCTCTTGCGCGGGTTGTTTGGGTGCTGTTTGCAACCATTTCCCCGAGCGTTGCTCAAGCAGCTCTGTGCCTGGCGCGTTCATTAGCATTATTTGTAACGAGGCAACAAATACAAAACTCCCACTGGCTTCAGAGGAGCCGGGACTACACGCCGGGACTTCCCAAGGAAGTGGCGTGAGGCTGGTGCCTGACTTGCATCCAGTTCCTACGGGATTTGGGCACGGCGACCTGAAGCCGTTGGCCTCTCCGCACACCAGCCGCCCCTCGCAGCGGCAGCTCTTCCGGAGAAACCCACCCCCCCGCTGCAACGCCCTGGGAAGCACGAGCACTGCCTTTTCAATAATATTTGCCTTTCCAACGTAAATGCAGACCCAGCTCTCTGCTCAGCGCACACATCCGTTCTCTTTTAACAATTTGGGATCTTAAGCAATTTTTTTTTTTTTTTCCCCCTCTCCTAAGCTTCATTGTTAACCTTTAAGAGGGAGATAAGGCGTAAGAGTTTGGAAGGGAATCAGGAGGGACCTTGGAAATGAGCCAGGAGCAGTGTTAATACTGGGCTGCACATCATATCTCTTCGGTTCTTCTTTTCCCCCCAGGGTGATTCGGACTGCTCTTGACTACCACCATGGTATTACAAACTCTAATGAGGTTTGGAAAATAAGAAACCCACTGCGGCGTGGGAGAAACTAATAGAAATTGTTTTGTCTTCTCTCTATTAGTCATTAGAAGCAGAGGAAAAACAGCCACAGGCAGTGGCAGGGCTGCAATATCACCACACATTTCATATGCTGGCACTCCGACAAAGTCATTTCAATGCAGTTAACGCTCCCGCTTCCCCTCCGCACAAGGCCTGCGTACGCCAGCATCCCCATGCACGGCTCGATCAAGCCTGGGGCAGCCCCAGTGGCGCCCAGTGCCCACCAGCCCGGGGCTGCAGCACCCAGGCAGCCCACCCAAGGTGCCCGTGCAGGGTGCTCAGCCAGCCCGCAGCTCTGCCCGGCAGCAAACCACAGCAGCAGCTCTACAGGGAGCCGCTGTGCAGAGCCCGGTGTCCCCTGGGAGCCGGGGATGGGCAGGGCAGGGGAGGGCAGCACCCGGGCAGGGCAGCGCCCGGGGACACATCCGTAAGCAGCAGCTCCCCGGCGCTGTCAGGCAGCCAGAGCATATGGTGAATTAGCCGAGATTTGCAACCGCATCTGCAAAGTCGCGTTTCTGTTCGCAAAGTTAATTATGGAAGCCACGAAACGACGCACGCGGCGAGCCGGGGTGACGGCACCCGCAGCGAACTCAGCCCTTGCCACCCTCCCAGGGAAAGGCTGGTGCTGAGAGCCACCCCCGCTCCAGCGCTCAGCGAGGCACCTCGCAGCACCTTCCACTTTCCTTCCCTCCTCCCAGCTCCGCGGGCCATCGCACCCGGGCTGCGCGGCTGCCTGACGACAAGCGGCACTGCCGTTACACCTTCCAGATGTTTGCCTGCTGCCTGTGGGTACGGGCACAGCTGGCAAGTGGCACCGTCCCCCCCCGAAAGCCGGGGCGCCGGCACGCAGGCTGCTCTGCACGCACCAGGCTCCTTCGGCCCGTGCTGGGGGAGAAATGAACCGCCACAAACGCCCCGAGGTTTCATCTCAAGAAAATTGTGATCGAAGGCAACAGCCCATGGGAGACTCCTCCTCACCCGGCTGCAATCTGGGCAGGGCGAGAGCACGACAGCAAGGGAGCATCGCTGCGGGACTGGGAGGAGGGCACGGGATGCTGGGTCGGTCCCACCGCCTGCTCCTGCGTTCCTCTGCACTGAGCCACGGCTCCAGCATCCAGGCCAGGTCACGCTGCCCAGGAACCGGGTGTGGTGGAAGATGTAGGACATCTCCTGGCTTATCCCACATGCCTTAAGGGCAGGGTGCGGCAGGGGATGGGAGGGCTCCCAGGGTAGCTTGCCCCCCCCTTTCCCGGACAGCGGGTTCAACTGATGAAGCCCAAACCTAACACTTGCCTTCAGCTCTACGCAGTCACGAGTTTCGCACGGCAACGCGCAAAAGGGCAAATCCTCCGCCTCTGGAGAGATCACCTGGGATGGGAAAGAGCAAGACGAGATTTTCTGCTGCACAGAGGATTGCATCCAAGCCCTGCTGCTAACTCGGAAGCAGGTATGGCTTGACAGCTGGCATAGCTGCGGAGCGCTCAGATATCCCCACGCTGGTGCCTGCTCGTGACTGCATTGCCTGGAGCAAGGATTCACATTGCTAAGTCAATGTCAAGCTGATTTAGTCCTTGGATGGGGAATCTCCATCGACCAGCGCCGGCACTAGCGAGGAAGAGCGGTGACGGGCTGGGAAGTGTCAACCTTGTCCCCGGAGGTGCCGCTGGAGCCGCGTCTGTGGTACAAGCAGCACAAACCCGCAGCCCATGCTATCGGTGACCACCAAAGGAGTGCCCACAGCACGATGGAAACCCCCTGCTATCACAGCTTAAAGTCAGGGGATTACAATTCCCTGCCTCAAACCCTCCCGCCTCGCTTTCTTCTTTCTTTCCAGTGAACATAACCCTTATTTTCATGTGTCCCCAGTGGGTGCAGAGCTGCCGTGCCCCAGGAGCGGCTGCACCCCACATCAGACGAGGAAAGGAGAAGCAATTCCTCTCTGCAAGCCTGGACACAACTGCAAGGCTATAGAGCCAATAAGGACCCCCTGGGATGAAAGGTACTCTATAAATCTGAGCTGTTATTATTATAAAAGCAATCTCCACCGCATCTCTTAATAATGCAGATTAACTATGCAATAACACCAGCTATAATTAGTATCATAAAAGTCAGAGATGGGAAAGGCTAGCAGGCCAGCGAGCCCATCCTGCAGACTGCTCCCCACAGCGCGGGGAAGGGGAAACGTGCCGGGTGCCCTGGGAGCTCGGAGAAGCGAAGGCAGGCTTGGCAGCGCCGGGCAGCACGCAGGAGCGGTGACGAGGAGGGGATGGCACACGCATCACCGCGCCTCTGCCAAACCCAGGAGGGGAGCAGAGCTCCGCTCGCATTCTGCAAGTGCCCGACGCTGACCTCCGGTCCCACCGCTCCTGGGCGGGTCCGTGTCCCCTCTCTCAAACCTTTATCCTTTCCTCATGCTCAGGACCCAAGACAAGGGGGGGTCACCATCAGCTTTTCACAGGGTGGACCCTGAAGATCTGCCTGAGCCCCCTGACAGCTGCGCGGGGGGACGTGGGTGTCCCCAAGGGCCACGGGGTGATGAGGGCAGGCTCCTCGCAGGAGAAGCCCATGTCCCAGACCAGCTCCCCAAGGGACGAGCGTTCCCCCGGACCCTTCATCTCCCCTCCCACGAGAAGCTCCCAGCCCCAGGACTAGGAGACACGACCTTCCCATACGCACACACCCACGCCCTGCCCAGCACCATTCCCAGACTGGGATCCCCCTGCCTGCTCCCATCCTGCCCAGGGACCAGCACTCCTCCTTACTGGTTGACCAACCCAGCTCGCATACGCAACCCAAGCCTCGATGCCCGCTGCCTTCCTCCACCTCCTGTTCCTGGAAACCCCGTCATCCTCCTCGCCTCCACAGTGCATCCACGTGGCCCCAGCCCTTCTCCCCTGCCGTCGGCGCTGGCACGGCAGCGCTGGTGGAGGGAAGGGCAGGAGGGAGGGCTCCCTGCCCGGGCGCAGCGCCGCTCTGCCCAATTAGCGCTGCTGGGTGACAGGCTCTGTTTGCGCTGCGTGATTAGCTGTGGAAATGCAAATCTGAACTTCCTCCGCCGAAGCAGCTAACAAGATAATGAATATTTTTATCATCTGCAGAGAATACAAACATCTGCGCAGACACAAACGCGCTGCCAGGGCTGGGGGGGGGGGAGCAGGGGCGCGGGGTGGGGGAGCAGCTCCCCGGCATCCCTCGCTGCGGGGGCAGCAGCTCCGCTGCCGGGGGAAAGGAAAGCTCTGCCACCGCCGGCTGGGCCCTGCGCACGGCAAAAGCCCGCGGGCGACTCTCCATCGGCTTCGGTGGGTGCCGGTATGGCCTCCAACAGCAGCGCCTTGGCTCCGGGCTGCGCCTGCGAGAGCGGGTTTGGGGTGTGTACCCACAGCACCCACATCCCCCAGGGCACCATGCCGGCTCTGCCCCCTCGCTGCCCATCTCCGGGGCCCCGAGCTGCCCTGCGAAACACCAACTCCCCAGTTTGCACAGTGCAAAGCCTGCTATCCGGGCACGGACCGAGGCGAAAGCTGCTTGGCTTTTCCTCAGCCTCGCGATAAAGGCGAGGAGTTTGGTTGTGGTTTTTAACACCCACCTATTTCACAGAGGTGCAGCTGGTCTGGGGCTGGGGCTGTGCTGGGACCTTCCACCCCACTGTCCCTGTAACTCCCCAAGGCGCAGGCACGTGCTGGGAGCAGCGGGGCAATGGCCAAACAGCACAGACCGACCCCGTGCGAGGTTCTCCCGCTGCCCGCGCGGGCTGGAATGAAATGGAGCAGCTCGGGGGCACATCTGGAGCAGGGACGGGGCAGCAGGAGCAGGAGGTGGCTGCAACAACTGTGCCCACACTCGCCAAGGATGCGATGGCCGGTTTCTTAAATCCTACCCGCGCCAGGCACAGAATGAGCCTGAAAACCTCTAGTACTTAAAACACTAATATCTCAATCAGTGTTTTTATAAACATCTCTTCCGCTCTGGACCCCTGCGTTGTCTTTAGGATATTGCTGGCATTAGACTTGCTTTTGTTTTGCTACAAGAATAAAAAACCGCTACCAATCCAGTGGCTGCAGACTGTCGGAAATACCAGCTCAAAGCCTCGCAATCTGTTCTCCTTCTCGGCGGTATGCTAACTTTGAAACGGAGCAGGGCTGATGCACGCAGGATGCAATAGTAACCTAACTGACGGGGTGCTGTGCTAATTGCATCAGTCATTTACACGCTGGATTGATAAAATCTCAATGCTTAGCCCGGCCAGCGAGGATGTGCTCAAAATACACGGCGCGTGTCTACGCGCAACCCATTGCGGGCTCGGAAAAGGGCTGGGTGGACCCAAGAAAACAGCCAGGATGTCCCCGATGCTAGGCTGAGAGGTGGAAAAAACGGGACGGAGGAAAACTGGCTCCGATGGGGGTCCTCTGGGGCGCCGCAAAGCCATTGCGTGTGGCATGGCCACGAGCAGGCAGCAGGACACCTCTGCTCTGCAGGCAGCATCCCCGGCTGGGAGCAGGCGGTGCTCCTGCACGGCACATACTGGGAGCGGAGCGGAGAGCAGAGCATCGCATCCCACAGCAGCTCCGGAGCTGCTGAACTGCCAACAACCCCCCTCCCTGCTCCTGAGCACCAAGGCCTGAGGCATTAGCCTGGCTTGGAAAGACATCATTGCCTCCAACTAGTATGTCTGAGGCTTCGGAGTTGTGAACAGGTAATAGAATTGCAGCAACAAATAATAAAAAGAGGAATGAAATGGAAGGCAGCCACTGGAAAAGAGATCCATCCGTTATCCCGGCCTGAAGGGTAATAGGTAAACAAGGCGTTGGGATACCGGCTGGCGCCGAGCTCGCCGGCACAGGAATAATAAACAGCACAATTATAACTTCTGTGCTGGGAGGTTTCAAAGAGAGGGGAAAAAATATGAAAAAATCAATAGCGTTAATTCAACTAGTTACAGACGTTACACTGCTGACGCCGCGGGGGAGGCAGGACGTCCTCGCCGGGGCTGGCCCGCGAGCTCCAAGCCAGGCGGCACCAGCGAAGCTCCCCCTGCCCCGTCCTCCTGCGCCCGGACACGATGCTGCACCCGGCCGAGCACCCATCCTGGCCCCCAGCAGCACCTGTGGCCGGGGGAGACGCCGGGGGCAGCTCGCCCGAGGCCTCCCCCAGCGCGGGGGGAGCGATGGGGTGGGGGTGTTTCCCAAAGCAGCCCCCTGGCAAGGATGGCGCCGAGCTGTCAGCACGCCTCGCTGTCGCCACACTGGTTTATTAAGGGCTGAGAAGCGGCAAGGGGAAGGAGTGACAGATTTAAAATTAACTTGCCAAACTCCCCATCAATATTATGACAATTCCCTGCATCGGTTCAGCGACCCGGCGCGCCGCCTGACAGCATTAACGTAGCTGTGTGGAGGCAGAGCCGGCTGCCGGGCTGGCAGCGCTTGGGGCGAGCGGGTGCCCGTCCCTCTCTGTGGCACCCTGGCCACCTCGGTGCCACGCTGGGCAGCACCGGCCGGTGCTCAGCACCACCTCCAGGCCAACCCTTCCCTTCCCCGAGGCTGTAAAGAAGCAGCAGCCCTGTTTTACAGGTGGGGATGCGAGGAACAGCATCCTCTGAGGAGTTATTTGCAGGAGGGTGCTCGGCACGGCACGGCAGCCCTGCATCCCCTGGAGCCATCCTCCCTGGTTACGGAGACGGGAAAACACTCGGTGTTCAGCAGATTTTTTTGCAGTGAGGGAGTGCCGACACAAAACCTCTCCCCCCGCCAGCCACCAAACCATTTTGGCTGCTTATCTGCCCCCAACACCCAGAAACTCCCCGGACTCGTTGCATCTCTACTGTGGAGGGGATCAAATGGGGGCTGCGTGGGTGAGCAAGGTGCTCCCTGTGTCTCGGGGCCGTGCCAAGCTGGAGCAAGAGCCAGGATGACGGGCAGAGCCGGAGGCAGGGATGGGAAGGGACCCCGGTTAGGGCAGACGGCTGCTCCCCGGGGAGCGCTCTGCAGCGCGTTGCTCTGACATCCTGCTTGCCGTGCAGTAATAACCCAGTGAGTAAAGCTAGCTCCACGGGTAGTAATTTG
This sequence comes from Grus americana, assembly GCF_028858705.1. Taxonomy (NCBI): domain Eukaryota; kingdom Metazoa; phylum Chordata; class Aves; order Gruiformes; family Gruidae; genus Grus; species Grus americana. The sequence continues at coordinate 3,838,928 of NC_072871.1, forward strand.
GGTTTTCTCCATATTAATGGCATAAAAGCAACAGTCTGAAACTGCAAACAGCTCTTAAACAAAAATCTCTATTCCCTTGTGGCAAAGAGATGGCACAAAACAGATACGGAACGAACAAACAACCCATTTGGAAAATAATCCCCCAGTGATTTGGGGACGGCGCGGAGTTCGGGCTCTGCCCCACCGTGAGGCAATGGGAGGAAAATCGCTCTAATCTAGTCTTTAGCGAGCTGGATCCACCACTGAGCCTCCCGGCTAGACCAAGAGGTGTGACTGGAATGGATCAGCTCCAATCCCATCTATTTATTAACACTGCACAGCATCTCACCAAAGAGAAGAACCTTTCTTAAAAAAAGAGAGGGACGCCCAGAAGAAGGCAGCTCTGAACGTGCTTTCGGCTCAAAGGTGAAAGGAACGAGGGGGGTTTCTGGTGTGTGATCAAAGACCCCTCCTCTGCCCCCCACTAAAGTGACTGGCGAGGGACCACGCAGGAGAAGCATCGCTGGAGGAACGCTTTGATTTAAACCCTTGCAGTTAAACAGCAGCAGCAGCAAATGCCATGGCACGCTCCTCCAAGCAGGAACCTTGACGCTGGCTTGTCCATCAGGTCAGTCGAGCGCCCCGACCACAACAGTGATAATTAGCCGTTATTAAGGCACCTCAGTACGGAAAAGGCTGTCCACAGAGCTCCTAACTCGTGACGGCTCGAGCTGAGCTGCAGGGATGCTGTGGTGTTCACCTGGGCTGGGCTGTGGCTTCACTGTCGCTGATGGATGAAGAAAGGGTCCTTGGCACCAGCACGGAGGGACGTGCGAGCAGGGACAGGCTCTACGCAACACAACGAGGTGTTACACCAGTGCTGGTGTACATATGGAGCACGCATAGCGCAGGCGGTATGACCTGTTCTGGCTGCTGCCCATCCCTGTTGTGGGCACATTGGTGGCAGCAGCCGGTATTTGCTTCCTCCATCCTTCCTTGGGGCGTTACCATCTCCTCAGTCACGCCACCGAAGAGCCTGGGTGCTGCCCGACCCCCTCAGACAAAATGATGCAGTTTAAAGGGAAAAACCAAAATGTGAAGCAGCACTGACCAGAACCGCAGGTCTGGGACCTCCAAGCCGTGCGGCTCTCCCACTTCATTACCAGCCTGCTGTGCCGCGTGCTCACGTCAAACACCATCCTTACTCTGTGTCCTGAAGACACCCGCTGCACATCCCCATCCTTTCAACCTGCCTGGACACAATAAAGCCGCCGGTGCTACCCCAGCTCCTTCCCAGTGCCGCACCGACCACGCAGCCATCGGAAAGGCAGAGGCTGTAATCAGCATTGCAGACCCTTGGGTGGCAAAGAGACCACCCCAACCCCAATGGGATGGAAATATCGCTGTAACTGATAGGTGTTGCCTGGGCCAGGGTGTGCGAGACAGCTTTTCCCGGCACAAAGGCTTCCTCCCAACACCACGCTGACATGCCTGGCAGATTGAGAATATCCTATTTATGAAAGACACTGAAGATGCGGCGACATGGGAAGCAGACACCATTCAAAGGACTGTCACATCTGCATAGCTAAAGGATCCCAGCAGTTATAAATCCCTCTAAAATACTCAGCCCCTTGTTCTGATAGCAGGTTCTTGCTCCTACTTTGCAGAAACAGGCTTTTAATCCCTGGTATTAGGCAGCTTCCTGCTATGTTTCAAATGCACCAAATTAAGGGCTTCTCTAACAGCTGGTGTCTTAATGCTCAGAGAGGTTCTTGAATATCTATGAAAATCAGAGGCAAATTACATCTTTTAGTTAATAATTTCTTCTCCATTAACCTCCTTCTCTTCCCTTGTTAGGAGATGATGTAATGGTGCTTCTACGGTGTAACCCTCCGACACACCGGGCAGCCTGGCCGCAAGGAAGGACGCCGCGTGCGCGGACGTGAGCCCTTCTCATCGCTGCCTAGCGCTTTTGGAGCCAACAGGCTACATTCAGATGGGAAAGGGCAGCCGTGCTGACCTTCCAGGCTGCCAGAAAACATTTCTGGAGCAAGACGTGCTGCCTCCCGCCAGGCTCCGAGCTCTGCTGAGCCAGCGCATCGCATGCTACAGCCTGCAACACGCGGGCACGCTTTGCAGGTTGCTCTTGTTTCAGACCTGCTTTCTCCTGCCCCTCGCAGCCGTCAGACCCAGGACCAGTCCCCCAGCCACGCTGGGCACCGAACACCCCGTTTGTGGTGGCAAGGTCGTGCAGAGGACCTGGCTCCCGCTGCGCAGCCCCTCGCTGGGAAAGGCTCCCCCCCACCGCAGGCACCCTGGCCATCACCCACGCAGCGCGGCAGGAGCAGTGCCAGCCGTGGGAAGGAGGACGGATCACTAACAGTCCTTTTTTAACCTGAAAACCTGTCGGCCATGAGCCCCAAGGGCTCTGACCCCTGGCAGATGCAATCCCAACACTGCAGGTGTTTTATCCTGAGAGCAAAGCGGCCGAGGGCAGCCCCGGCAGGAACCGCTCCTGGTCCAGCCCGGACTCAAACCACCATCCCCGGGACACTCCCGGACAGCGTGACTTGGAGAAGCCACATCTCCCAGGATAAACCAGACCCACAGACAGCCTTGCATGCTTTCCAGCTAGAATTTAGCCCTGAGGATGGGAGATGTGTTTGCTTCCCGGCAGCGACAAAGCAGCCCTTAGACCCCAGCCTGGCCGAGGCAGGGCAAGGATGACACTGCAACCCTCCTGCTTTGCAGTGTGAGCAAGGGGCAAACTACGGATGAGCTGGAGAGGAAATTAAAGCCTCTGCAAAAGGAGGTTTGGTGCATAGAGACTGACGGCACAAGCTGGGGTTGGAGCTCATCTGGGGGAGCCTGTCCGGGTCTGGCATTTCCAAGCAATGGGCTCGGGGAGTTTTTGAATCCCCCAGACCTGCTCGTCCCACCAGCTCATGGAAAATTTCACTCTGCAGCCCTGGCTCTGCTCTGATGGACCCACTGACACTTTTAATGTGGGAGTGAGAGAAAGCAAAGAGGAGCCCACTGGGAAAATTGCCTTCATGTACTGTCAATTCCTGCTTCCAGCAAAGGCTGCGGCTCTGCTGGCTCCAAGCACTCGGCTGGCTGCGGCACTCTGAGCGCTTTTGTGCCGGCGGAGCTCGTAATTCATCTGCCATCAAGAGAGCAAAAGGCCAGAGTCCAGCGTGAATTCACAGCTAGGATGGCTTTGCACTCAGCTGGGGAAAAAGCACCCAGAAAAACACCAGCAGTGATGAGCACCCACAACTGCAGCAAAAATCAGAGGCAGCAACGAGGTCTTGGTGCCTTAACGTGAAAAACCCCTCAGTGCACTGGCAGACACTGGGCAAGGAAGAGCCGTGTTTGGGTGGGATGTGGGCTGGATCCTCTCCTGGCCGCGCTCAGCGCTGCTGCTTTCAAACTCATAGGCCTACCTTGGTTTACACCTGATCAAAATGCAGCTGAAGAAGAAAAAAAAAAACCCAACCAAACTCATTTTCCATCCCTGAATTCAGCAACTATCAGCCAGCTCTGTGAAGATCTGGGCTGCTCAAAGCCTGCTCTCCCCCACCGCGTCTGACCCTCGGCACTCCTGATAAAACCGGGATGCAGCCTGCAAACACCTCCTGCTACCTGCTGCTTGCACTCTGGTGGGGTATTCACCTTCAGCTTATATACGTTATTTCTTACTATGCTATATTCACAGCTCCTCCCACTGCCCCAACTGGGGGCACTGAATAAAACCAGCTCGCGTAGGTTGAAAACGCACCAAAGGAAGCGCTCTTTCACGCTACACGCAATTAACGGCAGAACTCATTGTCGCAGGATATCGTGCAGACGAAAGACGTCGGCGTTCAGAAAGAGATGAGGCAACACCACCAAGCAAAGGCCATCTAAGGCAATTAAACGCTCATCTGACGAGACCAGGATGGTCCTGCTGCCTGCGGGAAGGATGAGCAAGTAGGAAAACCACGGATGCTTGTCATCCTCCTGCTCTCTTCCCCTAACGAACGTGTCAGAGATGCTGGCTCTGCACCAACGGGCCTTGGTCCCGTCTCACCATCCCGATGTTTCCAAAAGTAGGAGCAGAACCAGGCCATACCTGAAAGTCATCTGGAACACCTGCCCTTGGTTGACGTGCTGGCTCCTGTTGTTATAGCCATGAAGCATCTCCCCAAAGAGGGTGTCGTTGAACTTGGCATCCGACTTCAGGCACTTGGGGCCCTCGCAGATGTCAGACAGCATCAGGCAGGACTTCCCATCTGGGGCCAGCTTGTACTCCTCCACGCACCTGCGGAGCACCACGAGCTACGTCAGACAGGCCAGGCGCAGAGCACGCCACCCCACGCGCCCCGCCACGGGATGAGTCTCTGCCGAGACCAGCCGAGTGTCATCGACACCCGGAGCAGCTGCCCGGGAAGGCAGAGGGGTTGCAGAGCCCACGTCCTCCGCAGCGGCTCGGTTGGGCAACCGGCAAACGAGCGCTTGGCTCCCAACAGCCATCCTTCCTGCAGCGGCACAACCCTGCTGCCTGCAGCCACGCTCTGCTGCCTGGAGCTGCCCCCAGAGCGGAGCAGAGCAGAGCCCGCCGCGCATCTGCTGCCGCTCCTTTGCTCCTGGGTCCCACTTTTGAGCTTGTTGCGCGCAAGATGCACGTGCTCATCTTCAGCTAAGGGAAACTGAGGCAGACAGCAGGGATCTGACATAACTACAGACACCGGAGACATCAGTGGCATCTTTCGCATGTGTGCTCATCCTGCCTCCCCTCCTTCTCTTCTCCTTCCTCCCGCCTTTTCCGCAGCATTGCGGCTCCCAACTACCAAGGAAACCTCCGTTCCCCGCCTGCCCCTTCCTCCCCGCAGCCAAGCACTCTGCTAACATCGATCCCACGTCTATCTGGGCTCGCTCCCCTCTCCCATTCCTCTGCCGCATTTTACCGCTGCAAGCGAAACTCCCACCCGTCTGTCGCACTTTTCCTAGCCTGTTCCCAAAGTGCAGCTCTGCCTTGAAAAGGGATTATAAAAAAAAAAAAAAAAAAAGGGAGTTTCTGTCCTTGGGGATGGAAGATTGAAATGCAGATCCTCCGCGTGGGTGCGAATGGAGACCATGTAACGTCCCAAGATTTTCTAGACCCTCCCCACAAAGGTTGCTGGTGCCTCTATGGATTTCCAACCCCTCCTGCAGGCACGGCGCAGGCAGCGTGCTCTCTCTTAGTGACTCAACCGCTCCTGTGCTGCTCGACAATAATAAAAAAAGAAGGTGGCGGTGGTGGGGAAACACCAAACCAACAAAAAGGGATAAAAAAAGAGAGAAGTTGACACGGGCAGAGCTCCCTGGGCTGCTCTTCCCAGGGGAGCAGCCAGGAGCTGGGGCTGCACGAGGGCTCTGCTGCACCTGCAGCATCGGGACTCGACGGATGCGCCTTAGAGTCACTGTTAGAAATTTGTGAGCATTTCCTTCCCAAAAGGGGTCCTTTTCCCCTCTTTCGCCCTAATCCTTCCCACAGGGACGTGAAGTAGGTTCCCGTGTGTGCCCGAGAGCGTGAACCAGCCGAGGGATACAACGTGCAGAGCCGCGGGCCGGGCGATGGCTGGCTGCAGCCGTGCAGCAGAGCCAGAGTTGCTGAGCTCCTTTTAGAACACACTGCAGCCAGGGAGATTTTCCTGAGAGAAAAATGTTAAATTGTGTAGGATTATAGGATCCCGGCCAAAATCAGGGATGAAACTCTATTTTAAGAGAGGCACAGGGGAGGAAAAAAAAAATTTTTTTTAAAAAGTGGTATTTTTCAAACAAATCCTCCACCTTCCCCCTCCAACACGCAACGTACAATTTTTTTGGTCCCTTCACGGTGAGTCACGGATCAAACCGTACCGTCACACAGCGGGGGAGAGGAGGAAGGTGCATCTGCTCACATTGCTCCTCGCGCTCCCGTACGCTTTTGCCTGCAGACAAACTGGGTGCCTGCTGGCAGTCGGCTCCATGAACAACCTTTTTCTTGGGCGCCCAGCTCCCTCGCCGGGCACGCCGCTTTGGGGATGGGCTGCACGGGAGGAGGGTCGGCAGGGATGGAAAAAGGCATGGGTTATTTATCTGCTGACGGGAGATGCAGGAGCGGCGGAGGGGACTCACCCGCAGAACATGAAGATGGTGCTGGATGAGGGGTCGTGGGGCAGAGGGAGGGTCTGCTGGAGACAGAGCTGCTCACAGCCACCGTTGAAGCCATCCGAGCAGTCGATCCCTTTGGAATAGTCGTAGCAACCGGTGCCATCCTTCATGGGTCGGAGGTCCTCGGGGCACTGCAGCGAGAGAGGGAGTGTGGTAAGGTCACTCGTGGGTCCCCAGCTACCCTGGTGCCACAGCTCGGTGGGTGCCCTCCCCACCACAGCCCACCCCCAAGCCAGGGGGATTTGTGTGTAGCGCTGCTGAACTCCATCTACATCTACAGGAGACGAGTTCATCCCGAGCGATGGATGGGAGAGCCCCGAGGGCCCTGCACCACCTCCCACAGCCTTTGGGGAAGGGGCAAGGACCACAGGGCAAGGAGCTGGTCTGCTGCAAAAGCCACGCTCCCCATCCTCCCTGCGGAGGAGGGTGAAATCCTCAGGGCAGCAAAATTACACAGTGAGGAAGCCTCAAGCCAGCGTGGGGCAAAGCGTGATGACCTGCTCTGTAATGGGCTGGAGAAACCCTCTGCGTTTGCTACCTGTTCCTCTGAGATGCAGAGAAGTCTGGCGTGACCCAGAAAAAACATCTCAACACCTTGGGACCAACCCAGAAAACCATCTCAACCCTTGCCAGGCAGGCCAGCGAACCTGGCCTCGGCCAAAAGCGTCTCGCTGCCTCCCCTGGGAGCAGGCAGCTGCAGGCAGGACCGGGGGAGGACAAGATCACAGCCCAGGCTCATCAGTTTTTCACAGCCAAGGGAACCGTGCTGATTCACACAAGCTGAGAATCTGGCTCTGGGTTTTAATTCCAGTTCCCCAGCTGGCTTTCCTTGTCCCAAAAGATAAAAGCCAGCAGGCGGCAAATGCCATCAATAAATTGTCACCCAGATTAAAGCGCTCTTCTATTCCACTCGCGTTATTTATCCCTTTCCGCCAAACACGCACGCACCCAAACAACAACAAAAAGGCCAGTCCTTGAAAAAATAAATATATCTTGCCCAGGAGCAGCTCGCAATTAGAAATGCATTATGGAATTTCTTGAAGATGAGTTAGACTGGAGCTTGTACAGGTAGTGATGAAGGCAGGTTATAAATGGCCTCTGTCAAGTAGAAGAAAGGTTATAAAACCGCTATACTTTGTGCTTAAAAAAGAAAATCAATTTTCCATGTGAGCAAAATGCTGTACATATTGCTAAAAGTTCAGGAGACCCTGGACCCCGTGCTCGCTGTCACAGGCAGGGTCCCGACGAGAGACGGGCTGCTGAGCCTTGCTCACTCTTGCCTACCGAAGAAGCAAACTGCCCCCGTGGGACACCAGAAAGAAGCTTTCAGGAGTCCTGGCCCACCTCATCCGAGCGATGAGAAGTTTCTCTCCACCTCCTAGAAACCCCACGCAGTTCCCTACGGCAGCAGCATCAAAGCTGCTTCTGCCCCACCTGCAGCAACCGCGATGTCTTGGGCATCCCCGCGCCTGACGTCCCTCCGACACCTCGCTGGTCCTGTGCTCTCGGCTCTGCAGCTCGGGGGCACCGGGCGAACCTCAGCACCTTCCGTGCGGGCCATGGATAAGGTGGAAAGGGGAGGCAAGGGACAGGTGAGGGGCACACGGCTTTTCTAGCCAAAGGATGTCAGGACAAGAGGTTTTAAACTAAAAGAGGGGAGATTCAGATTAGCTATAAAGAAGAAATTTTTTACAAGAGTGGCGAAACACTGGCACAGGTTGCCCAGAGAGGTGGTAGATGCCCCATCCCTGGAAACATTCAAGGTCAGGTTGGACGGGGCTCTGAGCAGCCCTGCTCACTGCAGGGCGGTTGGGCTGGACGATCTTTAAAGGTCCCTTCCAACCCAAACCCTTCTGTGGTTCTACGCTGGCAGCAAAGGGCTCTGGAACGGGACGCTGCCTGTCTCTGCAAAGCAAGCAAGCCCTGCCCAGGCACGGAGCGGCAGAAGACACGGGAGCGAGAAGCTTTCTAGCTGCATGTACAGGATAAATATGAAGGAGGAGAGGACACTTGGAACAATCTGTGCTTTTCACTGCTGAGCTGCCTGGGAAACAGGATCAGGATAAGTGTTTGTGAAACCGCAGATACAACACTTATCTCCTGCGGTCTCCTCCACATCTGCCGGCCCCACTGTAAGAATAAGAGCTGTGCAAATTGGCAGAAACGCTTCTCCCTGGAGGACAGAGAGGGCTGACTGCAAAGAGCATCTTCTGCTCCACAGTGCCGCGTCCACCTCTCTGCTGCTCTCCCCACGCCGACGGGGATGGGGAGGTCTGGGACTCTGCCCAAGTCCCCTCTGGAGCTCCTGAGGGACCTTTCAGGGTGCTGAAGGCAACCGGATGGGACCTTAAGTCAGCAGGAGCTGCAGGATCACAGCCAGGGGATCAGTCACGGCTTTTCGGAGCTGTCACTTGGGACTCTCACCCCGGCACTGATCTGCGTGCTGAGCTCAGCACCTTCCCCAGCCCGCAGAGGAAGATGATGGCTCTTTCCCCAGGACTGGGTTAGCGGGTCACCCAAGCCCTTCCTCCCTCAGCCCCACTCTGCTCGAGGCCACCCTCGGGATATTCCTCCAGTTTGGCTTTTAATCACCACGAAACATGTTTCCTTTCTGTTTGTAATTATGCATCCTAATACGCATTAATTATGGCAGGCAAATAGCTCAGCACAAAATTTGCAAAAGAAAGCACCCCCTCCCCATCCGTCCCCGGCTCGGCGTGGAGCCGGCTCTCCGGCCAGCTGTAGCGTTACAGCGAGAAGCTCTCCAGGGACAGAAAGCTTTGGTAGCCAGCACACAAACAGGGGAGGTGTCCCTGCTCGGTGGGGGACACCACCGAGGACGTGCTCCTCTTTGGGGAGAAGATGCCAGGGACAGCGAGCCAGGGGAACCGGCGAGCTCCGCAATTAGTGCCAGCCAGGAAAACAGGCAGATGGCAGGAGAGGCAGCGGCAGCCTCCTGCGCAGCAGGGTTGCAGGGATGAATAGGTGGATGGAGCAACTCCTGGGCACAATAAAAACTTTACCACAGATCTCCCTGCCCCTGAAGCAGAGGATTTGACATCGGGACGTCCCACCAATAGACCAGAGCAGGGAGAAAACTAAAGCCCATTTGGGTGCAACTATGTTCTTGCCCACAGGCTGAGCGTAGTCAGAAATGACCCAGGAAAAACCCAGCTCGTGCTAATCCCAACTTCCCGGGCTGGGCTGAAGGGTCCGTCTGGGCTCCCTCATGGGCTCCCAAAACCAGAGTTCACTCTGCAGCTGCTGGGCTCTTATAAAGGACCAGATCTGTTATTGCTGACATTGATTTGTCTGGCTCGGGCAGCAGAGAACCAATAATTACGGTGAGTTTTAATCAATCCCCCATCAATTCAGCTGCAGTTCAATTTGCGATCTGCCTTGGCAGTGACACAGGATGGGGGGCTGTGTCGGAAAATGATTAGAAAATCAATAAGCAACTCAGCCAATAACTCTGTCTGGGCACTCACGGGTGACATGTCCCTCCCCGATGGGAGGAAAGTTGGCGAGACGCGGTGCCCCGGCAGCCCCCGGCCAACCACCTCTGTGCAACCCTCGTCCGGATACGGGATGGATCCATTTATCCAGGGAGGCAAAGGGATCCTTCAAACCGTTAGTCAGCTCTTCAAAAGAAAAAGCTGTTTGTGGTTAGACCCGCACTGCTTGGGAACTCGCTTCAAACTCCCAGACCATCCTTCACCCGTGGATCTGACCAGCAAAAATATCTCAGAGCTTGGGAAGAGGGTCTGGTACTTAATCCATGCTCCAGAGAGGAAAAGGGAAGTAGGAGGAGACTCCAGGTCATGGTCTGCTCTGAAAAGCCAGGGAGAAGCCGTTACCACACCAATGTAATTCCACTGCCTTGCAAATCCACTCTGTCTACGCAGGAGCAAATTGGTTTCTCTGTGACGACAACCAGCCCTGAAAATTACACTTGGGATTGGAAAAGAAAACTTACTTGCTTGTCGTCTTCTGCATTAGCACTGTTAATACAGATTCTGGCGGCTAAACACGACACACCGCTACAATGCCCTGACGGATTTGCGAAGGAGGAACGGCCGGCAGCTCGGCGGGGTTTGGCTGATAGCACAGCCGGGCACCGGCTCGTCCCCTCCCAGCCGCGCCGGGCAGAGCACCCGGGTCTTGATTTTTGTGACTGCAGTCAGCAAACAGACCCCAAGTACACACGGGGAATGGATATGCTGACTAAGAAAGTGCTATTTTTATCTGGTTTTTGGAGAAATGGGCTTTTTTCCCTTTTAAATGACATCTCCAGGGTGACACGGAGTGGCAGAGCTGGCAGGAACTGCTGCCACATGCCTGCTGCCACCCCCGGGCGGCCACCGGAGCCGGCCTCACCGATGCACGGGGCTGCGGTTTGGAACGAAACAGGATGCCTGCGCCCACCACCATCCCCCCAGCACAGCGCGTGGCACCGCGTGGCCTCCTGCCACCAGCGCTCGGCACAGCTCCTCTGCCCACCGCCACCGTCCTCAGCGCGGCCGGAGCAAATGCCGACGGGAGGAGGATCATCTTCAAGGGGAAAGGAAGCAAGCATCTGCCAAAAGCCATACGAGATTGCGTCTTAGGAAAATAAGTATCTGAACGAGTCACTGCTCGCGTTAGTGAGTAAAGGCCCCCCCCCCCCCTTTTTTTTTTCTCCTTTCTCGTTTACAAAGCTCATTAGCAGTGAGATGGGTGAGGGGGTCACTGGAAATAAAATCAGAGTCTCATTACTGACACAGATCCCCCAGACGAGAGGACACCAGCTCTCCATCTGAGCTGCCTGCCAGGGTTTCTCAGCTCAGCTCCTCTCTTCTGTTATTAAGTTTAAAAAAAGAATATTTAATAAAGTGTTTCTGTAAACTGCCCTTTTTATTATTCCACTCTGTTTTCTCAACAATAGCAGCCTTTTTGTCAGAGATAAAAGCCCAGACTGTTCCCGCACCAGGGTGGCGGAGGTGATGCTCTGGGTGCAGACAAGCCCGGCTCCACCTCGGCTCTTCGAAACCAGACGGGGACACTGCCACCAACCCCCGGCGCCACACCCCCACATCTGGACACATCTGGAGGCCAGACCCAGGACCCTGGCCCCGTGCAGCTTCCCCAAGCTGCATCCCCAGCACCGCTGGCCTGAGGCTGCAAAAAAGGCTGGTGGCTCAGTGCCGCAGAGGCACCGAGCGCAGCACCCAAAGGCCCCGCTGGCCCCCGCTTTGGTCAGAGGCATCCTCACTCCTCACCGAGGAACCTCCTCGGCGCGAGACAAAAACATTAAGCTGAGGTACAAGCAAGTGCCAGCATTTTAATGAGCTCCAAACTATGCAGTGGCATGTATTTTATTTGCTTGCTGGAGCTCAGAAATGACACAAATGCAGTAAACTCCTCTGTGTCCATATATATATATATATGTATATTTATATATTCGGACAACTTTGGCTTATTCTGCCTTCGCTTTCCTGGCCTGGAAGGCCCCTGGTGAGCAAGGCTCCTCAGCAGCAGCAGGACCAGAGTCTGGCTGTACACAGCCCAGTCTCTACAGGTGAGATTTATCCCTCCTGTCCTAATATTTCAGTTAAATGGGCCAAAAAGCTGGGTGCTAAAGCGTCCATTGGCTCCGGGCAGTCTCTCTCCAGGGCCACCCCTGCCTCGCCTCCTCGGGGCAGCAACGTCCTCACCACCACCCCGGCTGCGGCAACTCCCCCCCCGACACCCCGCTGCGGGGGAGCATCCTTCCCAGAGGGAAACATTACAACTGTTTTCTGAAATAACAGTCATTATCTTCCCACTCTTTCCCCTCCCTCCTTTCCCCCTGCTTCCTTTTCCCTTTCAAGATCATCAATCATTATTTTAGCCTCAGAAAATCAAACCCATCTGTCTTCCAGGCTCCCGAGCACACACCGCAATAGCTCACGCTCCTCAGCTCGGTCCCCCCGTGACAGTGGGCTGGGGGCTCCACGGAGGAGAGCGAAGCTCCGGGCAATGAGGGAGCATCTCCTCACCTCCGGCCACCGCACAGCTCTCGCGTGGACCCGCTCAGGCACCTCGCTGTGTGTACGTCTGCATCTCAATTCAAAGTGGGATGGACTCGTTTCAAGCGGCTGGTGGGATGCTATGTGCACAGATGTAAGTACGCAGAGCTCCCGGAGCAAGGAAATCAAGCTAGTGGAAACCCTCCAGCTGCGTCCCTTCCGGGAGGCACCAACAGCCCATTTTGGGGCGTGCTGGCATCTCCTGCCCATCCTAGCCACAGCAGAGGCTGGCACCTCCAAAAACCTTTGGGAGACCAGAAATTCAACTCCTGCCCCACCCGACATCCAGGGTACAGCCCAGCCACAACGCTACACGCCAAATCCCACCACCCAGACCAGACCCAAAGACCGACCCCAGCTGCGACCAGCACACACGAAGCATCCCAGTGTGCTGGGGAGCAGAGGGGCGAGGGCTGGTGCCAGCCAAACCCTCTGAGGAATGCCGCTGAAAAAGCTAACGCTGGTGAAAATGAGACTTTTATCACCCAAACTACTTCATCCACGCACAAGCAGAGCCCTCCAGATCACCTCGGTGCCTCCTGAGCTATTCCACTTGCTTTTAAACCTGGGCACCGCTTGCCGGCATGGCGCGAACCCCTTCTGCAGCACTGAAAGCAAAGGCGGGCGGCGGGCTCCCCGTCTGCCCCTCCGCTCCCTGCTGTGGCCGGCTACCGACCCCGGCGGCTCTTGCCACCCTTTGCTGCTCTCTCTTCCTCAAATCCCATTCCCATCACAGGTAGTTCCCTGGCTTAACGACAGGAACTCGAAACCGCAGGCTCCTTGGGAGGGAGGGAGAATTGCTGTTGAGCTCAGGGGGCTTCTGCTTCCAACCAGAACATGCACAAGGAGTCATCTTCTGCTTCAAGGAGCCAGCTAAACTTTAAAGGGATTAGAAGAGAATGGTTTCCTCCCCACCTTCCTCCCTTGCGTGTGCATCTCTAACATAATTAGCTAGGTGCCTCGTAAGGCAGGGACGGATGAGTTTTTATTTTTTCAATGAACAATTGTCTGTCAGAAAAATGCAGATTTGATGAAGCTTAAGTGCTTTGTGGGATTCCATCAATTACATCTCAAAATTCATTGGGAAATTAGGAGAGCATTTAATTTTGACAAGGTTGAAATGTTTTGGTTTCCACTGCCTAATTTTGTTTTCATTTCAGGCTGTACACTGGGATAACGCAATATATAACATAAAGCTCCAGATGATAATGTTGGAATTAAACATTTCCCTCCTCCTTCATAGAAAAGAGATGTTTTGAACAAAAATATTTTGGAACTTGCATATACACAGGAGATTTCTGCACAGCATTTTGGTTTGGGCTAGAACTCCCAAATACCCAATTTCCCCCCCAAGAATATCAGTTCTCAGCTTCATCGGCTTCATTTTGACATACCCTGGTCCCCAAGCCAGGGGGCTTGTGCTGGAAGGAGGAGACTGGAGCAGTAGCCATTGCCCCGCTCCTTCGTTTCTAACCCCATTTCTCCCCGAAATGGTTACGCTCCTAAATTAAGCCGTTTCTCTGCCCCACTTTGCAGCGGCTAGAGAGCGAAAGAGAAGGATTAGCTCCAGATAGGAGCTTATACACCTGTGTGGACCATGCCAAACTTCTCCTCCGTCTCCGTCTAAAAAGGCTGGGACCGACACCACGCCGGTGTCACCGTAAGCCACAGCTTCAGTAGAAGACTCTCTGGTAGATGCTCTCCTTGCTGAGCCAAACTCCCCGATGCCGTGAGCGGGAGGAAGAGCAGTTCCCATCGTGCTTGGAGCCAAACGATACTTTTTTCTCGCTCAAATTAGAAATAAATCTGTGCTAGAGGAAGCCCAGCCAGTGAGCAGGAAGATGGGGATGCTCAGCAGGATTTCGTGTCTGTGCAGAACAGCAGCACCCGCTGCCTGGGCTCAGGGGGCTCCCCTACCTCTTGCCAACACCTCTCCCGAGGTGGGACAGATCCTGGAGCACAGCCGCGCTGCGAGCCCTTCCACATCCACCTGCAAAATCTTTGGCCTCCACGGCACCCATCGCTCTCTTCTAACTCACCAAGATCTGCAGGCATCACAGATGCTACAGAACCATCAGACCACACCACCTGCACCTGCCCGTGGTAAAGCTGCTCACGCAGCAGGGACAGAGGGGCCCAATTCTGCTGTTACCTCAGACCCCGAGCTGCCTTCCCCACCACCAGCTCCCAGCCTGTGCCCTCCTGCACCTCCAGGAGGTCCTCACAGTGATGAGACCCCATCCCGAGAGGCACCACGGGGCTCAGACACGCACCTTCACTGCACGCCTGTACCTGCTGCTGCCTCCTCCCACCGCGATGCCGAGGATGCCCAGCGTGCACTGGAGGGGAACCGTCCATCTCCTCACCCAGCTCACGTGCTAACATCTAAGCTCACTTCCCTCGGGGGAAAAAAACCCCTCACCCATCTGATTCCCCTGGGGGTGCAATCCTGCCTCGCTGGGGCTCACAAACAAGCGCAGTCACGAGGCAGCAGATGCGAGTGACCTCTTTTCCCCGGGCGGAGGAGAGGACGGGCATCAGTAAGCAAAGCCGAGCTGAGGGACAGGTGGGGAAACCTGAATTTAACCAGGTTACAGGTGTTTCCTTCCATCCCTCAGGGCCAATTCACAGGGTTTCATCTCAAATTATCAATCACCAACACATGAGGGTCAATCACTTTGCCTTCTTCAACATCCTCCCTCCTGGCTGAGCAGCTACCACCGTGCTGGTAGAAGGGATCGGAGACACAGGTTCCTGTACTGGCGATAATCTGACGTACTCCTCCAGCACAGCTTCTCCCAGTTTGCTGTGGTCCCTGCGGGGTGGTATGAAATGTACACTAGACTCAACGTGCACAGCAGAGCCACCAGATTTAGAGAAGCTCACTGGGATTTTGGTTTTTTTGGGGAAACGTCTGTGGCTTCCCCAGACCTGACAGCAATTTCTGGGGTGCAACAAGGAAAAGCAGCACAGAAACAGGTTTTCTAGAGCTTGGGGACTGTTCTGTTCTGTTGCAAGGCAGGGGTCGAAGGCAAGGTTCCAGTCAGCAACACCAAGGTCTTAGCAAGGTTGCAGCTCGTACTTCTTAAAATTACCCCAACAAAACAAGCCTCCGATAAGAAAAGAACTGCAGAAAACCTTTATGCGCTAATGCCATCTACTGGGTACACATAAAAATAACAGAAAAGCCATGAGATGAGGGGAAAAAGGGGCCCCACGGGAAGCGTGGGATGGGGAGCTGTCACCCCTCCAGGTGGGGACCCCACTGCAGAGCCTTTGGGGTGACGCCTCGCTCGCAGGACTTTAAGCAGAGGGACGTCTTCGTTTCTCCTTCGTAAGCCCAGGGAGACTGTCCTTGGAGACTCCACCAGGAGCTGCAAGCAACTGCCCTCAATGTTTCAACCGAGTCCTTCTAAGGCCAAACAATTAGGTAATGGCAGAGCCCGCGCCGCTAAAAAGCCCCAAGATAAATGCATCCCCAGCCCGCGCAGAATTACTGGAAGCTGTATTAAGGGCATGAAGGGACTGGTAACAGATGATGACTATATATAAAAGGAGTAAGAAATCTTTGAGATTTGTGCTGTTCCCTGGTTGAGCTGCTAGGCTCCGGCTCTGCTGTCTATTAATTGCTTACAAGGCTGCATGTATATTTTATGCTCAGTACCTGCCTGGAACATTTGTTGGATTTAGCCTTGATTGATGAACCACTGATTATATACTTCTGTGGTCCTCGGCAAATTAATAAACTGTTGACTGGTAAAGATTAACAACATGTCATGATTTGCGAAACAGCGTCCAGAGTAAAGCTGAAGGAAACCTAGTGCTAAAATTAGTACATGAATGCTCCCTGAACTCTATAAAAAGGGGATAGCTTAATTAAATTACATCCTGATATTGCCCATAGCACTTACCAAATTGGCAAACTGAGTTCACAGCAGTTCAGCTTTAAAACCAACTGACATCCCTGCAAATTTGCAGCAAATGACCCCATCCCTGCTGGCACTGGAAGCCCAGCTCACACCCGGCAGACTCCGGGAGCAGGGGCGGGATGCAGAGGGGATGTACTGCCCAGCGCAGGGACCGACGCAGAAGGTGCCGCAAGGTCGCACGCCGGGGCCGCAGTGAGCTGCCAAACTCCGCTCCCATCACCTGTGACCCCGCTCAGCACCACGAGCACGACCCGGGGCTGGGGGCAGCGCTGCCTGCCCACCCCTTAGGCTTTTCCCCAGATCGACAGCCACGGACCGTGGTCAGAAACAGGGGGCAGTGCCCCCCAGACCTCTGCTTGCACCCCTGCCACTGCTGGGCACCTAAAAGCAGGTGATGAGCGTAAAACGTCACAGGGGGCTGGGAGAGCCGGGAGGGATGGAGCACTGTGCCTCTGGTGTCAGTCCGACGGGAAGCGGGGGGAGACAGGGACCGGAGGTGGGATGCCGCGGCCGTCCCCAAACTCGCCCCCCCAGGGAGCTCAGCTCTGCTGTCCTCAGGCTGCAGCTGGGACTGGGGAGCTGGGGGGGCTTCACCCCATGACGGCGTGCTGCGGAGAGGGGCAGAGCAGCCTCACACTCCTGCAGCGGGAGGAAAAAGGAGCGAAGAGCAGAGGGAGGAGAGACGGGCGTCTCTGCAGACATCTCCTGTCCCCATGGGATGCTTGGCCCCCACAGCCCAGCGTGATGCGGGAGGATGGGGTGGGGGGTCCCACTGTTCCCCTGTGTCACCTCTTGTCCATGGCTGTCGGGGAGGGGATGCACTCCAGGAGAACGGCTCCCGCTGCTTCTCCTTTCTCCTCCCCCCGCCACTGTACGCAGTTTGTTCTCTTTACAGAAAGCCTCAGTGAGGCATTACAGAAGCAGGGGGGGTATTTTCCTCTTCCCCGAGTGACAGAGTTTTCAATTTCTGCCTCTCCGTGTGCCAGCGTGGCGAACGCTAGGCCTGTAATTTATTGACATTTTCTGTCTTAATATATCCTGACTTCTAAAAAGAGGCATCTCCTCCCAGCGGCACGGGACGATCGGAGCCCCAGTTGCTTCTGACAGTGTCTGGGAGGCACGTTGGCATTCAGAGCAAAATAATACCCCCAAAAAACGGGGAAAAACCCCTAATGGACTAGAAAGGCAGCCATTCCTTGGAAAAGGGAACAAAAGAAAAGGACAATGGGAAAAGAAAGGAGGAAAGGGAGAGGAGTGGCAAGGGGAGACGGCGCCAGGCGCTGCTGGTGACACATCAGGCTGTCGTGCTAAATGGCCTTAACAAGCAATCGGAGAAGGGGATAATGAAAACGCCACCCCCGGGACGGCACCACTCCAGCCTGACCTTTCCTGGCTGCCGTGTATAAACATCTTCAATAAATAAAGAGACACTTAACTCCCGCCTCTGCTGAGATGGGAGGGGGGGGACAGGGGCTCTGACTGCAGCAAGAGGGAAGGGAAGGGGCAGAGGGGTTTGGGGGGCTTCGGAGCAGCGGGCATGTGTTTGCAGGGCAGGCGGAGAGGGCGACGAGCTCGGGACCCCCTTGGGGGTCACCCCCCCACCCCGCTGCCTGGCCAGCAGCCGGCTCCTACAGCAGATAGATGAGAACGGATGCTCCGGCTTCCCCCCGGTTTCCCAAGGCTCTGCCCCCGTGTCTCCGCACGTCGTACCGGACTGGCAGGAGCTCTGCATGCAGGGAAGTGGTGACTTGGCTGTGGGGGGAGACGGGTCAGAGCTGGGAGAGGTGCTGAGCTCTGCTGCTCCCACCTGGCAGAATGGCAAAACCCCTCTGCTCATCGATAGCTGGGAACGATTCAGAGCCTCTGCCCAAAACGCATGGTCTGGGGTCGAAGAGGTCTTCTGGAGGGGGGACTGCAAAACCTGGGACTCGGTAGATTGTCCAGCAAGACGTGAGCACGTTCAGAAACAAATCAAAACTCTGAGGGTGTCAGAGGGGCCCAGAGGGGCAGAGGATGGGGAGATGCTTCATCTCTCTCCCACGCTGGGATGCACAAGGCAGGAGAAAATGCGAGACTGCTTTCAGCCCGTGCTTTCCTGGCAAGCAGGAAAACGACCATCAGCCTCAAGCATTTGTCTTTTGCTCATCTGAGTCCCCAGGCTCCTTCCCTGAGCTCCTTAAGGCACGTGTGATTTGCCGTGAAGGCCCCTGGGGCGGGGGGAGTCCAGCACCAGCACATGTCCCCTTGGCCACATCCCCAGAGAGGGAGCAGGCAATGTCCCCCTCCGGCTTGTCCCCAGAACGGATGCCAGCCCCGGGGGCCAGCAGCCGTGGTACCTACCACGCAGCCCGTCGAGTCCACTTTGCGATCCGAAACGCACTTGAAGTTGCGAGTACAGCCACCGTTGTTGCGGGAGCAATCTCGGACCGGCCCGAAGGAGGATAGCAAGTCATTGATGGTTTCAAAGTAGGTGGACAGCATCGCTTCTTCCCTTGGAGAGAAAAGGCACGGTTAGGGCTGGCAGGGAGCTGGCAGTACACGGCACGGGCAGGGTGACGCTGTGCCCACAGAGAGGGCTGCGCTGGTGAAATCACGGCGTTTCGAGTAGCAACACTGAGTCAAAGGAGGCTTCCCAAGAAAACTGAGGCTTTGTGATTCTGCTATATATAATAAATCTGCTGCATAGCTCTGACATCCTTGATGAGAACCAACCAGTTAGGGGGTTTCAAAGATCCGATCTACCATTTTCATGCAAACTGGCAACCAGCAGATACTTTTTCAGTAGCCTGGACCTGTGTGTGAATCCAACCCTATACTAGACAACAGCGAATCCACAACAGTGAAACTCCTCCTGAACATTTCACAGCTGGACCAAGCCTGCCCGAGCACCCACGCCTTGTCCATCACCTGAGGACGCTGCAGAAGCTGGAAAGCCATACGAAACTTGGGGTGTGGATGCAGAGGCTCATACCTGTGCTCGGCTCCGGGGGATCGGGAGCAGGGGACGCAGGGACGGGTGCAGGCACAGCTCTCCGCTGCGCTGCTCCAGCCCGGGATGGCTCTGCAAAGCCCCAGGCACGGCCCTCTCTTAAGCAAGTAAGAAGCATAAACGCCTACAAATTCGACAGCCGTGTAAAGCCTTGGGAAGCTCCCAGGCCTCTCCGCGCTGCGCACGCAGCAGATTTTTGTCTGTGACAAAGTACTCGGGCACTTTGCTTTCTGCTGGGCTCCTGCAAAAGGAACACAGATGCTTGTCGAGAGCTTTAAGCATCTCCAAGGTATTTTTCATCTTCAAAGCATATGTTATATATTAAGCGATACCTGCAACCCATCTTGGGCAAAAGATCCCGTCACCCTTGCACTGACAGGAGAGAGACAAAAGCCATTTACCCGAGGTCACAGAACAAGTCAGTGATGGAGATGGACCTGATCTCCACAGGTTATTTATTAGATCTTTATACACAGGGGGCTGCAAACAAACACTGACCCCTCTGACCTTAAAATACCCGCCAAGGCAATGCGTCACGGCATCTCCATCACCTTTAGCATCTCCCCTGCTCTCCCATCAGCACCCAAAAAGCCGTGCAATGACTCAATACCCAGTGCTAATCTTGTCTTTTTTTTGGGGTGGGGGGGTTAATTTGAAAACCACGTGCTTGGCAATGAAACAGGGGTGGAGGAATATTCAGCAGCCCTTGAAGACCACAGCACTGCTGTCTCAAACTAGCACGGCGTTGTCGATCGGCGGAGGGCCCCTGCGCACGCGCACGCCGTCACGCTCACGCACACAGTCCTGCCAACACCAAACGCTTGAAAAAATCATGAGTCAGGCATTAAAAAGATATAATGAGATTGGCATAAAAATGATGAGATTTTAAAAATAAATCAATCACTGGGTGGTTCCCCTCCCCACACACCCTAAATTTGCCTTCTGCTTTCTGAGCCTTTAGGGCGTAATTGAGCTTTTCCCTGCAAGCTTGAGGGCTAGAAACTACCCAGAGACCAAACCCAAAGAAATAAAGCCCTACATAGTACTGAAATCACGATTCTGCAGATTCCAGATTTCTAGGCAATCACAGAATTCCAGAAGCTGGGAACTTTCAACAAAGAAAACACCATAAAACCAGCAAGAACCGGTAAATTGGCACGTCCCTGCTGGGATGGAGGTGGAGGGCGGCTTCTCCGCTACCGTGGGTTGGGGCAGACGAGTTACCCCAGCACCGGGGTAGCTCCGTGCCCACTGCGGTGCTTCTGGCTCCATCGCTGCCCCACGTAGCAAACCCATGTCTGCGCTGCCCGCTTTCACCCCAGTTAATGCTTCCCAATTAACCTTTCCCTCTCGGCGATCATGCTTCCGATATTCCCCCTCTCTTGGCCCATCTCCTAGATTTTCCAGCATATTTGGAGCTGAATCTCCCTCTGTCCTTCCTTGGTCATGTTTCAAATATCTTTAGAGGCCCTTTTCTATCAGCACTCTGTTCCCACCAGAATTTGCAGCTCCTCCGGAGTGAGGGAGTGAGAAAGGCAGAATATATTAGATCAGGGCACGTATTTCTGCTGGAGAGATGGGAGAAGAGAAAGGGCATATTATTTACTAACCAAAAATGCTGTTTATTAATGTAGAGAGAATTATTTCAATAAAATAACAACAAACCATGACAACTCCTCCACCGCCCACCCGAAAGCTCAGCCCCATCTGGTCCTCCCGGGGGGTATCTCGTCGTAGGTGGACTGCAAGGAGAACCGTGCCCCCGTCTTCCCCTCCTGGCTTTTCCATTTGGCCACCAAACCAGCAGAGCCTCCTGCAGCTCCCACTTCCCTGGAGGGAGAAGGTGAGGAGCTACCGCCGTGCTCTGCGGTGTAAAGCAGACCCCGGGGCCGGATCCTCGGCCGGGGTAACTCCGGAGAGCCGGACCGCTGCCGGGAGAAGCCGGCTCATCCCACGCGGCACCGTGCTCCCGAGCTGGGGCTGGCAGGGGCAGGTCGTCGTGCTTTTAATTAAAAACCTGGAAGCACAAAACGACCTTCTGCCCTCGGGAGGGTGAAGAACTCCGAAATCATGCCTGGCGTAATGGATGACCCTCGACAAAGCACGGGCAAGGGCTGCCGAGTCGGAATGAGCCATTAAATGTATTACAATATTAACCTCGGTGGAAGGTGGGGCAGCGGAGCCGGAGGGAAGTGTTCAAACGTCACCTGCGAGAGGAGCGGGGTGACGGCGCTGCCTGCAAACGCGGGGAGGCTGCTCGGCCGTCATTAGATTAGAGAACCGTCACTTCAACGCGGCGCCCTGACGAGGGGGATGTCAGCAGATGAGAGGGCTGACGCGACGCTCAGAGCGAGCTGGGAGCAAACTTCACTTTCGTCTGCCTCCAAAGGGGCCGGCAGAGCCAGGCTCGGTGCAGGCAGGCGCTACCGAGCCTGTGGATCCTTCTAATTTTGGGGGGGGTGAAGAGCAGTAATTAAATTACCCGCATCCTGCGGCGACAATGGGATGGCAACACGTGGCACAGAGCAGATGATTTTCCACCCACGCAGCCCCTGCCCATCCCTCCCGGGCCCCAGTCCCCACATCCCAGAGCCGTCCCTGGGGAGCAGGCAGTGCCGAGGCAGGGGACACTTGAACGATGGCAGCACCTGGCCGCCGCTGCACAGTGCCTGCCGGGGGCAGCCGTCCCTCCCCACCACCCGGGCACACCGCATTAGCCCGGCCCTGATGGATGAATCGCTTTCCCTGCAGTAACGAGCCGTCTGGAAAAGAACAGCTCTTTTCTCTTGCTCTCCATCTATCTGCACCGAATTCCATCGAGTGGCCCTCGGATCCGTTCTGGCAAGGCAGGACGGAGGAGATGGGCTCGGCAGTTCGCGCCGTGCCCGGAGCACACCGGACAGCCAGGGGAAGCTGCTGGTGGCCCTGGCCGGACCCAGGCACCAAAGCAGCAGGGACCAGGCAGGGCTCAGCACCCAGCGTGCTGGGAGGACAGGGCCAGCCCTGAAGCGGACGCTAGGTCCCATCAAACAGGGCATTTCGTAGCAAGCAACTGAATTACCGGTGCCAGACTCTCTCCACGAGCACACCCACATCTATGAACACACGGTCTTTACCTCTCCAACCCTCCCAAAGCCACAGGCAGACACCCAAATGATACACTTGTAAACGAAATGCACTCCCCTCTCTACCAGGACCCACTCCCTGATGACACACAGCCTCAGCAAAAGCCCCTTTTCTAACAACTTCTATTGCCACGAACGGTCAGTGCGACGCACAACGGCAGGGCTCTCCACCAGACTGGGCACGGCTCCTGCGGCACAGACCTGGCACCCATCCTCATCCAGCCCCGTGCCACCCCCCGTCGCCCGCACGCGCCTCGATTCCCTTGGAAATGCTTTTCTCCATCCTCTCCCTTTGTTCCAGGCTCTCATTAACGAAGCAGATTCAGTGACAAATATCGCTGGGGGTTATTTATTCATGAAATACCAACACCATGCAATTCTCAAAGCCTCCAAAGCATCATCTCATAATAAGCTCCTGAGCTTCGCAGTGGCTCTTCTCCCCAGCTCATCCTGGAAGGGGATTAGTGGGTGTTATCCAACTCAGCTGCCCCTTTTTATTGCCTGCTAATGGTTAAAGACTTCAGTGTCCTACAAAGTTAACCATCGCTGAGAAAAACAAAGAAAAGGATGCGAGCTGGGGACTAAGCCAGTGCTGCTCGGCCATCTGCTCTCCGAGCTGTGTTTGGAGAGGGATCGGGAGGAGATTTGGGGTTCATGAGTTTCTACAGACAGGACGCGCTAACAGCAAAAGGCATGATGCTGTGTCACCTGCAGCTTCATCCCAAAGGAGGAACCGGTCCAGAGCAGGGACCCAAAACCACCCAGCGCAGCCCAGCCAGGATGCCTCGTGTCCAGTGCCTCACGCTGCTTCCTCCTTCCCTTGGCAAGACTCCGCTCAACACAGAACTTCAGAGCTGATGCACTTACAAAACAGTACAGAGCAATTTATACCCAGATTCTGATTTTTTCAGCCCGACAGCTGCTTGCCTGAGCAATTTTGACCACAAATCTGGCAACAGAACTTCTGCTAAGCTACAAGGCTCGAGAACAGGCTGGTGTCCTCGCTGCCGAGAGCCCACCAGAGAGGTGTCCCCCGGCGCAGACAATGCTCCGCTTTCTCCTTATGCCCAGCCAGGGGTTAAACCTGGATGTCCTCTGCCTTTCACCCTTCTGCCCTGCTCCATCAGGTCATCTCACCCAGAGCTGGCTGCACCCGGAGGGACACTCACCCTCTGCCCCGTAGTTGCTCACGTGGGAGCCGTGGCTGCTTCCCCGTTCCAGCCCCAAAACGTGCTGAGGGCACAGCTCAAGCCGAGCACCCATCCCTCCGGGGCAGTTTCCAGGAGGAGCTGGATGCCGACCCCGGGAGCAAACACCTCTGAGGAGTCCCCAAACTCAGCCCCAGACCTCCAACACCTGAAATCCCCGTCCATGTGGCGGGTAGGTTATTTCCTCCCCAGGAGATGCTCTGTCTGAGCATCACCTATGCTCTCACCTATTCCACTCCTCTCTTCCTCCGCTCCTTTTCTCTTCTCCCTCACATCAATTTTTCCCCCACTAAACCCCCGCTTTGCTAATCCAGCCAGCACCGAAACCATTAGCGAGGTTGCCGAACTCTTCCTTGAGTTTCAGAGTAAACCACTCAAAGATATTAACGGGATCGGTGGAAGTGGGACCTGAAGGAGCCTTTTTGCTGTGCAGATGGTTCTGCCTCTGTTTTGTCTGCAGCCACGTGGGCTGGAAACTTCTTCACCGGCCACAAATTGCAAATGCTGGGTGGAAGACGGTGAGTCGGGAAGGGTAGGTGCTCCCAGCTGCAAGCTTGAAACAGCACGTTGGAGGGGGAATTACAGACTGTAGCAGAAGCAAAAGTTAACCCAGCCCTTGGTCCCCGGCTTCCTGCGCTGCAGCGCTCGGGCTTGTTAAGTTTGGGAAGAGCTCAGCGCGTTCACACAATGCCCAGCAAAATTCATCCCAGAAATGGGCACAAAGGGTCTGCCTGCCTGAGCGACACGCGCACCCCGCTTGAGGGTGTACTGCAAAACTCACAATCGCGTGTTTTATAAAAGCATTACATATAACGGATAAACCCCCAAACTGCATCTGCAAAGCCCAGCATTCAGAAGTGAAGCGTTGGGATTTGAGCAGCGCGCGGGGCTGGGACCCCGGCGGCAGGCAGACCCCCGGGGACCCTGAGGAACCACCACCCACGGCGCTCCCGCTCGCCTGCAAAGGCAGAGCCATCCCTCCCCCGGGGGCTTTCCCCTCCCGGGGGTTCACCACCCAGGACCCCCAGCGTCTCACGGGCGTTAGTTTATTCTCGCAGCTTCTGTACGCTGGGTATTATTTTCTTCACACTTAAGACGGGGAGCCAAGGCAACAAGAGATCAGGATTAAAGGTGCTCACCACTGTTGTCCATCTGGAGACGCTTTCAAAGTTATTTTTAGTACTTTTGGCACGTCCCGCGCTCACAGTACAATTCCAACCGGTTGGACTGCGCCACAGGCTCAGCTGTTCCGTACAGAGGGCCATGCAGTTCAACACCCGAATTATGACGAATGTATGGTCACCTCAGAAAAGTGGTCGATTTCAAGACAACGGAAGACGTTTTTACCAGGATTTCAACCCTTTTCCACCTCCCGCAGCACCGAACCACGAGCTATCTCCCGCGTGAGTCCATCCGTGCACTGACCAAGCTGGGATGCTCTGGAAACGTTAATCTCCAGCCCTGGCATCAGAGGACCTGATGAGGTGGTGGCAGCTTCTAACTCAGGGACTTCACAGTCTGAACCTTTGGCACGCTTAAGCTCACTTCTTCAACCAGGTTTCCCAGTGTGGTGCCCGAAGATGCGTGTGCACAGAGCGGATTTATCATTCTATGTAGAAAACCTGAGTTTCTGCCCAGCACGCCCACAGACGCTTTTCAGCCACTCTAATAGTGCTGGGAGGTTTGAAGAACAACCACCATCCAGGTCCTAAACTGGGAGAAACCGTCCTTACTTGAGTGACACTGAAGAAGGCACTTCAACGGAGCCACGCTGACACACCACTGATGATGAAGCCGCTTCCTATAAATTTTCCGAGAAGTCTCACTTCTTGTGGTAATACTATAATAAACACTTGCAAAAACGCTCTCCCAAAAAACCTTCAGGTTGAAAGTGTGAAAAATTCCCTACCACACTTCAATAATTTGCTAGAGATTCAATAAAACCATCGCTCCGCCAGAGCGTTTTGAAGCTCACCTCGGCAACCAGAAGGGCCAGAAATTTAATTACAGCAAAGCAAAGCGAAAACAAACACATTGAAATAAAAGTGAGCTCGGAAAGCCCACCGCACATCCCGGGGGATGCCAGGGCTCACCAGCACCCCCCACCCCGCTGCAGTCCCCTCGGAGGCGGTGCGGCTCTGCCGTATGAAGGACCAGGATGTCACGGATGAGATCAATAAGAGCATCTTTTGAGCTCATCTTCTGCGCATCTTTTCCCGTTTCAGGGAAGCATCATGGTCGTCGCTTCAACCCCGCGCGAGCCAAAGGCAAACGCAGGCGGTGCTGGCTCAGTCTCCCAGGCAACCTTGGCACCGGGAGGTTAAAGAAAAGGCGCACGAGCCTTAGCAGGGATGATAAACCACGGTCAGGAAGTGCGCTGGAAATTACACGTGCCAGCACCGGCTTCACCGCAGCTCATAATTAATCGCAAATTAGGCGGGTTGCATTTCCCCTGTAGCGATGCTGTGGTCAGGATGCTCCTGTGTGTCGGGAACCTTGACAGCGAGATGGGATGGGATGGGACGGTACAGGGGTTTGGAGCACAGCAAGTGCCCTCGGTGGGACAGAAAACCCACACTAAGCACCTGGGGACACCATCCAGGAGGACAAACAGCACTGCCAAGCATCGTGTCCCACCCTGAGCATCCTGGCACCTCACAGCAAAATGGATGGGCATTGCCCTAGATCCCCACCACCCTGTTCTGCATTTATTTAGGATACAGCTTTCCCGGCCATTTTCAAGCCCCAGGCTCTATCGTCCCGTTTCATGCCCCTGTGGAGCCCCGACAGCCACGTCCTGGCAGGTCGCCGGGGCTCAGCCCCACCACACTGCCCTGGGCAATGTCCCCGCTCCTGTGCATTTTCCACCTGCTCCTCATTAGCTTCATCAGGAGCTAATTCTGCAAGGTGAGGATGTGACTCTCCCCCGTCTCGAAGGTGTCCAGCACTGACAAATCTACTTCTCCTCTTCCACGCAACTGCAGAGCCCCAGCTCCCTGCTGCTCTTACACCCCAGTAAATGTTTTCAGCTTCAAAGGAACCACCAGCCAGAACCAGACGTACCTAATTCAGTGTTATTAACTCTAGTTATTAAGTTATGAAGCACGCAAAGTTATCCGCGATAAGCCTGACCCGTCCCTTTCCCTACGCTGCTCCGCCAAACTTCAGCCACAAAGAAAAAAAACTTTATAATGCGAAATCTAAAAGTTCAAAAAATGGCAGCAAACCAGAAGTACGGGAAAAACATAGTTTCGACATCTTAAGAAATTAAATAATTAAAAAAATATAGCATTTAGACCACCAGGAACAGAAAGCTCCAGGCTCGGCGAGGAGCCACCCGATCCCTCACGTCACGGCAGTTACCAACACACGCCTTTTGGCCAGGGGTTCTGGGCAGCTCCACATATTAATAATTTAAACAGTTAATACTAGTGGAATCTGCTTGTTCAACACGGAATCAGTAGTAGTAGTATGTATTAATTGATAGTAATACAACACTAATTAACTCACAAAGTAATATGTTTATCTAGCCAAATGGATCACGCTATTGGCACGGGGGTTATCTGTAAAGACGGCAATGCATAATTAAAAAATACGTAAATGAAAATTATCAAATTATTTCTCTATGCTAATTAATATTTTTACTAGCTCATTTTGCCCAGCAATTCCTTGCATCCCATCCTCTCAGAACATTCATTTTAAAACACTGAACTTGTAAATACATTTCTGGCCTTAATTTAGAAATAAAAAACAACCGGAGGGGTATTTTTCACACTCAGAGATAACACGGTGATAACAAGGGAGGAAAAAATTCTGCGCAGGAGGAGAAATGAGAGACCACAGGAAGGGCTCGTGGCTCGCCACGGCCGCGCTGCTCTGAGCCGAGCGGACCTCGCCGACGCTGCTGGCAAGACCTTCTGGAGGCTGCCGTGAAAGGAGGCATCCAAAAATACTTCCAACACTCCTACCAATTAAACACTGACCCCGGCACAGCGCAGGTGGCCGGCCAGGATTCCCGTGGGCTTATCTGGAGGGGTGGAGCAAAACACACCATGCCGTAGGAGCAGAGAGGGGTGGCGGTGGGGTGAGAAAGCCGGTTTGATGTTGATTAAAGGCCCAGTTCTCGCCCCAGAACTGCGTGTTGTGGAGGGTAAGAGAGGCCAGCCCGGCGCTAGATCCTCCGTGGGGATCACGCTTCTGCAGGAGCTCGGCAGGGAAGCGGTGTGGGCTCTGCTGTCGTCCCCACCTTGCTCCCACAACCAACCCAGCCCCTCCCGCAGCCCTGCCACCCACCTCCTGGGCAGCTGCCCAGTGCGGTTCCCCACAGTCGCATTTACAGGGAGCAAAACTCTCCGCAGGGGATACCGTGTCCAGGCTATCTCCACCTGGATGGTGGGATCTCTGCCGGTGAAGGGATCCTGCAGAGCATCTGCTCTGCAACGCTGACCCAGACCAAGTCTCCAAGGAAAGCCCATGTTAGCGGGGCTGCAGATACGACGACTGCCACAAAGCTGGTGAGACATCGAGGTCCTTCAGGCATCCCGCAAATGGCAACCACTGCCATGCAACGCAGGTACGCACAGGTCTGTGCACGCGGAAAAAGCGTAATAAGGGAAATTATAAAGGTTGCAATGTCACACACTCAAAACTTAAGAAAATGTGAGGACTAAGGTTGCCAAGGCAACCTTAATTCAGTCTGGTAATTATGCACTTTGATGAAGGTGTTGACTGCAAGACCACATTCAGGAGGGTTATCTGAAGGACCTATCTCTCCCCAAACGCCAAAGGTGATGGTGCTGAGCTGTAGCCAGCTGTCTCTGGGTGCCTGGAAGAGCCCGGAGCTCAGCATCCCAACCCCCCCCCAGGTACCTACGAACATCCACAGCTTCTCTGCGCCCTACAAACAACTTCATCTGCAGCCTCTCGGTATCTTGTTTTCTCTTCGTTGGAAGCCACATAGCTCCTACTTTATTGTGCTCTATTCAGACGCTGCTCTGAATGCACAATTACTCAGCTCCTCATGGGTTGCTTCTTCTTTGCTCGACACCAGAAAGCAGCAGTATTTCACAACCAATAAAGTGATTAAGTTCCCAATCTCCCTGTTACCATCCCCGTTTTACAGACGGGGAGCTAAGGCCCAGGAATGGTAATGTAAAAAACATCCACTACATTACATGCACCAAATCTGAGACATTTTAGCCTTGATTTTTCAGAGTGCTTAGCATTAAATGACACTTCCCTGCTCAAAGCACAGCGCGCTCTGACTTCGGTTGAAGTTTTTACAGCTCCACATTAATGTAGATCATTCCCAGAGCAGGTTCATCGGCTGCGCTGAGCGAGGCAAGGGTGAAAAACTAGGATATGATCACGCCGTTAAAGATGGTTTCATAATGCATACGCACAGAGGGGCTGCCTGAAGGCTGCGCGGCAAACCGACCCTGGCACCTCCCGGCTTTGGAGTTTTGCAAACTTGATAACGTTTGCTAAAGAGGAGCCTAATCGGGGTTTTATTCTGGGCAGGGAGGAAGGGGAAGGCATTTAGTCTGGAAAAGAGGACATTTTTCAGCAGCAGCGGCAGGACGCAGCGTCACTCAGCCTTTGGTGGGCAGAGCTCTCCCCAGGGCAAAATCGCCTCGGCAGGCTCCTACCTGCCCGCTCACCGTCCTCATCCCCTCTTGTCCCAGTATAGCCCATTCCTCTCCCCCATTCCTCCAGTTCCCCTTTCCCGCTAGCCCCAAACTCAGCATTTTTGGCCAGCTGCTGCCCTCCCTTACGCCCTCAACCAGCATTTCAGAGCGGGGATGCTCGGCTGTGCTCGGGCACGGAGGATTGCTGCCAACTCTTGCTGCTAAAATCAAACAAGACTTCACGCAGTGTACAGCGATTCAAGTTTTTCAAAAGCGCTTTTAAGCTGGCCAAATTAAGGCGGTTCTTCGCCTGTAAAAGAGAGAACCTCCACAAAACGTCTGCCTCAATCCTCTGCAACAGTTTTGCCTGGGGGAGAAAAAGAAATCTTAGAAAAACAAGCGATCGAGCAAAAGCCTAGACAGAAGGCCTGGGATCTCTCATCCTAAATTATTAAAGACTGAAAACATCATGAGATAGGTCAGACCACCCCAGTACCAGGCAGCGATTGCAGCCCTGCCTGGGCTGGTTCAAATAAAACAGAGATTCACACAGACTCCACGTGGCATAGCAAAAAATGCCATTAATCTCACCGCCGTGATGAGCTCTGGGCATCTCCTCGCTACCTCACCCGTATCTGCTCCCAGCACGGACCTGATCAGACGCTGGAGAGGAACTGAGCATCCAGCACCTACCCTTTGTCTTTGCCCTTCAAAATAATCGGCCATCAGCCAACCAAGATTTTGGGTCGCTGCTCGTTTGTTATCCCAGAGGGACAAGCCTGGGATGAGCTACAGGATTTTCCCATTTAAAACACACCTATATTCTAGCCCAAAATAGAGCTTGGCTGTGGCAGTTCCCATCTCTCCACCCTGCTTTCCCTGCCTAGAAATTGGGAATTTGCTTGCTGCTGGGAACTCGGAGGGACCAGAAAGACAGAGAGGAGCTGGAGGGACCCCAGCCCACATCCCAGCCCAGGGGTGGCACAGCCGCCCGTGCCGCAGCTCGCCCCCCCAGCCCCACAGAGGCAGAGATGACCTGCAGTACCCCACGGGCACCGGGGACGGACCTGGCGTGAGGCACGGCACAGGGGGCTGCGTCTGCCTTCGGTCGTCACGAGCACTTTGCAGTGCCAAGCTGGAAACCCCAGCTCAGGCTTCAGCATCTGTTTCGGCACAAATGGGTCACTGGGGTTCTCCTTCCCTTCTCCAGCCTTCGAGGGTATTATGGGCAAGTTTTCTGTTCTAATCGGCTCTTCTGGATCTGACTTTGTAGCAATTGATGAGGGTCACCAGGAAAAGCTGGACTTCACAGGGAAACTGGGAGAAGAAGGGGGTTACCCTTTAGCCCGCTGTTTGCCTGCACCCAGGCACCGGGACCAGCCACATCCGAGGCTCAACCGCTCTCATTACACAGCAATTGGGATTTTTTTTTCTCAAGAAACGTATAAAGTGCTTAGATGCAGTGGCGATAAGCACTTTAGAAATGCCGATAGAATTAGATTAGATAAATAGGAAACAGCCAGGGCTGCAGGATCAGACATCCGTGTCCTGATTTTTCACAGATGCTCCTATCGATCTGCTGAGAACAGACAGCGTCAAGCCCCTGGGAAACCAGGTACCGGGGATCGGCCATCTCCGCACGGGCAGGGATAAGTGCTGGGAATGGAGATCCCTATCCTGATAAGACGCTTGCCGCAGGCGGGACAGCCCATGGAGAAGCGAACCCCGTAACACTGCAGCAGCTCAGCATCCCCGTGCAGCTCCAGGCTGTGCAACAAAGCTCCATCCAGCTGAACCCCCCCTCCCCCAGAAAGCCACACAGCTGTGTGACCTTCACCAGCCCCCCCACATCCCAGGGACCACCAGACCCCATCCACCCCCCTGCTCCCCGCAGACCTGGGGAGCTGGGCGCGTTGCTCCCCAGCCACGGCACTGGGCGACCAAACGTCCTGCGGCGTGGGGGTGCGTACGGATGCACGGAGAGAGAGGTAAGAGCCCACAAGAAGCAAAACTAGAGCTTTTCGGAGAACCAAAACCATGAGTTGTATTTTAGAAAACACCACTCGCCTGGGTCAGTTACTAGGGATGCATTTATGCATACGTATACATATATGCATAGCTTTGCTGCTATATATAGCACCTTCTATCAGCAACGCTCACTGGCTTTGAAAAAGCCAGGTGAATGTCCGCAGACGGAGGAACTGAGGCACAACTAGATTATTTACAGCTCGTTTCCAGAAGTAGTCTTTGAAGTTGGAATCCAATTAATTTTATACCTGGGGAGAGATTTGCATAAGGATTTTCCGTCCATATGGGCAGATTTTTCAAAAGGACTTGGCTCTTATCTAGGCACCCAATGCAGACTGTGTTTTCCAAGGTGCCCAACATCCATTAGCAGCTCCTTGGTGTACGGTCAGGTTTATCACAAGAGCAATGCCCTCCTTGGTATGCCAGCCGGTCACCGAGCCCTTCCGCGGACACCACATCCATGGGTCTGGTCTCCAGAGGCGAGGAGCACCCCGATCTGCCGCTGCCTTTGGTAGGGACCCATCTCACACCTGCCCAGAGATGTGGGCACTTGAGAGCAAATGATTTCCTACCGCAGAGAACAAGAGGGGTTTCCTGCCAGTTTAAATCCTTGAACAAGGTCAGCCCAGGATCAGAGAGATGCCACCACTGGCATGGGGGAAGCGATGGGCATCAGTGGCTGAGGGAGGACCAGGACCACCACCACCCTGTGTGGTGACCACAACCCACTAGATCACCTTGGCTACGTCTTCAAACTGCACACGCACTGCCAGGAGAGTTTATCTTGTACCTCCCCTGCAAAGCTGCCGGATGCTCCACACCCCTCTCACCACCACGTCAGCGAGCGCTGCCTGGACAGCCCGCTGAGCAGCCACACGCTGTCCCCAACCTGCAAACTATTTGGGGCAGAAGGTGTATTTAGACCCGTGCACGGGACAGCTCTCTTCAGTGCACTTCAATGAATCTTTCCTGATTTGCAGTCTTACGAATACCCCGGCGGAGACGCGAGCGAGCCTTTCCCCATCCCCTTTCACACCCCCATTGCAAACCGCAGCCCCCGGGAGCCCACGGCGCAGTGCCTGAAAACCTCTGATCCAGGCAATGGCTGCAAAGCATCGCCCTCAGACTTTTGAGGAAGACGCAGAGCTACGAATGCACATGAAACCCCCAGGGGCAAACATTTCACAAACAAACAGCACCCATGGGGAGGGAGCAGGCAGCCCTGGCCGCAGCAACGCCTGCCTGTAACGAGCTGACCCGCAGGCTTCCTCCCGGCTCGCCGGTTCGCGTGGTAATTGCTGTACACTTTTAGCCTTGCCTGCAGCCACATCGCGTAGCGAAGGCTGCCGAGCTGTGTCCAGGGCCAGGTGCGTTCAGAAAGAAAAGGATAATCAGCATTTAAAAACAAAAAAGGAGAAAAAATCTGGCACTGAACTCTGTTGCATCCATTTTTGTTCCCGGTGAACCAAATTGGCTGCCATCGAAGCAAATGGCAGATGAAGAAAACATTGACTTTCTGCTTGGGTCAATAAACAAGATAAATTGAGTGGGGAATTGAACGTGGGACAGGGAACATCATCATCATCTACCTGAGGAAGAGAGAGGGTTAAAGACAGAGAGGCTGAAGCAGGGCACACGTCCATATCTCATGTAAGGGCGTTTCACTTGGGACCTCAGTGCTGGGAGGCAGGAACCGTGCTGGCTCCAGCGAGGCGTGGGACTATGCTGTGGGACTGCGTCTGATGTGCCTAAAACAAAGGCCCCAGACCCAAATCCCAAGAAATGACTACGGGCGATGGCATTCCTGCTGCTGAGCATCTGCCGGTGCCGATGGCATTTCCGTGAGCGGGCACGCAGCCTGCGCAGCGCTGAGACCTGACTGCTGCTGGCCCAGAAGTGGCCAAGACTGACCCCTCCTGAGGTCCCAGAGATGCTGAGGATGGGATTCAGCTCACCCATCCTAAGGAAACCCAAGGACTGGTCAGTTCGGGCTCCTCCAAACTCACTGGGGGAGATCAGCTCCTTTTGGGGATGATGCCCCTGCCCTAAGGTGAAGGATTGCAGCAAGAGCTGATCAGTGCCCTGAGCTCCACGGACCAGATCTCCACTGATCAGAAAAGGCAGCCTCGGGAACTAGCTTAGCTACAGATCTAGGGATGATCCAAGCTACTCCTAAGTGCAGCCGCATCGGTCCCAGCCTACAGCCCTTAAGGCGACTTGCAATAGATGCCACAGAGAGGAGGAGTCTGTTATTGGCCTTCCTGAGGAAAGGGAAAGTCAGTCTTGAGCTCACCCATAGCATAGATAGCTAAAACACCATTTGGGAGAGAGACAGAAAGCCTCGATTATGGAAAAAACTCCTTCTACTTTGCCCTGTCTTAGACACCAGAGAACCACCGTGAGACACAAACCTGTAAAATGCCAAAATCCCTGTGCCCACAACAGAATTCACTGTCCTTGCCATGTTGTCCCGTCTTTTGGCCTCTTGACATCATGGCTATCCTAGTTGAGATCTGCTGAGCGGGGCTATTAATGGTGTGTGCAGTGGAAATGCAGAGGGCTGAGCACCTCACTCGTCCCAGACTCAGGTTTCCAAAGGAGACACCACTTTGGAAGATCTACCGCCTTATTTTGTTGGGTTATTTTTTTTATTCACAAGCCTACCCCCTCTCAACAATAACCCACGACCTGAAAGCACCTCTAAAGAACAGACGATGGTATTAAACCAACGGCAGCACTGTGCTTACGCACAAACACACACTGATTTCAAAGTTTAACTCAGAGCTCCTCCGGCCTCACGCCGATACCAAGCATCCCAGAACAGACATCCTCCCGTTATCTGCAAACCTTTGCGCTATTGCGTTATTAAGCATAACATAAAGAATATATGCATTTATTAAAGGCAGAAGAGACTACACCTCCAGAAGATTCTTCCCTATGCTCAATTATTGGCACTAAGCGTCCCACACCAAAAGCATTTGGAAAAGCTGTGCTATGGCAGAGGTTGCAAGGGATGCATCGGGGGTCCGAGCCCGCGGGGCAACGATGGGAGCTGCAGGCAGGTGCATGGGATGGGAGCATCCCCCCCCTTGGGCCAGCCTGCTCCCAGCCATCTGGTTCGTTTCGGTCGCCAGTGTCACGGTGAAGGACATTCAGTTTGAATCGCAGTTTGCAGGAGTGTGGGACGTAGCCGTCACTGCTCCTGCCTGATTAGGTCTGTCAAAACCTATCAAGGGGAAGTTTGCCTGGGAACCCGCTCTCCAGCTGCGTATTTAGCAACAAGAGATTGATGACAGGAGAAAAGGAGGTGAGGGGAAGACAAGAAGAGCACTTGCACACTGCAGGAGCACCCTCCTTCTCCTGCCCATCACATTCCCCTCGCCACTTTTATTTTAGTGTCTGTCTTAATTAAGGAGACTAAATGGAAAGGCTTCCATGCTAATCCAAGTTCTGCCCCACGGGGCAGAGGAGGACGCCCGGAATACGATTTGGTTCCTCTGAAAGGCACCAGAGACAGACATGCAGAGATGTGCGGAGCCCTGGCTCCCACCACGGACCCCACGAACCCCTTCTACCAGGGCAGGGAGCGACGGGTGAGGATCTTCTGATGGGTGCCAGGAGCATCCCTCAGAGCCCATGGTGGCCAGTGCCTCTGGGAAGCTGCGAGCATCGCGTGGGCTCTCGGAGGAGGCGGGGGGGCGAGGGAGGGCTCATCCCACCCCAACACCCACGGCAGCGTGCACCCCACTCTTCTTCACGGGGTGACCTCACAGCCTGACCCACCTCACGCTGCGGCTGCACAGAGAGCGATGCCGACCCGATGCCGCGCGCAAGGAGAGATGGGGGTTACCCAACGCCTCTCAGACAAACGCTCTCCCAAAATACGGGCCAAGGCTGCTCTTTGATTACACACACTAGGGCCAAAACATTGCTTTTTCAGCCAACAAGCAGCAGCAGAAGCAAGCCTCTGCGAATGTGACCCTTGGAAAAAGAGTCAAGCAGGGGATTCTGGAGGCAGAGCTCACCGGAGAGGCAAACCCAGGGATTTACGAGCGAGAAAACAGTCAGCGGTTGTATTTTTACCATTTCACCCAAACAGGCTTCTCCGTACGTATTTGCAAAAAAACAGGGATCACAGCAAAGACCGAGCTTAACTTGTTTCTCCAATTTTTTCTCCGGATGGAAGGAGCACCGCAAAGCTGAAATGCTGCCCGACTGCCGGCCCGAGGGCAACGAGCTCGCGTTCAGCATTCGGCCTAATTCACGTTAGCAGACTCGTATTCGGCTTCAGTAATATTCACCTTTATCTACCCAAACCCAAACTCGGTTTAAAGAAATAAAGACGACCTCGAAACTCCGGAGGGGCTGCTCTGCCACCAGAGACGAGCAGAGAGCATGCCCAGGAATAAAGCCCCGAGCAGGAGCTGGCATTTCGGGATCGGCTGCAGACTCGGATGGTGAATTACCGCACGACCGCGGGCAACGCGCAGGATGTGTCAACGCTCCAGACTCCTCACCTGTAAAACGGGGACAACAGCTACCTACCTCCCACCGTGCCGTGCAGTTAATTAATGCTCCTTTGAGCTGCGAAGATGAAAAGCAGCCTATAACTGCAAAATAGTGTTTTATTATTATTATGAATGAAGCCTCCACTTGTTCCATCAGAGCGCACCTTAAAGCAGGGCTGCTGTAGACGCTGCGAATTGTTTCCAGCAGCTGTACTACCGCTGGCATTCGCACGAGTTTGGCTGTAGACTTGTACGAAAGAGCTTTGTACGCAGAAGAAGGGAGAGAGGGAGAATAAACAACTAGAAATTAATTCCAGCACATTTTGTGCTTAGCACCTGGAAGCGATGCTCCCACCCTCCTGGGGGCTGCAACAAAACAAACCAGAGACAACAGCATTTCTTTGCCTCCCGTTCTTGCCTGCGCTTTACCTCCATGGGCTGCTGTAGCCGTGCATACATAATGTCAGGACAGATAGTACTGCGAGGGCACTTAAACAGCCAATTCGGATCACACGGCCACTTTAGGAAGTGATTAATATATTGTCTCTCTTTGACAGGTGGGAGAAATGCAGCACAAGACACTGAAATCACCTGCTTACAGGCGTGCGGCAAGCCGGGGGCAGAGCAGCATGCCTGAACTACGCAAAGGCATGGACAGACCCCCTGCTCTGGCTGGGGCAGCGCCAGCTGTGTCCAGATGTTGGCACCACCCAAACCGCATCCCCGTCCTCCCAGGGGCGCTGGCGGGAGGGACTGTGGGAGCACTGCTCGCCCACCCCCCCACCCCAGGGGCTCTCTGGCCCCGCGAGCCCTCCGGACCCTGCCGGGAGCATCAGATCCGCGGGATCCCCAACACCAACCGCAACCCCGAGCTGCACGCAGGCTCAGTCCCTCTCCTGCCACTGATGGTTTTGAGTTGATAACACCAGACCAGCACATAGCAAGAAAAAGTTCAGATCCTGGATCGACTACTTCAGGCAAGTCACCTTTT
The DNA here is from genome assembly GCF_028858705.1 of Grus americana. Classification (NCBI taxonomy): domain Eukaryota; kingdom Metazoa; phylum Chordata; class Aves; order Gruiformes; family Gruidae; genus Grus; species Grus americana. Next base: position 3,875,536 of record NC_072871.1, read on the forward strand.
GGTGCCTCCATTATTTAACATTATTTCCTTCGCTCCACCTTGTGCATCCAGTCTGCATCTCCCCGAGGCAGAAACCCCCTCCCTTGGTGCTCAGCAGCACCCGGCACCCTGCTTTCGAGCACTGCGCTCCCCCGACCCTGCAGCCCGCCTCTCCGGGCCCTGGCAACGCAACCCCAGCCCCTGGGAGCAGGCTGCGGCTCTCCATCCCCCCGGCACTGCCGCTCCCCCTCCCCAGCCACCTCTGCCGTGCCCGGCTGAAGGACTCGGATGCCTGCAGCACGCGGTGGCCGTGCTGCTCCCGATAGGTACCTTTCATGTTTAATTCAGAGGCTAGTTTAGTTAATCTATTTTTTAATAATTCATCCCTTCCATCTTAATTTTGGTAGTTGTTGAAAATCCCTAATAAAACATTTAGGGGCTCTTTTACTGAAGCAATGGCATGATTTACTTGACAGAATCCAGTCTTTGATGTCCTGTCTTAATTCCCTCCCTCCCACCGTGCCTCAATCCTGTTTATCGCTGTGCCGGAGGTAAGAGGTTCTTGTCGAGTTTTGTAGCACTTAGACGCTTGGTCAGCGTTAATAATTCAGCTGCCCCACACGGCTCGGACAAACCACGTACCACACCAGCCTCCTCCTTTATCCACGGCTCCCTCGGCCACCGCGGATCCGGGCAGCGGTGGGGAGCTGCGCAGAGAGACCAGGCGGAGCATCCCAACCGACATCAGGTCGGAAGCGTGAGCAAAATATCGCAGGTGCCAACTACATTGTTGAAAGAATATACACCCTTTTACGGCACTTATATTTCATTCTCTACTGCCGGAATGGAGAAACACGCTGGGTTTTTGCATCCGTAATTGGGGAAGAACAGATGGTGGAGGCACAGTTGGAAGTAATACGGCCATTAAAATAATCTATACGGCTTGTAATTCTCCAACATGTGAGAAAGAGGAGGGCCTGCCTTCGCCCAAATGCCCGGCCCGGCCGCTCACCCAGCTGCAATATGGGTGGGAACAGTTCTGGGGGGATACTGAGGTGTTTCAGAACATTGTTCTTGGGATATTGAGGTGCTTTGGTGGGTTTGATGGGTTTTAGCATTTCCCTTCTCCCGGGATTCTCCTCTTGAAGCGATGTGAGGAGCCAAGAGCTGAACCAGAGCTGCTTCCCCTGGGGATTTATCTGACTCCCGCATGCCAGGCAGGGCACGTTTCCCCCCAGGTACCCCAGGTAAAGCAACTCCCAGCTCTACATCTATCTTAGTGGTATAAAAAGAGGAGCAGAAAGCCCCAAGCACTTCAGGCAGAGGTAGGGGTGTTTCTGCGGTTAACTTAAATTTTAAATGGGGGTGACAGGAAAAAGGATTACGCAAAAAAAACCCCCATTGATTCATGAAAATTTCTCAGGGGAAGGCACAGGCTTTGCCGCCACCTCTGTCACTTAAAATCTCGAGAGCAAGAAAATATAAAATCAGAGCAAGAAAACTGCCCGGCAGAGCCCAGACATTAGCCAATATATGGAACTTCATGTCCTTGCTCTGCATGATTCAGGCCACGGTTTCAGAGACCTCTACACCCTCCAAACACCCCAACCTCCACGTTGTTTGGTACCTCTTGATGGGTGAGGGTTTTTCTCCGGGATTTGGTTACTGCTTTGTGTCGGTTTGGTTTTCCACATGAAGGTGCTATAGAAAAGGTTCTACTTCATCAATATAAAAATGGAGAAAACATCTCAAACCTCAAAAAAACACATTGGAAGGAGTAATCCTTTCCCACTCAGACCCAGGAGCCAGCATCCCCATCCTGATTTACAGAGCAGAGAAGGAAAGGGAATCGCAGCAGCACCCCCTGACCGGGAACACGAGCACCCCAGCTCCCCCTGGCACCGTGCTTCCCACAAACACCTCCCCGGGCTGGACTTAATGATTTTCTCAACCAAAAACCTCTCCGATGGGCTTAAAACCTTCACTGCAATCATGCAAGCAAGTACCTCCCCAAATCCTTACCCTCTGCCCTGAACACACGGGAGCCAGCAGGATGTTACCTTGACAGCTGGTTTTGCTTTATGGAGCTGTAAATATATTTTTTAATAGGCTGGCGGCAAGAAAGATGTGTTTTCAGGCTCGACAACATCCAAAATTAACTGCGATTCATTTCAAAAGGGGTGAAGGGGTGGAGGAAGGGGGAACGCGAGCCTGAAACCCACAGAATATAAAAGCCTTGAAAACAACTGCCAAAAAGCCCCAGCGCAGCTGCCTTCTGGCTCTCGGAAAGAGATTAAAAACCCGAGCAGCATCAGGCTGCAGCAGACGTCACGGAGGCCACCCTGGGCCATGCTCATGCTCAGATAAGACTCGTACTTATTATTATTTTCCCAGAGCCGACCCAACCTTCGCCAACGCACAGCTCTGCCCCACTCCTCGCGTCACCCGGCACAACGAGTTCATCCAAACCGAGGAGAGGAGATGCAAGATGTCGGTGCCTGGGGTGACCGGGGGCTCCCCCCGCACGATCCCTGGGCACCCCGGAGGGATCCTGCCATGAACGACAGCATCTTGTCCTCCCTCGGCATCTCGTCCTCCTTCGTGTGCCAGAGCATTAAGCTTGACGTGCCTTCGTTAGCCCCGGCGCTGCTCTCCGACGCCTAATTTGACTAACCCTTTAGTGACTAATTTAATTACCCCGGCCCACAAACTGACAGACAGCTGTTAAAAATGGTTATTGCATTATTAATACGCTCCAGTAATTTCCCATTAAAACTATACTGTTAATAATTTTTTTCCCTGTATTTCTTCCCTCTTAATTAGTCTATTTAAAACTTTGAAGGAATATTCTCTTTATGGTAAATGGGAGCGTTGAGCAAATTACATTTTTGATTGAATACTTCTGTGATAGGCCAGCAAATAAGACCGTTGAGTTGTTAATTATTGTCAGAGTTTCACACGATGCCTGCTAATGAGGCAGTCAATCTTCTCTGCCATTCCTAGAATATTAATGGGGGCCTTTGGTATTGATTTTGTCACCAGGAGAAGGCAGGAACCCCTTCTCGAGTGGCTCCGGGGAGGCCGGGGGGGCTCTGCACTGGGAGGGGACGCGGAGGGGACCAGAGACCTTTGGGATGGGCTGAGCCAAGGAGGGCTTGAAGCTGGTTAAAGCTCAGGATGCTCTTGGGTGTGCCAACGGGGGCTTGCGCAGCTCACAGACCCAGCGGGGAGGTGGCACATCCCCACGGGGACAACCCCATCAACAGGCATCGATGCACAACAGCCGCAGGCAGGACAGGCGGTGGTCCCTGTCCCCTCTCTCTGTGTCTACCCATTGACTCTGAAGTCTGTCAGATACATCCCTTATCTTTCTGTGATGAGAGAATTTGTTTGGTTTTTTTTAAGGAAATGGAAATACCTGATCCATCTGGACTTCAACAGATAACTTGATAGAGTGATGCAGGGAAATTATTAGCAAAGCGACCACAGATAAGGATTGACACGAAACTGCGAGGTGGCTTAGAGACCGTACAAAAGTTGTGCTGGTAGATGCGACAGGGAGCTATCGGTACCATTTCTCCAGCCCTTTGGGGATTGATCCTATCTGATATTTGCACTAGTGCTCTCAGCGGAGGATGGAGGAGTTTGTCAGCCAAGTCTACCAGAGTCAAAGTCCTAGGACTGGCGTACTCTTCCAGCCAGGCTCCCATCGCCCAGCTCAGAGAGCAAGAGCAAGGCTTGTGAGGCCATGCCCGGTGCAATCCCCAATGCCAAAGCCATCTCCCTGCAAACAGTGTCTTGGCCAAGCCAGAGGTAATCCTACTAAAAAAAGTCTTGATTTTATAACAGGGGAACCGAGAGAGAGGCAGCAGCCCAGGAGGTGTTTGGGTCTGTGACCGATGTCCCAGCTGTCCCCTTAATGCCACCTACCCTGGGCAGGCAGGGAGCTGCACTTCTTGCATGCACACCCATGCGATTGAAAGACGATGCACATATCCCCGTTTCAGCCCCAAAAAGCAAGGATGAGCACACAGAAACCGTTCCACTTGAGTTGTGGAGGTTGTTCAAGTGGCACAGCCCCGTCGCACAAGCGTGTCCTCCTCTGTCTTCTGCAGCCACAACATCTCCTGCAAGAAACAGCAGCCCTTCCCACAGCGGCAGCATTTCTACTGCTGCAGGTGAAAATCCCTCGCTGCGAGAAGCGTGGGGCAGACACCGGCACGCCGCGTGGCCGTGCTGGAGTGCGGCGGCAGGAGGAACCGCAGCAGCTCCTGGCCGCGTGGGAGCTGTGGCAGAGGACGTGGGACCGACTTTGCTGGGACACTGTGGCGCCAAGTCACAGCAGAGACGCAGATTTCCTAAATAGGTCGCCCAGCACTTGGCGCTGGGTTTTATTTCTCGAGGAAGCGCCTGCGTGGGCACCTGACCCAGGATCAATGCTGCACGCAGAGACACCGTGCTGGCCCTGCAGACCAGCTCCGCTCCCGCTAAACTGCTCGAGCCCGAACATCTCCCAGCCCCTGGGAAAGCCAGGAGAGACCAGATGAACCTTGCAAGGCTCAGAAAACCCATCACAGCAGGTGACGCGCTGACATAGGTCAGACTGTCACAGCTGCCGCGGAGAGGCCAGAGCTTAGGGACTTCACTCCAGCTGCCTGCTGCAGGTACTCCAGTGGGGCTTTGCCCAGCCAAACCCACACGCTCCCCCAAACTGAGATTATTCGGGGCTATTCTGGGAACACCCTCCATCTGCCTGACCGGGTGCTGCAGGGAAAGGCGGGGGCGTTGGAGCATCTCTGGGGATGCTCCCAACTCTGCACGCCCCGTCACCCGCAGCTGCGCAGCTGGAACGACACCAAGGGACACCGATGGAGGACATCAGCCTCCACAGGAACAGCCGCCCAGCCACGCTGGAAGCAGTGGTGGGGTCAGGCCCACCATCCCCACGGCAAAGGGACGGCAAAGCCGCTGCCGCCTCCCCACCTCTGCCCGCAACCTGAGCGCACACGGCGTTCTCCGAGCAGGCTGCCGAAATACCGGGGAGCCAGACGTTTAGCAGGAAATCTGTTCGTGCTCCCTTAAATCCCTGCAAAGCCCCGGCTGATGAATCCAAAAGGCACACAACAACCGGGCTTCTCCCTGAACCGCTCGCCACATTTGCGCTCAATCCCACCCGTTTCTTGGCCCCTTTCAAGGCCGGGCAAGGAGCCGGCAGGAATTTCTGTGGTTTCCCTTCCACTGTGGAGCTGGGCGGCAGATGAGCATGGCTGCTCCCCGAACACAGGCAGTGTCCACTGCCCACTCAGTCACCCCTGCTGCGTCTGAGCCCATCTGCTGCCCACTGGTGCTTTATAAGCAAGCCAGGCTCCATTTTTACTGCAATTAAGTTTTTTCAGACTAAAAGCTCCTTTTTTTTTTTTTTTTTTTTTTCCCTTTTTATAAACCAGGCTTCAATAAAAGAGGAGGTTTCAGTTTATAATTAATTGCCTGTGATGCACCATATCCCAGTTTTACCAGGAAAGGGGTGGTCTGTAATTCTCCTTGACCTCCAAATGAGGTGCCATGAAAAGCCCTTCAGGTCAACGGCAGCCATTCTTGACTCTCCACCTCTATCAATATCATGTATCAGCTACAGCTGGGCACAAATTATGGCGTTCACCTCCCCAAAAAACATCACGCTGGTCTGACAAGTCAAACTAACACAAACCCAGGAAGGCTCATCCTCCTGGACCCAGCTCCCACCAGCCACGTGGGAGGGTGGGAAGGTCACATCAGCTAGGGATGATCTGCTCTGACCTTAAGTACTTGAGAAGCTCCTGTAAGGGAGAGAAGCCGCCAGGTCTTGTAACACACCTAGCGCTGGCTTCTTGGCTCAAATAAGCTGAGTGTGACACCCTGCCTCCTCCGGGTCTCCTTTCCCACAGGGAGATGCAGGATGATAACTGGAACCATCAAAATCTCCCTGCAGGGACAGGGAACATGAGCCACCTATTCAGCCAGGGCAAGAACTAAGGAATCCTGGAATAGTCCATCCATAATAATAGTCTTGGCTTGAAACTACTTGGAGCAGGTTTAAGAGGGCTCATTTTACCTGTCAGTAAAACAACAACGTCCTTTGGACCCAAACAGAAGCCAACTACCAACTTACAGGTAAAATGCCACCACGAAGACCGGCTGTGGGCGGGAGGCGAGCAGAAACCCACAGGTTCCCTCACGGGAAGCACTGTCACGGAACAAGAGGTTCCATCAGTTAACACCTACCAAACCCCTACGCAGGGACCCTGGGCACGGCCGGGCTGCGAGCCGGGTCGGCAGCCGCTGCGGATGTTTGTGGGCAAGAGGCAGCGGTGCCCAGCCTGCCGGCCCCGCTGGCACTGGGGCTCTGCAGACACCATCGCCTGCGAAAACAGCCTCGAGCTTAAAGGTCATGCTTCAAAATAAGGGCAGGCTTTGAGTTAATAAAGGGTTAATGGCAGATTATGGGCTGTCAGCACAGGCACGTGGGGAATAAAAGCGGGGCTGAGATGAAGAGCCTTGTGGCGGGTTAACTCCAGCCCTTCCCGCAGGGTTTCGGGGCGTCCCCCTGGAGAGGTGGTGCAGAATAGCTGCTCCACGGCATTCACTTCGCAGAAGAGCCCTAACGCACGTCAGGGACATGTTACACAGACAGATCCTGTCTGGTACGGATTCACCCCTTGGACTCTATGGGTCAAGGAGCACTTCACTGAACCACCCACAACTTTATCGTTAACCCCACGCTGTGTCCGGCTCCAGAGGACCCACATGTCAGAGCCAACATCTCCAGCTCTGGCCCATCCATGTTTGATACGTGCTGATAAAAAAAAAAAAAAAATAAAAAAAGATGCGGACTGAACTGAATAAAGAGACTTCTCACTGCAAAAGCTCAGTGCATATTTACACAGTATCCTGCCTTAATTCTCAGCTTCTTCATTTATGTCACTTTAAGCCCTCCGCAGTAGCAGGGAAGTATTAGCTGGTGTTTAATTGTGTGCTGCTGGGTTCAGCGCGGCTCCCGACGAGCTGCTGCTGGGAGAGAGCCCTGCACGGGGCTGGGGCAGGGCTGGGGTGGACGCGGCGAGGCGGTGACAGGGGGACAGCCCGCGGCAGAGCCACCAGCCGGGAGGGTGAGCGCCGTCTGTGCGGCATCAGGGGACGCCAGCCCAGCCCGAGCCAGTTTTGCCTTATATATAAGGCAACTGTCATCCAGAGGGACCTGGGCCGGCTGGAGAGGTGGGCCCGTGTGAACCGCATGGAGTTCAACAAGGCCAAGTGCAAGGTCCTGCATGTGGGCTGGGGCAATCCCAAGCACAAGTCCAGGCTGGGTGGAGAATGGATGGAGAGCAGCCCTGAGGAGAAGGACTTGGGGTGTTGGGGGATGAGAAGCTCAACGTGACCCAGCAATGTGTGCTGGCAGCCCAGAAAGCCACCCGTGTCCTGGGCTGCATCCCCAGCAGCGTGACCAGCAGGTCAAGGGAGGGGATTCTGCCCCTCTGCTCCGCTCTGGTGAGACCCCCCTGCAGTACTGCGTCCAGCTCGGGGGTCCCCAGCACAAGGAGGACATGGAGCTGTTGGAGTGAGGCCAGAGGAGGCCACAGAGATGATCCAAGGGCTGGAGCACCTCTGCTATGGAGACAGGCTGAGAGAGTTGGGGTTGTTCAGCCTGGAGAAGAGAAGGCTTCAGGGAGACCTTAGAGCCCCTTCCAGTCCCTAAAGGGGCTACAGGAAAGCTGGAGAGGGGCTGGTGACAAGGGCAGGGAGTGACAGGCCAAGGGGAATGGCCTGAAGCTGCAGGAGGGGAGATGGAGATGAGATCTGAGGCAGAAATCCTTCCCTGTGAGGGTGGTGAGGCCCTGGCACAGGTTGCCCAGAGAAGCTGTGGCTGCCCCTGGCTCCCTGGCAGTGTTCAAGGCCAGGTTGGATGGGGCTTTGGGCAGCCTGGGCTAGTGGAGGGTGTCCCTGCCCATGGCAGGGGTGGAACTAGATGGGCTTTGAGGTCCTTTCCAAACCAACCAATCAAACCAAAAAACCCAAAACCCCCCAAAAACCCAACATCGCCCAGCACTGAATGACCTGGCTATGTGATGCCTGAGACAAATCTCTGCATGCAACGCCCAGACCTCCTGTTTGCAGGAGACACGAATACATTCCCCCTTCAAAACCCATCCAGCCATAGTGCCAACACACCTGAACGTGCCCTAGATGCAACTGGGGGCTCTTCACACCCTCCCACATGCCTCCCCTCCAAAGCCTGCACAATATCAGCTGCTTTCATCTCCTCCGGTGGAGGAGAAACACGCGCTAGATGAATTATATACCGACTGTGTGGTCCATCAACACCCTCATCCCCATCCCTTCCTCCCAGAGCTCTGTTCCCTGGCTCCACTCCGGCCACTGCCAGCGCTGCTCAGCCCCGACAGAGCCTGGCCCCGAGCGCGGCGCAGCCTGCGGCACGGCGCGGGTCCCCAACTGCACCCATCTGCGTTATGATAAAAGGCACTTGGTTGCAGCCAATAGCACCTCATTATATCAAAAACACCGCAGGAAATGTCTAGAGCTGAATTGATTATGGCACAGTAATTCTTCAGGCAGTGAAAGCAGGGCAATTCCCAAGATGGGATTATTTTTTTGCAAGGTTTCACCTAATTTTCTTCTTTTTTTTTTTCCCCCCCTGCTTGCTCATCAGCCCTCCTTCCAAACCAGAGCTTTGCACTGCTCTTTGATTTATTCCCTCAAAAAAAATATTCTGCGCTCCAGCATACTGCCCAGGAAAGCACCACCACTCACCGCACCTCAGGGCTTTAAACATGTAGCAGCAGGAAAAAGTCAAGAAAGCTTTTGCTTTTCACTGTGTAGCCAGCAGCCAGATTTGAGGAGAATGGAGAAAGACCTGACAGGTACTTACAAACATCTAAATCAGAAAAGAAGTTGAGTAAGCAGCAGATAAACAGGCAAAAAGGGGCAACGATGCGAAACCTGGGCAAAGCGGAGGCAAAGGGCAGATGATTTGCAGCCGATGCACGGTCTGGTCCAGCTGCGGTCCCACCGGCCAGCTGCGGCAAAGCATGGAAAGGTTTTCTGAGCCACCGTCCCCTGCTCTGTGCAACACTGATGCTGGCTCTAAACCACGCACTGAGCATTTCGGTCCTTCTAACCTCATTTTGAGCTGCTTTTGCTCCTTTGCCTGCAGGTCAGGGGGGCAGGGAGAGCCTGCAGAGCATCTCCCCTGCGTCGGGAAACTGCCTGGAATGAGAAGGACCAGCGCAGCACCCACAAAGTTACTCTGAGCTGCCTGGAAAGTGCTGCACGGATGGCTCCCTCGGCTGCCCTGAGGCCAGCGGGAGGAAGAGAAGGCATTTTCCCCTAATAAATCACCCTGAGAGCCGGGGTGATGTCCCGGAGCAGAGTAAATCCCTCGAGGGCAGCAGCCGTGGGCAAGGGGCACCATACCGAGTCCACCGGAGCCGATGGAAACATCACCCCGGCCTCAGATGCTCAGGAGCAGGAGCTGAAACTAATGAACTTCATTTGTCTTCAGAGAGCGTGGCCGTCCCAGTTCACCGGCTGCGACTGCGGCTGCCCTCGTGCCCGGCCCCGGCTGCCCACACTGCCAGGTTCGGCGGCCGCAGTGCCTGCACGGTCGCTGCCTGCCCTGGGGTGAAAGCTGAAGGGGAGCTTTCCCCTTCGGTTTTGTCTGCCTTCCCTCGTCCCTCCACAGCAAGAGCGATGTTCCTCTGCAGCAACGCGTGCATCCCCCCGCTTCCCTTCAGCAATTAAAACACCCCTGTAAAAATAAACCCAGGGGTCCGTCTTCTGCAAGAGTCCTTTCCGAGCCTGCAAGGAACGGCGTCTTCTCGCGGTGTCCTTAAAGCAGGACAAAGCTCCCCTGTTTGTGTCCACCTCTGTTCCCATCGTCTCCGCTGGGATGACTTCTCCTCCCCGCGCCGGCTGCGGAGCCTGTCGCAGGTCCCTGGCGCGCTCCCAGGAACGTTTCGGCTCGGCTGAATTTTATTAGTTTTGTCCTTTGGATGAAATGATCCAACGGTAGTTACGGGACATAAAAACGAGAAAGGGGGAGCAGGCACGGTCCGCGTCGGGCAAGTTTCAGGCAACTGAAATCTCATCAGAACTGGCTGGTGGGTGGTGCCAGCTCTTTCCACTAAGCCGCATGAAGAAATAGCTGAAGAAAAGCTATTAACCTTTTCCCAATGTCACTGCCCCACCCAGGACCGTACCCCGCAGTGACACAGTTAAGCTGAAGGACAGCTGCTCATCCGGGCAGGACCGGGGCCATCATCCCACCCCACCCTGGAGCATCTCGGGGCCTTAGGGACAAAGTTTGCTGAGGACAGCCCTGCGTGAGAGGACTCAGAGCATCCTTCCCCAGGTGCTCGGGAAATCCTGTCCCTCCTGCCGCTGCCACTGCCCTCGTTCCTCCGCTGTCCCTCTCCTGTCCCCAGCAACCCACGAGCGCGGCTCCAAGCCCCAGCTCACTGCCCGGGTGTCTGCACGCTCGTGGCTGGCACCAGGTGAAGGCGATGTGGGTCAGCTCGCTCTGAAATGGGGGGGGGGGGCAGAGCTGACCCCAAAACTCTGCACTTGCTGGAGCTTGAGTACCTGCACTACAAACCATCCCCACAGTGCTGCGGCCATCCCCAGTGACCTGACCCGTTCCAAAATCACTGCAGCTCCCTCCCCAGCACTGTGGAGGAGGAAGAGGAGGAGGAGGCGGCAAGAAGTTCCCTGTCCCAAGCCTGGCACGGTTCCCCACCTTCCCAGCATCATGCAACCACCCCTGTCTGGGCCAGGGGGTGAACTGTCTGATCCCTCTCCTGCCTGCAAACTTTCCAGTCCCCTTCACAGGCAGGAGATGCACACAAAGGTAATAAAACTCAGATGGGAGGAAAAAAAAAAAAAAGTAATTCATGAAAAATAGTACAGAGAGGCTGTATAAACAGAGAGGCCATGGGGCTGCACTTTGAACAGGCAGCTACAAAGCATTGCTTCAGCTGATGTTTAACAGAAAGCAAAGGCAGGGACATAAAAACAAACACCACCATCAAACAGGAATGGGAGAACTCCTTTCACTGAAGAAACACAAGGTCTGATTTTGCCACCTTGCATCACCTTTTCTGCTAAGCACACACATCAGCACATGTTTTAGAGCCCCTGCCTCCCCCTCCAAACCCTTTACTTGCTGCTTGTCTCAACGCCGGCAGGATCCTGCTCCACCACGGACCCTGCTCCACCACGGACCCTGCTCCAGGCGGCTGGACGGACGGACACGCAGCTACCCATAGCAGATCTGGCATGAGGAGCGGCTGCAGAGGCCAATGCCAAACCCTACTCTGAGAAGGGAGATCCCAGATATATGAAAAGGAATCATTCTGGGTGTGAGACAGCGTTTACATATTTGGCGGCTGTTGGAGTTTTTTAATTGTCTCAATAAATATATAAACAAAATCTGTTCGCTTGTTGGGTTGTTTTTCCCTCCTGGGCTCTGCGGCTCCATGGACGAGAGGAACAGCAATCGCTCAGCTGCCAAACTTGTAGCTGTTGCTGGTGCTCCCTACGATGGATTTGCCTACGAGCCAGGTCCAAATTTACATCCACTACCCCTAAGGCCTTCCATCATTTTCTGCGCAGTTTTATCATCCAGCCATCAAGACCTCAAAAATGCAGTGGGTTTGCACGAAGGACCGCAGCACGAGAGACAGAATTAAACTCAGCATTACCATAGCAGGAATTATTAAAAGCCCCTGAAGAGGGAGGGCTGAAGTGTTCCTTCTGGGCATGAAAGATCACCCATGGCTGGAAATGGACCAGGAGGAGACAGGCTGAGGGTGGTGAGGACCCTGCACCCTCCGTCCCAGAGGTGCTGGGTGAACCACGTTTCAATTCTGACCTACCCTAGATACTCCCCAGGTGATTTCAGCTCGAGTTTTGGGGGTTTTCCCCCCTTTCCTCTCTGTCCCTATTTCCCCGTCTCACCACTCCGGTACTTCCTCTCACACTGCTGCTCACACCCTTCGGTGGCTGCCGCAAGGTTACGTCTCCATTTAGTCACCCCGCAGCCAAGTGAGACGTACCTGACTCTTCTAACCTGCTCTCATAAATCAAAGCAGGAGGCAGGGAGCAGGAAAAATCCCGGTAAGCAGCCAGGATGATGCACAGTTGACAGATGCGGGGCAGGGGCTGGTGGCTGCCTCTCTGTAAAGCATCTGTCCCTTCCCTCCAGAGGATGAGGCCAAAGGCTGCCTCCGTCCCCGTGTTAAGCACTGCAAGCTGCTTCCCCAGCACTTTTTGGGAGACGACAGCGTGTTGGGGTGATAAGAGACCCAGGCCAGAGCTTTGGGGACATTATCTGCGGGACTGACGGTGCCTCTGTGATGTGCACGGTAATGAATTGCCCTCTTTGCAGAAATGAGTAAGTTGTGCCTGGTGATGCAATGATCCATTTGCTCCATCGTGTGAAGCCGTCCATTCATCACGGGCACCTGCTGAGAGCCGCTCACGGCTGCTTTCTTGACACCAATGGAGCAAGAGCCTCTGCAGGCAGCTCCCAGCGGTCCCTGCTGACAAACAGCCCGAAAACAGGGTTTCCCCTCTGCCCCGACCTCCTGGCTGAGGGCCCCTCCAGCATCGAGCACCCGGAAATCACAGCCTGCTCTGTTCCAGGAGGGCAGGAGACAGAAAAGGGGCGAAAAAAAGACCAAGTTCCCACAGCATCTTCTGCACCAAATGGCAAGAAGAGCTGGCAGGGTGCTCTCTGCCTGCTGCTGCCCGTACCCTGCCGGCACGCTGCCCACGGGGACCGGCCCAGCCCGCCTCCTGAGCCTCAGTGATGCTCACCTGCAGCAGCACCCACTTGCCTGTGCTCCCACAGATAAGGCACAAGTTGTGGGGCAGATGAGCTCCGCTGCTGCTACGACACCGTGGCCACGGCAAAGCTGTTTCCCCTCTCCTGGCCCAGATTCCTTCTGCCTTTCTCATCCACCGCGCTCTTCATCCTCCTCTGCTCCCAGGGACCCTCACGCCGCAACGGTCGGCACCGACTTGCAAAATCACGAGTGCCCAAATCACTGCAAAACCCCTGCAAAACTTCACTGCCAAAGCCCTGGAAGCCTGGGGCAGCGATGGTGTCGCAAGGGCATGGCAGGGATGAGCCGGGGAAAGCCACAGGCAGGGAGCAAAATCCCAGCTCCTGTTCTCGACACGAGACAGGACACATGCGGGCGCAGAGCTGGGGAGCAGCTCTCTGCCACCGAGAGAACCGAAAATAAGAGACAACCGAAAACAAAATAACAAACAAATAAAAAAAAATAAAAATCCAGTTGATTGTACTTTGGCAAAGAATTCAGAGAGCAAAGGGGCTCAGTTGGGAGCAAAACGAAGATGAATCGACAGCAAGTTCAAGAGATTTCATTCTGCTGCTGAACACTTGTCTCTCCATCAGGACATCTCAAAGGCTTGTCAAGCGAAGGCAAGGCTTTTATTTGTTTCTATGGTTGCCATAACGATAGAGCTATATGTCATGTCAGGTGGCAGCTGAGGCTTGCGCCTCTGATTTACGGCCGCTCATCAGAAATTATCAACTTTTCTGCAGAGCGGGTGGCACGGTGAACCGGGACCACCGGGCATCTGCCAGCGCCGTGCTCTGCCCCCCGGGTTATCTCCCCTCTTGGCCCCCTGCGGCCGGCTGTGCCCCAAGGGATTTTATTACCTTTATTACCCCCTGCAGGGATGCTTTTGTTACCTCCCGCAGGGATGCTCGCTGCTGGCAGTGGCGGGACTTGGGTGCGGGTCCTCCCCATGAGCTGCTGCCGGGGCAGAGCAGCAAATGCTGCACAATTCTAGGGATTTCTGGTCCCACAGGACAAGCGGTACCTCTTAAAGGGACAAATAAGAGACGACAAGGTGTCCAGGGAAGGCCAGCGGAAGGATTAAGCACCTAACAGTAATTAGTTTAAAAAAAAACCAGACTAATGCATCTACCACCAGGTTATGGGAGGAATACAGGTAAGAGAGAGGCACAGGAGCAATGGGGAGAGGGACACACAGAGGGGTCTGCAGAACAAGGTGGGACTGGGAGGTATTTCCTGCCCTGGCAGGGGATGCGCAGCTGGGGCAGCCTACCCAGCCCGGGACCCGGCCTCCAGCCCAAGCCAGAGGCTTCCCAGCACGGGGAGAGCCCCGCAGCGGTGCTGGCCAACCTCATATGAACAAAGACATCACCATTAGTGTGGCTGCCACGATCCCAGATGTGTGACCGACGCGATGATTGTGTGGAGAATCAGACTCTGGGGTCAAGGGGGGGCTGCTCAGTATGGTTACTGATGAATTATACATACAAGTTTCATTAACTCTGAGCGCCCTCGTGCTTAATTTATGATGCACAGCCCTAAAACCTCCACTACCCAGTTCTGCATGCAAAGTCCTGTCCCCACTCACGCCCCGGCACACGTGGGAGAGCATCCTCGGTGGGATGTTTGCACCTAGACCTTTGGCTCCCGTCTGGAGGAAGTTTCTCTAATGATTTGGCTGCAGCAGTGGGAGGAGGTTTGGGCCCTTCGTTCCCATCCACCAAAGCACTGCGCACAGCTTGTTGCACCGCTCCGTGCTGGAACACATGGGGAACAGCATCCCTCCGGAGAAGCAGCAGGGAATCAGCATTTCTCCGGAGAGCTGCTGAAAGGCAGAGCCCCACCTGTCCCTTCCGCAGTCGCAAGCATCTTCATAAAAACACAAAGCCACGTTTGAACCTTCAACCCTCGGAGTTGTAAAGACTTCATCACTTGTTTTCTCCAAACCAGGCTTTCTGCAATTTCCCTCCATTAAACTCTTCAAGACAAGCGACCCCAGAGCAAAAAGGTGTTAGTCTAATGAAAGGTCTGGAGGAATGCAGCACGCTCGTTATTAAAGATACAGAAGAAATCCAGGACCGAGCTACCACCACAGCGTTACAGGACGGCAAACAGGGCACTCCAGGAGCCGAGATGCGGCCGCGTTGCAGCTGGTGTCCTACGGCCCAGGAGCTGCCCCTCGGCACAGGGACGTGACCGTACGAGGGCTCAAGCGCTGCAGGACCACCCGCAGGAGCAGTGGCAGTGCCACCGCGCTCCCACCCCGTGCAGAGGGATGGCTGCGTTTGAACACCTACGCAAGGGGACAGCACGCGTTCACCTCCGATGGTAGGTCCAACATTACGGGTCATCATCCGGACACGTGAACCACCAAAACTGCTGCGTTACTGCTCCCTCGAGAAGCTACCAACACTTGTCTCAGTCCAGAGGGACAAAGCAAAGAGGCTGAAAGACAACCAGCTCTAAAAGTACCTTTTTCATTGCGTGAAAGCGTCCAGGAACCTCAGAGAGGGTTCTCAGAGACAGGCCAACGTGATGTCCGTGAGCACCAACACAGCAACGTCCCAGCTCAGCGACAGCAGTGGCCCTCAGCAGCCCAAGCGTTACCTCCTCCGCACCACCACGCTCCGCTCAGGCAGCAGCACCTTGGTTTGCACCCACCCCAGGGTGCTCGGGACCCTGAGCTAGCAGCCTGATCCCCGTTTGAGAAGTGTTTAAGTTCTAATGCAGAAATAATAGATCACTTTTCGGTTTTCACTGTATCTGTGAAACCTTCCATAATTCAACATCAAATATTTATTATTACATTTATTAAAGTTTTAATAATTTAGCATCTCCTGTATGTAAGATACAAGCGCCGTGAACTTGTCTCCCTTATTCTGCCTGGGTCACTCCAATATTTATACCTGGAATTCTTAGTTCGGGTTCCATTTACGAGGGGAGCTGGCAGCAGCCTCCGTGCCAGAAGTTCCCCTCCTCCTGCCTGACATTCATCCATCCCGAGACTCTTCCACGAGGATGAGTGCCTGGAGACAATTACTGCACTAGAGCAGAAAGCAAGCTTCCTCGCCTCTACTTGCGCTAAGGTGCTTTTATCAAAGATGTGAGGAGGCAAGAAATAACGTTCTCCTGGCATTTTGGCTTGGAAAATGTTAACACACAACCAGGTGACCCTTCACCTTCTCAAATGAAAAGCAGTAGTCTTCTGCAGACAAGAAAAACAGCGCTCCTAAGAGAAGCAAATTGTGACAGATATGTACCATCAGTCTCTTTTTGCAGGAAAGAGAACAAACACTAATTAGCAACAAAAACACACTTGGAAGTAAGGACCTTTTGGACGCCAGTTCTGGCTCTGTCACAGGTTTTGTAGGTACCTGCTCCAACCATAGACCTGCCAAGACTCCTGAGGATGGGAGGGAAGAATGGAAATCCACTGTCCCATTGCTCTAGGAAAAGAAAAGACCAAAGGGGCTGGGGGATGTAAGGATCCTGCTAGTGCCCAGGAAGATGATTCGCAACACAGACAAGAATTTGCAGGTCAGGAAATTGTGTCTTGAGTCAACGGGAGCAGGCAGCGAGAAGGAACGAGGGATGGATGGATGGATCACGGAGTCTCCCTGGCACCCAACAGTCACATGCTCAATCTTAATTTGATGGGGGAGAGGGGAATACACACTAAATACCTTAGGAATTAAACCCTTGTAGTTTACAGTTAAACCCTTGTAACCCAGGCAGAGGAGGACAATCACCACCATCACTCTCCTCCGAGGCAGAGGACACTGCTCCTTTTCCAGCTGCGGCACAGACAATCATTTTGCCTGGTTCCTTTTCCAAGGGACCCCCCTTTGCCCACCCTCAGCCCATTCTCCCAGCAAACAGCCTCTCCTTCCACCAGAGCAATTCTCCTCCTGCAATGCCCTCTTAGGTCCCACTTCTGAACTAGAAGTTCCAATGACATCTGGTTAAAACACAAGCTAGTCAAAATGGGGGAGGCAGAGAAATACCCAGGCATTTACTGAACTCGAGGAAGAGAAAAAAAAATCTCTAGTTGTATAATAATTGGACAAGCAACATGGCCTTTCACCGAGGTCTGACCTTGACCCTTCATGAGCACCACAGCAGACTGCCAAGGGCTGCGCAGATGTGATATACGTACGAGTTTCCGAAAGGTGATAGCACCTCCATACCAGTAAATGCATCAGTCCAAGCCACGCAATCTAAAGTTAGATTTAAGCTGCCTTAAAATTGCCTTGCCACAGGTTCATACCAAGTTACCCGACTGGACTGGGAGACTTCAGAGTTAGATACACAGGTCATGCCTAAACCCATCAGGACCAAAACAGCCTGGAGACCTATCACATCAGATTTCTTATTGGAAGAAAATGAATCAAACTTATCACCGTAGAAATT
The DNA here is from genome assembly GCF_028858705.1 of Grus americana. Lineage (NCBI taxonomy): Eukaryota > Metazoa > Chordata > Aves > Gruiformes > Gruidae > Grus > Grus americana. The sequence continues at coordinate 3,892,806 of NC_072871.1, forward strand.
ACCGTGTCCTTGATAACAATTTAAAGAGCAGTGTAGTCACTCAAGCATGAGGAAAACGAGAAATCGGCTTCCTACCTGACATCTGCTGGATCTTCCGTCACCAGAACATCTGTCTTGCAGCTGGCAAGAGGATTGATGGAAAGCTCCATGGGGGGCACCACGAAGCTCTTACTGACGGGCAGCCACAAACCTTGGCCCAAACTATAGGTGGACCTGGAATAAGGAGAAATGTGTCATACAGGAACGGAGTGTCCACAGAGAACGGTGGCCCTCTATCGCACCTGACCACCTGGAAATCAGAGTGGCGGTGGCACCGTGGGATAAGTTAATCACTTGGTCTTGTCCTGGAAGCCAAACATCAGCAAATGAGAGAGGAATAGCTAGAGATGTGACAGGGAGAACACAGGGACGGTCAAGCTCCTCTTTTTAGTCCAGGGAGACTTTACGTGTGCACCGTCCTGAGACATGTCCAGCCGAGGGGACGAGAGGGAAACCCTTCCTCATCTGCAGAACAAATCTTTCAGGTTTGTCAAAGGCAAACGACACTCGTGTCCCCCAGCCAGCACAAGACAGAGCCGGGAGTGACCAAGAGGTAGCATCTCCTGGAATGTCCTCACCGGCACTCCCCTCCCAAACGTCCAAGCCGAACACCCCTTTGACTCACCTGAGTATCTTCTCGGGTGCCTGCTCTCCTGTGACCAAGTCGTATCCCCGCTCAAGTGTCGTGTAGGGCCACGGCCTGGGGGGCAGAGAGGGGAAGAGCAGCTGTGGCACATCACTCGGTAGGGAAAGCGGCACAGCCCGGACACGGGTCTTTGGTGCCGGTGATGGCCAGTGGGGAGGAGACCAGACCCCTCACCAGCGTGGGAGCCAGGACAGAGCGTGGGAGCCAGGACAGAGCGAGCGCACCATCGTACGGGGGTCAGCCCCACTCACCCTTCACTGTGTCCCCAGTCGCTGCGCACACACAAGTGGCGATGGACAGGGTCCGGGGCGTAGCCTTCATGGCAGCTGCACTCTCCTGAAAGAGAAGGGGGGACGATGAGACCTCTCTGTCCCAGAGGCACATCAGCGACCACAGCGCCGGGCTCTCTTTCCCTGTTGCTATTCACAGCCATTCCTGATCCTCCACGTGGGTCTGGAGCACTTTGGACTCTTCTGAAACCTCCAGAAGATGCAGAGGAAGAGATGAGGAGATGTGGAAAGCTGCAAGAAACCTGCAGCTCTTCTGGAGAGGGTTACGTGATGCAGCACCCACAGTAGCCGGGGATGGGATTCCATGCTGCAAAAGGCCTGTCCCTTAACCTGTGTTCCTGCGCAGCCCTGCAGCTCCCCCAGCTCAGCAAACCTCTGCCTGACGACCTCCAGGAACAGTTCACGTTCCCTACAGAGACGTGCCCGCACGGATCCAGCCCCTGCCCTGGTCCTGCTGAGCACTGCCCGCACCCCCGGCAGAGGGGCTGCTCTGGGGCCAGCAGTTCACTCCTCAGTGGGGATCACGACCTCGCTTGAGAGCCGGTGTCCACCTCCATGCACCCCCTGGGTGGGGGACGCTCCCAACCCATCCTGGCCACGTCCCCTTCCCACCTCTGCTCCCGACACCTCGCGTGGCGATGGGACGGCAGAGTCTCCTGCAGCCCAAACTCCCGCAGGAGGATGCGGAAACCCCCAACCTCCATCTTCTGCAGGCAGTGCCCACGCCGTGCCCCCGTCCCGCGGCTAAGGGGCTCTCAGCCCCACTGCCCCCCCGCTCCCCTTCACTCTCTGGGTGCTGGCTCACCCTGTTACATCCTTTTGACAGCAGGAGAAGACATTTCCCACACCAGAAACCTGACCGTGCTCGGTAGAAATTGATTCCATGTTTGGTAGAAATACATAACCCGGAGCAAGAAACAGCAAAATCAAAAGATTAATTGGATTTGCACGTGGAGTTTCTGTTACAAGCTCCTGCCGATGGTGGGGTTTTTTTTCCCCCCTCCTCCCCTCCTCTCCCCATCGTGCCTGACGGCGCGGCAGGCTGAGCTGTAAACACCAGCAGAGGTGGGGACGGGCTCCGGGGGAGCAGGGGAGGATGCTGGGGGGGGGTACCCCCATCACGGCCATAATGCAGATTGGCAGGTACCCGTGTGCTCATCGGGATCCTAAGCAAGTTCTTAAAATGCCTCGCAGGGATTACAGTAAAGAGCTTTATTGTCAGGAGGCAGCGAGATGGGGCTTCAACTACTGAGATTTTGGAGGAAGAGCCGCCTGGAAAGAGGGAGGTGGCAAAAAAAGAAAAGAGGGGGGAAAAAAAGGAGACAGCTAATGATGTGCTAAAATGCAACAGCACCTTCATGAAATATTCACTGCCTTAAACACGTCTAATATTAAAGATTAAATGTCCTGGGATTTGTCCTAGTGACTTCGAAGCACTGATTTATGATCTGTCAAAAGCTGCTAACCTCATGATTCATAACGGGAGCGGCAGGAACATTGCTCCTCCAAAGGGAAAGAGTCGGGAGAGACACAGCAGCGCTAGCCCCGGCTCCAGCTCAGCCGTGCCCGCAGGCTGGGAAGGTCTTGTTGCAAGAAAACGCGGGTTCTAATGGCTCCATCAGTGATTTTAAAAAAAAAGAAAAGTTATTTTTTCCTTGGGTGCTTAGTACGCAAGTTTCCCCAGCCGCGCCGCGGATCATTAATTCCTGGCGCTTATTACATAACAAATATATGCTCTGCAAATGAGAGACATCTCAAAGTGCTTGCAAAGCAGAGCTGGGAGACTTGGGGCACCGGCTCGCGCTCAGCTCCTGCCACAGAAATCAGAGCAAGTAGGGAAAATCCACCTACAGAGGTTGGCATCAGCCAGCTTGAACATCTCCCTCCTTATCGACGGCCGGAGGTGCTGGGACGGTGAACCCCTGTCCCGCTCCGCAGGACAGTTTATTTTGTCCACTGGTTTGTTTGCTGCTCCGTCAGTTCGGCATCGGACGGAGAAACTCTATCAACCTGCAGAAATATTGATTTTATCGACTCCAACCCTGGAGTTTGAACAGCTACAGCCGGCGCTGGAGGCTTTATTGGGAGGTTTATTGGGAGGTTTAGTTCAGCAAGCGAGAGGGCAAACGGCAGTGCCCGCTGGGGAGGAGATCTGGGGCGGCAGGGAGGTGGGACGCCAGGGAAAGACACCCAGGGCACGGACACCACAGGTACGTGCTCCTCGCCGGCGTTCCCCAGGGAGATCTGCACGCTGCTGGCAGTTTCAGAAATTGGACAGGAATTCTCCCAGCACGGGAGCAGCTGAGCGTTGCAGCGTGCTGGAGGAGCGGGGACTCCATCTCTGTGGGCCAGATGGTTTAGGATCTTTTTCTGTATCTAGAACCACCAACAGGCAATTAGTGGGGTTTCCACAGAACCTGCTGTGCTCCTACAGGTTTTCATGAGCTTTTGCTCTCTCCCCATCAGCATCCACCCTCCTTCTTTGGCTCCCTGAGTTACCCTGTTATTTTCTGTCCGTCCTCATCCTCCCCAGGCAGGATGCTGAGCCAGCTGGGCTAATCCCCACGGACAGAGAAACACCCAGTAAAGTCCCCAGAGTGGCAGGAAAGGGGTTCCCGTGCCTCTAACTCCTCTTTAGGGTAAGTGTATTTTCTAAAAAGCAGATTTCAACATATCATTAAAAAACCCCATACCAGCAAAAGCCAAAACGACGCCCTTGTTCAGAGCTAATTCCCGTGTGCTTCTGAGACGAGTGACGTTATCCGCTCAGCATCGCTCGCACTAAGTGAGGATTCAACCTGAGCTTAAAGCCGGAGTCGACCAAAATAACCAAGTTTGACAAATAACCGCACCTGAAGCCGGATGCAATTTCCACAGGTCCTGCACACGCCTCCGCGCAGCGTTCGGCTGCTGCAGGAGGACAAATGAATCAGGATCTACAAACCGCTGTGACAAGCATCCTATTTCCACAGCCACCAACCCACACCCTGCCCACGGTAAAAACACAGGCGTGCGCGGTCCTTCCTCTTCCTTCGGATTCATAACCCACAAACCGCGTTGGGTAATCCTCGGCAAATTTTGAACTGTTATAGGGAAAGCAAGGATCATTGCTCATTCAGCTCTGGAGGTCCCATGCTATATTTCCAGCGTGTTATTTAAGAAAACTCCGGGGAGGGGGGGAACAGCTCTGCCATTGCAGAGAGAAGGTGCATAAACTGGGAAACGCAACACGGCAGCTCTAGCGAGAGGCTCAGAAAATATGTTATTCATGTGACACGTGCAGCTACGTGGAAGGGCGAGGGGAGAGCTGGGGCCGTGGGCACGCAGCAGCACCTGCAGCGCTGCTCTCCATCCTCCCCTGCTCCCCTCTCCCCACTGACACGGAATCTCATCAAAGATCGCGCTGCCACGACTAATTACAGGCGACACGGAGTCTCTGTGCTGGTTTCTGCTCGGGGAGGGTGAACCTGAACCTCTGAACCAGCAGGACACGTCCCCAGACACGGCAAGCACGTCTCACCTGCAGGCTCCCCCATCCCGGTGGAGGCTGGTGGAAGGGACCGCTGCAGCTCAGACCAAAGTGCCGCCCAGAGCCACGTGAAGCAAGGCAACGGGTGGCTGCGCCGGCGGGAGCGGGGAGCCCAGCCTGTGACCTGGAGAAGCGGCCGTGCAGCTCGAGCTCCCCTCGGCCCCACGATGTTGCGTCGCTCCTGCCCTCAGCTGGGAAGGGAGAAGGAGCCGGGGCCTGACCTGGAGGAACAGGGCAAGCTAAGGACACATCGACCTGGACTCCACATGCAGCTTTCATGAGCTTTCTCTGCTCGTTCCTGAGCAAAGGGCTTCTCGCATTGCCCACGCTTCACACCGGCTTTAGTGCTGGAGCTGCAGAAGGGCAGGGCTGGAGCAGTCTGCAGCCATCGTTAGCATCATTAGCATCCATGGCTTTTGGCTCAGGGTTGGCCCACACTGAGGCTCGCTCATGCCTGAAGGAAATGAATTTAATGCGAGTCACATCCAAGCTCATCACCTCCAGTGGCACAGGCATGGTGCAAAAACAAGTACGTGAAGGAAAACGGCCCTCCGGCCTCTGCTGCATCTCGACCAGCACAGCTGGTGGCTTTAGCTCTCTTTTTTTTTTTTTTTTTTTTTTTTTTTAAATATCAAAGCTGGAAGTTGCAGAACTACTCTTCCATTTTGCCCACCACATCGTGCTGCTGCTCCTCCTGAAAGGGGAAACGGGGTCCTGCGCTGCATCCGTACCCTCCCTGGCCATCCCCACGCTCTGCCCGGGGAGCAGCAGAGCAGGACAGTGGGATGAACCGCCAGCGTGCCGGGGTAATCCCGTTAGCTTCGTTAGGGAGAGAGGCGATCCGTGGTGATAACGCTGCAAGGTGCCCCTAACCCACCCACCCAGTGTGCAGCACAAAGCAGAGGCTCCCACAGTCCCTGTGCTCCCGGGGAAGCTGCTCTTTGCTGTCACCGGCATTTTTATTTAAGGAGCTGGAGGGGCTTTGGCGGGGGGGGGGCAAACCTGTGGTTTGTCAACCCTCTTCTGGCGCTGCCGGTGTCCGCGATTCTCCTCTCCATGGCAGCACCTCCGCCCCTGGCGTTTGCCCTCATCCCGGAGGGACGCCCTGCTGTGCCGGGGCCGCGGCCCTGCCGCACCAGCACAGTCCTGGGCAAAGTCCCAACACAGCTGGGGTGGCAGCTTGTCCCCAGAGGCTGCAGGGCTACAAACACGTGCCCCTCGACCTGCGGGAGCATTGCACGTACACGCTCACACCTGCTTCGGGGCTGCCTCTCCCACCCCGAGAGATGTGCAACCTGGCCCCGGCTTTTCAGGTCAGCCCCCAAGGGCAGACCCTCCTCTCTGGGGACACGCACCAGGGGACACGGCTGCCCCAGCAAAGCACCCTTGGTGCCAGTGAGCTGCAGCACCCCTTGCCCAGCCACCCTCAGTCCCCGGAGCCCCGGCACAGCTGTCCCTCCAACACCACCTCTTGCTTCTCCTCCTTCCACCCACCGTGGCACAGGAGGAGAAAGGGTCCGCAGAGGGAGGCGGGCGCCAGGAGGCAAGCCGACGCCGAGCATTTTTCAGCGAACAGAGGCGGCCGTTGAGCGCGGCGGCTGCCCGCCCTGCCAGCCCTGACTGCACCAGTGTTCGCTGCGGGGCCGCAGTACAAAGCCCCTCTCTTCTGGACGAGCACAGAGCCATCTCCAGGGTTACCAGCCTGCTCCGAGGCAGGAGGGCTGGAGGGTCCCCCCTCCTTCCCTGCTGCAGGATGCAAAGCTTTTGCCCCCATCAGCAGCTCAAGCTGCATGGCCTGAATCCCCTCGCCAGGAGCAAAGGCAGCTGCAAACAGCATCTCCTGCCCGGGTGCTGCTGTCCCAGCCACCAGCTTGGTGCTCGGCGAGGGCCACGTCCCCTCGTCACCACTGCCCACAGCGGGGCCACTGCCCGGGAGCCCCTGCCAGGGCAGAGGGGACCTGGATGCTCCCACGTCGGGCTCACGGGCTGCCTCCTGCCACCATGTGGAACACTCCATGCTGCCCCCAGCTCTGCTGTCCCCCAGCATGTCCCCTCCAAGGCTGTGACAATGCTCAGGACCCCCGGCAGCAGCCCTGAGCACCAGCTGTGTGGCACAAGCCACCAACAGATCAGCACAAGTCATCCCATCCCTCCAACAGCCACGGCCACCAACCTCCCATAACGAAGCTGTTGAGCCCTCGGAGTCTCATCCAGGTCCGGAAGAAGCACTGCATCGATTTATCCTTTGTGAAAGGTTCCTGAGCTCCTGGCAGAGAAACGACCTCTTCATCCAGCATCCGCAGAAAGTTTGACGAGGCCGAATCCAACCTCGTGTCCCTCAGCCACCCGCACGCTCTGTCCCAGCAGAGAGCAGAGCACCCGGACCCTCGGTGCAAGAGGAGGCTGCAGGGTTCCCTCCGGGACCACACAGTGTGGTCCGATGGTCCTCGCCGCCGTCTCCGAACCACGTGCGATGCTCGCTGCCTTGGCCCGTCTCCCTCCCTGCCTACAGCAACCCCCGTGCAGGCAGATCTGGCTGCACCCCCGCATCCCACCCTAGAGCTGCGATAAGCCCCGGGCAGGTGCCACAGGCTCCCCAGAGCATCACCCTCCTTCCTCCTGCCGAGGGATGGTTACTCTACCAGGGAAATGCAAACCCTGGGAACCGCACAAGAGATCTCGGCCACCACGTCCACCCACAGACGGGAGTTTCTCTGCTTGCAGTCTGCCCTAAATAAAAACAACAAACCACCGACCGATCTGCCAGCAGCGCTCCCCGCGCCGACCTCAAAGGTGCGAGCACAGCGTCTCACGGCTGCTGGGGTGCCCGGTGCAGCTCCCCGGGGACGAGCGGCTCCCAGCGGTGCGATGACAAGGGTGAGCTCGCCAGGGACAGGGCAAGACACATGTTTGCACAAGGGTTGGAGCCAGGGTTTCCTAGTACGACAGAGGTACGGACAGAGGTACGGATGAGAGGACAGTTAAAAACCACCCGCAACAAAACGCTTCCTTAAAGAGCTCGCTGCACTCCTGTGGGATGGCAGAGCGAGGGCCTCTTTCGAGAAGGAGATTTGGAGAAAATTAAACACGGGTAAGGATGAAAAACGGTCTTAACAGTTCATTAAATCCCCAACTTCAATAAGCAAGTGTTGTGTCCTCAGAGAGCTGCTGCTCGAGTCGGGCTCAGCCCCTGGCCAAGGCTGTGGCTCCTCCAACCGTGGTGGCAGCACCGGCTCCCGGTGAAGCTCTCTGAAAAGCTTCTCTCCTTGCTCTTGCTACCTGCTGTCCCTGGCCTTCGGGGACGACACTTTCCAAACCTGAATCTCTACTTCATCCTGACGAGAAAGGCAATTTCAGTAAAAGCAGTTTAGCTCTCGAGGAACAAGAGAGGAAGGTGGCTCCTGCCCAGCTGACCTGGCACAGAGTACAGAGGGAAAACCTGGAGTTAATTTGACAGTTATCCCCCCTCTTCCCCTGCTGCAAGTCACCCTCTTCACCCAGATCCATCACGGCGCTTAAGCACAAGCTTAACTTCCAAGCACTGCGTCTGGGTTTACGCTCTGCATGGATTTTACTCTCATTATCATGTGCTCAGCCACCGAGGAAGCTCTCCCCGGGCACGTGTGCGCGGCTGATGCAAGGAAGCAGCAGGAGATCCCGAGGGTGGACCAAGGGTGGTCCACAGCACCATGGCTGTCATCTTCTGGGGCGAACACTGCCCCAGAGCTGACCATGGCGGGACGAGAAGCCACCTCCTGCAGCGCTGGTGGGACGGGTCAAGCCGGGGAGTTCAGCCCAGGAGTGGCTCCACATCGCAAAACTCGTTCCTCTTCCCCCCTCTCCATGGTCTTTAGACAAGCACAGAAATGCCATTACAAGAACATTAGCAGCTGCAGGATTAAACACTCTAATGGCAGAAAATGAGAGTGTAAAGACAGCACAGATAACCTTAACTCAGCCCCCTTGCAGGCATGCATTTTGATTGCTGTTTATGTATAACACTTCAGCCCGAAGCTAAATTAGCTTGGGAGTTAACTGCCTCCTGCCCTGCTTGGTGCACGAGGCAAGCTGTGCCGCCACATGAAAAGAAATCGTATATTACATGGTTTTTGACCAAGTTATTAAACTACATACCTTAGAGAGACAGAACCTCATCTTATAAAAGTCTAAGTCAATAAAGACACTAGGTTCCTCCAACAGCGAAAATAGCAGAAGTGCACAAGAACAAACAAATATTACTTGATGTGCACAAAAGCTGCATGATATTAAATTGAACTATCGGAGAAAATGGCTGTTTTCATAAACACAAATACACCCTCACCAAGGTTGGTCATCTCCTGATTTACATGCTCAGCTCTGCAACCTCCAAATCCCCTTAACAGGTTGTCTTTAAAAAATGGCTCTGTTTAAAAATGACTTTCATCTGTCTCCTGCCCGCAAGACCCCTGTCCTACCCAGACAGGAACACCATCTGCGGCTCTGCTGACAAACTAGCCCATTTGGAAGGTGATGGAAACCTTTTTTATTTTTTTTCCCCCACTCCTGCCAATTTCTAGAAAAGACCCTTCGTACCACATCTCATTTGGTCCTTACAAGCCGGTGCCTATTGCTTTGGGGGAGCCATCAATTGTGGATGCAAAGGAGAGAATTTCGATGGAGAAGTGCCTGATTTATAGACGGGGGAAAAAAAAAAAATCAACGCATTTGCACCTGCTAATCAAGGTAGCTATCCATCTCATTTATGCCACTGCTCCAGCAAGCCTGACAGCACAAAATCAGAGGCTGTTTTTTCCAGCATTTGGCCCTAAGGGACCGATTCTCCAGCAGGTCTCTTAAGCGATGCCCACAGAATGTGCAAGTGAATCAGTTTTGTGCATACAAAGCAGGTAATTGTGCTCACAAATCAGGATTTGCATATGCTGCTGAAAACGGATGCTCTCATAAATGTTACCAGTGCTGGTAAAGGAGCCCAGCGAAAAAGCAGCGCTCCTGGATTTTACGTGGAGGTACTCCAGCGCACGGCACGAGCGGCGGCGCTGGCAATGCACTCCACATCTGTCCAAAATCTGGAGAGTGAGGAGACCTGACTGCAAGTCCCGAAAAATGAGAAACCTTCCCCGTTCTTGCTTCAGGCAACACGGTCAGCACCTGCCAAGAGGTTGGAGAGTTTTGGCTGAACCTCTTCAGCCGAGAAGCACATCCTGACCCCGGAGAGGTACCTGTCCCAGCCGACACGGCAGCTGGGGCACGGCCACCGGGGAAGGCCCTCGGCAGCATCCATTTCTGTATTTGCAGCCATGTCAGATCGACCGGCTTGGCCGTTTCCAAGGCAGGGGGGGAAGGAGAAAGATGGCATTTTGCTCATGTGCAGACGCTGGTGCTCCCTCTGAAAAGCTCTGATGAGCTGGTGCTTTGCAGTGCGGGTTTGAAATTTGTCAGGGGGGCAGCAATCATTTAATTAAAGAGTGAGTCACACGGCAAAGACACAAGGGAAGGCAAATTAAGGTCAGGCGAGCAAAATGTATTTTGGCATTTCCTAGTGTTTCAGAGCCTCCGTTTTCACTGCGGATTATTATTCGTGCTGAAGGAATATTTGGTGGCCGGAGTCATGAGTCAGCACGTTGCACAGACCTTATATAAAACTCCAACCCAAAAGAGGTCTTCGGTGCTGGGAAGGGCAAGAGCTTGAGTCTCACCAGACAGAGCGTACGTGACCCAGGAGCCTCTGTCCAAACGTGTGCCAGGAGCCCGCGGGCACTGCCACCGAGGATGAGTCCTGCCCGCAGAGGTCTGCCTACGCCTTGGAGCAAGGAAGCTTTGGGACAGGGCTGTATCCCCACTGCCACGGAGCGTGGCTGCAGTCAGATCAACTGCAAATGTGCTGGAGGACCTCAAAGCTGGCTCTGCTGCTCTTCACAGGGGAAACCTTCAAGGCTTTCATCCTCCAGACAGGACAAACCTCAGTCCTTCCTCCTCATGGACCCTTCGCCGAGAGGACAGAGGGCAGGGGAAACCCCCAGCACCCATCGCTGGGGATGCTCACAGGGACAATAAAATCCCTGACCTGAAAAGGTTGAAATCTAGGCAGGATTTATGTCCCACAGTAAAACCACACGCCTGCCTCTCTCATGGTGATAAAAATAAATCACCCTTAAAAATAGAATGACATTAATAAAAATAAATCTAAAAATACATGCAGTGCATCATGGAGTTAGGATCTCCTCCCAGCCTGGCATGGAAACTTCTCACCAGCTAAAGGCTGGTCAAAGGTGATGAATGTAAGTGGTGCCTGGGGCTATGTCCTGGGGTAGGGTGTCACACAGGTACTTCCAAAGACCTCATTTTCAGTGGGTGGTTGCTCAGCTCTTGTCAAGTTTGGAGCTCTTAAGGGGGTCCTAGATTTAGGCTTTGAAAATCAGCAGCCCCACCGGCCCCTACGGATCCAGCTGGCACAGACTGGAGAAAGCTTTTGCTTTATCCATGTCCAAACTCCCAGGCTGGAGGGAGAGGCAAGCAGCCGATCGACAGATTTCAGGTGAGGAACCTGAACATTCAGGTCAAGGCTGCTCTGCCCTCACCTCCCACCAAGGGTACATCAGGAGGATGGGAACCAGGGACAGAAGCTGCAGAGCAGCTGGCGAGGTTAGGATCCAGCGCGGTGCTGGAGCAGAGCACCTCCTGGGCTAATGAGCATCGCTCCCTTCCCTGCAAACGAGATCTGACACATCCTGCTCAAGCGTGGGGCATCCAGCGAGAGCGACAAGCTGCTCGGCAAGCTGGGGACGCAGGGGGAGCAGCAGCTGGGCCAGCTCGGGAGAACAGTCGCTCCTCAGAGAGGCCACGCAAGGATTAAACCAGCCCTGCTCGGTGCCAAGACAGGCATGGGGCTGGTGAGCAGAGCCATGGGGCTCTTCCAACGGGGGAGTCATGATCTGGCTCCATACGGCCTCCCTGCGGTTTCTGCTTGACACAGGTCTTTTTGTCTCCTCCTCCCCTGAACCGGGGACAGCTGAACGCATCCTCCCTCTCCTGCAGAGGTGGCTGCATCTTGCTGATGCCTGAAACGATCCTTCTGCTCTGTGACATCTGGATGAGAAGAGCCTCCCCCTGCACCATCTCCATCTGCCGAGGTGGCTGCTGCGACCTCCCATCCCTCCTTGGGACTGTAAGTGATGCCCAGGGCTCGTCTACACGGGGAATTCATCCCACATAATTACTCTGCTGCAGCGATCCCTGCCAGTGCCTCCATGCAGACAAGCCTTGAGGAACAGGAGTACTAAAAAAGAACATTATCTTGACCAAGAAAATGGGCTTTTGAGACCAAGTTCAGTATTTGGATCTCAGCTGAGCAGGGCGGGATGAGAACAGGGTCACCCCCACCAGCCCACAGTGTGCTCACGACCCAGGAGGGTTTCTTCCTCGCAAGATGCCCCATATTAACGGCACAGTTCATGGCAGTAGGCTTAGGAAAAGCCTTCTCCTCTGTGAGCCATCTCTCTTCAAAGCCCCTGGCAAAACCAGAAACCACCATCCCTACTCACAGCCACGAGTCTCATGCACAAACACAGGGAGCAGAGGAACTCTCATTTTCTCATTTTCCCTCCCTTAGAGAGGAGGGTAGCGGCTCACGTGGAGAGCCGGGGCTGACCTGGGAACCTCTCTGCAAGGAGGCGGGGGGTTGCGTGCTCTTTAGATGCAGAGCACGCCAGGAACAACAGGGCTACTTGTCTCCACACCACCAAGAAGGCATCCCACCCGAGACGAGGCACTGGGGAGCAGGAGCAACGCTCACCGCTGCAGAGGGCACGTCACACCCCACGTTACGGAAAACCACCATGGTCCCCAAGCCACCTTCCCATGTCCTGTCGCCCACACCAGCTGAGGAGATGCCACCTCCTGCGGGCCAGCCACGCAGAGCCCCTGCCTTCATTCACTAGTTGCACGTTGGCCGTTTCCTGTGTTCCCGGCTGAGTGTAGACTCCAGGATCCCCGTTTGGCACCCAGGAGCTTGTAGGCCAGAAGGAAAGGTGACGCTTCTCCTTTGCCTGACCCCACATCTCAGAGTCCCAGCAGGGCTGGAAAGGGATGGGCATGGGGCAAGCGCATGAGTAGGTTTTCCAGACTGGGCAGCGAAATAGCACAAGGTAGAAGCGGATAAACTCCACGTGCCTGCAGCTGCTGCACCAAAGAACTGACGGGTCCACCATTTCTAATCCCCATCCTTGTGCCCACCTTCTTTACGCTTTGCTGATGGGGGTCCCCACTGTGTGACCCTGCTGGTACCCCTCGGTCCTCCGTGCCTAACACCAGGCTGACGCAGAGGTGAGCTGAGCGGGCATCAAAATACCAGAGACAAACCTTCTCCCTCGCATCTCCAAGCTTTCCAAGGTCTTCCCTCTTCCCCGGACTCCCTTACCTGTCTCTTGGTCACACAGTTGTTCACAGGCATCAGTGGTCCTCTGTCCACAGAGGTCTCTCACCCAGGGGGACGTGGCATTGATCTGATAGTAGAGGGACAGCTTGGCTGGGTTAAGCCAGTCGGAGATGTCCAGGTAGCTCCCCTCACTCACAACAAAGCTGCTGCCTGGAGGGTGGGGAAAAAAGTGTGTTAGGTGAGTGTAAAAAGAAAAAGAAAAAACCCCAAACCAAACAAACAACATGCATTTTGGCCCCATACCAGAACACTCTACTCTTCAGGAGCTGCTGCGATGCTGAGATCAGCAAAATAACACTGAGTTCACCACGACCCAAAGAACTTCATTTGATCATTCCTCTCCATACAAACGTGTCCCAGCAAATGGTCCACCAGCTGGGACACTCCCCTGCCCCATCCCTACTCAGCATCAGGAGATACTGGATTCAGTTCCCAGATCTCTGCAGAAATACAGGCCGATGTAGTTACTTGGATCCGTAAGATCAGAGCATCGCTTCCCCAGCTCGTGCAGGTGGTGTCCACGAGACGCCTGGCTGCCAGGCTCGGGCGGGTGGGCAGCGGCACCACGGGCTGTTCCCAGTGCAGCTCTTTAGTTGAAGGTGGGTGAATTGGCCCAACACACAACTTCTCGTCTGAGCGGCCTCGTATCAGAGACACTCCCTCACCCTCTTCCTCCTGAGAGCTAGAAGTAAATTCCTGCCAAAAATCTTTTCTTACAAAATCTTAGGTTTCTTTATTTTGTGAAATGTATTTTTCCCCACTGGCATCTGGGAATATGTATCATCTAATTAGCCAAATAGATTTTCAGTTCAGCCCAATCATTTCCTTATCTAACATCTGAGGCCCAGCATCGCTTGGGGGATTTTGCAGGCACAGAGGTCCTCATTAACTCTGATCTTCAATTACATTGATTATAAGACTGCCTCCATAATAGTGCTGCACAGATCAGAGGGGAGCCAAAAAACCTCTGCCATTAAGTGGTGTTTTGCAAAAGTTACCGGGGCAAAAGCCTCTAAAAACAGGGGAGAAGAAACCTTCAAAGAGGAGTGGGCAAGGGGAACTGCCAGGTAGCCCAGGAGCCAACAGCCGTCCTTCCCCTACGCACTACGACTTGCAAACATGAGCAAAATTTGCAACCGCTGCCTGAAGATTCAAATCCTTCTTAGCGATCACCCAAGGATGGCAAGTCTATAGATCCAGGGTGTATTTTTATGAAACTTTAGGGCTTGTATCACTTAGTAAAGGACTGGGACATTATTTTTCTAAGCACTGCATAAGATCCTAGCTCAAAGAAAGCCAAGAGATTAAAAAAGCAGGACAAAAAAAAATATAGCCCCACACAAACCTGCTTGAATACTTGAATACAAACTCCTGATTTCCTTTTGAAGAGAATCACTGATGCTTTAGCAAGAAGGAGCCCTTCTAAACCTCATCCCATGCCGCATTATCCAGTCAAGCATCCCAGTGAGCGACACCATTTTCAGGCATCCTGAGATCTCAACACCATACGAACCTGGGCCCTAATTTCACGTAAATTCAAATATTCTACGCTGATATTGTTTGTACACCATGAACATATCCACAGACATGTCTCTACACTCGTCAATGGAGGCTGCCAAGCTACTGACTCTTCAAGCAAATGAAAATTAGACATCCAGGCTCCAGCTGCTCCGGAGACACAGCGAGGCGGGAGCCTGCACCACCAAAGCTGCAGGATACATCTCAATCAGACACACGGCAGCAGTAAATTGCCAGGTAAACTCCACAGCACCAGTGGAAAGCATCGAAACGTTGAGCACAAAGAAGTACCTTAGAGCCACGTAATTCTTCTGCTAATTATCATTCCTTTCAATTAATATTAAAAGATAGCTGTAAATACCAACGATAACTATTGCTGCTTTATTTTACCAAACAGAGATGCATCATGAACCCATTGGGAGTGTTTACTACTTACATGTACGTGTCTACGTAGCAACCTGTCAGTCTTGCTTCCTTATTTTTGCAGCTCCCTAATAAAGAGCGAGCCTTGGGAAGCACGTACGCACATTTTGAGGCTCAGCTACGGACAACTCCCTCTGCACCCAAAGACTGAAGAGCAAAACCACCAGCTCTCGATTAAATCCCTACTTAATGAACCCCACTTCTAGTTAAAATACAGCCAGCCTGAAAGTATCAGAAGCAAACCAGACGTATAATAGTCATATAATTGGTATTCGTAAAGACGAACGTGCCTCGAGCTGGCAGAGCATCCTGGCCCAGGAGCTGCTACGCGGAGGGGACCCCGTGGTCGGGGTGCGCGATGGAGGGGTGACCTCTGGAGCCCCCCGCCAGCCCCACGTGCCGGACTCCTCCAGGAGGAGGAAGCACATTCATGGCCCTGCTGCCGAATTTTCATTTCCTTCAGAAAACCCAGCCTGCTTGCTGCTGGGAATACAGAAATCCCAACAAATACCTATTTATGGAAGTACCTCCTAAATCAACTCCAAAATGTGACACCCGGCCAGAAGCCAGTAACTTCTTTCAGCAGAATTCTGGTGTCCATGTAAAATCACAAATTTGGGAAGCTTGAAATAATTTGCAAATTGATCGAGCTTTGCCATATTCTCTACAGAGAAAGACCTTCCCAAATAGAATGCAACTGTAACGTAAATAAAAAAGATAAGTCCCAGTATTTTTAAGATTATTTATTTAGATTTTAATAAGTCTGAGAAATCATCTTCAACATCGAAAGTTAAAAAAAAAAAAGTGGAAGTGAAAACATTTGAATCCAAAATCCCTGAATTCAACATTCACTCTAAAATGGAGGCTTTTCTACTTCAGTCTAAGAAAAAAACAAAAAAAACAAACCAAAAAACAAAACCCAACCTGGGGAAATTAAAAGATTTTAGTTAATTGTTAATTCCTTCCTTCCTAGGAGGGAGGGGACAACTTCCAGCAAGGAAACTTCTTGCATCTTTGAAGCTGAGTATGTCGCAGCTCAGCTGGGCAAGATTTTGAGACATGTTCACAGCCACTCTCATCACCTTCACTCCCATTGACAATACAAACAAACAAACATCCCAACCTTGATCCCTTTATAGCTTGCCTGAGAAAAAAATAACAGGAAAAGGCATTTTACAAATATTTTGAAAGCTAAAATTCTGAAGATCTCAAAGCCTTTTCACACAATTTTTCTCTTTATTTTCAAAGAATCCACACATAGAAAAGAGATTTCAAAAGTCACCAGCACGCACTTATCAAAACCATCTTGAAAAGCTCAGAAAGGGCAGGTTGAGTATCAAATCCTTTCAGAAACTACCGAGAACAAACATTTTCTAAGCAAGAGCCGTTTCAAACATCTTTGGCTTGCCAGGAACATCAGCCCAATTTATTTTCCCCAACGTGCAGTCTGTCAACGGAGGAAAGTCAAGGAGGAGGGAAGGGGGGTGAAGGGAACCGAGGGGCTCACACCGCTGGGGCAGCGGCCGGTAGACCTTGCTCCAAACCACCCTCTGAAAACCTGCCTCAAGGACCTCAGACCCCACCGAATCACCCTACACCCACACCCAGCCTACAGTTTGATGCACACCTACAGTCTCTGCCTGTGGACCCCGGGAGCAGATCCCACCAGAGACCCTCTCCAAAGACATCCAGACAGACTGTCCACCCGTCTGTCCGCTACTTCTAACCTTGTCCCCTCCCAAGTATCCTCCTAGACACAAGTTTTGAGCTTCCCACTTAAAAGCTCTGTGAAATCCCCCTTAAACGGAGACATTTAGGCCCCAGGGTAAAGCAACCATCAACCAAACAAGGGAATACAACAACAAAAGGGCAGCTCTCCACCTACCACCACCTCCTGCTCCTCCCAGGAACCCCGTTGTAGGACATGTCCCTTGAGTGATGCTGGCTTTACAAGCCACTCTACGTGGTAGAGCAGCATTGCAATGCCATGGAGAACATCAGTACACAGCTAATCAACCGCCTCCTGGTTCCACGAGGTCCACCAGCACTTCGGGG
Organism: Grus americana; assembly: GCF_028858705.1. Lineage (NCBI taxonomy): Eukaryota > Metazoa > Chordata > Aves > Gruiformes > Gruidae > Grus > Grus americana. The sequence continues at coordinate 3,909,740 of NC_072871.1, forward strand.
GATTGATTTGTTTGGGTTTTTGTATGTGTGTTTTCCCCCCCCTTCCTTCCCCAACGCTGATCAAAGCCAGATCAGTTAAGGCAGCATCAAAAGTTCATGTCTCTCATGCTGGAGTCTCCTTCAAAGTTCAGTGGAACTGCTTAAGCCTTGACAAAAGAGGCTTGAAGTTTTGACATTTCAAAAATCATTTTCCAGAACACAACAGGATAAAACAGCTCAGAAGAGATATCTAACAAGGGAAAAGAACAAAGCGCCCAAAAGGCAGCCAAAAGGGTTTGGCTTTTCCTTTCTCTCTCTCTCTCTCTCTTGTTTTCAAGGGAAAGAGATCAAAAAATAATTTTTTTGAAGAATTTCTATTTCTTCCTCCCTCTGCTCTTTTTGTCTTCTTTGGTCCATTTGCTGTATCTTGGCCAACGAAACTCCCTTTCATCTAAAATTAGTATTTTGTGTTGGAAAGCTGTGGGAGGTCATACTACATTTTGCTATTAATGTATCCATCCCTATACTATCGTACAATTATAATCCTGTTACAGATTTTTTTTTAAATGCTAGAGGAAGGATTATCCCTCTTGCTCCATTCTATAGGTACAAAGCATAACCCTATTTGATTTCTTTAGAGACCTTTTTTTTTTTTTTTTCCCTTGTTAAACTTGAAAGAACATTTCCCAAAGAGACAACTCCTCCTCTATCAGCTCCTTCCATTGATCAGCTCTTGCTCTCCTGTCCTGGTCTTAGGGAATGAAAACTTCTGTTTCTTAAATTTCTTTCAGAAAATGCAGAAGAGCCAACCAGACGTTGGATTTCCAGGACACGCACATACTGACCTCCGCAAGGACACCGGGCTTGGTGCAGGACTGCACCCGCACACTAGCGCGGTGCTCAGCTTTACCATCCCTCTCCTGCTCAGCGCAAAACTGGGGAATTTTGGAATAATTTCCATTCTTTGAAGTCAAACTCTTAATTCTATATTCTAATTTGAATCCAGGGATAGTATCACACCGGGTTAAAATCCAAGCTATCCACTTCACCTTGTTTTTCAAATGGCTTCTCTCTTGAACAAGACAAAATGCCTAAACAGAAAGTTACCATAGCAAGTTTTTAAAACAACAAAAACCTTTAGACACGCCTTTCACTCACTCCTCCATCAGCCGAAGCGCGTACAGTTTATATCGCACACGGCGCTTGACTCAGGGATGTATTTTCAGCACACGAACTACTCGCACGGCCGCGGGCTGCTCCCGCCAGCGCTCCCCAACCCGCTGATGATCAAACCCGGAGACCCTCGTCCCTCAGAAACGCTGTCAGTCCTGCCACAGCTCTTTCACTCTGGCAAAGCAGAAGCAAATTAGTGATAGCAATCTGTATGTAATTACAGCTCAGACTAGAAGCATCTTTCCTGTGGGAGGAGCAGGGTTACATTTTAATTGTTAAATTGCACTTTCTTGATAATTCTGACAGACTCGTTTTTTGCGTTTTCTTGGCAGTCAGTCTTGATTTCGCCAGGGCTGAACTTCTGCCAAGCAACGTACGTATTTAACTTCATACAGCAGGTGATGACTCAACTAACTTTCTCCAAACCCAAGTGAGATGACATCTTCCCACCCCTGCCTTGTGGTCAAGCTCACACTGCAACGAGATCTCCCATGGCGTTATTAGACAATATAATTGCGCAGGTGTTAGTAACAGCACATCTCCATCCTCAGCAGGCATCTGGGCCAGCAATGGCTGAGGTGGAAATTAGACTCCTAAAGAAAAGCTTCTCCTTAATGCTCCGTATCTCCCAACTCCCACGCTCCAGCCTGGGGCTCCTTCTCAGTGACGCTCTCTAGATATTGGACAGGGGTTCAGGGAAATCCAGCTTAAATCTAATCACATCACGAAGTACATGACGGGTGAGTTATGATAAGCTTTAAAAAACATAAAGTGTGTGTGAAGGGAGATTTTTCAGCCAGCATCAAGACCAAATGTCCTCCCAGGATGGCAGAAAACACAACCAAGAGGCAGCACATGCAAAGTTCATACACCACGGGACCAAGGGGAGCTACCACCCAGCTCCCCGAGAGACTGCACATCAGCAATGCTACCTGTTGGGAGAACAGTAAAGTGAAGTAGCACGTTCCCAGCTACGCAGCCTCCAAAATTCCTCACTGCACTGCTGTGTCATTGCTGCTGCAGATGTCCCATGAATTCTTGTTCGAAAGCAAGCGTGGCCTAAGGCAGCTGCCTGGGACTGACCCGGCACTGTGCTGCAAGCGGGCAGGTTCTCATCCTGCAGATACAGAAGTCAATGTTTGCATCTCTCCATCTAGGACGGGAGCAGGTTAAGTCGGCCAGAGACATTGTGCCTTACACTGTAGAGTTCCCTCACCAACCCTCCCAAGTTGGAGGGTAAACGGTGGGCACATCCCGCCTCTCTTGGGATGCAACAGCTCCCAGCTCTGAACCAGCCCCTGCTGACACCATCCAAATATCAACACCAATCCCCCCGGCTTTGCTCCAACGAATCCCACAAAGGACAAAGGATGAGGCGTTTGCCTTCCCTCGCAAACCAAGCACACAGCCGGGGGAGCCCGGCCGGCACGGGGAAGAGCTGAGCGCAGGATCGCAAGCCTGTCAAAGGCACGATAAAACCACGATGTACTTCAGCCTCCAGAATCGTATTAGTTCTTCATGCAAAGAGTGTTCGCGCCGTAAAACCGTCTTGGAATCCCTTTGATCCACGCTGATACAGTTTATAAATTGATGTTAATATTTAGAGTTCATGTCTGGTAATGCTGCAGCCATTTGCTCACATTTTCTCGCCAGCCAAACAGGCGCGGGAACAGGACTGAGCTGCGATGCAGACACGGAGGTGACCTGATGATTAAGAGCTGATGGAATTAAATGCAATCTGTAAAGCTGCCCCCCCAAACACAGCCACCTTACCAGAAACACGCGGGGTCCAGGCAGCCAGACTTGGCATCAAATCTGCAATGGGAAAGTACTGCTTCTGCCAAAGCCCTGACCCCGGTCTCTGTACAGCAAAACAGGCACCTCGGCAGCAGAATGACCCCGGGGAGGGAAAACAGCACAAGAAAAATCTGATTTCAAGCCAGCAAATTCCCTCTATTGAATTCAGATGGGGCTGGTGGGGCTGGGACCAGCTGGGGAACGTGGGGGACCCCAGTGGCAGCATCACTCTGAAAGCTCAGATACCTTTGAGACCTTTCTCCATCCTTCTGGTGTAAACCTGGGGTGCTTCACGTGTGAATCAAAGAGCATCTCCAGCTTTTCCTTTGTGGTGGGTTGACCCTGGCTGGGGGCCAGGTGCCCACCAGAGCCGCTCTCTCACTCCCCTCATTCACTAGACAGGGGAGTAAAAGTGTAACAAAAAGCTTGTGGGTGGAGATAAGGACAGGGAGAGATCACTCACTAATTATCATCACGAGCAAAACAGACTGATTTTAGAGAGGGCATTCATCTAATTTATTACGAAGCAAAACGGAGTAGAAGAATGAGAAATCAAATCAAATCCGAAAACACCTCCCCCCACCCCTCCCATCTTCCCGGGCTCAACTTCACTCCGGGCTTCAACCTCCACCCCCCGCTCAGCGGCACAGGGGGACGGGGAATGGGGGTTACGGTCAGTTCATCACACGTTGTTTCTGCCGCTTCTTCCTCCTCAGGGGGAGGACTCCTCTCCTCGTTCCCCTGCTCCAACATGGAGTCCCTCTCACGGGAGACAGTCCCTCACCAACTTCTCCAACGTGAGTTTCTCCCACAGGGTGCAGACCTTCAGGAGCAGACTGCTCCAGCGTAGGTCCCCCACGGGGTCACAAGTCCTGCCAGCAAGCCCGCTCCGGCGTGGGCTCCTCTCTCCACGGGTCCACAGGTCCTGCCAGGAGCTTGCTCCAGCGCGGGCTTCCCACGGGCCACAGCCTCCTTCAGGTGCCTCCACCTGCTCTGGCGTGGGGTCCTGCACGGGCTGCAGGTGGAATCTCTACACCCCCTCACCCTTCCGCTATGGGCTGCAGGGGGACAGCCTGCTTCACCATGGTCTTCACCACGGGCTGCAGGGGGATCTCTGCTCCGGCGCCTGGAGCACCTCCTGCCCCTCCTTCTGCACTGACCTGGGTGTCTGCAGAGTGTCTTACATCCTCTCACTCCTCTCTCCGGCTGCAAAAGCTCTCTCTCTAATTTTTTTTTTTCCTTCTTAAATGTGTTATCACAGAGGTGCTGATTGGCTTGGCCTTGGCCAGCGGCGGGCCCGTCTTGGAGCCGGCTGGCATTGGCTCTGTCAGACACAGGGGAAGCTTCTAGCAGCTTCTCCCAGAAGCCACCCCTGTAGCCCCCCCGCTACCAAAACCTTGCACGGAAACCCAACACATCCTTGCTGTAAAAAAGGGAACGGGGAGGCAGCCGGTCCCCCACCTCCCGCTGCTGATTTCTCTGCGACCGCATGCGCAGCACGTGCTGAGCGCACACGCAAGCGAGCGCCTGAGGACACAAACTAATGCCTGGTCACCTCTGAGGGCTGCAGAAGATGGAGCAGGAGATGTCAAAAGCAAACAATTTAAAGCAACACATTTAATTAAAACCAAAATGAGAAGTTGTTGCGAGTCCAACAATTGCAGTCTGCAGAGCTCCAGCAGTCTTTGGGGAAAATTAACACAAGCTGCTAATAGCAGCATCCAATTCCACCGGTGTCTTGGAGGAAAGAGGCGGGGGGGGAGGTAGGAAATGATCTTCAGATGAAACAATTACTGATCAGCTGCGTGACAATCACAGAACATCATCGTTCAGACGGGCAGATGCAGACACACGAAGCTTAAAAGAATGAAAAAAAAAGAAGCCACAAAGAACCTTCCTCCAACTCTGCCATCTTGTCAGACGCTCAAACCCAAAGCAGGGTCCTGAGCAGCGACCCCACCTCCCGCCACTCTCCCGGCTCCGCACGGGGTGGGACTGGCACTGCTTTCCTCCCCCCTTGCTTGCGGGGCAACGTTCGTCCTGGGGGAACTGATCCGCGCTGGCAGGAGGACTGAAGCAGACGGGCAGCGGCTCGGACACGTGCTGCCTCCGCTCTGCCCTCCACAGACCAGCCGGTCCGCAGGTCAGCGGGGTTTCGGACACGGGGATTGGCACGTCTCCTCCGGCACGCATCTCAGAAGAGGAGGGAAGGAGGTTGCGAATGCCCCGAGATGTCTTTGAAGCGACAGAAACCTGCTTTATGCCCTTTACTTTATTTCCACTTATAAAACGAAGCCCTACAAGCCCCGAGCTAAATGTAGCTCTTGCTTCCTTCCGTACGCACTGGAGAATCTCACCTACCTCTCCCACTGAAGTATCCAGATACAAACATCCACCCACACCATATATAACCTCTTTGCAGGCTGTAAAAACGGGAAGCTTTAATTGATACTATATTTCAAACTGTTGTGCAGCAAGGACATACTCCAGGCTGAGTCCTCCAGGGTATCTTTCTCCAGCCCTGCCTTCCCTGCAAGCTGCTCCCATTGCTGTATCTCTACTTTTTGAATGATTACTCACAAGAAAGGGAAAAAAAAAAAACCCCAAACCCCAACTATCGAATGCATAGAGCCGAGTGGCTCACATACTCATAAAAGGTTTTATTGCTCTGATGGAGGGGCTCTCTTTCCTTTCTTCCCCCCTTTGACACTGCTAAAGGGTCCTCTAAATAATGCTCTGCATTTCCATATCCTCATAAAAGCCACTACGACTCTTCTTATAAATCCGAGCCATCTCCGAAAGGAGAACGATGCCTTCTGCTCAGCGCGGGCAGAGGCTGCCCCAAAACGCGATGCCCTGCAGGGGGAGGCAGAGGCAGAAGGGAGGAGAAGATGCTCCCCCCACTGCATCCCAAGGGAAGATTTAGCGGCACTGACCCCCTCCTCGCAGGCAGGAGACCCCCCCGCCCGCCCCTGCCAGCCACGGCACCAAAGAGCACAGCAGCGTGTGCCAGGCTTTCCCGGATTTGGCCGCCCCGTGACGCCAAGGCAGAGCAGCTGTACAAACCAGGCGGTAATTGCTCAGAGCGGAGAGGAGCGCGGGGGGGGGGGGCGGGGAACCCCATCAAATGAACAAAAGGAAGAAAACGAACCGAGAGAGAGAAATAAGGGCGATAGAGACAGGCTGGTTATTAACACTGCTGCTTGGAATATATTCTCCCAGCCCTTGCTGCCAGTTGGCTTCTAGTCCCAGTCCTTCCCCTCCCCTTCCCCATCCTGCGACTCCAGCAGGCTCGGAAGCTTCTTTCTCTAACGCCGCTGCTCGCTGCAGAGGGGAAAGCTGCTTTCCTCCAAGGCTGGAGACATTTGGTGGGGTTTTTTCCCCCCCTCCTCCTCTCCCCAACTTGGCTTTGGCTCCTGGCGTGCTGGGGCTGGCTGGCTTCTATTTAAAGTTTCCTTCAAAGACGAGTTTTCATCTGCTAGGAGCGGGATTTCTTTCAGCCTCTGTCTTTGTTTGGCTTTTCCTGCAGAGGTGTTGGTAGCTGCTCCGCTTTAAGATTTTCCTTGGCTACTGGTAGCTATTGAAATACCGCATTTCAAAAAGGAATGAGAGGGCACCCTTCTCTCGCACGGGAACATCTCCGGTGAATGCACCATCCCTGCCTTATCATCATGCAAAGTACAAAAGAGAACAGCTTCAGGAACCAGCCTATTTAAGTGCACGGCAACACTGATGAGACGTGGTGCTGGCCATCAGGTGCCACGTGAGAGGCTGGTTTAAGAGCGATCAAAGCTCCCAGCCTCGGCCGGGCCACGGACATCAGCTCCACCATCGCTACACCCACGGGGGGATGCCCGCGCCAACTCCCTTTTGCATCCAGGCAAAAAACAAGGTTTAAACCCACCCAGGAGATCACCGGGGAGGAGCATGTCCCCGATTTTCCATCAGCGTTAAGACGCCGGGTGCCAAGCCACTGCAAACACAGCCAGCCACCTTCTTCCTGGGTATCATTAAAATTTCCCAACTCGGCTCATTTCTGCGATGTCTTTAAATGTTTTATAATATTTTGCTGCCAGTTGGGTGCTGCCTTGGGATTTGTCGTTATTCAAAAAGAAGGGACAACTTTAAGAGCTTGTCTCTTCCCAGGCAACGGACTCTGCCATCGCATAAAATGATGAGATTTCAGTAAAAGTGATAGCCACTGCAAAATGTCTTGGCTGCTTCTATGTGAAGAATTTGACTGTTTCTCATAAAAAATATTAAAAAAGTTTTCGCACTTTGTAATTATATTTTACAGTTTCATTACAAAGCTCATTTTAATTCTTCTCCAAACCGTTTTTACCAGTCCTCTTGCCACTTTCTCTTTAGAAAAGTCATTAAGTCGGGACTGGAGATCATCCCATTTCCCCCAGTTTCAAGGATATTAATCTGTTTTATTGGTATTTCATTGTCATTTCCATTCGAGTGTTCTCCTTATTTGCATAATTCGCATTGCCACCCCCTTCCCGGTGACAAGCACAGGCTCAGCTTTTCACTTCCATTCTACACAGTCACATTGCATTTTGGTTTATTTTCTTTTTCGAGGACACGCTGTCTTCCCTGGGCCAGAACCGCAGGCTGGGAGCAGGATGCCGCGGTCCTGTCTCCGTCACCGCCTGCCCGGCTGACCTTCAGCAAGTACCAAAAGCAGCTGGGAACTCCCAGTCCAAGCGCTGAACCGGCCAGTGCCCATCTCAAAGGGACACGAGCTGACACCGGAGCAGCCTCATTTCCCAAGTGCAAGAAGAGTTTCTGTTCTCCAGCTGCTCGGAATAACGATCTGTGAAAACTTCAGAATATCTACGTGCAGCCTGGACAATCCTTAAAGCCTTTTAGAAACAGGGTAGACGAGTCCCTTGTTTCAAGTTACGCCTTTTTCATGTCTCCACTGATGTTCAGTTCCTCCACTCTCAGGCGCTCTCCTCCTCTTTCCTTCGAGGACCAAGCTCTGACCACCGGGATAGCCCACGCACCCGGAGACCGGGCTGGAATTTCCAGAGTCGGCAGCGACGAAGCATCCTCAGGGATCGGAGCAGAGGCAGCCTCGCATGCTAGCACGGGGGCATCAACCCACTGGCTGCACCCAACACCCATAAGCATCGTTAGGTGCAGACATAGAAATGGGGTTAACAAGGCAGCGAGGGGTGGGGCCGGGGAGGGCACGTGCTCTGTCGGTGTTGCAGCGCAGGTAACGTCCTACGAATGCGTATCAGGGCCAAGAAGAAACCAGTCTTAGCAGGGCTGAATCCCACCTCAAACACACTGGTGAGTCCCTCCCCACCACGGGGCGATGGTTTAAGCCCCCCTCCATCACCCCCTGTTGCTGCCACACCGCTGCACCTCCTTAACCATCTACCTCTCCCCAAAATATTAATCCCCATCAAGAGCTCCTCTCCAACCCAGCCCCAAAATGGGGTGCTCTACAGGAGCTGGCTGTACCGGGACACCCCAGCAACCCACCAGCTCCACGCAATGTGTTTCTGGTAGAGAAAAAGTGCCCCCTCCACATGCCCCGAGCAGCGAGACGAGCGTAGAAGCTGAGGAATTGGAACCGACTGAATAATGGGTCCTGTCTGCTGGAAGAAAATGAAATTTGCCCTCGTGTTACCGAAAACTTGCACTCGACGCTCACCGCGCATTATAAAGAAAAGGTCAGTGAAACACAACAAACGCAAGGAGCCCAGTTGGAGAAAGCAATAAATAGTGACAGCAGCCCTTGTCTAATTTTTCAAAGCGTCTCTGCCTTTGCTCGAATCGTAGCGATTTCACTCAGCACTGCTGCGAGGGGCTGGGGCGAGCAGCTTTGCTGCTGCAGGACTGGAGGACGTCTGTCTGTGCAGGCTCCCAGGGCTCGTCAGCGAGCTCAGAGGAAAACAGGAATATCCATCAGACATTATTAATAATAATAATAATAATAATATCAATAATAATAATAACGATGATTATGATGATGATAGACGTGATTGAGATTTTGGACTCAGGCTCACAGATGCGCTTTGCTCCTCTGGGAAGGGGGATCCCTGCAGCCGAACACAGCCGGGGCAATTCCCAAAGGAAGGGACCCCTGTGTCCCAAACACACCCGGTGGGGCAGCGGGGTCCGAGTCCCCGGAGGGTCTTACCATCTGCGATGAAGTGCTCGGGAACGTGAAGCGTCACCTTGACGGTCAGCGGGCAGGAGAGTTGGGAGCCGCACACCACGGCCAGGACGCAGGAGCTGACCGCGATCAGGGTCAGCGCCGTCTTGTTGACGGGGCTCTTCATCGAACCTGGAAGGCAGAGAGAGGGGTGGGTGGCCAAAAGGCAAAGCTGTACCGGGGGTTTGCTCGGCCTCCCCCCCCTTCCCTGCACGGGTGCAGGACAGCCCCAAGCCCAGGGAAGGGCAGGCATTGGAAACAAAGACGTCAGCTCAGCAGCACTGGAAGAGCTCCCGAGGTCTGCAAACCTCATCATTCCCATCAAGCCTTTCTCAGCTGGGTTTTTAACAATCGTGTTGTTTCACTTGCTGATTTACATCCGTCCTGGGGACTATATTTTCCTAGAGGAGGGAGAAAACCTGCTCAGAGCCCTGTACAGACCCTCTCCCTGGGAATCTCTCATCCCCGGAGCCGTTCACCGCCCCTGCCAGGCTCCCCTGGCGAAGCTGCCGTCGCTTCTCGTCAGCCTTGGATTATTTGGCAAATCTTGTCAGGTCACAGAAAATAATCAAGCCAAATCTGAGGGCTGCCTGGACTGTGGCATCATTTGCTTTCCCTTAACGGCAGGAGAAATCTACACCTGTAGATGTTATATAGCACCAAGGAGCGTTAATTATTTACACAAATATATATAAATACTCAGTCATCACAGGGGAACTACAACGAACAACAAAACGACCTACGGAGCCAGCTGCTTTTCACAGGCAGGAGATATTACAAGAGAAGTTTCATTTTGCCATGGCATCTTCCACAAAGCAGCTCAATATTTTCCAACACACAAAAGCCGGTCACCAAAGCAGGCACCCAGCGCGCCCGGTCCCCGCCGGGCACCCTCACAGCACGCGGGTCACTGCCAGGCTGCCATCCCCGGTCCCTGGCACCAGGGCTAAGGGACGCCTGCACCGAGGAGTAATTGAATCCCATCGCCCTGTGGGTCCACTCAGACTTCCACGTGTGGCCAGGCTTGGCTGGGGGCTTGTATTTTATTTGGATTTTTTTTGAAGCAAATGGCATCAGATGAAAGCCAACAAGGAGCTCGAGCATCAGCAGGTCTAGAGAGGCTGGCGGCAGGTACAAACTCACTGGGAAACCCCGTCATGGGGCAGCATGGCATGAAATGCCATTAAATCAGGGTCGACTACAGTTGGGTGGGACAGAGCAACCCCCAAACTCTGCAGGGAAGGGGACAAAGCTGGGCAATACAGAGTCACTGGAGCGACCTGCTGCCCCAGGAGATTCGGATGCTCTTGCTGGGCGCAGGCCAGGAGCATACGCTTGTCCAGATGAGACACCCTCCACTGATGGAGATGACCACGAGAGACTGTCCCCAGGCCACCGCTACCCCCTCACCAGGTCCCCACTGCCCGAGAAGGGAGCAGCCCTGGACACCACGGCTTGGAGCACCACTGGTCCCTGCCCATCCAGCCTCTCCGGACCCGGGGGCTGCCCCACAGCCCCCACGGCCACCTAGTGCAACACCTCGCACCAGTGCTCTGCTCGAAGCTAACGCCAGACACCTCTCAGAGCAGCTGGTTCCCTTCTCCAGTGCTTGGGACGCCGATGAAAACCCACCTGGGGAGTACAGCGGTGCCAAGGAGAGGGCCCAGCCCGGCAATTAACCCCAGGCGCTGCACAGCTTGTTACGGTGCAGCCGAGACGACCAAGCTCCCAGCAGACCTGACCACGTCCCTGCTCAGGATTCAGGCGAGGACGCTTATTTATTTTTGGAAGTCAATCCAGCCTCTCTCCACTTTCTCTCCGGCCCTCGCCATCTTATCAGCAAGATGAGATTTAAAAAGCATCAGTTTGAAAATTGGATGGGAAATACATCCAGCAAGTTAGCACTTGCATACTCTGTAATTCGACAGAAGCCGCGGTTGCCAGGGCAGGGATCTCGTGCTCGGGCTGAGCCCAGGGCACAACCTGCGTTTTCCAGGCAGGGCAGCACGTCCCATCAAAGCATCTCCTGCCGCAGGACGGAGCCCGCACAGTGGATGCTCCGACCAGCATTTGCAGGACAAGAGAAGTGGCTGATCTGCTGGAAAGTATCCCCATTGCTGCGACCAACAGGAGTATGCAAATCGATTATTTATGAAGCATCTTTTACTTTCCTTATGCATGCATCATCTAAACAGCCTTCCCACCCCAATTTCACAGCTTTATTGCCGATCTCCTGTGCCCTTCACCTTGCAATCCCCGTTTTTTCTTCCCAATCTTTATTCATATCATCAGCATAAGTTAGCACCTCCTTGGGAGGCAAACTCATCCTCGCACTGGGCATACTGTGCCTGTCACAAACCCAAACTGTGTTTGCTTAGAGTTACAAGACTAATGCAAAAAAGAAAAGGGCGGGGGGGGGGAAAGAAAGAAAATAGAAGGGAAAAAAGCCTCCATCAGGATAATTGGACACAGCCAGCATACAATAGACCAGAGAACACTGGATTTTACCATTATAAATCACCTTTCAATCCAGGATCTTAAAGTGCTTTGCAAACATTAAACCACAAATCCCTTCTGAGTTAGACGAGTATTATCCCCTTTGCACAAAGAGCCTGAATCACAGGTACGATGGCAGCTTTCACCATCCTGCAGCCGGAGTGGAGCTGCAGGAATTTGGATCTGAAAGCTCCCATCCCCATCGGTCCGCGTGGCTGCTTCTTTCCCCGTGACTGAGAGAGGCGCAGGAGCTTGAAACAGCAAAAGGCCCATTACAGCTCAATGCGTTTGAGCTTGGCAGCCCAAGGAAAGGGACAATGTGCTACAAGTCTCCTATAACTACCTTCACCGCTCCCCTGCCTCCTGCTCCCCGCTCGTTTCCATCACGGTGCTAATTATTGACCTCTAGAACTGCCCGACGTTGGCTTTGACCAACTGAACCAAAACAACTGGTCTTCTGCTTGAGCAGAAATTGGATTTCCAGCTCAGCTCTTTATTGCTCATGGCCAGTTTGCTGCCAGGTTTGATGGGGGGCTGTTGGAAAAGCAGGTCCTTCCCTCGTTCTTCAAAGAGAGGGACATGGCTCCTCTTCTCCATCCCATCTCCTGCTCTTCAGACCACTGATGATCCAGCAGAAGCACTCCTATGCTGCACTTAAACACCTGTCTGGAGGTAAACAGCTTCATGCCAGACCTCTAAAGCCACAAGCAAATGTATTCTTAGCAAGCCACTGCTAACCAAACCAACCTCAATGGATTCACCGGGGGTTCGTACCCCTGTTCAAGAGGTAAGACAAAATGACCAATTCCTGCCTTGGCCCATGGGGTGTCCAAACCCATCTCCATAACTCAGGCAGTGCCATGTAAACCACAACACCTCAAGACACTGGAGATGGGAGCTCCACCTGGGTGAAGCCTGTGCCTTCCCTCCTCGCCTTGTTACCTCCAGGCTTCCAGGGAGTGCAGATTTGCAAACCCAAGTCCACTAAACAGGCTGGTATCAACCCCCTTGAACAAGAGGGGGAAGCTGGGTGGGAATGCAAGACCTTCATGGACAGCTGATGGGACTCAGGAGCCCCAAGAGCCTCAGCACCCAACACAGGTCTTTGTCTGGGTCTTGTGGGGTCCAAAAAGCCCAAGAGGTAGGTGGTGACGAGGGACGGCTGAGACCAATCTCGCCCTCCAGATTCCTCTGCCCTAACAAATCCTCTGTATATTGAGATGACCTCTCTACACTTGTCATTAAACATGGTTCTGTGGCATTTTGGATGGTTGCAACAGAACGAGCGGGCACCCGAGCGCCCAGCCAGGCTGTTTTGGGGGCAAAGCGATGGCCCATGGGGGGTCCAGGAGCAGGCAGACCCAGGGAGCTGGTGCCCAAGGAGCAGGCAGAGCAGGCAGGACACAGGAGAATGAAGAATAAGAAGAAATTACTTCCTCCCCAATGGGGAGAAATAACCTCTTCCCCCAGCCTGTGAGAGCAAAGGAGAAGGGAAAGGCAAACCGCTCTGGTTTAGGGCGGAATCATACCTGAGACACTTCCTGCTAGTCACCCGATTAACGGGAGCTTAATTAGACTGGAAGACAAGAGGAGCAGCCAGGACTGTGGTCAGAGGAGCTCCTACCACCACCACCTTTCCCACCCAGGATTTTTTCCCCTGTAACAGCGGTACCAATTAGCCCAGCTCCGGCCTCCCAGAGAAGACGCGGGTCCCTCTGCAGACAGCTCAGAAACAGCTCGCAAAGCACCACATTCCCCTGAAGATTTTGCACCTGCTGCAAGATGAAGATAAATTCAAAGCCACTGGTGTAAACACTCTGCAAACGGCCCCTCCAAACGCACTGTGTCTCCTTTGAAATATCATCTCCTCGTGCAGTTAATTACTCGCTGCTTTGTACACTTTCCCTAGCCCACCTAAAGGACAAGGCGGGGAAAAAACCCCAACAAAACTCCAAACTCATTTCTTTTTAATATTGGCGGTGCTGCCTAAATTTAAGACGACCGGAAAAAAAAAAAAGGTACGTTCAGAACACATATGGATTTACGAGCAACACAAATATCCCGCGCTCTTGGTAATATGATGTTTCTAAATCAGGCTCATAAATACATGCTTGGGAGATTAGTCTATAAAAAAATAAACCTTAATTACCCCATCTTTATCTGCACACAGCCCTAGTGTTAGCCATATGTGGGTGTTAAACACCAAGTGCTTTGCAATCTTCCCCGCCCCCCCGGAGATAACAGCATCATACAGAATGTTTTGCGGCTACTGGGATATTAAAATGTATTTCTAGCACCCGAGGAAGACGGGGCTGGGGAAACCGAGCGGGAGAACAGCGAGTGCCTGAACTGCTTAGCAACGTGTGGCGCAGCCGCCGGTGCCCGGCCGCCGTGCCGTGCCGCATGCAGAAGTGCCCGGTGCGGGGCGAGCAGCTCCCCCGGCACCCCCAGGGAGCAGCGAACCCGCTGCAGCCCATCTTGCGTCCCCGGTATCCCCATGCTGCTCCCAACGCACGCCGCGGCTGCTGGCATGTCAGAGGGGTTGGGTGCTCCTAATGATCCTTCTTTATGTTCCAGCAGAGGCTCGTTAACACCGTACAACTGCGTTTCCAGGACAATCTCATACACAGAAACATCTCGAGGTGTTTTACAAGCGGGAGATCATGTCGAATCAAAGCAAACGCCAATTAAGATGAGCAGCGGTGTTGGCAGGCGGCTCTTGCCACGGCGTCCCCCCACGCCGGGGAGCAACGCTGCCCGTCTCCCCTCCCTGCCCTGCGCCTCTGCCCCTCGCCACAGCCTCCCCACTGCTTCCACATCAGGATGGTCCCTCTTTCTCCAGCACACCAGACACACGGGATGGGATGGGACAGGATGCGACAGGACACCCTCCTTCCAGACAGACACAGCCCTCCGGCACCATGGTCCCACCAAGCCTTCACGGACCACTCTGCCCCAGAGCCACTTCTGGGGGATGGATGTTGATGCAATGAACCCCCCGCCGGGCATCATCCGAGCAGGGGGGGTGAGAGCACGAGCAGGCGTTTCGTTGCACACCCTCTCTATGACGCCTGGCCTCAGCTGCTCCTCCAGCAGGCACCTTCTCCATCGCTGCCTTGGACAAATCCCGAGCGAAGGTGCTCGCATCTACAGTCTGGATCTGGGTCAGGGTTTGGGCACCGGGGCTGTCTCCAGCCCCATCCCCAGAGCCAGCAGGATGGGCATCAGCCCCGAAGCGGTGGCTTCACTGCCCCCGTGCTGGGGGAGCCCCCCAGGGAGACCCCTCTCCCCTCCAAGGCGGCAGCGAGGGCGCACACAAGAAGGGACAGGGGGAAAGCGAGGAGGAAAGAGCTGCGGTGTGCAGCAGAAGGGTGAGATCAGGCACTTCTGGATTTATAAAGGATTTGATCTTGCTAAGTGCATGCTGAATCACATTAATACTATTAACGGATATGAATTACCCACTAGCAATTAGCCGAGGTGTCCTCCAGTACAGCACGGGGGGCTGCAGAAAAGGCAGCGCTGGGGCACGGGTCAGGGAGAGGAGGATGCCGAGGGTGACACGGCCACCGCGGTGAGGTTGGGGCCGGGCTGCCGGACCCCGGGGCGAGGTCAAGGTTTTGGCGGCTGAGCTCCGCTGTGCACCACAACCTGCACCGCTCGCCCCGGCCGGCTCTCGCGCTCCTCCAGCAGCCTCAGCCTCGGCTCCTTATGTGCTCCTGGAGTTTTAATGCCTCGTGTACTGAATAAATGTAGTTACGTCCTATTTATACAGTTGCCGGCGGTGCTGCCCCTTTGCTCTCAAACACCGCGCCTGCAGCTTGCGGGGAGCCGCCACCAGCAGATTTCAGTCACAAGGAGGGGGAAGTGGAGGGAAAGGCTGGGCAAGGAAGGGAGAAAGCACGACGACCGAGGTGGCGCAGGTCGAGATGTTGGTCTTTGCTGACCCACCAGCCCCATCACCACGGGCAGGGTCTCCTGCCCGCATGTCTCAGACCTCCCCCAGCACAGCAAAGTGGGCAGAATCTGTGCAAACCCCATGTGCTCTCCTGGCTCTGTTACATCTTTTTGCATTTCTCTGGGCATGGACAATTAAAATCAATGAAGTCAGTTTTGCTTTCATGTTCTTGGTGCTGAATCAGTCGAGATAAAATCACATTAAAGAAACAGTTACATATTTAAAGGCAGAGATTGCCTGCACTGGAATTTTCTTTCATGCAAATCAATAGAAACACTTCTCCTGGAATTAAGGCCTGATTTTTTTTTTTTTGTTTTGTTTTAAACTCCAAATGAGTCCCAATTTTACAATATACAAACACAAAGGCAAATCTGAGTGGAAGGCTTCACTTTAAGGAGGAGGGAAAGCAATTTTCCATATAGTGTGACAAAAACATTATTCCTACAGGAAAAAAGAGGAAAAAAAAAAGCCATATATTCATTATCTATGAAATAGCTCGTGTTGAGTCACAGCCCAGGGAGGACTGCACTCGGCGAGCGAAGGGCTGGTCAGAGGGCTGAATTGATTTTGGAGACCGGGAGGGAGAGGTGCTGGAGGCCAGGCTGCCAGGGAGGGCTCAGGACCCGGCAGGAGATGCCCCGGCACCCGGCGAGCTGCCCATCGCTGCCGGACCTGCGCCGTGCTGCCCGTCCGGGCCCTGCCCACTCTCCCATCACCACCCTGCAGGCAGAGCCGGGCTGCTGCCGGGGATCTGGGAATTGGGCTGGGATCTCCAAAGCCAGACGTGCCAAAAAACCCCCCAAGAAACAAACCAATCAACCCATCTTTCCCCTCTCTCTACTATTTTTGGAACAGATGCAAAATTGACCAGCAAGGTGGGACCAAAAGTTTCTGCTCTGCAACAGCTCCCCAGGGATGGGGGCACATCCCCTCCGTGCCTCAGTTTCCCTCGTAGCCAAGCACTGCGCAAAGGCGAGCTTCACCAGCGCGGCGTGACACCCACCACCCTCTGCCTCCTCCCGCTCTTCCCTCTGCTCCCTCCACGAGACGCATCCATCGCGTCACGGGCGTGCCGAGCGTCGGTGCTGAAACCCGTCTTCATTTTCCAGCCCGCGCAAACCCTCGCCCTCCTCCCGCCCGCATCCAGCACCGTGTTTATGTTCCGCTTCCTGGGAAACAAGAGACTCGTTACCATGCGGAGGGCGACAGCAGAGCGATTAGTGAAATTTGTTACCCACATGCTCTGAACAAAATTAAATTAAAAGTGCTGCTTTGCTGTCAAGATAAGGGCCAAGCCGGAGAGATAATTTTTCACTCTCAAACACTCAATTACTCGCTGAGGCTGTATCAGATACAATCAAAAAATAAATAAATAAATAGGAAGACCCACACTGCCTCCAGGAACAGATGTAAAAGCCGTTATCTCTAGCACAGTCCGGGGAAGTTAAAGAGCCTGCGGCTGCCACGGCACCACAACCGCTTTAATTGCGGACCCCTCTGCTCCCCAGCTTACACCTGGCAATCAGCCTCCCGCAGCGGTCCCTCTCCCCAAAACCTCAGTATCCCACACGTGTCCCCAGGCACGGCACGCGTGCGCCCCCATACCTACAGCCACCGCGGACTTACGGGACCAAAGAGGCTGCTGGAGCAACCCCAGCCCAGCTTCCCTGCCCAGACGGAGTGTAACAGGGACGGAGAGGGCTGCTGGGTGGGTTTGATGTGCTGATGCAGTGCCTGCCTGCTCTGGGAGCAAAATAAGCCATCGTGCAAAAGCGCCACGTTTGTTTGCTCGCTGGAAAAACAGCATCCATGGCAGAGCTTTTGAGAGCTGAGAAAGGTTGGAAAGTTACAGCATCCCTCGTCGGCAGCACCGCAGGGGTGCAGGATGTCCAGCTCGCGCGGGACCCCGGTTGTCCCCTCTGGGGTGCCCTTCCCTGGCTCCACGTGCCATGAACCAGCCGGGTGCGCACCAGATACCGGCACTGACCCGTCCATCCGTCCCTGCGGCGAGCGGCTCTGCGTGCCCTTCCCGGGGAAGCCTGTCCCACGGAGCCGCAGGGGCCGGGGCACGGCCCACGGGCTGACCGCACGAGGAGGGGACGGGCAGTGGCTGAGCCGGCACGGGGCTGCCAGTGCTGGCAGGGACGGAGAAGGCTCCTTGAGCACAGACAGGCAGCACGAGGCACAGACAGACCCGTTACTCCCTCTTAGGAGTGTAAGCAACCAAACCCACGTTTGCTCTATCGCCTTTTGTCTCCCATTTGATTCCTGACAGCGGCTTCCCCGGTTTGAAGGCTGCCGAACCCGGTGCAGACCCGCGGGGGGGATTCCCCGAGGACCACGGCGGAGACGGGCTGACGCACTGCTCCTGGCGCTCACTCACGCCGGCGGGGCCGGGGGGACTGGCAGAGCACAGAGAACGGTACCCAAATTTCATTCTGCATTTCATTTAGTTCCCCATGAAATAATAAGTGTCTGCTGCCTCCGGAGACAGGAGAGGATCAAAGCGAAGCTTCCTCATATGTAACAGACTCCGAATACCTAATATTCCCTTATAAAAGGCCTTGTTTTAAACACCAAATACAGAGGCAGATCAAAGCTCAGCTTCTCATTTCTCTAACAGCCCTCGGAAGACTCTGCCAGCCAGCAAGGCACACACACATGCACGCACGCACGCGCGCGTGGCTGACACCAATCCAAGACACATAATTGGACTCTGCTAATTCATCTAACCCATCACCATGTGCTAGGGAAACAGTCGGGTGCCTTGTTCCCGGAGACCTCAGCCAAGGAGCAGCCCAAAACCACGTCCTCCCTTCCCTGGGGTGTCGGGGATCTCTCCTGGGGTGGGAGCAGGTCGCTGGGATGGGGAGGTACCCCCGGAATGAAAGCTGTGCATGAAAACAGGGTGGGATATTTCCCCCCTTTTTTTAACAGGCTGCAATAGGGGCGATGCCGAGAGGGGTGAAGCCATCCCAGACCCGGGCGTGGAGGAGCGGGCTCGGGCTGAAGGAGATCCAGAGCTTGCTTTGGATCAGCAGCCAGCTGAGGACGTTGGATGCGAGATCCCAGCCGGGTCTCTGTGCTGCGTGCCCTCCAGCACACCTCAACCATCACGGCATCAGCAGCATCGCTCTGCGCTTGCACCCAGCGTTCCACTTTGTATCCGGGTTTCCAGCAACTCTGTACCCGACCTTTCTGCCTGATGGGGGGGCGAGATCAGCCCCAGGGGCTTGGCAGCAGCCGCAGGGACCCCCGGCAGGTCCCAGGGCTCAGACAACGGCCGGGCTGCAGGGGCGGCCAGAGGCTCTCCGGGTCTCTGAGACGAATGGGGTCAGGATGCTCAGCCCCTCGCGAGGTCTCCATATGACGCTTTCCCTGCCTCAGTTTCCCCTCACGAGCAGCTGCCCTGCAGACCTGATGCGATGCTGACTTACTCTTCATTTAGCCCTCAGAGGCCTTCTCTTGGAAAGGGCTTTAAAAGAGCTGGAACGTTTCTGTGTTACACAGCAGCTGCTCTGGGGCCCAAGAAAGCAGCTGGAGGTGGGGGAGGCTCCTCGTGCCTCCCCCCTCCCCACCAGTGAGCCGGAGGGGCTCGTTAGACTCACCGAGTCCTTGATGAGCCGGGCAGCACAGAGTGCAGGGGCCAGCCCACCGCTGCAGGGAGCCTGCTACGGCCTTGGAGTTATGATGCACTTTCTCTTCTCCCCCTCCATCGTTCCCTCTACCCGAATAGCCACCGGGCAGGCACTGCATGCGACCTGGGGAGCTCGGGGCTGCAAAGTCAGACCTGGAGCAGAATGCATTTTTCTGGGCAGGAGGCAACCACCAACCCGGAGCAAGGGGGATGGCGCAGGAGCAAGCGCGGTTTGTGCACGGGGCTCTGCCTCCCCGGTTTGGGGGTTTTTTTTGCTACTAGTATTTTCCTCTTGAACACAGCGGGGGACCTGGCCGAACACATCCCACGCTGCTCGGGAGTAGAGGAGAACTGAGTAAGTATCAAAGCTTGCTATCGCCCATCATGGGCAGCTGGGGATGTGGATTAGCGTCTCTACAACACCGGCGGTTCTCCCTCACGGAGCCTTTAGCGCTGGTGAAAGGTGCGATGACAGACAGCCTCACGGACCGGAGCCAGCCGCAAACCGCAGCCGGCACGCGAGGAGGTTCCCACGCTTCCCGACTCTCCCAGGGGAGTGGGAAAGGGGAGAGCAGAGCCCTGGAGTACATAGGTCTGTTGTGAACAGGTTGCAAGAAAAACTAATTTCTGGAAAACCCCATGGAGCCAGTAATGAAGGTCAGCAGGAAGAAGCAAACCGGCCGGCCCCGGCTCGAGCTGAGGGTCCCTCCAGCCACCCAGTCGGAGCTCCACGTAGCCCGACAGCCTCCCTCAGGACTTCTTTCACTTGGAAAAGCAGGATGTTAAGTCCAAATTCCAGCTCCCTGGGACTGCACGCCAGCCCTACCATCCAGAACGCAGGCCACACTGATCCACCACAAAGCAGCGGAGGACGGCGTGCTGGCGTGGGCACGGGGCTGTGATGAAGAAGAGGGATGCCTCCCTGAAGATGGGAAAGTCTCTTCTGCATTACTTCTTACACTCTCTCCTCCTCTAACTTCCCTGGAGACGTTCCAAAGATGGGGAACACAGACCTAGATGCTGGGAAGATGCATGGTACAGCATGCTGGGACCACAGACGATGATGCCTCAGCTGTCCCTGCCTCTGTGCCCAGACTGATCAGATTTGCTTTTCCTTGTATTCCAGCACGAAACCCAGGTATCAATGGGTCTGCTGCTCCTGAGCTACCAGAACAAGCTCTCCCTCGCTTGATATTTACCTATGGGAATGTCCCTCTAATATACCTTGCCAAGGCACGGCGAAACCTGCAGGCTGTCCTCTACAGGGGACAAACAAAGCCCATGACCACTTAACCAGCTGGCTTCAACCAAGCTCGAAGTAAAACCAAACCTACACGACGCCTAAGTGGAAACTTCCCATCGCATCGGTTAGGATCAATGCCTTGACAGTATCGGTAACTACGCTCAATCCTGCAAAACCTAATCCGAGGAGAGAAACCCCGAGGAATCTCTCTCCTTGGACCCGATAACTATCTCACCGCACCTGCAACGACACGCAACCATGGCGAAATCGATACAGGAACATCATTGTAAGAATTAACCGTATCTGACGACGCATCCTTCTCTATTAGAGTTATGATCTCGTCCAATTATGGATCTTTGCTGAACTTGTAATTATGAGTTTGATACTGTGACTTCCTACTAAGCTATTGCTTGCCTTCCACGAGGGAGAGAAGAGTCAATGAAAGGATAATGGAAAATTCCTTTCAAGGACGCAGCGATGGCAAAATTTAGCTAGACAGGAGGGGAAGTACAATGGGGACTTTACGCAAGACAATTCCCTCGGTTAGCCACCACCGAACACGAACAAACCAGGTTCTCGCAGCATCACTCAAATGCTAATGTAGATCTAACAGCCAGCATTGTGCAACCACGAGGCAGCTCTTCCTCCCGAATTCCCTTCAAACCAGCCATCAAAGCTGCCCAGGTGAACAACAGCTTATTCAAAGAAAAAGAAAGGAATTCTTCCCATTTATCTATTCCTTTATGTTTGCCCTACAAGGAAGCTTAAACAAACAACCCAAAGCCAACATATATATCAATAAGAATATCTTTGTACCCGGCATCCAGCACGAGCGTGTTTCGAGAGACTGACAGAGCACTTGACCCCACGGGGAATGGCGTCAAGGCAGCGGGGAAAGCAAAGATTTATCTGCCTTTCATTAAAACACAGTTTTCCATGCCTTGCTTGTGCATTATCTCCGCCTTCCCTTGTGGTAGCTGAAAAAAACCCCAACTTCAGTGACTTTTCCAAAGTACCCGAGGATTTTCAGGCTCAGCCCAGTATTTCAGAATAAATCACTGAAAAAACTACTTTAGCACTTGGGAAATTTTCCCTCTGCACCAGTGACTTTTCAGGACCATTTCTTCTGTCCCTGTTTGCAACACAACCAATTTTTTCCTTCTCTCGCGCATCATTTTCCCCTTAACAGAGTTACATTCGTACTGCAACAGGTAGCTTTAACTCACAAATTCTCTGCCTGCTTTTCATCAAAAGCTCATTTGAAACTCGGTGAGAATTTCTCGCGGTTCTAAAACACATGGGAAAGAAAAAAAATAAAAATTTGAAGACCCTGCCTTTCGGCAGGAACAAATGCAGTACACCCCTGTGCATGCGAGTGTTTAGTCCCATGTGCAATCATCAAGCTGATCAGAGGTGTTGAGATAATTTCACATTCAAATAAACACATTGCGAGCATTTATCGGAACGCCTAATCATTGAAACAAATGGGGCCGCACTTGCTGCGGTGGGCGCAGGCATCTATCTGGCGTGCTGCGCTCTGCCGATGCCCGGCTTAATACAGAAAACAAATGGAGAGAGCAGACCCACTGTGCAATTTTTAAATTGCTTCCCAACGTAGTTATTTCCTGACAGTGATTTTTCAAATGCAGCAGCAAGGTTTGCCCTGTCCTCCGCCAAAGAGCTTGGTCTGAGGGTCTCGAGCAAAACAACGATCTGCGTGATGTGACCGGAGGAAACGTGGACACTAATTTCAAACTGCAGATGATATTTCAGTTTCTCAGCTCTTCTAACTCACAAAAAAGTCTGAAGGGATTCCGGTTTACAAATCCCTGCCCCAGCCCTCATTTTGAATTTGTTCCTTTTAATTGCCTCTGTGCCGACAGGAAGGCTGGGAAATTTCCATCCGACGGATGCTTTGCACGGGAAATAAAGGGCGGAAAACTGGAGTCTGGAGCAAGGAATTGCCAAGGTGACCGTCCCTGACAGCTGCACCGGCGCCAGGATGATGACAGACACCATCACCACGCGCCAGTGCAGCTTTAGGGAAGTGCCAGGGCGTGTGTAATGTAACCCATACTAGAAACCAGCAAAAAACCCCAGAACCTCAGCAACATTCCCGGGAAATGCTATTTATGGCTCCTGCACGGTGCTGCATCACACAAACAGCACAGCTTGGGATACCCTTACCCCTACAGACCGGTACTGCGGTCCTTACCCAGACTGATGCAGCGTCAGAAAGCATCACCCATGGATACAGTCAAGGCGCTCAACCATTTCTTTCCCCTCTTACCCCCACGCGCATCACCGGCGCCTACGTCATTTTGTACCTTTGCTCCGTCTCCGGCTCCGATACTGCTCGGTGTAGAAGGTTAGCTGGGTTTCGTCGTCCGCCTCCGAGCCAGAGTTTCCTTTGGCACGTCCAAACCCGATCCCACCTGCAAGCAATAGAGAGGAAAAAATCAGCCCTGGCAGCTGGGATGCCCGGCAGCGGCGGGGGGGAGCTGGGAGCTCCTCGGCAGAGCTGCCGGATTTGGCCGGCATCCACCCCTCCCGGCCCAGGTGCTCTGCTTGGGGTCACCAGAAGCGACCGGGGACTTTTGCCACTCGTGATTTCGCTGGTTCCTTACTGCCCCCGTCAAGAATCAAGACCCCACAGTGCCAATTGCGGTGTGAACGTAAGAAGATGCTCTCTACCCCCAGGAACATATTTTATAAATGTATTGCAACGTATTTACAAAGAAAACCTCTGGCTGTAGAAGCTGCTCTCCCCAAGGACACCTACGTGGTGAAGCACGTTGAGTTTTAGGCGTTTGCTTCATAGCAAACCCAGCAGAAAAAAGCAGCACAGGGGGAATACAGCACCTGGGGGGCACTCAGGACCCCGCTGCGTGGCGAGGGTCCGGCTCCCCTCCCTCAGCACCCACTTTGGCCCATCCGCACCACCAGCTCGCGGCGATGGCCAGCAGCACGCGTCCCTGCGGCGGCCGGTACCGACAGCCGTGGCAAGGAGCAGGGCTGGCCCACGGTTTACCCGGCACCTCCCTCCCGGAGCCGGAGCGGGATGCTGGAGGAACCTGGCTTGCTCCAGCCGCCAGACCCACCAAGGAGTGACGGAGGCTTAAAAAGCGACAGAGACTCTAACTGGCAGAAGTCCTTCAATCCTTGCAGAGTTTAAAGCAGAGAGGCCTCCACGGGTTGATGGTGGCCCTTTAAACTGCCATTAAAATATTTTACTGTTTTTAAAAAATCCTTTATTCTGGGCAGAAGCACAATTTCCCCACTTCTTGGCAGGAGAACGGAAAACGAGCTGTGCCTTCTGCCCTCTGAAATCCTTAATCACCGCAATGGGAGGTGGCTGGCAGGAGCCAGAGGGACGCGGGGAGCTCGGCACGTGGCTCCTGCCCCGTCCGTGCCCCAACCTGGCCGTGCGGTGCCCTCGGCGGGGCTCAACGAGCGGGGGTGGAAGAGGCTCCGCCAGCTCCTCTCCTCCTGAAAGCAGCAGGAGGGGTCAGTGCTCGCACACAGCAGCGTTTAGCGCTCGGACGTGGGGTCTGGGGGGTTCACAGAGTCACACCCCAAACCACAACCCACCATCAGCCCCTCTTCAGACCCCGAATCACAGCGAACATCCGATGTCATGATACACCTGCACCAGAGACTGGGGCTTTGAAGGACACAGCAGAGTGGTAAAACCAATAAGGCTTATTCGCATCAGCGAGGAAAATCTTAATTAACCTGGGCTTCCAACGCAGGCCCGTGGGCGAGCGGCCAGGGCTGCAGCTCTGCTGCACGTCCCCTTCTCCCGCCGAGCAGGGACTGCCCCGGGCTCGTGGCTGCCAGCGATGCCCAGGGCTGGGAGACAGACACCAGCTACAGGAGGTGTTCCCCCCGGAGCTCAGCAGAGCCACCTCCTCCGCCCGGGAGAGGGACCTGGCCGCTGCCTGCGCAGGCAGGACATGGCGCATCCCTCTGCCACCTTCCCATGAGCCGGAGCTGGTCCCTTTTGTGCAGGCAGATGGCCGGGGGTGGACAGAGGCAGTCATCTCTGGTGCTCGCTCTGCTCTTGCACCCCGCCAAGGTGACCAGGCAGCCAGTGCAGGCAGCAGGCAGTGGGCAGCCGGTGCAGGCAGCGGGCAGCCGGTGCAGGCAGCAGCCGCTCCACCAGCCACCATCCCAGCCCCCTCCGGCCGCACCGCGTTTGTTTGCCGGCTGCGTCTCTGTGATGGATGGCGCTGACATGTTAAATTACTCAGGCTGGATGTCTTCGGAGAGCTGGTGACAGCGATATTGCATTTTCTGATTACCCAGCACTGCGCAGGATGTATAAATACAGGAGTCGGGAGACCCGGCGCAGGTCCCCAGCCTGCAGCGGAAACGTCTCCTCTGACCCAACACGCGGTGGCGGAGGTCAGCCTGGAAACACAAGTCCAGGGCAGAGAAACGGCTGCAAGGGATGGGCTTTTACCCCTTCACGCTATCAAGGATGCTGGCACGCATCTTGGCAGTGGTTTTGGGGGTCCCAGAGCCCAGTCAAGGCAGATTGTAAGACGCAGAAGCGCTGATCCTCAACTGATCCCGCCGTGAACCTGATTTCACGTTTAACTGGCCCCAAAATCTTGTTGAAGCATCCCTGTGAGATGCTCGTGCTTGGGGCAATACCTCCTGCACGAGCTCCGCCGGCTTGCCTTGGTGGCAGGCTGCTCGCCGGGGCACGGGGCCGAGGATGCTGACGGTGGGGCCAAGGATGCTCATGATGGGGCCGAGGATGCTCACAGCAGAGAATATCTCCGTGCGGCTGCTGATGGGGATGAATAGGAAGAACACCCCATTAAAGCCAAGCAGCCCTGCCTGGTCAGCACTTCTTTTCTCTTTAAAAAGGGGTAGAAAACCACCAAGTAATAGGAAAAAGAGATCCCAACCACCACAACCGATTACAAAGCAGAATAAGAAGTTTAAAAGAGAGAAGACAGGGAAACGGCAACTTCGCAGCGCTGGGTAACCGGAACACACAGCAAACTCTCTGCAGTGGCTCCCCCAAGGAGCTACACCCCCTTTACACCCAGTTTACTCCTGATATTTAGATTTGAGAAAAAACAAAGCTCCCCCTCCTCGCCCGCGCCCCCGCCTCCTGCCCCACCGCCTGGTCCCCAGGCGGTGGGGCAGGAGGCGGGGGCGCGGGCGAGGAGGGGGAGCTGAAGGAAGATGCTCACGCCTCTAATCCTGTTTGCAGATTTACAAACTCGTTAATGCGTTCAAACAGATCGCAGGCTCAGCCGTGTGCCGGGGCAGGGCGCTCGTTTGGAGCCCGACATTAATTTAGCGGGGAGCAAGGCGGGGTGCCAAGGCAAACACCTCTCCTTACGGTGTAATTAAAGATGGTAGTGTTAATGGTCAATGGGGATTAAGGAAATAACATTCAGGAATTAGAGGCTCCATTATCCCCAAAGACTTTTTGTTAGCTAAAGCCACGTCTATTTTTTTAAAGGTGTGGTTTTGTCATTAAAAATGGGGCAGGGGCGGGGGGGAAAGGCGAACCTGACATTTTAAATCCCTTCCTCAAAGCCAGGAGGTTACGGAGCATCTCAGGGAAACAACTGTGGACGCAAAACGAATCAAAACTGAGTTAAAATAGAGAAATAAGTAACAGCAGCTATTTGGATGACTCCTGTCTGAGGCCAGGTTGGCCTCTGATACTTAATCCCTCTAAGCTGGATATTACGATACAAGTGGAAGCTCGCACTTGTCCCCGGCGGTGCCACCCTGGGTGACACCTGTGTCCGTGCATCCCCCTGCCCCGCAGCCACAGCCCCACTGCCAACGCAAAAGGATTTTCTGCATCCCTCCTCTCCAGAAAAAGGGCCAAATCCTGCACACGCCGCAGCGTTAAAGACCCACGACCTCCTTGCTCCACTGCGTTCGGTTCACTCCACCTCCACGCTCGCTTGCCCCCGGGTAAGACAGTCTCCGGGGTGTTCAGCCATCCCCTCTGCTCCCAGGCTTCCCAGTACAAACCAGATGAGGAGCCCTCCCCTCCCCAGCGTTGCGGCGAGGTCTGTGCGCCGAGGGCTGGCAGGCGATGCGGAGCTGTACAATTAGCTAAGTGGAAATTTTCAGTTTAATTAATTTACCCCCAAAAAAAGAGCACCAGTCAACTGAAAAACCAAATGTGGCAAGAGAAAGGTAAATTAGATGCAGTTTCAGGGAGGGAAAAAAATACGCAAACATTTTCTTTTGAAATGTGTCCAGTCAACACACAAAAAAAAAAAAAAAAAGAAAAAAGCCCTTTAAAAATGAAACCACGCTCTGGTTTGTCGTTGCAGCAGGGGTACACACGCACAATCGCTGGCTTTACCTGATGGAAATTCTTCCTCCTCATTGATCTTCCCTTTTGCCCAAAAAACCACACCGGGGTGGGTGGTGCTGCAACCCGGTGACGGCCCCACCGCTTCCACCATGGAAAACTGGGATCGCACTGATCCCCGACGCCAACCTCTGCCCAGCTGTGAAGGGTTTTATCTGCGCCAAGGACCAACTCAAGGAGCCGCACATGATGCTTTGACTCGGATGAGGTGAAAGTTCCCGGCTGAACCCCAAAATTGCCTCAGCAGCAAAACACGACGCTCCAGGACACCGCGGGACAGACGGAGGGGAAAAAGCAGGGACCATGGGCGAGCCCCCCCTTGGGTGACTGTGGGTAACTCATGGCACAGCCAAGACCTCTGAAACCCGTGATGCCGCCGCAGCCCTGATAAACAGCACATCCCGTCTCAGGCAGAAGGATCTCTTAATCGCTTAGTTACTCTCAAAGCCAGGGTGCTTTTAAAGGTCTACCCCAGGAGAGGGCACCAGACCCCCTCTCTGCGCAAACCCGCCTCCCCCAAGGCCACCTCCCAGCCCTGCACCCCGACATCCCCCCTGCCCTTGGGCTGGGTGCACAGGGTGGGCCATCGGCCAAACCCGCGTCCTCGCTCCCTGCACCGCTGCCTCTCCCCGCGTTTCCCAGGGCATCGCTTCCCAGTTTAAGCTCCGCTCCGATGCAGCCGGCTTGGGATGCTCCGGGTACCAGCCTGGCTGCATTTTGGGAAGCAGTAAATCCAGACCCTCTCGGACGCAGCATCCTTCCCTCCTGCGCTGCCAGCCCTCAGCAGAGAGATCCTCCTGCCAGCCCACCCATCCTGCATCTCAGCTCCTACCATCCTCGCTCTCCCTCTATTATTTATAAACTCTAAATGCGCTTCACTCGATAAAAGCGTTTGGGGAGAAAGTTTGTATGAAAAAGGCATTAGACAAAATAAAGTTACATGGTACTGTAAATGGAGAGGGTGGGGTGGCGTTTGGGTTGTTTTTTTGGTTTAAAGTCGATCTTCTGGGCAAAATACGACCTTTCCTCAAGCCGTTAGAAACACTTATCACGGAATCAGATTTAATGACAAGCGATAGGCAGCAGTTTACATGCACTTAGTGCAGAGAAGGAAGCAAGGCAAAGCTTATCCCAGATCCGGTTTTGTCGGGCTCGGGCAGCAGGTTGGTTGCTGGTTTGGTTTATCCCATGCTTCCGCAGGAGCGGCACTGGAGCCCTTCCGTAAAGCAGGAAACCCTTTTGCTGTGCGCCGTTCCTGCAGGGAGAGCACTCCAGCTGTAGGGCTCTGATGAGGTTAAGCATTAATTAAATCGAACTGCGAGAAAATAATTACGCACATGCATCCGTCAGGCCAACTTGTCACTACCCAGTAACAAAGTTGGATGCAAACTCCATCAGTGGAACTGTCACACGGCTGTTAGAAGGAAATAAATGCATCCCAAACGGACAATTTCATTTAGGGGGAGGAAAAAAAAAACCCCATGGATTGCAAAGGATTAATGAGGCGAAGGGTTTGTGTTTGCAATTGGATGTAAAAAGCAAACATCGTGAGTTGTGATATCATCGTTTAACCTTAATGTTCAATAGCACTCCAACCGCTCGCCCGCCGGAGGGACAATTAACCGCGGGCTGTAAAAACAAAACCTCCAGCACGGGAGAGGCGACGGGAAAGGCTGGATACAGCCTCAGCAGCAGCACCCAGCCACGGCTTTTGCAAGCGGAAAGAAATTTAAATTGAAAGGAAAAGAGGATGGGCTGGGCTGTGGGGAGTGAGATCTCCACTGGAGATGCTGGGACTGGCTCACTTTTCGGGGCTGCTCACTGATTTCTGATGACTGAGACCTTAAAATCTTTTTTCTAGGGCGTGCCGATGAGGGGTCCCGTAGGTGGAGACGCTCAAAGTCGCAGTCCCCTCCTGAAGCCCGTGGGGTTCGTTATGCCTCGGGCAATTAAAGCCAGACACGGCTCCCCACTGTCTCTGACGCCACACGCAGCCACCCGCAAAGGAGCTGCCGGGCGGAACAGAGCCCCAAGGAACCCACGGTAGGTTGGGCACCATCACCGTGGGGACCCATCCTGCTCCCGGTGCAGAGAAGGGACCAGCCACGGCAGCACCAGCTAACCCGGGCCCTTCCCTTCCAGCCACCCTCTCACTTCTGCCGGAGCTGAGCCCTGCAGCACGGGGGTGCAGTGACACGCGGCGGTGCTTCCAGCACCTCTGGGACCATTGCAAGCTGCTCAGGACCAGTGCAGCTCATGGTGCCGGTGCCCAGCTCTTCCCCATCGCCTCCCTTCACCCGCATCCTGCCCCCAAAGCCGTTCGCCAGCCCCATCGCTTGGGTGTTTGAGAGCCCGCCCGGCACAGGGCTGCTGAAGCAGGCACCCCGGCATACCCGAGACGCACACCCAGCGCCCGGGAGACAGCCGAGAGCAAAACCCAGCGACAGGCACGGCGGGGAAGGTTTGTGGCCGCGCGGCTGGGTGTGCTCAGGCTCCCAGGGGGTCCCTTCCCTGCCAGGAGCAGAGGGAATGGCACAACGGCCCCAAGGGAGACGATCTGTTTTCTCCAACACGGGTCTGACCAAGCCTGCTGCTGGGGACCTTCTGGGCAACCCCGCTTTAATTGCACGTGGCCGAGGACCGCCTGTGCCGGTGGCCCTGGGAGGAAGGGAGGGACGGAGGGATGCAGGGTGACCTCGCAAGCACCACGAGCAGGTTGCCAAGCGGGGCACACAGCAGCCGGAGGGGAAATTGAGCTCCCCATCCCAAGCAGAGACGTTGGGCACGAGCTGGTCTCCAACCCTCGTATGGAGGAGACGCGAGTCTGGGCAGAAACGGAGGGTGACGAAGGGCTGGACGGTCAGTCCCCACTGACTGCTCCTGTGGCCAGCGATGGGCAGAGGGATCCTGGGGGACACTGGTGATGGGGAGAAGGTTGGGGAGACCTCCTGCCTCGGGGCATGCTCTGGCACGGTGCGGATGGGGAGGTGCAGGGAAGCAGGGGAGCTCCAGCTCACGGAGGTGGGAAATGGAGTGTCCATGTCCCCAGAGATGGGGGACAAGCCGGGCAGGCTCGGGGCAGCCAGAGGCTCTGCCTGCAGCCAGGCATCGTGTCTCCTCCTAAGCTAGGCTTTAATTAACTTGCTCCATTAGTGACCAAAAAACCTCTTGCCTTCAGGCAGTTTAAAAGTGAAAAAAAAACAAACAAAAAAAGAGGCTGGAGCAAGGAGTCAGGGAAACTTCACCAGACAGTCACGGTGGAGCCCAAAGCACCCACATGCATGCATGTGAAAATCCAGATATACGTATTTGAATAACTACTAGTAAACAAACCAAATAATTTAAACCAGTTAAAGAGTCAGAACATTTTCTTCACACTAAGTGAATAATTTATGGGCAGAGCTATAATAAAAATGCCCTCTCCAGGCCTGTATTGCAGGAAAATGTATCCAGAAAAAAAAGATCACATTTCAGACTCATAAATAAATGAAAAACAAAACCAACAGTAAACAGAAAGAAAAGTATTTCCTTCCCGGTTCCTGGCAGTGCCACAGAGACCCGCAGGGTGTGGGGCAGAGCACGGCCGAGGGACCTCCCTGCCCACCATCCCTGGGGGGACCCCGACGCCTCCTCCCCACCTGGAAATCTGGACCCGAACCCCCCGCGCAGCCTCGACGCTCACCGCTTAACCCACTGCCGTTACCGTTTAAAGCAGCGATAGCAACAGGAGGAGACAGTTTCCCTTGCTGAGGTGCAACGCAAGGACCGATCCTGCTCACGGGGCTGTTCCGGCCAACCTCCTCCTGTTGCTCCGGTGTAGCTGGCAACGGCCATCAAGGCTACAATACAACTCAGCATCCCTCCAGCACACTCATGCACGGTGCAGCCTCCAGAGCCACGAAATGCTGCTCTGACCCTCTGTGAGACCCCTAAAAAAAGCCCCTAAGCACTGGGAAAGTGCAATGAAGGGAGGTCCCAGTGACACGAGTTACAGCCAAAATGAACTTCATCCCTTCCTCTGAAATAAAAACTTGCCAAGAAACCCTATTTCACGCCCGCCAAACCTCGGTTAGCCGGGGCAGCTGGCAGGGACAAGATAAATCCCTGGGGAGGGATGTGAGGTGACCCCGCTCCCAAGCACCTCCACCAGACCATCAGAGGGTGCTGCGTGGGGTTTGCCCCTCTTCACCGCACCACGGAGCAGCTCCAGGGTCCCCACGCTCAGCAGTGAGGGCGAGGAGCTCCTGCCTCCAGCCCCAGCCAAACTCTTCCGGACGTGGCCAAATCCAGAGTGCCCGAGGAGCAGCAGGTGACCGCGGCAGCCTACCTCGGGGCCGGCTCCGGCGTTTCCGTCTCCCCACAGACGTGCTGCGCAGCGCAGGCTGGAGCTGCCCGATCTCGATGGGCGTGTTGGTGCGGAAGCTCTCCTTGAACTTCTGCATCAGGGACTCCACCGTCTCCTGTGTCACCTCGGGAGCTGCAACACCGGCAAAGGGACCGCGGTTAAAAGAGGAGCAGGTCACCGTGTCCCCGCACAACCCCTTCCTCGTGGAGGACAGCGTGAGTTGGAGAGGAGTCCTGGGGCAGGAGCTCTGCCAAGACCCTCTGAAGTCACCCACGGGGACCCAGCCAGCGCTTTCGATCTTACCAAAGCCACAGAAATTAGAAAATTGTGAGTATACAGAAATTGCATTTTTCACATTGCTTTCCAGAAATGCGGATTATTCCTTGCCTCTTCCCCCACACGCACTCAGGGCACTTGGAAGCATCATGCCCTTATCCGAGTTACAGCCTGAAGGGTTCAAAACACACAGGATCCCCCCTTGGGGCGCTGAGCTGACTTTGGATGAGGTTCAACTCTGCTCCGGGAGCTCGGAGTCAAACCCCAGGCTTGGCAGCCTTTTGGGGGGTTGGGTACTCTGCAGGCAAGTTTGGGATTACGGAGCAACGGGCAAGGCTGGGGTGGGAGCCAGGCGAATGATGCGCAGCCGGTCCGGGTGCGCTCCGAGCAGCGGCAGGAATCCCTGGGGTCTTCCAGGGGCTGCACTCACACGTTGGGCAGCAGCACCGGAGCTCAGGAAACAGCTTGCTGCAACGCCCCACGGCACATCACAGCTTGCTGGTATTTAAGCAACTCCCCTCCTTGCTCTCACACCCCGCCCCCATCCAGTAATTAAAAAAAAAAAAAAAAACCCAAAACAAAACCCCACCCCAGAATTGTCCTGCAGAACTCGCCACCCACCTGCACAACGGGCAGTACCGGGAAATGATGAAACCACTCGCAAAGAGCAAAGATGAAATTCAGGATCAAAAGGTTTGTCCTCCTGCGGGCCACAAAGGTCTCCCAGGTTTAACAAACGGTTTGGCCTCTGTCAGCTCCTTGAATAAACTCATTAGCAGAACATAACCTCTGTCCCGTCTCCATTTCAAGAGTCACAACGTCCCTCCGGGGAGCTCCTGAAGTTCCCCTGCCCGCAGCGTGCCGGTGCGGGGCTGGCAGGGATCACCGGCCCTGCAGCCACCCCCCATCCTGCTCGGGTAAGGGATGAACCGGCACCTTGGAGCTCCCCAGCCTGCCAGGAGTTGATGCTTCACCCCGCCGCATCTCCCAGGTCCAGAGACACATCTGATCTGCATGGAGCTCCTCGGACACCCGGCGAGCTCGGGGTGCATGACTGCTCCGGACCACGGACTCTAATTCCCTTTGCAGTTTGTGGCGGGGGCCATTTCAGTGTGACATGAGAAGGTGGCCGTGCAGGACGAGGCATTTGTAATCCTACTCAAGGATTTAACTCAAACGCGGAGCCTGCGGCAGAGTCCTCCAACGGCCACCCGCACCGCAGGGAGGGGACAGCCCCAGTGCCACGGGCAGTGCCACACCAGCCCACGGAGCAGCTCTCCCTGCCTTCTCCCCAAATCCCAAAGGCGATGTCCTCGGTCTCCCCAGGGCTGAGAAGCTCTAGACCACCCCAGGGTGCTTTTCTACCCCCACAGGCCGGAGAGAAGGTACCAAAATCTGGGAGGGAGAGTGCTGGAGAAGAACAGACCGGCTGCTGTGGGCGCAGGAGCGTGGGGAGGGCTCGGGACAGGATCCAGCCAGCCAGCGCCGCCTCACCGGGCGATGGGGAGACGAGGATCAAACCCGCTGCGGTCTAAGTACCCCAGGTGGAACCCCTTCGGGAGAGCTCCAAGAGAGAGGGTGGCCTAAAGCACCAGCTACGCTACATCTTCCAGTTATTCAACGTCAGGCTCCCCAGGCACCATAAATCAAAGGCAGAGCTCCCCAAAGCCCGCTGCTTTTACGGGAGGCGTGGATGGATCCTGCCGTGTCGGGTGCCCCAGCAGGCAATGTCACAAGGGAAAAAAATAAAAATCAAGAGCGGGGAAAGGTCTCCAAAGAGCATCTAGTCCCACCCGACAGCACGCACCCAACCCCTCTCGCAAGGCTCCACGGAGGCGCTGGGGAAGGATGCTGCGGCAGCACCGGTGCGGCTCAGCACCCCGCTGCCGTGTCTGCGGGGGGAAGCCTGTCCCCGCAGCTCCTTCGCCAGGGAGCGAGCACGGCAGGGCGTCCCTGCGAACAGATGGCAAGTTATTTGAACCTTGGGGCTGTGCAATATATAACGCGTGCAAGTGGAGCGGGGAGCTCGGGAACCGTGCGGCTGAGGCTTATTTACCGAAAGGAGGGCAGAAGGAGAGCGCGGGAGGGGAGGAGGAGGGGGCCGTGCCTTCAGCTAGTGACGAAACGCAGCGAGGTCGTGGCTCTCTCATGGTCTCTGCTCGGCTGACGGGAGTAATCGGCGCAGCGGTGATCGTACCCCATCTGGCCACCACGCTCGGCACATCCATGCAGAGGCATCTGCTCGCACGCTTATCGGTGGAATGAGCGCCAAAAGCGGGGGGGAGCATTACCTTCGCGGGGAGAGGGTCCCCGCGGTCGCCAGCTATTTGTGATGGCGTTACAAATACGTATTCCAGGAACGGGAGCAAAAAGCCGGCGCTTCTCACTGCTCTGCATAGCTTGTGTGTGCCAGTACGTTGTTGGCCTCTCCGTGCCCCTGAGCTTGGGGGGTTGGAGAAATGGAAAAAAGAAAAAAAAGAAGAAAAAAAAAAAAAAAAGACAAAACCCTTGTCAACATGCTCTCAGCAAGAGGAGTTTGACGTGGCCAGCATGGAGAAAACCCTCACCGACAAATGGAAGGTAGCTGGGCTTCAACTGAATGAGCACCAGGGGTCAAGGACGAAGGAAGGACCCAACCGTGACAAAAGTGAGGGAGAAGAAACCAACGCACCATAATGTAATGGGACACGGCACTCGCTGAGGCTGGTGGGACCCTGTTGACTACGGAGGTGTCCATCACATCCGTAAAAGATACAGAGTCCACCGCAAACTGCAACACGGGCTTTGCCACCCGGGGATTTCCGCAGCCTGAGCCTGGACAGGCAGGGGAGGAACCCACCGCCCACCCGGACCGATGCCTCCGTGGGCATCACACAACCGCACGGCAAACACAAGTTCGCACACGCACACCGCCGTGCCATGCACGCGCTGCACGTGTGCTTGCCTTTCCGTCTCCCAGAGAGGTGTTAGCTGTTCAGAAAAGGATGGGAACACACACTACCGCAGGGCAGCGCAAAGCTTCAAATCCTCCTGCCCCGCAGACCCACCTGGGCTGCACGTGCCAATACGGGCTCAGCCAGCGGCTCCCGGTGCTGCCGTGCTACCCGCACGCTGCTCCCCCCCCAGCTCAATGCAGCCGCATCGCCAGTGCCCGGGCACCGGCTCCTCCCGACGGCCGAACACAATGCAGAATTAGAGGTGATGGGACCATCCCCTCCTTGAGCGAAGCTTGCCAAACCGCCTTCGCTCCCATCCCCGGTTTCCAGGAGATAAATCCATCAGGGCTACTGAGCTCGCATCTTCGTCACGTCGAGAGCTTCTCCAGCCTGGCAGAGGTGGTGAGATCCACCCCGCGGTTTGGCACAACGCTGCGATCTCAATCTCACCCCATCCTATAGCGAGGGCCTTTGGCAGCGTAACAACCCCATGAACGAGCTGAAGGCGGAGGAACCACGAGGCTCTTCAGCCTCCGCAAAATCAGCTTCCATCTCCGGCAGCGACTTAAGGACGCAGCTGAAGGTCACCGTACCTTTGTAAAGCACATTACATGTTCCCGTCGTGCACCTCCCTCCTGTCCACCCCCATACGCTATTTTGAAAGCGATTTGCTCTCCTTATGGCTCCCCTATACGTTTGCACATCTCCCACAAAACAATTCACACCAAAAGCCTTCCTTTCTTCCTTCCTTTTTGCTTGCACAAATTGCAGTGGGAAAATATGTTGTTTAGCATAAAAATTACAACGACAACAACAAAAAAAAGTCATCAACTGAACAATACGAGCCATGTTTGGGTAAAAATACATTGCCACGGAGATGGGAAGCAGCAGCACTCGTTCCAGCCCTCGCGGGACTCCCAGCGCAGCCAGGAGAGCCGCACCTTTCCCGGCCACATGGGCTGGGTATGGGGGGGCTGTTTTGGGGAGGTACCAAAACTAGTATCTCACTAGCTTCAGTGGCCAGGAGGGATTCTCCAAAACACAGTCCCAGGCTCGGCTCAGCGCAACCACCCCTAACCCACATTTGAGATGCACTAGTTGCGTGCCTCCACCTCCACCGCCCGCACTTGGACGGTGCCTCCACCGCCCCAGGACATCCCCGAGGGTCCAGCACAAGGGACAAGCAAAACCCCTTTGACCGTACAACCTGCCTTCCGCCAGCAGAGGCTGGGAAGCTGGGATGGAGCCGGTGGTGATGGAAGTATCCCGTAGCCCTTGGAAACAAGCCCTCAACCTCACCGAAATATTTTAGGGTCTGCACAGGTGGCCTCAGAGGACCCCGACGGAGCAGCGGTACCACATGCTGGAGAACTGCCCGCAGGCTAAGCCAACGCTCCTGCAGCCCGCAGACACCCCATATCCACCCCAGTACCTGGCAGCTCCACTCCACGCCACGTCGGACCCCGGCGGGGCAGGGGCAGGGGCAGGGCAGCAGCTCCTCTCCAAACCAGGCTCAACGCCTCGTGCTGCCGCTGAGCGGCTGGGAGAGCTGTGCAGCCCCACGGCTCGGCTCGTGCAGCGTATTAAAAGAAAGCAGCGAGGCTTAAGGACCGCAAAGGTGCCAGCTTCCCCCGGGCCTCGGTGTTCAGCTACGGTTTCGGTCCCTGGAGCCACGGCGGTCCCTGCACTCCTCACTCAACATCTGCACTGCTGCAGCTGCAAGGAGAAGACTAGAAAAGCAACAGCAGCTTCTATTAGAGCTTCCCACACTAGGTATTGAATAAAACATATTTTTAATAAATATAGTTTTTTAAGCATCTGATTTTCCCATCCCTCTCTTTGATTTCTCAGTGTCAAAGGGCAAGTTATCGATTCCTCAACATTACCAGTGCTTAAAATGCTCCCAGAGTTTTGTAGAGAGGAGTAACTCACAGAGCAGCTCAAGAGCTGCTCAACTGAGCGTGCCGCTTCGCTGGAATCAGCGTTTCGCAAAAACGCATCAAACTCAATCAAGGATTAAATGGAAAAGTTTGGGCGCAATTAGAAGTCAAGGTTGGTGGGATTTTTACCTCCTGACCTGTGCGTGCATTTATGACGGCACCCATGGCCGCATGTAGGACGCGGCCCCCTCGTCTCGGACACCAGCTCTTCTCCATGCCCATCTCCTGCCCTCTCACCAACCGCTTCCAGGATTTTTCAAATAATCCGCTTTTTCCAGGCGCAGAGGAGGGTGCTCTCCTGGGAATCACTGATGCTGGCTCAAAAGGTCTAGTGCACCGTCACGTCCGTAACACACCATGCAACTTCAGGTATGCGTAGCACACTTTAATAACGTTACAATTGTTTCCTCCAAATCAGACCTTTGAGTTTCAATAAGGACGTTTTGATGTTTCTGGATGGGTGTTTTGGAAATTTCTATTTTACAAAGTATTTCAAGAAATCGACTTTCTGATTCTACTTGGGACAAGCATAAATTTCACAATACTGGAAGTCTTCCACATGGTGGAAACCCTGTTTTGTCACCAAGTCTAAATAATGGGTGTTTGTTGCTTTTCGAAGCATGAAATAAGCACCGGTGTTTGTTCTGAAACTGGGATGTGGACTGATTTTCAACAGTGCCACCCTGAAGGTACTAAGCTCCAGAGAGCAGAGAGCTCTACTAGCATAAAATTAGGTAATTACGCCGCTGCCTGTGTGATGACGGTGAGAGATCTGTACAACAGTTTCACACATATTGGGATGAGAACACATCTTGAGAGCGACGTCCTGCCACAGAGCATGGTGGATACAGCAAAGACAGGAGAAACACTGAGAACTTTACCTCTCCATCTCTTTCTCCAGCCACCAAACCCCTCTACCACCTCTCAAGCAAGACTCTCTGTCCCCATCGGTCCCCTGCTCTCCACTCATCCAAGTCATACACCGCATGCAGGCACGGCACGTCCAAGAACACCAGGAGACTACTGGCTGCATTACACAAGCAACTTTAAAAAAAAAAATAAAATAAAATAAAAAAAAAATATATATATATATATATAAAAACCCCCATCAAAACAAAGCACAAATAACCACACGTAGCCCATACATCAGGGGACCAAGCACCTCCTGCAATGCATACATCTCCACGCCATCCTCAGGCGAACCCATCAGGGGAAATGATATACGCGGCACCGCGCGCTTTGCCGGAGCTGGCCCCCAGCCCAGCCTGCCAGCGCGGCGTGAGGGAGGATCAATCTCTCTCCGAGAAGCTCTTTTACACAGAGGGGTTTTCAGATGCAGCAACAGAGGGATATGGGAAGCCAGGAGCATTTTGAAAACAGGCTTGTATTCCATCTCGACTTTTTCTTTCTTTTCTCTCCCAACCCTTTTTGTCGAGTTTTAAAATAGAAAACATACACTTTTTTTAACGTAGGCATTAATACATAGGTATTAATACATTAATAGATTATTATATGCATTAATAAATCTCTCGCTATAAAAATAGATTTTTATACGTAAAAATCTGATTTTAATTGCAAATTGGAGGGGGAGGGTAGCACAAGAAGAGATAAAGTTTTATTTGAGATGTCTCCTTTGAAGGAAACTGAACAAATGTACTTTCCTCCTTCATATATTCATGAGATGACTGCTTCCCTACCCCGTTCTCCACCACCCTCAGCTCCGGGCTCAGAGCCAGCACAGTCCTTATCTGGTACGAGGCAGGGGGAAAAAAAAAAACCCGATAGGATCATAAGTTTTCGGCAGTTTAACAAATCGCGGGGGGGAAGTCTCCCTTGGTTTTTAATAAAGCCGGGGTGCTGATGGATGGGGAAGGGGGATGCTAGGGGAGGCTGGTGTGCAGCATGGGAGGGGGATGGAGACCTGCATTCACTCGGGGTCCCGCAACGGGGATGGGGACCCCGGGGAGCACCAGGGCACCCACACCCCTCTGACCACGCACCCACTTTTTGCTTTCCCTTTTTATTGCAAAGCTTTGCCATTCCCCTCTCCCCATCCAGAGAGAGCAGGAGATAATAGCTGCAGCTCCCGGCATCGCTGCAGCCCGGCGAGCTGCTCCTCACACCGGCAGGACCCAGGGGAACGCCCGGCCCGCCGGGAAGGGGCAGCTGGAGCCGGAGCCCACGGCAGTGCCCACCCAGCACCGCCCGCCCTGACCCTTCTTCATCCTCTCTCCAGTCACGGCGCTCAATTGCTTCCCAGCTAATTGCCTCCACTCATGTGTGCAAACTAACCGTTTACTGGAAAATGCCACGGAATGTTAATTTCATTCGGAATTGGGTAATTGCAAAGCACTTCTGTTTTTTTATTATAGGAAATGAATAAGTATTGTATTAATAGCATCGTTTCCAACTTCGACCACAATCACGGCCCCATCGATGGAGGCTGCGAGTTATTTGTTCACCCCGTGCTTTCCTTGCCTTTCCACCTTCCTCCTTTCTGTTCTCCCCACCACACTCCCGACTTCCCACGCTGGTAATTAAGACAATGCAATATAATTATGAACGCATCGCAAAAGATCAAACGCTCAAGAGCCGCAGTCCAGCGGTCCCCACCTCTGCCTCGCACCTTTGCATGGCAAGCACCCCACAAAGCAGCCGGGTCTCGGTATTTTCCGCTGCCGGCTGGATTTGACCTTCCCAGGAGCTGTGTCCGACTAGGAAACCCTCAGCCCTTCCATGGGGCAAAGAATTTTCTAGCACATCCCTCCCCTGACATCCACGGGGCACTGCAGATTGGGGTTGTTCAGCCTGGAGAAGAGAAGCCCCTTAGCGGGGCTTTTCAGTACTTCAAAGGGGCTTACAGAAAGATGGGGACAGACTTTTTAGTAGGGGCTGTAACAATAGGACGAGGGGTAATGGTTTTAAACTAAAAGAGGGGACATTCAGACTAGACACAAGGAAGAAATTTTTTGCAGTGAGAATGGTGAAACACTGGCACAGGTTGCCCACAGAGGTGGTAGATGCCCCATCCTTGGAAACATTCAGGGTTAGGTTGGACGGGGCTTTGAGCACCCTGATCGTTGAAGACGTCCCTGCTCACTGCAGGGGAGTTGGACTAGATGACCTTTAACAGTTCCTTCCAACCCAAACCATTCTGTGATTCTATAATTTGTCCCTTTGCCCCATTTGTCCTTCGGCAAGGAAAAGCCTTTGGCCACGGGATGCTGCCCCGTGAAGCCTGCCCCATCTCCCTCCCGCCCAGCACCTAGAGAGTCCAGGCCACTGGGACTATGCTTCTCACCATCTCCACTCTAATAAAACCCTTAACTTATGGGGTTTTTTATGAGGCACCGTAACTCTTTCGCTTACGCAGCGAGCAGAGAGGAGCGGGGAAGATGGGCAGACCCTCAGCAGCAGCTAATACTCCTCAAGTTATAAAATAATTGAAAAGTTAAATAAGAACACTCTGGAGGAAGGTTCCCAATTTGGTGCTAATGGGCACATGAAGCAGCCCGGGCTAATGTTCCGTGGAAGAGAGCCGCCAGCTCGAGAGCACAGCGCTGACCTCCACTGCACATCTCCAACCACTCCGCAAAACCAGGGGAAAATCTGCCCCGGGGAGCCAGCTGGGGCAGAGACCCACCGAGGGCAGGAGAAAGCTCCATCCTCACCTGGCTGAGGAACCTCCACTGGAGGATGGACCTGGAGGAGCAGCACTTCGGCATCTGTAAAGCAGGAGGTGGGTGAGCGTGAGCGAGTCCCAGCACCCCTAGGAATGGGCACAGGCAGGGCAGGCATCCGGAAACAGCAACGGCCGGCAAATGTGGTGGGAAACGTGGCATGGTGACCCCTCTCCAGGCTCAACCACCACTCAACTCCCCGCTCAGCAGTGTGGTGCAGAATTAATTTGTTAGTTGGGTATTAAATTTCCTTTGCCCAAGAGGCGAGGTGAGACCTTTTCATGGTACCGGCAATTCCATGCCACATGCCGGGGAGAACAAGGGAGCAACGTTAACCCCGAGGAGAAGAGCAAACCACCAAAACCCCATATTGCAATGGGGCAGTGGAGCTTCAGCTGTGCATGCACGGCACAAATGCCACCAAACGATCCCCCCAGCAGTGGTGGGGACCAACCATCTCCCACACCGGGAAGCACACGGGTGCAGGCTGCAGGCAGGAAAGAAGGATCTGAGAACCAGCTCATTGGCTCAGAAGAAGACCTGAAGCTGAGGGAACGCCCGGAGAGCCCAGGCTATCACAAAAGCAAACCACTTCCAAGCCACGCAGGCGAAGCAGCGAGGCTGAGCACAGCCAGACCTCGCAGGACCCTGTGGGTGAGTCGCAGCAAACGCTGTAACTCACCGGGGCCGTCAGAAAGGATTGATTTGAAGCACCTTGTTAATAAGTTTCCTCTCCCACCGGTCCTTCGGGTAGGTCACTGCCTAATGATAAATGGGGCTGGAAGGTGCCTGCAGACCTAATATCAGCGCAGGTGCCCGGCCTTGATCCATCTTCCTTAGCAGCCAGCTGACAAAACTAACTGTCTCGGCGCCGCAGCCAGGTAACACATGACGGATAGGAAGAGGACATGCAAACAGCACGAAGAGCTGGAGCTGCAGCTGCCCTCCCTGATCCCCTCCCCATAAAACCCATAAGGCCAGCATGGACCGATGGGGAGACTGCCTCACACGTGCTAACTAGCAGAGCCACGATGCTGCTAAAAGGCAAGGTGAAGCAGCACCGAGCATGGCGTACCAAGAAAAACCCATAGCCCTCATGCAGGCAACAGGATCTGGAGCAACCTCAGCTCTGAGCATCCCAGGGGCTGCCCAAGCACTCACTAGCATCTACGTATTTCCAGCAGAAATGGGAACATTGTGGGGTTGGTCTTCATCCCAGACCCCACACCCTCTTCTCCTGGTCAGCCTGACTTCAGAAACCGGTGGCAGGTTTTTGCTCCATGCTGACACCGCGGAAGGTCGGCCCTGAGCAGAGCTGAAGCTCTCCCAGGTCCCCTGCATTGCACACAAGGCAGCTGCAAGATACAACGCAGCACGGAAATCCAGGAGAAGGGAGAAGGCTTGAGATTCCCCAGGGTCTCCCAAGGGGAATAAACAGCCACCGTATTATTTTTTAGGTTTTGCATCAGGAGAAGAAAAACAAACAAACAAAACCCCCAAAAAGTAAAAAAAAAAAAAAATCATCTCGAAGCTAATCCTGGTCAACAACTGGCCTACAACCCAGCTACGCCTTAAATAATGTAGCGCTTTATCAAACATTCATAGCGATGCACAAAGTGATGAACAACGCGCGCCTGGCATTTATATAAATATAGTTCCTGATGGCTTGTTTTCCTTGGACAGCCAAAACTTCACAGCTTATCTTCTGTGAGCTTGTGATTTTGCCTGGACGAAAAGCACTTTGGACACCTGGGGAATCAGGAGTACTGCACACAAAACTGCCACGACATCTCCACCAGGCATCAGCAGCTCCACAAAACCCAACCAAAAACCCACGCTAAAAGAGCTGCTGCTGACCTGAGGAGCCACAAGTCACCCAGCTGTGGCTGGGAGAGGGGATGACCAAGGGTATTTCTTCTCACATGGGATTTTGTGCAGCATCGGGGTGAGACCAGCCCAAGCCTCGCAAAACGGAGATAAACCAGTGGGACTTCACGAAACCTCCATCTCTATGGGATGCTCAGCAAAATGCTGGCATATTAAAACACCTCTTTTCTCTTCCGTTCCCTATGGCACCATCAGAAGCAGCTTCTCCATCTGCTTCTTCCCTCCGTCTCATGGAATTACGAGTGGGATACAGCACATCAGGAAATCCAACCTACCAGCCTTTTCTCAACAGCAACCCTTACTGTGGGCCAGGAAGAGCCCTGACCAGTCTGAGAGATGTTTAACTCTTAATTAGTGATTAAGCACATGCCAGCACAGCAACTCCCTTGGCCGTGGAGATGCAGGACCAGAGGCGGCCACCAGCCCCCGGGAGCTTCCCCATCCCTTCTGACCTGAGGCAGGAAGCACGCTGGACATGGGTCTCGTTGCGGACACCTCCCGGGCACGCTCGCGTGCATCCGTGGTGCTGCCTTACGCCACTGTCTTTGGCGGGTGTAAGGGAGGAGGAATATGTCCCACAGGGCCACCAGGCCAAGAGACCATCATTCCCTCCCTCCACGTTGATGAGGACAACCCCAATTTTGGGTGAAGGCAACCAGTTCGGTGTGATAGGATAATCAAAACAAACCTAAAACTCCAGCCTGGCAACTCTCCATTCAGAGCTCGAAAGGCAATTAATATATTAATTACGACCGTGTTTATCTCTCTGGAAAGCAAAGCTTTTCCCTGGCAGGTATGGCCATTTTCAAATCAACATTAAAGTCAGAGCTGGCACCACCATAAAACTGAAGGAGCCAATGGCATGTCCATTGTAACCTCTGCAACCGGGGCCCCTATTCCCTTCATTAACGTACTCAAATCCACTGGAATTAAGCACGTTGGACTTAAAGACGTGTTTAATTTCTCTAACAACTAGAGACACTAGCTAAGCATGTGCTTAAATGTTTTCTGAATCAGGACCCGATTCCTGCCCTCTTTGGCCTTTTTTTTTTTTTAATTTCTTTAAAGCTGAAATTTGCAGCCAGGTTTTTCAGCCAGGAATAGCGGACTGCAAAAAACCACTTTCCACTGGCAGGCTACGTGAATATACATTTTCAAAGGTCTCTGTAAATTACGCAAGGAGTTGGCGGGGATTAGAGCTGGGAAAAGCTGATCACGTACAAAGAGGGTCACGATCCCATCAGGTCACTGGAAAGAAGACAGAGCCCCAAGACACATCAGATGCCAGCCTGACGTACTATCCCATTTTAGCTTCCAGCCCCGGCAAACGTTAAGCCATCATTTTATTTATTAAAGGCTCAGAAAGCCCCTGGTTAATGCTTGGATTCAGGATGGCACTGCATCTGCCCACCCGAGCGAACGGAGCTGCAGACAGCGGCTCCCAGCCGCCGCGCACCGGGGACGGCACAGCCCGGCGTGGTGGGGATGTCCCTGCCCGCAGCCAGCCACGAGCCCAGCGGAGCTCCCATGTCCCCTTGAGGATGCTGGGCTGTCAGCTCAGGGACGGCAACACCAGGAGGGTCATCTTGTTCCTGCTGCCCTTGAGCTCTCCCTTCTCCATCGCAGAGGAGGACACCATCACCCTGCCCATTACAAGGGCATCGCCTCTGACTCGCACTCTGCCTTTAAATCTCACGTCCAAGATACTGCGAATACTCACGTATTTGTTACAGATAACGCCTCTAGAGCACAGCTTAACTACCTACCCTCCTCTTCCGCATCTCAGCCCCCAAAACGTCCCTCTCCCCAGCAACCTTGGGCCAGAGCGCTGCCTCTGCCCTAGGGGAGTCTTCACTGGGAGGTGAAGATGATGACTGAGATGCGGCCACCAGAACAGCTGCTCCAGCGTTGGTGGGTGGTGTAGGAAGCTCCCTCTCCTCATCACCAGGACCCTTCCCCGCCTGCTGTTTGCTGTTAGCTCAAACCCAAGCCATTTGTCTCCCCTGCGGTTCTCCTGGGCTGCATCACCCAGAGCAGTTTGGCTGGGAGGCTGTGGGACCACAACCCCTTACGTTAGCAGTTCTCACGTTTCCTTGTGCCCCCCTGCCTGCTGTCTGACTTAGCTCCCCTCTCCATCTCACAGATGAGGACTGGACCATTAAGTGACATGACCAGGGTTACCAAAGCAGTCGGTGGCAGTGCGGAGCTGGATCTACATCTCCAGGGTCCCTCTAGGTGCCAGACCATCCTCCAGGCATGCTCAAAAGCCTCTCGCTATCACTACAGAGAAAAGCATCCATGGATTAAGTAAGAGAAACTTCAGAGGTTTACCTAAGTTAACACAGCAGGTGACAAAAAAGTCCAGGAGCTGTGAATTCAAGATGACTGCACAACCACACCTTTGATATGCCGATGGTATTAATCATTGGTACCATCAGTAATAAGTCCTGTCTCCTGTCTAGACTTGGAGGCCATACCCAGACTGCAGAGTCTGTGAAGCCAGCACGAAGGCCTGCTTGAAAAGTTCTTTTTTTGAACATGAAAGAAACTGAGAAAATAAAGATGG
This sequence comes from Grus americana, assembly GCF_028858705.1. Lineage (NCBI taxonomy): Eukaryota > Metazoa > Chordata > Aves > Gruiformes > Gruidae > Grus > Grus americana. The sequence continues at coordinate 3,954,189 of NC_072871.1, forward strand.
GTCCTTTGTTGCAGGACTGGAATTGCAGATACTTGATTTTCAAGTCTGACATCTATTTTCTGCTCAGTTTTCACCAGGCAGTAGTTCTGCTTCTCACTGATCCTTAGGAGATTTAGTTTGGCAAAATCTTCTTGTCAGGGAACTTGTGGGTAACCCCATGTTCAGGCTTGCTGGACTTTCATCTGCCTTCACTTACTAACTCCATCTCAGTGCACCCCACGTGTCCCATCCGGGGACGTAGTGGCGCCGTCTGCAACGGACTGGGGACCAAACCGCCCCCCCCAGCATTTGCTGGATGGAAGCAAAGGGCCCCTGCCGCTGTAGGATGAAACCGTGTCGGCAAAGACGAGAGCCAGGTATTTTAAACGATAAAAGGAAGCTGGGAATTCCTAAAGGGCTGGAGCTTGAGGCCATCTGCTCAGGAAAGGCAGGAGAGCAGAAATCATCAGGAGCACGGACTGGAAACTACCCGGAGAAGCGAGGACAGAGGCAGTGAGGACTCTGGCATCACCTTCATGAATTTACCCAAACGCCCTCAATCGCAGAACGCTGTGTACCCACGGGGACTGGCTTCGGACACGAGGGTCTCCCCAGCGAGGGCCAAGAGCCCAGGAACCGCACCCCACACCAGCGGACCCCACCGGGCACCACGCACACCCACGGGGCGCAAAATTCCCAGAGACCTTCTGATTGCCAGAGATAAGCCACAGCCACGAGGGGACGGCACGGCCTCCTTTCCACGCCGGCACAAAGGGATCCTTTTTGGCTGATTAGGACTGCCTGGACATTGCCTCCTTCCTTGCTCCGTTTCATTTTATTACATTAATTAAAAAAAGACTACTTTTCTTCTTAAACTGCCTTGGATTTTTCTTCTGTCTAAATTCAGCTGGGTTCTGCGCAATGTCACCAGGTCAGTTTGTGCTCCTGCTGCAATTCTAATTTTGTCAGCTTTCCATTTTCTAGGGAGTTAGGGGATTTTTCTTTCTTCCTTTTTTTTTTTCCCCCCAAGTCAAAAATAATTTTGCATAACAGTAATAATGTTAATGGCCCTGTACAGCGCATCCAGATTACAGCTGCAGCTAGGGAGAAATAAACATCTCATCTTTGCCCTGCTGTTTATCTACCCACAGCAGAGCCTGGTATCAGGTCAGAACCTGTAATTTCATTAACTTTATCATTCAGACGCGCTTGTTGCTAGATGTCATTATTCAGCACATTGCTCCCGTGTTTTGTTTGCGCTGGGCTTCACTTCAGATGCTCCGGCATCGTGCGGGAGCAGCCCTCCCATCTGCATCGCTGCAGAGCGCTGCCTGAGACTCGGGAAGAAAGTTTGGCTTGCTGATCCGTGCTCTGCTTGCCCGGGATTTGCAAAACATTTGTGCTGCTCAACCGCCCGGGCAGGGATTTTCTCTCCCATTTTGCAGGGCTGTACGTAGCAGAGTCTTCCAGTGCAATTCCCGGCGTGACCCGATACATCCAAAAGCTCCACGTGGGGAATAAAAAACCCACGCTCTTCCTCGTGGAAAGGGCAGGCGAGCCCAAGAGCCGCACAGCGTGGGTGCGTGAATCCCAAATGATGGAAAGCGCCCGCCGCCAGCGTGATCCAGCACCTGCAAATCAATCACTGCCCGGCACGTGGGGGAAGCAAGCAGCGCAGGTAGGTGGAGGGCGAGCCGAAATGTTCCATCTTCATCGGATTTGCCATCCCTGGTAATTAATGCTGGGAAGTGACACTTGAAAGAGCCTCTAGTGACAGCCCCAGCGATGATACCGTTTGGAGCCCGCTGACAAGTCCCAGCTGATGTCTTATCACAACGCTACGCCGCGAGAGCAGCAAGGAGAGCTTCTCCCCAGGCGCTGAGGGACTCCCAGGCATAGCTCCTCGCCCGGCCCCCGTGATCGCACCAAAACCCAGCAGCTCCGGCCAGGCAGCCGGGTACCGAGGGGAAAGCTGACCCCGTCCTTGAGCTAGGGCCATGCTCCACAGCTGGGTTTCCCTTAACACATCCATCTTCAATCCACCTGTAAAATCGTGCCTGAGCAGAACTGATTTCCAGCCCCCGGGGATCTCCAGGTACGTGGTGTGTGCTCGCACCAACTGCAGAGTTTCTCCACCCCACCTGCCGCATCCCCGCGGGAATCCCAGCCGCATCTGCTGCTGGCAGGCAGGTCGAAGCGCCTGTGTGCGCAGCACGTCCAACACCTCCCCAATCACGTTTCCCACGCGTGTGCAAACCAGGTCCGAGTGCAAAGCTCACAGCACATATATTTGTTTTTCTGGTGTAAAAGTCCCAGATCTGACCTACAGCCACCTTGTCCTTGATGATCCAGGCTCTGACCAGCTTCAGCAGGGAGGAGCAACCAGCACGTACCGTAGCTTGGCTCCTTGAGCAAAGCCTCATCCAAGAGTGACCACCTGGGAGGAAACACACGGTGAACCGGCACGGTTTGGAAGGACCGAGACCAGGCAAGGCACAAACCTGCCTTGATCCAAGGTGCAAATCCCGACGGCATCACGAGCCGAACGGGTGGGAGCATCTGTGAACATCTCGCACAGCCTGGGGTAGCCCTGGCCCTGCAGGCAGCTTGCAGCCCTGGCCGGGGGGCATTCAGTCAGCGTAAGAAGTTCTTTATTGCCAGTTCCTGAAGCCCTCAGATAGTTTAATATTCTGCCCTAGATCTTGTTTACTATTATGTTTTGAAGAGGACTGAAATGCAGTTACTGCTGTCTTCCCCACTCACACAACTCTAAATAATTTATAGAAAAGCAAAACAAAGAAGAGAATATGAAAGAATAAAAAAGGCAGCTCAGTTACGCTATATGAAGGCTTTCATTTGTTCATTCTCACCGAGCAGAGGGTTGAGGAAACATCTCTTAACACCGCGGGCCAGTAACAGCCAGCCGTACACAAAGGGGGATGCCAACACGGATGCTCGGATCAGCACTCGAGGATGGCAGAGGGACCCCTGGGTGCCTCCGCATTTGAGCACCGATAACCATCACCGTCGTAATAACCTTGCTTGAAAGAGGAAAGAGTAAAAAGCGCTGTGAAGGGGGGGAAGAACCACAACCTCAGCCCCCACTTAGGACTGTCGCAGGTGCAGGGACCTGCTTTCCTGGCACGATGCATCATCTGGGCTCTCCCCGGCTCCAACGCTCAGAGCTGCACAGCTTCCTCCACGGAGCCCAGAAGAGTCCCCGTCCCCCAGCACTGCCATCGAGGATGCTCCGACAGGGACCGCGCAGGCTTCACAGGAATCTTACAAGCTCACGGGAAGAAGGGAAGGACAGCGCAGCATCACCCCAAGAGCCCCTTCCCTGCACGGGGGGAGCTGCCGCTGGAGTCACTCAGCAATTAGCGCTAATGTACTTTGCTTTTGTTTATTTGAGTGCATTTTACTGTGCATTGCAGGTGAACACTATTAAATAGCTTCTAACGACGCTTCAATAAGCAGAGGTGGGTGTTGCAGCTTCTGAGAGGCAGGCTTTAAAAATGCACGCAAACGAGCGTGCATTAGCCGAAACACTCTGGGGAAAGCGCCGCTCTTCTCCGCACAGGAGAAACATCCCCCCGAGTCACGCAGTGGTACCCGTGCAGCCTGCCGTCCCCCCGTCCCCACGCGCAGGCAGGGGGGCAGCACCCGGTCCGGCAGCGGGAGTCACAAGAACAACTAAAGAAAGAGCGGCTCTCGCACCGGCCTCCTCCTAGAGCTCCTGCGTGCCTTCCAGTGGCACGTTAACAGACCCCACCAGCACCCGGCACCCGCGGTTTGGTCTCTCCCCCCTCCCAGGGGTAACAGCCTCCTCTCAGCCTGCGGGAGCACGGCCAAGCCCTGTCCGTATGGGCTCCCCTCCGCTCCCCCGTACCCCAGGCAGCCAGCGACGGGCACAATCACGTACGCTGTCACCGCAGAGGACCCTGTCTGTCTCTCTGTCCTACTGCGTCCAGCCTTTGGCTGCTCACCGTGCCGGTGCTGGACCATTTTACCCAGAGGGATACCACCACTACTTTCTTTCTGAGCTGGGCAGAGCTTTGGGGAAGGGGAGCCCCAGAGCTCCTCCAAGTCCCAGCCCAGCACCTTCAGGGAAGGCACAAAGCATCCACAGCACCTCGCCCGCTCAGGAACGGGCAGCCCAGCCCAGCTCTCACAGCCCAGCTCCCCACAGGGGATTTACACCTTACAGCAGCGGTGTTACCCATATCGTACCTTACAAGCAGTCAGCACCACAGGGACAGGCAGCAGCCAGAACCCACGCTTTGGGAATTGTATAGGCTTCTTTCTAATCCGACCTACAGATGCTATATAACACTCTACTTGCCACGCCAAACACCGCGGGTGGGAAACGGTTCACGCTTGGGGTCTATGTCGCCCATCGGATCCGCACGGATTCAGCTGTGTGCTTCTTTCTGCAATAAGAATTTTCTGATCTGCCATTTCCAGCTCTGCACAGGGCTCCGATGTGCTCGCCTTAAATCTACAGCCCTGATGACTTTGTTTGCGGGTGACTACAGGATCGTTTGTCTGATTGCTCAGAGAATAAAGCACAAGGGATGTTTTGCCGCTAGTGGAAAATACAGCTTTATGGAGCAGCTCTCTGAGGAGCATCAAGGCTCAGCAGGCTGGCGGAGCCCCAGCGCACCGACACGTTCGCTCGCTAGAACTGATGCCCTGCTCGACCGCAAGGCAATGAACATTTCTGCCACCTAGAGAGCAACGACCGGCCTGATTGATGCCCATGTGCTAGCATTCACCCGTGGCGAGATGTCGGTATGAATCCCAGCATTCCCGTCCTGGTGAGGAGACGGGAGCTCCAGCGCTGCTGGAGCAGCGGGAGTGACTCCTCCGCGCTGCCTCGTGCGAGGCGTTGCACAAACCCACAGCCAAAAAGCAACTCCCCTCGCTGGGGAGACGCCAGCCCTGCTCCCCCAGCCGGGCACCCCCCATCGCGCCGGGGGTTTCACAGCAGTCACTGTCATTGCTGGGACCAGACACACCACCAAGCCCGAAAGCAGAGTCATCAGCTTCCCCATCTCGCCGGGCAGTCTGGCGCTGGAAACGGGAGCCTGGTGTTGGAAGAGGACGTGACAAAGGAGACAGGTCAAATCCTATGAATCCACGTCTCCGTGGAGCTCCCAAGCACACGGCTCACACCCTCCTATGGCACCTAAACCACCAGCAAAGCACAGTCAGGGAGGTCTGCGAGACCAGGGGACCTCGGGGCTGGCAGTGACAGCTGAGGGCTGGCAGCTGCTGTGCCTCAGTTTCCCCAGCACCATCCAAAGGTGACTCCCCTTTCAGGAGGGGCAGCTTCAGGACAAGGTCTGCAAACCAGCCTGTAGATGACAGCTGAGGACCAAAGCCCGGAGAGCCAAGCGCCAGCCGCAGGGGCTACGCACGGATGAGCCGTCCTCTCTAGGACAGACACACCGGCAGGGGATGGGGAGAGGGAAAGAGGAGAGAGGAAAGCCACAAACCTTTCTTCTCGTAGTCGGGCTTCTCCTCCCCACCCCGGCCCAGGCTCTCCAGCGTCCGTGTCACCTGGCTGCCAAATTCATCCTCCCTGGTGCTGGGCTCTGCCCGCCGTGGGGTCTCTTCCTCCTCCTCGTCCTCATAGTCATCCAGAATGGGGGTCTCGCGGATGGGCACCCCGATGACCGAGTTGTGGGCCTGGAGGCGTGAGTTGCGGAAGCTCTCGCGGGCCTGGGGGCCCAGCAGCACCGAGGGGATGTAGTGGATCTCGTGGGTGGCCTCCGTGCTGGCACTCTTCTGCGGGATGCGGCGGCGCTTGTGCCAGCGCCGCTGGGCGTACAGAGCCACCGTGAAGACCAAGAGGAGCAGGAGCAGCGCGATCAGCCCACCCTGCAGAGGAGAGCAAAGGGCACGGGTCAGGAGATGCACAGGTCAGGAGATGCACAGGGATGGGTCGGGAGATGCAGAAGGCGTAGGGGTGGGTCAGAAGATGCTGTGGCCAGCATCCATGGACCATGTCCTCCTCCACCCCCAGAGCACCCGTCCATCAACGCTCCACGAACCACACACGGGTGGGTTCACAGAGCACCCACCCGCACAGGGGCCAAGGTGGGCAAGCTCCCTCGCGTGGGGAGATGGGAAAGGAGGCAACTGCATCCTACCACTTAGGAGAAAAAAAACCACATTGAAACAACCCAGCGACCGACACGGGAGCAGCAAAGCCGCAGCAGAGACACACCACATTTCACACAAATGACGGTGCAACAAACGGCACCGCGAAACTGCCGCTCCCCAGGGCACGGTTACCCCAGCTCCATCGTTTCTGGTTGCGATTTGCCTGTGGTTTCAGTGAGACTTCAGCTGCAGACCTGGGCGCACAGCACAACAGATTCCAGACCAAGACCTTCTCTGCAAAGCTCTCCTCTTCCCCCCCACCTCCAAACATTCTTCAGTGCAGCTCCCAACTACATTACCATCCAAAATAAAACATCTTTACTGAAAAAAAAATAAACTTCCTAAATATCTATATGTCGATGGAAGTGGCCTCTCCTCCCGAAGGAGCAGGGCTGGGAAATGCCGAAGGGAGCCAGCCCTGCCCCTGGCTGCTCTGAAGGTTAAATTCAGCAACAGCTGCTCAGCCCCACGCAGGCGGGAGCTGCGCGTGTGCCACCTTCCAGCCTCTTAATCTCTGCAGCGCCTGAGCAATTTTATCCCGTGGCAGAGAAGCAAAGCAGGGCGTGTAAATCAGGAGCGGCGTGAGCAATTGGGACTTTGCAGCGCGACGTGGAACAGGCAGGGCAGGGGTTTCTCTGGCACAAGGGATGCCACAGCCTAGAACTTTACAGAGCATGCAAAACCAAAGCGGAGACATGCAAATATTTCATCTGCGTTCGATACAAAGCGCTGTGCCGTACCCAGAGCACGGCTCCGACTCATAAACAGGATTAGCTGTAAAGAGGTGGCATGAAAAATTGCAGTGCGCAGGATGAGTTAGCTGGGGAGAGGCCCTGGGAGCGGGAGCAGAGGAGAGACGCTTCCCTGGACCACCCCAGCACCACGACTCGCCGCAGAGAGGAGCCCAGCCCAGCGTCTCCCACCAGGACCCCCCTGCCTCCCCCCTGCATTGGCTCTAATGGGAGCAAGGCTCGGGTGTTCAGGAGAACGTTGCTCAGCTTGACTCCCCCAATTTAGGTGACGTGCCATCAGGTAAGGCAGTTCAGTGGCCAGGAGATGCTGGGGGATCTCTGCGTGGGAGAAGGACAGGGCTCGCTGTGCTGACTGGGTTCACGCCCCGCAGTACTGGAGCACCTGAAGGACCAGTGGGATGAGGACCCTACCTGGTCTTCCACGCTCAGAAGCAAGAAACAGCGCAGACACCTCAACCTGGAAGAGCAGAAACGTGTTTCCTCGGGTGTGCGCAGCACCTGATGCACAGAGACCACAAGGCATCACAGGGGCTCCCCGGTGTGAGCCACCCGCAGCCCCCCCGGCACCAAATCGGGGCCGTTTCCTTGGAAAGTCGCTTCGCAGGAGAGAGACCACAGCACAGCAGGCCCTCCAAAAGGGACACCTGGTGACAAGGACCCAGCAGGGCCACGAACTTCAACACAACGAACCACACTGCAAAATCAAATCCGGCTTGTGTGCCGGAGTCCTTCCAGCAAAGCGAGGGCTCTCACGGTACAGCAGAGTTTCAGAACGACATGGACTTGACTACCAGGAAACATCTTCTCCAAAGCATCACCACTAACCCCGGGTCACCCGGCTGGACGTCCCTTGTGCCCGGGTGCTCTCCGCAACTGCAAAGCGGCTGCAGGGCAGAGCAGGGCAGAGCACTCCACACCCGCAGGCACACGGGCGCTTGCCCTCCCCAGAAAAGCACGACCAAAGAGAACCCCGATGCTCGGAGAAGGCCAGGGTGACCAGAAAGCCCCGGCACAAGGAGCAGCTTTGCTGCCCAGAGCCAGGGAAGGGGGCTGGGCATCCACGGCGGCGCTTGGGGCCGCGCGCCTGCCTGGCTGGGCTCACCTCACATCTGCCCCCGGGAAACGGCGTGGAGCAGGTAAACCTGCCAGCAGGCGAAATCAAAGATCTCTCCGCTTGGGAGAACTTACAAAAAGGCGTAAAGGCACAGAGGTTATTAGCGTGCCATTTCCCACCCAGTTTGGGAATGACAGGCTCTGCTCAAGCAAGCTGAGGGCTCCCAGCCCAGCCTGGCTGCGGCTCCCGCATCCTTTGGGGACGAGCCGGAGGTCGCTGCTCCACCAGGCACGGAGACAACGGCCCCCTCTCTGCCCAGGAAAGGCTGGGGGTGCCCGTGCCAGCCCCTCGGGTGAGCACTCATGGGCTCAGAGCGGGCGGCTCAGTTTCGACGGGCTCCTTTGGTCCCTGAGCCCATGCCAGCAGCTGCTTGTTTCACCACGACACACACGCCGGGAGAGCTTCCTGGGGAAAAGGGAAGAAAAAAAAAAAAAAAAGTCAAACTTAGGAGGCATTCATGCCAGCCTCATTTTAATCTATTTTTCATGTTAAATTATCCAACTGAGGGAGAGGGAGAGAGAAAGGAGAAGGAAGGGATAATATGAGAAATGTTTTATTTGACAATGTGTCATTCGGAAACTGATTATTTCTGTCTCCGAGCTTTTTAATATTCCCAAACAATGGCCGAGCCGCACGGGGATTTGGTATTCTAAGGCTGGATTTATAATACTCTGTTCTGCAGTGATAAGAACACGGGTCTTTAATCCTCTGAGCTGTGAACATGCATATTCTCCCACGTAATGTCCTTCCCACCACGCTCCCGCCTGCCCCGCGCCGGCCGAGCGGGAGCCACCGGGTGACTGAGACCCACGGGAGAGGAGGAGGGTGGAAGAGAAGAGGGCTGGTGGGGACAACCCACACGTGTGCAGAACCGCAGGGCTGGTGGCACAGGAGCACATCTCATCTGAAGCTGGAAAGCAGCACGGCTGGGACTTACTTGAGGCACCAAAGGCAAACCTATGGAAGAAGCCACCTGGAAGCCCAAGAGACTGGGCGCTCATATAAATTATGAAGGCTGCCAAGCTGCCGACCTGGAAGGCAATCGCTGTTTGGGCATCTGTTCGAGATGCTGAACAATTTCTGAGCAGAAGAGGACGTATGTGCTTCTTCCAACACAAGCCACCACTCTTCTCTACCAAAGCGGTGAAAGATGAGGGAGTCCTGCCGCTCCTCTGCGGTCTGGGCAAACCTCCTTGCAGCAGGCTCTGGCCTTTTCCTGACTCTGCCCGGGCTCTTCGGCCACTTCTGCTCCCCACTGCTCCCCACAGCAGGGTGGACATGGTGTGGCTCCCCACAGGAGTCCTCCGGCTTTGCAGTCAAACGCAAGCGCAGCGACGCAGCCCAGCGGTTATGAGAGCAAGCCCTAACGGTCTGCTGGCCACCGCAGCAAAAAGGCACTGAAGTCACAGAAGGTCCCAGGCTGGAGGAGAAGATGGTTTCGGCTGGGCAGACCTGTTACACCAAAGCACCCCTTCTGCGGGTCAAAGCAGAACCAGTGCAAAACGGCGCAGCTTTCAGCCTGGTGCTCACCAAACCCCTTCTGCTGCTTCCTCTGAACACCAATAGGAAGTTTGGCCCCGGGGGAAGAAAATCCCTATTTCTTTTCTAACTTCGAAGCCGCTATTGCTTCCGCACCACATCCACAACCAGGTATTGTCCCACATCACGCTGACAACCAGCCCCATCGCTACCTACCTGCTGCTGGGTGGCACGGGGCTCTCGCAGCCCAGGACCATCACTCCAAGGACTGTCCCCTGGGACAGCCGGGCTCTGCCCAGCACGAACCCCGCACAAAGACACACACACCCCCCCCCATCGTGCCCTGCGGCTTCGCAGAGCTGGGGCGAGCGGGACCCCGATGCCGGAGCATCACATCACCCTGCGCAGTCCCAGCGGCGAGCCCCGGTAAGCACACAGGTATCAGCAATAACTACGCAGTCCTCAGAGCTCTTCACGCTGTGTACTTTTTCCTTTCTCTCCTTTTTGGCCGTGAAGGTAATTAAACACTAGAACCATTTACCAACGGTTGTAGTGGATTATCCATCACTGTCAATTTTTTTTTTTTTTTAAATTTTTTTTTTTTTAAATCAAGCCTGGATGCTTTTAGAAAAGTTATGGTTTATTTCAAATGAGAAATAAAGGCTTCAGGGAGTTCTTGTGCTCTGTGCAGCACTGGAGGACAGAACAGATGATCCCACTGTCCCTTCTGGTCTTCCGCTCCCCCAATTTTGATCGCCCCCCCATTTCTTTGAGAATTCACCCTAGAGCACCTTCTCCCTCTTTCAAACATTTCATCCCCTCCCAGGTCAACCCAGATGTAGAAAGCACCACCAGACCGCAGACACAAGCAGGCGGGGAAGACACATCCAGCCAACACACACTGCAGGCGGAGATGCCACCAGCACGGACCAAACCTCGGAGCTCCGCACCTCGGCACGCAAACCTCTCCTGGCTCGTCCCAGCCGTTGCCGAGGGCTGTAATAAAGCAGCGCTCAATGAGCGGGTGTAGCAAACATTTGCACTAGGTTTTAGCCATGCTGTAATTCGAGCTAAAGGATTTCTAATTAATTTATCTAAAAGCGATGGCCAACGGCAGCACGGAGACCCTGTAAATGCCGTTTCACCAGGCTGAGAGTCGTTGCCAGGCACAGATCCTCTGAGGCCACGTCCCGGAGCGAATAGCGACCAGAAGCAGAGCTGGGATCATCCCCGTTAGCCGTGGTAACAGTGTCTGTTAATTGGCAATCAATCCCCTCGGCCAAACCCTCTGCTGCAGCCGAACTCGGAGCAGACACCCGTGGGTGCCCAGCCCCAGAGCGGTCCATCCTCCCCCTCCCAGCCCCACCAGCAGGTCCCTGCCCTGTGCCAGACCCTGCAGCGGGACCCCCGCACCCACCCCCCAACCAAGCCACGCTCAGGACAACTTTGGAAGCAAACCCACCACCTTTAACGTGTTGGGCTGCACGGCTCCCGTTTCCTTCTTCCCTCTCCAGGTCAAACCTCCGCACCACACCAGCTTCTCCCTGGGACTCCTTTGCCTTATTCCTCTCTCTGCTGCACCTCTCAATTTAAATATTTCTTCTGCAAATCTTAATTAACATGCCGTTTGCACCTTCTTTCAGATCATTAACGATGAAAAATAAGGCCGATCTCCGCAGACATCTCTCGGAGTCCTCCCTCTCCTACACACCGCCGTTTATCACGACCTCCTCTGCACCCCGCCGCTTCCTCGCCCTCCCGGGGCGCAGGACGTACTCACAGACAACGCACGATCCCCCTGGCTTTAAAGGAGCAGCAGGGCAGGGGAAAGGATGTTATAGAGCGTGCTCTTCTCCGGAGTGGGGATACCACCAGCTGTTGGCCCCAGAACGGGGCAGTTTGGGCTGTTTCCTGCAGAAACAAGGTTCCCGCACCCACGGCACCTCTGCCTGCCTCTCCATCCTCCCCCTTTCGCGTCCGTACGCACTGGCCCGTCGCAACCAAGTCTAAAAAGGTAGAGAAGGCCTCAGAAATACCGACATCCCTTCAGCTTTGTGCTAAGAGGAGATAGGCAGAAGAACGAGGCCCCAGGGCACCCAACGCACATTGCGCAGGAGGGCAGGCAGGGGTTATCGGAGCCCGGCGAACGCGGGCGAGGAGGAGAGGGGAGGAGAGAAACAGGGCTTTGGGAAACGGGCTTTGCAAGAAGTCACATCTACAAGAGGGAAGCAAAGAAAAAAAAAATAATCCAAAAAGATCTGGATCCGGTCCCGCGCTCAAAACCACTCAACTCCACCTCTCCGTAAAAGACGGCAATGATACAGGGCAAATCTACTACAAAAATACAGCATTTTCTCCCCGCACGCTGCAAATCCCCGTTCGAGCACCGCTTCGCCAAGGTGCTTAACCACACGCTTAACTTTAAATATGTGTTTAATTCCCATTACAGTCCATGAGACTAAAGCACACGCCTCAGCGCTTTGCTGAGCAGGGATGGCTGCTTAAATTGTGGCCTGAAGAGAACCGTATTACATCTTTTTCTTTTTCTTTTTTTTCCTCTCTTTCCACACCTCTTACAACATCATTAACCCCCAGTGCCGACGGGGCACCGTCTTCTGTTGTTGTTGTTATCACAACCGCGTCACCCAACCGTGCCCAGAGCCGACAGCACCTATGAATCGCTCTCTCCAAAAGGGCTTGCACGGGTGCAAGGGAGTGCAGGATCTGGCCCCGGGGTTTCAAAGGAAGGGTTCCCTCAGGATCGCTCCATCAGGCCGGCGCAGATCCGTCATACACGGCTGCTCTGCTTGCCATGCTGTACGTACAAGCATCGGGCATAAATTTAATAGCATATACAGTCCTGCAAAGTATAACACACGCACAAGAGATGAGAGTTACAGTTGCTGTGGGAACCATAACTTTAAAATCTCTGACTCTTCCATGTTAAAAAAAAAATAAAAAAAATTAACGAGTCAGACAAAAAGTCACATTTCCATATAATTTTTTTTTTTTAAAGCCATGCTGAATTTTGTTTTGCTGTTTCATCCAAGAACTGAAACAAAAAGGAGGAGTGAACCTGCCAATCAGCCTTTCTGCGCCGCTCAAACATGCAACGCGATGTTCCAGTAAATGTTTATTTGAATGGTCTCCCAGGCACCGGCTGTATGCAAGCACCACCACACACAACCCGCAACCACACCGAACATGCCTGCGTATCCCGAGCTGCACGTCTTGCTAGGATAACAATTCAAAATGACTCCTAATCCATTTTTATGATGTAAAAAAAAAAAAAAAAAAAAAAAGGCATTTATTTGCAGTGAACTGAAAGGGGAGGGTTGGAGGTGATTTTATTAAGCACCTGATTGCTAGCTCTTTTTAAAGCCAGAGCGTGGATTGCATAAATTGTGATTTTAATGCGCGCTAAACGGTTCACCTAAATCGTCTGACCCGCTAACCCGGAGCCTGCCCTCAGAGAGGGAAGATTTTAAAATGCATAAGGTCCCGTGCATTCGCGCTCATGTTTCCCTAATGCGGGCAGGCTGGCTGAGCGCAAAGCTGAGACAAAAACAAAAGCTTTTTTTTTTTTTTCCCAAGGAGTTTCAGTTACCGAGCCCCATCCCTCCTCCTCCTCCTCCTCCTCACCGAGCCTGCTTGAGACACTTCCACGCGTTCATCCTGCTCGGCTCATTTACAGCCGGTACCTGAATTGCATTTTATCTGTATTCCAAAGGGAAGGAAAAAAACACTTGAGGTAAGAACAACCAACCTTGCTTTTAAATAAAAAAGGTCACCACGTCCACAGTAAGTGTCTCCCAGCGCAGGCGAGGTCTCACCAGCCCTTGGTCCAGCCCAGGGTTCCGCCAACACCCAACGCACCTGACAGTTAAACACGGGGCTAAAGGGAAATCCCTCAAAACCAGCAAGAGCAGAGCCACCACCCATACAACATCCCTCTCTGCACCGTCTTCAGACCAGAGCCCAAACCCCGACCGTCCCCAGGGACGCGGCTGGGGCGAGGAGCATCCCAACGGCCGGGGAGCTGCCCTGCGGCTGCATCCCAAAGGCAGCCTCTGCCAGGGGAGGGGCACATGGGAACCCACCTGATATCCAAGAGACTGTGTGTGGCCATAATACCTTCCCACATGAAAATTAAAAAAAAAAAAAAAAAAAAAAAAAAGAGCAATGAAGTCCTCCAAGGCTCAGCTTGGTTTCACTGAAATCACCAGTAACAGCAGCTTGACCAAGCCTGCTTTGCCTGATGCTCGTGGGGAGCACATCCCTGCCCCACCGCTCCTCCCTCCAGAGCTCCCATCTTAGAGCAGAGACGGTCACTTGGGGGTTCCTCTCAACCAGACCCCCCCAACAGACCTGCAGATTTGTCTGCATCCCCCTGGGCAGGGACAGCCGGTCCCCCAGGAGCCGAACTCGCCTCACCCTGCACCTCACTCCCGTTTCGGGGACAGACGGTGCTGCCTACGGGAACGTCTCACGGGGGGGTTCCAGACTTTCTTGCCCTGAGCTGCAGACTAAGCTCTGCTCGTACAGAGCATCCCACAGGACACACACCGCTGTGCTAGCCAAGCCGCACCGCTCCGTGTCTTACTAGAGCCACTTTTATCATGCGCACGCTTCACCCGCTACCCAACACCTCCACAGCTTCTGCCCGAGCTCGTACCTGCTCCTCCAGAAAAAAAGCAGAACGTTCATTTTAGCATCTGATGGAGAAGCCAACCTGCTGGTCAGCTGGCCCCAACGGACAGAGCAGAACTGGTATGAGTCGCAGCAAAAAGTGCGCAGGGGTGGCATGATGAAGGAGGGATGCAGTTAAACTTGCTAATTAAAAAAAGAAAAAAAAAAGATAAAACTCAGAGAAGCTGCACATCTCTTAGGAGCCTTTATCTCCGGCTGATTTCAAATCCCCTCAGTGATCACGCACAAACCTCGGCACCCCACAAAGCACGGTGCAGGTGCTACCTCTGCCGCGTGTTTATCTGCTTTGTTTGCACAGCGAGCGCAGGGGAGCATCTCCCAGCGCGCGGGGACACAGCTGATCTCTGCGGCACCCAGGAGGAGGCTCCGGTGGTCACGGGGCTCCCCCGAAATCACTGTGGTGCACCCCTTCCAAACAAAGGTTTAACAAATACTAAAGCAAGGTTTGAAATTACTAGGATTATTACAGTATCTACCAGCAGAGCATTTGCTAGCAAACGATGAAATATAATTAAAAGTAAAGTACGCTTGTCAGAGAAATGAGTAGCATGTACTGCTGTTGCAAAAGTATCTTTCTTGGTTTTTTTAATAATTGTGTTTATCCGCTTCCTCACTAATTTACAAAAAATGCAGTTAATTCTCAGTGGATCTCACAACCATTAGTGCGAATTAATGCTGTTCCCACTGTATATTCTGCATATATTAAAAAAAAAATTAATCTAATAAGAGATGCACATCTCCGGATGAGGGAACACGAACACAATTCACATTGTGCCTTCAGCTTCCCAGTGCTGGTAAGTGACACGGTACAACATCCTTTCTGCTCAATTAACCAGCCAGCTTCTGGGGGCTGCCAGATCTTGGACAGTTGTCCAGAAAAGGTGGCAAAACACGGAGAAAAATTCACGGCAGCGTTAAGGAATGGCGACTTCTTGGAGTAGCCCAACATCTCCAAGCCCCATTGCTGGGCCAGGTCTTCTCCGCGTTGGCGTGTGCTGCCACTCTCCTCCGTACACGGGGTGGAACGAAGACAGGCGAGAAACTGGAAAAAGGGTTTAGAGTTTATTTATGGGCATCTCAGAACAGCTTATGGAGCAAGGAGCTGATGAGAAGGTGCTATTGTGCAAGCAGGAATGGATGGAAAGAGCTCGTTTTGTGGTTGGTAGGGGGTTTTTTTAAAGGTCTATTACTGAGCCCAGAGCTGGCAGCTGCTTTGGGAACAATCCAGCCTATTGTGTGCAAAAAAAAATAAAAAAAAAACCAAACCTGCCTTACCATATTTAAAGTGCAAATATTTCAGCATAATGAACATCTTTCTGAAAATCAGCACCACAAACCACTGCTTTCCAGGGGGAGAGGGAGGGTATTCAAACACAGTAACAGGGATAAAAGCCCCGTGCACAGCACTTGGCATCTTTGCAATTCTGGCTTCATAACTCACGCTGCAGGAGTTACACGCCGCAGCCCCCCGTACCCCGGAGAAGAGCCTCCACTGGTACCTGAGGCATTGCACACCAGGAAGAGAAAAAGGAGTTCATCGATTTGCACACACGCAATCTGAAAAATGAGTAGCCCCCTCACGCATCACAGAGCAGGCAGATCCGAGACTTTGATTTAAAGAACAGATCAAAAAGTCAGCAAGTCCACAAACCTTTCCAAAAAACACCACGGCTATTCCCACCAGGTTATTAAAAGCCCAATTAAAGTCCAGCACTTAACCATACACTTAACTCCCATTAACTCTACCTGGACTTTGCATGTACATGAAATTTTTCAGGTGTTTCAAGGCTTTTTTTGTCTTGCTGGCCAAGAAGGCAGAGTTCCCGTTACCCAGCCCTCGGTGCGATGCCTCCAACCAACCTCGGGGCTCGGCAGAGTGGAAAAGCAAACCACGGGGACAGGAGTTCTCCTGCCACGCAGCTCCCGTCCTCATTGCTTACACATCTGCAGGTCCACAGAAACCTTTTTGTTCCATGGCACGCTGGACCACGCTACGCTGTCTTGCCAAAACCCTGCTACTCGTTCGCCCAGCCCTCTTGCTGTATTGATCGAAAGCCAAGAATATAAAAGGACGGGAACGCACCAGCTTTGTTTTGCTCGCTTCTTTTCAAGTGTACTTTGACAGAGACGAGGCCACTGATGTCCTTGCCGGGGAGGCAGAGCCCCAAGCAGGGAGCGCAGGGCATCCCGCTCCTGGGCTGGGAGGGGAAAAGCTCGGTTTGCATCTGCCGAGGGGCCCTCTGCACCCCTGGGGTACGGCCGGAGCAGCTGCAGCTCTGGAGAGCTCTGCACACCCAGGGGACAATCCCCATCCCAAAGCACGTACGGCTCGAGGCACCTGCAATTCAAGTCCCTCCTTTTTCTGTTTGAATACAGGACATCCAAGACAGTGGGAGCAGAGCAGAGGAAGCAGCAGAAACCAGGGCTCTGACCCACACCTCTCCCCTGTAGGATGCTGCAGGAGGGAGACTGAACAGGTACCAAGACGTTTGTGCTTCCAAAAGGGCATTTACCAGCACAGACCCCTACTATAACATCCCCTGTCCCTGTGCTCCATTTAATCCTGACCCATAAGCTCTGGGTCGGCTCCCCACCCATCCCCAACGGGGCTCCATGCCCTCCAGCTGGTCACTGACACAGAGGGGGACATCCCCTCCTCCCCTCCCCTGCCCGTCCCTCCTAAGGAGCCTGTATCCTTCCATCCCAACACTCCAGTTGTAGGAGCCATCCCACCACATCTCCGTGATGCCAGTAAGACCACAGCCCTGCAGGTCAGCGCACGGCTCCAGCTCCTCCTGTTCATTCCCCACGCTCCGTGTGTTTGCCCGGAGGCATTTCAGTTGGGTCGGGATGAAGCTGGTTGAGTGCTGGAATCCCTTTGTGCTGCACTTGAGGTGCTCTCCTGCTGACCTGCGATCCTTCTCCTGCTGACCTGCGATCCTTCTCCTGCTCTGGGCATCTATTGCTGGCACTGGCATCAGCCTGGGAGGAGTGGGGTGGATTGAGGTTTCCCTCCTCTGGCAATTTGAGTTTAAAGCCGTCTTCACCACCTTGGCAAGCCTAAGACCGAAGATGCTCTTCCCCTTCTCTGACAGATGGACCCCAGCGGCCCCAGCAGCCGAGGTTTCTCCAAGCAAGTCCCACGGCCTAAGCAGCCAAACCCCTGGCTGTGGCACCAGCCCGGTAACCCTTTTGAGGAAGAACCAGTGATTTGGGGCAGTCCAGCCCAGCTCTCCCATCCTTGGCAGTTTGGATTTAAAGCATCACAATTTGAAAGCCCGTGAGTATTTCTGAGCCCCCCACTAAGCTAACCCCCACCCTGCTAGAGCAGTTCTTGGGAAGCGGGGACCTGAAGGGACTCCCCAGGGACCACCCAAGTGCAGCCCCCACCGGCACAGGGCTGTGTCCCTGCTATCCAAAGGGACTTTTTGCAGAGCCATGAGCTCCCACTCGTGCTCCCACAAAGTGAGAAGCGGTCCTTGCACCCAGCCCTCATTACAGCCACGTTCTTGCAAAGAGCGAAGAGAAGCTGACACCAGAGCAGCAAGAGGCCGGTGGGCAGCAGCAATGGCTCAGAGGGGTGAGCAGGGTTTGGGGGAGCTGATGTGCTCACTCGGTGCCACGCACACCAGGGTGCTGGATTTTCTCTCCCCGTATCCTCGCAGGCAGGATCAATGCCATCCCCTGCAGGACAAGTCACCAGCTGCCACCCCTTCCACCTCTGCTAGGGCTGCAGGGCGCTGCTCAGCCCCCCAAATCCGGGCCCACCCAATGTGGACATCTCCTCCCGTACGGCCAGCTCAGCAGCCTGCCTGGTGCTGCAGCAAAGTCTGGATGAGACCTAGAGCAGGGTAAGCAGCAGCAGAGGTGTAAAAGTGCTTTTATTCCAAAGAGTTGCCCCAACTCACAACAGCCCTGAGCATCCTGCACAGAGACAAGCCATGCCCACCCAGTCCTGGAGACCCCCATCTCCTGACTCCATCCCCAGCTGCACCTCTTGCCCACAAAAAGCAGCAAGCACCGCAGCGATGCCACTCGCGTGCCACCACGATGACCTGCCCAGCTGCCCCTACGTGCCACTCTATACGCTTAGAGGGACCGAGACGATTTAGGACACGCGTTCCCCAGCCCTGCTATAAGCAGAGGGTTTGGAGCACGTCCGAGCGGGCTGCATGCGTGGAGAAACGAGAGCTCCTTCCCAGATGGAGGGAGGACCGAAGGGCGCTGCTATTACAGCTGGTTCACTGCAGCCCAGCTGCACCGCGCCGCGAGGGTCCACGATGGGATTGCTGCAGCAGCACCCCCCCCAATCCAGCAGCGGCTGAGAAAGTGCCCGTTTGCAAATGGGAAAGAATTCATTTCAATTAAACATGCCTGGTGCTCCAAATGAAACCAATTAATTCTCCCCATCTGAAAGTTGATTAGCCAGGATATCTGGGTAAATGGATAATAACAGGCTAATAACCCCCTCCCGTCCCCGTGCGTGCACCGATGCCGCTGTGAGGTTTTTGACACGGAGTCGCCAGCGTAATTGCAGCATCTGTGAGCAATCGCGGAGTGAATTCAGCCGCCGATGGCAGGCAGCACCATCCCTGGCAGCAGGCAGGGCCCCGGCAAGGATGGCTGCTGTGGAGCCAGCCTGACCCCAGCTACACCCCCCCGGCATCGATCGTGGCATGAGCTCTGTGAGACTGGGACCCCCCTCTGCAGCACCCCATCTCTGCTCGCCCACCAAGGGACACCAGTGGGGGCGTGTTAGGGCCAACCACGGCCGTACGGGTTGGGTGTTCAGCTGATGAGCAGTAACTCAATGCAAACAGGCTTCAAACAGGGCTCTGTGCAAGGAAAGCTGCCCCCCCACACACACCCCCCCAAACCTCCTTCAGCCCCCCGGAAGGCTCTGCGGGCAGCGCTGGGCATGGCAGCTCCCCGGCTGTCATCAGCCCGCGTTTAGCTCCGCCGTTTCATTAATTCCCTCATCCATCCCCCTCGACTCCTGCCCTTTGGGACGGGCTCCCACCCAGCCCAGACGGACGGCAGACACGCCAAGACGCTGTGGTTTATGGGCAGGGGAGACTCCTGCACCTCCACCCCAAAACAGCCTCACAGGACCTCCCCAATTTAAGCATCTCCCGCTCCCCCCGGCACGGGATGGGCATCTCCCAGAGCTGCACAGAGGCTTGGCCATCGGCATCCTCAGGGAGTTCAAACAGCTGAACCCCGACATGGGGACAGCAGGAGAGGACAGGGGAAGGCACAAAGCCATGCCCCCCGCTTCTGCGTTCCCTGTCCCCCCCAACACCACCACAGCCCTGGCCCCGCAGCCCGACTCGCCCGGTCCCTGCCGAGGGGCCGCCGCTGGCTGGGGAGCTGGTGGCAGGAATTTTGCAGCTCTGCTCTCTTTTTCCTCCCCCCCCCCTCCCCGCTGGAAAGTGTTGGTTAGCTACACACCACTTTCCAATAGGGTATTTTTGGTGAAGAGCGATCTCCGAGCCAAATCGCGCATGGAGAAAAACAAAGATCTCAATCCCGCTGCCATTTTCTAATCAAATTTCCTTTTACTAATTTGACAGGCCTGTTTTGAAAATCTAAATTTAAAGCTAAAATAAAGTTAAATTCCACAGATAAATGGGAATCAAGAAGAAATATTTCAAATGGAGCTAATAAAGCCCTTCTACCCACACCTTTCAGCTCATGAAGCACCTCTCCACTCCTTATTTGCTGCTCCGGATGCAGACGGTGGGTACTGAGCTTTGGTTTGCTTCTCCCCGCAGTGCGCGCACACACACCCCCCAACAGTTTGTTTTTAGCTTCTGGGAGGCAGGAAAACGACCTCCTGCCCAGCTTCAGCTCCATCACAGCTCACCCCGATGCGATGCCCATCCTGCCGGCTGGGCTGAGTTCACAAGCGCACATCTATTCCAAATGAAGCCCAGCCTGTGCAATGCTCCCACCTTCAGAGGAGGCCTGGCCTCCTGCAGAAGAAACAGGTTTGCCTGAAGGGAAAGCATGAACAGCAGATGAAGATGCAGCCATATGTTCCCGGAGAAGCTTGCCTGGGTGGCAAGGTGAAGGCGGGCGGCGAGGCGAGGAGAGCCCCTGGGTAGAGAGCAGCATCCATTCGAGAGGCAGCGCGGATCTGCACGGGCTCCTCTGTCTTTCTAATCCTCCCCTTACTCCAAAGAAAAAGAACCTCGTGGTCCCCAGGTACTCAGCTGATGTCCTCAGCATCTGACCTCCTTTCAGGCTTTCATCACAAAAGAGTAATTTCCCACAGGACAAAGGAAGCCAAAAAGAGAACAGCATCCCTAAAGCGTTGTACAGACGGAGCACTGGAAACTTGGTTCAACCTTTGTGGTCCATGCCTGCGTGGTCCTTGTCCCAGCCCCCAGCTCAGGTAGGACACCCAATGTGCAAAACATCGAGGTGAAGGCAACTTGTCAGTCCGTGGCTGGAGAACACCAGGATGTGAGACCCGGTGAAATCAGTGTCCCACATGCCACCGCAGCAGAGCAGTACCCGAGAGGACAAGGAGACTGCTTAGCTCCTTGATAGCCACCACCCTGAGCAACAGCACCCTACGCCAGGAAGCTGCTCACCAAGACTGTTGCTTGCAGCCAAGGAGACGTGGTCCTCCTGCAACCCCTCCCACTGCACAGTCCCATCCCGGCCTTCCCTGGGGTTTCATGGCCAGGCTTTCCGCACCAGCGGGGATTTTCCAGGGGCAGCAGATGACTCTGCAGGACCAGCCTGCACACCCACGCCCAGGATCCGAGACGCCGTGGAGGGGACAGCCAGCACTGCCCGGCCAAACGGAGGAAACCCTCTCTCCAAGGCAGGCAAATGTTTTCCATCAAGGAGTTTTCAAAACAAGTTCTTCTCTCCTGGCAGGCTCAGCAGAGGGCTGGGACAGGCTCCAGCATGCAAGCAGAACCTCAGGAGCCCAAACGGGGCCAGAGCCACTACATGCAAGAAAAAAATTAAGAAAACAAGGCGCAGGGCTCTGCTCCCTCTCCTGTGTCCCCATTTCAAACAGCAGCACCCCCTTCCTTCTGCCCTACCAAGTCCTGCTTGCACCACAGCCCCTCTCCCAAATTCATCCCCGGGCACAGCCAAGGACCTGAGCCACCTCCAGCCACCAGCAGAGCCTGGCCGTGCCGGTCCCCTTCCACCCCTCTGGGACGCTCAGCCCTCCGGAGAAGAGGCAGAGCTGCCTGCACGCAGCCGGTGCGGGCAGCAGAGGCTGCAGACTGTCACAAGCCCTAAAGCTGCTCCTTCCCATCACCAGGTGCAAAACACATTTCTCGTTTTAACATTCCCAGCGACAGCCCAGGGCTCCCTTTCCAAAGGACACTCGAGATAAAAATCTATGTGATGGCCAAGCAATTGCAGCAGGCAATTTCACGTCCTGTCCCAAGAGCACCGCGAGTAAAGTTACACGCTCGGCGACTGCATCCCTGTGCCTGGCCCGTAAATGCTCACCGTGGAACAAGGCGTCTGTGGGGCGGGGGGTTAAACACCTCCTTTGGGGATTTAAAGCGAGGGCTGGCGGGGCCAGCAGCAGGCTGGGCTGCTCTGGGGAGATTTGCCGCAGGGCCCTGAGCCGCAGCACCACGTGTCCACAACAGATGGGTCTGGCCAGAGCAGGGGACCTGAAGGTGGTCTCCCACGACTCCTCATTTCCACCCTTCTTGTTCTCCTCCTCTTCACACATCTTAGTGATGCTCTTTAACAGTGCCACTGAGCTCAAAGGATCCTCCCCAGCCAACAACTCAATCATTAACTTCCGCCATGAACAGTTACGCTGTGCCAGAAACCAGTTTCCACCCTTACACCAGAGAGGGGACACGTGGCACTAGCAGGGACCAAGAGACTCCACAACGCTTGCAAGCTGCAAACACCGCGGGACAAAAAGAGCAAGACCAACAGCCCCACAAGAGGGTCAAGAATGTGCACAGGGCTTCAGCTTTCCACTCTTCCCCTCGGTGACCACCTCGCCGTGCTGGGCACGCTTTCTGGGCCTCCCTGGGCCGAGGTGACCCATGCATCGGCAGAATGACACCGAGCATCAGCTCTGTCCATCGACACTCCGAGCCCGGTAACCCAAATGCTGCGTGGCACGGTATCTCTGCCCTGCACACAGCAGTGTTCTCTGCCTTTTTTTTTTTTTTTTTTATGCCTGCCACCACCCACAACTGCCAGCTCAGGGCAGAGGGGGACAGCAGCTTCTACCGCAATGCCAAAAAAGCCCTTACTCCTGGCTAGGGCTGCCGGGCATCCTGATAGCAAGCTATGCGTCACAGGGACCTTCCTGCACACCAGAGACCCCGTGGGAGGAAGAGTAACAGCACACCTGGGAGGCTGCTGGAGCCACCGTGCCCAAAGCACTTCCAAAGCTCACTGCTGCCCACTCGCCCAGGCACCGGGAGGGCAGCCGGGGGGGTGCAGGGCGCTGCACGGCCGCGGAGATGCTGGGTTCAGTTCCCAGCTCCCGCCACAGCTCTATCTGGCCTAATAGTCATTAAATCCCTGCGCTCCAGTCTCCTTTCAGCAATGCAGGAACAGCCCTGCCCCTGTTTTGTGGGAGCAGGACAAGGATAAACCCATAAATCCAAGGATAGATCTGTGCAGGAGACCACAGAAGAGCAGCTCGGTTACTTATCTAAGACCAGATGCCCTCACAAAAGCCGGACAGGGAACCAGACGCTGAGCACGTCTTGCACAGACCAGAAAGGAGCCCTGGGGAATAAAAGCCCAGAACCGAATCGCTGCAGCCCTCCACCACCCCTGCCTCCGGCGCCAACCATCCCAGTCCCTACAGGGACCGGCTGCTGAAGCAAGAGGAACAGACAAGGGACGCCTTGGAAAGAAAAATACAAGCGCTCAGACCCCTCTTAAAAAGCACGACAGTCGTCCTCCACACGCACGTGCGTCTGCAACCTCTGGCTGAGGAGCCGCGGGCAATGCCAGGGCAAGAGGACGATGCCGGTCTGCGTCCCGGCTTGCTACCCGGAGCAGGGTACTTGAAGCTAAATCCTCGGAGCGAAACACTTACAGCAACAGGATTTCCATCAATCACTTCAAACCACCTGCTTATTTAAATCAGTCCAAACATTGTGAAAGTTATTTGAAATATCAGGCTGTTGCAAAGTGGGGCTGAAGGCAGCGTGCTGGAAGGGAAGCGTGTTTTGGGGGGGTTGCAAGGCTGCTCCTCCCTGGGTCAGCTGCAGCCCAAGCCCAAATCTGCGTCAGATAGGAACAACCGCCGGGGGGGGACGGGGAAGCCTTGCAGAACAGGCTAGAGAAACATCCATCACCAGTGACAAAGGGTTATTGATCCTGCCCGGGGGCAGAGAGATGGATTTAATCACCTCTCCAAATCCCTTCCACTCCAGAGATCCTACGGAAAAGTAACCCTCATCCTGCAAAACCCTCGAGAGAGGCAGTATCCTCGGAGCATCCTGACTGATGCCAGTGCCATCGGCAGGGTAGGCACGTGTGGGAGGTTTGGGGTACTGGAAAAGCAACTCCCCCACTCAAAACAACCCCACAGCCCTGCAGTTACAGAACACCACACCTTCCAACGCCAAACCTCTTCAGCATTAACCTGAAAAACTTGTTTAAGAAAATGACAATGAAAAATTAGCACAAGCCAACGCTTCACCAAAGCGCACGGCTACGCTTGTGCAGCCTGGGGTGTGCAGGTGACGCCTCCATTCGCACCCACGTCTCCCCGACCTCCAAACCCCCGGGACCCAAGGCGCTTTCCAGGGAGGCTCAGTGCAGTGAAAGACATTGATGGGTGCAACGATAGCAAGGGGCATTTGCTTATCCACTTCATGTTCGTGTTTGCAGTATTTGCACTGTCAGGATGTTTTCCAGTACAGATAATCGTTTAAATGTGAAACTTCTCAGAACAAAAACATACAGTTAGCAATTCCCCTACTAATTAGGAAAAGAAGAAAGAAGTCCAAGACACAGAGCAAAGAACTAGCTGTATACGAATGCAGTTAAATTGAAAAGTAAAGTCACAGTTCCTATTTCCGTACGTTACACCCTTCAGATCCCAGCTCAGTAAAAAAATATGTACATATATATATACGAAGTTTATATTTTATATATATACACACTCACACACAGAGCCATATAATATGCATGAAATGCTTTTGGTCATACGTCAGGTCTGTGCATTTGCCTGCTGAAGAGCCCCGGTGGGACGCTCAGGGCCGCGATGCCGAGAGGCTGGTGGGACCCCGGGAGCATCCCACGGCACCAGCGCGCGAGCCGCGAGGCTGAACAGGAGCTCACACCAGCTGTGCTACGGGGAAGGTCGGGGAAGAGCTCACACCGGCTGTGCCACAGGGAAGGTCGGGGAAGCATATGGCATGCACGCCAGGTGCTGGAAGGAGGATGACCTCCTCTTCCTCCTCCTCAGCAATTTTTAGGACCTCGCGCGTTGTGAGCCAGGTCTCCCTGGCTCGAGGGGACGAAAGGAACAAGGGCGTTCTTCTCTGCTATCAAACAAGACGCGAGACTCACGCAGATCTTCTGATGTGATATCGCTCCAAGGCTACAGAGTTAGGCATTCAGGGCTCGTCTCAGCCTCAGCCCCTTCTCCGGGACGGTCACGCTGCTGTACCCCCCCCCGCAGAGCCTTGCGCCGGGGTCAGGCCATTCAACTGGCGAGAGACCTACCGGGATGCACGAGCAGCAACGGGGGGGACACCCCCCTTTCAAATTGAGTTCACCCACAGAGAAGGTACGTTCACCCCTCCTCCAGACGTACCCTCCTCACTCACCCAGCCCAGTTTCTCTCACCCATTTACACACAGCATAAAATCCCTCCCCAAGGCGAGCTCTCGTTTCATTTGAGCATCACCACGATCAACGAGACGTGGCTTGCACGCAGGAGCCCCCTTCTCTGCAGAAACCCCCGGTACCTCTACGACTCTTCCTTTTTTCCTCCTCACCCCTCCCCACGTGAAACGAGGACGTTCCATGACCTTGCCGAGTGCATTGGAAAGAGCCCGAAGGACATAAGAACAACTCCTGAAGAATGACTTCGCACTGGTTACCTCATTAGCTGCTCTCCTGACCGACATCCCAGTGCTGCTGCCTGTCACCTGAAGGACGTGGGAAGCCACAAACCAGACACGGAGAACAGGAGGAGAAATATCTGCCCGTCTCCAGCGTCTCAGCCCTGGGAACCAGCAGAGCCTGGGGACAGCCACAGCACCAGCCCCACAGGGTGACCTCTCAAAAGGGGGAGCAGGGAGTGAGCAGAACCCCCCCCCCCACCATAACATAGGGGCTCTCCCCGCTCCGGGAGAGGACCAGCTTTTTGAAGACATATGGCTCCTCTCTGTACTTCAAGCAATGACTCTACCACGCTTCCAAATTCCAGCTGCCTAAGCTGTTTTTGCAGATATTTCCACTTTCTTTGCAATCATTTGGCTAATAAGATGAGCAGGTTGGGCTCATTTATTTTGGACACTGTTCTTGGGTCATTAGCAAAAAGGCTAATCATTGCATTGGCAGAAAATATCACTTCTGCTTCAGAGCTGGCTGCATAGCACGGAGAGGGGGAGAGCGAGCTTGACAAAGCCCTCTAAAAAAAATAATACAAAAAACAAGTTACATGCTTCTAAAAGTGGAATTTTCCTCTATTATTTCCCAAGGTAGCCGCCGCTAGGATGAAGCGGGCAGACTCCAACGCCCGAGGCTGCTCTGCAGAGCTCGTGCTCTCTCCCACACACGTGCCACCTCCGAGGGCCCCGAGAAGGAGCGATGCTTGCGGCGGCAGCCTGGCCTCGCTGAGCCACAGCAACGTGCCCTGGTGATGCTCAGCCCTCCGGGGAAGGATCGCCTTCCTCGCCCGCAGGCAAAGCCAGGCGGGACACCAAAAGCCCCAAAGGCGCAGGAGCCCTTTCTGGGCTGGTTTGGGGTTAGGAGAGCATATTGGATGTGACACTTGCGCTCTGTTTGCAGCACCTGAGCACCGAAAGCTACCTAGAGAGAGCTGTTAGAGACATTTAAAGAACAATTTGTATTAGGTGGTGAAGGCTGGAGCACCGGTGGGGATGCTGTACCGCCAGGCATTTGCAGAGCTGAAGACTGAATTTCCAGGAGAGACGTCAAAGCTGAGCCCTTTCCGTTTCTCCCTCGAGAGGAGAAAGCGGAGGCAAAAGACAAAGCCCTGCGACGCATCCATGCCGAAACACAGCAGCGCTGCCGAGCAAAGCTGCTCCCCAGGCTCGGCTACTGCAAAACCCCTTCTCACCAAGTGCCCCGGGGAAAAAGTTACCCTGCGGCCATCCTGCTAACGCAGAGCGCAGGGGTGCAGAGCTGCTGCCCGCTGCCATCCCACAGCACAGCAGAAGCAGCCGCTGCCTTCACCGACTGACCTGGCAAGGACAGAAATGAGGTGCGGGGCGGGGGGGAACAGCTGGACGTGGCACAGGGTGTCCCCTCCCGTACCAGACAGGCAGCCAGCGTGCCTTCTGCTCCCCTCCTCTGGCTTCATCTGGCCCAGATGTCCCGGCCACGTGTGCTGCTGTGACCTTGGCCACTCTCGGCAGCATCCTTGAGGCAAGAACAAGCTGGGCCTCCCATCTCCCCAGGGAGGCTTTCGGCAGCCATCCATCAGCTCCACGCTTCCCCTCTGCTCTCTCCAGCACAACTGAGAACCCCAACACACTTGCCAAGCGAGCGCTCCAAAGCGGTTATTCAGGGAAGGAGCCGGCCAGGGGGACGGGGTGGCCAAGGCCGGGAGGAGGCATGCCAGAAACGTGCCCCTCATCTCTCCTCGAGGTGCTCCAGCTTGCCTTGATCCACGCCGCGCTGAGGATCTTGCCGGTATCCCCACGGGACCATCGCACTGTGCTCTCCAGGCAAAGCCCCCCAGCACGGCTGCAGAGCCAGCCGCTCTCCAGGGAGCCCAGCGACAAAAGGGGAGCTTGGGCTTGCTCTGCAGGGTGCTCTAACCAGAGAAAGGGAGGAAGAAGATTTGGGAGCTAATTTAGAGCTTGGATTTCCTAAGCCTTTTCAGACATTGAGGCTATTGGCAGGCAGCATTACAGCCCCTGCCAGTCTCAGCGGCTATACAATGTCCTTCCCTTGGCAAGGGCAGCGGTGGGGAAAAAATAACACACAAAAAACAAGGGACATGTGATGGAGAGCTTGGCTGAAGGCTCCCTCCCCCCGCCGACCTGCATGCCAAGGAGGAAGAGCATGAAAAAAAGTGAAAAGTGGCCATTTAAAAAGCAAAGCAAACAACCCCACACTGCTTGTTTTGCTAAGGGAAACATGGCTGAGCCAAGGGGCTGGAGCTGCGGCAGGAGGTGAGCCCACGCAACCTGGGGCCATCACCGTCCCCACATCCCCCGGCCATCACGGGGAGAGCAGGGCTCCCACTGCCTCCTGCACAGTCAGGAGCAAGCGGCTGCGTTTTGCACAGCCCTCCCCCCAGCCCCCGCACCCCACGCTGCTGTACGGAGCCCCCAAAAGCAACACCGAGGTCTCGCAGGGAAGCATCGCACCCAACTCGGTGCCTTCACGCCAGCGAGCCTGCAGACACGAGCAATGCTGGGTGCGTGGCTCTGCCAACAGGCTTGAGCGTGTGGGGAAGAAAGAGTGGGATTTTGCCTCTAAATTTCACGACCCAAAAGAGCAGGGTGGCAGGAAGCCTCCTCTCGCCTCCCCAGCACACGCAGCAGTCCCCACGGAGGTGACCGCTCTGCTGAGGATGCTGAGCAGGAACCTGCTCGCCAGCACCCAGAGGGTACATTTACACTCGTGAAACCCTCTGTGGCCGGAGCATCGCAGCCAGGAGCGGCCGCTTCCCAGGGAAGGGCAGGAGCAGTTCCATGTCTAATTGCTTTTTTTTTTTTCCCCCCAAGGGAGAAGGAAGGAAGAAGACCAATCAGGAGAGCAAAGGGACAACCCCAGGCACCCAGCCCTGGCACAGCCCGAGGGCAGCACACGCACAGACCCCCGTCCGGGTGACAGCTCTGTCCCCAGCTGCGGGGCAGCACCCGCTGTTGGACAGGGTGGGTTTACCTGAGGAGGGACGGACAGCCCCCAGCCAGCCGCTGCAGCAGCAGGAGCGAGGGGAGAGCACCCCGGCACGCAAAGGGAGCGCGGCAAGAGATCGTACGTCAGCAGAGACGCGCAGACGACGGGCAAGGCACAGCCAGATGAAGCGTGATCGCTTTAAAACAGTGGTTGGCAGAGAGATACGCAGCACATGATCATTAAAGCTGCTCTTCCCATCATCATGCATCGCGTTGGTAAGCTGGGCACCACATACCTCCAGAGGTTCAGCTACCCCATGCAACGCCCGAAAAGCTGGAGCCAGCCCTGGGAGCAGAGCAGCCTGCCCACACGTACACAGTGCTCCCTCCAGGAAGATCTGCTCCGTTATCAAAGCCAGGATCTTGGTATTTAGTGGCCTGTGGAGCACAAGTGGCCCAAAGCCAATGTGGGTCATCCCCACCCAGGACTACCTCCTGCCCCGCAGCACCAGCCACCCAGCCGAGGTGCACGCAGGCAGAGGCGGGCACCCTCCGAGGGTCTGCGGCTGCCACGGGCAATGTTTTACCCCAACCTGGCTCAGGTAGGGAAGGGCGCTTCCACACCACGGGGAACGGCTCACGCTCAGAGCCCTGCAGGGAAGGCTTTGCCTGGCAGTGGTGCAGGATGCTGGGGCTGGCAGCTGGGGAGGGGTACAAGGTCCAGGGTGGGGTACACAGGGACTGTGATAGCCAAATCCAAAGCAGTCAGTAGCCTAAGGCAGGAGCAGCTTGGCTGAAAAACCTGTCTGTGCCTGTGTCTCTGCCCGACGCCAGCCCTGGCCATCCCTGCAGACCACACGCAGGCTGCCAAAATGCTCGTGCAAGCCCCCACCTCCCTGCCGTAGGGGAGCAAGGAAACACATGCCAGCAAACAGCCCAGCTAATTCCTGCCTCCCAGGGAGCACGGGGTCGAGGGGGGAGAAGAATCAGTTTGCATCACCCCTCCGCTTTGGCAAAGTTATTCCCCAGCTCCTAGGACCAAGCAGCAGCTACTAGAACAACCCGGCTGACTCCTCCTGCTGCCCTTGGCCCCCAGACAGCCAGAGGATGAGCTGGGCTGCGTGGCAGAGGCGGTTCAAGTACACGGAGAAGGAGAACCGAAAACAGCTCCACGCCACAGCTCGTGCTGCAGCGTTCATCCCAGCACAAGGCATGAACATCCCAGGTGGAACGCGCGGCCCCAAGCTGGTACTGAGGATGCATTGAGACGAGGTCAAGGTAGTCCTCAAAGAGGGAGCTAAGATCTGTCAGCCCAACCAGCATCGCCAGGTAACCGATTCTGGCGTCAAACAGGACCAGTGACACAGTGGCTGCATCGCTCTGGGAGCTGCAGGCAGCGACAGCACCGGCCCTTCCTCGCAGGAAAAGTAAAGTGGGCAGAGAAGCTTCCACTGGGAGCTTACACTCTTTGCTGACCAGGGAGGGCAGGGCCACATCCACACCCCCTCCGTAACCTCAGCCTAAGGGCACAAACCTTACTCGATAACTGGATGCCTCAGCGGCACACGCATCTCCCAGCTCGTTAGCTGGATGCTGCGGGCGAGAAGAATCCTTGGCACTAATTCAAGCGATAGGTCGATGTACCTGGAGCTGGTGTCTCATTTCTGTTTGTTTCTATGAGCCTTGCAGCAATCATTGCTTTTGTCTGCAGTTTGTAAATGAGCCTCTTCCGTACCTAATCCCGCACCGCGGATGGCTGGCAGCGCACCGCTCCATCCGCATGGCGCTCTCTGAAATATTCACGCGCCGTCATCTCCCAACTGCGCGAGGCTGCACGCAGCTGAAGGACCATTTTCCAAAGGGGATGCAGATGCGCCTGAACCCACAGAGACTTGAGAGGGTGTGGGAGACACTGTCCAAACAGCTACGCGTCCCAAACCCCCACCACGAAGAGGAGCGGTGGGAGAAGCGGCTGCCCTGCCCTCTCCATCCCCGAGGTCCCGGCTATCCCAAGGATGCCGCGTGGGATCGGGTCTCCGGTACCGCGCTCCGCCGCCGCCCCGCTGAGCCCTCGCCTGCCTCGCCGAGCTGCATGCCAGCGTGCGAGCTGGTCGGCAAGTTCAAATCATTAATTTCTGCGGCAGAGAGAGTCTGACAGGCCCAGCGCTGGCACGAATAACGATGGATCTCCAGGAGAGGCCAAGCAAAACCTGCAGCTTATTCACAGCGAGAAACTCCCTTTGGGGCACTAACCAGCGCCCTCCATCCGGTCGTTGCCCCCACTGCGATTTCACGCTGCTGATGGCCGCGGAGCCGCTGCAGCTCGCAGCACCCGCACGGGGCTGCCCGTCCCTTTCCTTCTGCCTTATCAACCCCCCCCCCAGCGCAGACCTCTGCGGAACGATGCTCCCAAAACGCTCCAACAAGTGCTAAATTCAACTCCGGGGCTGCTCTCTGCTCCCCCTGAAGTCGCTGCTGTCAGCACCTTGGTTTCACCCCGAGCTCGTGAGTTTGGTGCAATGAGGAAAACCATGGCCAGGACAGCAGGAGAGCTTGAGCTTGCCTAAGGGGCAGCTGGGGATGAGTTCCTAACCACATATCCCTCCGGGAAGGGAAACGGAGATCCCTGACATTGCTAAAGCATCGGTTGGCTTTGCTGCCATCCTTCTGCAAGCAGCTTTCTTACCTGCCCATTTGGGGATTTTTTTAAAAAAAAAAAAAAAAAAAAAAAAAAAAAAAAAAAAAAGAGAGAGGCTATAGGGGAAAACAACCTGTTTCCCTGTTGGATAAAGGGCAACGCAAGGAATAAAGCGCCAAAGCCCTGAAAGCGGAGCATTTCCAGGCAGGGCTGGGGCTGACTGATGCTCCCGCTCGCTGCCATAACAAATCCAGCTCGGCCCCAGGAAGCTCCCACCCAGGGCAAAGCCCCGCCAGTCCAAACAGCTCCCTTCAAAAATAATTATTTTCCTGCAGTTTTAGATAATTGGATTTTAAAAATAAGCACAATTAGGTTGGGAGTCTTTTTCCCCCCCCCTCTTTTCCTTTGCTGCGCATCATGAACGCGAGGCTGCTGCTCGGAGCTGGCGGAGACCTTTTGAAGGCTGAAACAGAGCTCGCTCCCTCCTGTCCGGGGGGACGGAGGTGGGAGGGAGAAGGCGGAGTGGGAGCGGTGACAGGTAAAAATAACTACACTTGGCCTGATGTTGCTCCCAATTAAGCCGGTGGGAATTTTGCCCAACTTCGTACAGCAGCAAGAGCCAGAAATGCACATAAAAAAGTCCTCTGCTACATTAGCATCTCTACGATGATCAGAAAAAAAAAAAAATAAATCACATATGTAAGAACTTTGTCCTCTTATTTCACGCCGGCGGGTATTCCCTTCACCAGGGCCAGGCACTGCAGAGGCTGGAGAAGCTCGGCGAGCGATCGTCAGACGCACATCGCCGTCCCCATCGCGGTCCCCCTCGGCACCGCATCTCCTCTGGTTTAGGCACAGTTACTCCATGAAGAGCTTGGCAAGTTTTTTTTCCAAGGAATGGTTTATCTGCTCAGACAGTTTCACATCAGCTGAAACTAAAGCATAAGCGGTTTCGGGGAAGATATGGAAAGCGTGGAAGAGTAGAAACATTTCATTCTGACACTTGCCTGAACAAAATGCGCTCTGCCTTTTCACAGCATAACACTGTCTTGTGAAACTAAGTCCAATTTATTTTTAAATGGGGGGGGGAGCCCAAACTGAAAGCAAACATCGTATTTCTGGGGACAAATACAATATTGCATTTCATCCTGTCGTTAACACTTACTCCCATCTTCAGGTTTTGCCAACCAAATGAAAATTCAGTCTTTTGTAGCACTGTAGCGTAAAATCTTTCACAACCAGCTTTAAGCTATTCTGCATCAGGTTCATCACAGCTCACCTTCACACGAGCCAACACCTGATACCGACAGCATTTTAACCCGTGCAAACATTTCTAACTTGCATTCAAACAAGAAAAACTACTGAGAGAAAGGAGATCTGCAGATAACATGAGGTTTGAAGGAAAAAAAAAAAAAAAAAAAAAAGATATTTCACCCCTTGTCTGAAGCCCAGCCCAGCCTTG
Organism: Grus americana; assembly: GCF_028858705.1. NCBI lineage: Eukaryota > Metazoa > Chordata > Aves > Gruiformes > Gruidae > Grus > Grus americana. The sequence continues at coordinate 3,986,503 of NC_072871.1, forward strand.
AAGCCCACAGGAACGCACTCTCCATCGTAAGCGATTCCTTGGAGCCAGGGACCAGCCACCATCGCACCTCCCCGAAAACTCCGCAGCCTCCCGAGTTTTCCTGGATGAGTTTCGTGACAATTTTAATGCCATATGTAGTTTTGAGCCTGGCAGTTTAAAGCAATTAGACGTAGGCTGGTAGCTGTAAAGCATTTCTGTGTTTACGTGAATGTTTCAAAGGCACCGATCAAATACTCCCAGCACTTTACACACAGGATTAGCATGGGGTTCCCACGTGGAATTGTTCTCTCCGGGAGCCCCGCGGCACCTGGATACCGGACCCGTGCGGGACAGGGATGCTCCTGCCTCTCCGGCCGCTCTGCAAACCAGGAGCCGAGGCAGAGGTACCCCACCGCCGCCTGGCTTTTCCATCTGCTTCACCCAGGCTGAGAGAAAAAGCACCGAGAAAAGGTCGAGCTACCAGCTACGCCCCACGGCGCTGTAGATGTACACGTATTTATCCCAGACAGATGGCAGGAAGGGGAAGAACGAGGAGGAGGAAGGAAGGGAACGAGTTCAAGACAAGAAACTGAAATCTGCAAACTCCCCATGCAGCCCAGCACACCGTGCGATAAAAATACGCGTCGTGATGTCACCGGCAGCGTGGAGGGACCTGCCACGGGGGCGAAGGCAGACGCGCACGACGCCTTGCTGCGTGTCCCACCTTGAGCCGTGAGCTAACGCTGCTCCAGCGCTCCTCGCCCCGTTTCCAAAACCTTCCTTCGGCGGTTTTTCCTCCATCTCCTCACCACTTCAGCATCCCCCTTCCAGCTCTAGCACCCCCGGACTATACCGGCCACTTTTCCAACGTGAGCTCTTACTTTTTCCCCCCTCCATCCTCTTTTCTCAGCACATCGGGGTTGGGAATTTTCTAAGGCTGCGGATCCCTCCCACGCGTTCGATGCCATCTGCAAAAAGCAAACCCCTCCCAGACGCTTCCTAGGGCTGCTCCTCCCCGAGCACCAGCTCCGAGTGCTCTGGGGATGACACAAGAAAGTTAGCTTGCTGCTCAGTTCGGATGAACTAAGAGTATTTATTCAGCCTCGCTTTATCAGAGATGTAAATCAAGCACTCCAGTTACATATTTTAACACAGTGGGGGGTGCGGGGGGGTGGAATCTGCTGGATAGAAAGCTATAGAGGATCTAATGTATTCACAGTAGCTAAGGTAGAAAACAGAGAGAGATTATTATTAAAAATTATTAACATAACAGGTGTCATTGTCACAAGTGACACTTTAAAGACAAGTCCCCCCCAAATGAATTCCCTAAATACAAGAGCACATCGTTAACTACATTTAGCCCCTGTTTTATACTGTCTCTGCGAAGGAGAGCGGAGAAGAGGGGAAGGGTGAATGAACGAGGCTGCTTCTCCCAGCCTACAAAGAGTTGGTTAATGGCACATTATGGAAACAAAACGTGAAGCAGAAGAATGTCCCCACCTTGGGAAAGAGCAGACCCCACCGACAGCGTCGGGACGAGAGGACCAAGAGGCTTGCTTCTAGCCGTGCCCACCAGCACCCCCCCCGCACCGGTTCAAGTGCACACGCGTGACTTCGTTACTGTCTCCAGGGTGCTCCCGACAGCACAGGGCAGGGACAGGTTATCGGTGTGAAGTCCAGCCGGCGCTGAGCTCCACTCCCCAAACCGACAGAGCCTGCAAGCGGTCAGCCCCACCGCCTTGGGCCACTAGACCCAGCCAAGGTCCCACCAGCCCCTTTGGCCACCCCAAAGCAGCTCAGGGAAGAGCTTAGGGCCACCTTCAGCAGACCAGGAAGGACAGCTGATGGGACGCTGCTCCGGGCAAGGTGCTAACAGCTTGATCTGCCATCAGCGCAGAGCCCACAGCTCCCACCGCCTCCCGGGGATCTGGGGATGCTCGGTCCATCCCTGGGGTGGGCACCTCCTTTTCACCTCCCTGCAAGAGAGGGGTGGGGACGGGACTCTCTCACACGGACACGCTGAACCCAGCTCCTGGGGTTTGGGGGCTTTTCTTTTTGTGGTTTGTTTTTTTTTTTTTTAACAAAAACAGCTCATTGGAGATCAATTTAGCTTTTTAATACCTTCCAGATAAGGAAATCTGCTGCAGCAGCAACTCTCTCCCTACCTTAATTAATTCCTAAACATATCACAAGCTGGAAGGGCATGTTTTATGAATCTGGTTGACCTCCTGGTGCAGAAATGATGACACAGATGTTGTGCCTTCTTCACTACCTCATTACTCATGTTACACCATTTTTTTTCCCCAAATTGAGCTGGCTGACAGGAGCTCCAATGCTGCCACCAGCGAGACACGCCGCAAGGAGCCAGAGTAAGGCTCAAGCAACGTTTCGCACCCACCAAGATCACGGGGCTCCACTGGAACGGCCGGCTATCCCGCAGGACACACCGCTGGGCGAGCTGTGAGGACACGGTCCGGAGGGAAGTAAATCCCTTGGGAGGTTTTGTACCAAGAAGAACAAAATACTGCTGGGTAGGAAAATGAGGCACCACTCGAAGGACAGCCAAGCAGAGGGGAACGCTGGAGCCTGCACGTGGATGTGTCTGAAGCCTGCGGGACTGGAGCGATCCCGCAGAGAGCTGTTTGCTGGGGAGGATGGGAATCGCTCCAGCTCTGCCAAGGGTTTCAGCCGCCCCTCCCCTCCCGTACACGTCGAGATAAGCCCAGTTGCACCAGTATGATGTTACATCCGTCTACGGGAAGGAGAGCAGCCCCTGCCAGCACGGGGAGACAGAAAGGCAACTGGGCTTGTGCAGCTGTTTGGAGAAGACCTCACCATCGTGTCCAACATGCTGGATGGATGCTGGGTTCAGGGCAGCCGAGGGGCTCGTCCCGCCGGGGTACGGCTGCCATCGCACCCCAACGACCATGCAGGATGAGCACAGTGCCACGCGCACACGATGCCTTGTGCAGCCGAGCCGAGAGCCGAATGAGAGGCAGGCTCCCCGAGTAAACATGGGCAGCGGAGCACGGAGGGAGGGACAGTTACGATATGGGTCACAGATAATGGCCAAAAAAGAAGGGAAAAAAGAAGAAGGCAAATGAATGCATTTGTCACAGCCCTCTAGGTGACAGCAGCTTCAGGAAGGAGGCAGGCGCAGCTCCTAACGCCCCACGCACTTGCTGACATTCCTGCAGCGCTCAAGAAACCCCAGAGCTGCCCCAGCCCAAGGCAGCCACGAGAAACCGCGCTCGCCAGGACCCACCTGCGCAGGGCACCGGGCCCTCAGGACCCCTCCCCGGCTCCGCTTCAGAGCAGGATGCTAAATCAGAGCAGGATGCTAAATCAGAGCAGGATGCTAAATCAGAGCGAAGCGTTTAAGAGCACACTGTATACCCAGCGCAGAGCCTGACGGAGCACAGCACCAATGGCTGATCATTAGGGAAACATCAAGATGCATAAGAACAAGAAGAAAAAAGGAAACTCGTATAAATAAGAGCTAAAATAAATCCACTGGGAGACCTAGCAACCAGCAGCTAACTTGTCTACTGCCAGTAAGAGCCAGCAGAAAATAGGCATTAAAAATAAAATAATAATAATAATATAAAAAAAAGCAGCCTGATGAGGTCTGGTCACCTTTTCTTCCAGACACTGAAGTGCTCCCTTGCAGAGCGATGGTATGTGATGAAACAAGGCTTTTGCTTGTTACCGTTCTCAAAAAAGCCCACCTCGTTCCTGCTGGAGATGGAGCAGAGGCAATGCACAGCTCCTTTACGCACCCGCACGGTCCTGGCTCTGCTCTCCCGTTGCCGGGGCTTTTACCAGCATCGCTCACGCAAGCTTAAGGGAGGAAACCCCATCCCTTCGCCAGCGGGACGGGATGCGGCTTTGCATCCTCTTCCCAAACCCGCATCTCGGGCAGCCGCAGGGTCGGGAGGAGCCGCTGGGCGCCATGGCCCTGCCGAAGGTCTGCGAGGTGGGTGAATGCAGAGATAAAAACGTGCCTGTCTACCCATCCCCACCCCTCCGCCTCCCCAGAGCCCCGAAAATAAGCTCCCATCTACAGCGAACGCTGCCGGACGTGGCTCCGGGTCTGAATTTACCACAACGCAGAGCAATAATTAAAGAAGGACACAAGATGGTGGGGAATAAAAAAAAAAAAATCTCTCATGTTTTGTTAAATTCAGCAATTTACAAGGCTGGAATAATTAGTGGTTTAAAATGTTTTGACACAAGCAGCCCCAATAATCATGATAAATCATATCAGGCATACGCCCAGATCCTTGAAGTGACAGATGACAAACAGAGCAGTGACAAGACGCTCCATCACGCGGGGAATCATTGAGTTAATGGAAGAATTATTGCTTCTGAAATCCACTCCAGTCCTGTTGTGGGGAACATTCCAATTTATCAAAGCCAAATGAACATTAATTGCTGCAGCCTGGTAAGTTTTCGAGCTGCTGTGACCTTCATTGAATTTTAATCCAAAACAGATAAGATTTACTTCCACACAAGAGGAAACAACACAATTAAACCCAAATGACAGCTAAGATTATGGGGAAAAAACACAACAGGCGTAATGACAAAAATATTGATTCCTTTCTACTTGACACTGCACAAAAAAAAAAGGTAAATAAATAAAATCTAGCATTTGCATATTTGTTTTTTTCCCCTTCCTCCCTTCTTTTCATTTGGGAGACAAATTTCAGATGCTCAAGCCAAGAGGAAAGGAGTGGCAGACAGTAATGGAGACTGAATTCCCTTTAACTGCAGTAATTAATGTTATGTCTCACTGGGGAGAGATTAAGAAAAAACAGTGAGGAAAGGGGAAAAAAAAATTAAAAATCAAGTATTATTTTGCTGTTAAAGATGCCCTTGAGCTCGGGACAGGAGGTGTGAAGAGCGTCACAGTCGCTCCGTGCCCAGGGCTTTTGCGGGGGCACATGGTGGCCCCAGGGACACTGACGGCCCCTTTCCTGCTGCACTGGAAACAAACCCACCCCGCGGCAGAAAGCCACGCACCGACAGCCAAAACCACTGGGGGGGAAAGAAAAAAAAAAAAAAAAAAAAAAAGAGCAAACCCAGGATCCCCCCTCACCAGCCTCCCCCCGGAGCCCCCCCGCAGCGCAGAGGGGGTCTCGACTGGCGAGGCAGAGCCGGAGTGACCAGCCAGGTCATACACACCTACACGAACCCAAACTAACGCTCCCCTCAGAGGGAGCTCGCCTCGGAGATGTCTCGCTGCCCAGTAAAGCTTTGCCAGAGTACTCCCTGAGCGCAGGATTAGCGCGATCCCCCAGGCAAACCTTCCCCGGCTTTCTACACCTCAGCCGGAGGAGAGGAGACAGGTAAAAGTAAGTGTTACAGCCACTTAACGGAGATGGAAGGAAGCAGTTTCCCGTGCCGTCTCCTGTCCCCCGCAGCGAGATGCTGCGCTGATGATGAACGGGGCACGCAGACCCCGCGTGCCAAGGCAGCGCTGCCGTGGGCTCAAACTCCTCCTGCGGAGCGGGAACGGTGGTTTAGTCTATAGAGAGCACGCAGGAGACATCGGGCTTTAGGGTAGGAAGCAGGAGGGAAAGTTTTTGAGAAGCTGGGAAGGAGGACACGGGGATGGCCAGCTGCATCTCGAGGCAGGAGAAGGGATACGGACGCGGCGGGAGCAGGGGAGGGCAGGAGGGGGGAACCACGCAGCCCCCCGCGCTGGGATGCGGCAGCTGCCAGGCACGGCACGGCCGGGGACCCCGCTGCTGGGGAGGCAGGAGGGCTCCGGTGATGGGGCGTCTCTGGGATGCCACTTAGCTGGGTCAGGGAGGGAAGTAAAAGCGAGGGAAAGCAGCTTGAGCAGAGCCCGGGGAATCGGATGAACTATTTCCCCCAAGAAACAAAGACTTTTGTCCTGTTTTACTTTAGCTACATAACTCCATGTGATCTCGAGGGGGGGGAACACCCACATATTTATCTTCTGCTAGTAACTCAAAACTTGGCTCAGGTTCACTCAAAAAGTTAACGAATCTTCTTAAAAAAAAAAAAAAAAATAAGGCAAAGGTTCAAGCCTGTGCTGCAATCCAGACCCAGGGAAGTGACGCCCAGGGCTTCTGCCTCCCCAGGGACACGTGTCCAGCCCAGATCCCATCCTGGACCCATACCCCTGCCCTGGACCTTGGCTTCTGTCGCGAGGAGTATCAGGACTTATAAAGGAAATGGAATTAGGGCTTATTCAGCGCGGGAGGAACTCTCCTGTCTTCCCCCTGCTTTTGCCGAAGGCCAGGAGAGGCTCAGGGCATGAGTTAACTCTCACAACAAAGCTGCAGACGCTCCCATGCTATCAGCTTCAGCGAGATGTGGCGAAGCGTATCTTCGCTGGCCAGCCCAGGATTAGAGCGCAAAAACATTTCTGCGACGTGCACAGCGATGCCTTCAGCTCCACCCCGCCGGCACCGCTGCTCCTGCGCTCCGAGGTACAGCAGGTGAAGGCTCCGGGCAGGAATTTCTCAGAGAAACCCGTTTCTCTCTCCAAAGCATCAATCACACACAATGACGACCGTCACACTGGTTTTTTAGAAAGATCAGCTTCAGCAAGGTCTGAGGAGCAGGACCCTACTGAAGAAAATCCGCATTTCAAGCAATCGCGCTAATCGCCAGAGCCAGCGTCTCGCCGCAGCCACGGGCCTCTCCTCCACGGCTCGGGTTTGCCCACAACAGCCAAGCAATCCCATGCTCAAACCAAGGATCGAGCTTTTCACACCCCACGCTCGGGTTTTGCTGTCTTCATTCCTTGCCCTGTCTCTCACTTGGTTTTGCAGGTTTATTTTCCAAGTTTACCAGTTTTACCTTTTTTCCCCCCTCTCCAAAACTCCGTCACACTGACATTTTTAGCGGGACCTAAGAAACGTTCCCTGTCCAACCCAGTAAGCTGCAGTCCCCGATTCCTCTCCCTTCTGCCCTCTTGCTATCGTACCGCCTCTTATCTTGCCCAAGAGCCTTAACGCAAAGCCTCTCTCCGTGCTCACACGCACTCAGTGCCCAATCCAAAGCCCCACTGACAACAAATGAGACACTCAAAATAACAGGTTTAAGTTGTAAAAGCCAAATAGCCGCTTGTTCAAATGGGGAAAAAAAAAAAAAGACTTTGCGCAGCCATCGTCTCTATTCCTCCTTCCAAAAGGAAGGACAGAAGGTGCGGAGATGACGCTCGGGTTCCAAGCCATGAACAGATGCACCTTTTGTGGAGGGTTGCTGCAATGGGAACCCCCAACCCTACAACAGACTAACTTTGGGCAAATAGATGACATGCATATACACAGGATCTACAAGTCTAACTCCTTTTTTTCTTTTATTGACGGGATAGTTTATCCCAATGGGAGTTAAGGGACAATACATTCAGTCACATTTTACAGACGTAGCTGCAAAGCACAGAGGGATGATGGACCAAATCCAAATCTGTAGGCAACCACCTCATATTATACTGAAATAAGCACTTTAAAAGGCAGAGCACATACACAAGATGTTAATAAAAGGTCACATAAACACCTGAGATGGAGATAGTCAAAGCATCTGGATCATCTTTTTACTTTTAGGTCAGGCTCATCCTTTGTAAGAGAAGGATCTCACACTATAGCCCATACCCAATTGACAGGCAAAATTCAGTTTCAGAAAACTTCAAGAAGAAATGACCAAGCCCAAAATCTTGCCTTTCCACACGCCCAAACGCGAGACCAAGGAGAAATACTGCTCACGCCTCACCAGAGGCAGGAGGAGCCATAGCTTCCTTCTCACCCCCCCAACAGCTTCTTCCCTATGGTCTGTTGGTTTGTTTTATTTCATTTTCTTAAAAGACCCTCTTTTTTTTTTTCCTGGCCCATTCAAACACATCTCTCCCTCTCTGGAGGCCCAACCAAGAAGGGACACGGACATTTGCAAACTGGACTTGCCACCCTGCTCTTTTTCACCACCCTCCCACCACCATCTGGCTGCCGGCCACCGTCCCCTCCCAGACTGTTCTTTGTCCCCTCGGGCACCGTCGGCAGCTTTGACTCACCATGACTGAGATATGAAGAATGTGCATCTGCTCCTCCACTATCTCCGAAGGCTCCTGGAGGCTGGGGGGGGTGGCCCGGGAGAGCTGCTCGGCGCTGCTCATGGAGACGTGGAAGTACAGGGTGCCGTTCTCCAGCCACTGCTGCTTCCAGTGCACCAGCGAAATGTCGGCCACGGTCCCTGACATCTCTGCAAGGACAAAACATGCAACTGAGGATCAGTTTTCTCCACGGTGCTATTAGGCGGTATTCTTAGCAGTCCTGGAAATCGGGACTTTTGAGTCTTATCCCTAGTTCTGCTTCTGACCTGCAGGATGAGCTTGAGCATTGGTTTTGGCCTCTGCCTGCTATTTCCCCCATATACAAATGGTAACAGTTGTCTTCCGTAATAAAAAGCAAGGGGCTACGAAGTGCCTTGGGATTTCTGCGCTAGAAAGGCAACGACAGCAAATAACACGTTGCACAAGGTGCCTGTAACCTCCTATAGCTCTCCCAGCAAAAAGGCTGGAAGAAGCTCCTCGAGCTCTGCAGCCAAGCCCAAGGGAGGTTTGTGCTCGGCACGAGGCAGAGGGAAGACACTTGGTGCCAAGCAAGCCAAAATGCAGCCATCGGTACATGCTCTGCTGGCATTTACAACGAAACCTTCTTCCAGATAGCGAGGTAGTACTGGAGCTGTCTTGAGCAGGGACGGTCCCAGCCCAGACTGACAAGCACCAGTAAGAAGAGACAACCACCAGGCTTGACCCATACAGCTTGGCCTTGGGGTTGCACGTCTGTTGGTCTTCCTCTGCAGCCTTCCGTTAGCTTTACATCCCACCCATCCTGATTTACAGCGTTAAGCGCCCTGGGAACCAGGATTACAGCATCCCGGCACACACATCCACTGCGGCAGCTTCCCCTGACTCAGGGCACTACACCTGACTAATTAGGGGCTCGGACAACCCAGGCACGGCTTAACCAAAAGCCAGTCCCAGATCCATGGTCTCCAGCACAGCCGGAGCCAGCAGCTCCAAGCCTCAGCTGCAGCTCCTGCCTTGGCCAGGCAGCAGAACAGGCAGGAGTGCTGACAGCTCCACAGCTGCCCATCAAGTTTTAAACGCATCTCTGCAAAGAACTGATTTGGCAGTTTGGCAGCCGAATCGAAACCGAAAAAAAAAAAATACTAGCGCAAAATGAGCCAAAATATTTCTCCTTCCACCACCTCTTTTTTTTGTGTTTGTTTTTCCATTTGCAATATAAGCAATGGGAAGCAAGTCAGGTCCTCTTAGTCACTGGGCCCACGGCTTCGGCAATCACCCGCTTTGTGAGAGACCCAAATTCAATTCCCTCCTGTTTGGGAACAGCCACCAGCTGTAACAGACCGTGGCCTGCAGCCTGTACGGCGTGTCTGCTCCAGAAAGGCTGACAGCACGAGTTCGGGTTCCCCTGGCACCGTGGTGGGAACGCAGACAAGGTCCCCCTCCACACCTCGGCCGCAGAGCATCACCCACGAGAGGGGCAGCGGGGAGGACAGGGCTCATTCCCCCACGGGCAAAGCAGCCAGGGAACAGCGGTGGCATTTTGCGTTTCATTTTCCTGAACCCAGCTGGGCAAAAGCACATCCAGTTCCAGCTCCCGGCGGAGACAAAGGAAGGAACAAGCCCAGCTGAGGCTGTCCTGAGGAGTTGCCCACACCTTTCAGGACAAGATGCTTCAAGATGCTTGGGTACTGGCTCACAAGCAGCCACACAGTCTACAACACCAGGCACTTCTACAGACCCACATCCCAACCCAGCAAAAAAAACCCTCTTGATCCTTCAGAAACAATTTTTCTTACCCCTGAAATCAATAGCTTTTCCAGAAGCAAGCTCCTGGCTTTCCATCACGGATCAAGGCAGAGCCAGCCACCCCCTGCTCCCAGAGAAGTCCCCATCCCGCCCCGGTCCCGCAGGATCCCCCCTGGCTGCACAGCCCAGCTGAGGGCAGTAAAGGGGTAACCTTGTCCCTGCCAACTCCCTGATTCAGCACCTCACTAATTACACTACTGACATACCTGAGCCGGCTGCACCGTTACCTGAATCTAATCAGAGGGCTGTGCTCATTATCTCTGCTTCCCGAGCACTGTGCCGGTCGTTATCCCCAATCTCTATGCACATCTGAGCACTCAAGGAGGAAAAACTAAACAGCTCCTGACCATGCATGGGATCCATCAAGAGCCCACGCTCGCACTTCGGAGGGGACGCGTGAACTCCCTGTCACATCTCTGTCACTGCAATGAGATCGCTCCTAATAATCCCTTCCCTCCTTTAATATAAATAGCTATTTGCCGGAGCAAATCCGTAGCAAGAGGTGCCGCTTGCACTCTTTACCCTGTAAATCAAGCCAGCCCTGCGGCTCACGCTGCAGGACAGCAGCCTGCACAACACCTGGGAACCTAATGAACTGAGGTTTGTGTCTCTCGCCTCCAAAGAGGCTAAAGCAGAAGGCTTCTTATAGCAGTAAAAGTAAGAACAAAATGAGAGGAATACCAGGGCTGCTCAATTGCAGTCGTCTTCCTAGCAAGGCTTTAAAGGTCTGTACTGAAAAGCATCTCTTTGTCTAATTAAAACTGCAACAAATGCTACTTTTAGGACTAAAAGCAGTAACAGCTTTAGGACAGACATCACAACCTCTTCTCCATAAGCCAAGAGGCCATAGGACAGCATGGAAGCATCAAGAAACAGGACTCTGGTTATGCAAAGCCATCTTAATTCTGTTCAGAGGGACAGTCACCCGTAGGAGAGGACGATTTACAACACTACACGCTCATCACACACACATCCCGGCAGAAGACCTTTCCAAAATAGCTCAGGAAAGGAGGTTATATTGCCCAGACCTGATGTGGGTGCCACCGGGACCCCGCCGCTACGACTTTCAAAGGCTACATCACATTAACGAAGCAGGGGAAAAAAAACCAAACCTCCAGGGTCAATCTTTCTCCAAAATTTTCCCTTGCACACGCATTTTTGCATGGGATATTTAAAAGGATCACAGAGAACGTTTTCTGGGGAGTTCTGAGATACAGGCAATTTTTTGCATTTTAGCCTAGACTGAAGATAAGCCTGTTTCATTTTCAAAAGGTCTCTTCCAAAAGTAGAAACTTCAATTTAACATTCATTTCACAATTTTAAGCAAACCCAGCAGCGAGGCGACTGCTGACGAAAGTTGACTTGCCAAGCCTGGGTACCGTTTACCACACATTTATAAATACCTGTCTGCTCTTCACCCCTGCAGCCCGTGTTGCAGGAAACCTGGCCATTACTACTCCTAGCATTGCCAGGACATCATGAGCCTTCAATCAGATTCACTGCTTACAAGAAAAAAAAAAAAAAAGAAAAAAAAGAAAAAAAAAGAAAAAAAAAAGCCTTTTCAAGCCCTGTTAACTGCTGAACCCTTCAATATCCAAACACGGGGAAGTTTTTTGGCTTCATATACTTGACATGAATATTATACTGCCTGTGTTTCACTGGACACGCATTGTCACTCCGCTATCTACACAGTAGTTACAGCAGCGATAGCCCGTCCATCAGAAAGGATGCAATAGTCTGCAGCAAGATTGCCTGTTATCAGAGCTTTCAAATGCTTTTGGAACAAATTAAGGGCATTCCTGCACCAAAACAGAGTGAGATACAGTTAAGGTTCTAAATGGGCAGCAACAGAAAAGCACTTGTAGCCTACAGCTGTTTAAAACCTCGGCATCTAGCTGACGGGGAGTTCTCAGACGGGGTTCGAACACAGCTTTGTGGGTAAAACACCCAGTAAAACAGCCGGAGGGACCAAGCGACAACTGCCACGCCATCTTCTAACCTGCTCACCGTGCCCGACGGAGAGTAGCGGGGAAGGGACGACAAAGGTGCCAGCAGCACCCAGCCAGACCCCTCGCTCACCATCATCATCCTCCTCCTCCTCCTCCAAAGCCCGCAGACAGCCACGTCTCTCCACCCCAGCGCAGAGGACTGTTCCCCTGCCAGACCAGCAGAGATGTGATGTCTCCTCTCCTGCCCCAACTCTCCACACCTGCCCTTCGTCTCCCATCACGCAGCCCAGCTGCGCCCAAGGGCAGCACCGCCTCCCCCCCACCCCCAGCCTTCCACATCCCCTGGTGATGGTCTGAATTTAAGAAAAGGGCACACAGAGCGCTTTCTCCTTTTCTGCCCTTCCTCAAGCTCTGGGTCTCATAAAACTACAATTTCCACGTTTTCTCGGAAATCAAACAAGCGATCCAAACAAAACCCTTCCTGGGGTCAGTCCCCAACCAGGGCTCGTGCCCATCAGAAGGTCACCTGCCCAGGACAAGGCGGGGGGAGGCAGGGGACAGCAGCCACCACAGCAAGATCCCTTCCGACTGATTCTCTAATTCCATTTTTCCCTTCACTGTTGCTACAACCCTTACATATAAACATTTCATTGAAGTCTTCAACTCGTATTACAATCAAACTTAAAAGCAAAAGGGCCTAAATGCATTTCGTTGGGAACCAAGACGATTCCCATAAAAGCAGATTATGCTGACATGATGAATATAAAATGCAACAGCAGATATTAAAGTTGGAGGATTGTTACTCCATGCCTTCGGGCTCCTGGCTGCCTCACCCACCTCCTCCTCCTCCTCCTCCCTCTCTGCCCCCTCCTGCTCTGTTTTACCGAAGGCAGAGAGCAGGCAGAGATAGCCTTTTCACCTCTGTCTTCTCCAAGGCAGGCTGCCAGGCTTGAAATATTCACTCGCTCCCCCCAGCCCCCCCCAACCTTATGCAATGCTTCAACATTCATCAGTTATTCGGGAGGTTGCAGCCCTGCCTTATCTGTCACGGCGTTTTACAAAGCCTGTTTTGTATTTAATTGGCTTGTTCTTGCTAATCTACCATGATTATTGTATTTTTATTTAATTCTTGAAGGTCATTATTAAAATAAGCCATTTTGCTTACGGCAGTTTATCCCTGCACGGTTCCCCACCGCCGGATAACCAAACCCTCCTCCCGCTTCCCCTCCCCTCCGGTCCCCAGCGCCGCTCAGACCCCGGGACCTGCCAGACACCTTCGCAACAAGGACCAACTCCTCGGTGTGACGAGTGGGAAGCCTGTGAGTAACTTCCAGTGCACGGATCCAGGCTCCTCCTGCCTTTTTCCTCACCACCTGCTTCATCCCAGCAGGACCTGCACCCTCCAGCCAGACTTCGTCAGCTCACCCGCACAACTCATCGTCTTAATCTGTTGGCAGGGGGAAAGCTGGAGATCTGGTTAGCGATTGCATTTCCTTTCACGGCAGGCTCGGAAACACAAGCCCATCTCGCACAAAAAGCCAGCGCTGATAACGGCGTTGGCCTCTTCTTGCCCGTGCGTCACCCCTAATCCTGCAATCCCATTTCTCCTGCTATTAGTCCGGGGGTTCTTCTGAGTTAATGTTCTCCAGAGGCGCCAACCTCCGGTGAAGTGTTAGTTTATAGATTCTTCGGTGCTAGCTACCACTTATGCTAATAAACCAAATTTATGCAGAAAGTCATAAACAGAGAGCTCTCCCCAGTGCCCTTGCCAGCACAGGATTGCTCCCTGCGGAATAGATTATCGCTCTCTGTGCAGACTAGCTCCAAAACGACTCTAGTAATGGGGCTTCCCCCACGCTCCCCGGGGGGCTATTCTGCAGTCAAACAGGCCCTAACAGTTCTAATGGTTTGGGTCTTTTGGTGGCAATGTGGTAGGGTTTTTTTATCCTAATCATTAGCTCGGTTCATTCTTTTTTCCCTTTCCCCTCCGCTCATTTTTTAACATGTTCCTTCCCTTCTACATCTACTCCCCTGCTCCCCCCGCAGTACTCCCTAGGGCAACACACAAATGCAGCTGCAGATCGTAAAAAGTAATAGAGAAGCTCAGAAGTTTAAGAAGGGGAGAAAAAAAGATGACAAGCTCTCTCTGATCATCTCTTTTCAAAGCCCCTGTCTGTAAGGAACACAGGGCTGTACCTGCAGGGCATTTCAGGGGTGGCTTCGACGCGGTGCGTGTCTGCCGGGACGTGGCACGTGTCCGGGGATGGTGCTGGATAGAGGAGGGCTTCAGGGAGCCTCGGTCTTGGGGTGGTCCATGGGGCACCCCACCAACACCGTGGGCAGGCTGGGGCACTCTCTCTGCATCTCGTTTGCTCTGCCAGCAGCATCACGCGTCTGATGTTGGAAGGGCAAAATGTCAGGCACCCCAGGGCAAGATGGGATTTGCAGTAAAGTGGGTTTGACTATTTTTAGGCTTTGTTCAAACCGCCTGGAAGGACAAGCACAAGAAGGCAGGTTTCGGGCATGCTCCTGGGAGCAGCCACCTCAAAGACCACATAGATGTGGTAAGAGCTGAGCGGTCACCGAAGGGTCCCTGACAATCAGAGCAACATGACTGAAGGTGAGGGCAGATCCCAAGATCACAACAGGAACCCAGAAAACGAGAAGAAAAAAGCCTCCCAGGTTCAGATGGAGAGCTTGCCTCTCCCCACGGCCAGGCTGGAGAGCCAGAGGGGCCAGGGCGGCCGCAGAGCAGCCCCGGGGCAGAGCATCCCCCCATGCTGCCAGGGAGAACCGGTGCTCGCCAGGGACGGCACCACCTCACCATCCACACCATCGAAGGCAGGTGACAGACACAACCCCAGCACAACCGCCTGCTCTGTCACCGCTGCGAGCGGACGACCGGACGACGTGCCTCTGTGCAGCCCCAGGACATCCAGCCTTCAGACCCAGTCAGCATGCAGCCCCATCCCACATCCCACCCACGCTGCCCTTAGGGCATCATGAGTACAGGAAGCCATGGCGAGGCAGTGTTCCCACCTTCAGTGTCACGGCCAAAAATCCTTCCCGGAGGCTTTTCAGACAACGCTGCGAAGGGCTTTGCACGGACTGTGCCCTGCGCAGGGGTGACTCCCAGGCTGAGCTTGTCAATGCTTTTGGAAACAGCGAGGAGCCACCAAGCACCCCAGCAACTCTTCCCTCATGAACACCAGCACCCCCAGTTTCTCAACAAGCTGGAAGCCTACCACACGCATCTCAGCTTGAGGGCTTGAAGATTTACACCCACTTACCACCAAAAGTCTCCTCGCAGGCTGCAATGTGGTGGGAGCGAGGTTTGTGGGTACACCCGCACCCACAACACGGAGGGGCATGGTACCCCTTCGCCTGGTGCTCTTCCCAAGCCCATTCACCTCTGCGGAAACAGGAATTAGCATCTCGCACGCGGCACAAAGCGGGATGCACACAGCCCACTGATAAGGCTGTACGGGAATAAACGCATCGAGCTGGTAAGCTCAGCCCCCAGCACCTGAAGTGAAACAGCGAGTCCCAACACAAGAAGGGCTCTCCTCGCTGCCGCCGTGTTTCACTATTGAGCTATCAGAGCCGTGCAACCGGAGCAGCTACTCCAAAGGTGGCCCGCAGCATCTGCCCAGCTTCAGCAGGCACCAACGTCAACCCTTACACCTCCCTGCCTGACCCTCCGACCCGACTCCAGCCCTTCTGGGGCAGCCCGTGCAATTTGCCATGAGCTGGTGTTACAGTCATGAGCCCAACGACAGTACTGGATTTACTCTGGTTAATGGCAGGAACAGGGAACTCAGCCAGGACAATGTGGATTCTTCCCATCCTCCCACCAACCTTATTCACAGACATGGCTTTTTTTGCCCTTTTTTTTTTTTTTAAGGGAATATTTTAGGTAGATGTAATTATCCTGAAATGCAGCAAGAGGTCAGCAGACTGTATCATCACACAGATGGTCCAGGAGATGAGACAGGGTGAGCGGGGAGGACAGAGACAGCCTCTTCCATGGCTCAGCCCCTGGAAACACTTCGAGACAACTGGAGGGTCGGGCTGCTCCAATACAGCTCTCAGTCCCGGCTCTGGAGCCCTCTGCACCGTCCCTGCATCCCTTTGGCCCTTCTAATCGCAGGCTTTAGGGTCCCTATATACGTCAGCGAGTGGATATTGATTTGCTGCACTGCCTACAGATCATACTTTGACTCCACGCACCCTAAAGAAGCTCAGCACACGCTCCGTGTTCTTACAGCTGCTTTGATTGCAATTCAGTCTCTAGTACATTACCCTTATTTATAATGCCAGGGCTTCAGCGTGGCGCCTCAGGCGCTCTAAAATTATTACAGGGCCCTTTTGACTTTCAATTCCCTTCCATTCAATTCCATTTTTATTTGTCAGCAGAGACTCCCATTGACCAGCGGTGGAAGCCAACTGCGTGCAGGCAGACAGCGCTACTGCATGTTAAACCGATCCTATAGAAATTACTCGCAGGCGGCTCCACACGACGGGTCATCTCGGTTTGAATGAGAAACGCCGGGTCTGGAAGAGCAGCTGGCAGAGCGCTCCTGGGTGCAGCTTCCTCGGAGAGATGAGACATCCGGGCTTGGAGCAGCACCGGGGGTGCTCAGCCGCAGCCCCTCGACAGTGCCATCCACCCGGCTGATGCAGCCGTAATTTAAAAAAAAGGTGAAGGCAAGTGATTTTAAGCCTCAGAGCCCCTCTTGCGTATCCTGCAGGGGTGGAGGGGCAGGCTTGCAAGAGGGATGGGTGTGAATGCGGTGCCTTGATGCACAGATTTTGTTTAGCAGCCCTCTCTCCTTCCCCAACTCCCACCCCTCAATTAAGGACAGGAGTTTTCAGTAAAACCCCAAAGCACCTCCAAAGCAAAGCTCAAGCTTTGCCACTTCTCTGGAGCCTCCCAGCTCACCCAAGAGAGACACTGGGTTCGCTTTGGAAAGAGCACCTGAAGGCACGAGGAAGAAGGCAGAGCCGAGTGCTTCCTCTTGTCACAGGAGAAAGAGCTGCTGGTCCATGAAAGCTGCTGCTGTAGAGATGCATGAGGAAAGCTGCAGAAGTCCTCTGTTCCCCACTTACTCCAGATCCTCAAAACCAACAAGAGACAGACCTGATAAACGGGGGGGAAAAGGTCCAACTGAAAGGCACAAGCACCAGGTTTTGGTGGTCCAACTATTAATGCCTGTTAAAGAAATCAACGGCTTTGATGAGGAAGCTTTTCTGCAGGTAAGGGGCACACAACGCTGCCAGCCCTGGCCCGTCGCTGTTTCAAGGACAGATGAAGTGAGACAGGTTTTCATGAAGACAGTAGGGATGTCCTGGCTCAGCAAATTCAGCGATGTGCAGGGGATGAGCAGATCTGCTGCATCAGGGCAGGCAACTCTGCTCAGCCCTGAGCCCTGCAGGGACCTGGTCTGCCCCGCTCTGGGCACCAGCCCGCACCCGCTGCCGCACAGGACATCTCTCCATCACCGCCCCAGCCCCGCACGTGACTCCAGCACATCTGAAAACCCCAGCTTGGCTCCTGCAGGATCACTGCAGGCATTAGAGGCTCTATTCCCTCTGCACTTGGGCAAGAAAAAAACCCTATTTAATCCTCAAACCCAGACGCAGCTCAGCTAAGCCGAGATGCCGGTGCTTGTATTGCTATCACCCGCCGCTGCAGATCGCTGCCTGCACGGTGACACTGGAGCTTCGCTTGGAGCCTGAACAGATCTGAAGTGTCTAATGACACAACCAGAGGCTACGGAGCAAGAGCTGCTGCGCGCGATAACCACTCGCTTTATTTTTCACAGCATCTGAGGGAGCGCGAGGGAGGCAGCTGCCCAGGCAGGGCACGGGCAGGGCACAGGCAGGGCACCGTGCATCGCCTGCAGTGACAGCACGCGGTCCCCGAGCGGGTGGCACACGCTGGCACGGTTCTGCTGATATTTTAACCCAAGTCCCACAGCAAAAGAGAGAAGGTGCTCAGTCAGCGCCGGCCTGCCTGCATCCCTCCTGCCTTCCTTTCCTCGACACAGGCATTCCTGGCGTGGTGATGCCTTCTTCCAGGCCAGCCAGCGGCACCTCGAACACAAGGCATGGCAGCCGAGCAGCCCCAGGAGTCATTATGGCACTGGATAAGGCTTGTGCAAAGAGAAAACATTCAATTTTTTTAAAACTACCCCTACGGCCTCTTCCCTGTGCAGGCGACAGCGGCGACTGAAACTTTTTCTTTGAGTTTCTGCAGGAGTCGAGAGCCAGGAGCAGAGCGGGGCACAGCGGGGTGGGCACCGGGGGGGCAGAGGACGACTGTCACACAGGCAAAGGGACACGCCAGGCAGCGGGGACCGCGCTTCTCTTCCCTGCACGCTGCGGCAGGAGCAGAAGGACAACGTGACCTATTCAGGTGACTTGAAGAGCGTCGCAAAGCCAGGCAGACTTCACAACAGCGCAGAGCGCGATGTTCGTTTTATAGCATCCGCCGTTCTGCACAACATACGCCGGAGAGCGAGCGAACGGTGCCGGCCTCGAGGGGCGAGCATCGCTCAGAGCTTGATTAAAACTAGCCAAGTGCTTTATAACCTCTATGCATTTTTAAATGTCTCTCTTTGGGAAACATACCTCTTAAAACGATAAGGTAGTTTGATAGCTCAGGGCACTGCTCAAACTGTGAAGCAAAGTGATTTTTCTAGCACGGTTCCTCCACGGACCTCCCCTCCCAATCACCTCTTGAGCACTGGGGGGGGTCCCAGCAGAAACCCCCCATGCACCAAGGTGGGATGGGGAGAAGAGGAGAAGAAAGCGGGGAAGGAGAAAGGAGGTCTCGGCACTTTCTAGATGGACAAACACGAGGATGGTTCACCCTCCTGAGAGACAGACGTCCTTTTCCAAGGAGAAGGAGCCAGCAGTGCGCAGGAGAGGAGCTGGCTGCTGGCTGGGCGTTTTCAGGAAAAAAACAGGTAGTGGAAAACTTGGGCTCTTCAGCCTATGTGTCACCTGGAGCACCAGGTGAGTGCATCAAAAGCCAAGTAGCCTGAAAATTCTGGGCATACCCTTGTCCCAAAAGGCAAAAATATCAGTTACCAAGAGTGAACGTTTGCTGGAGCCCCTCCACACGCATCGTGACGGGGCTCCTACACTGAGGGTCTCTTCCCTTGCTGTCAAGGCAGTCATCGCCATGGTTAGAAAGGATCAAGGGTTTTGTCTCTGGGAGAGGCTCTTGAGTGCTCGCTCCCTGGAAAGCCTCCAGCTCCCCAAAGGCTCCCAGGTACCCCAGCTACCACTCAAGCACCCAGGTTCTGCCTCGGCCGCTCGCAACCCCCAAATTCAGCTCTGACAGAAACAAGTTCTTGCAACCTCACGGAGTCCAGTACTACGCCTTAACCTAGGAGCGACCCGCACATTTATCTACCCAGAGGGATGCCAACAGCCCGGGACACGCCAACAGCCTCCCGTTGGCCAAGCACCACTGGGTTTCTGCCCAAAAGAAGAGAAGCACAGCAAGGGCTACGCAGCCTGCTGCTCCCCGAGGATGCCATCCTGGGGTGCCGGACCCCCCCTTGAGCAGGAGAGACCACCGGGGCAGCCTCGGCCCTGGAGCAAAGGGCTGCGGTGGGAGGCTGCAAGCCGTCGGGCTGCCAGAAGCAAAAAGGTTTATTGAGACGGAGCTGTGAAAATCCTCACCTCTCTCTGGACCGCTCTCTGAAATGAACTTGACTCAAAGCAGCTGATCTAAGAGCACAGAAAAGTTGCTGGAGGGCTCAGAAAGTGGCATCGTAAGATGAGGAGACATTAAAATCCAAAATAATAAAAGCAACCAAATTTACTAAGGCTTCTCGGAGCCTGTGGGCAAAATAATTTTTCCCCATTTAAAAGCGGGTAAGCCAAAAGAGAAGCTAAGCAATTTGTCAGAGATTAGAAGCAATGAAGTGGCAGAGACCGAAGCCCGAAGCAGCAATGTCCTCACAAACACGATCACCACCCCGGCTTGGCACAAGCAAGGTCCCTTTCTCCAGCAGCGCAAGTGGAAACCCAGGGCTGCTCGCCATGTCTTGCACCAAGCGCTTTGCCTGCTGAGCTAAGAGAGCAATCCTGGGCTGCCAGAAACCCCCGCGTGCTGCCAGGGGCGGCCACGCCACTACGACACCCCCGTTGCCGTGCGGGGGGTGCAGCCCTGGTGCAAGGGTTGGGGAAACGCCTGCGATGGAGCCGGGGTGTGATGCTGCATGCGTCCCGAGCCGGGCACAGGGAGGTCTCCGGGCACAGGGAGGTCTCCGGGCACAGCACTCACCCAGAAGTTCCCCAGCTCTGATGGTGGCTCGAGCCCACCGGTGCCACATCTTTCCTAACAGGCAGACAAGGGCCAGCTGTGCTGTCACTGCAGCCCTAACCCGGCTTTGCAGAACCTTTGCCCGCTCACCGTCACCCCACACCACCCCACACAGTCCCACTCCTTCCCCAGCCAGGTTGCCTGGCGTTCCCCACCAGTGGAAATGCTTCATGAGGTTCTTCCTGCACGCCCCCCTTCCCTCCCATCGTAACAACAGGGCTAACACCCCATTCCAGACCTTCATCCTTATTTTCCCCCTTCCCATCGAGGTCTTAGTAGCCATGGTGGTGTTGGGTTGACGGTTGGACTTGATGATCTTAGAGGTCTTTTCCAACAGTAGTGATTCTATGCTTCTATGATATCACTTCCCATCCCACACCCCATTAGGAAACACTAATCCATGTCCCCATTAACATTGGACCTGGTGCCCCCATCGTTACCACACCATTAGATCCAAAAAGCAGCACGGTTTCGTGGTTGTACCCCCACTTGCTGTCCTAACAGAGCCTTGGGAAAAGCTGTACGGCCCAGAAAGGGCCACTTACGCTGAGAAAGAAGAACCACGGAGCATTTCCACCCTTGATCTGCATACACAAAGGTCACGGGAGAGAGGCAGAGGGGGATGAATCCTTGCAGCCTCATTAGAGGGAAAGAAACTGTTTCTGCAAATAATAATTGATTTCTAAATTTATCCCCTAATTAAATAGGTTCCCTGGATGAATCTGCATGCAAGCTGCAAGGTGATGATTTAGTGCCTGGCTTCCTACGGGAATGCATCAACACATGTTTGCAAATTGTCTCTCTCCCAGATTCAAAGGTAGGGTGATCATCTCCCCACGCCAGCACACCCGGAGCAGACGGCCCCTCCTGCCACCTGGAGCTTTCAGCAAGCCAAGCCAAGCCAAGCTTTCCTCTGCACCAGCTTTATCAGAGCTGCACCCAGGGACGAAGGGCATTTGTCACCCGTCTTGTCGCCAGTCCCTGTGCTCCAGCCCAGCAGGGACTCTCCCATGGACCAGAGCAAGGGACCCATCACGGCCAGCGCGTGCAACTCGCTCCCAGCCTAAGCGGGAGGCTGACCAGTGGATTTTTTGGCAGGCAGCAGCTGTAGAACTACAGCAGAGCTGGAAATGCACTGCCTAAACTCAGCACGTAGCAACGGCGAGAATGAGAAACATTATCTCCAAAACATGCTCTTGCTTCCTACATCAATTCCATGGCTGTTCCTGTCTAGTCGCTTTGACTTTTTCCTACAGACACCATCAGCTAATAAAACCTCAAGAGACGGATCCTGGGATAAAACCAGGCTACAAGCTCTGCAAAAATTAAACACATTTATCACTCTTCTGCGGAGAGCTCCTTTCGGAAAGCAGAGAGCCCTGATACTCTCAGACAAGCATCAAAGGACTTCGGACACGAGAACTCCATGCAAGCTTGAAGAGGTGAAGGTGCTGAGCAGCCCCGCTGCGTTAAAGCCCACATTAATTAACTCCTGCCGCCCGGGACCATAAGCGTGGGGCCCATGGCCTGTCTATACACAGCACTGGCTTGAAGCTCTCCTCTCCCAGGAAAAGAGGCACTCGCCTGCATCTACACACCATCTTCTGCATGTCAGCAGCAGCAACCACCCTGCATCTCCTCCTCTTTCCTCCCTGCCAACTTTCCATGCCCCCTCAGCATCATTTGGGTGCCGGGTGTACAGGTCCACCCTGCTTTGAGGCTCCAGCCCATTGGTGTTGAGGTTTTCAGATCTACAGACGTAGATTGTCCCTCCTGACACCCCACATGTTGGGGTCCTGCGCCTTGCAAAGATGAGCCAAAAGTGCAGCCGGAGATCCTTTACGGTGCCCAACTCTGCCACACTGGGCAGAGACTGAGGAACCTTCCATTCGACCCTTGGCTCTGCCATTCACCCCAGAGAAATTCATAAATTCAGATATTTATGAGTCTGCCTGTCCCTGTTGGGGCCCTTGGAAGGCAGAGATGCAGCCTGCATGTCCAGCTCGCACCATGATGAAACCAAACAGAGAAACCGCTCCCATCAAGACCTAAGAGGCTTTTCTGAGGTTTTGAACCTTATCCTGGTCTGCAATGGAAAAAACAGACTGTTTGGAAGTTTCCCTATGAGGCAGAGGGGAACTCTCCATCTTTCCTTCCAGAAACACTGAATGCAGGTTGCAACCAAAGGGTGAAAGACAAGCACCAGGCATGGCCCAGCCAAGCCCATGGCCATTTGCTATCCCAGGGTGGCTACAGCACACGTGGACACCCACCCGGCTCAGTCGCACGCTCTTCCTTGAAGAAATGCCAAAAGATGGTGTTTTCTCCCCACCCCCTGCCCCAAAAAGTGTTCAAAACTGGAGCATCTCCATGGTATTTTGGATTTCTCAACAGTTCTGGATGAAAACTACCTCGTTAAGTGAGTTCTCAATCAAAAAATGACTGCTACAGACGGAGCTCAGGCCCTAACCTACTTCTGCACTCAAAAATAAAAAATCCATTAGGTGGCTAAATACTTTAGGAACTGCGTCCCTTCATCTCCCCGCTTTGGTTCTCCGTCTGTAGCAGAGCATCCTCCTTTATAAATTGCCTCTGAGAGCCTCAGATCTCTTCTAAAAGAAAACAGTATTATTCACAGGATAGGAAAGAGATGCAAGAAAGCTAATTAGTCCTCGTACAGAGGAGTTTGCAATATACAGCATTTAAATGAAGCCTGATTTTTGGATCGCAGTGCTAAAATCTTCACGTTGCGTCACTGGCTTTCTTTTCCAGAGGTGTCTTTTTTGCTCACCTTGAGCATTTTTAAAGGCAAAGAAAATTTCTTTAGGTACCAAAGCAAATTCATAATCTAGCTCTCCACCACTTATCAACTTGAGCACATTAAAACTCTGTTAAAAGCAGAGCAAGATGAGTCCTTGAGGCCCTGCTCCCCAAGGATGCGTGCACATAAAGCAAGGAAAATGTGTGGTTATTAGAGTTTAGCTTTATTGTTTTCATAAAACACACTGAAGATTGTGTTTATGATTCTGGAGAAAATAAAACCCTCTCTCCAATTGTTAAAATAATGAACACAAGATACTCCAGTGACTTCTAAACAATCAAACACTTTGGACTTGCACAGCACCCTCTACTTAGATTTCAGAAAAGTCTGTACAAGAATAAAAATAAGTCTGGATGTGCGGAGGCTGTCCAGCATCTCACCTTGCAGCCAAAGTTCACGGCACAGTTTACACAGTCGTTGCATAAGGCTCAGTTACATGGATGGAAGGGAACTGTTCAAAACCCGTCACAACATTGCTAAAGAGCCAGTTTTGGCGGTTTTCAGTAACATCCCAGTTTCTGAATGATCAAATCCCATTTGAAAGCATCATTTAAACACACTCAAAACCACACAGAAAAGTCAAATCTTAGCCAGCACTTTCTGGCCCTTGCATGAGTCGCTCGCAAAGCCTTCTCCAACACAACGTTCACACCTTCGGAGGGCTTTTGTTCGCCCCACATCCCTACCGCTCCGAAGGTGCATCTGGCTGCAAGGAGGCATTTGTATCCATAACTGCATCCAGTTGGACAAACAGCATTGTCCATGAACCCAACAGTCTCCGTCAATGCTGCTCCTCTACCTCCAGCCTGGAGGAAGGACAAACCAAAGAGGTTTCTTTCCCCTCCTTTAAATATTACAAAGACTATGTGAGGTTATGAATTATTGAATGGAGCTGTCTCTTCAGTTTAGCACGATGATGATGGAAGGGAAACATGGACAACAGAGGGGCCGCGTCCCCAGCACGGGACTGGGGCAGGGAGCCAAGAGGCACGACCGAGTGGGATCCTTACCCACCAGCTTAGTGTCTCTGCCCATCCATCAGAGCCTGACACCTCCCTGGCACCGCTCGCACGGTGGGGATCGAATTCATCTTGGAAGAAGCTGAGGGAAATACATCTTCCACGGCAATGGCCTGGGAAGGGAGGGAAGCTCTTCAGACAGGTGAGTCCCTCCATATCCCTGTGCCCCTACCTGAAAACCTGGGCTGAACCAGGATCTGAGACCCTCTTGGCCATGTCCAATGGTTACCCTGGATGACCTGACCTGGCAGAAGCACGTCTTCTTTGGAGCTCCAGCACAAGGGAACAGACTGGGGGTAGGGATGGAAAAAGCCAGCGAGGACAGAGCTACTGAGAAGGTGGTGGCAGATTCAAGCCTTCAGATAGTTTTGCAGATGCTTTCTGGAAGGTATTACTGCCAGCTCTAAACCAACCTATTAGTATGAGCCTTTGGGGCTTGTAATAAAAACCAAGATGTTTTTTTCTCCGAGCCAGGTTACACAGAAGATGTCTGAAAATTAAAGGAGCAGCCTAAAAAAAGATTTCAATTCCATCCCTCCCTTTACGTACATTTACTCGCAAGCTCCTCGGAGACAGAGGTCAGCTCCGGAGCAGCGGCGCCCCAGCTGCATTCATTCCCAGAACTGGCATAGCATGCAAAAGCACTTTCTGCTCCTCAGACCCACCTTGCTGATTAATGGCTTCGTTCCAAAAAGCACAAAACAAGACTGAATTGAGACTTAACTGATTTCAAAGAAACATCAAATTCGATACGCGCAGTCAGATCTTCAAGTTAAGGTAACGCTGAGCGTCCAAACTAACACCACAGTCTGTGCAACCTGCCCCAGCAATACGTCCTAAAATTTCTGAGAATGGACTAGTTTAACAGGTCCCACTTTTCCCTCTCCTGCAAACTTCTTCTGTGGGCCACCTTCTGCGCAAAGACATAACCAAAACCAACACATTGCCCTAAAGAGATCTGAGTTTTTGTGAACTAAAGCCCTTCAATTTGAAAAAAGCTGAGAATCAAGTTCTCCTGCCGGAGATCTGCCACTGTGTCTGCCCTTGATCATCCCAGCACGCACGATATTGCTACTTGTACTCGGGGTTAAGATCCTCACGTGAACACCAGAAATATAACCAGTGTGTTCCCAGAGAAGCATGCAGGAGCCCCCGTAGGTCCAATCCTGCCCTTTGCCAACACAAAATGCAACTTATCCGCTGCCTGCGATGACCATCGGGCTGATCACCGCCTGGCTTGCGAATCCTGCCCACTCGCTCTTTTTTTTTTAACTCTGGATGTTAATGGAAAGAAATCTCTGGATCCATTTGAAATGAATTATACTCCAGTAATTGCAGCTGCTATAGGGCAGTATTAGGTCAAACTGCCCTTTTTGTGCTGTGTCTCAAACACTAGAGATGATGAATGGGCTCATTTTCAGCAGAGCTGGATGCTTGCAGCTCCAGGTGAAGCCCATGCAAACCGCAGATGCTCACCACTCCGATACCGCATCGCCAGCGCCTGCCAAGCGCTTCCTTTAATAAACCATCCAAACTCACACTGTATAAACACAACTTTGGCTTGCATTGCTTGCGACTTGTTGTCCTCGTCCCGCAGGTCCTCAGGACACAGCCTCCCTGTGCCATCCCCAAGGCTGTCCTCTCCAGGCTGCACTCCATTGCTTAAGAAATCTATGCCGCTCTTCCCCCAGAAGGACCTTTTCAGCCCAAAACAGAGATTCTCCCCTCCCATTCTAACTCTGTGTTAATTATTAAGATAGGGCGGGATTGAAGAGACTAATTACCAGTCTAAAGTTACTCTCCTGAAGGCTGATAAGGGAAGTAATTAGGATGGACAAGCATGGATTACAGAGCTCTAAATCTCTCTTTCTTGTCAAGATAATGCTGCTGCCCAACCTGACAAACGAGTCCATAGGCAAACGCGAAGCAGTCGTGGAGATCGAACAACGGGCTGGACCATCACAGAGCACAGACCCTTCACGCTGCAGTGCAAGGGAACCCCTTCTCCAGCAGCTCTGGACTGGGACCGGCGGCCATACCCTCCAACGCGCAACCCCAAGGACTTCAACACGGACGCCCTGCCCTGGGCTGGATGACAGTTCCTACTTGCACCCAGGCTGCTTGCCTTCCGTGGTGGGTGAACCTTAGCTGGCTGCCATACGCCCACCAAGCCGCTCTCGCACTCCTTCCTTCCAACTCTTCTACCTCCTCCCCCTTGAGCCGTGCAGCGATGATGGGGAATGGGGGTTGCCACATTACCCCACTGCACCTTTCACAGTCAGTGAGATGGTATGTTCCTTCAAGTCAACCCACCCAATGCCTTCCACCCTCCAGACACGGTGCTTTTGGCTGCTCTGCCTTCGACTCGTCTCTTTTCACCTCTCCAGGTACCAGCTAAGACAAGGAGCATACTCGAGCAGAAGACAGAAGATGACAGCTATTCCATTGAGCTGTCACGGGACACACGTGCCCTTGACATGAGGGCAAGGGTGACACTTCATGGTGTCACAGCAGTCTGTGACTGCCCGGGGAGCACAGTTGCTCGAAGCAAACGCCCAGGACCTGGGAAATCCCAAGAGGACCAATGCCATGCGCATCTCCAGCCACCCTCCATGCCATGTCCATCAGCTTGTTCGTCCATATGGAAGATGTCTCACGGCCGAGATGCAGCAGTGGCAGCTCAGGGGAGCTGGACTGAAGCACGACCTCCACAAGGACCAGCCCACGCAACCTTGCACGAGCCATTTTGTGCCTCACAGCTACCAGAATACAGACACCCGTACGCCACGTCCCTTCGCTCTGCCGGCTGCCGATCCCTGCAGTTCCCTGCATTTGTGCAATACACAGCAAAAGTGAGGGTCGAGCTCGGGCAGAGCCGCCAGCACCACCAAAATAAATCTTCATATAGACAGCAAAGCGCACGAGAGCGAGCTAACTCACCCGAGCTCCCCAGCAAGTGAGCGCAGACCGCTTGGCTCGTGCTCCCTTAGAGCTGCA
Source organism: Grus americana (assembly GCF_028858705.1). Classification (NCBI taxonomy): domain Eukaryota; kingdom Metazoa; phylum Chordata; class Aves; order Gruiformes; family Gruidae; genus Grus; species Grus americana. The sequence goes on from NC_072871.1 coordinate 4,013,474, forward strand.
GCACTACCAGCTCGCAGGGTCACGTTCCTACCGCAGCCGTGCACGTCTCACACGCGTTCCTCATGCATACACGCAGGTTATTTTCCTACAACAATTTCAGGCACCCTGCACTAGAGCATTTATAACTAATACATATTCTAATGTTCCTGTTCACCTGAGACACTCGAAACTTTCCTGGCTCATTTGTCAGATTTTTTTTTTTTTTTTTTTTTAAAATACCTTCTTCCCCTCAGGCCAGTCAAATCAGTCCAGTTAATTTTAATTTCCACGGACATGGAAAGTCATCTCAAGGTCATTTTTGGGTTATTTTCCAATTTCAAGTCTGGAGGATTTTGCAGGATTTGCAATTGAGGCTTCTGATTATCTGCTACATATTGAAATGAAAAGGAACCAGCTGAGGAGAGACAGTGATGAAGCACCCTATTGACACCCAGGTAATTAAGGAGAAACAAACATGTTTGTTGGCTGAAACAAGGGGAAAAATGATGCAAACCACTTTATTCTAGCAAGGAAGAGAGGAGGGAGGCAAGAAAGAAAGGAAAAGCAGCAGCTAATGGGTTTCCATCAGAAGGGCGTGCTTTGCTCAAGCCAAAACCTTCCCAGGGTGTCTGCATTTCAGCGGAAAGGTTGTTGGGTGCCATGCGGAGGCTTTTGTCACTTCTGATCAGAGAGACAGCAAAAAAATGAAACCCACTAAATTGCAAAACACAACCTTTGTGATGCACCAGATAGGCAGCTTGACACACCCTGTTTTGAAGTAGGAAAAAAAAATTAAAAAGAAAAATAAATGTGCGTGCCCTAAGGGATCAGAAGCATTGAAGCCTGGAGGTTTGCCACGGGACAGCCCGGTCTCCCCTTGGCCAGCCTTAGCTTTAAGGTCCAGGAGATTACTCCCTTGGGAAACCGGTGATCCCCAGCGTTAGCCCAGCTCAGGGCCAGGACCAGACGATGTCGGGGCCACAGCGAGAAACAACGCTCGCGGTGAACTTCAGCACTCGGCTCCCAAAGCAAGCCTAACGCAGGCGCGTCAATCTGCGCTCCAAATGTGTTTATTAAATGTTTTTAATATCGCGGTGGCAGACAGAGCAATGCAATCAAGCCTGAGTCACGCATCTTCCCAAGTCCGTGGGGACCGTGGGTACAAGTCTGGTTTTGTTTCTTTCCCAGGGAACGATCAAGATACAGGACTCGCAGCTCAAATCACATGCACTCTCCAGGGGCAGGCGACAGTAATTAGTTTGTGTGCATTGGAGGCATTTTCGGTTTCCAATCCTGCTCGGGGAACCTGGCAGGAATACTCAAGCTGCTGGGCAGCGAGTGCTCTGGAGGGACCGAGTCCCGATGGCGGGTGCTGAGCAGGTACGGCACTGGCCTCAAGCTCTTGAAAACTGGCCTTGTCCCACCAATTATTTCCTATCTAAAAAGTACTGTGCTGCAGGCTGGGTTTTTTCCCATGGGCGAGCATCTTACAGAGAAGAGCAGCTATGAGAAATAGCTTATTTTAGTCTCCTTAAAACAAAGCAAATCCTATTATTCTGGGAATGCTCCGTCCTGCTGTCCCAGCCCCAGGAGATGATGTCCTCCCCAGGGCAGACCTCACCTGGTCCCAGGTACCACCACCACCTCCCCAGGCTCACGATAGCCTGGAGACACAGGGGGAGAGGGCAAACCCGCAGCCCCCCATCAGCACCAGGGCTCAGAGGAGGATGGGGAACACCAGCGAGGGCAGCGCCGGACCCCGGGATCCTTACCCTTAGTTTTAGCTCTACTCCACACCAGACTCAGTCTGCCCTGGAGTGGTTTGGATGTGGCGGTCCAGTGCTACAGAGCCTTCCTTCAACAGCAAGCCCTTTCCTCTGGTCGTGCAGGAAACCTTGGAAACCGTGAGACGCGCTCAGATGGAGCTGCCAGCGAGCACACGGGCAGTCCCGTAACCTGCACACCTCCAGCTGCTCGGGTCAGGTCCTTGCAAGATGCTAATCATGTAAGAGTACAGCTGAAGTCAGGACTATTTTCCTGCTGACTTTGAAATCGGTGGGGGGAAAAAAAAAAGAAAAAAAAAAGTGATGCATTGCTATGTACATTTGTCCAGATATAGCACTACCAAAGGCAGATTGGACATCAGGGCACAGCTATGAGATTAAGTCATTTTTCTGTTTGCTGAAAGCATTAAGGAAAAAAAACTTAAAATGCTTTGCTGCGAACTTAATGTTTCATTTGACAATTAATTCTGAAATAGCAAATGCTTGAAACAGAGCCAAAATAACCTAAATTTTAGAAAAAGATCATTAAATCACTGTTGGGCCAGACCTACTTAAAAAAAAAAGAAAATGCTTGAGTCAGAAAAATCCCAGCTCTGCACCAGGATCTGCCTCATCCCTGGGAATGACCCCGGGGCACCGCAAAGGACAGCAAGACGGAAACCCACCCGTGCTCGGCCTGGGGAACAAACGGCGCTGCCCTTGTCCTTCCCGGAGCACAACTCCGCACCTCGTGGGTGCTCCTCTGCCCCCCGTGCCACCTCCAGATGTCGGCACGGATTAGGCAGCATTTACGCCCCGAGATCTGGGCAAAGCGAGATGCTAATGGCGAGCACCGGCCACGCGCAGCAGCCCCGTCACCACTCCAGCATCCTGCCTGTGAAGCAGTTTATTTTCCAAGGCGATGCATCCAAGGACTTGGTTGTTTAACATCGGTACAAAGCTCCTGTCACCTGCGGGTCAGGAGGGATCAGGTGCGTGCCCACGCACCGGGGCAAGGGGACGCGGAGGGCTCCCCACCGCTAAGCGCGAGATCAGCTGCAGTGATTAGCAATCAAAATTAGAACACGAAGCAGCGCCTGGCAAATCCAGGGAAAAGGCACAGCTGGTGGATAATATTAAGGGGAAAAATAAAAAGTGAAGTTCACATCCGAATCCACCTTCTGCGTGGTGTTTAACGGGGTTCACTGCTGCCAGCCTGACGGGGGGGTCCCCTCTGCCCCCCACCGCTCCCAGGCTGAAGAGGCAAGGCAAGGCGAGCTGGCCGGCCCCAGGCCCCGCAGACAGCCCCCACCGCTGCCAGCCAGCTCCTCGGCCAGGCCAAACCCCCCGCTCTCAGCCAGAATCAGCCCCTTCCCCGCACCCCAGTGACCGCAGGAGAAACCCCAACGGTGCCGGTGGCTGCGTGTACCACCCTGCACAGCCAGCCGGGAGCCAGGGAACGCTCCTCAGGCTTCACCTCACCGCCTCCTGCTCCTTCTGAACTGGCCTTTTGCTAACAGACCTCCAGGTGCTCTCTCCTGCCCCGCTTTTTTTAAGGCAAAGCCACAAAATAGCCCCGAACAACTTCCAGTGGCAGCAATCCCTGGGGCCGCGCAGCCCTCCCACCGCCCCGGCTCGGAGCGAGGGCTGCGGGAACAGATGTACCACGGCACTGGGAGTTTAAGAGGTTCCTTATTTGCACGGAGCTGTGCTGCTGCGGGGAAGAGGGAGCAGCGGGGAGATAAGTACTCGCTTCTGCACACGGTACAGAGAAGGATTAGATACTTACAAATATTTTATCCTAGCTAAAGTAATTGCACCACTTGTTCTTATGAGTCAGAGCTATTTATTTTCATGCTTCAGGGCATCAGTTGATCACACCAGCTGAGGTCAGGCAGAAATTCCCATTGCTCCTGTAAGCGTTTTGCATATTGCAGGGATGCGCGTTAGCACTGCTTACTGCAGCCCGGCACTCCCCTTGTCCCAGCCCTCTTCAGTCCCCACCGGCTGCAGAGGACACGCCAGCAGGAACAACTTCTCCACCTTAACCCCCCCCAGTACGACCCAGGAAACAGTCCTTGCTCTCACTAGTTTAACTTCTGCTAGTGGAGAAGCATCTCCCGTGCTCCTGCCCTGGGTGGAGGATGCTGAGGCTTTTGGTACCCTTTGGTACCCGTAGCTGCATCCAGCTGCGCTCCATCCTCCGGGCAGCAACCGGGCAGAGAGACCAGCGGGAAGCACATGGACATGAGAAGAGAAGGTATCGGTCATACCGGAGGTGAAACTAAAACCAACTCCTTTTGACCCTGAGCACGAGAGTCAAACCAGGGTCACCGAAGCTCATTTCAGCGGCCAGCGACTCCGCGGCCCCTGCCAGGAGCAGACATGGATAACTGCTCATTTCTGAGCGCTTATGGATGCACGGCTCTAATTGTGTTACCACCGAGAACCCTCCCAAAAACCAACACTTGGCCAACATTAATCAATAAAAACCAGGCAGCACGTACATGGAGGGGGCAGAGGAATGCAAGAAAACAGCCACAAGCATTGGACCAGGAAAAAAACACCTCCCCGTCCTCCCTCCCAGTGCTAACTATCCAGCTGCACTAACTCAGGAGCATTTAGTAAAGGTCTTGGAAAGAAACAGCCCTTGATCTCCGAGCACCAAGCATGAAATGAAGCGGCACAGGCCAATGCTTGCCAAATAAAAGGTTCCCTTCACGCAAACGGCAGGTCGGCTCCTCTTGAAGCGAAACGCACGCACGTGCCAGTGGCCCCTCCGGCAGCAGGGACTGGAGGTGCTTCCCCACGCTGGATGGCGTGCGTGCAAACCCGGTGAAAGAGCAACTCCTACCACGCCTCCAGCTTGCAATACCTCTGGGAGCTGCACAGGATCGCTGCCCTGTCCCCTTCCTTTCATCGTGCTCATCCCCTAACTTCATCCCCAGCTGTCCTCCCAAACAGCATCCTTTCTCCTCCTCACCCCTGCTCGGATGCTCACCAAACGCCAGGTATCTTACGTTTCCTCATCTGCGCTTCACTGACCCCCGTTAGTAATTATACTGCTGTGGCAGCAGCTCCGTAACTTTAATTATAAGACAATTTCTGTTCTAATCCCTGGTTTTGACTCAGTACCACAGACCTCCCCTTCCCTCTCTTCCCCATCCTCTCATTCGGTCATTTCAGAAGTGAAGTCATGCAGATAAGGAGGAGTTTGAACAATTAGGTATAATGATAATACGGACATCACATTCATACAGATGTCTGAATAGCGCTTCAAGGGCAGGACCGCAAAACCAGCCTGCTCTCTGAAGCCCTGCAATTCCTTATGTCATCAGAAACAGCATTGGGATCCTTTTTGGAAGCTTGCATTTGTTTACTTTTGAAATAAATAATTTTATGTTGTGATGGTGTACTTCCCTCCCTCCCCAATTTACCTTTGAACTTTGTTAACTCGCTGTTTTACATCAATAAAGTATATTGTTTCTTCTCTCTTACGAGTGAAGTGCATGATTCCATCTGCGACGTCTGTCCATCATTTCCAAAGCTCTGGGACACCGTCGCCTCACGGCTGGCATCTCACCTTCCAGCAGACCCCACCGCAGAGACGATGTACCAGCAACCTGCACGCAGGGCTGCAAACTCACTAATATCTCTGCACCCAGAGCATCCCATCAGCATCCTCGGGGTGACATCCCCTGCGAGGCAGCAAGGGTACCGGGAGAGCACCAGGAAAGTAAAACCCCACGTTTCACACCCAGATGTTCAGCTCAACTCACTCGACTTCACCTCTCATCCCCCCACCTGTCACTGGGGATAATATTTTTTTCCTGACATGCTTTGTTATTCAGAGATAGAAGATTCTGTAAATGCTGAATTATTATCATCAAATTATAATACTCAGAACATTGTCTCCCTTTGGGATTCATGCTGCAGGAGGAGAGAGCAAAGCACAGGCACCCGGAGCTGCAATGTGCCACGTTTAGTTCCCTTAGAGATAGCGGGGACGGATGCTGCTTCAGTATTTTCTCTCTTCCTCAGCTGTCCTGGAAGAGTCTCTCTCTGACAGGTCTTCTGCTGGAGAGAACTGAACTATATTTGAAAGGTAATTTTGGAGCAAATGGGAACAGAAGTGTCAGAGTTGTCACGATGAGATTTTTTGGAATTTCCTTCCCATGTCAGGGGAGGGGGGTGGGGGAAATCAAGACATTTTGCATTTCATTGTTTTCAAAATGGGATGGCTCCTGCCGCTGCCGCCAGCTTCCCCGGGCTCCCAGCAGGCTCTGGGCTGGAAGACTCCACAAAAGCCCCTGAAACATAGCCAGCCACCCCCACACATTTGGTTCTCTCTCATTTTCACTTGCAGAAATAAAAATTAAGCAGATTCCAGATGGAGCCGCTTACAGCACAGGACAACAGGGCACCCTATCGAGGTTCCTACAGGGGAAGCCGTCACCCAGGCTCTTCCCGGACCCACCAGCGCTGCCCAGCACCAACAGGCATCCAGCACTGCATCTTGGGGCACGCATCTCCCCCAAAACACGCAGAAAAGCCTATCCACATTGCTGGGACGTCTCAAAAGTACAGCACGCAGGCACAGAGCCAGCAGCACCCAGTGCTGGTCCCCGCGGGGCAGGGCTCGGCTCTCCCGGCACCCCCCCTGCGCGCAGGGCTGCTGGTCTGGGGCGGGGGGAAGCATCTTCTGGGGACAGCCTGGAGAAGGACCAGCACCCACCTCCCCACTCCTGCGCGTTTGAAGCCTTCATTTCAACATCTTAAAGCCCCTCAGATGTCACCTTTTCAGGAAAGGAGGCAAAGACAGCCAAACCTCCGGAGATGGGCGAAGGTTAACGAATTGCTGAGGGCTGAGAAGAGAGCCGGGAGACCGAGCTTCCCCGGGAAGCGCAGCTGGCGAGCGCAGGAAAGCAGCAGCCTGCGCCCAGCTTGGCCGAGCCCCGGTATCGCCATCAACACAGCTGCTCCAACGCCTGCCTGTTTCCATAACTCAAGCCAACAGCCCCAGAAATCTTCCAAACAAGTAACGGGGAAAACACAAACGCCGCAGGCACGCAACAGCGCAGCAAGAAGCCATCAAGCTCGCGAGCGGGAGGAGAGGAGAGGGAAGGCTCTTGCAAGAAACAGCCTGCAGCTCAGGCTGGGAGGTTTGCTCCTTCTCTGCTATAAAACTTGCTACCAGCTTTTGTCTAAATGCTTTTTTATCCCTGCGAAACTCGCCCCGGTCCCCCCTCCTGCAGAGAGTTTCGTGCAGCAAAACCCCAGCTAGCGTGGGCCATGGAAACGTTAGCCTCCCCGGTCCCGCTGGGAAACGGGGCTTCCCGTGCCCACAGAGCACCCTGCCAGCACCTCTGCTCCCCGTACGTCAGCCCAGCTCGGGCAGGACACCCCAGCTCACCCCAGAGGCCCCCCAGCAGCCTCCCCCAGAGGGGTCCGGGCACAGCACCCCGGGCAGGATGCCCTCCCGCCTCTCCCCCAGCTCAGGGTGCAGCCTGGCTCCCTCCTCCCAACACACTCCTGCTGTCACATCCACGGCTTCTCCCTGGGAATGATGACAGCAGATGATACAAGACCTTGAATTTAATTGCAGTGGGGGAAAAAAATAAAATTAAAAAAAAAAAATGTTCAGAGTAATAAAGAATCCCTTTCATAAGCCACATTATTTGTGTCTCTTTTCTAGAGAATTTTAGTTTGCTTGGGGGTTGGTTTGCGTTTTGCAATTCAGAGCCACAGTTTGCACAGAAATGGGCGTACGGCCGGGCAGCCCACAAGCACCCTGCCAGCACGGCATGGGAGGTGTCTGACATCGCAACCAGCCGCTGCGTAACCGGGGCAAATATCTCACCTTTCCAGTCACCTGCTGGACCCGCACTTCCCAACGACACCCCCCCTCCTGCTTACCCTGGCTATAGCAAAGGAGCAGTTTCAAACACACAGCACAGGCCACCAGCGGACGCTTCACAGAGATGAGAGCACATTTAAAAACTAAAAAAAATCCCACACCCGGACGAGCTGCACGGTTCAACCTGCCATTGCACTTGCTGGTTTGCTTATAGCAGAAAACCCAGCCAGGGTTTTCCCGTGCTCTTCAGGGGCTGCTGCTTCTAGGGACCTCCTGCTACCAGAGAAGAAGGGGTACGGTCGTGCAGCGGTCATTAGCAAAGGGATTATCTGGGCATCGCAGGGAAGGGTCTTACCGGTGGAGGAGGAGCAGGGAGGGAAAGAGGGGCAAGGCCAATCTCTCTGGAAAACGAGCAGTGATTAAATATTTATAGATTTTAATGCATTGATTTGTTAAGTCGGGAAACAGTCCTTTAAGAGTTTGAAGATGCCTTTCAAGGCAATTCTTAATCAGCAACCCAGGTGCAGCAAAGAGGAGCTGAACGAGAGGCAGAAACCACTCCAGGGAAGGTCTGGAAAGCGGGGCTCTCCCCTCCTCGCCCGGTGGGGACCCCTACGGCCAGGACGGGATCCGGGCGGCTCAAAGAGCCCTGCAAGAGATTTATGTCCAAGGCTTTTAATTAAGTTTCTCCTGTAAGGGATTTATTTTTGGACAACATTTTTGCAGAAGAAAATTAAATGACACTGCTTAAGGAGAAACAAACTGCAGTATTTCATGCTGGCCGTAAAAGAAAGACTCCACACCCCTTCCAAAAACTGCACAATCTGATTGAGGAAAGCTGCTGCCCACACCGGCTTCTGCATCGCCATCCCTACACCGGCTCCTTGCCTTGCTTTGGGAAAAAGCCTCCACTTCAAAAGCATAAATAGCCCAAAGTGGGGGGTGCCCAGTAAGTACCGATCCAGGTTAAGGCATCGCTGGTCCTTGCCCCGGGAAGCACTACTGCCTGCTTTGGCACCAGGTCCCCCGTTACAGGAGGACACAGCTCCGTGGTGCTCCTCGCGTGCGTTAAGGTTGCACCTACCCCTGCCCGCGCTGGGACAGACCTCCCGGGTGGCACGACGTGGCTTCAGTGCCACCAAGGCAAAGGCGTTCGAACTGGCAGTGCTGCTGAGGCGGTGCTGCACACCCTCGCTGGGTCTGTGCTGATGCCGATGGCGAACCAGCCTCCCCCACCCCTCATTTACAGCGGTGCAGAGCTGGAAGCAGGACACCTGCCCGGCAGAGTCCTAACCCTCCTGCAATCCAGCCATGAAAAAGAATATTTCAAAGTCAAATGGCCATTTTAATTCTAATTCAGCCAACTGGAGGGTACAAATTAAGTGTTCTCCCCTTGATCTGCCCCCTTTCTTCAGTGAAATTATATTTTCTGAAGGGAAAACTGTGAGGAAAGGTTTGGATGCTCCTCTCCAGCTAGCAAGCATCAAGCAGTCCCAGGGCTGCAAAGACAACATCCTATAGTCCATTGAATCCATTAGCTTACTTATCAATATGAGATTAATTATTCCAGTTCACAGGATATTTGGTTATTTCTTAATGCTCCAACTACCACATTCAAAAGAGCTGAGATGCTCTTGCCTTGGCTCACTGGATTAGCTACTCCTCACGGTCACTGCCAGCTTTTAAGACATAAGCAAATGTCTCCTTCGGGCTCGCAAACAAAACAGCAAACAAAACCCCATTTCAGGGGCATCCGCAGATGCCCGAGCCGACAAGGTCCTCTCCAGCAGCCCCGTCCACTTAGATGACGGTACAAGTGCAAGCAAGCACACCTTGAGTTTGGGTTTCTGCTGCCAGATTTTACCAGGAAAGGGAGGAGGGGGACAGAAGCGGGAGGGAGCACACAAACAGGGGAATACAAGAAATCACACACATTTTGTTCCCGAGTCCTCCAAACGTGACTCACTGTGCTCTATTGTGACAAACTGAAACGCCTCTGAGGAGTTCATTTCACGTCTCATCCATTCTCTGAATAATGGGAAAATCCCTCTTCGTTTCTCTAAGATATCAGCACGCGCAACGCGCCACGTACACCCGATTCCATTAGACATAATGGAACGAGATTGTCCCAGAAGTTGTTTTCAATTGCTTGAGTGCATCCTTCATTTAGGGAAACAAGAATATACGAGCTGCTCTACCCCAGCCGATGCGAGGACGCAATCTTTAAGCTGAAGTCGGGGCCATTTGTCTCCCGGCTTTGGCACGGGAAGAGGTTTGGGTCCTTCCTCTCCCCAGCTCCAGGACTGGGTTAACCAAGAGGCTTGGCCATCCTCCTGGGGAAACCCAGGCTCCTGCCAGCACGAAGCCACGCGTGAAGCCGGAGGTCAAGGTGTCCTACAGCAAAAGGTCCCTCTCCCTATGTTTCAAGCTCGAGTGCTCCCATTAGGCACCAAAGCCTCGGGATGCTACGCCACGTGCCGTGCGATGCTGAGCGAGGACGCTGCGGGGATGCCGGCGCTTCCCAGGCCATTGACCTGGTTTCCCAGTACATCCCATCGTGCCATTATGCAGCACATAATGGTGACAGTTGTACAGTCAGGGGGCTCAGGAAAACTCCGACACCTAACAAAAAAGCCTGCTTATCTGCCGAGAAAAGTGGATCCCCCAGGAACGCATGTTCTAGCCCGCTGCCTACAATTTGCTTTGACTTCTTGGGACAAAAGAAAGTTTGAAAGCCTTGGAGACAAACCAGGCTGCCTTAAAGACACCGTCTGTGATAACGACGTTGTTAGCATTGCTAACGTTACTTCTGCATTCAGAAGCAACTGATGGAGCTTAGTGGGGGGGGAGAATGACAGATCACAGCAGACAGGGTTTGAGTTTTGTTTTTTTAATTGACTGCCACCTTGAGATAGTTCCTCTTCCCAACATGAAAAAAAAAAAATCACAACAAAGCAAACAGCATCTTGAGCCTATCGGCTCCTTTTCAGCAAAGCATTGGCGTGAAGCCTTCGCAATGCAGGTGCTTAAAGCAAAGCTCGTGCCCGAGCCGTGTTGCTGAATCGGGACCGATGCTCCCAGAACAAATCCACACAAGCACTTGCCCTGCGCTCACAGGACATGACAGCAACTACCCCCAGCCGCGCTGCTCCAGGGACTTCAGGCCTTTCAAGTTTAACAAGTTTTAGTTGTCCCCTTGGAAAAAGCATGCAATGTGAGCACAACCATAACAACAAAACCTCTCCCCCACAAAGCACAGAACCACTTTCAAGCTGTTCTTTCCCACTGAATATTTATTCGCTTTTCAGATTTACCTCCCCAGCCCTACAGGGATGGAACATAACAACTCCTGACAGCAGCCAGACCAAAGTCAGACCAGCAAACACCACCGGCCGGCACTGGGGTCTGCAGGGAGAGGGGCAAGGCTCTCCAAGTGAGGTGGTCCCAGGGCTCTGCCATGGCCGGCATCAGTTCCCTGCTGTCCCCGTGCCCAAAAGCTATCCCAGCCCTGTCCGAACCTCCAGATAGATGAGCTTAGGGCCACACTACATCATACTTTTTTTCCCCTAGAGTTGGCACCCAGCCCTCCCTCTATAGCTCCTCCTGGCTTGGTTTCAACAGCAATAGGTTTTATTATTATGCCTTGCTGCCCTAATTCTCTCCACACTCAATTTTCCATTGACACATTGACCCTCTGCTGCGTTTGCTAGCTCTGGGCAGGCAGCAGGCAGCGCCCAGTCACCTGCCCGCATGGAACCGGAGCTGAGGGGCAGGAGAGGCATCCTCCTGGTCCTGCCAGCATCCGCACGGACATGGCCCCGCAGGAGAAGGAAGGCCGGGAAGTTTCTGAAGGGAGCGGAAAGACACGGAAGGGGAGATTGTGAACAAAAGGAAAGCAAAACAGACGTAGCACAAAGGAAATGAAGGGTTGGGGGAAGAGAAAGAAGAGAGCAAAAGCAACAGAAATTCAGCTGATGGGGTAGGAAACGCGACGCCGATGTGACGATAAAATAGCTGCGTGGCACCGGCACGGCTGCCATTGCCTTGCCCCGGGGGAACTCTCCTGGCTCCTGGTGTCACCGGTCCAGCCCTGCCTGGCTCCTGGTCCCCTTTTCACAGCCCCGCTGGGGTACCCAGGGCAGCAACGGGGAAGACGTGGATGTTTTTGTTCCCAGGACTGCAGAGGCTCATTTCTGCTTTCTTTTCTGGTTTCTACTTGGTCAGACCAGTTGGACAGAGGGAGGTGGTTGCCCTCAGCTCATTTCTGGGGTTACCAAAAAAAAAAAAAAAAAAAAAAAGCAAGCTGTGAAGTGGATTGCTCCTAGGAGAAGTTTCACCTCAAAGCCAGCATTACAGCTCCACGCACTATGTCCATCTGCCTCGAGCTGCAATGCAGGCGGGACAGGAGCCTGGCAGCACCCTCATTTTGCCTTCGACCTGGGACTGTCCACCCCTCCACTTGGGAGAGGGATGCAGATGCACAAGCACCCCTAACCCACAGACCCTGACCCGGCTGGTGCTGGCCGTCCCCAGAAGCCACCTCACCGGCTCCTGCTGGCTTTGCCACGCCGACCCAGCCCACTAAATTACAATTTTTATTTGCAGGGGGCATGCAAATACGCACCGAGGAGCAGCCCTGCTGGGGGTGAAAGCGAGGGGATCGGCGCCAGTATGGCCCAGGGGGTCCGGGGAGGAGGAGGACAGCACTGGCTCGCAGCTGCCTGCTGAACACAATGCAGAGATGGAGAATGGCCTGTGATTACAATTTGAAGGGCTTCTATGCACTGAAAGGGAACTGATTCAATTGTGCCGCAACTCCTGAGAAGCTGTCAGCAATCAAGGCGTTCTCCTCGCTACAATCATCGGAGGCAGGGCGCGAGCGAGAGCAGGAAAAAAGTATAGCTTAGGTGATGGCAAGGTACGGCAGCGCTGCTCATTCTGCAGCTGCGATTTCCTTCTCCATCAGCATCCGTCGCAGGAGGGAGGGAGCATCAGGGGGACCAGGGGGACAGAGGAGATGCTGGTTTGTGAAACACTTCCCTGGCCAAGCCGCGGACCTCCAAGACCGGAGGAGTGGGGGATGCTGCAGGGGATGAATTTGTGGTGCACTTTTTGTGACTACTGGCTCTCGAAGCAGCGGGTGGCACACAAGAGCCCAAGCACACCCACGTGTGCCACGTCCACCTGGGCTGAGACTGGCAGCAGGCAGCGTGCAGGCAGCCAGCCAGCCGTCCCACACACAGGCAGCACCTCCATCCCAGGCACCTTCTCCATCCCAACTCCTTTCCCTGGCTGCAGTTAACGCAGGTAAAATTTTAGCCCAGCCTCCTCTCCCCACACGCACCCCAACGGCAGCAGCTCCCGCAGCCGAGCCCAGCACCCATCCCTTCATCTTGAAATTAGAACAAACGCAGAGCTGCAAGCTTACACTCCACCAATTCAAGATCCAAGCTGCTGAAAGCCACTTTTAACGCCTCGCTGCAAACCTCAGACCAGGCCAAGAAAACTTTAATGCAGACAAGCTAGAAACAAAAACCCTTCTGGCCCCTGCCCTTCCCCATATGCCCCACTATTCACGGGGAGCATGAACATCCACGGGGTGTATTTGGATGGAAAAACAACAAAGCAGATGCCGCAGAGCTGGTGGGCACCAAAGACAACTGTAATGCCAACCCCTGCCCGTGCCCAGCACCAGCTGCCTGCAGCCCCCAGGACCCCAGCAGCACCAGCAGCTTGCAGTAGCTCGCTGCTGCTCATGCTCAAAAGTCAATTTGCAGAGCTGGAAAGCAACCCCAAGAAGATTTCAGTTTTTGGGGCTGCAAGAGATTGGGAGTTTATTTTAAAAAGGCAGCATCATGCCAAAAACGCTTGCTTCGCCACAAGCTCCGCTCAGCCACTAATCCCAAAACTGAGTCACCGGCGTGCTCAGAGCAGGGCTGAAGTCTGCACATTATTTCAGAGTTTACCCCCTGCCCACGGACAAACTCTTCCCAGACAAAAACAACCCTGTAAAAGCTTCTGCAGGAAGGATGGCACCAGGACGCGTGTGTTCATCTGCCCGTTTGCAGACCTCCCTGCTGACCCAACTGAAGGGGTTTTTTCCAAGCTTTGCAGAACTGCCACTACAGAAAACACAGATCTCCCAAGTCTTGCTTGAAATCAGCAAAATGCATGACATGCACATTGGTAGGTAGAAGCTATCCTATTATCCGAGTAGATTATAATTACCTCATTTGCCTATTAAAAGGATACTGTGACAATATTTAAGTTAGAATGCTTTGGTTATTTGCTAAAAATTATGTGGTAGCAATCAAGTGAAAATTTGGGCTGTAATACAGCCACAGCAATATTGCTAGTAATTTGTGTAACCAATAGCAATTATTTTTAATGCATTAGCCAACATGTTTAAATAGGCTTTTTTATATACACATACATATGTGTGTACATATACGCATGTGCTGACGGGCAACGTGGGCTCAATTTCCCCCCCTCTGAAAAACCTTTGATGCATCTTTGTTAGCACAGCACGAGACGATAGAACCACAGAACGTCAGGGGTTGGAAGGGACCTCTGGAGATCATCTAGTCCAACCCCCCTGAATCATAGAATCATTTTGATTGGAAAAGACCTTTAAGACCATCAAGTCCAACCATTAACCCAGCACTGCCAAGTCCAACCACTAAACCACGTCCCTATGCGCCACTTCTACACGTCTTTTAAATACCCCCTGGGCAGCCTGTTCCAGTGCTTGACAACCCTTTCGGTGAAGAAATTTTCCCTACTATCCAATCTAAACCTCCCCTGGCACAACTTGAGGCCATTTCCTCTTGTGCTACCTCTTGTAACTTGGGAGAAGGGACCCACACCTGCCTGGCTACACCTTTCAGGTAGCTGTAGAGAGCGATCAGGTCTCTGCCTCCTTTCCTCCAGACCAAACCACCCCAGTTCCCTCAACCACTAACCATTTCCCCTTGGATTATGGGGCTTCATTCTGCTCCCTGTCCCTGTCTTCCAGCTCAGGGGGCTGGGTACCCTGAGAACAGCCGGTCTTAGTGCTGCAGGCTGAGGCAAAGAAGGCGTGAAGTTCCTCTGCCTTTTCCCCATCCCTTGTCACTATGCTCCCCCCCGCATGCAATAAAGGATGGAGATTCTCCTTAGCCCTCCTTTGGTTGCTAATGTATTTACAGAAATATTTTTTATTGTCTTTTACGGCAGTAGCCAGATTAAGTTCTAGTTTGGCTTTTGGCCCGTCTAATTTTCTCCCTGCATGACCTCATGACATCCTTGTAGTCCCCCTGAGTTTCCTGCCCCTTCTTCCAAAGGCCATAAACTCTGCTTTTTTTTTTCCCCCCGAGTTCCAGCCAAAGCTCTCTGTTCAGCCAGGACGGTCTTCTTCCCCACCAGCCCGTCTTTCAGCACATGGGGACAGCCTGCTCCTGCACCTTCAAGATTTCCTTCCTGAAGGATGCCCAGCCTTCCTGGACTCCTTTGCCCTTCAGGACTGCCTCCCAAGGGACTCTGCCAACCAGGCTCCTAAACAGGCCAAATCTCCAAAACAGGAGATGGAACACTTCCGCAGGAGGATATCTTCTGGATAGTCTGATCCACACCCTGCCAAGGGGATGCAGAAGATAAAGTCTCCCATCAACTGATGGCAACCTGCACGATTAAAGGAAGAATTCACTGAGTCCTACAGGAAAGGAGACTGGGGGCGAGAGGATCGGAGATAGCATGATTTTCCCTTCTCTGCAAGTCCACCCTAGGGTCAATAGCTCTTCTACCCAGAGATTACCGGGGAAAATGTCCTGGAGTCTTTCTTGCAAGGCACCTGTAGGTCTGCTCCCAGGCTTTAACCTCTATTTTTAATATACAGCCCACCCCGTTGTGCAGGGTGCGAGGTTTCTTCTAAACAATAACAAAAAAAGACATAGACTCATACATTTTTACTTGGCATTGCCCTCAGAAAATGGAAATCTGATTACTTATTCCTTGCAATCCCAAGTTACCCCTGCCAGGCCAGACACAGTAAATAAATCCTTGCTTCCAGAGATACCCTCTCCATTATAAGTGCATGATGGGACCAGCATCCCATTGACCCGAGGACACCAGGAGCACCAGTTGCAACCCCTTCGGTCTGTGTCATTGCCTCCCAGCCAGCAAGCAATCCCAGGAGGGATTAGCATGACAGCCCAGCGGGAAGATGCATTTCCCCAGCTAAGAGCAACCTTTGGGAGCTCAGACACCAAAACTCAATTTCCTTCTCTGCTGTGGCACTTAACCTTGCAGAAAGGAGTGAGGGGATGGGGGAGAAGGAGGAGAGATGCAGGAGAGGACAGATGTTTCTATTCAAAGACATCCCTCCCGTGTCCTCCTCTTCCTGAGGAGTTCAGGAAAGAGCATGCTTTATTTGTAGGAAGCAGGAAAAAGGCGCAATATTACAACCTGTTGTAGCCTTCCAGCAGTTGGGAGTACAGGAGAGAGGTGCCAGTGAGCAGCTCTTCCAGAAACCGGCTGTTCCTGAAGATGCAGCCAGGAGAGACCACAGCGATCACGCAGCACGACCCCCCTGCCCGACAGTGGCCAGGTAATTCCATCTTGGGATTCGTGCTTCATTTCCAGCCTGAATTTACCGAGTTGCAGCTTCCAGCTGCTGGATACAGTTATGGCCGAGCCTGCAAGGTGGGGCAGGAGGGGGCTTTGCTCTCAATAGCCTTATTTTCCCAAGTACAGAGAGCTGGTCAACCAATGCTGGTTTTCCCCAAGCGTTCACATCCCTGTGCCTCGACAATGGGCTTCTTTTACCCTAGAAGAAAGAAAATAACAATTCCCAAGCGCAGCGCCGGGCTGTGCACCAGCCTCCTTCCTCCCTATGCACGGAAGAGCTGACCTGAGACCGTCGTCTGCGGGCACCCAGCTCAGCCACGGCTCTCCCCATCTTACGGGGGTCAGCATCTCCAGGAAAAACACGTACCCTCCCCCCCATCGAATGAGGAATAAACTATCAGAAAAGCTACATCAGAGCTGTACGGTGAGATTTCTCAAAAGCTGTAGCTACGCAGTGCAACTTGTGCATCCCAAATGTCCCAGCACGCTCTTTGCAGAGCTGGCCACCAAGCTATCTTCAGTCCTTCACATCTGAAAAGGCTTCTTAGATCAGGTAGAGTTGTACCGAACGCTAATATAATTCCCCCGATATCCACACCAATCCCTGGATGATTTTCCTAAAAGCTATGCAAACAGTAAACCAGCTGCAGTATTTTATTATTATTATTTAATTTTTAAAAGCAGAAGACCATGGCTCCAGGACCGCAGAGCTAAATACCAAACTGCAGGAGAGCAGGAACTTCACTCAGAATCTAATTAGGGGTCAGCCAATATAGAAGCCAGCAAAGTATAATCTGAATGGGTCAAGGCAACGCAACTCGCTTAAGGCATGGTGGAAAGGAGGCGTGCTAAGCAACCTGGCAGTATTATCTGCAAAAGAAAGCCTTTAAAATAGATGAAGGTGATTTACAGGGTCTAATTTCAGCGGATTTTCAAAGAGCTTATGATAAAAGTGCTTCATAAAAGATTAAGGAAAAGAAACGGCTACCCAGTAAGGGGCACAGCCAGGCAGGGATTACAGCTGGCTAGGCAAAAGGAAACAGAGACAGCGCTTCCCAAATTGAAAAGAAGTTTCTGGGGGCCAACTGCGTTACGAAAGCGCTGCATGAAGCGGAGAGCAAGTTGCAGTTTGCGGAGGATCTTGCGGAGTTTTGGTTTGCTGCAGCTACGGGGGTCGAGCATCTCCAGCTGGATTCGTTACACCGCGGGACATGGATGATGAAATTCTGTTTAGGTGAGTAAATGAACATGTTCTGCACGCCGAACTGAAAAACCACACTGATCCTGTACTTCAGATGATTTCCCTCCAATACTGCTGACGGAGGAGACTCCAAAGGTGGACACGAAGCTCCAGGATGCAGCAGGATGCATCAAGTGCCTGCCTGCCGCTGGACAGGGAGAGAAGAGCCAGATGTGCCTCAGCTGGCAGAGAGACGGCAGAGGAGATTGCAAAGCCAGGTCACAGCCCTGCTGCTGCTAACAGATAAGCCGGCACGGCGGTACCGGCAGGGAGCAGGGCTGCCTTTCGCCACCTCCAAATCTGGTGGCTGTGCCGTCTCACGGCAAGAGAGATGCTGGTGGTGGGGCTGCCCATGTGCATGTGGGAAGGAAAAAGCTACTTGGGGAACACCGGAAATTTAATTAACAACCTGCAACACCTTTCCAAAGAAAGGCACGAGGGCACAGAAAGGCATAGACTTCATATTATTTCCTGAACTTTGGTGAAATGGGTGCTCACAGCCTGGCCAGTGCCAAGACCTTGCCCATCCAGACCCTTTATCTCCATCCCCCAGCCGGTGGTGAGCCGCGCCGGCCCTTCTCATCACCCCAAGACTCACCACCAGCCTACCATCCCTTCCCCTTGCCGGGAAAGCCCAGGAGAGGTCTGAAATATGGCATTTTGCAGCTTTTCAATGCTTCCCCCCTCTACCTGCTGCCTCAGCAGAAAAACAGGGCTCACGCTGCCTCCGAGGGCCGCTTTCCCCAGAAACCCCCTCATGATCTGCCCACGAGGACACAGCACACGCTCCTTCTCCAAAACTGGACAAGGGGACTCCGGCCACACGCAGATGTATTTGCCTGAAAGCACCGAGCTGCAAAGGTTATGGAGAACATCTGCGGGCAGGATCGTGTGCGCAGCCCGTTTGGAGGCAGCTCTGGAAGCCTCTCAACAAATATTTGACATATATTTTTGGGAGGTGCTGGGGGGAGCTGCCAGCTCATGCAAGCAAATTAAATTGAAGAGAAGCTGGTTCTGTGCTTTTCACTAACAACCCTCCAAGGGGGGAGGGGATATGTAATTCCCAAGTCTAAGGTAAAACGAAAAAAAAATAAAATAACCAACAGTTTTCTTCATGCGAAGCTAACACAGAGTAAATCAATCAAACTCTGCTCCCCCATGACAGGGGAGGACGCATCATTGAACAACGCTCATCGCTCCCCGTTGGTGATTTCTCACCCGTGCCAGCAAATCCTTACCGAGCGGCGGCCCCGGGGCCGTCACAGGCGATGCAGCCTCCTGGTCCCATCCCACGGCCTTCCAGGTGTTGCAAAATACCGCGAGTGATGCACTTTGCTAACACCACCACTAGAGACAAATCAGTTCTTGGGCAATTTAAGACCTTGCAATTTTTTTTCAGGGACCCAGGAGGGTGCCACATTAGCAGCCTCTATGTACCTAACGAGAAGCTGTTCAGCTAAAACTTCTGGAGAAATCCAGAGACAGAAAGTGTCCAGCTTCCCAGGGATTTTTCAGTAGGGAGCACTAATGACATCAATCAGAAAGCCAGTTGAGCTTCATACACCCGCTATATTGTGGCACTTCTTCGTCAGCATCTCTAGCAGCATCTAACAGCAGGAGCACGCTTCCAACAAATCCCAAGCAACGCACTTCACTCCTGCGTGCAGCAAAACATCAGGGCTGAGATGCCTTACACCTCAGCACAGCCAGCCGGCCAAGGAGCGACCGTACCCACGCCAACTGCCACCGGCACAACCCTCCTCCCTGAGCCCTACGGTCCGTACGGCACCGGGGACGTCTTGCTCGAACACCACCACGCCAGAAGCAACGGTGAAGACCAGGCTATTTGATTTGGGACTGGAGACCAAGCGGGTAAAATCAGCGGTGCCACATCTCCATGTTGTGCTGGTTTTGGCTAGGATGGAGTTAATTTTCTTCATTGTAGCTGGTACGGGGCTCTGTTTTGTGCTGAAAGCAGCATTGATGACACGGGGATGGTTTCGTTCCTGCTGAGCAGTGCCTACACAGAGCCAAGGGCTGTTCTGCTCCTCACCCCACCCCCCCAGCGAGTAGCTGGGGGTACACAAGGGGTTGGAGGGGACACAGCCAGGACAGCTGACCCCAATGACCCAAGGGATATCCCGTATCGTACGACGTCATGCTCAGCATATAAAGCTGGGGGAAGGAGGAGACGTTTGGAGTGATGGGATTTATCTTCCCAAGTCACCGTTAGGCGTGATGGAGCCCCGCTTTCCTGGGGATGGCTGAACACCTGCCTGCCGTGGGGAGCGGGGAAGGAATTCCTTGGTTTGCTTTGCTTGCATGTGCGGCTTTTGCTTTACCTATTAAACTGTCTGTATCTCAACCCACGAGTTTTGTCACTTTTACTCTTCCGATTCTCTCCCCCACCCCACCGCAGAGGAGTGAGCGAGCAGCTGTGCGGTGCTTAGCTGGCAGCTGGGGTTAAACCACGACACACGTATAAAATAAGCACCTCTTTAAAAGCACTTGCAAATAAATTCAAATAAATTCCCAGGTAACCCCCTCAAATCGAACAAACTGGTGCAGAGATGAGGCATTTTTGCCCCACACGCTATCCCTGCCGCAGGCACATCCCCAAGGCTCTGCAGCAGAGATGTTTCTAAAAAAAAAAAAAATCACGGTGGTTATATGGGACAAAAGTGGTAGCGTGGACTTGAGAGTCTGCTCAGAACCAGAAGCATCACTGGGTACCAGCACAGAGCCCTGGTAGAGACTGGGAAGAGACAGTCACTTACTGGATTTAACTGGAAGAGAGAGAAAAAGTCAATGCTCCACAGGGGCCCCAGCAACAGGAGCACCCCAGCAGCGAGCGGGTCACACCACAACGGCTGATGTCAGCACATCCCCTGATGTCAGCCCACGCTCCATCCTAACGAAGACACGAGTGACATTTGAAAGAGACCGCGCTTGACGTCTCCCTGAATCCCCCTCTCAGCCAGAGCCAGCAAACTATGGATCGGTCAAATTTACACCTCCATGCAAGTCCAGCATCTGCTCTCTCTGCAAACACTGCAAGGGAAAGCCCCTTCAAATGGGATTTCTCCCCACTGGGGTTTTTTCCTCCGGTACAAATCTATTTGAAAAAGATAAAGCATCTGCAGTTTGACTGAGGTTTTATTCAGAGAAAGCTCTGGCTCAGAAATAATTGCTGTTTGCTATAATTGGTGAGATGCAGGAAGGGACTAGATACAAGTGGAGTCTGGTGCAATTTTGGGAGATTTGTTACGCTTAGCTCACTTCTATCAATTTCAGTGGCTCAGACGCTTATGACCTGTTGCTCAGCTTATTGTGAAAATGGCTTTTATTTACTGCACTTCCATTAAAAGATGAAATCCATGCATAGGGCTCACAGGGCAGAAAATCACAGTTTACGTCTCAGCTTATCTCCCTTCAGCGGCCTCAGCTCATTTTCGCCCTGGCTCGCTCCCAGCTGCTATAAAAAAGTATTTCCGAGCACTGTTTCGAGTAGCCAAGGCCCCTTCCAGCCCACAGGGCAGGAGGCACATTCAGATTTTAAGGGAGCGCTCAGCGCTGCAGTTGCTGCGTCAGCCCGGGTGGGGAGGACGGAGGGAGGAGGACGGAGGGACGGTGGATGCTGCGGCGCAGGCAGGCTCGCAGCTCTCAGGGCACCGGACGCCAGCGGTCCTTTTGCAGCAAACACGGACCCTGCTGTGCTCACAACCACCCTCCAAGCCCCAGCCAGCGCTGCTCTGCTGCCAGGCTAGCAGCTCCCACCGCTTGCAACCTAAGGAGATGGACGAGCCAAGCGCACGCCCCACGCTGTGCTCCTGGAGGGCAGGTTCCTGCTCTCCTCAATCTCCAGAGCTTCCCCCGATGCAGCCCCAAGCCCCCCTCACAGCAGGGCAGGCATCACCGGTGCAGAACCAGGCTGAGCGCTTCCTTCTGCACCAGTTCCCTTCCAGTGCTGCCCGCAGACACCAGAGCACCCCTCCCCAGAGCTGCGGCAGGTAGCGCGCCCAGCCCGTGCATCAACCAGGACAGAGCAAGCAGCGATGGGACAGAGGTGCCTCCTCCCGCGCCGGCTCTTGCTCTGCATGGCAGACACCACCAAACGGTGTGAAGGAGGGAGGACGAGCGTGCAGGCAGCCCGAGCTCTCCTGTCCTCGCGAGAGGCCGTTTGAACACCCGACACGCCATCTCCAGGGGTAGCTGGAGGTGGTCCCCAGCACCAGCGTGGAGTTGCTAAGGTTACCTCCTTGGCTGCCTAATTAGAGAAGCTGTCACTCTCTCGCAGAGATCGGGAGACTCATGTGCACACGGGGGAGAGGAGGGAAACTTTCAACCGTGCAGATCATTTTTAGCGTGCTAAAGCAGAGAGAAAACCCCAACTCCTACCAGGACCACGTGCTACAGCCATCGGATTCGACAGCAGCATCCTGCTCCCCCGCTGCCCAGCCGCTCGCTGAGGTGCGGGGGGAGCCATCGCCTAGAGACGTGCACGGGGAGCAGCTACCCCAGCTCGCTGAAGCACCGGATCCTGGTCTGCTGAGTCCCCTTACCACTCCTCCACCCACCCATTTCTTCCGCTGGCCTCCTTTCCTCAGCTCTTCATGCACCGTCAGCCTGCTGGCAGGGTGGCAGGAAAGGAGCCAGAGGGTCTCTCTCTCCTTCCCACCCACCGGCACAGCCTCCACGCAGGAATTTTACACCACCCTGGTAGTGCGGGCAGGGAGCACCCCCGGGCCCTCGCAAACGGTGGGTCAGGGAGAGGTACAGGGAGGTGCGCTCACTTGGTCAAGGTCATTTCATGAGTCAGCAGCAAAGCCAAGAAGACAATCCCAGAATGACTCGAAAGCCCTGTATTTTCCACCAGATGAATCTGCGCGCTTGTGGATGTCTCCTTTAACTGCAGCACAGTGAAGATCATGGAGGGAACCTCTTCCCCTAACCTCCAACACAGCTAAGAGATTGCTTTCACCTCCTGAAGCCAGATCCCACCGCCCATCTACAAGGCCAGGAACTAAGCTGGGAGCACGGGACAAGATACGACAAGAAACACACCACCTCGAAGAAGCTCAGGAGAGCTTTTCCTTCTTTCGGGAAACACCCAAGCATGGCATGCACGTCCCACGTATGGCTGCCCCTTTGTGCAGCTAGCTCTGAGCACCTTCCTACCCATCTCCAAGAATGGAGGACCCTCCTCCATGATGTAGAGAAGGCAAGACCATCCCCATCCACAGTTAACACTCAGATTCAGGAGTTCTGGGCAGGCAGCGCCCAAGACTGTCCCATCCAGCGGCTGGCACCCTTGGAAGGGACCACAGAAACCATCTAGTCTCTGCGGCCAGGCCTTCGAGGAACGGGAGCAGTGTTATTCCTGGATGGCAGCGCTGCTGGGGTGTGACTTTGCTGGTTCAGAAAAGTTTAAGAGCAGCAGGATAAAAAAGCAGATGCAGCCAAAAATGCAAAGAGATCCCTGGAGCTGAAGCACTTGCCAAGTTTCTCCCTAACGCTTCGAGACACCCACTCATCCTCCCCAAGGGCCTGTCAGACTCACATGGCAAAAAATACACGCTCCACACCCACCCGAGCCCAAAAGAAAAGACCCTTAAATAAATGTGGAATCCAGGGCTGGCAGGAAGACAAAGTTGGGGGTGGAAGAGGAATTTTTGGTCTCTGTTTTCTAACGAAGGAACTGCCTGACAGCTCTTCTGCAGCAGACCAGGGCTCATGGCCCTGTACCTTGCACAACTCCCTCAGACATCATAAGAGATTGCTTTTAATTATAGGGCAGGTGCTCAGAGGCCCCTGGGTATCTGAGAGAGCGTAATGGAAACTACAGCTTAATGGGAATTCAAAAAAGCCATCACCACAAGCCGGTGCATTTAGGTGGTCACGGAAAAGACAACCCCAAGAAAAGGCGGTCGGTGAGCGACCAGCGATGCCGTTTGCCATCCCGGCCGAGAAGAGCCGCAGGCAGCTGGCAGAGTGGAGGGGGGGCTTAGCACAGCCTCATCAGACACCCCGGACACCTTCCTGCGCACTACGTCTTCATGGGGTGCGAGAGGCTGCCCTGAGCAGGAGGCAACGCACGAGCGGCCAGGGCTGGACCACAGCTTCAACCCGTGCGACGCAACGTTGGGACGGGTGGCCCGGCTCTGGGAGGAGCTGTGACGGGGCCCACGCTGCTGGAAATCCCCAGCCCGCCAGGCCATTCCCCCTCCCGATACCGGTGTTTCACGGCCAGCCGCAGCCCCCCCAGCCCAGCCTCCCCGGTGCCCGCGGGTGAGCCGGAACTGCACGAACCGACGAGCCCCGGGGAAACGCTGAGGAGCAGGAGCAGCCCAGAGATGACTCTGTCGACACCGGAGGTGGCCAGCTCCAGCCTCCCCCTTCGCTCCTCACCGAGATTACGGAGATGCTCGCTAAACTGCTGTGAACAATTCATTTTCACAGACCAGCTCCAACCGCAGCGAGCGCTGCTGGGGTCAGAAGTGGCGAGGGCATCGCGAGGGCAGCAAGGACGGGACCAGCACATGTCCGTGCTCCATCAACATCTCATCTCTTGCCTTCCTCCTGCTGTTCTGCTGATCCATCCACTGCCTGGAGGAAAGCAAGCACCCGGCGGGGCAGGGGCACCCACTGCTCCCTCGGCCGGGGCAACACCAACAAGAGCCATTCACTTCGCCACGCCGGACACAGGGTCACCTACACGACAGTCAAAGCCAGCAGCACCTCAAAGTGCTTTCACCGATCTTTGGGGATGGTCGTGTTTGATTCTGGCCAGGGAAAGTGTTGTTGAGAGCTGTCTTTCGTGCAAACTTTATTTTTCTTTTTTTTTTTTTTAAATGTGTCAGTTTAAGATTGTAAAAATACTTTCATCTTCAAAATAGTGTCACAACTCCCCTTCAGCATTTTCATAACAATGCTGCGATTTTGGCTTCAAAACATCTTTCCAAACTTATTGTTCACACATACACCGAACTTTAAAGCTCAGAACTGAGGGGCTGCGATGAAACTGGAACAAGACGCTCTTTGAATAAAGACAAGGTTTCCTTTCATCTAGTGCTAATTAACAGAAGCATCCCTCCCTCTGCGCCGGCCCCTGGTCAGCACTTGGTGTGTCCGTGAGCCCTCAAAGAAAAAACTCCCTCTTCCCTCACCGCAGCCCGCCTGCGCACGGCACAATGCAGCACCCCTGCCAACATGGGGACTTCCCAGAGAGGACAACCTTGCAGAGATGCAGGAGCTCTTTGGGAGCTGCTGTGGGACCCTTTCAGCTCAAGTCAGGACGCACAGATGCTTATTGCAGTTATGTGCAACCAAGCATCCCGTGGGAATGCAGGAGCAAACCTCCACAGGATGCTCTAGGGATCTGTGTCCTGCTCCTCACCTTCTGCTGGCCACCACAGCAGAGGCTGCTGGACAGGGTGGATCTTGGTGGCCCCATGAGACTGTTCTCCTGGCCCAACCTTTCCCTCTAACTCAGTTCATGCCAGGAATAAAAATTTCCCTGGGCAGCTCCCTAACTGCTGCAAATATTTGCATAGAGGTGGAAGAACGAGAGCATGGAGAAGACTGGGGAAATGCTGCACGGCCATTACCGGCCAAATTAAAGCTGCAGCTTGTTCCCCAGCCAGGTCCAGAGCACCTCTCCTCTCACCCAGGTCTCACCTGCCCTTCAGCTGCCACGGCCAAGGCGAGAAGCACCATTTCAAATAACAGCTTTTCTTGAATCTAAATTCTTCCCCCACCCAACAACAGCAAAAGGAGAGGAATATTAACACCTGCTGGTTTGCCCTCAGGTGCCTTCAGAGCGGTTTTGTGTTGAGAGGATCAGAACAAGCAGTGATTAAAAACCGCAGCCCCACAGCCACAGAAAACCCTTGCCTTTTGAGCCATGGCAAAAACGTCACCAGCCCAAATGCCCCCCGCTAGCAGGGACGGGGAGCTGCGGTCCCACACCAGCTCTCCGCAGAGAGAGGCTGAAGGACAGGGGGCAATTTAGGGTCCATCGTTCCAGGGAGGCATCCACAGAGCTGCTTCAGATGTGGGCCACGTATCCACGGGCAAATTTGCACCGTTCCTGCTGGAGAGAGGCTTTGGAGACCAAGGTCCACTAAAATCTTGGGTTTACACGACTCGTGGCACGCCCCAACCCGTCAGAGAAGCTTACCGAGCAGCAGGGAATATGTTTGGGGGAGGCAATGCAGCTGGGACATGCCACAGGAGGAACACCAATGTGTTGCTCTGCAAAGGGAAGGCTCTCACCAGGCTCGGCTTTTCTTCAGCATCCCCTACGAATCCCCCGTACCTCACCCCCCAGCGCAGGCCCTGGGCTGCCACGCCGCTCAGCTGGGAGGAGCGCTGCAAACAGGATTTTTTTTTCCTCCTGTTTTGCGTGTAAGTGGCTCATTGCAACACGCTGTAAAACCCTTCATCGGCAAGGAGGGAAAAGGTTTTACAACAGTCTTTAAAGCGAGCCCAGACAGTAGAGAAAACCTCCCCCGGCACGCACGACTTTGGGCAGCGCGTGATTTCGGGCAGCGCACGCGCTCCCGGGGCTGCTGGGGAGCAGAGGCAGCGGCCGGCAGCATCCCCGCACCTCCGGCTCGGCAGGGCTCGCATCCTGCCCAAACCCCAGCTCTTGTCCCTGTTCCCGCACGCCGCTGGGCCACGGCGCGTTAAGGAACAGCTTGTCAGCTAAGCGGCAAAGGCGGCTGCTACAAAAGCAGAATAAAATTGAGTACAACGAGGAGCAGCGTGTCTGTCGTGCAAACTGCTGCTCCGGCAAGACCCCAAGCTGGCTACGAGCAGCCCCTACAGGCAGCGTCCCCGACCTCCCTCCCAGCTGCCATGCCACCAGATAATGGATTTCCTCCTTCGACACAGCAGAAGCCGGGAACACAGTAAGGACAACTGCGCTGTTTGTCTGGGGAGAGCAAAGAACAGAAGAGGAGGAAACAGCAAGCGCTGCGTGTGATAAGATGTAAAGCAATGTAATGCAGTTTGTGTCTTCAAGCAGCTCCGGTTTCTTGAATTGCGTTAAAAGGCAAGGCTGTTGCTATTTAATTAAATACACTTCTAGCCCCTCTGATCACGCTCAGAAAAATTAAAGTGAGAAACACATGGCTGTTGATCCAGTACAAGGCATGCAACTGCAACAACTACGGTAAGTACGACCACAAACCTCTGTTTCCTTTTCAAAATTCAATCGATATTGAACGTTCTGCATAGCCAGGACCCACGAGCTACGCTGGCAGCACCATGTCCCGTTCCTGGTGGGCTGAGGAACCATCTCGATGGGGTCCAGGGAAGGAGGCAGAGCTAAAGGAGCTGCAGGTGGCAATACCCGTGCTCCTCGGGGACGAGCACCACAAGGCTTGGAGCCTCCAATGCAAGAGCAAACGGACGAAAAGGCTGGCGTGCTTTTGAGGCGTCCCCGCTCCATCCCAGGGGCGCCCGCAGCAATTCCCATACTCAAACACGACAAAACAACTTCCCTCCTTAATCGAGGGCCTCGGGCCAGCAGGCACCTCAGCCCTGTCGCACCACGCACCCTGGATCTCCCGTGCACCAGGATGCATTTAATGGGAATGCGTAAAGGCTGCTTTTGATTTTACAGTTTGTTTATAGCATACATTTGAGGAGCTACACAGGATGGGAAAATACATCCCATAAACAAACTGCTAAACAAAACAGGCTAAGTGTGTACCACTCCAAACAAAAATAGACTCGAGCTAACCTCCGCTTTTCAAGCATATGCCTCTGCTGACAGCTTCGTTTAGTGCCCCTTATCCCACTTTCAGTTTTGATTTTCAGGCTCTGCCACCATCAAGAGCAGCTTCAGACACCTCCCACCGCCCCCACAGCTCCAGGTGAGCCAGGAGCAGGCAAAAATAAACCCAGCTGGAGCTGCAGACCACCGATGGTGGCGGCGGCAGAGGGCTGCATCGCCCTTCCCCGCTCCCACCCTGAGGCAGTGGGAGGCGGCAGCAGCCCAGACGTTGCCAAAGGCTGCAGGACGTGGACAGGCCATCAGCTGTGCGGGGACAGAACGGGACATTGGGTGACAAAAGACTTGCACACCGAATACTCCAGGCAGACATTTACAGTCTCCCTCCCAAGAGCTGCCCCAGAAGCAGCCCCCGTACCCGTCACCTGAACTCTGCCACCCCACTTATGCCCAGAAGCAATTTCTTAAGCACTCAAACTTTATTATCCCCTTTCTTGGGGCTGCACAGAGGGCACGTTCCCCTGCAAATATTTTTTCTACCAAGAACCAAAGCTGCTGAAGCCGCGCAAAAGTAATTCCCACCCACTCCTACTGCCCCAGGAAGAATATTTCTTCGCTGGTTTTGCATAACAAACAGCTACATGGTTTTCCTTTTTCTCCTGAGCAACTCAGGCTTAGAGGAAAACACCCGGCACAGCGCTAGTCCGAGATCAGACTTCATAAAGTTCCCCCTGCGAGGGGGAGCGGGGGGGGGACATGCTACTGCAGAGATTAGACTGCAGCCTTTACTGATAGCGTTCAGTCACCCTGGCAGGCTGCAGCACACGGAGTTTGTAAAGCTCCTTGGGAATCCTTCAAGATGAAAGGTACAGTATGATACGGATGTATTATATCCATGGGCTTTGTTACAGCACACATTTCCTAGCACGGTTTTATTGCTAGAACACAAAGTTCAGCCGAAGCCCAGGGGCTCTTCAGGTGACGAATGCACCCCTACAGCCTTCCCTCCGCTCTGCGGGGAATGAAAAATGCTGAAGTCCCTGATGTGAACACGGTAAATAGAGCAGCCAGCGCCCTTCCAGCAACAGTGGTCGAGGACCAGCCTGCACAGATAAGGTCAACATCATTGCTGCTGGATGTGCCTTCAGCCTGCAACGTATCTCACTCCCAAACATACCTGTCAGGTCCCCAGAATGCCACTGCTGCATCACTACAGCATCCCTGGACCTACCGCACAGCCTCCCATCCCAAAGGCCATCCCATGAGTTGAGCCTGCCTTGATCCAGTGGTACCCAGCGCTGGCATCTCCTGGGAGACTCCAAGCTGCCCACCTCGAGCACCTCCTCCAGACAGAAGATGATGGGAGACGTTTGCTGCATTCAGCGGGTGGCCCTGGGACTGGGGGATCCCGGGACACACCGGAGCCTGAACCCGCAAAAGCCCCAGGCACATGGCGGTAAACCCCAGCACACTGCTCTGGCTCAAGCTGTCTCTCCTGCAAACTCCTGTCTGTTCCCAGGAGGGAGGGAAGGAAACAGTGTCTACTTCGTTTGGAAGCCTAATTGATGCTTGAAATGCTACAAATGAGTCTGTAGACACAACTCGACCATGCTCTGCCCAGTTTGGACGGCATGGAAGAGACAGGGGAACGTTCATCCACCTTTTGGATCACCTTCCCAACACCTTGCTCCTCCTGGGCAACTCCCTCTGTCCAGATTTCCCAAGACATTAGAGATGGAGGAACAAGGAGCGTGATGCCAACAAGGCAGCTTTTAGAAAAGCCTGAGTGGAATTCTCTGGGTGCAGAATTGCAGGGCAGGACAAAAAGACCTCTAATTTAAGCAGACGAGAGGCACAAAGTACAAGAAAGAAGTGTGATGGGGGTAGAAGGACAAGGGACATATCAGGATGTCCCAACAAGCCCCAAAGCTCTCCAGGGCCACCCCCATGCTGAATCCACCTCACAGGTGACTGCTCAGACCCAGCAAGCCAAGGTGAAGGATTTTTCATCTCCCTCCACCCCCACAGAGCAGCCTGTGCAAGGCAGCGCTGACTAACTGAGACTGAGGTGGGAACCACTGGCAACATCTGCCGTGGGAGCCCCTTCACCCCAGGAAGCTCATCTGAGTGGGAAACTGCCCGAAGGAGCAGATCTCGCTCTGGGTGCATGCTACACGAGTAATTAATTATGTCAGTGGCATCAACTTTTACCCCGGTGCCCGTCAGACCCCCAGGCAGTGAGAGCAATAGCAACACGGCAAGCGCGAGCAGAGGTAGAGAGAGGCTTTCCAGCCTCAGCACCCAGACCTGGTCCTCCTCGGCTGGGGCAGACAAGCAACAGGTCCTGGGCTGCAGAGAACATGCTCTGCTCCAGCACACAAATTGCCCCGTGTTTGCCATCACGGCATGCTGCTGACACGGGAGCGGTGCATCAAGAAGCTGTTACTGAGCAGTTGGCTAGAGGCAAAACAAAAAAATTCCTATGCTGTTGCCAACTCCCATTTTCTGTCACTTGATCCTGCGTTTTAGGGATGCGCTGCGCTCCCTGCAACGCCAACCGCTCGAGAACCAGAAAGAGCAGCAAGGGAAGGATGTGGGCTGTGAACGGCCTTGGGACAGACACGGCCGTGACTGCGGCAGCCACAGGCACGCTCTGCAACGCCAGCTGACGTGAGGTGAGCGCCTCGGCACGCAGCAGCCCCCGGGGCTGGCCGGGGAGCCCAGCGCACGCAGCAGAGCCAGGGCAGGGCTCCAGCCGCAGGCGAGGCCACCCCGCTGCCCCACAGAGAGGTATAAGGGAGGGGAAAAAAGGGCAAAGAACCAAAACCTCAAAGGTATCAGCACAGCCGAGCTCTTGCGAGGATGCTCACCGTCAGCAGCAGGGCTGGGAGCAAATCTGGGGTCTCCGGACCCTGAACCCCAGTTCTGCAGTCCTGGGGCCACAGGCTTTTGGGAGGGTGATCCCACGTCCCCAGTTAGTCCATAGGGTCTTTGCAGCCAGGGCAGCACCCCTCCATAGCCATACCTCATCAGACCCAGAGAAAGGTCGGTATGGGGCACGGAAACAGCCAGCCTGTCCCCAAAGGCAGGCTGGAGCCAGGCATTCCCTCTGCCACTCGAGGACAGGCAAGCGCCCAGCCCCGGGGAGCCACGCTCCACTCCCCCCCACTGCAGCTCATTAGTGCAGCTGGCGATGCAATTTCTGTGTCATTCTCGTGCACCAGAAGAGCAGATGATGGTGCACGCGAGGTGCTAGGCCCAGCGGGTCCCCTGCGGAGAGACGCACAGCTAACCTTTCCCAGCTCACCTCCGTGCTGTGTGCAGCCAGCTACACTGGCCTTGCCTCCCCCTCTTAACAGGATCACTCCCAAGCATATGCCTGGGAGCAACACCATCAGCTCAGTAATCTTCCTAAATACAGCAGTTACCAGGTGACTGGGAAAAAAATCTCTTTTACTGCTGATGCTGCTAATGGAAAATTTCTCCCCTTTCGCTGCTGCTTTCAAAGCCAGTTGCGGTTTCATACAGACTTTCTCTTGCACGGAGACGGGAGAGGTGGAAGCACAGAGGGAGGGGTGCAAGACTGGTGGGGAACAGATAATGAGAAACAGAGGGGAACTTCTGTCTTCCTCCCCACCAGCCGCCTCTGCCCACAGGCAGAGAGCCCTGGCTCCAAATCTTATCTGCCCCATCTTCTCCCAGGCAGTCACAGCCCAGCATCCTCCTGCAAGGAATTCCTCCTTCCTCCCTGGACGGCAGCGGGATAAACACGCTGGATGCACTCAAGGGCTGTGCTGCTTGCACGGCACACAGGGAAGATACCCAAAGGGATCGATGGACCAAAATCATTTACTCTGTGATTTTATTTCCCCCCCCCCCACCTGCCTCCTTCCCAGGAGACAAGCAGAAAGCCTCACCCAGCCAGTGCAGATGCAGGCAGCCAAGATCACTGCTCATCCCCTCCACGTGCCATTCTGCTTCTTCAATACCATTAAGTGTCTCCATACTGTCTGGACACTGGAAACCTTAACCACATTAGCTGAGACCCGAGTAGCAGCACAAGCATTCAATTCTTTTAAGTGGCACCGCTTCTCAAGCTGGTTACACACAAGAAGCATCTCTGCTCGATGCCATCGCCCACCCCACAGGTAGGGACAGGGGCAGGGCAGGGGAGCAGCAGGGAAAGACTGGCCGAGGTTCATCACTCCCCATTTCAGATGGCTGCAGCTGGGAGAACGCTCCCGACACGAGCTGTACTGCGGGCATTTCAGACGACAAAAGGCTTCGGTCGAGGCATTTCTATTTTCTTCACTTCTCCTTTCACTCTCCAACCCCAGTCTACCCCCTCACTCTACAAGGCGTTTTGGTGTGATGGAAGGTGTTTCTCAAGCCACCTGCAACTGCTGACATATATGTCATGGTAACATAAGATCAATACCTCATCGTTCCCACAAGTGGCATCAATCTATTCTCCTCCCGTCCCAGCCAGACCCGCGTCTGAACTCCTGTTACACCAGGAAAGCCCAAGGGCTCAGCCCAGTTTCACAGCCATACAACGCTGCACGTCAGCACCGTATCACTGAGGCAGCACAAAGGTTTGTCCATCACGCAGCCGGGGTTCACACTTTTACGGCTTAGAAAGGAAAAGGCAGCAAGTTTTGGAGGTAACGTCTGTCTGTATGGTGGCACTCGGAGGTCACTCACCTCCCCGGCCCCCATGGAGAAATGCAAGCTCCTCACCTAATTCTGAAGAAAAGTACGTGGGTTTTTTTCCTCCAGCAAAAGAGCAATAAAGATTTCTGGCACATCAACATGATGGAAAAGCCGGTGCCATCACATGGGAGGAAGCGGGGAGCAGAGGGGACCCCCAGCCAACAGCCTCCTCCTGCTACTCCAGCCTGACAGTTCAGCTGCAAAAAACCGGCTCCTCTCTCTATAGTTAATCTTCTGTTGCCACTAGCTGGTCAACGCGGGTACTCTTGGAAAGCAGCAACTCCCCGAGTACAGCCTGCCGCTCGGTTACAGATTCCCAGTTTTTACTGGGATTTTCACCCCAGCAAATACCTGAGACGAAGCAAAATCCCTGCAAGTCCACAGCCCGCTGTGCTGAACAAGCCACATTCGACCTTGGCTTTGGAGGGAAGCGGTCACCTGAGGACTGACCCATTTTCATGGGCGTTTTGTGCCTTGTCTCTCCTGCAGCTACGGTGGCAGATCTCAAGCTCAGGACCCACGTTGCCAGTACAACCCAAGCCCAAGCCAGGCTCTTCTTCCTTCCCTTTCCAAGAACCCAATGGCCTGGAAAGCTTAAATAATCACATAGCTTCATACAAGGAGGGGAGAAAACTGCTACCAGAAGGTTTTCCCTCTTTCCTACTCCCTCCCCAGGCAGCCCCTGCCACCGGTGACCTGACCCAGACCCCACGGCCATGCACAGCTGTGGATGGGCCTGAAGGGGAAGGGAAGCATCTCCTGCACTCAGGTCTACATCCCCCCTAGTCCCCATCCCAAGGAGCCCACCAACACGTTTCATCTTCACTGTACCACCTCGCTGGGGCTTCCTGGCTCCCTCCACTCACCTGGTGGAAGACGTGACTCTATGCCTTGGACTACTTTGAGAACAGCCAGAAAAAAGAAAAATAAACAAAAAAACCCAACACTTGATTAACCAAACCTCTGCCTAGATGTGCAGTGCAGCTCTTCAAGTCTAGCAGGAAGCAGCTAAGAGAAAAGGGAGGTGTTGAAACCAAACTTTGGTCATCAGCTTCTCTCTGCAGAAACAACCCAGTTTTTAGCTGCCATGCCCCGATGAGCAGGGTGTCACGCCAGGCATGCCCTCCCTCTGCTACCCGCATGAGGCTGCTCCGCATCTCGCAGGCAAACTCAAAGCAGGGCACGGCGCTTCTGACCAGTGGCATCAAAAAGCTTCAGTCGCACCCACGCTCCCCAGGTAACCCTTCAGCCCCTCCACCCCGCTGTGCAAAAGCGGGAGTTATTGACAAAAGCAAGGGCAGCAAAATCCTGCTCAAGGATTTGCAGAAAAAGCGGTAAATTCAAACAATCCACAAGGAACTAAGTGCTTTCCCTTGTTTTAATGCGTTCTTACTTTAAAGAGAAGTAGTTCAAGTTACAAGATGGCTTCAGGACAAGTTAAGAAAGAAGGTTAAAAAAGTGGCACCGAACCGCTGAGGAAAGAGGAGCTGCAGAGCTTTGAGAAACAGGGAATAATCATCAGCCACACACAGGGGCCATGGTGGGACACTGGTAACGCAGATGCACGAGCACCTTTCCTGACAGCCACCGAAACAAAGCACCTTGTAGCACTGCAGACGCCCATCAAACAGCATCCATTAAAGCCATTTATGAGAAGTGTGTAGTAAACTGTTCTTATGTAAGCCACTACTGGCTAAGAGCAGTGGTGAAAATTTGTCTGCCTCTTTCCTTCTCTCTCCTCTATATATATCTGCTCACACATAGACAGAGCTCATCTAAATTAGCTCGGAAGCTAACTGCTTCGTTCCCTGAATTGCACTTAAAGCAGGCTACGCTGCTTGTGGAGCAGCTATTGTACAGAACACATGGCTGCTGACTAAATCAAGATACATACCTTAGAGAGACCTCATTGTATAAGAATAAAGTCAATGATAGGCTGCACCATTTGCCAGCGTAACACTAGAAGAATTAGAGGGGGAAAAAAAAAAATACCGCAAAGCATCAGTTGTATCCAAGGTTAAGGAAAGGGCAGGATGCTTTTTCAGGAAAGGGGATGCACAGCAATTCATAACGCACTGGTGGCAAAGTTACATTTGTCATTTCCTGCCATCACTGTGCTTTGCTGGGTAATTTTATAGCAATGTAACTGAGGGGTACGGGGAGAAACATCCTTCTTGTCTCCAACACCGGAGAGAAAAAATAAAACGAGGCATAGGATATACAGAAACCGAGACACCCCGCTGAAGAAGGGACACCGAGCAAACTAGAGCTGCCGATCGGCGTTTCGGCAGCAGGTCCCCCACCGCAGTCCGGGAAGGATGCAACAAGGAAACAAAAGTTTTCTCTCTCTGTTTGGGGAGGACGAAACCATTCCCTCCTGGGCCCCCACCCGCTGGCAGGAGGCTGCGTGCGGGCTGCACCCACTGCAGAGCGGGCTCCGGGCAGAGCGGGTGCTGCGGGCTCCCCGCACCGCGGGTGCTGCTGGCCCAGCATCTCCGGGCTCCCACCACCCCCTAGTGGGCTCCCGCGCGCCACTCGCGACCCACGGCTCCCGCGGGCGGGCGGCTGCTGCTGCTGCTGCTCCTGCTGCTCCCGGCACAGCGTGGGCCAGGGCTCGGCTGCCCGGGCATTTCCTAGGGCTGCTTTCTCCTTTCGTCTCAGTCGTGCAGCAGCTCCTGCAGACCAGGCTTACCCGGCAGGCAGGGATGCAACCCTGGAAGCTCTCGCTTTTACTCACTTAAGGGAATGAAGTCTCACGTTGTCAGGGAACAGAAAAAGTTGTTTCCTTCCTAGAAGGAGGAATCCTTTAAAGAACAGGGTCACAGAGCACTGCACGCACTTTGTACCAGCCACCGACTCAGCGCATCTATCTCCTCAGCCTATTTTAACTGGGTCTGCCCTTAAAAAGAACCAGCAGAAGTTTCACACTGCTGCAGACAAGGCTCTGGCACCTGCCAGCCTTTAGCTACAGATCCCCCACCCTGCTTTAATGCAAAGGAGTAACGAGAGGCACAGGAATCGCTCCAGCCTCCGGAGACTTACTAAGCTGGGAATTGCTGAGCAGGCCCAGGACTACAGATTGCCTGACTTAGCCACAGCGCCTAAAGTCATTGCCACCAAGCAAGGCAATGTTTTATTTCGTGCTTCCTGGCCTGGAAAGACTTTTGAACCCTGCAGAACACAGTGGCCTCAATTTATTCTCAACTTACTTCACTTCAGAGTCCGTAGTATCAGCACCAGGACTCAGCTCTGCCTGCTTCATGTTTTTGGGTTGG
Source organism: Grus americana (assembly GCF_028858705.1). Taxonomy (NCBI): domain Eukaryota; kingdom Metazoa; phylum Chordata; class Aves; order Gruiformes; family Gruidae; genus Grus; species Grus americana. The sequence continues at coordinate 4,048,644 of NC_072871.1, forward strand.
GTGGGTTTTTTTCTCTCCCAAGAATGCCTCCAGGACGCCAGTCAGCATGGCTGTCCTGAGGTGTGTGCTGAGGAGGTGTTTCTACCCCATCCTTACCACCAGGACGCCAGAACACGGTCTTTGCTAGCAGCAAAAGCATTAGGGAGCCCTCAACACATTTGCGATCAGCAGGACATCAGCTTTTACATGTCTTCCTGAGCTCAGGCCCAGATAGCCACTAAACACGTTCAGCAACGCACATAAATACACGTAAGCATCAGAAATCAGCTAACAGTAAGGGCTATCGAAGATTTTGGCAAAGAGATGCCACTGTTTAAAGCAATCCCTGCCCCCAAGTCACTCCAAAGCCATTCGGCTGACCTCCCACGTGTAACGTGATTTTCACCTCCAAGAGCCCATTCCGAGGCAGCAGCTGCTCTCAGGTTCCCAACCATCGATGAACTTAGAAAATGATGCAGCGGCCAAAAAACACTACGGAAAACCCCGGCATTACTTCCTGCACTAGAAAAACAAGCCAGCAGAAATCCTCTAAAGCACTCACCCAGAAAAGAGTTAACTGCAAGCAAGACTCAGTTGCCACACCAGGAGACGGTAAGAAATGCAACAAATTTGAAATATCAGAACATCCACAGCAATTCATGAGCTAGACCTTGGGGAAGGACAAGCGTTTTACCTTCTCTGGAGGCAACGTGCTGATTAATTTCACGACAGTGATGAAGCCATCCCACCACAGGCAAAGCTTCCATTTATCTTCCGATCCGACTGACGCCTGTGGGTTCAGGGGAACAGGAGGGGACGTTTTGGGGTCTTTTGTCCGGGAAGGGGCAGCAACAAAAAGAGGGTTTTGCAAGACAAGTGCTCCACATTAAAGAGTACACACAAAACCAATATCCCAGGCAAATGAAAGAGAATTTTTTAGACCAAGACATGGCCTCTTTATCGGCAGTCACTCAGAGAAATAGGATTTGCTATATAAGATCATGTCTCTGATCTATCAAGACAAATTTCTCTCCTCCAACTTGAGCTATTACCTAAGCTACACACAGAGGGGTTTCTTTGCCTTCTGATATATTTAGATCAGTGCGCAATTCACACTCAGTCCCTGAAGAAACTGTACTCTAATCTGAAAATTCAACTCAGTGAACCATGAAACTTCTTGTTACTTTTAATCACTGTAAGGTAAATGTCATTCCTACTGCATCAAATCTTTGATTTTTCACTTTTATTACTTGAAATAGAGTATCTGGTTTGTTTGGGATTTTTGTGGTTGACCAACCGTGTCTAAGGAAGCCACACTGCAAAGCCAGAACCCAAGAGGCTCAAGAAGTACCACCAACTTATTTATTACAGGCGCTTGTTACAAGAAACCTTCACAGAAGGTAAAATGACGGGACCAGGAGACACAGACAGTCATTTTCCTACGCTGGCACATCACACCTTCCACAAGCTATGGGAAGGGACTCGTGGTAGGTGCCCACCAGGTCAGCCTGCACGCGGGCACACCTCGACATGCCTGTGGCACGCAGCACGATACGCTGGAAGTCACAACCCAGCGATGCCAAGCAGTATCTTGGACCTAAAGTTAAGCAGGTACTCGAATTATCCTAGGTTCAGACACCAAAAAGCAAGAAAGCTAGCAGATAAAGAAGAGATCAACAAAAAACCTTCGGTGACCTGGCAGAGTAAACACCGCGCTGTCCATACGGCATCCTCAACGGTTCCCTTGGAGGATCCCCAGGCTGATTAAGGCACAGAAAAGGATAAAAGTGACCACAGGCAGCTCAGGCACCTCATCTGAGACAACAGCATCAGGCATCAAGACGAAAGTACAACAACAGAATTATTTCTAGTCCCATCCCCCTCCCCACAGAAGCTGAGATCGGAGGAAAGTCTGCAGGCGTTCGCCACAGACCCAGGCGCCGGAGTTGTGCGTGAAGCAAGAGCGAGCTTCGAGAATTAAGACGAAGCATTTATAAAATTAGGCTCTGGCTGGAAAGAGAGCCTCTCCTGCTCTCCCAGGCTCGGTGGTACCTCCTCCAGGGCTAAGCATTCAAGTTGGAGCACAAGAGGCAGCACCCATCACTTTCTAGCCTGAGCAGAGAGCTTTACTCCCAGGGCTTTTAAAACGCAGCAGCCCTCAGGCCCTGCTAAAAAATCCCTCTCCAGCAGGAAAAAAAAAAACCCAAAAAAACCCAAAAACCAAACCAGGGTGCAGCAAGGGCAGCGTTAGAAAGCTCCAAAACACAACCAGGCTGTCCACGATAAGGGGAGGGCGAATAAAAATCCCGGCGCAGCAGGGTGAGAGCCCGGAGCCGGCTGCCCGCACCGGGATGCTCCGCGACCCGGGGAGCTGCGGGGGGGGGGGGGTGAGGGGCAGGAGGGATCGGCGGGACGGGACGGTACGCGGCGGGGCAGCGGTGCGGGCACCTACCGAGGGTGAAGAAGGGCAGCTCGGTGTTGTCCAGGTCGTCCTGCACGGCGACGCGGCCGGGCAGCTCGCTGCGGACGAAGAGCAGCAAGCGGGAGTCGGCGGCGGCAGCGGCGGCGGGCGGCGGGGCGCCGCTCCAGCTGATATCGTTCTCGCGGAGCACCGGCAGCGTGGACACCGTGACCGTTTTCACGCGGCAGGGACCGGGGGGCTCCCGCGACGCCGCCGCGCCGGGCCCGCCGCCCAGCATCACCGGCAGCAGCAGCAGCAGCAGCAGCAGCAGCAGCGGCGGCGGCGGGGGCGGCGCGGCGGAGAGGCGGCGGCGCGGCGGAGCGGCCATGCCGGGCCGGAGCCAGACGCAGGAGAGCCGCGGCGAGGCGAGGCGAGGCGAGGGGAGGCGAGCGGAGCCGGGCGCACTGAGCCGCCCCAGCCCGCCGCCGCCGCCACCGCCCGGCTCCGCCTCCCGGCCCGCCCCGCCACCGCCCCCCCGCCCGCTGCCGCCGCCGAATCGCCGTTCCGGGGGACCCTCTGCCGCTCCCCGGCGGCCGACGGACCCTGCCCGCTGCCCGCGGCGGGGGGGAGAGCGGCGGCCGGGCAGCGCCCCCGGCTGAGCCCGCCCCGGTGTGCCCGGGCACGGCTCTCCCCCCCGGCATTAACTCCCGCCGGCCCCGGGCTACCTGTGGCGGCTTCTCCGGTGTCCGGATGGGCTCGGCGCCGGCCCTCACGGCCGGGTTGCCCCCTTCCCCTTCCTCGGTTCGCCTGGACTGCGCTCTCCCTCTGCTCTTAGATTGCTCCCACATCGCTGCTGCTGCCCTGTGCGCATCGCCTCTTCCTTTTCTCCTTCACGAAATCCAGCTTTCCCTTCCACGGCTCCCCCCCGTCCAGCTGATCGCCACGCATACCCGCAGGGTACCCCTCCTTTTAGGCAATTGCCGGGGTGCAATAGCACAGAAATGTGCTCCCTGTGAGCTTTTATAGTTATTACCCTTTCATAAGAGAATAGACACCTCCAGTGTCCGGGGCACAGGACGATGGCTTGGAATGACAAGCCTGGAGGACACAAACTGGTGGCTTCTAGCAAAGATTTTTGACCTGGTCTTTAACAGCCGGCGTTGAAATGGGAGCCAGAGGAATAAATGATGCTGAGGTCTGATCGCAGATTCCTATATCTGCCCATCGCACGGATGTCCCGCTGCCACCTGAGGGCTGGAGTTTGTGCTTGAAAACAAACCAGGTGAGCTCCACTGCTGCGGTTTTAGCTCACGCTCTGCCTTGAGCCACTACGGAGCCAAATGGCTCTTCCGATGGGTAAGCTGGAACGACGGGGATCAGCTTGGAGGCAAACCCTGTCCCTACGGGGGGACACAGTTAACCCCAGAGCCACATGAACTGCTGCCCACAGTGGGGCATGACTAACGGAGACGAGGAGAGGCAGCCTACGGTAGTTATGAGTCAGTGACTCACAACAACAATTTCCTAGTGACTGCCAATCTACCTGATTTTATTTGTAGATGTACATATAAAAGAAGATGTCAAAACCCTAACAAAGCACGCTTAATGCTCAGGCTTATATTATTTCCACAAGCTAATTAAGATCAATTCATCACATGCCTATTGAGGCAAAACAGCCTTCTGAGATACCTAGGTCATCAAATGTTAAAACCACAACAAGGACAGAATGGCAAAGAACGTGAAATCTAGCAAACAAACAGCTCAAGTCCCGCTCCCGGGGGCCAGTCCCCACTCCAGGAGCAGCCCCAGCTCCAGCTCAGAGCCTTAACAAGCTGCAGCCCCCGCTGTACAGGCGTCGGTGTGAGTACGGTGCCTATTTCCAGCTACAGGAATAGAGAGAAACCGAAAAGCGCTCACCAGCAGAGGCAACTAGTTACAAAACATTTAATGTGGGACCCCAGCTCTGCCTCACTACGAGCGATGACGTTTCCAGGCACGCTGGGAAAAAAAAAAGCAAGCAAAAATGCACTCCTAAATATCAGTTGTTGGTTGGGACAACTGTAATAGTAGAGAAAAGTTTTCCCTCTTTTTTTTTTTCTTTTTTTAAAGGGGGAAAGGATAGCTTTTGGACTGGCTTAGGCTGTTGTCAGTACACATACTAATTTCCAGGCATTGGCAGGGGGTGTGCTGATTTACTTTTCCTAGTTTTGAAAATTCTTCTAGGCAAAAATAGCAAAGAAACAATACTGCATAGATATGCAAAATGACACACTAGTAGAGAGTACATCTAAAAAGTGATGAAGTACTTTTAAAATATTTTTTAGAGCTGGAAATCCTGAAAAAGAAAAATCTCTATTGCTGTTTAAGGCCCCATCTCTGTTACTTCAATCTCCTTGTAACCACTTGCTGCACAACTGCATGTGTGTGCGTGTCCTAAATAGAGACTTTTTTTGCTGTCGAGTACCGGAGGATGTTGGCAAGGGGCTGTCCTTGGGGTGGGAATGGGATCCAGAGATACCTACTGCTGTCACAGCTCTGGGCTGTTTTGCCTCACTGTACTCATAAAGTACTGCTAACAACTATCTTCTGAGAAACACACGGAGATTTTTGCAAGTCCTCCTGTACAAACATGGACACAACGATAAAGGGAAACGTTCTGCAAACCACTGCCTTTAAATGGCTACGTTCAGCTTCAGCTGAGCCTAGATCCTTCCCGGTGTAAATGCAAATCTCTGTTCTTGTTTTTGGGAGAACAGGATTCCACCTGCTTTTTAGTTCCAAAGAATTGAGCTAAACACAAAACTTCACTGTTTGGAAGCCACCAATAATATTTCCAAAGGGAAATATGTTAGTCCTGGTTTACAACTGAGGTAACGGATTTCTATTACCCACCCTGAGCAGCAGTCAGCAGAAAAGTAAATGGCACGAACAGGGTAAAGCACATCACACTGAGAAAGTTTGAATATTGCAAAATATTCTAGGGACACTTACAGCAATTTACATAAACTTGCTAATTTTGAATTAAGTCTATGCAAACTGTGGATTTTCAGGCCACTTGCATAGTCCATAACCCAGGTTTCTATTTCTAAATGAGGTCTATTTTTAATATTTTTTTTCCTATTCTTCACAGATCCAGACTTTCCTCAGGGAAGCCGGTGACTGCCTGACCATCGATTTCAACAGCATCAGGGCCAAGAAATCAGCGAAAACTGCCTTTCCTAGCAAAAACTCAGGGATGAAAATGGAAATCGTCTTGCAAGTGAAAGCACATTACATTGACAAGACCCATCTGGGTAGGGTGTGATGGGGCGGGTAGGGGATCTGACAGGTTGTCAGGAGACACCGGCTCCGTTCTCACCTCGGCTGCTGACTACGCAATTTGGGGACAAATCCCTTCTATTTCCCATCCTTAGGGTTTGTTTCCTCTCCCACGTGCAGAAACTCAAGAAAATAATCAGTTGTTACTGTAAGAGATAGGATTTTGACAGCCCTCGGTGCCTCTCTATCTGTAACAGTCCCAAGCGTAGGGTTTTGGGTACAAAAAGCACAGACTTTCTCGGCATGAGCTGGGAGTTTCTCCGCTATTGAGCGGCAATAGTGGGCTGTTATGAGGTGGAGCAGCCTCTAGAAGTAGGCAGAGCATATGTCGTGTGTCATGAGAACCACGAACCTTGGCTGCGCTGAACTATGTCTACATCTGCCTACATTCATTCCCCATTTTCACCTGAGTGGGTTTTTTTTTTTTTTTTTTAGCAGGAACTTTGAGACACTCTTCAATTTATTTCTTATTCCTAAGCAGAGCAGCTCAGCCCCAGGGTCATTTTCTTCCGTATGACAATACCCCACATGGGATTCAGGCAAACTCATGATTTTGTGCCTCTGCGGAGAACTTTGTGCAGACATTTTGCTGGAAGAGGCTTAAAATATCTATACTATCTAAGTTTAAAAAGGATGGGGAAGGGTCACAGATGAAGCATTCTTCGACTTCAATCCTGTGAGCTGGACACCCAGAACTAATGCATCTTTTATCGGCTGGCGTGGAGGAGGAGGTTATTGCAAAGATATCAACAGCAGCTTTCTGAAGTGGTTTTCAATTGGCCCTATTACCAAAAATACGTACATACAGCAGCAATCATTAAAATGCACTATGTATTTACAATATAGAGGACAATTTATGTCTGTAATGCATATTGCAAGTCCTACTCCTAGCAAGTGGAGGAGAAAGTCAGTCATACAGCTATGATGTAATCAGAGGCTTATATTTCACCCTGCAAGAGTCACATCAGCATCAATAACTCCACTAAAGAAGTGAGAAGGGTTTTTTTTTATATTCTGAAGGAAACACCACAAAATTAATTTTGTTTCTAAGCTGCAGTGTATAAAATGCTGGTCCGCAGCCATATGGTATCTGACCATGGTCGACGACCACATTGCTCAAGCTGTGCTTTTGTCAGCTCTCACAAGCAAAGCAAGAGACAGGCTGGGTCAGCAATTTGGAGAAACGCCTCCTGGGAGAGAGAGAGCACGAGGGGATGCAGAAAGTGCCCTTTGCAATTCAGTAGGTGACGTTCTTGCTTCTAGGTTAATAGCGAGCCAACAGACCCCTCGCTGTGCTCAAAGCTGCAGGAGATGTTGTCTTTCTGACAGGGCATCAAACTAGGAGCTTCCTGACCACTTCCAGAGAAGCACCCTGAGGGGACACTCTGCAAAAGCAGGGAAGCTAAAGCCAGCAGCCAGGAGCAGCTGAATTTCCTCCTTCCTTCTCAAATACAAGCGGCTGATTCCTACCTTTTACCAGACAGACGTGAAACACCGCTGTGCGCTGGGAAACAGCCCCCGGGCCTGGAGTGGTAATGGGGGGCTGCACAAGGTGTACAGCCGGGAAAGGCTGTTAGGCGTTTTGGGTTGAGGTACAGACTAAACAGTAACATCACAAATAACAGCCTTGACTTACCCAGGTGGGAAGGTTGTGGTCAGGTGCCCATCACCATGGCATCAGGGCATTTTCTAGTTTTACTCCCCCCAGTGCTGTCATCTGGCACTACCCCCCTCTGTAAGTCACCCTGAGGTTTTAGCCAGATGCCACTGGTGTATGGTATCAGCCATGTGCTAGGCACCTTCAGGACCAAAGCCACATGAAAAGGGACCTGGCAGATCCTAAGGCAAGTCCTTACAGAGGCACCCAGTCAGGCTACACCTCCCCTCCCCAAACAGCCCCATTGCCGGAGGGAGGCACGGGGCAGCCTGGCTAGCAAGGACGCTTAAGGATGAAGGGAGAACCCAGGGACAACTGGAAAGCAGCCTGTTGCTCCAAAGTCCAGGGAACATGGCTGTTCCTTCCCCTCCTTCACCACCACGTAGCCGCTCCATCGCCACCTGCCCTTCAGCACTCTTTCATGAGCAATAACAGCCTCCAGCGTGGCTCCTCTCCTTCCCAAGATGAAAGAAACTTTAAATGCATGTAACTCTTGCACTCTACTTAATTAATCAGTTTCTGCATTACAAGTGAAACTTCTTTGATGCATGAAATATTAAGGAAGAAGAAAGGGAGGGGAAGGAGAGGGGAGAGCGGTGGTGGGGGAGGTATTGGCTTTCACTGCTCGAGATGGATGGGCTAAGGGACCCAGAGCCTGAACTGCAGACGGTGCATCCGCAGCAGGACAGCCTGCGCAGATAGATGCCAGCGAGCAAAGGATTTTCCCTGCACTTCTGGCCTCTCGGGCAGATGGTTTTTACTCCACGTTCAAGCCCTACATGCTCATCAAGGTTTGCTCACACAGGCACAGGAAGGGGACAGTGCCTGATTAAACTTTCATGAAAAATAATCTCTGGTTGATTCATTGTTTTTTATCTCGTGATGGCTGTGAGAAAGTGAAGCAAAATGAGTCTTTGGTGAAGAGAAGCAGCTCCGTTCTAGAAAAGCCAGCCGGGCTTTTAGTCAGATGAGGCTCTCCCAAAGGATGTGTGAGTAGTTATCCGTGTTACGGGTTTGCAAGTGCCATTTCCACACTGAACTATGAAGGAGAGAACGCAGAAATCCACACACGTCAGCACAGATATTGCAGCAGCCCTCAATAGCGCACAGTGAGAATCCAGTGCCACAGTACCAGGTGTGTACGACACCAGAGAGCCGCTCTGCTCTAAAAAAACCCCAGAAAAGCCTTTTCTCCCAAACCACCACACTTGATGAAGAGTCACCTGTCAGCTCTGCCCAAGAGTCCAAAGCAGAACCCAGAGTCTCTTTGCTTTCCACCCTGCTCCTTCTCAGCTGACTCATTCAAGAGCTGGGTTGGTTTCTGAAAAAGCATCCATCAGATCAGAGCTGCTCGTGCAGAATCGCCAGCCCCTCCAGAGCATCGCGATGGGCCTGGCGGCTGCGCAGCCCAAGCCAAACAGCCAGGTAACGGGTTCTTCATAAACAAATGGTGATGGTATAGCCTGCATTAGCTGCATAAAGGGTAATAAATGAATAAATGGGTTAATTATATCCACCACAGAATTTAATTAGACCATCTCTGTTCACTCTGCTTCAGCCAGAATCTCAATTATAAATCTTTATTTTCAAGGTTTTACAGCTTGGACATAAAAATTTGCTCTGGGCTTAAACATGACACACAAGGTCTTCTGTTCAGGGACTGCTCCAGTTTTTTTAACCAATCTTTTTTAAAAAGGTCAGGTTGGGGGACCAGATGGCTCGAGGGGAAGGTAATGAAGATGCAGGGCTTTTCTGAAAGAGGTGGCTGGCTGAAATTGTGGGCAGCTTAACAGAGCTGAGGCACTATTAAAGACTGCTGGGTGAAACCATGCTCAACTCTCACCGGTCCCCAACAGGCAGGAGCCCTGATTGCAAGATGAAACCGGGGCTCCTGCTAATTGGCATCCCCACTCCCCAGTGGCAGCAGAGACCAAGGACCACAGCAGCTGGGGAAAGGGGTCCCCCAGCCCCCCAGGCAGCCACGGCAGGGGAAGATCCTACACCTGGATCCTGCACAGGGAATGTGCTCCAGGGCTGCCAGGTGTGCGCTGGCTGCTTCCCCCATGCAACCAGAATCACCCCCCTCCTTCTCCTCTTCAAAGTCCTGCTCCCAGGGGAGGAGCCGGGTGATTAGAGTAGCTGGGAAAACAGAAGGCAAATCAGAAAGTATTGCACTTTTTAAATTGTTATGATTTTGAAGGTAATTTAGGACCCACCCTCTGCTTTCTGGAGTTGACAGTATTGAAATCCAGTACTTCTGTCTCGTTAAATGCGCTCTGAAATATTCTGATCATTTTAAAATGTCGATAGTGTTGCAGAAAAAAACAGAAAACATGTTTACCAGCAGAAGCAGCATCTACAGTCTCGGGTCACATCCTCATTCAATCTGAGGTATGTTATTTTTTATTCCTTCATTGAGTTAATTAGTTGATTTGCTTCTCCCGCCTCATGCCAAACCCCCACCTCTGAGTGAAAACAAGGATTGCCAGCAGGGACCAGTTCTCAGCATCCAACCCTGCTGGTAAAGACTGTCACCGGGCAGTCCCCGGGCAGAACAAGAACTGGTCGTCGTGTCTATAAGCTCAGCACATATTTTTAGGAGCACTGCAGACGCCTGTTCATTTTCTACAAGCTTTGGCCACCCTGGCCAAACATCAGTGTGTTTTGCAAAGATTTTTTTTCCAACCCCCCCCCCCACACACACACACACAATGTTCTTCTGCACATACTACGTGTCCTAAATACATACTCACTTGGTAAACTGGAACAAATCTATTAGGTAAGTCAGGCTCCAGTACTGCTGAATACATATTTAACCAGCAGATCACAACAGTTTATTGTCTGGTTGGTGCACTGTAGAATTTAACCCTTAGGAAACATTGGCATGCATCAGGCAGCCAAATTACTGCTCAGAAAGCTATGATATATTGCACGAATTACCGGTAATAAAGAAAAAGATATATGGGATGGATTAATCAAATCATAAATTTCTTAAATCTCTGTGGCAGTCCATAAATCAAATTTGGCTGTATGTTTCTGGCCCTTATTCAAAGTATAATATGGAGCAGAGATGACCTACATGTACAGAGCAGATTTTTTTTTTAGCCAGTTCAGAAGCCCTGGGTAAATAATCAAAGCAAGCAAACACCTTTCCTAAAAAGATCATGTTCATGTATTTCAAGCTGCATCACTGAAAATGTATGCGCTTTTTGGAAGGTAAAAGGTGTATGTTCCTGCACCAAGAATTAAACCAGACCCAGAACAGGTACTACTGGACTAGGCTAGACATGACACAGCTGGGATCTGCTTTAGTTCCGTGTGGCAGAGACAGGTCTTTCCTAAGCACAGACAGCTATCCCAGCCAGGCCTACCAGCCGTCCTGATTTTTTAGATGCTTACCCCATTTTGTGTGCAAAGCAGCTGGAAACCCTGGAAAAGAATATACTGCTGGGAGCCCAGGATTCACAGCTCCATCGCTGCTGAGGTTCAGCTGGATCTCAAAGAGGTCACGCTCCATCCGGGCTGATTTAAAAGAAATACTTGACTAAGATGAGCAGAATATCTTGTGCCCTATCCTTATTTCCGTTAAAAACTGTCACTTTGGAATCATCCCTTTACACCTAAGCCCTCACCCAGCTCAGACTGACCCTTGTTTTTAGCCCACTTAAAGGCACAATTCCCCAGCTCCTGCAGCTATTCACCTTCTGCTGGTTTTACGTGCAGGGAAGAAGCCTCCGATAAGACTTCTTCCATCCCTAACCCTGCCTAACGCCAGCTCTTGCCTCAGGACCTTTGCTGCCCCAGTCAAAACTGGATTAACAAGCTTGCCATGGGACAGCCCTTTGAACATCTCGGATGTTTTGGTGTGAGGTCTGAAAATAAGAGTGACAACGTGCTCAGACTGAGCCCGCTCCACAGCCCGAACATCAATACGTATTTACCAAAGGGAGCAGCAGGCTTTAGAAGTTCGATTTCTTTTTGACTGTCCACAAGAGACATGAAACCAGGAGATTAAATGCCAGGAATAAACACCTATAAATAAAACAGACTATTTAAATCCACCAAAGCCAGGACATTTGTCATGAAATCTCCTGCTCTCCCCCAGTGCCAGCACAGCGGTGCTTCTGACTCTGTTTACAGCTGCACAGGACAACAGAGCATCCACCTTCACTTTGAACCTGGCTGCTGCTCTGCCAGGCTGTGAGCACACTGCCCTTACACACTGATTACCAAAGGCCTGCCTTGACCAAGGGACTGCAGCTGTGGATTGTTTCACCCCCTTCTCCTTTCTTTAAAGGAAAGTGAAAGCACCCACTGAAAAAGCCCATCTGCTGAAAGCCTCTGACAGAGCTTAACCTGAGCCTAAGTGGGAGAGGGTTAAAAAAACCTGAGATGCTCTTTATCTAAAGCCAGGCACAGGGGCTGCAGCAGGGAATTTGCAGGCTGCGTGTCTGGCAGCGGATGCCCTCTGTTGGCATCTTGTAGAAATATGATTAGATACGCAAGCTGGTAGCTCAGGTCTGTGCAATTCACAATTCACCCGCTGTTTATCCTGTGTGGAACAGCCCTTAGTGCCGGGTGTAATCTATGAGCACAAAGTAAACAGCAGCCCCGGCCCCAGCGTGCCCACTGCTCGGTCACAAGCAACGCCCCTGCACACCAGAGAATATTTGCACACCCTTTGCAGCGCAGCAATGCAAACAGCACAGAGCAGGGAGCTGCAGAGCCTTCCTACCTCGCTCCTGCTCTGGCTGGGAGCTGTAGGGAGATGCTCGTGGCTCAGTTTGCCAGGGTAAGTGTGGTCCTCCTCGGTGGATGTAGAAGCTCTGCGGTGCTGGAGCAGCAGCTTTCCGCAGGGATCAGCTATGTCAGCAGCTCCAGGAAGAGCATCCGAGTCACAGATGAGCAAAGGGAGCACAAGGGTAGAGGAAAGCAATGATGCACAAGCAGGGCCTTGCAGCATACATAAACACTGAGTTTGCAGATCATGGTTTTCTCCTCTAACCCCCTTCAAGCACATGTATAAAAAACCCAAACATGCTGCTGCCACACAGGCCAACAGGTTGAGCAACTGCTCCCCTGTGACCAAGCTTTCTCCTGCCCCATGCACCCCAGAAAGCAAGGTCAGCTGGTGCCTCCTGGTAGACCTCATGGCCTAAGGAGCATGAGCACAGCAGAAGGGTCCTGATCAGATAGACAGTTTGCAGTGAGGAATCATGGCACCTTGATTAACCTCTTCAATGCATGTGGAGGTCACTATGACACATGTTGAAGGGCACATCCCTCCATGGAGAAAGGCTGTGCATGAAGAGGAGATCTGGAGGGCTTAGCTCCATCATGCAGCATTGACCTGCAAGGAAGGACCCACCTAGGGATCCTTGCTGTGACTCAGACCCACCTCATGGCTCACAGCACTGCTGATTTTGCCTTGCCAGCTGCCTACCTGCCCACCCTGGGCATCTGAGGTGCTCTGGTCAATGGCCAGTGAGGCAAGTGGCACTTCTGGCCCCCACACCCAGGTGCCATGAGGGCTGGTGCTCCTTCAGGGCCAGGAGCCAAGGGGCTATTGTGGCCACCAGTCCATCCCACTATACCTGAGCAGGGTAGTGGGGCCAGCTGCTGAGAATCCACAGTATCAGGGAGGTTTGTAGGGACAAAGCAAGTCCAGCATCCATCCAGGAGACCAGTCAGTAGGACAGGACACAGAGGAGCAGCATGGCCACCAGAGATCTGGGGACAGCCCCATGCACAGCCCAAGAGAGCCTCAAATACTGGGTCCAGACTTAAATACAGCTTGTGATAGCTGGGGCAGGTGGGGCTGGTCAGGTTGTTAATGCCCATTAGTCCTCCTGGCCCTGACACCATGGGAGAGGGCACATGTGTATCCCCTTGGCAGATGATGTCTGTAATTCAGTCTCCTGTGAAGAAGGAGACCAATTGTTCCCAAGGACTGATCTCCTGGCTTCAGAAGTGTCTCTGTAGCTTTGTACAGTCCTGGGGCTCTGGGTAGCACTGTCCTGTGAATTTGGGGGTCCCATCAATATGACAACTGGTGTTATGCCTTGACATTCACCCCCACGGTGAGGGAAGGTTTTTTAAGCTGTAGATGCTGAGTATCCCCTTTTCCAAGGTGCAGGAGGAAGGGACCTTTCAGGCTGCGCAGGACTAGAGATGATGTCTCCAGTTGCTGGGCTTGGGCTCAGGAAATGCTGAAAGCTAAAAGCAAGATGCACAAGGAGAGCTCCATCTTTAAAATCACCTTTCATGGTAGGTCAAAGGTGTGATGCCACTGTTTGCCCCATCTTCAAAAGTTGTCTCAATAAAGAACAAACACAACAATTTTTGCGAATGACTTGTGGATATTTTATTGCCAAAGAAAGCAAAAAACAAACTCTGAGCCAAAGGAGATCATAAGCAATAAATGATGATTATTCCAGTTACAGTTTTCTCTGTACTCCTCTCTGAGGAGACTTTGTAACAGAGATTATATATGGCAAGAGTGAATTTACCCTTGGAGGGGATCGAAGTACCTTTTTCCTAAAATGAGTTGTAATCTTGTTTTAATGGTAGATAGAAAACAAGGCGCAGACATGGCTTGTCTATATGTATGGGGGGGGCTCTTGTAAATCCTATTTTGGTATATCAGGGATAATCTAAACAGCTAGTAATCAGAAATGTGATTAATCTTAAGTAAAGCCTGTGAAGCCGGTGCAAATATTTGTCACTTATTCAAAAGAAACCATAGCAAGATCTGCCTTAAGAAAGGCATATCAAAGAATATCAAAGTTCTTATATCTGAATAAAATCACGCTATCCTGCCCCATGACACAAATTTAGCCAGTCTCTGCGTTGCAAGAAAACATTTCTAACCAATTAGGTGTTTACTGGAGAAGCTCTCAATATTGCGAATTATTAAGAGCATTTTGATATCCCCCTAAATCAGCTCAAAAAGGCAAATAAAAGTTTGCGGTGGTATTTTATAGCTTCATCTCATCTATGAAAATATGGCTGGGCAGAGACCACGCTGCGGCTGCCCCTTCTTGTGCTTCGCTCTGCTAAATTCTCTTGCTCGCGCACCGAGCCTGCGAGGACCTGGAGCAAAGGACAGGACAAACCTGTGGCTTTCAGCTTGGTTCGGGGTTTTCAGACCCCGCTCGTTCCCATTGCTTTGTGGAAAGAGTACCATGACGTTGGATGTTGGATATAAGCTTGGCTGCTGTCATCCCTTCGTTGGGGGAAGGACCTGGTAATGTCTTCAGCTCATGAATATGTAATCTGTCGAATGCCTATGCAGAACACTTCTAATTGCCTTTGTTCTTGTGGTGCGAAATTCTCAGAGCATCTTAAGAGTTTTTCTTTTATTCAGTCAATTTTCTGAGTAATTCTTTTAGTTTCATCAAGGTTTAATAGTAACTGAAATTCTGTTTCCAATGAGTCCAAACCACCTTACTTTTATGTATAAAAGTCTTCCAGCTCTCAAAATAGTCGTCTTAATTTAATTAATTCTTAAAGAGTGCCTTTAAACTTGAGCAGTCATTAAAGAAGTTATTGTCCTTTTTTCTTAACAACGGTTAGTGAGGTGCCTCTTGACAGATAACTAATTCCCCAATTAATATAAATACTCTATGCTTCAGCTACTGCTATAGTAGTAACCAACTGCAGCATCATCTGACCTTGCTGTGTTGTACATAAAGCATCTCACCAGTCATGTAGCAAATGCAGCGCGGAAGTTATTTTGCGACTGTCTGTACACAGATGCACAATACTCGCAACTGCACATCTTGAGAGAAGCTTGTCATTTCCAACATTTAAGAAATCAACCAAGCTTTACAGCAACAAGAGGAAACACGACTTGAACAGGAGTAGCTAACATCTTCCAGAGACTGTTTTCCAGTCCTTGGTTTGTTTTTGTTTGAAGTCTTGAAAGTGTTTATAGGCAAAATTATTTTCAGTAAGAATAATATATCACTTATTTTGGCTGATTTAAAGTAGATATTTCTTCCTACATTACAAAAACCCCCCTGATTTTTATCATATGCCTTATGGATCTGGTAACACATTCCTACATTCCTCTTTTGCCTAAATTTTCTGAAAGGTTTATTTTTTTGCAATAAAACTCATGTCTGTGCTAAAATACTGTCCTATACGCTTTTTTTTTTTTTCCTCTTTGCTGAACCACTCTTTTTAGCTGTTGTGTGTTGACCAAATGGTTTCTGGCTTTACAATCTGTCACTAGTAATACATTTACAGCTTGCAATTAAGGGCTTCAATTAAATATTTTGCACAAAGCTGCATGTTCCAATAGCCAATCCTTATATATTTTCCAAAACATGGCAAAAAAGATAAGAGTATTGAAAAGTAAACCAAGATTGAAGTTACAAAAATGGCCTTTAGAGTCTGGATAAATATACACAGAGTTTTATAGCCACGGATGTTATCTCTTTTGATACTGAGGCTTGCCCTTGGGTGACAGAAAGCAGAATCTTTCCTGGATTTCTTTAAATGAGACTGAAAGTCTTCTTTGGTAAAGCGTGTCTGTAACATGGGCTGATATTCACTGCAAGCATGCTGGATATTTTTAAAATGGCATGTTTTTGATGACTTAGCATATGTTAGGATAGCATACATTAACAGTGCTATAAGCCATTTTTTTCATCAGTGTGGATATTATCCCCTTAATTAATGTAGAAACACCCATGCTCTTCTCTCTTTCTCTTACAGGGGCTCTGAGTCTTGCCAGAGGTTTCTCCTGGTTTCCACCATACTCCCAGGTGAGATCAAGGTCTGCCTGACACTTGCTAGCCTAGTGGCATGAGAGGAGAAGGTCCTCACAAGCCATAAAGCCTTTCCTTTCTGCATTTCACATTGCTGTAGAGCTGATTACAAACACCCGTGGTGGGTTTCGTGGTGGAGTGCCAGCAGCTGGGATCAAGATTTAAGCATGGTGCAATCTGCTGGATGACTGGAGATGGCCAATTGCCATCAGGAGGCCAGAGCTTCTCAGGATGAATGAAGGAGCTTGGTGACATCTCCGGCATAACCACGGATGGGAGGGAAGGAGAACAGTGTGTTGTCCTGTAGAGTCCATCTCTGCTGTAGCTCGAGTAGACCAGATGTCAGCCAACCCGGGCTCCTTCCCTGTGCCTCCACCAAGGCACCGGGGCTTGGCAGCCGTCCGAGGACACAGACAATAGGAGGCTGACTGTCTGCACACTATTTCACACTCCCTTGACATGAATCATTTTCTGCTGCTTGGCTCTTGGAAGCAGCACGGGGCTGTCTGGCGCTGGTCCTGCCGGCGGACCGAGGAGTAGGGGAAGGCTGGGCCCTCTCTCTGCTCTCCCGGGCTTCTGCTCATCTCTCAGTTGCTACTCTATGCTCTTATTTCTCTATCAAACAGTGATTCTGCAAAGGGAAAGAAAGGTTATGTCCCCTCAGACACTCATCAAAGAGGGTCTCCAGGATGGATCAGCTCTATGCAGACTGCTTGCAGCTGAAGGCTTCTCTGTTCAGCCCTTGGGGGTCCATTTGGAATGGTCCACAAGGACTTTTCCCTGTTATCTGTCGCTCTCTGGTGGAGATGCTGCTTTTGGGCTTGTTGTCAGACTGTTGAATGCCTTCTCTTGTGCCTCTTCACCTCCTGATCCAGACAACCAGGGACATGTGTCAGTCGTGAGTGATGCTGGAGGATCTCTTTCCCAAGACCCGAAAAAGGAGCAGATGAACCCAAGGGCAACGGTTCTTTCTTCTCTGCTCAAACTTCCCTGTCCTCCCCGTCCGATGCTGCTGAGCAGCCAGCAGCAGCTGGGATGCTGACAAGGGTGAGGACTCATTTATCCTACCCCAGCAGACTGCCACTGTGTCACCTCCCAGGTGACCATGGCTCTGGCACTCCTCCCTCCTCCTATCAGGCCTGCATAGGCAGCAGGAGCCATTTAATGAAAGGAAAACCGTTAAATTAAACATTTTCCCAGCCTGTCTGCTATCCTGTTGCAGTGCAGCAGCAGATGCTGGCGGCCACTCAGGGCAGTTTCCAGTGTCACAGAGCCTGAGCGTATCCTAAGCTTTATTTACAGCCACCCATCAATCCTCAGATGTGTCCGGCAATCTCTTCTCCCAGGTCTCCTCTGAGCTGCTGTTCCCAGCATTGGCTTTGTCTAAAGCTTTTGGTCCAGTCCAAGACCCAGGCATAAAAGAAATTGCCATGAACTGCTCCCTCCAAAACTGTCTCTACAGGCAAGCCTTGCATTACCCAAACTGATGTTCCACTTCCCTTCTTTTCTAGGCTACTTTTTCCTTGGGAATAATTTCTTCCAGCTCTCATCATTCCCGTCGCTTCCCCTGATCTCTGTCCCACTCTCCCACCTCTTCCCACCCATGTGGTAACAACCCCTCTGGCCATGGAGCTCCGCTGTGGCATCACCAGTCCCTAGGATTAATGCACATCTCCTGCATCATCTGCCGCCTTAGACAACCTGGGATGGTGTTTGCCATTTTTGTACCAGCCTGATATCACTGGCTCATGTTCGCTTAGTGGAACAAAATAAACCTTAGATCGTTTTCTGCTGAACTGAAGCCTAGCTCACCTGTGCAGTCCATCATCCCTAGGCATATTACTTTCTGGCTGCCCCAGCTGAATCTCAAACTCTTATTTCTTCAGTCCATTTCTCTGTTTTTTCACAGAGGTGTTTGAAGAATAGTGACCTTGACAAATCCATGGTCACTGAGACTCCTTTCCTTGACACCTCCCAGATTCCTATAAATAGTGTATTCCTATCTTTCTATCAGGATTTTTCATGGACTGAAATTAAACTGGTGGGTCTATAGTTCCCCACTTGTGTTCATGTTTCCAATATGTTTTAAAAGTTAGGCATTTTTTGTCCCTTTCCAATCTTCTGGTTCTTCCAGAGATAACCACTAATGACTCTGAGATTGCCACAACCAGTTCTGCAGGTATCCATGGCTTAAATTCACCAGGATGGGAGTAATCTTCCCAGAAGGGCTTTCCTCCTTGCCTCTGTCAGTCAGCAGCTGGCTTATCACCAGGAACAGAAGGGATTATATCCCTTGTAAGCATTTTATCCGCTTATCTATGGATGTTCATTATCTGTCTATCACTCTCTGAGTCCTCCAGAGCCCTTGCCCTCCCTGGTTGTTTTGTAGCACCAAGTTCCACAAGTCAGACCCTTCCTACCACCCAAATTTCAGTGGAATCAGAGCCAGACTCTTCTCACAGCAAAGGATGAGTGGCATCGGTCACAAGTAGCAGCAAGGGACATTTCAACTAGATATGAAGAAAAGCTTTCACAATGAGAGTGGTTGAATAGAGCTTGGATGAAGCTCCAACCCTGGAAGTATTCAGGGCTCAGATGGACCAGCCCTGAGTAGCCTGACCCATGTTAGCCCTGCTTTGAGCAGGACTTGGACCCTTCAAAGGTCCCTTTGGCCAGTGGTTTTGCAATGCAGCATTTCCCTTCCACAGTGGATGAGGCCCCAACTACATCCTTTTTGGTGTCTCCTCTTCCAGGGCTGCCAAGGGGAGGGTGAGTTCCTTTCACCTCCTCCTGCACTGGCTGTGATGCACAGCATCCGGGGCCAGGGTACAGTGCCTGGACTGATGTGCCTCTCTATTCAGAAACCCCCAGTCCATCCAGAAAATCCCAAAACTCCTTCCGGCTGTCCAGTGAAATGATAGGTGAAATGGGATGGGCACAAAAATATCCTATGAGGATACCAAAGGATAAAACTCCATTCTTTTATTTTTCCTCAACATTTCCCCATTGAAGCAAAACCAAACCCAACCAGAGTGAAACATCAGGAAAAATTAAAAAAACCCAACCAAAACCAAAACCCCAAACCCTTAATTTCCCACTAGTGAAAGCAGATCTGTGAAAATCTATGTTTAGACAAGGGAGGAAAAACTTGGAAGGAAAAGTGTCAAATTCTTCACTGAGATCCACCTGTTGTGTCCATGGGACATGCTGCTTTTACTGGAGGTTGAGGTTGGCCATTGCTGACCAAGTTAAAGCCTCTGTGCTGGCAGGAGTGTGTCTGTAGCCAGACCCTTTCCACAATTCTGGTGGAATATCTATAAATCAACTGGTTTTACCCTCATCTGAGACTGTCTTTGAAACAGTGGTCATATAGACTTCATCTCTAGGAAATGAAAAAAAGGACAAAAGAAGGGTGAGGATCTGGGTAGGTCTGGGCAGAAAATGGCTTTTCCAACCTGTAAAGTTGGTTAAAATGTAAATATCATCCCATTCTGATCCTGAGATCACTGACAAGCTTGTCCTCTCCAGAGCAGTTGGTTGTTGGGGTCTCTGGGGGTGTATGAGGGACTGAGATTCAAATTCCTGCTCTTGATCGACCTGACAGAGACTTGGCCTTTACAGGATTCATGTCATCAGGGTGGTTTGAGCACCAGGAGCTCGATACTGCTGGATAATCTCCTCCTCTTCTGAGGTCTCCGTCCCCTTGTAAGAGGGTTTAACCATATATCCCTCTCAGCAAGGCTAAACCGTCATATCAGGGTGGAGATGTTCTTAGGGAAGGTTTGGGTTTTGAGAAGTTGGCTTTACTCTAATAAAAAAAAAAAATTAAAAAAAAATGAGGAGAGTGGAGAGAAAGTGAGGAGAGAAAGAAAACTCGTTTTATTGAAAACTCCAGTCCGGCTGTGGCTGCTGGAAAGGGATCTTACACAATGGAGCCTGCTTTCTCCTGAAGTGAACTGCTTTCAGCTTGCTTGACAATAGAAGATCAAAACCCCAGTAAGAAGCGATTTCTAAGTATCTGAGTATCTTAATGGGAAATTCTCCAGCAATTGCTCATCTACTTTTATCTGCAATTAGATATTAACATTCCAGACCAGAGTATTTTCCAGATGCAAATGTGAAATAGTACAAGGTCTTGTCATCTAGTTTTGCTATTCCACCCCCCCTCTACATTTTCCTTTTTTTCCCCCTTTATCAGCATGATCAGGAACCTGATGAGGAACACAAGGGAGAGAAATGCCCAGGAAGGGCTGCGAAGCGAGATAATAAGAGGATCTTTGCACTCCAGCGCTACTTGCCTGGCCTCTTATTGACAGAGCCTCCAAGATGCTCGAAGATAGCCTTGCTGCAAGTTACATTACCTTGAGATTTATTTCAGTGCCACAGAAAAGTGAGGGGGGTGAGGGCAGAGGGAGGGAGAACTGAAAATGTTGCTGTGGATAGAGTGATTATAACCAGAATTTCTTTTTAATGCAAAAATCTTTAGCCCGACAAAGGATCCATCTCTGGGAGAGGTTTTTCACCATCCAATCCCCCACCCGTTTGCATCAGAGCACTGCAAAATGTACTTGGAAGAGCAGCGAGTTCGTTTTAACCGATAGCATTCAGCGCTTTTTACTGTGCTATTCATCCATATGACAAAGCTGAGAGGGGAGCCCATACTTCTTCCTGACTTTTTATTGCTTTTCAGCCCAGTGGGAACCAGCCGACATGAAAAAAAAGTGGTTTAACCGCAAAATATGTTTAAGCTCTTTTCTTTTTTTTTTTTTTTTTTTTGGCATGTCAGGAAAAAGGGGGAGGGCGACGTGAATAGCAGTGGCCAAACAGTCACAAAATTAAACCAAAACCCAGCCAAAATGCTAGTGCATGTGAGCCTGCTCCTACACATAAAGGGTGAGGTTTGAAGGTGGTGAGGAGTGATGGACTTCAAGTGCTGGGACCACCATGTTATGGGACAAGGGATAAGATGGGATCATTTTGGGGTGACTAAATAGAAGCTGCAAGGAGAGACCATGGGCTGTAAGTAGGATTGGGGATTTTCTGGCAGAAACTTCATGGACCAGTGCTCGCCCTGGGAAATGGCACCATGGGGTGCTCCATGAAAAGACTGGGTTCTCCATCTGGATGTACTGAACAGGCAGGTGATCCGCACGGCACTCTGCCTGCAGCCTTGGTCTTGCTCAATGGGACTCTTCTTCTCAAGTCCAAGAAGTGATTTTTTTTAACCTACATTTAAACTTTTAATTTTTCTAAATTAGAAAAGAAAAGAACCCTCTGCTTAGCAGAACGATTGCTCATGCATATCACACCAGAAAGAAAGGAAAAGTTTAAGAAATAAAAGTAAATCGGTATTTACATGATCCCAGATGTTTCCTTTTTTTGTTGATTTGAAACTAAGCCTGCAGATTGACCCAAAACACAACCATTTAATTAACTCTTTGAAAAAATCTTTACATTTTATCAAATAATTAAACAAAAAGAAATAAAAATCACTTCCGATTTGGGAATACTGTTGTGTGAAGAACATGGAGGTTTTCAGCTGTTCCCGATCAGAACAACATCAAAAGTTTTGCATGACTGCGAAGTCCTTTCTCTGTGCCACTCTGCCCCTGCCTGCCACCACCTTCAAAAACCCAGCTTCAATGGTGAACACCAAGCACTGAAATCTGCCCCTACAAGAGATCAACAGAGGCTTTCACAACAAGCGCCTGCTCCCAGGTCCAAACAACACAACTCCCCACCAGCTCTACGCTCTGCTAGAGAGTCTTTTAAGAGTTTCTTTTTCTGGTAACCTCTCCTGATAAAGTAATTCTCTCCAGCTGAGCCCAGTCTGGCTTCAATCTGGCTTGTGCAAGACAAACATATTAACTCCTTCCCCACCGAGAGCCTGGACAGGGTCTCCTGGTGTGCAGGTCAGGGTCTGCTAATGCGCGTGCGGTCGGTGCTGCATTTGCTTAGGTGGACTCATGACACTTTGTACAGAAAAGCAGCAAAAGATGATGCTTCTGCCACGTCCAACTCTTGTAATTTGCAAATTATTATAAGGCAGGCTAAAGATGGTAAGAGAGAGGATAGAAATAACTACAAGTGCAGATGCAGAAAGAAAAAACAAAACACCTAGAAAGAAAATTGGTTGCCTTTAAAATACAGCAAAGGCATTGCCTGAAAGCACAGCTTAACAATTAGCCATGCGTACATAGGGTGTAAAATCCCGGAGCCATGGCAGGGCGACAGCTTCAGAGTCTCACCCATCCTGAGCAGTGAAATAGAGACTCTGCCTATCCCCAATGTCACAAAGACTTTTTATTTGTGAACATGGGGAGTGTGAGCAGGGCATTAGGGCACTTTGGTCCTCAGCAAAGTCACCTTCCTCATAGTCTTCCTCACTGGCTTCCACAGCCCCTGCCAAAACTCCTCTTGCGCCAGATGCACCAATGCCCAAGCTGGATGGTTTAAAACTAGCTCGGATTGATCTACAGCGGCTGTGGTCCTCCCCAAGGACTGCAGTACAGACCAGTGCTGGACTGATGGCTCTGAGTGGGCTTCTCCATGGTCAGCGTCTGGCCAGCTGGTTGCTCTTGGCTCCAGAGACTGAATGCCAGGCAGGCAACAACTGCTGAGTGCCTGCTGCTCCATGAAGCTGTTGGGATTTAACGTAGGGAGGGGAGTTCCAGCAGCACCACACAGATTCCTCCTTCCTTGGGTGGTGGCTGGGCAAGAGTGTCTTGTCTGCTGAGTCTTCCGTAGTGAAGAAATGTAGTGAAGAAATGCTTGCCCAGTTTAAAGCAAGACCTCCCTGTACTGGTCAAATAGACCTGTGCAAAGTCTGCTAGCTGGTGGGATGTCAGGTGAGCCCTGGCAGAGAAAAAGGATGAATGTCTTTGGCTCAGAATATAGGAGGGGCTGGGCAGGGGAAGAGCTGGTCTTGTCCAGCCTGATGGTCTATGAACCAGCTCTAGTGGGAAGGCTCACTTGTTGAGTTTCTTTTATTTGGCAAAAGTCCAGGTTATCATTCCCTGAAGCTGTCTGCAAAAGTGCTATAGGATTTAATGTGAATGCAGTTGATGGGGCTTTATAGAAAATTAACAGAGTTTATTGAAATCTCATTCTAAAGCCCATAGAATGCAACAGCAGGGGGTGATTTTATAACAGTCCCAAGGAGAATTACAGACTCTTCCCAAAGGCTCTTGCTCCCAAGACCTCCCATCCTGTAGCTTCTTTCCCCTGAGCCTTCATCCTCCTAAAGAGACCTCAAAACAAGATGTCATTTCCCCAAAAACCATTACAGTTCAACTCTGGTAATGAGACATTGTCCGGCTTCATTAGGTGGGTGCAGCTGGAGCATGAGGAGAGAAGAGATTCTTTTTGCATGTCACTCACAGGTTCCTACAGTGGGATGACACTTTAAGACTTACAGAAAGTTTTCATCTGATTCAGGAAAGCAAAACAATTCATGCTGAGTAATTTCAGCCAGAAAAGACTTTTTTTTTTTTCTTTCTCAAAAAAATAGTACTCTGTGAGTTGACTAGAGTGCCCCTGAACTGGAGCTCCTGTCCCCTGTGACCCAGAAGGGCTTCAAATATCCTAATTGTGGATGACCCACAATGAAGTTTTCTCTGGAGGCTGGAGGCACTGAAGGTGACTGCTGCAGGAATTTGGCAGTTTCCATCAAAGAATGATCTGTGTTGTGGCAGAAGTTTTGCAAAATTCTATCATCATTTTCTGGTGATTTTTTTTTTTTCCTTCTCCTTAACAGTCCCAACCACCTTGTGATACCAGACCGCAGGGTGGGTGTCCAGCCTTCCCAGCCATTCCTGACCTCACCATCAGTAGGGGTTAGGCTGGGAGCAGGGCATTTCCTATGACTCAGTTTCTTTTCCTCGTCGGTCTTTGGTAAGACAAGTTATATGACAACTGATGCCCAACAGCAAGTGCTAAGAAATTGTCCTGTGTAGTGAAATGAAGTACAAGACAGCAAATGTGGAAAAGGGTTTGGAAACAGCCTTTACGTTGAAGTCATTTTGAATAATCAAAGGGGCTCTTTTGGGGAAAGACTGGTTATTTCTGAAAGATAACTTTTTAATGGCATGGTGTCTCTTCAGCCGTGCTGCTGCTGTTCCATTAGCAGCCAGGAGGGTTTGGAGAACTCATCCACGGTCTGCAGCTGAGAGGGAATTATTGATTTGTTTATTTTTTACAAACAGTCATCAAAAAGCATTTTTTTTCTTGTTAAACCACCACCGTGGCAGCCGTGTTTGTAGGGAGGGGGGCTGTGGTCAGCGCCAGTCATGGGCAGGACTGTTCTGTTTTCCATTCCAGAATTGCATAAACCCAATTACAGATATTACCCTTGATGCATGTGCAGAGGGAAGGGCTACTCTGCTTTTAAGTGATGTTGAGTGACCGGGCCTTTTGCTGACAGCCACAACCATTTCCTTCTGCCCAACACTGCTAAAAAGCTGGCCACAGTACAAGCAAGATCATCCTCAGGTACTTATTCTTTGCGGGGAAAAAAAAAAAAAAACCACCCTCCCTTCCTCAGGTTGAAGAACAACAGTAAATGAAGAGTAAATTGTTCAGAGATGATCTATTTTAGCTTGGAAACCTGCTCAGAAACTTTCTTCCTAATGTCTTTTCCCCGATGCAGGCAGCGCTCTTCCAGCCTGCTTTCTAATGACCAGCATTAGTTTGCATTAGATGGATTTGCAATGATTTCTTTCTGCCTGGCTGCTAAGCCTGCAAGCAATTCAAATTAAGTTCGGCTCCCTGTGCCCCATCTGGCAATAGCAGCTCCCCCTTTTATGTTTGCAGCCTTCTCTGCTGTTCTCCCTCTCTCGCATCCCACGGTGGTCTGATCTGTCTGAATTTTGCAGGCCCACGGTGCTGCACAGACGCCTGCGGGGCTCATTGCATCCCAGCCCCAGCCATCTCAAATAACTTGCTCTTGGATGCAAGGTGGGGACTAGCGGGAGAGGGCTGGGAAAGGAGGAGATTGGTATTCAAGTGCTGCTTTGCGGGAGCGGCAGAAAGCGGCGGTGCTGTGGTTCCCCGCTGACGTGCAGCATGGAAGTGGTACCCATGGCATCAGCCGGGCTGGGCACCCGCTTGGGGATAACGGGGAAGATGTAGGTGTGGGACTGGAGAGGTGTCCCTGAGATGAGAGATGAAGCCCAAACCTCAGCCCCCACCCTCACTGTCCCCTCTGGCACCTCACTGGTGTTATCATCTGGAGTAAGACAGGAGGAAAGGGGAGGCGGAGGTTTTTGGGAACGTGGCAGGCTATGGTGAGGTATCGCCGTTCTCTTGGCCAGGACGGGGTCACAGTGCCCTCACAGGGTGACGGATGGTGAAGCCTTTTCTTTAGCTTTCTGGAGATACTGAAAA
This sequence comes from Grus americana, assembly GCF_028858705.1. Taxonomy (NCBI): domain Eukaryota; kingdom Metazoa; phylum Chordata; class Aves; order Gruiformes; family Gruidae; genus Grus; species Grus americana. Next base: position 4,074,157 of record NC_072871.1, read on the forward strand.
TATGAGAAAGAAGGTGAGTCAGAACCTCCTTCCCCTCTCTCTGCCCTCAGCTCCCGCCTGGGGGACAAATTAATGGAGAGGAGGGGAAGGGATTTTTTTGGGATGCCAGCAACAGAGAGACTATGACTACCTGGGGAGGGTGGGGAAAGGCAGTTTATCATGTTTACCAGGTGGCTAACTCACATGTTAAAAACCCGATTTAGGAACAGCCTGCTCTATTCTGCACACATTTGCTCATAAGTGACATCAGGGTTCACCCTGACCATCTACCGAGGTATCCTGTCACCACAAGGATCTTAAAACATGTCAGGTAATGCATATTTCAAACCACCCTTTCTTTTTCTGGCAGTGGAGACAAGGCCGGAGGGTCTGGGAGAGAAATGGCATCGGTTTTATGTCCTTCTCAGCGCTTCTTTGGAAACATTTGGTTTCCACATCCTTGAGGTGACTCTCGGTTGCTGTCAGATACATATGATGGCCGAGCACAGCATGGATGGCGGTAAAGAGGTGTCACATCAGAGCAGCAGTGATTCTTCTTTCTTCCCATTCCCCCCTCCTCATCCTCGGCACTAGGCTAATGACACTGCCAGGTACCGAGCAATGGAGAATTGAGCCTGTTGTTTTTACAGTGAAAATGAATGAAAAGTGCCTGCTGGGTCACATAAACCTGTCAAAAGAACAGCCGGGGCTTCTGGCGAGAGGGATAATAGTTAAGAAACCTGAAATTCTGAGAAAAAGGGATTATGAATCATCAGTAATATTTACAGTGCAGGTCCCTGTTCCTTATATTTCCACTTGTTTCTCTCTCCCTTCCCGGGCAATTATTTCCAGGAGCAGAGGGGCAGAGCCCTGAGTGCATCCCCATGGCAGGTGAACAAGCCAAGCCAGAAGCGCGGGTCTGACAGAGCTCACGGACATCTGGCACCCCTGGCCCCGCCATCCCCTCCAAACGAGGGGGGGTGATAGCAAACAGGGTGTCCCCCATGCTGTGCACTGGAGCTGCGTGCTCATGGCTTAGCAATGCACCCTGTGTGAAATCAGGGGTGTGTGTGAAGCCTGCAGAACATCTGGGCAGCTGTGCTCAAGCAGCGCAGGTCTAAATGATATTTAAGATTTATATTATGGTGTTCTTAGACCTCAGGTGGTGCATAGAACAACTGGGGCTGTTGCACATGGGGTTAAAGGCTGGCTGAGCACTTGCAGCCACAAAGCAAAGCACTCCCCTTTAAGATGCTCATCAGCACCGCTTCTCCCTGGAGGGATCCTTGCAAAGACGGGATTCGGAGCTGCCAGGGACAGCAGCAGGTCCTTGGATGGGAGGGGGGCCGTGATGTGGGGAAGGGAATATGCAGAGAGGGGGAAAAAGCAAATAGTTTGTGCTGGGCATGTGCCATGTGAAAATGTAAAAGCAGATCAAACACAGCCGGGTTAATGAGAGTACCATTCCCTGGGCCTCACCAAAGTGGGGAGAGCAGGGACGGGCTGGACGGCAGGCACTGAATGATATTCTGTAATTAGCTGGCAAATAGAATATGATATTTAGGGTAATTGCTTGGAAGAATGTCTCGCAGCCCCGATACATGCATTACGCGCTGAGCGCTGCATCCCAGCTGCCACAGCAACTTTGCTTCCCTTTGTTTCCCCTTGCCTGTCATTTCTAATCACATCGTTCCTAAATTTGATTGCATCATCTCTGAGCTTTAGTTGCTAAGGCAACATCACAAAGTCATTATACACATGAGACAAATACGTAACCCCCTTGGAGGACCGGTTATTTGACCATCTTTTTGTCACCCCCAACTCAGATTCCTTTGTCTGTCTGTTTTAAACCAGATCCCACAACCTAAAAAACAGCGAGAGGTTCGTCACTCATTTCTGTGGGAGCAGGAGCGATACAGGGAACTGCCGTTCAAAGGTTAGACAAAAGGACCCTAACAAATTGAGCAACTCACCATTAGAAGTGGGGCCACCAGCAAAACCACGCTGCTTTTTAAAGCACACGGCTGGAGTGATGACCATTGCAGAAACTACCTATCCCAGACCTTACTGTGGCCGTTCTCTTGCATAAAAGCAGACAAACTTGTGGTCTGTGTGGGATTTGTGTAGGTAAGGGGAATGTATGTGCATTTGTGAGCAGGCATACGAGCCCTGCGGGTTGGCTCAGCTGCGTCCAGGTGTGCGTTTGCAAGACTGCTATGTCTGCAGCAACATGAAGCTGTAGCGTTTCGGCAGGTGATAGCATACGTGGTCTGACACCACTGTCCTGACAAAAGTGACGATAGCGGTGATGGTGTCACGGAGGAGGCTTCAACAAGGGCTACCAGAGTATGCGGCCGGTGCTGGTGCAGCGTGTGTGTGCTGGTCAGTAGAGCAACCCCCAGCTCCAGCTTTCCTCTCTTTGCCATTGATCCCTGGGCTGCAAAGAGTCAACTGGTGCGTGGACACCGGTGCATGCTACAGCCAAAAGTTTGCTCTGGGTGTGTAGAGGAGCCTCTGGGCAGCAAAAGTCCGTGGGTGGGAGTTGTGCAGGGAGCAGGATCCCCGATAGAGCTGGTCTGGCCCCTCAGGAAGTCCTCGGTGCGACGCGGTTTGGCATCACCTCCCACCCCAACATTTCAAAATACTTTCTCCTCCAGCACAGGTTGAAGCCTTACTCAGCAGCAGTTCCCGCGCATCAGCACACCACGCTCCATCCCCAGCCCGTCTGCGGGCTGCCTTCCTGCTCTCCAGCCATGGCAGAGGCAGGCTGCGGCAAGGCTCATCCTTGCGGCAGAGCCAGCTTTTCTCTTTTCCACCCCACCACCTCCCCAGTGTCTGCCGAGCCAGGACGGGTGTGCTCCCAGCCCCCAACAGTGCAAGGCAGAGAGATGAAAGATATTGTTTTTCAGGTGGAATAGCTTCCAAAACGGTACATTTGCAGTCAAAGTGCTGTTTGGAATGCATATGAACCACTGCCTGCAGCAATGAGAAACAAAGCCATTAAAGTTTAGATAGCAGTGTTTTTATTTTTAACCAAATGAGTCAGTCTCCCCTCTAGCTCTGAGCAGGAGACAGGGGGAAAGTTGGGCAGGGCGAGTTCAAAAAGCCTTAACCCTACCGGGATCCTGCTGCTGGGAAAGTTCAAGCAGCCCGCTCAGTTTAATTGTGCCTAGAAAAGGTATTTAAACCAAAGTTGCTGCTTTGATAGTGCCTCAGTTGGGTGGAATTTTTGTTTGTTTACCTTGATTTTTTTTTTTTTAAAAGAATAGATTTCAGAACACCTATTGCATCTCTCTTTCCTCGCCCAGAAGACCTCATGTTACCTTTCCTTCTTCTGCATCCCTGCGTGGGGAAGGTTGAGGACCAACCTGTTTCCCAATCTGGAAGCTGGGCTTGGGATACTGCAGGTTTTCCGTCAAGTTCCCCTGTTAATAAAAACAAGTTGAGGGGAGAACATGGCCCAGGGAACCAGCCTGACGTGTGCGTTGAGCGAACGTGGTGTGTATATGTATGCACACAGGTGTACTCCCTGCCAGATGAAGGCAAGGCTGCATCCTTCTCACTATGCACATCCAGCGCCCAGGCACAAACTGCTTTTCAACAAGACATCTACCTGCTTCTGCACCACGGCCCAGTCTACTCCTCTAGCAGTTTCTCTCTCCATCCCAGCCTGTTTCCAAGGTTTCTATCCCTGTAGCATCTATAAGATGATGTATCCAGCTGTTAAAAAATGCCTGTGCTCTCGCTGTCATCCTGGACTGCTTCTCTGGGAGTGCAGAAGGCTCAGCATTCCAGCCCCAGACACTTGAGCTAAGCGACACATTTAAAGCTAAGGCTAAAGGCTAAGCTAAAGCCCTTGTGCTGAATTGGGCAGTGAGTGCTTGGCCACTTGCAGGAAAAAAACCTCAAATACATGGAAAATTACAAAATTACATCCCTACCTCTATTTATTGTTTTTTCCACGCCATATGGAAATTTATGTAAATATACAAATGAGAAACGGGCCCTGGAGCTCTGGTGAGTTCGCCAATGTGCCACTAGTGCTCAAAACGTTGGCCATTGTTGACGCTTTAGGAGAACAGAGTGAGAGAAATGAATTCTGGCTCCAAGAGTTGTCCAGAGACATGGCTACACATTTTTTTTCCAACACAATGCCTACTGTTCTCATGAAAAAACATCCCAGACTCCCCCAGCTGCTCCAGTGAGAGCTGGCTGTTCAGCCCAGTCCCAGTCAGGCTCAGAAAACTGGTGCTCATCACATGCGTTTGGCGATGGAGCAGACTCTTTTGCAAGCAAATTCCCCTTACCAAATTTTGCATATGAAGGATGTGGATTTGCAGACAAGCTCTGCGTAGGCAGGTTAAATCTCCTGGTGTCCTGAGGAGGGTGTCCATTTTGACCAGCTGACGGGGGTTTGGGGGTGTACCTATTCCACTCCCCAAAAGTGTAAGGTTTGATCTCATATGTGATTCTCAAATGACACCGATGCTCTTCTGAAAGTGGAGGTGGTAGCAGGAGGCAGCAGGGGAAGCTTACCAACCTGTATGTCTTATAGCCATCTCCATGTGCTTTTTAAGTTATGGAGTGATGTAGCCTGTTCTTTTTTGGATCTCACATCTGGGGAAATAGGAACGTCACCGTGAGCTTGCTACCATTATCTGAGCTGGATGGAGCTGGACTGGACCAAAGCTTCATATCCAAAGAATGAGCTTGTGTGGTTTTTATACATATATATACATTTATAGGTGTATATTAAATATATGTATAAGTGGGTATGTGTCTAATTTATTTACATCCACTTAGTTTTAAAAAGTGGTCCACTTATAGAATCACATCTTCATTTCATTTTCTTTTTTTTTTTTCCTAAAATTCAGCAGTCTTTCTTAATGGGATGGGGATTTATTTTTTTAAAATTATTTCTTGGCACAGCTTTGGGAGGAAAGTTGGGATCTGCAGAAGAAAGGGAGAAGTTTGAGCAAAGTTTTCCTGGAAAAATATAAATGCTGCTCCTATGAATTAAAGCTGGAAAAAAACCTCCCAGCTCTGCAATTTCCTTGCTTGTTATTAATTATTGGAAGCTGAAACAGTTTTGGCATAAACATTACCATTTGTGCTTTGAACATGTATAATGTTTTATATGTGCTAAATGTTGTTATTATTTCAAAAGATTTATGTCTTAAGTAAATTATGATTTGGATAATTGCATTCTGTCTACCAAAATCCATCCTGCAGCTTCACTGGAGTGTGGAATCTGCCTTCGCTCCCTGGCCCGCGCCACTTTGTTGTGCTGCAATGTGTGATTAAACATCTGCTCCCTGTTCCCTGCGGGAGCAGGGATGCATTTCAGTGGAAGGGTCAGAGTTGGTGAGGTAACGCCACTCGATAGAGGTCTGCTCACGGCAGGGAGAGGAAAGAGTCTTGAGGCCATAGTTGATGGAAAAGGTGGAAAAGGATTTGCTTTTCCATGCACACTCACTGCTTTGGAAGTTCAAGCCAGTTTTGCGTTGGCAAGTCTGGGCGAGGCGAGATTTTCTAAAGAAGCTCCATATTTTGTGTGCCCAATGTTTGGCTCCTCAGCAGCATCCGTCATGCCTGGACTGCAGAGAAAACACACCCTGACGTTGGCTGATTGCTCTCTGGGAAGATAAGTGCTCTGGTAGGCAGTGAGAGAGATGTAAGGCGCTCTTAGGACTGTTTTGGCATCTAGGCGAGCCAACAGCCCCAGTGCAAGTGGGGCTGTGATAGGGCCACAGAGGGAGGTTTGAGGCCAGGCAGCCCTTTTGGGGCTGGCACCTTTGGCCTGGGAGCAGGGGCTCGACGTTTGAACTTTGGAGGCTGGGCTCTGGTAGACAGTGTGAGGGACATAAGGCACTGTTAGGGCTGTTTAGGTGGCTTCACGCTGGGATGCAGAGCGGGCTGTGAAGTTGCATGATGGTGGTGGCTCTCCATCATGTGCTAACAGATGCTGAGATAAACAGCGGCACTCAGACTCCTCACAGTATTTCTCTTCAAGATACCCATCCCTGCCTATTAAAGTCAGTACTTTGCAGTATAATGTAGATATATGCGAGATCGTCCTGGTTTGCTGGCCCAGATGTTGGTCGTGCTGTGGTCCAAGCCTTTCCTGTGTTTCGATGATGGGCTCTGTAACACTGTGGGTGGATGGCAATTCATGGTTATGTTCGCATTGTAGGTGCACTCAAAGGTGTGCTGTCCATTCGGGGTGGCACTGGTGGGAAATGAGTACAGAGCTTTGTGACAGAGGTCTGAAATGATTCCCACCAACAAGGAGGTGGTAGGTATGGACCATATCAAGCTCTGAGCCCAAGTGGGCTGATTTGTTTGGTGGAAACAGGGCCCTTAACCCTTGAAACATTTTGAGCTGGGTCTGTAAGGCCACTTTTCACTTGCCTTAGGCTTCTCTTAGGTCTGCAGCGGGGACCATGCACCATCTCTGACAGACAAAGCAGTGAGTGTCCACAGGTATGTCTGAAGGATCCTCTGAAGTGCCTGCAAAACCAGCGCAGTTGGTGTAAAAACAGACAGAAAAGCTTCCATTGAGAAAGATTTCTTTTCCTAGGGTTATTTCACTTGTGGTATGAGTGGAAACAGCAAGTTCCCACTTCAGTCAACAGCTCTTAGGAGAAGTCTGATGTTCAGCAAATGCTGAGGCACCTTCAACTTCTCCAGCGGTTTCAGCAGAAATAATGTGTGTTGCTCAGCATTGTGCTGTGAACTCCGAGCTCTCCTAAACAGGGAGATTAAAGGAAGGAGAAGAATGATGTGTTTGTCCTTTAGCTCTGAGTAGGTTGGGAGCAGGAGCAGGTAAGTAGAAAATGGAATTTTTTTTTTTTTTATTTTTTATTTTTACCATAGTTGCTTGGGTCCAGAGTTGGAGCTGTAAGAGGAAAGACGTGATTTCTACTGATGAAAGCATGAGAATAGGCCTTCAAGGACTCTCCAGTGGGATAGGACTAACATGAGTCATCAGCCATGGTAGTGAATAGGAATATTAACATACTTTTGACTAGCATTTGCTAGCATGAATGCAAACTAGACTGAATCTGACAAATCCAGGAGTCATCAAGCCTCCTGTGCTCCAATGCATTACTAGTTTGCATAACTCAGTAGCTCTGCTGTGGCATATTTCTTGTTCGTATGCAGAGTTATGTGCAGATCAGTGTATCTGGTATACATTGGGCTCACCAAGCAGGAGCTACATTTTTTCACAAACAATGGTCATTTTTCCAGGTTCCATCATTTTTCAGCTTGACGCATACAACTGGGCTGTTGATATGTTGAAGCAATGGCCACACTGCATTGCACCAGGCATCTGGACAGCACAGAACTGAAAGGGTGGCATGTCCAGATGTGGAGGTGATCTGTGCATTTGAACTTCTGTTGTCACTACTCCAAGTGATTGATCAGGCAGAAAAACAAAGTCCTCGTATTCACCCCAGATCAAGTTCTCAGGTGGAGAAAGAAGACACATCTTACCATTCCCAAATATATGGCAGCCCTAGAGCAAGCCTGTCTTGCGGTGCAGATTATCTGGCACACCACTGTGCTGGTGGATGCTGTTGAGAGCCTATGGGACTAGGAATACAAAAGGAAATGTTGGTAACAGAACCACACAGAGATGTCCTCTGCTGAGAGCTGGCTTGTTAGTCCTTGGGACTAACAGTTTTTCCCGGTAAGTTCAGCAGCTTTTCAGGGTAGGAAACGCGACCTCACTATACACACAGAAACTTGCTATTTTATACCTTACTGCCAGCATGGATCTTAATCAACCAGAAAAACTCAAAATGACAAACAAACAAGAGACAGCTTTGCTATCTGAGGTTCATTAGCTCCTAGCGACCTTTTAAATCTGCAAGAAACCAAAGAGAAATGTTCAGAAAACGGGAGGGCTTTCAAGTCATTTTGCCAGTAATTTCCACCTATTCCCCAGTTCCCCCTCAATAATGAATGGCATTTCTTGATTGTTTTCCCAAGGTTTGCATTTATCTGAGCAAATGTAGACTAGAGCTTTGACCCACAATATATAGGGGATGGGAGGTAGAGTCTCCCCGGAGGGATGGCGCATACGTTGTGTCTTGCAAAGTTATTTGAAGCTGACTCTCAAGGGCATCGTCGTCCTCATCTGGGAGGCTGGAAATGTGAACAAAGGGCAGCCTATTTCATGCTTGGCACAAACACACACCAGGGAGCCATCAGCACTGTGTGCTACAGAGGGTAAGATTTAGGGTCATGAGAAGGAGCTAATAGCCAGCACGGACCCAGGCTCTGGGATGCATCCAGCACCGGGAAAGGGAAGGCAGATAAAAGCTGAATATGGATGACACCCTGACCCTGGGCCATGGGAATCAGTGAGCAGAAAGAAGACTGAGAGCATCACGTCATGGATACAGACAGGTCAGGCATCAGGTTGCTTCTCCGTGACAGCCTCTCAGGACCAGTTCCTCAGCTGGTATCAATACACCTCACTTTTGGTCTACCTGAGGCTACCCCTCTGCACCTTTACCTGGAGTTTTCCTTCCTGGGGGTTTTTGAAATGTTGGGCTTTCTTGCCTAACTGGAACAGAGGCAGCAGATGGATCCCTTCATGAAGCAGAGCATCTGTCCTCTCATCCGTCCTCTTCAGCTTGAGATCTAGTCACCTTCTCCAAGGAGAATGATGACAAGAGGACCATTGCTGGAGTGGAAAGTGAAGGGCTGTTTTAACTGTAAGTTAAACCATTTGAGGCCATCTTGTATCTTCCCAGAAAGTGCTGTTCTGTTGGGACCATAGCTGAGGAACTACAGGCTGTAGATGGAGAACAGAGAAAGGCAGACCAAGCATCAGCAAGAGATGAAACATGCAGAGTAGGCAGAATGAGGGGGCCCTGAGGGCATCTGTGGAAGATGTTTTCTGTTTTTTACTGACTTGTTTTGATGGGGTAAAATAAAAAAAAAAAATTTCAAAGAAGATATATAAGATGTCACACATGTATTTACAAGACTGTAGTCCTCCCTGACAAGCTCTATGAACTCTCTCCATTGAAGAAACAAGTTGAAGAACTTCTGAAAAGAGAGAGAAACTAAAAGATGAAAGCATAGGCTAGGGAATGGAAACTCCCTTTCCTCCTGCCAAAAGAGAGCTTGTGGTGGGACCTGTCCTCTCAGCCTGGATGTAGTGCCTACTGGGAGTTACTGGGACACAGTAGAACTGGAACCCAGTTTCATCCAGGCACTGAGGTCCACTGGCAGCATGGAGGAAGAGGAGCCCAGGGCTGAAGAGCGATGAAGCTAGAAAAGGTCTACGTCACACAGGAGCAGCTGGGAAGGATAATTTGCCATCTGTGCTAAGTGGTTTCACCCCAGTGCTGTCGGTCACACCAGAATGCAGAATCGCAAAGAGACCTCATATTTATTGTGGGGAGGGGAGGGAAGGAGGGAGAGGAACCATCTGTGGAAGGGAATCAGGCCAGTATGAGGCCTTGGAGAGTCACATCCGGGGGGAGGCTGAGCTAGAAAGCACCTGGCATTTCTCTGGCACCTGTGAGACCGTGCAACAGAGCTGCTGAGAGCAGCTGTGGGAAGCACAGGGCTCAGGCTGTGAAGGGACAGCGGGTACAGGCTGATGGTGTCGGGGATTTGGAAAGGAGGAGGCGTGCTGACTGTGCTTTGCAGCTATAGCTAGACCATTGGGGTTCTCATTTTGGGCTCTACAACACCCTGCCTTCCCTGCTGCTATGTGGAATGGGCTACCATGGTGGAAAGCGGAGGAGAAGGCTTCAGGGGCTAGGAGAAGAGGGTAAAGAGTTTGCTGAAGGGTGTGTAGGAGCTGGAAAGGAAAAGGTGCATAAAAACAGCTCCTGTGTCCCATCACAAAGGAGATCAAATTCCTATTGTGCTAGATGCTGACTCAGGTGCATGCTGGAGGTCTCAGGGAATGGGCTCCATTGCATGTTCATCTGTCACTGACGTTTGCACAGGCTCTCTTGCATACTCAGTGGGTAATTGCTTTCAGTTTGAGTAATTCAAACGGGGAGAATAAAGTAGAACCTACTTTCAGTCTGAGTCCCTCGTATGTCTTTGTGATGTGATGCGCTTTAAAGGTGCCTGTAAATTCATATGGGAAGCCCTAATGGTCTTTAATTTTTAGGTCCACCGTTCAGTGCCTCTCTTCATTAGCCTCCCAGCCTGTAAGACCAGCGAGCAGACAATCTTCCGAGCAGAGGTTAATGCACTGCAGTGTTGGGGGCAGAATCCTTGACAGGATAAGCCACCTTTTTCTCCCAGCTTTCTGACAGCACTGCAGTCCTATAACAAACCAAAGGGGAAACTAAGAAGTGTTGATAGGATTCTTTTCTCCTGGACTGTTAATTCAAATCTGGCTCTAAGCCATTAGTGTTTTCACACTATTACCTTCTAATGGCTTCTTGCCCTTGGCTCAGCTCTTACTTGGTAAGTCACAGCTGTGTGCGTTGTTAGCTGTAGCCTCCCAGTTAGCCTCTTGCTGGGAATCTCAGTCAAGATTATGACTTGTGTCCGTGTTATGAAAATAGCCCGTGTGTAGCAGCTGCTGTCAAATACTGCTCCTTCCAGCACTCACTCAACAGGTGTCATGAGCTGTTTCCCTACCGCCGTGGATGGGATCAGCTGTTCCAACAGAAGGTGCACTTGTAATCCATACCCCCTCGCTGTGCCGTCTGGGTCACACGGATCTGCTGATGAACCCATGACAGCTTTTGCTAAGGGAGCTGCATCTTTTAGCTCACATGCCTGAGACTTGCAATGCGGAGATCTGCAATACATCGGCGTTCCACCCAGAGCTGCAGTTTTCTCGCCGGATTTCACACCTTACTAGAGGGGATAAGTGCGTAGCAGACCCTGCTATGAAGGGTTGAATGTGACTGTGCCCATGCTCTCTGGTCAGATACAGGAGTGTTGCTGAGAGAGATGTCGTGACAAAGATACATTAGATACCTGTTGCAAAGTTTGACGCCTTTCCATGGTGCAGGACTAGAAGACTCAATACTCTCCCATTCTTGATTCTTCCACCCCTGTTTGTTAAGACTGGAATTTTTTTTCAAAGTTTATACTCCAAACAAGTGTGGATATAGGAAAATCCTATGGTCTCTTATACCAAAGGTCAAACTGGGTTGTCCCTTTGGCCTTAGGATCTATGTTTCCATGAGAAGATCACATCAAAGAGTTATGTAGGGCAGCATGGCCTGTCCCTTTCTAGGACCAGATACATAAGAATGGATAAGCATCAATGTTTACACAGCATATAGTGGGATTTAGGTGTAGCTGTAGGACAGGTGGATTAGGACTCAGCCCTGTTGTCTCTTTTCTATGCTTAGTCTGAGGATAACACAGGAGATTTCAATGTGCAGGTCCAGCTGACTGGCGTGAAATTAATTTAAAATTCAAAAACTAAATTGGGAAAAAAAAAAAAGCGCCTCTAAGAGTTCCATGGAAAATCAATTACCCAGCATGCGAAGGTGATGCCGAGAACACTGGTCCACAAAAAGGGCAAAATTCCATGCAATTTTAATCTATTCTTCCTGCAATTTCCTTCCCATCCCTTGTGATGTTTTAAGAGATGGATGACTTTCTTCCTCTAGTTTTAGATATGCTTATTGGGGCTGGAGGGTGGAGAGACCAAGAGAGAAAAGACTATTCCAAAAAATGTAATTAAGGTGATATTACTGTGTGAATTACACATTATATTTTGTTTAGAGCCATTATTGGCTGGAATGGCTCTGAAATTGAATTGTGCTGCAGATTCCTAGCTGATTTTACCCACAGTCACTCACGGTCAGGGATTGCATTAGACCTGGGGAAGAGGAAAGTGTGGATGGAGGAGGGGATCCAGCTGGGGAGGAGGGGCTCTGTAAATAATTTCTTCCCGTGCAGAAGCTTTCATCAGACAGACAAAGAATGCACATTAAAAATTACTCTTCACCCCACTGAGCCAAATTGTCTTGATGCATGCGCCACTAGCTGGTATTCAGGGCTGGCCAGCTGTAGGGACAGTGAGGACGTCTTGCTGCCCTTAATCATATCTCCTCCACTGAAATGATCATTTGTGGTGGAGGAGTTCAGTGTGTATTTGCTCGCCACAGACTGGCTGAGGAAGGGAGAGATGCTGTACAGCCATTAAAAGCACTGACTTTCCCCTGCTTTCAGTCAATACTGCTCCGAGATGGGTTTGAACCTGTGACCGAGGAGCAAACAGCTCATCAATCTCATCTCTCCTCACTTCCATGCCCTGATGTCCTTCTGGAGCTGAGTGATGGGCCAAAGGGTAACAGCATCCCCACCGACGTCTCGCTTCCCCCTGCCTATGCTCCCAGGTCTCTCAGCTTTGCTCTTTCAGGAGATGAGGCTTTCACAGCCTCCGCCTGCGGCTGCTTGGAAGACGTGCGGTGGTGGGAAGGAGAAAGCATTTGACAGGGTCACTGTAGGGACACCGGGGCATCAGCGACTCGGGGGAGTCTGATGAGGGAGAACAAGGGCATGGAGGACTTGGCAAGAAATAAGGGCTATTATCGACCTCTGTGGCCTCTCTCCAAGGCAACAACTTCGCAGAGATAGGGAAAAGAAGGGAAGATAGGAAGTTTCTCATGAGGAGGAGCATGAAGGGGTTCAAAGGCCAAAACATCTCCCTATAGCTCCTGTGAGGACACACGGCTGCTTGGAGGCAGTGAAGGTTCCTGTGTGCTTATCAGGGATGGCATGAAGGGCACAGGGTCACCTCACCTATACAAGGTTGCAATCACCGGTGGAGCACGGGGTGGGCAGATGGCTGGTATCCCTGTCCTCGGGACCTTTGGCTGGTAAGAGTCAGCACTTTGGTCTGTCCTTTGCAAACCCTTGAGTCTTTTGGTGTCTTGGGTTCACCCAAGCTGTTGATGGACGTAAAAATACTTTGGTGGATGGCGCAGGGCTGCAGTGAGCAATTCGCCACGTGGGCAGTAGGGCAGAGGAAGCCAGGTTTCCTGTGGTGCTGTCATTTGTGGCCTCTCTGATGTGTAGTAATGCTCCCGTCTCTTTCCTCTACTTGGCCATCTGCTTCTTATCAACCTGTAGGAACTGGATAGCTTTGCATTAGCTACGCTGTTACATTGGTTGAAACTGGCACACAGGTTCAGAAGTTATGGGGAAGGAAGGGATGAGAGACACAACAGCTCCTCCCAGCACAGCCACAGTAATTCAGAAAATGAAAAACTTATGAGGTGCTGCTGTGCAAGAGAGACCACAGCTGAGGGGTGGGGGAAGGTGGGTAAGAAGACATACAGCTCTTGTGCATTAACATTTGTGTCCTCATTCTGTGATTCTTTGTTCCAGTATTCAGATTTCTGTTCCTTTGCTCCTTTTTGCACCGAGGTATTACCCCTTTGCATACTGCACTCTCAGTTCCTCTGCTCTGGTCTGTATCGGTGCACGGTGGTGACGAGGGTGCTGCTCGTTTTGGGGTGATCTGACGTGCTGTGACCCTGGCAGCTGGCAGATGCACCCTGGGAGGGCTGTGCCAGGGAGAAGTTCGGGAAGAGCTGCCATCTGCAGAGGGGAGAGGGAAAATATTTCTTGCCTCCTCTTTCCTTATACCGTCTCCCATCTGAATAAAGTGGGGGAATTAGAAGGGGATTATCTACCGGCAGGAGAGGTGTAATTCATTTCTGCCACTGTCCGCGTGTCAGGTTCGATTTTAATTTCAGATAATGTCAAAGCCAGATTAAAGCCCTATCGTCTAAGTAGGAAAAAACCCCCACCCTTCCCACCCATCTCGGTGAGCTGCCAGAACAGTGACTGCCATCACTCCCTCTCCCTTCAGACGCACTTGGGTCTTGGCACACTGCTACGGCTCCTGCGTGGGAGGTTGGACATCTCCTCCCCAGATCCTGTCCCTGGGCAGCAGAGCCCTCCTATCCTCCATGCATGACGCCCAGGATGCTTGCATGGTGCCAGGGCGTTTTATCTAGTGACAAGGAAAGGGACCTGGGAGGCACAGAAGTACTGTCATTCATGGACGCTTGGGAAATGAGCTTCCAGTGCCGGAGAGTGTGTGAAAAGTGGGGAGAGGTGAGGGATGGTCAGGTCAACCATCAAAGAACAAGATGGAAACAGCATTGGTAGAGCTCCCCGTTGTGCCTGGCTGTCCCCCAGTCCCCTTCCTGGGATGCCTGCAGAGTAAGAAGGGGTTATTGGTTTGGGGAGTTTATTCCTGGCTCTGCCAGAGACATATAGGAATTAGCAACAACACTTAAAATGGCATCATCAAATGAAAGAGGGCCCTAAATTACACACCTATATCTGTATTTGACAGCTAATGAGAAGCAGCATGCACGGATGATGTTCTACCTTTCTTGGAAGTCATCACTGGTGGTTTAATGTTATTCCTCCCTCGTCCTCTCCCTTGAGCATGTTGGGTCAGAGTCAGCTCTGCTGAACTCCGAGAGTCTGCTCCGACTTGCACTTCTGCTAGCTGTGGCTCTTTGGGTTTGCAGATGCTTTGGGAACTGCAAAATTGGAGCCGTTTGGCTGGAGTAAGGATGCCCTTAACTGCTTTGAGATCTTTGGATGGAAGGAGTAGAAGTGCCTGGTTAAGTCTTCTTCCCTGAGTGAATGCAGACACAGGTAATTCCTGCTGCTGCTCATACAACATTTAAAGCAAAGTGCTTCTGACGAACAAGGGGGAAGATGGACTTTATTAAAAATAAAAAAAAAATCTCTTGAGATCTGATCAAGCACTGATAACTCCTTCTGGGTTGTACTAGCATTTTGTCCTATTTTTTAGTTATTGTACACGGTGGTGGTGAAGAAATGCTGCTCCGATACTGATACAATGGGCCTGCATGGAGCTGTATATATGCAGGTGAACGGGTGATTTTGATCTTTATCATGACAATTAATGTGCTAGTGGACTCTTTTCATTACATCTGTATTGAATCAGAGACAGAGTCAATCCAAGCAACCAGCTGGGTTTTCCCATTGGAAAAAAAAATATTTGAAATATGATTAAAAAATAATAAAAATAAAGGAATGGTCCTGATGCTCAACATGCCTCTTCATCCTTTTTTTTTTTTTTTTTCATTCTCTCCATCCTTCCCCAGCTGAAATTCGGCTCTGCTCAGCAGCTATTCCCAGCTGTGCCGGGTGTCCCAGCACTGGCCCCAGCCTGGAGCAGCACACTGCGTTGGGGGAAGGTGTCCAGGTTCATGTCCCTGGCCTTGACTCCTGCGCCAGTCAGTTCTCCTCTCTGCACCTCAGTACAGAGTGCAAGGATAACTGTTCCTGCCTCCTTGGAGATGTGGAGTGGCAGAGAGCTCGGCCCTTATCATAACCCTATCATGTAGGTTTAACAAAAATTAGGTTTTGGAAAATGTAAATTGTTTGCGATTTGGTGCATTTTACCATATCTGCAGTGAGTTGTTAACATAGAAGAGCGCCCTTGGGAAAGGGCTGTTTTGCTTTGCCAAAGTACCAGTACGCACCATGACTTCCACGTCACATTGTGGCAACACTGGACAACATCCAGGGAGGAACTCATATGGCCCAAATGGTATGAAGAGTCATGAAGCAAAGATGAGTGATGTGAATAAGGTCAAATTTGGTTCATCTTGCCCAGCAAACTTCAGATTTGCATATTTCACTGCAGGATCCCAAGGAAACCTGGAATCCAGTTCACCTTTTTTCTGCATTCACCGTGCTCTGCCCATGAGTACCAGCAAAATCATGCCTCTCTGCTGAGCTCTGCCTTCCCTGGCTGCTCCATCTCCCAGAGCAATGCAAGAGGCATGTTGCTGGGAGAGCACGGAGGTCCAGCCTGCACCACGGATGGAGAATGGGGATTGTTCCTGCAGAAGGTAAGGTCTATGCCTCAGAGCTATGCATAAATCCAAGATTTTGGGGGTCACCAGGGGCTGACGTGCTGGGGAGAACTAAAGTCTAGGTTTGGAAACAGCTGGTAGTGGCTGTTTGGATGATTCTCCAACCTGGAGAGAAGCTGGGTCTGCTTCAGCCTGGCACTTCCTATGTTTCCAGAGATCAGTGGGTCCAGGCTCCTCCTAAATCTTTACAAGTCTTGGGCATCATCTGTGAGCGTTCACGCAGAGCCCTAAGCACAGGTTCCCTTCATGTCCTGACACACACAGCTTTCATAACACACGCAGTAAGCACATCCTGTGCCGCTGGAGTCTGGTTTGGGGCTCCAGAGGACCAGACACATCCCTTCAAGCTGAGGGCCTGTGAGACGGCACTGATGGATGTTTCAGAAATGCCCGACAAGGACTTAGTCACTGTTGGCCAAATGAACAAGCCAGGACACAGAATTTGGTCAAGGAGAAGAGCCTGATGTTAGTTGAGTTAGTGTAGCGATGAGCGAAAAACTGCCGTGGGCTAATATCATATATCTGATTTCTGTGTTGGAAAAAAATCCCTCATGTGCCATAAATCTGGCAGCTCTTGGGGAGACAAAACAAAACTAAATAAACCCCCTGCTTCGTTCATGTTTAAATTCCGGCTTGCTTCTCAAACAAAACCGTTCTGTCTCATGGGCATGGACAATAGGGGGGAAACTGAGGCATGGCCAAGCCCCCAACCTCCACCTCTGCCCTCCATTATCATTAACTCACACAGCTGCAAGAGCAGCGATACACACAGGAGCGCTGGGAAATGTTCCTATTGATCGGAAATGAATAATTATCACCCGCTCCCTGTTCCAGGGCCTCGTGGTGAGCGGAAGAGCGGAAGCACTAAGCGGGATTAATAACTACTTTTCATTACTTTTAATGCAAACTATTGATTTTAAAGTGTTGTAGGGTATGACAGTTTATTACAATAAGACAATAAAACAGACTATATGAAATAATTGAGAATAATCTCTTCCCTTTTCCTGCACGACGCGAGGACATTATGTTCTGTGCATGTGGAGACATTTATGGCAAACTCTATCCAGCAATGGCAGCTTAAGCACTCTATAAAACAGCACTTTGGAGCTGGAGTATTATAAATAATAGGCAATAAAACTGGTAAATGGGGCTTTAATTTGATTCCATTATGTCACCGAATGACAGGAAGGAGGGGGCAGAGCAGCAGCGAGGGGATGCGACGCCGAGCTTGGTTTGGGAGCCCTGGATGTGCGGCGGCGGAGC
Source organism: Grus americana (assembly GCF_028858705.1). Lineage (NCBI taxonomy): Eukaryota > Metazoa > Chordata > Aves > Gruiformes > Gruidae > Grus > Grus americana. The sequence continues at coordinate 4,091,283 of NC_072871.1, forward strand.
AGACGACAGCGGTGTCAGCAGGTCAGGTCATGCCAAACCCCAGCCCAGGCGTGGGCTCAGTCCTGGCAGGAGACAGCCAGGGAGTCCCTGCAGGACTCCTGCCTGCAGCCAGCACGGGACATGGCAGCAGGGACACTGCTGTCACGGGACTTAAGGCTCTCGGAGGATGGTCGGGTCCCCATCGTGCCAGGTACTGCCCAAACATTTGCGGTACTATCCCAAAAGCTCCACGCTGCTGCCTGATCTCTGAGTGCTGGCAATCTCTTTTTCCATGCTTCCTGCCCCAAACTGGCCGGCATCCCCCTGCCAGCGCTGCCCTTCTCAGCCCCATTTTCGGTAAGCAATGCACAGCGGCAGGAGGCAGTGAGCAACAGCCCTCGGGGAAGATGCCTGCACTGCACGCCTTTTACTACTCGCAGCAGAAACTCTCCTGATTAAGAGCCACTGCCTGCTGAGGACCAGGGGTACACCTGATTATCATGGCTCAAATCAAACATACCCCAAAGAGTGCTCAGCCGAAATGACCTCCGTGAAGAGACGGGCTTTATTCCTCAGCAGACTGGAAAATCAGTGCAGCGACTCCTCGCTGGGCACTCTGTGCGAGAAGGATCTCTGCAAAGCCTGGGGAGAAACCGCTGTGCACCATCACTACTTCCTAGCGGGGATGCCCATGGCACAGAGGGGTGGTATTCGGGATGGGGTGGGCGGTGCAGGGGACTGCAACAGACCACACAGCCTTAGGCTCAGGGCTACCGGCTCCCATCCAAGCGCTGAGAGAAAGCCATTACCAACCGACGGCTTTGCAGGGCCCAGCGATATGTGAAATGAGTGAAATGAGTGAAATGAGCTGGGAGTCTCAGCCCGGTGGTTTCCACTGTAAAGCTGTTTCCACTAATTGGGGCCCTCCTTGTCAAGGCTGCAGAGTGAATGTACCAAAGAGACCAAGGGCCAAACGTGGAGAAGGGGCTGAGGAAGCCCTGGAGATGTTTGAGTGCCACAATACATGGTTTCCTCCAGTTCATCAGTCCACGTACCCAGCTCTCGTGCTGTCCATATACCCTCTGCCCATCCTCACCCCTTACACTCTGCCTAAAAACATCCCCAAGACCCAGAAAAAGGGATCAAAGGCTCTGGTACAGGGAACACCTGGCAAAGGGCTGATCTTGATGCATGGATGGGTCTTCCCTCCTCCCTCAGGTCCTTGTCCTATGGACCCCAGAAGCATCAGAAAGGTTGGCCCTGGGGGAGGAGAGGTGAAGGCAGTTTGCCATACCCCTATGGATTAGCCCTGTGCCTGGAGCGTGAAATGGGGCTGGTCAGGACCTACACGGACCTTCCATGGCCCAGTGGCATCATGCTAAATTGCTCTGCACTGGCCCAATTAATGTGAAACTGGAAAGGACTGGAGAGGAGCGAACAGCCAAGACCTCGAAACCACCAGTGGGGCACTCACATCTGGCCCCAGCTCACTCGTGCAGACTTGGAGCTGGGGTGCTGCCAGCTGCATCTTGCAGCCCTGAAGAGCCTCCACCAGGAAAGTCCTTCCCTGGAGATGTGCTATAAAAGCTCCTCTCTGCTCCTCCAGCCCCCTTCGCTCCACCAGACAGGATGTCTCCCAGACACATCTGCAGTGGCCCCAGTCCCCCTGCACACCTCATTATTGCTGTGAATCTTTTGCAAAGCTGGGAAGAAGTGAGCTGGTAGCGCTTCTTCACTTTGTTTTCAGTTCCAAAACCCAGCTCTTCCCAGATTCTTTAGTAGAGAATTTTAGTGTCCCTGGGGTTTTTCTAGCCTCTTGCCTAAGCATATAATCAGGCAGGACTGTTTTTTAGAAAGGGGATTACACACAGAATAGAAGAGCCCCATCGGAGCTATCACAATCTATTAGGATCTGCACTCTACCCAAAATAAGCAGCACAAGGAGAAACACTGAACTAACTTTTCTGTGTGTGCTGTGCAGGCAAGAAGGTTTGGGCTCTGGATTTTAATGGACTTTTCTTTTGGTCCCTGCATTCCTATTGCATCAGGATGTGTGTGTCCTGCTCCCACCACCCTGAAAGCTGATGATATTGCAGCAGTGAGCATCGACCCTGGAGGGTGAGTAGCAATGCCCGTGCTTTGTGCCTGAGACCGGTAATTTGGCTAGGGCTGTGCCAGAGGAGACAGACTGTGAAGAGCGCAGGAAGCAAAAGTCCCAGGGGAGAATTACTGGTTGGAATCCGTTGTGGGAAAGACCTTGTAGGGAGTGAGGAGAGGTTGGAGATGGAAGAGAGACCTGCCAAAACAGGAGGGAGAGCCTGCAGACAGCCCCTCGTGCTGAGCACAGGAGAGCACAGTTCATTCCTGATGCAGCTCCGGGGAACTGACATCCAGGATTAATTGGGGTCTGCAGGAAAGGGGAGATGGGGCCAGCCAGGAGAAGGGGCAGAGGGGAGCAAGCTGGTTTTTGGGGAGAGGTGGAAGGGGTGCAGCAGGGCAGGTCCATGATGATCTGTGCATGGGGATGGCTGTTGCCTCCACAGTACCCCGGGAACCCTCCTGGATGGCTGCAGGAGGCTGTGGTGAAGATGGGCAACCGTACCTGTTCCTCCTGGGTGTGAGGTTGGCTGGCAGCATTGCCATGGCAACCGGCAGCATCCCAGGAGGAGGAGGAAGGGGAGGAAGAGCAGGCCAGTGTGCCCAACCATGGCGTTTGAGTGGGAGGAAGGAGAGAAAATGTCAGTGTAAACCCACGGGGAGAGTGGGGATCCTGGGTGCGTGGTGCCCATGGTCCCCTGGCTGCAGAGGAGGCCGGGTCCAGCTCTCCTCCCTTTCATACACCCCAGGGAACAACAACCCTGGTTTAGTTTCCATTAGACCCGAACATCTTAATATTACTAGGAGCAGTGCATTTTCCTGCTCCATGGGGGCATCCATGGAAAATAACCATTTGGAGGCATTTGGGCATTGTGAGAGCTGGTGATGAAGAAACACCCTGCACAGGTCTCTCTCTTTGAGTTATTTCATGTCACTTTTTTTCTTCACGTATACAGTAGGAACACAGCATTCTTCATGCCCTTTTGTCTCTCTAGCAAATCTACCAACTAAAGTGTTGCAGGCAATAAAGGATGATATGCCCTGAACACACAAAGCCCTGCAGACATGCATACGGAGATGCAACTATTCCTTTCAATGCATGGGGAAAATGGTTTAATCTCTTAATGGAAAACCTGTATTTAGGCCCAGAAATGGCTTTTCACACCTTTTTGCTACCACAGCTGTGATGATACACCTGGAGGAAATAAGCAGTCATCTCTGATCACATGGGATAACGAGGGGTATCGATTAATGAGGTGGAGACAGGGCCAGGTATACTCTGTATGGGGCAGGAGGGGGCTGAGCACAGACCCCAGCGTAGCAAAAACCCAGAGGGGGCCTGGGTGGACAAGAGGAGTTACACAAAGTGGATGAGTGGAAGGTGAGGCAAAGAGAGAGGGCTTTGCCAGGAGGCTCAGCCAGCCTCTCTATCTGAGAAATCAGGCTGTGAAAGCAGTGAGAAGCAGGTGTGAATGGTTTTCTGCTTGCCTCAGGATGGGGTTGGGGATGGAAAGCTGGGGTGGTGTGGAGGAAGGGATATTTCTGTATTTAATGTCTCTCCCCGTGTGCTGGCTCCAGGCCACCCAGGCTGAATGCTCACAGTTTGTGCTGAAGTGTTGGAGAACTGAAAGGGCCTGAGGCTGTGCTGGCTGGTCCCTGGCATCTTGCATTTCAAATGCCCTCAAAATGATGGATTTGATGCTTCCCCTTTTATTTATTACATCTAAAGCAGTTTTGCCAGGGGGGTAGCTCAAGAGAACAGGCAACTTATTTTCCTGAGGATCCCAGGAGCTGGGCTGTTACACAGCTGCACGCAAGGTAAAAGGCAGGACCCCACCAGCAGCCAGCTGTGCAGCGTTCTGCTCGCATTGCAGGCAGAGAGGGGCTGGGGGGAGGCAGGGGTGAGATGGGGAAGAAAGGTCTGCCTGCTCCTGACCTGGCTAAGGAGCAGGAGGCGTCAGCGAGCGGGGAGTCATTTGCTGTGCTTTCCTCCTGACCGCCGGGCAGTTATTATCAACACGACGCAGCTGTAAATGTTCTCTCAGCGGCAGGGACCTGGGAGCTGAAAGTGCAGCTCAGCTGAGTGTGTTATTGGATTATCAACTGATTAGAGCTGTTAAGAGTCCACTCTTGAATAATCAACATGGTGCTTTTTGGCTGCTGTGTATCAGTGGGAGGGGGAAGGAGGCAGAGCAGCTAGCCTGGCTGCTGCTGTTGACTCATGAGTGAGCCCTGGGTGTTGCCATCAGCAAGCCCTGCTCAGTGCGGAGTTGTGGTACCCACCTTCCCCAGGTCCTCTCTGATGGGATGTGGAGCTGCAGGGGTTCCTCTTCTTTCCCTGGCACAGGCTTCAGGCCACAGGATTTTCTGTCAAGATCTGGAGTGTCTTCTCCATGTGAGGAGATGCCTATGCAGCTTGGTGGTGTGCTGATGTGTGGTGGGCTTTATCCACCGTGATCCAGGGCAAGTGTGTAGTGCGCTGGAGACTATGGCTGTCTGGTCATGGTCTTGGAGAAGGGAGATCCAGGTCTTGTATGTGAAGGTGGATGCATTGAATCCCTCTATTGGGCTAATATAATGGGCAGAGAGAGTGTGGGGATGGGGGCGTCCCACTGCTTGCAAAAGGGACTCACTAGGCAGGGTAAAGGGCAGGGGGACTTTTCCAGGGATGTAAGCGCCAGTGAGATCAAAAGCTTAGCAGGAGCTTGCAGTGATGCATTGTAGTGGATTCCTCTTGAGACAAGGCAAGACAGAGGCCCAGGGATGGAGCTGAGTCAGCAAAGATTAAGGTGGGAACATCTTAAATGAAGAAGACAGTGTTCCCTTTCCTCTGCCTCCCCTTTGTACTGACACACAGCAGCATTTGGGCAATAGACAGAACAGCAGTGTGCCTGCTGGCCCTTCTCTTTCTTTTCTTCTTATTTCAATTTTTCAAGGTTGGTTTGGCCTGTTGCTGAATCACAATTTCCCCTGGAGAAGCTCCCTACAGCCACCTTGCAGTAGGAGTCATCCTGCTTCCCTTTGATGTGTGTTTTTGTTCCCTGGAGCTGAGTCCTTCTGGTGGTCTCTGGCCTGGAGCAACTTCATGGACCTTGTTTTTCGCTTTAGTCACAGTGATCCTGTCCCCACTAAAATCAGTGGCATGGCACTTGTGTGAGCAAGGGAAGAATTTGATATTACAAGGAATACCAAATCACAGGCATGTCAACTGTGCCCTGATATTTAGGGGTACTGAGTGATAAGGACAGAGGAGATGCCTTGCTCACTCTCCCTTTGTGTGCCTGCCTCTGAGGAGATCGGCATTCTCCTTTCAGAGACCTGTAGGGGTCACAGTTGGGTTGTACAACAGGCTGTGATCCTGCCCTTTGGAAAGGCAATCAGAGCATCACACTGCTCATTTCCTGCTAAACTACAGGTCAGAAAGTCAGCAGGAGGCCAAGTGCCCACTGCCCGCAGGTGGTTGCCCCAAACCCCACTCAGGTGGGCTCCAACCCCTCCTCTGCTCTCTCTGCCACTAAGCTCTAAGAGATGTTTGCCATGGGATATATTTCTTGACTTAACAGAACAGTGAAATCAAACATGTTCTGAGCTGGTCTCAAGTTCATGCACAAAAGGGTGTGAAGAACAAAGATTTTTGGGATAAGGGAGAAGGAAGAGGAGAAGCCATGCATTAAGAATGCATGATTTATACATGCATAGTGCAATCAAGGTAAGGGAGAGTGTCCTAATTAGTAACTTGCAACCTGTCAAAGAAGGCTCAGGGTGAAGACTTCTGTGTCCATGTTTCTTGTCGTCCTGGTTTCCTGCTGGGGTAAAATCACGACTCTTGTTCATGTAAATGTTGGTGCTCCATCAAGGTTGGTGCAAAGGAGCTTTGCTTCCTCTTCGTCTAACCTGATCTTACTCAAAACTCGGCAGTAGAGACCTCAAAAAGCAAAATCCAGATGGCAAAACCGGAGGAACTTCAAGATATGGGATTTGGGTCTTGGTAGAGCTCCAGTGAAGTGAGATGGATGGGGCAGCACTTGAAACCCTGACCTGGTTTCCTTTGGGATCAGTACTCATCTCTGTAGCTGACTTATGTGGCTGTGCTTCTCCATTTTAGCTTCCATATTCAGCAGAGCCTTCTAGTAGCAGGAAACACACAGGACCAAATAGACAGCAGTGTGCTAGAAAGAAGACCTATGCCTGGGTAAATACGTACTTCCCATGGGAAAGCAGTTCTCTCAGTAGGAATTTTCTGCCGCTATTGCACCAAACAGCCTGATCCTTCTCCCTTCTGCTGGACAACTGAAAATCTTTCAGATGAGCCTGATCCAGTCTCCAACATGAGAAGCAGCAGAAACAACATCAGCCATCTTCATTCTCCAAGGTGCCCTTGCAGACGCTCACCCGCAGGAACACCTGGTCAGAGTCCCCTTCCCACGTCTGCACTGCACGGGGCCCAGGGAGGCTAAGTAGGATCTGGCCGTGGCGCTCAGGAAGATGGACCCTTTCCATTATATGATAATTAAATTGCCTGTAATTATGTTCTTGACAGTGAAATGCAGGCAGTAAATGATCCTACCGTTCTGCGCTCCCTCCCTCTTCCCAGGACCCCCCCCCAGCTGCCCCTCCCCTCTAAATGCTGAATTATTTTACAGTTGATAGTTCCTTAGATTCGCCGACCTTTAAAAGCTGAACACTACATGCCTGTTGAATTTTAATCAATTTATTTTTTTCAACTGGAAATGTCAGACTTCTGTATGGAATTACTTGGTGCCGGCTGATGTGACAAAGACTCAAAGTTCAGCATCTGAAGCTGCGGAGGAGCAGAGAGTTGCGTGCATTAGCACAGATAATTTGCAGGATGTGAAAATGAGAGCAGGAGTGAGGGAGCATATATTTTTCATTAGCTTTGGTTTAGAGGGTTCGGGGACCTGCATTTATTTCATCTGGTGAACTCTGGCCTCATTAAATCCGGACCGTGGCTGGTAATGACTGGAAGTAAGAAGCTGTGGAGGCCACTAAAGGGCAGGAGGTAAAGCGAGCTCTGCGCTGGAGCACGGAGTGAACCTTGGCGTACAGCGGGACTGTGGGAGAGCAGCAACCTGTGCTGTGCCCGCTCGGAGGTACCGAGCCCAAACCGTTTGCCAGCCTCCACTGGTCCAGTTCCTCAGTGGATGTTGTATCACCCACTTCGCTCTGGTCCTGAAGGCCCTGGGCTGTAACCTGAAGAGCCCAGCAAAGGTTTCACCTGCACGCTAGCATTTCTTCACCCAAGCAAGATTATTAACCTTCTCATTAGCATCGAGCTCGGCTGGCATTACCTGGGAAGATGAAACATTCCCCAACTGGACCAAAGCCCACCTGCAGAGAAGGGGAGAGGCTTACTTGTAACCATGGTCCTGCAGACTGATTCGTGCTGCTGGGGAAGCCCATGGCAGTGACTATACACCAGTGAGGAACCTTGTTCTCCGCACTGGGATTTTTCTGGCTTTCGCTGTAACTTTGTCATCACATTTATGAGCAGTAGCTACAGCCAGGGCAGTGCTGGGGGCTGCTCTGCCTCCTCTGTGAGCAGGGAATTTCTCTACCATCTATGTCTGGGACACATCAGTCCTGTCCTGCATCACCTACTTCCCTACTATCAGTTGTTTCAGGCCTAAGTTATCACCTTCTGGTTTTCTCCTGTCAGCAGCCTCTGGTGTTTCCCTGCAGTGCTGTACTCCATCCCAGTCCTGGGCCATGACAGCCCTACGAACATGTTTCTGTCCTATTAAAATTTAATTCCCTCTTTGGAATAGAGACTTCTCATCACATACAACTGGATGGATAAATGTTTGCTAAGGTGACAAGGATTGAGTATATTTAATCTTCCTTCCTTCTCTTTAAAAAAAACTATGCCTGTCGTTGCCTCTTGGCACAGGTACATTAAAATCAATAATGAACCTTACAAGCAGATCTGTGATAAAATATGGTCTATACTTCTCCATTGAACTGTAATAAGCAGCTTTTTCAAAACCATGCACGTACCTATGTGCAGCAAAAATAATGTGGGGACTGTGTGTTGGCTCAAGGAAAGTTCCAGGAGACTTAGTAGGTTGAGGTGCACCTCAAACCCAAGTATTCTTCCAGTGGCACAAACTAAGTGTAGTAAGAGATGTAACTTTTAGAAACAGGCTGATGGAAAGAGTCATTCTTTATATGTCCTGATCTTAGACCCTTTGCAGGTTCAGGTAACCTCTGGTCTGACACAGCACCACAGATCCTTTATCATTCCCTCATTTCCCTGGAATGGATTTTAATTGGAAAAGCTTGTGGGTTGACATCAGCTCTTTCTGAGGAAAATGAACTAGGTTAGATGAATTCCTGACTGAGACAAGTCTAACAGGCAGAGACATGCAGAACTGAGTCACGGTGGTGAGGTACATAGGACTGTCACCCAAGAGCGGCCGAGCTGTGATTTACACCAGCCTTGCTCTGAACCAGGCTGAGGCAAAGACTTGAATATGCATTTGCCATGTCTTAGGTGAGTGTGCTGATCATCAATATATTGACTCATCTGAGGGAACCTGTTCGTTGTGCTCTCCCAGTTCAGCCCATAAAATTTTGACATCTCATTTTTGCCCTGAGGATGAAAATTTTCTTTGAATTTTGAGTTTTGCAAGGAAAGGGAATGATTCCTGCTGTGTAGCTTTTTTACTTAGCTTAGAGGTCCTGCTTCTCAAATCCTCCCATGTGAAAAGTCCTCGGAGAAGATAGTGAGCCTATGGAAAGCAGCCCAGCCCAGGCTTAGTAACTATTCATCAGTATTCCCTTTAAAGAAGGCAAATGTTGTTATCCTCTTTGCCAAAAGGGAGTGTGAACACATCTGCTCCTCCACCCACCCTCTTGGCACCCCCTCCCAATGCAAACTCCCACAACTCACCCTCTGTCAAAGCATGACAGCCCATTACAAATGGTTGTGTTTAAGCGAGGTCTTGCTCTTCATTTACAGCCCTCTCAGTCACTCCGATGGGTTCCTTCCCTGGCCTTTCACAGCCTCGGTTTGTTTCAGGTTAAGAAAATGTCAAGCTCATTTGGAAGTTCCTTGCCCCTCCTTGCTTTGCCGCAGCCATTAATGGTCCTCTCCCTGCTGCAGGAAGCTGACATTTAGATCGCAAGCTAGGGCGGAGATAATAGCGGTTAACTCAGACTTTGCTAATCACCAGTTATGTCCACCTTCCAAAATGAGCTCAGGTGGCCAGAACTTATTTTCATCGTTTCCTCTCTCTCACATTCTCACGTGCCCATCTACCCCTGCCTGGTCCTCCACCCTATTACTAATTATTTATTGACTGTGGTGGTAAGGTGTAGTTTCATGAAATACAGATTAGAAAAAAAAAAAAATCACTAATTTTGGACACAAGATCAGACTTGTCTGGATTTACTCCTTCTCCATTCACAGTCATCCCTCCCAACTCTCCCCACCCCTTTTGAAACCAGTGGGGAAGATGTTAAAGCCCGTTGGCAGAGCTAGCGATGAGGAGGGTCTGAGTATGTGGTTGGCCCTGCTCATGTTGGAGATCCTGGGACATGCTGGCCTTCAGGGTTGAGGTAAGTCCAGTAAAGAAAGCAGGTTCTACCCATTGCATTTTTCCAGTCCAAACACAGACCAAACCATAACAGGAGCTGGCATTTCCCATTACTGGTGAATCTCATGCATATGGGGCTGTTTGACAAGGGGGTGGATTAGGTGGTGTCTGTAAGTCCTGCTCACCCCTAATTTTCTATGATTCTGCAAGGCTGACATTTAAGGATCAGATCAAGACTGGAAACAGAGGCTTCTGTGGGGCTCTACTAATCACAAGCTTCGTTCAGATTTGAAAATGAGTTTTGACCAGGGCTATTGATTTCCCTCCTTGCTTTGCTTTTTCAATGCGTATGCATATGTGTGTGTTTGCAATTTTAACCTGAAAGACTGGAAGGCACCACTCCCTCTTCTTCCTGACTTCTGTGCACCTCCCCTTTGAAGCCCCGATATGGGACTTCATTAAAAAAAAGCAAACTGCAGCAGTCAGGAAGTGCAAGGGAAGGAGAAGTAAGAAGAACTGATGAGGACAGCAAGTGTTTGAAAGCTGAAGAAGAAGAGGAGGAGCTGTGGCAGATGTTGCCAGCTGTTGCTTAGTGCGTGGGTGTCACATCAGCCCACCCTTACAGAGCAGAACAAACCCACAAATTAAGTCATTGTGCTGTGGCCCTGGTGCTGTCCTTTTCTGTTTTAGTTTTAGTCGATACCTCTCCCCAGGCCTCTTTCTGTCCTGTTCTCGTAGTTTTCATCCACCAGTGTCGGTTCTGGCTGCTCCGTTCTGCAAGTGCTCCGGCCCTTGCTGCTGTGTCCGATGGCTGCCAGCCAGCTGTTAACAACTGGAGAAGGGGAACTGGGGACAGCCATCTTCATTCATATGATTGAAGTCCTCTCAAAACATGAAATCAATCCAGTCTGTGTGTTTTGTTTATATATAAAAAAAGAAATCTGCTTGTTTTATACCCTCTTTCTTTTCCCTCCTTGAAATGTGCTTGTTTTCCTGGAATGACACTTTGCTCTAGCATCAGAAAGGGAGTGCTGACATATATTCTTCCTTCTCCATATTACACTGCTCCCTGTGTAGAGTTGTCTTCTACCAGACTCCAGAAGGTTTTCCCTGAGGTGTCAGGATTTTCTGAAGATCCCCATGCAGAAGAAGCTTGCCCCTCACCCTGCCTTGCCTATCATGCCAAAAATCACATTAGTCCCTCCGATGCCTGCCTTCCCCTTCTTTTTCCATTTGACCAAAGAATTTTAGTAAGGACATAAAAAGGAAGTATCTGTATAGCTAGAAATGAAAGGCCAGTTGTCCATCTAACCTTAAATCTACCTCTTATTTAAATTCATTATGCCATCTTTATTCTTCTCATCACCTAGTATTTTCCCCCCAGGACCTGCACCTTATTCCATATCTAACACGAGCGCCTTTTGTGAGTGGACTAGTGAAATATAACGTAGGAAGCTGCTGTCTGTAGGACAGTCGCTTCATTTTGTGCAGACAGTGATCTTTTCTCTTTTTATCTGTGCTGGTTCCTCTGTGACCCCTCTGCCTCAATCTTTATTTCCACTCTTTCTCCCAAAAGTCAGAAGAAGAAAGTGAAATCCCCTCAGCCCCTGTAGCTAGAAAGGTATGACCCTCTGACCGCAAGCTCTCCAGCAACCTTTCCACCGCATGCAAATTTTTATAGCATATCAATAAAAGGATCTTGAGGCCAAATGGAAATCGAGCAACTGCTTGAATTGCTTGAGGGGAAAGAAACCCATTCAAAGAGGTTGGGTTTTTTTTAATTATTATTTTAAACATTCAAATGAATGACCCAATCAATTTCAGACCTCTTTGTTCTGCGAACCCTTTCCAGGAATCCTTGTGCACTCCAGCTGCAGGACTGGCAGCTCTGCCTTGGAGAAAGCAGAGCACTGCTGCGAGCACTGCTTCTCACCCCTGGGTCCCTCCAGCCCCTCTGGGGTTGTCATCTCCCTGCTCTGCTCTGTCCCTCCCAGGCCACAACGTTCAGAGGGTTTCAGCATCCAATGCAGAAGAAGCATTTTCCAGAAAATCCCTCTGCGCTGGGTGCACGGGGGAGTCCTGGGAAATTTGGTTTCCCTCTCATGAGAGCTGAGTAGAGGGTGAGTCCTTATCACACTCATGGGGTTGTAAAAAACTTCTATGGGGAAGGGCAGAAACAAGTGGGTCACCAGAGGGGTTTCTCCTCAGCCCATGCATAGCAGAGTAAGCCGATGTAGTATCTGAGTGCTGCTGTGTCTAATATTGGCTTTGCATAATGTGATTAATTGATGGATTTTCGGAGTGTGTGACTAGCACTGGACTGGACTTCAGTGCATTTCCACTTTGAAGACTAACTAGAGACCCTCAGCTTCATTTTAGTGATCAATACTCTGACTAGAGCAAGGCTAAGCCAGCTGCACACCTCTTGCAAAGCCACATGTGCCATGCCTCATCTTTATTCTCCTTCTTAGTTCCTTGACCGTTGACCTCTCTAGCAGCAATCAGCCTCTCTAGCCCTGTAATTATCCTTGCTGTAATGATGAAATAATAGCTTGCTGCTTCAAGCTTGCCGTCAGGATTGTCCTGAGTGCAGATGGCCTGGTATGCTATCCAAGCGAGGGAAAGTGCCAGGGGATGTATCCACTGACTGCAAGAGCATCCGCAGTTTCAGTGGTCCAGCTCAAATGTCCTTCCTCAATGGCATTTCTGCTGAGCCTTTGGGGGCAGAGCTGCAAGCAGGCTGGGTTTCAGATGCTCTGTGTACCTGTAAGAGTGCATGTCCATTCCCTCCCTCACTACTGCACAAAAATGTCACCCTGAGGGTGTTTATTGAGTTTTTCTGATGAGGTGCTAGATCCTCATCAGGAGACAGTCTTTCTTTGGATTCATGCACTGCCCTTGGAAAAACTACTTTTTCTCTGGGTGCATCTGTTTACCTGTCTTATCTTTTTTTTTTTTTTTTTTGCCTGTCTTATCAGTGCTGACTGCAAACTTCGTAAAACTGAGGTTGTCTCCTAGAATTATTTGCACAACACTTAGCGTGAAGAGATATGCAGATCCTACATTAGCAGCGTGAGTGTCTGAATGCATTAGCTGAAAGAGCAGGGCATTGCAGGGCATCACACACTGCCTTCCATTCTGGATAGGGCCTTTCTACAGAGTTCGGCCTCTGGAAGGACCTCATTTCCACCTGTTTCCAGGCTCCGAAGAGCTAACATCCACAGCAAAATTCAGACTAACTTCCCTGCCCATCCGCCTCTTGTTTGTTTGTTATTTTAATCTTCCTCCCTGGTCCACAGCGTGAAGAGAAAGGGCTGATTGACAGCCTAACTGTTTCAAATCAATAGAAAGAGCACTTGGAGATTAAAGCAATTTAAACAAGGTGTTTATGTGGTTTGGAGCTAAAACTGCACTTGAAGGAAACAAGCAAAGTAGCTGAAGGAAGTGGGTCAGCCACGAGACACAGGAAAACTGCATGAGCAGAGGTAAGATTACAACAATAGGCTGGATGGCTATTTCATCAAAAAGAGATCACTGCTTTCCATAAAAGAGGCCTAATCTCGAAATTGCTTTAGCCTCCGACTGATTGTTCCATCGATTTAAACATGCTGGCCCTGCCCCTCTTTCTATCCTGATGCTCTCTAATCTCTGGCACATCTCTCTCTCAGTCTCGGATCCACTGTTGTTGTAACCGGGCTGTAGAGACAACCCCTCCCAGTGAAGCACTGTCTTCACCTAGAAGAGGTCCCCTGACTACATTTGGTGTGCTGGGCTGGAGAACAGAGGCCAGCAGTACCGCAGGGGCAACTTTGAAGCCATCTCAAAGATCCCATTACATTTTTAATCAATGCAAAGGCCCTGTCCCCTTGCTAAATTACTTGATCTCCTCCCCTTCGCAGGCTTTTAGGTAATTGCTGTAGATGAGCACTGCTGCATATCAAGGATAGCTGAGCCAGGGCTATTGATCAATCCAAATGTGCTGTTGGCATGGTTTAGAAGAGCTTCACTAACTTACCCCAGGGGCAGATCAGGTTTTTTAGCCAAATCAAGCAAGTTTCATGTTCCTGCTGTTTTGCATAGCCCTAACAAGGTTGTAATTCAACCCTTCCTTCCCTAGACACCCACTGTATGATGGCAATAATTTGTCCTGGGATATGCCAATCTTTCTCCAGTGACCATAGAAAAAGTCCAGACAATTGGTTTATACTAAAAGTGCTTGATTTCTGGCCAGCTGAAGTTAGGGGGGAGGGATCCCACCGAGTCGCCCGTGAGGGAGCATCACCATGCCAAGCAGATGGGTCAGCTCTCCCTGTGCCAACTGAGGATCTAACCCTGCATGGAGGCAATCCTGCAGAAGATGCACAGACAACTGGCTCCAAAGAGCTGGAACTGGAGAGAGAGCAGGTGTGTGGGGAAGCTCAGTGTAAAGGACAGGAAAGTTTGGTTTCTCTGTAATTACCGTATGAAAATGTTCAATAAATCTGCAGGTGTAGATCAGCAAAAATCCCTGGCCTCCAATCCAGACACAAAGGTTGACAGCCTTTGGGGCCACCACAGAACATAGGAAGTTCTCAGGCGAGCTTCGCAGCAACCAGACTGCCATAGAGCAATTCCCGATCTCTATCAGTCTCAGGGAGGTAATGTCAGGTCCCAATTCTTTAGCAAGGACTTGAGAGCAGAGTGGGTGGTAAATTACTGTTTACTTTCTGTGTCACCAGAAACATGCAGTGAGATTCTGCCTCTCTGGCTTCAGGAGAAGAGCATCAAGTAGAAACACCTGCTCCTTTGGTGAGGGAATCGAGCGTGTTTCAAAGGCCATCCACAGCATTGATGTACCCTGTTTCTAAGTGTTTATTATTTTCTTGGTGATAAGTGTCCAGCTGACATAGTAATTCAGGTGGCACCACAAGAGCTGTCACAGCTCCGTGCAATTAGAGTGTGCCTTACAAAGGCACGCTCCATCTTCCTGGGCGATGTGGTGCTTGCAGTGATGCTGCGTGTTGTTTGGTTCATCAGCTCAATGTCAAGCCTTCCAGGTGTCCTGCCGTATGCACTAGGCAGTGCTCGCTCCACCACACAGCCAGTAAAGCTCCTGGGCTTTCTAGGGGCACATGTGGGTCCATGCATCTTGGTATGGGACGTGACCCAGGTAACTGGACATGGGTGCAAGAGTTCAGATTCGTCCTACCACTGATACAAAGAGATTAGCTTTACTGCTTTGTGTGCCCGGTCACTGACCTCTGAGCAGGGATCATTATAATTATAATTACTTGCTGTAGCATCATTTTGAATATGTTTTACTGAAAGTCCTGCCTGATGTTTGACCTGTGTCTTCTGAAATGGACAGCTTGCTCTGTAGGGAGGGGATGGTGGCCTGCGTGTAAAAGGGCAGGACTTTCGGAGATGGTTAATTATAAGGAGCTTTGTTTAACAGGGAGGTTAGAGGTCTGAGCGGGGTGTTGGTTGCCATGTAGAGTCCAGAGACACCCAGGCACTGACAGGCATTTGCAAGCTGTGAAACACAGCCTTAACATGGCCTGTCACCGGTGGATGGTCTCCAGCTGAAGCAGTGCCAACTTGGGCAGCTGCCATGCGGGGTCCAGTCTTGCAGCTCCTCTGCACTGCGCAGATGGGGTTTAGCTGGGGACTCCAGGGTGCACACACGCACAGATTGTGGATTTACAGCACCGGATCAATCTGACAAGGGGACCCCATGACTGCAGATCCACTCATCCGCAGCGGCAGGCACTGAGAGCTGGGAGAAAGCGCTATCCAAATCAACCCAGGAGAGCACGAGATACACTCCTGAAAAGCTGGCTTTGCCCCAAACACCCTGCTTTTAATTTTCTGGCAGGTGTCAGCCATGCAGGTTGCTCAGGGGGCAGGGGAACTTTGCAGGGAGACTGTGAAAATTTGGGATTAATTCAGTATCAGCAAAAGCTTCTATAAACCCACCAGCTTCCTGTGGGCTGCTCCCCCTGTAATGGGCTGGGGAGCCTGCTATAAATGGGGAGAGAAAAGCATCACGTTTGCAGCTTCTGCCACCCCTCCCCTGGACACGTGCATTGTAAATCCTGGGTCCATGCCATTCCTCCCTGCCCACCTCAGAGCTCATGCACATACATTACCCGCCAGCTGACAGATTCAGCAGTGACAGATTAGTTGAGCTGGAGGAAGGCCATTTGGACCCTGGGATGCTGGTGAGGCCGGTGGAAGAGTCCAAGAGCCGGCAGCAGGAGCGCACAGAGCAGAGAGGTGTGTGTTCCTCTTGTAATCTCAGTGGAGCCAGAAAGCCCAGGGAAGCAAGAAGCGAAGTTTGAGCCATGGGGCTGGATAAAACACATTTTGCTTCAGGTCCTGAGCTGGCTGCTCCTACCTAAAGTCTTTTTGGTGGCTTGAAGGCTAATCTCTTACCTAAGCCCAGGAAATGCTCTCCAGCACATTTCCAATGCTTAGCATCCAACTGTGTTTCCCCATGAATAGAGGCAGTAGAGGGACACAGCAAGTTTTCAGCCACACAGGGGATGAAATACCTCATACTGCACTACAGCAATACCGTGAGCCTTTTTCCCCACATCCAGCATGCTGGCAAAGGCTTCCAGTGACGGGGAAGATGCAGGGAGATGCAAGTGTGACTGCACAAGTTGGGAGCAATGTTAGAGAGATGTGTGAGAGCAAAGCAAGGTCAGCTCTGACACCTCTTCGTGCAGTATCAGTGGATGCATTTGCATTGCCAGGCACTAATCTGTGCCAGTTTGCACCAGCTGAGAACTTGGGCCATGAGTTTTGTGTGCTGATGGCATACAAAACGTTTTGCATTTCACTGTGTTCTGTTTGTAAAAAGAAAAAGGATTGTATTGAAGCTATAGGAAGGACGTCTTCATCAAACATGCTGAATAAATACTGTGCTTTATTTATGAGGCTTTAATTCTCCATCAAATTAGAACCTGACTAAAACACAAATCTATTCCCCAGTTCCTCACAGAACACAAAAACCAATGCCAATTTAAATCCAGATTAGTTCAATTTCTGAAGGTAAAGGCAGGTGGAAAAGGCACTGAGTTCCCACGTGTGGCTAATTTTTAGGAACGTGATGAACCAAACTGTCTCCATTTAGCTGCTGGGGAGGAACGTGCAGCCTGTCACCTTAAGGTGCAGATGAACTGTGAACTAAAGCACATGGAGATACATCACCCCAGAAAGTGTCCCATTTGTTCACAGTGTGTTTGCCACATCCATGACATCTTTCCTGGACCCAGAATGCCCTTCTATGATAGCTGTCCTCACCTAAACATGAGGAGCTATTTGTGTAGACACTAGGGGCATGACATCAGAAATCAAATGCCATGGTTGTCCCTGGGAAAAAGGAAACTGTGAAGAAGCTCCAGATTTCCCAGCTCATCTGATCTCGTGGATCTGTGAATATCTAGAGGGTGAAATGACTCCTGTGTTCCAATGTCAAGCACTGGAACAGGCAGCTCAGGGAAGTGGTTGAGTCACCATCCCTGGAGGTAATTAAAACACACGTAGATGTGGTGCTTAGGGACATAGATTAGTGGTTGGACTTGGCAGTGTTAGGTTAACAGTTGGACTTGATGATCTTAAAGGTCTTTTCCAACCAAAATGGTTCTATGATTCTGTGACTTGCATGGAGGCATCTGGCTGCTCCTGATGCTGTTTGCTTCCATAGAAATATAGTTCCCTGCAGCTTGCTTTTAGGATGCCCAGTAAGTATTGCCTTTTGTGGAACTGACTCCCCATGGGGAAAGGACCATGCTGAATACCCATCACTTTCAAACCATGAGACCCAGTCTTTGATTTCAATACAAAAGAGCCTCTGCAGGAAGAGGGACTATCAGTTGAAGGCACCAAGTGCCACCAAAACTGCACTGCCTTTCTCCTCTGCTTCTGGCCTGATCCACTGGAGATGGAGGAGATCTGCTTGTGGGGAATGGTGTGGCTGTTGCATTTCAGGGTGCAGGCAGCAAGTATTTCCTCAAACCAATAAGCAAGTGGGCTCTCAGAGCCTGCAAGGAAACATAGCACTGTTCAGTAAACTGAATGAGACCATGTTCATTGACGTGCCTCACTGCATGGGTGAACACCTGCATACATTATGGTGGCTGCCAGCAGGCAATTCCAAGGGTAATGGCAATAACGCAGTCTAATACAACTCCCCAGTAGTGTGAAAGGTGATGGGAGAAGATGGGGAAATTTCTTTCCTCAGGCTATTCTTTCTCTGCATTCTGGAGTTTGAGATTTCCATTCCCCCCATTCACAGGTATAATGACATGCTCTTAATGGCTGTAAAATTACAGAGCTCTTTTTAACTCCAACTACAGCATATCACTCTCTGACCTCCTGCAGTAGTGAATTACATGAACTGACTACACAGTACATCAGGTGTGGTGGGGTTTTCTTCTTTTAACCTGTATTAAATTTGCCTAACCATTAATCTAATGGAATAAGACTATAGTTTTCATATTATGGGATAAGGCAAGAAGAGCAATAAATTGCTTTTCACGATAACTCTTATAACTCTAAAATACTCCTGCTATTAACATTCCTCCACAGGCTAAATACCCTCTGAGAATTCTGGCCACATGGGCTAGTCATAGACAAACCCCATTTAGGCCTTCAGTTGCTTTTGTTTCCCTCCAGTTTTTCAATCTCTATTAAACATTGACATCTTCCCCAGTGTGAAATGACCCAGAACATACTGTGCTACAGTCTAAGCATATCTGGGCTAAACATGACCAAATCTTCTTCAGCGGCTGGGAGACATGGTCAGTGGCTCTTTACCTAATGCAGAAAATTCAGATCCCAATTCCCAAAGATCAAATTTCTTTCTGCTCCCTGAAGCAGTAGAGCTGTGACTGTCTACTCAACATGCCCATCCCTGGAGAAACATTTGAAAGCCCCTTTGGTGTCATAATTTTGATGATCCAATGCGATCTGATCAGTAAAGGTTTTCTTTCAGTTTAATATGTTGTTAGACTATCTCTACAAATCAGGACCCCAGGCACTATCCTGAATGTTCCACCATGCTGGAGTATCAAAACCAGAACTCACAACAGGTTTCAGGAAGCAGAAAATGACCCCATACCCTTGCTGGTGAACAACACGTTGGAAAGACCATTCCTCACATAATATTAACCAAGTCTGAGCTTTTCTTTTGTTCACTGTACTCTTCCTCAGATGCTATAATCTTTGCTGATCCCAGACCTCTCATATCCTGTCTCTTGATCTCTTACTCTCTGGACACTCCTTTGCCTCAGATCAGCAAACACCAGCCTTCAACACAATCAGGTCTCAGAAAATCATTTTTGAACTGGGAAAGTCCAGAATGGTTGCTACAATAATACTACCCCGTGATTAAGGAGAACCTCAGAGCAATCTTAAAAGGTAGGAGAGTATCATTAGCTATGTTTCACAGATGGCAAGCACAGGGAAAGGAAATGATTTATTTGAAGTCATACCTCAAGGCAGAGATAGAGGCAGGAAAGAAACCCAGGAGTCCTGACTTCCAGTTCCATTATAGAGTGTAAGTGGAAACCAACTGAGTGCTTACAAGGCTCTCCAGGTACAGGAAACACCAAGGCTGCTCCAGTAGACCTGGCTGCTGGCCAGCCGGAGAAAGAGAGCACATATGGGGTCCAGCTGAAATAAATGAAATCCCCTCATGGGAGTTTCAGACTTAATTGGCTGTTTTATGACCAAGTAAGCTAGCAAAAATCTTGGGCCACATCCCTTTCCTGCAGCTGAGCAGGCAATGAAGTCCAAACCAAGTCCCATAAACACTGCTTGAGCCTCCAGAGACTCTCTTTCTGGTTTGTGCTTAGCAAAACCTGACCCTTCTTGCATGAGATTAGCCTTTTTTTTTTTTTCTTCCCTATGAACTCATCTCAGTGACATTGGCAAGGGAAACTGCCAAGATGAGATTTTTTGGGGGTGCAAGCCTTCTGTGAGGGTAAATGCAAACATGCTTTCCCAACACTCCCACTGCATACACCTTCCACTTCAGTACAGTCAGCTCCAGCACCAAAAATCAGGGTCCCTGGAGACCTACACACCAGGCAGGCTTTGAGAAGCTCTATCAAGAAACTTACTGTTCCCTAACAGATATGTGACCAAGAACACGACACATTCCCATGGCTTGCTTCTCTTTGTCCATCTCTCCCATTTGCTTTTTGGTACGGGCATCACTTTGAATTTCTTTATTGATTTGTTATTTTTCTTTCAATATCCCTTTTTCTCCCTCTTTCTCACTCTTCCCTCCTCTCCTGGGCTAAGTCATAAGACCACTTTGCCCAGGCAGTTTGGCAAGGGGAGCTGTACAAATGGAATAAGGGGGGGTCAAGGAACTTGAGCTATTTTTTAGTGGCATAATTACAGCCCTCGGGGACCTGGGCTGAATGCTGGGGTCCATCACCAAGCAGAGCAGCTGCTCCAGTTCAGGGGGAGGCTGTGAGTACCAGAATGAGTGTCCAACATGCGTGATGGTAGAGTCAGGATAAGATCCAGGAAAACAGCCCGGCAGGATACAGAAGATCCCCCTGGAGCCAGTTGCTCCCAGAAATACGTCAGCCCTTGCTTAATGTGGAGCCCAGTGGCCTATATTTGCAAAAGGTGGTGGCAAAAGGGACAAGGAAGCTCTAGTCATTTCAGAGGAGGCACAAGCCTTCATGAGAGAGAGATGTGCAGAGAGGTAGGAGCACACACACGCAGCAGAGGGCTGTGTAGCACGGGAAGGAACTACAATACCGACTAGAGGAAAGCAGATATCCAACATGCAACACCCTTGGGGATCAGTCTATGCTTCTAGCATAATGATCACTCCAACTCAGTGCTCCTGTCACTAGCCTGGAAGATAACCTCTTGCCATCCTCCCTTCTAGTATGTCTTAGCTAAAGGCAAGGTGTAACCCTGGTAGTAGAGACGCACTGCACTTAGGCTATCCAGTGCTTGGCAAGGAGATGCTATGATTCAGCTCCTAGTATAAAAATCCTACTGAAGACAGACCTCCGACCAACAATGAAGACATGCCCCTATTCTTTTTTCCTTTCGCCATTTTCAGGGCTGCAAGCAGCAAATCAAACCTTTTCCTAAGTGCGGAAATGCAACCTGCAGAGTTTGGTGATAGAAAGGGCAGAGCAGGGCCCTGCTCCTGCAGTTTGTTTCTAGTTTGTTTTTCTGAAAATGCCTTGAGTGTTTTATACTTACGCTGTTGTCAAAGGTGGCAGACAAGTCAGTGCTGTTATTCTGCTGAGGGAGAGAAATAGAAATAAAAATAATAACCATGTGCCTTTACTGTGACTTGGAGTCATGGGAGGGAGTACAGAATAAAGGAGGACATTTGACCTGGTGTGCTGCCACCCCATGTGAATTCAGATGGCTTTGTAACATTTTAAATATGAAATATAGCCTCAATTAGTCTGATGAAGCCTGATACTTCCCCTGTCAAACACCCAGATATCATGAGACAAATTCGTCCCTCTGCACAGGTTTGGGCTATATTTTGGAAATGGGTAATCACCTGGTGTTCTTGATCTTTTCAAGATCCCTAATCCAAATGCTTTGGCACATCTGCAAATAATACACTGAGAATTGGCTTCATCTGGCAAAACAGATACCTACAGCAGTGAGCTCTTTCATCTTCTTTTGTGGACAGGGGAGAGAAACAGATACCTCTGGGGTGCAATTCATCCTGTGCTAATGTCTAAAACAGCTGAAATGAATCATGCCCTTGACATGCCTCTTGTCTCCATGGACTGGAAAGGCAACCTAGTGTGATGAAGCCAGACAAACAGCACTATGGACATCCAGAGTGTAGAGAGGAGACTCTCCGGGAATTTCATGGGAGACACCCCAAAATGAAAGCAACCAGAAAGGGTTATTTGGGAACCTTTATGCATATTTGTACAGATAGTCTGGGCCATTCCCCTCTTCTTTAGGTATTAAACCCTTGTGTTGCTGGGCACAGAGGACCAGGTTCCCATCACACCATGCTTTCTGTGGGAAGCAGTCTTCCCTCCAATGGTAGCACTTTGGCCTGGGCTCCAGGTCTCCTCCACCCTGTCCTCACAGGGTCCTTGACAGGGACACTTGGCTGCTCTTCCACTGGCCTCATGATGGAGCCAGAGCAGCATGCGGATGTGGCATCGTGTGCCAGGGGAGCCTACCTGCCAGGGAAGGGGCGTGAGCATCCATGCAGCTCACTGTAATTTCTCTAATGGCTTTCTTTGGCTTGATAGATATTGAAGGAAGCTTGTTGCCGGGGCAATTTCCATGGAGAGATAATAAGAGATCATTTTCAAGTGAGCGAAACTTTAATGGCACATTCTGGTAATGAGGCAGCAAGGAGAGTAATGACCGGAGACCTCAGAGTGCGAGCGCATCATGAGAGAGGGGGGAGAACTCTTAGTTCACTGCTCGAGGCAGACATTTGAGGCCTGATCTTTGTCCTCTTGAAGTCAGCCTGGAGTTTTGCTGCTGACTACAGGGAGAGGAAGATTAAGACTAAGTGCTGGTAATGGGGCTGGGTGGCTCCATAGAGATGCCCCAGGGAATTCACTGGAGAAGCAGAAAGAACCTGGTAGAGCTCAGACACCAAACGCTCCAACCTTCTCCTTCAGCAGAAGGTAGATTGGAAACAAAAAACAAAGGAGAGTGGGATACTCCTCTGCACAATCTGTCCTTTCCCTCTGACGCCAACAGGAAGTATTTTAGCCTGTGTGTGGTAAGGGACTGCGTTCCTAGATGGGAGAGAAGGGTCTATAACAGAGGGTGAAGGTCCTGTCTGTTTTAAGCTCTGTGCCCTGTGATGGGCATCTTCAGAGATCCATAGGAAGCAGATCTGAAATTCAGGGAGCGTGGTAGTGCCAGAGTGTTGGCAGGTAGACATCAAGGGTCCATGGATAGGGAAAGCCAACAATAAAGACAGACAAAGAGAGGCACTCATCTCTTTCAGCTTTTATATCCAAGGAGGAACTATACCTATCCCTCTGGCCAATTGTGTTAAGTGTAAATATGGAACCCAGTAGCCCATATAAACATAAAAGCTACCTCTAAATTAGGAGAGCAAACCATGCCCATGCTAGACCAGCACAAAGGCACAGAGTGCAAAAGACCATGGAGAACCTATGTGAGACCAAAGATACTGAGGGTCCAGGATTGTGTTTGCTAGTCAGTTCTGAATCTCAGATAAACCTAGGAAGATTTCCCCAGGAATTAAACTACAGAAGAAGCTGTGGATGTCCTGCCTTCACCTGGAGGCATGAAGCACCTTCATGCCTCTCAGTTCCTTGAATTCGTCTCTGCAACTTGGGTTTGGCCTTGCTCTTAAGGAGGGCCCTCAATCAGCTACTTCTTAAGGGCAGCCAAAGCCAGTTGTTGTTTACCTCCTCTCAAAAGAAGGAAGGTGAAGGGTCTGCTTTCCTCCAGCCTCGTTAACAGTTGTTTCATTAATCACAGCTTTCTCTTCAAAACCAGAGACAATCTGTCCAATTAACATTAAAGCTCTGGCAGTCGCTTGCGACAGTGGGGAACTTTGCAAGCGGCACTTTGACAACCGTCGCTAATAAGTCTAACATTTTTAAAACTGCTCGCAAACAAAGCAGCCTGGTCTCACCTCGTTAATACCCTGCGCTCCCTGTTTGCATGAACAGTAGAGCCAGCCTCCTTTCTATTCACTTTTATGATGAATCTCAGCAGAGACCAGGTCCCAAAGTACTTGTCCCACAGAGCTCTGTCTTTGTCCACCACATCCCACCACCACCCTGGGTTTAACTGGGCAAATCCCTTCTCCTGCAATATGCCCCCACCCAGGCTTTAACACTGGACTGCACCGGAGCAAACTGAGCTCCATGGAGCTGTATGTCAAAAAGAATCAGCACGTTAAAGTGTAGGTCCAGCAGAAAAGGTGATTAATAATGTCTTGTAGGGGTCATGCCATATGAGCAGAGAACAGTAGAAGTAGTAAGATGTGGAGAAAAAGTTATCCGGCTAACTACAAGCCTCTTAGTCTAACCTTGACTTGAGATTTCAAAGCGAATTTTGAAGGAAAGAACAATTAAATACCCAGGGATAAAGGGGAAATGAGATAAGATATAACACGGGTTTACAAAATGTAGATTGTGTCAGACGAACATGATAGCTTTGTTTTGATAAGATACCTGATTTTCTAGAGAAAGGAAATGCTGCTGATCTCCTTTATCTAGACTTCAGTAAGGTATCTGATAGGTGCCATGTGGGAAATTATTAGTGAAGCTGGAGGAAAGGAGGATTAGCAAGCTGTAAGGTGAGGTGCAACTCTCTGGAGGGAATTTACCAAACGAGTTTCTCACAGAACAGTTCTGGAACTGATCTTTTCTTCTTGTGGATGATCTTGGCAGTGAAAGCAGGATCCTGAGGCTAAAATCGCCCAGTGACACAGAACTGGAAGTGTTGGCAATGCAGAGGGGAATGGGAGTATGAGTCTGAAAGAACTAAGTGACCTTGAGAATAAGAATAATTGAAATGAGATAAAAACCAAAAAGGTTGAGTTGACAGGTCACAAATCTGAGAACTTGTGATAGCTTCAGACATAATATAGGAGATGATCAGCTGCAAATGATCAACGAGATCTATGTGGTCTAAGTGACTGCAGGCTGACTGAGATGTCAGGCACAGAGGCAAATGCTATTCTTGGATGTATCAGGAGGGATATTTCAGCAAATACAGACAAAAAGTGGTGTCATTGACCATGGATTTGACTTCTTAAGATCGAGATGGACAAGCTTAACCTTAAATGAATGCAGAGGAAGGCTGGAAGATGATCTAGAAGATGGAAAACAGATCACAGAGTGGAGAGCAGAAGAGTCAGGAACAGCATGTTTAATTTGGTAAAACACAGGTTGACATGGGAGAAGTTCCAGAGAGGTAAAACGGCTCCATAAGCTGATGGATACAGTTCCTGAAACAGCTAGGGCATGAACGCAGGTAGAACAGAGTTAGGAGAAAATGCTTCTTGCCTGCTGGTGGAAGATGCAGGGACAAAAAAGAAGGTTTTGAGGTCTGAGCTTTTCCTTTGACACCTGCCATGGCAGCGACTGGCCTTGCTGGTCCAGGAGGTGCCTGACATTTGTGTGCTCCCAGGCGGGGCACTTCTCCCTTGAGTCTTTCCTAGTATTCTGGCCAGCTTTCTTATTCCTGATGTCCCTGAGAATCCCTTCAGGCTCCTGCCAGAGAGTCAGTACATCCACATGGAAACTGAAGTGATGATTGCAGCACACACAGGAAAATCTCAAGTCTAATGTAGCCAGGACAGGTAACAAAATCAGGGAAAACAGACAGCAGAGGAGTTAGCATGGTGTACGAACCCAAGCTATCTGCCCAGGGTCCCGGTGATCCCCTCGCTATCCCATGCTATCACTTTTTTACTGCTCTGGGTTAGCATTTCTTGCCACTTTCTTCCTAACTTACATCAACATATGAGACAATCACCTCTGCATTTTGCTGTCTAAAGATGCCTAAAGAGCATAAGCTGGCATTTGGAATCAGGCGTGCTGATACAATTTGCGCAGTGCATGTTTTCCCCTCCTGTCTGTTGCTTTTGGATTAGAGTCATTTTACCCAGCATATGCTTTTTTTCTTTTGCTTTATATTTGCCTCATTTCAGGCCTTTTGTGAAATTGGGACAAGTGCTTTCTGATGAACTGACTATGGATTTGAGGAGCTCGCTGGTAAGGCTATTTGCTGGGTGGGTATGAACTGGGCTTAAATCTAAAGGAACTGTTAATGCCTTGTCTGGCACGGGGCTGTCACACGTGTCACAGCTTTGATTATTGCTGCCTGCCATGCTGGGAGGTCAATGTGAGATGAAAGAAGATTGGGAAACAGTCAGATTTGAGCAATCAAGGTGATATGCCCTTGGAAAGGGCTGGGAGGGAGAGAGGGGAAGGCTTTGGTGAGCCTGCAGGTTTTCTTCTCAGCTTTGGACCAGCAGCACACATGTTATAATTACATGTAGATGCTGGCACGGTGGGGAGAAAGTTGTTTAAGGAAATTTTTTAAGAGTTTTGCCCCCTGTTGTGATTATCACGTTAGCAGGTGCCAGGCATTGGGAAACCTGTCGAGCCCTGAGGAAGGAAGAAGCAGGAGCTGTGGCTTAGGTATTGTCAGTGACTTCTTGCCTCTTAAAAAATGTTAACCCTCTTTTATGCAAGGGGGTGGGGGACTGCATCATGCCTTGGACATGGGCTCTGCCTGTCTGTCTGCCCCATCTCTTTAACGTACACGCAGGGGCAGCTTGTCCTTTTGATGTACATTTTCTGCTGTATGTTGGAAACTGAAAAAAATTGTAATTGTCACTGTTATTTTCCCTTTCTGCAGCTCCCAGCTCTTTTAACCCAAGTTCTTTTCATACAAAACACAGGAGAGAGGCTGTTAGGCAGGATTTGGCTTAGGGGGTGATGGTTTAGCTTCAGAGGGGACAGGGACAAGCAGTTAGGGCAGCAAGTGGCACCTTTGCTCCTATGCTACATGCTCCTGCCTGGCCAGTTGCCCCAGCTGGTGATGCTTCTGTGCCCACAGAGTGGCCTGCACGCTCTCCTGGATCCACCCTTGCCATACCCCCCTAAAAAAATGCCATAATCCGTATTTGTCAGAGCAGGAAACTGAGGCACAGGGAATGAAAGTGGTGCAAAGCCAAGGTTTAAGCCGTAAAAAGTATTCAGGAGTTTTTAGCATTTGGTGCTTCGTTCAACATGACATGAGATTTGGGTTATCCGATCCCTGCGTCTGAATGACAGGAGCATCCTTCCCCCGCTCCATCAGAGGTGTCTCAGCCCAGCACGTGGGTATGTGCCTGGTGGCTTCTGTGTCACCCACCCCTGCCCCTGCCCCTCTCCTTGCCCTGGCAGCTCAGGAGCTCTCCCTAGAGCAGGTCTGTATGGGGAAGACAGCTCTCTTAAGGCCTGAGTCCACTTTCAGATACATATGTAGAGTGTCAGGCTTAATCCCCCCGTCTGGATTGAGCTACCAGATTAGGAAGCCTCCTCCCCTTCCTGTGGGATCACCGTGTTGGCAGGTTAATGGTGAACCTCTAAGTGTCAGTATTTGTTCCCTGCAGAAAAGGTCAATGCCCAACACTTTGGGGCTGTGGCACCATGACCTTTTCAAAGCACAGACAGATGGAAGTGGCTCTGTGGAGAAAGGCCAGGGCAGGAGGGCAGCTGGCAGCCTTTCTAGGAATCTCTTTTAGTGGCAAAACATCCAAGATTCCCAAACACACACATTTATGGCCAGCTCCTCAGCTGCTGTGAATTGGTTTACAGCCAGTGACCAGTGGTGCCGTAGTTCTTGAACCAACATTCAGTCAACCCTCTATTTGCATGATGCATTTCTAGTTCCTCCGCACACTGTAAGACCACTCGATTCATTTTCTCATCGTGCTCCAAGGGTCTGGTTTTCCTCTCTCTGGTGCTTAGAGAGTTGTTTACATCCACACAGGAGGGGTAAGAAATGGAGCCATGTTTGACTTCTCCAGCTGGGCCATCCAGTCATTATCCATTCTGCACAGAAGCCAACCCAGGCACAAGGCTGTAAAGGAGAGGGGACGGGCTGTAGCTGCCTGCATGCTGTTCAGAGCATGGTTTAGAGCAAGGCTCATGCTCAAATGCACAGCAGAATTGGGGCCCAGATCTGGAGCTATTTCAGCGGTGAGGACAATAGACAAGTGCCATGCACGGGACCACTGCTGGGGAGTATGAAGAGAGATTGGGATTGAATCTGCAGGTGAATGCACAGTGCTGCCCCACTCGAAAAGATGCTTTGCCAACATATTTCCATGAAATAAAGACAAAAGCTAAATTATATTTGCATTTGAGAGCCTGTATACATCTCACTCTGTGTTGGGATAAGAATTACGTCCCCCTTGTATCAGTATTGCAAAAAACAGTTTGCAGGTGTATGGCTCAGAAAAAAGAAGAAAATTATTCAGTCCAGGGTCCTAGCAGCCACATTTTCCATGTGATTTTGGATGTCTTGTTTTCAGGATGAGACACAAAAGTCTTTGCTAACTGTCTGAACTCTGTGAAACATCTATTTCACCACCTCGCAGATTTAGAGCAAGGCTCATGCTCAAATGCACAGCAGCCTTGGGCCCAGATCTGGAGCTATTTCAGAGATGAGGAGAATAGACAAAGCAGATCCCATGCCCTCTACAGCACACAGTTGGGTAAAATTGCCTTACTGGCCAAATGAAATGAAGCATGGAGTAGGTTTAATTTGTGTGTTACGTTCTTCTTAATAACAATATCTAATTAAGGCATCTGGCGACAACTTAATGGGCAGAAAAGGAAAAAATCAAGAAGGCCTTATTGAATTTTTCTCTTGACTCCAGCTCTCTGGATGTGAATGAATCCATCATCAGAGACAGAGCCCTGTTTGTCTGAATCTGTTCAGTCCAGTTGTAGCTTTATTGTCTAGGACCTATCCCTTAAAATTAAACTCGTCATTCTTATGAAGATGATTGCTTGAAAGGGAGATTAACCTTTACAATGTGATGATGGAAGTTGTTGTTGTTCATTTCAAGAGCCTGTGAAGATTGTTGGGACCTGGAAGTGATGGAAACTGGACTAGGATTTGGTGACACAGACAAGAGGTGGAAATGGAGTTTGCTTCTCTCATCCATTTTTTCACATCTGATTTCATTGTGGAGTTATTATCACTTATAGTATTAAAAAAAAAAAGTTTAGAAGAGCTCAAAGTCTTATTTGTATGTGTGTGCAGTATCTCATGCAAAGAGATCCCTTTCCCTGCCTCGGAACTTTATGTGATCCTAAATAAAAGATGGGTGATTTACCAATAGCAGATCAGTTAGTTTTGTTTATTATGTGCTGCACATTCCCTTTCCTCCTCCTGCTGCTGGCTTGCAGAAGAGACAACCATGTTACCCGCAGCCTCTTGCAGAGGAAAAGCCCTTTGGCTTTTTCTTCCTGCTATCTTTTAATATGGAAGAGATCAAGGCTGTGCATATCAATATTGCAAGCCCTGGCCCCTCACATTGTGTCTACACTACAACCCAGAAGTGTAACACTGGCTTGTGCAGACAGAGCAGAGGTAGCTGTAAACGCAGGGAGGGAAGCAATGTTTCTAGGACGGTTCAACCACAGCAATTCTTAACCCTCACAAAAGGTTGTACGAGTCCAGCAAGGACACGAGTGTAGCCCTGACTAAACAGTTCTGTGTAAAATGACACTAAGTTGTTTTCAAGCTCTTCTATATGTGATTGATCTCCTGTAACAGGACACGTGCAATTAACCAGCAGCTCTGCTATTAATAACTATCCCTGAGTGTGTGGATAAAATGAATTGGAGTCTCTGTGGATTATTGCCTTTCTCCATCTGACACTTCTTTAGATGAATGACATGGAACAAAAAGAGAATCTTAAGAGTATATAATTGAGTGTGTATTAGGGTTTATGAAGAGATTCCTACAATAACTGTCATGTTCCACCTGATGGAGTAGCTGTTATGTGAACATGCCAAAGTACCACTTTCCTTGCTGTGATCTTTGTTCTCACTTGCTTTCTCTGCATTAGCTTAAAATCTCCTTTAGCTGATGCCACTGAGTATGGCCTGAGTAATGACTTGAGTGCAAAATAAGGACGGGAATAAAGAATGAGGTGAACACTTAACTGTCAGAGGCCTCAAGTGGGCACCAAAGTGAAAGGAGGCCCCCTGTTTCAGAGGCAGAGAGCTTCTGCTGCTTCCACCAGTGACAGCTTCTCTGGAAATCAGGACACATCGATTTATATCCTGTTGGAAACCAAAGATCCAGGCGCCACTGTGCTAGGCACTGTCAAACCTCTGCTCCAAAGGGCACAGCTACATCAGGCAGAGGAAGCACCAGAAAGAAAATGAAGGCATGGAGGGGTGAAGTGACTTTCTGTGTCACAGCGGGTCGATGGCAGCACCGGGAAAGGGAGGTGTCTGTGCTGGACCTCTGTGCTGGGGATCCCAGATCCCTAGCTGGAGAGTCCTGGCAGGGTTGTCCCGTTCTGTGAATAACAGTGTGAGGAAATGTTATTTCTCAGAAATGAAAACGTGCCTACGGTCTTAAACGGTTTTGTGGTGGATGCAGCAAGACAAGCCGAACCCTTACGTGCCAATTATTGCCCTTTGCTGAGGGTGTGCTGTGAGACCTGTGACACCGGGACAGCACTGCGGTCCTGCTGCCCATGATACCAACCGGCAGCAAAAACTGCAGGGTCTCTGAGACCGTGCTGTGCCAGTGGGAGAAGGGGAAGATTTGCTTTCACACTCTTCAAGGCCGTGTTGTGTGTCACTGGCTGCTCTGACCTTCTCCGACAGAAATATTTGCTGCTCTGAGCTACATGTTAACAGAATATCTTAGCTCTGATGAGTTGAAATCCTATTGGGATTTGGTGGTGTTGGGGTGCTCTCATTAAAGAAAAGGTGCAGCTTACAGGTGATGAGGCTTCCCTGCAGCCTGAGACCAGGGCCGATTAACAAGGGCACAAATCCTTCCTCTGGCCCGGCAGTGGCTGGTGCAAGGCTGGCCGGGGGTAGTGGAGTTACAGGCAGACTGCTTACACCTGCCCATGGACAGGCACCCGAGATGCTTTACAAAAGGACTCTCTGCCTTCGCAGCAGCAGCCAGCTCTCGTGTCCTTTCACATCCAACAGCGCAGAGAAATCTCCTTTTGCATCCCAGCCCTCCCTCCCCATCGCCAGCCCAGCCCTTTTTCCATTGCTGCCCTGGATCTTTCCATCCTATTTTCTTTCTCTGGCCTCCCTTTCTTTTTCCCCCTCCATCTTTCAGTTTGACTTGTCACGCACACACACACATACACACTCAATCCTCCCAGAGCCACAGACCTGCCAGCAGATCTGGAATGTGGTGGGGCTGAGGGATGCCCTGGCACCTTCTGCCCCTCCACGTTCCCCCTGCCCTATTCCCCACTGATCTATTGCAAAGGACAGGTAACCTCAGCCAGAAAGACGGATGCCACAATTACATTCCCCTTTTCAGCAGCTCTTTCCCCTTGCTTCCTCCTGATGGAAATCATGGGCAAGAAAAATCTATTATTACTCTCCAAATCATATCAAATATTTATCAGGGTAATTCTCTAGTTATCACCACCGATTGCAAGCCTTAGTCACGTAGTAAATCTTGTTAGTGTCATCTCTGGCAACGTGTCTCGTCTGTCTCCTCAGCCGAGTGCTGTATAAACCAGGTTGCCCCAGGGGAACTTGGCTTATGGGAAAGGCAGTGGAGAAGGAGGAGGCAGAGGCGATCAAAGATGGGCGCAGACTTACCAAATCCCCTTTCTCCCAGGACACGTGATGGGGTCTGTTCAAGATGGGGCTACGGGGAAAGCAGGCAGGTTGCACGTGGGAAGGGGAGGTCTGCTGGGTCGCAGCAGCTGATACCTGCCTGATGTGCCGGATGCTGTATAGATAAACTCATTCCTAATCAGAAACTGTCTGAAATAGGCCAAGCTCAAAAAGAGAGGTGTATTCACTTCCCCAGGACAGAGATGAAGTGAGTTACTCAGGGCTGTATGGGAAGTCGGTGGCAGAGGCCAGAACAGAGCTCAAGGTCTCTGGCTCTAAGGCTAGTGGCTCAATTATGTGATTATTCCTTTGGGGCACTGTGGCTGGTTTGAAACAGCACTGTCCTGGGGGTCCTGTGAGTCAGGGCAACCTTGACATCTCTGCTAGCTCTGCCAAGGACTCTCCCCTTCCACCCGCTGTGTAAAGGACTAGCAAATGCAGCCACTCTAGCTGGGCTTTTGTTGTTGTTGTTGTTGGCACCAAAATGTTTCCAGATTGTACCTATTTTTAAACTCTTTATTGGGTCAGGTCTGGACAGCTTGGAGACTTCAGCTCTTCCCTCTTTCTACCCCTGTGCACATAACTTATTGCTGCAAAGGAAAGAAATGAGCAGCAAATTTCCTCTGCCAGAACCAATCAATCTGGCACCTGTCATCAGCATCACAGCAGCTATAAAATATTTAATTTCTTAATGATGAATTGGCAGATTGTTTAAAAAAAGACAACAAGGAAACAAAGAAAAGGAAACAGACACTCGCAATCTGCAGTCACACTCTTTGCCAGGCTGAGCCTTCAGAGCTGATAGCAGGAATGTGTTTTTCCATCCAAGCTACCTGACAGTGCCGTCTATTAATAAAGCCCTGCCGGTTGTTTTGGGGATGTTCCTACTCACATAGCCTTGACTTGCCGTTCCAGGGTCCCACCACTGATTCCTGATGAGACTCAGCCTTCAGAGGAGGGTTGTTTGGTTTTTTCTTCAGAAAACAAGAAAACAGCTTTTGAATGGCACAGATTTTCCCTCCCTCAAGTGCTGATACACTGGTATAAATAAGGAAAAAGAATGACCAGGCTAGGTCAGAGCACCAGTGCATCCAGCCAAGTATTCTGTCTCCAGCAGTGACCAACAGTGTGTTCTTTGGGAAATGTATAGGAATAGGTTAATCATACAGTGCTATTTCTCTAGCAGCCTCCAGCAGCCTGCAGCCGAGGGAGATCTTTGTAGTTTCTAGCTCTGACTGGAATTTTCTTCCACAAGCTTGCCTAGTCATTTTTTAAAGTTATGCAAACTTTGAGCGTCCACAAAATCTTCACTCAAATAGTCCCACAGTTCTGCTGTATGAAGCTGCATATCTTATTTTGTTTTCAGCATATCACCTACTAATTTAACTTGATGTTCCCAGTTCTCGCATTAAAAAGACAGTGAAAAATCATTCTCTCTTCACCTCCCATCCCTTGGACATGTTTGGCTCACAAAACAGGGAGCGGCACGGAGATGCCTGGCTAATGGAGACCAGAATTGGTAAGTCTGCAGCGGACAAACTGATTTCACGGGGCATGTCATCTAGCATGTGCCCATGGGTACCTTCTGTCCTGGTACCTACAGCTGAGAGCTTGGAGGGGAGCCAGAGTCCTCATCTGTATCGCGGTTTGTTCGCAAAAGCATAAGGTGATGCTGGTGGCAGTCACCGACTCAGCTGATGCAGCTGCTGTGGAAAGGGGATGGCACAGAAAGCAAGACCCTCCGCTGAAGTTATATGAATTACTCACAGAAGTTAAAAAACACATCCCTGTCTCCAGGTCAATTTATATCCATTCCTCTTGCACCACAGTATATCCTGTAAATACACAGGCAAGCAAACTGCCTGACCAAAGAGCTCCTTTTACTGTAGCCTGTTCTGGTGGGCTTTACTGTAAATACAGTGATATTTGGAAATTTTTTTATTTAACTTCTAAGTCCTGTTCTTGGGACCTTTTAATTAGAAGATTTCACTAAAGCAAATGCAAACTTTTCACCAGCACAGAAAAAACCCTGAAAACCAGAGATCTAAAGGCTTGCAAAACCCTCCTAAACCCCAGAGAAATGAAGAGGAAGTGAGCATTTTTCACTTATCACCATTTATTATTTTTAAGTTGGTCGCATGATTTGAAGCGGTGACGCCTCAGTGGCGTGACCAAACCTACACTATTCATCTGGGCTGGGGGAACGCGCTGGGAAGTTTGGCAGACGCAAGTGGGTGGCTGGCAGCTCGCATGCGGTGCCTTCGTGCTTCCTCCTCTGCCTCTCCTGTCAGAGTCTGGGGAGCGACGGCTCCAGCAGACGTCCGTGGTGGGATCGGCTGGTTGTGGTGGGATGGCAGTGTCCAGCAGATAGTGATGGTCATGCAGCATCTTAGCTCAATTTACCAGGAGATAATCTGGCAGAGCCCTT
This sequence comes from Grus americana, assembly GCF_028858705.1. Lineage (NCBI taxonomy): Eukaryota > Metazoa > Chordata > Aves > Gruiformes > Gruidae > Grus > Grus americana. The sequence goes on from NC_072871.1 coordinate 4,124,684, forward strand.
GTGCTCTGTCTGCTCTGGTGATTTGGTTTAGCCCTCCTGCAGATATCCTGTGTAAATATGTGAAATAAAAGCTCCCATTTGTATGGAAAGGGTTTAACCTGCTTTCAAGAGGGATCAGTGCAATTCGGAGCTGTGCCCATCACCGTGGGAGTTGGGTGATGGCAAACTGCCACTTCAGGCCTCCCCCCTCCCCGTTGGTACGGTTCTGCTCTAGGGCAAAAAGGGTTTCTCCCAGCTTCTGGACAGAGTCTCCGGATGCAGAAGGCTGTTTCCATACGCACCAAAGCACATTGCACTCCTAAGGGCTGGCTGCTTTGGCACAGGGATAAGATGAAATCAAAGGACAGTACTTTTGTGTCAAACAGCTCATTTCCCTGTTAACTCCGGATCTGTCTTCTGCAGATGGTGTTTAAAGAGAAGTTTGCTCCATTGATCCTGTCTAATATCTCCTTGGAAGTTCTGAATTGAAATCATCCTGCTTATCTCTAATCAAAGCTGGTTTTTCTCTGCCTCTGGGCCAAAACACTGCAGGAGGCTTGGCCCTTGTGGGAGTAGCGGATGCTGAGCAGGCACGGGGCTGCCTGCTGCCTTTCCAGGCATGGGGAGAACCTGAAAACCAGCCTCTTCCCACTGCCACCGACTGCAAGATTTTTGGGTATGAAAGGGGTAATTGAAAGCAGCAATCCAGCAACTCCTAGCTAGGTAGTTGCTGACTGCAGCACAGTAAGCCCAAAGAGACATTTCTTTCCCATCTATTAAAATAGACACCACCGCCAGCAAAAAAATTGGGAAGTGTGACTCAAAGTGGGGGAAGGAAGAGGGATAGCGCTGATCAGTAGCGAGACACCCACATCAGGAGAGCATCTAAGCAAAACCGCTTGCATCCTACCGTTGTCAACGTGATTTCAAATTAAACATATGCTTAAGTAGAGAAGGCACTGAGAGAAGAGTTGGCTGTAGGAAGTTTTTGGCTCGCAGTGATAAGAGGCACATGTTAAGGGTGTCCGTGGGATGGACAGTGTCAGAGCCCTCTCTACCACGGTGCTTTTCTATAAAGCTTTAACAAAGAGCGAGGAGTTAAATAGATCCTGCTTTTCTTTCTCTTTTGTTACCCCAAATCAGCCCTGGACACTGGTCTGAGGGCGTCCCTCTGCCCTTGACTCCTTGCCAGGCATGCTTGGCTGGAAACCTTCCTCCAGATGGAGAAGGCTAGGAAAGGTAAGGAAATGCAGAGAGGAAAGAAATGAAAATGTATGAATGCCTCTAATTTTGCTTATGTTTTTACTGTCATTTAGACTGCTATAAAATGAATGTAAAATATTGTGATTCCACTCTAATAACTTTTTTCATCCATTTACACTGGCATAAATTTCCTCTGAGTAGATATTTTTGTCAGAATCTGATTGGGGCAGATCCTTTATTTTATTACTTGATTGCAAAGAACCTACTTTCCCCCAAATATCTTTTTTTTCATTAAAAAGTAATAACTGAACATGGCCAGCCAAAGCCATGTATTGCAGTGAAGGCAGTCCAGCTAGAGAGGGAACCAGGAATATATTGGGTGCCGAGGTGGGAGCATCACCAAAGCTAATTTTAACCACTTCGGCCTAAGTAGTTCAGTTCCTTGTTAGTTGAATTAAAAAGTCGAAATTTCTGTGAAAAAAAGCTTTGACAGAGGACAGTTTTTGGTGGAGTTTCTCCACGGCAACACCATCCCCTGCCATCCCACCTCACCCCTCTGCTTCTCTGCCATGCATTGTGGTGTGGGGGCGATTCACCCCTTTACCCGTCCTTTTCCGGGAATGCCTCGCTGATGCTGCAGCAGCTTACCAGGAAAACAACCCCCCCACCCCAGCCGCCCGCTTCTGTGGACGGTTTCATCAGCTCCAGGGATTTCATCCCCTGGCCTGAGGAGCGCCTGGGGGGCCCATGGCAGAGGGAGGTGCCACTGGCTCGGGGTAAGGATGGCTGGCAGCCAGGGCAGGGTGGGATTCACACCATGGCGGTAGCCGCAGCTTGTTGCCCCGTGGCCATGTCTCCCCGAGGCCTGCAGTGCCCGATGAGGGCAGGGAAACAGGGATGGGCCTGCACGGTACAGGGCTAAAAATGGCTGCTGGGCTTGTGGGGGCTGCCAGGCACTCGGAGCCTCACAGCTGTGACAGGCTGGGGGGGGCCGTGGCTGTGGGGACAGAAAGGCCACCAATGACTAAGGCCACCTGGACGTGAGCTGGGTGGCGAGGAAGGGCAAGGACCCCTTCTAGCCCTGAAGTGTTAAAGCTGCTGCAGGCCGGCCTGCAGCATGTGGGGCTCGAACACAAACCCGTCCCAGCCCCAGGGGCCACTTGGTGCGGGGAGTGTGGCTATCCGGCAGTGTGCCCTACCCTATGCACCCCAGCTGCCATCAGACTCCTCCTTTCCCCCCCCTCTGGTGCTTTTTAAAATTTTTTTACTTCATTTGTTTTATTTTTATTTTCTTGATGAGTGCAAGAGCCAGAAACAAGGGCCATGAAGCCAGGAGTGCCCCGTGCTGCCACCGTGCCTGTCCCCACAGTGGTGCTGCTCACAGCATCTGCTTTTTGGCCCTGGGGCATGCAGGGCTGGACCTGGCTGCAGCCTCCTTTGTGAGGCACAAGCAGAAGAAGCCCTGACAGGCTTTTCCTCTCTTTGCTCTCCAGCCATTTCCTCCTGGTCTGTCCTCTGAAGGGCTTAGTGCTCACTGGGACAGTCTCTGCCCCAGGACCTAATGTGGGCAGTCAGTCGGGGAGAGCTGTGAGGGCTTTGCGCTCCAGATCAGGGGGCACTGGAGGGAAAATTGGGGCCTTGTGACGTGAACATCATGCAGATGTTCCCTGTGTCAGGCTGGACCACAAGCCAAGGAGATGTGGGGGAGTGTGTGCATACCCCAAGAGCAGGGTATCTGTCTCTCCCTAAGCCTGACAGTGCATGTGGATCCATCCTCTCCTACCTGCCCTGCAGGGCTTCTGCCCTGAGCTGTTGCGGTTTTATTGCAACCGCTCATTTTTCCCTTGCAATCGTTCATTTTTTCCCTTGCAGAATAGGTTAGGGCTTGTGCTTGCGTATCTTGCTGCTTGTCTGAGGGTCGGGGGAAGAAAGGCCGGAGCCGCGGAGGGCAGGATGAATTGCCAAAGCTTTGGGCTGGAAAGCTGGCATCAGAGCAATGGGAGAAAACATGAGGACTGAAGGAGGGTTTCATTTGGGGTCCTGCCACGGAGGGCACTAGGGGAACGGGAAGGGGCAATAGGCCGTGCAACAACAGTGATAGCCCTGTGGAGGGGCAGGATCCACGCAGGACCCCGCAGTGGAGATGCAAACAGGTCTGGCTCCCAAGAGACATGGCTGCAGCATCCCGAGGTGCCTTTTCCCACCAGGTAGCCAGACAGCAGCAAGCAAAGGGAACACAGTGACACCAGCAGCCCCGAGTGCTGCCAGCCACGCGCCTTGCCCTCCCCACACCGTACGTAGAGCAGGGCTCCTCTGTCCCTGGCTCTGCTGCTGGACATCCCCTTCCCAGGTCCCCTGGGGTGGCAGGAGACCATGTTGCGCTTGCCAGTCACTTGCTGCCATCACTGATCGGGGGCACTTTACAGCTGTCACTGTAGGTGCTGTCAAGGCATCGCGATGCCGTTTGCCAGCGTTGTTAATGAGCATTCTCTCCCATGGATTCGCTTAACAATGTGGCACAGCGCCCGCTGACAGGAGCTGAGGACCTGCCACGGCTGGAGCAGGGTTTATTAAGCAGCAAGAAGGGCCTGCTGGGAAATGTCCGGGATGGGGAATTTTCCAGGCGAAATAGAGGGCAAAATCCCCATTTTCTACTCCATGGCTCCTTTCCTGGGGGAACCTTTGCTATTCCCCTCTGAGATCTCCGCAGCCTGCAACGGCCCTGTGGGATGCAGGGCTGATTCTTCAGTTCTGTGCTGAAGGGCATTGAAATTGCTGAAACATTCGGTTGCCCAGAGAGCGTCGCGGCATGGGGCTCCCCTGCAGCCGCCTCTTGGTGTGCGTGTGCATGTGGCGGTGGTGGCCACAGGACCTTTTTCTCCTGGGTGGTCAGTGCCAGGAGCTGGGGCATGCCACCTCCAGGGACACTGAGGTTTTACTTGCCAGTTCATCTGCCTCCTTGGCCCCTGCAAGTTTTGTCAGCCAGGAGTGTCTCTGCAGTGCGTACCTAAAGCACATGATGGCACTGCAGGAGCGCAAAACCGCCTCGGCTTCCTCTGCAACTCAATTGGATTTTTAACCCCTCCGTGGAGGTGAAGCTCCTGCAGGTGCGGTGGCTTTCCAGGGACAAGATGTGGAAGGAGGTTTGAGGGGCAGTGATGCCCAGTGCTCTGCTGTCCCCAACTAGGAAAAGCCTTGAGTCCGAGCTGCTGGCTGCTGCTGCAGGATTGCCCCATCTCCTTGGGACTGGACGAAACACGAGTACATATAGTGCCGCAACGTGGGCCTGAGTGTGTGTTTGTGAGCTGGCATCTTCCAAAATGCACGGTGGATGCTTTGTGCAGTGGTTCCTTGCAGCTGTACGTGGAGGAGTCCCTTGTCTTGGCATGCATGAGACCATTCCCCCTTTCTGCATAGGCCCAAACAAACCTTCCCCAAAGAGACCGGCTGTGCTTAGCCAGGCAGCGAGACAGGAAGGTCTAAGGCTAATCCAGGCAGTAGCACCTGTAGGTCAATGTGCACCAAATGCATCCGCCTGGGCACACTGAGGAAAGCTGCCCGTGCCCTGGGCTTGCTCAGACCCCGTTGCTGCCATGTTGTCCGGCTTCACCTCCTGAGCTCACAGAGGCAGAGAGATGGTCTTGAAATACATGCCGGTGGGAAGCAAGCTCTGGTGCAGGTCTTGCATATAATATCCTGCTGGCTGGCAGCTGGGTTTTGGAAGAGTGCAAGTGGATTTGTTAGTTTGCTGGTTCCTGAAGCTACTAGCCAAAAACCAAGGAGAGCTGTAGAGACGAACAGAAAGGCTGCAACGGCATTTCCATATAGCACATGCTTTTTCCTGAAATAATCCCTGCGGGAGAGAAACTCTGTAAAAATATCTGGATGTGACAATCCTGGTATTTATCTGTTCTTATCTACAAAGAATTAAAGATGTATAACCCAGCAAGTTCTGCCCAAATTATTGCCGGATCCCGCAGATATCGAAAACAGTGTGATCCCCTTCATAGAGTTTGTCTTGAATTATCTGGTGGACACAAGGTGGATGGCTCTGCTTTTCCCCCTCCTGTTGTATCCTTTGGAAAAACTTCTCTCTAGTACTTTTCCATAAGGAACAAGACATATATCCAGGAGAGGAGGGGAAAAAAACCTCTTCCAAGAGAGGAGAAGGACAGAGGAGGTCTGGTTCCTGCTGCTCTCATCTGTCTCTCTGGATGGAGCACTCTTTGCTTGATATCTCCCTGTTGTAAATGCAGCTGATTGATTTTCTTTCTCTTTCTTCTTTTGCACTTGTTTATTTTAATAAAGATAGATTTATTTTTTTTTTGGAAACCTAAAGCAAAATGTTCCAGTGTCTCCACCCACCCTCCTGGCACTAAGCGCTGATGGTTATTTCGGTGGTTATAATTTGATTTCTGCCTCTCCTGCTGGGCTGATGTGAGAGAAACAATATTTAGAGAAGTTGATTTTTAATTTATTTTTTTTTCTGGAGCTGGGGAGGCAGAGGCTGGGAGTGGTGTGGGAAGAGGGAAAGAGAATCAGCAAGAATGCACTCTCATTTTCTAGGCCATTTTTTTTCAAGTTTGCAATCTCTCTCAAGTTTGCAATGGACAAAAATCACAGTATAGCTCAACTAATCAATTGCTCTCTGAAGAATAGAGAGTGCCTCATCTCTTTAGGTATTTTTGTGTTATTCTTGGTCTGCTGCAGTGACTCATTGTAGCTGCTCTATGCCAATGATTTTGGGTTTATAGCCTGAACTGTGATAATCTCCATTTTGCAAGTGGGGAAACTGAGGCATGGAGGAGTAAATTGGCTCCTTCCTTCTCAGATCCCCTGTGCAGCCAAGAATAGCATACAGCACAGGCACAGAGGGCTGACTTCCAGGATTTAGTCAGCACACACAACCCAGACCACATCTTCAGCAGCACTCAGCGGCCAATTAAACTTAGACAAAATGAGGTTTTCACTAATGCTTAGCAGCCAGCCCTTCTTCAGTGATAAAACTGAGCAGCACATTTTCAAATAATTCAGCTACTCCTCAGCTCTTGCAGTTTCTTAAGGAAAAGCTCCTGCATTTTGCTAAGAGGAATGGCTTTTTCTTTGCCAAAAATCTGACCCTTCATTTCTAGACACAGAATTGAAAACTTGTTCATCACTTTTTTCTAGTTTTTAAAGGAGTAGCATCTCTCTTTTCCTTTTTTTTTTTTTTTGTTTGATTTTTCAGGCTTCTAGGAACAGGGCTAGTGATTGCTTCTGTGCATATCTGAAGATAATAGCTTTGCTAAATAATTTTTCCTCTTCTAAAATATATATCAAGATTGTCTGCTGCATAGTTTACATTTCCTGCTGTGAAGACAAATACCTTAATTAAAATGGAAGGGAGAAAAAAAAATCACACAGAAAAAGCCTCTGTGAAAAGAATCCTAAAAGGCTTGAGAGAAGTAGAAATGGGCAAATGAAGCCCTTTGGCAGCCAGGATGCATTTTGCATGAACGAGTGCATGTATGCACACAGGCTTTTGGGACTATTCTGCTCAACGCAAGGAGGGAAGTGCTGGTGAAAGCCCCGGCTGCATGAAGAAACCCGATTGCATTTCTGAAAGCAACAAGACACCTTTTCTCAAGCTGCTTGTCCTCCACCTCCTACTGCTCCTGCTCCAGTCTGTGTGCAGGACAGGTGGAATGGCTTGGTTTCAGATGATTGTACCAAGAATAAGAAGGAAACAGGATCTTCCTGTTTGACCCTGCCTCTTTCCTTCACTTAAAAGCAAAATGTTAACCCCCTATGGTTGCTGTGTTTGATTATGGGACTCCTTGTACCTGCTGTCCCTCCCTTGGCTTTAGCTTGCCCCTGGGGAAAGCACAGCAGCAGAAAACAGCAAGAAACTCCTACGTGTGCCAGGCTGATATTAACTCCAGGGACAGATGAGAGGGATGGGAAGCTCCAAGTACAAAATTGCTGTCCAGACCCGAAGATTTTCTCCCTAAGTCTGGTTAGACACTGAAAGCATTGCATCTAGTTTTAAATGCAAAGTTTGACAGATCAGGAGAAAGAGAGACCCCATTTACAAGCAAAAGCACAATGCGATTCTGCAAGGCTACCAGGGCTTCCCATTTGATGCACTGTGGGTGCTGCCCACAGCTGAAGGATTACTGGAGCTCCTTGGCATGGCCAGGGGGAGCAGCAGCTGCCAGCCCTGGGTTTCAGGGGGCAGCGGTGCTCCGGCTGGGTGGCAGTGGCAGAAGGATCTGCTTGGATGGATTAATCAGCCTTGCAAAGGTTTTTTTCCAGGCTAGGGTATAGGGAGAAGAAGGCGGATTGAGAGCATCACAGAGCACTTCCCCCTGCTGAGCTGGGATTTGTATCTAGCTCATTGAGGATAATTAGATGATCACCATCAGATGGATAAGCTGAGCTCTCACTTTCTGCACCATCCTTATAAGAGAGGAGCATATTATTCCTGTTTTTCACCAGCCTGAACCAGCAATCGTCTCTTTGAGCTGTGATGCTGTCCCTATATAATTAAGGCTGTCAGTCAGACTCAGACACCTAAACACTACAAACTCCATGGCTTATGAGGATTGATCACAGGACTTTATTGCTTGGCAGTCAAAGCAGCACTTTGCAGGCTCTCTTGTCCCTTGTTGGAGGAACAAACTGTGGGGCTGTGAGAAGGAAATGTCCCTGGGAAAGTGGTGAGGTGCTTGCCGTGCTTACTGGATATGCCAGCTGTGCCCATGGGTTGTCTACAGGTGGTGGGATGAGCCACACTGATCCTGATTGCTGTTTCTGGTTCAGAGCCTTCTTCTGGGGCTCAGGGTACAGGTGGGACCTGCCTATGATGGCAGAGAGTTTGAGTGCTTATCTATAGCCTTGACCAGCCAGAGCACCCAGCAATACAGTGAGAGAAGGGCTTGACCCAGTGCAGCTGCACAGGGGTCTTGTGGGTCAGCAGACAGAGTATGGGGGGGACCAGCGCTGTAGGGATGGAGGCATGGCATCAGGAAGTCCAGGCTTGTGGGATGGACATGCAGCCTATCTGACCCTGCAGAAGTGCCTGGCGAAAGCTTATCAGCCTGGTTTTTGACTGGTGGTGTTTCTACTGTTTTGCAGGATGTGTATGGAGACAGCATGAGTACCGGATCCGCAGCAGGGAGGCTCTTTGCCTTCTTCCAGTGCAAAAAGCTGGTGGTCTGGCTCTGTGTAGGTAAGGAAACCTCAATGCATGCTGAGCCCTGCTCTCTCCCAGCCAGCACTCACCGCTGTGTCCCCATGCCCTAGGGCCTTGCTGGGCCGGGGCTCTGCAGAAGGAGGGGACCCTCCTGCCACTGTCATCTTCACTGGAGATCCCCAAAATGGGACATGACTGAAGAAGGGAGGGAGGAGACATGTTTCCATAAATGAGACACACGCAGACCTAGGTGTCCGGACTTACATGTGCTCCCAACACATGGGTATCAGCAACAGGAGCACAGGCCCTGGTCACGGTGTCCCCTCCTAGCTGCATATTGATTGTTCCAGCAGTTGTGTCTCCCCAACACTGAGCCACCTTCTGCAAATGGCCCCACCCAATGCAGCTTTTCTGTGCGCAGGCTTTGTATTCGTGTTTGTCACTAGCAAAGCTGAGCTTCTCCAGAGAGGCTTTAACTGTGCCTGTTTTGGGTGTATTTTTAGAAAATCAAGTCTTTAGGGGTGTGGAGAGTAGAAATGCATCTAAAAGGTGACTTGTTTCCCAAAGTATAAAAATCTTTTTGTTGTTTTGCACAATTGTAAAGTGAATTTTCTCCTATGCCCACCCAATATGCTGCCTCTGCAGCGAGGGCAAAGGAGGAATAACTGCTTTCAAAAGTGTTAATATTTGCAAACACCTGTGTGAGGCCTGCATCCTGTGTGATATGTGTGCATGGGGCTGTGGGAGGCTAGAGCAGGGTTAATGTGCTTCTGTGATACACAAATTAAATTCCTCTATGTGTGTGGGAGGTCTAGCAGTCACCCTCTGATAAATGCTGCTGCGATCTTTGCAGGAGTAGGGTCCAGAGGTGGGTGTTTACCTGTGTTATGTGTATGTGTGTACCAGCCCAGAAGTAATCGGCTGATGAAAGCCTCTGTGCGGTGTGTGTAGGAGGTCCAGGAGAGACCCACTGATATAGTGCCTGTACGAGTGCATGTAACTGCCTGCGATCTCCCTCCAAGAGTAAAAGAAACCCAATTCTAATTTCATAGTCATTGAAAAGCTCGTCGTTTGTCACAGAAAAAGTCACTGCTGCTTAATGACCAAGATGTGACCAGTGTCATTTTATTTAGATGGGTGTAAATGATGGAGGGCTTTTTCCCCTCTGCATCTGCAGTCCCAAATTCACCCGTGTGGAGCAGGGCACTCGGGGTGAGCTGCACTCATGTTCTGAATCAGCACAGCACCTTGCTCAAGGTGAAGAGCTGCTCGGACAAGCTATCATCCGTGTTACGGAACTGCTTTTGGCTAATCTTTTCTCTGGCATGAACCTCTTGATTTCAGCCTGGGAAGCAGCTGTGGTCAGAACTGGAGGATTTCTCCTGCATGTGCATTTCTTCTTATTGCTGTGAGCTTTTGTCCTCTGGGCTTTGCACACAAGAACCGTGGTGTGGGTTGCAGCTGCATCCTACTGCCTGTCTGTGGGATAACGGATCATTTTGTGCAACAGGGGCTGTTTGAAGGTCCTCACGATCCCCTGTCCCCTGTGACATCCCGAGGAGCAGCCAGCTGACAGCCATAGGGAGAAAAGAGCGATGGAGCCCATCTGTCAACGTGGGACTCCACAGCTCACCCCAGCAGTGGGCATGGCCAGGATGGCTGTGGGTGCAGGGGAGGGGAGCCAGGCTTTGGGACCAGGCCAGCCCCACAGGGAGCATGCTGAGGGGCCAAGGGCTTGTCCAGCTCAGGGAGTGCCATGGTCAATCCCTTCCCGTCTCTGCACTGTCACTGTGTCACTTTACAGATTGATGTGAGTGATTGCTGGAGCCCTGTGAGGCTTGAGCTTGCAAGCAAGTGTCCTTAGCTGCTGGGAAAAGATGCTGCATTTACTCGGGCTCATCAACAGAAGGTTGCATTTCATTTTGTCTAGCAAGGGGCTAACTCAAATACAGCCACGTGGAGGCTCCAAACTCTGAAACAGGGGCTCGCCTGCAGGTCTGATGGCTGCAGGGGCTTGGGAGATGCTGTCGCGGGGAGGGGGAGAGGTCCTGTGGGCTGTACAGTGGGGTGGTCCTAGCTGGAGTGCTGCGGCCACGTGGCTGCTCCACCTGCATCAGTCTCTCCATTGCCTTCTGCAGGTCTGTGCGTGCAGAGCCCGTACTACTCTGTGATGAACTCACATGAAAGTCACGTTGAGTAAGTTACCTTTTCTTCTTCCCTTTTCTGACCTCAGTGCTACTGTGGTCTGGGCTAATGATGGGGGACAATTCATTATTGTGGAAAGAAGAGGCAACCACCCTCCCAGGATAAAACCGGGATGAGAAACAGCTCACTCAGTAAGATGAATCCTTGGGGACCTGGAGGACTGTGTTCTGCCTGGCAGTGACGTGAGGGCAGGGCAGACAGAAAAGTAGCTGGATGAAACAGCATCAGTGAGCCAGGAGGTGCTTTAGCTAGACTTCAGCAGAGACCCCCTGGTGCTGACGGTCACTTCCAGAGTGCCTTGTGGACATCCCACAGTGCTATTCATTGCTTGTCTCTATCTGGAGGAACAAATGAGGCTTACCTGAGGCCAATGATTTTCTAAACTCAAACTATTCAAAGTCCTGAACAGCTTGACCTTACTTTGGCATTAGGTCTCCAGAGATCTTTTTCCACCCAAATTCCTTTGTGTAAAGGAGCCCTTTATGTGCTCTTGGGGGGTGAGGGGTGCTGTTCATGGGGCAGAAGTGGTTGGGAGCTGGGAGACAAGACAACATGGTCAGGAGCTCAAAACCCTACATTGATAGACCTCTTTCAGAGACCTCCTGAACTATCACTGATTCTCAGGCCATAATCCGAGAGCCTTTAGGAAGGGCTAGTAAGAAATGAAACTTGTTTCTTTCACAGTAAGCATCTTGGTGCTTGCCAGAGACGCTTTGTGTGGAGAAAGCCTTTTCTTGGAAGGTTTGTTAGCCATGTCTCGTTTCTTTGGGGAATTTTGTTGAGAGATGAATCAGTATTTCAGTGGCTGCTGATGGGTGGAGACTGGCAGTCTGGGGTTTATGTGCAGATACACAGGAAGGGAAACAGAGACCAGTTCAGCTAACTGTTGCACAATGGCATCTTGACACCATTACAAGTGAGTCAACAGGCCAGCAGAATGATGCAATACAGATGCGTGTGTAAAATGTCCTCTGAAGGACAATCAGAGAGAGAAAAGATGCGCTGTTGAACTGATCTGTGTGCAGCAAGGCTTTGTCATGGATGTCATGAGCTTTGTCATGAAATGAATGAATAAATTAAATTGGAAATGTAACTGGAATCCTGCCCCTCTCTCCTCTTGTGGATAAACAATGAAAGGATGAATAAGTGCTCCCCAAACGTGTACAGAAAGAATGATGGAAAAGGGAGAGGAACTGGGAGGCCAGAACTGGAGGGAAATGAGATTTTGCTGTCACTGCTGCTCAGAAGGTAGATTAGAAACAGCAGTATTGACTGTGTTTAACAGATGTGGGTCATTTCTGGGAAGTACTTCAGGATAGTTCAGTAGCTTTCTAAAGCTCTTCATTATGCAGCCTGCTTCAGCTGCCCTAGTCCTTGTGTCTGATGCTGCTGTGACTGCTCCACTCATCCCTAAACTGCTGCCTCTCTGAATCTCTCTTGGTAGGTTTGAATCTCACTGGAAGCCTTTCCTGACCAGCAAATCCTTATACTTGCTCATGGACAGACCTTTTAGAAGAGAGCTTGAAAAAGTTCTGTGGTTCCGTAAACTGCCTTTTGGGCTGCAGAGCTCAGGTATGACAATGCTCTTCCCTCAGCATTGTTGTGTCTTGGATGGACACTGTACAGCTGGAAAGCCTCCCCTTTATGGGGCAGCCTTGAATGCTGCAGAGGAGATTGAAATACAGCTGGGCACCAAGGTGCATCAGATGAAATCTGGACTGACTGGATGGCATACCTTTGAGAAAAGGTCATAGGCCATGATGGTGGTGATGGAGGAAGAGGGCAGAGTTTTAACTCCAGGCTCTAGCTGTGCCAGGAGGGATGGAAAGGGGAAGGCTGTCAGCATTGCTCTTGTGGATGGAGCAGGAGCCATTGTGGAAGTTACCAAATGCCAATGGAGAGAAGATACTGCGTGGGTCGGAGCCTTTTGCCTTCTTCAGTGTGAGGTACTACAGAGCAGCTTTGGTTGCTGGTAGCGCTGGTCATAAAGTGCATGCATTTTTATGTGGAAAGATGCCTCAGTTTGTACAAGGTTGGGCGTCTCTTTGGAACAAAAGAAAAAGGAGAGTTCGCCTGTTGGCAGTGGTGGGGCCACATTTCTTCCCCTGAAGATGACTCTTCAATTTCTTGTCTTCCAGTTCTCTCTGCTTTTACCACATTGCAGCTTCTTCCACAGCAGGAGTTGCCTGGATCCTTTGCCAGGTACAAAGACTGGGCTGGAGATGGGTGTTGGGGTTAGACATGTGAGGGAAGTGATAGCTGGGTTGAGAGCCCTGGTGTCTGCAGCTACTCAAAGTTCTCTCTCTCAGTGCTCAACTTCACAGCCCTCTCTGCCTCTCACTCCTGTCACTGTTCATCTCCTCTCGGTAGGTTTCTCTTTCTCTCCCTTTCAAACACGCTCTTTCAAGCAGCTCTCGTACTGACGAACTTAAGCTGCTAGATCCCAGCTCCCTCCCTTTAACTTCTGTCATACCCTGATTTCCGTTCTCAGTATTGCCCTGTCCCATCTATTTTCCCTTGCTCTAACTCCATCCCAAGCGTGAAAGTTGGGTGCCTCCCTCAGTTCTGCCTTGACTTTCCATTTCTTTAGTGTCTTGTGTCCTCTAGCTGACTAGAGATCCCTCACAATTGTGCTGGTATGTTGATGGCACTGCATTGCCTTATGGTCACTACGATAAGACCCATCTGGCTAGGATACAGCCAGAGTCCTACTAGTCATGGCTTCTGTCCTCCAATGCCACCCCAGCACTTACCTGGGAACATCAAGAAGAGCCTCAGGGGATGCTAATCTAACCTGGTGGACATACTTGTCAGAGAAGGACTTCATCTCTTGCAATCTATTCTTTTGCCAGCTTATGGTGCCAAAGGTGCATTGTGGTCGGCAATGGCTACTCCATCCATGGCCAACGGTTTGGGAAAATGATTGACTCTCACCACGTTATCATAAGGTACTGAATTCTCACTAAAGCCTTTACAATTAAGCAGAGGTTGAGGAGTGATAATGTGCATGTGACTTTCTTGCCTGGCAAACATAACATCTAGGATCTATCAGCTCAGATAATCAAAGAACTTTCTTGCAGTTTGTGGCCAAGCACAGGCACTGCACGAGCCAGAACTTGTACTGCTCATTCACAGATGTTGTACCTGGGACCTGGATAGCCATCTCCAGCTTGGTGGAGTGGCAGGCAATCCCAGTCTAACAGGACTACATGCATTTTTACTCTGACTTGAGAAAGTAATTTAATTTGTCTGTGCATCACTTCCCCATCTGAAAAATAGCAGTTGTCTGCCACCTCTGTCTGTCTTTTTATTACAAGGGAGGAACTCTTGGTGTGTCTGTGTGAGGTGTTCCATACTGTGGAACCAGGCTGCCAGGTTGGGCCATAATGTGTGTTGGTGCACTCAAGTGAGTTCACTTGGCCAGTCATGTATCTGACAGTACACAGCTGCTTCCATGGGTGGGAGCAAGTGATACTGAAACTAGACAAATCCTGCCCTTATGACTTTGATTCTCAGATTAAATGATGCTCCAATAAAAGAGCACAAGGTAGATGTGGGCAAGAGAACCAGCATCCGCCTCTTCTTCCCTGAATCAGCTCTGCCCAACCCTCTGGAAAACAACGACAATGATACACTGATGCTGTTTGTCCCATTCAAGCCCCTGGATTTCCTCTGGCTGAGGGAAGTATTGCTGAAAACAAGGAACAAGGTGAGAAGTCTTTAATGAGGGAAGGTTGAAACCAGGTTATTGTAGTGACATGTTCAATAGCTCTAATAATCATGTATCTTTCAGATATTTAATAAGCTACATAATACGCCTGAGACCTTATTTTTTCACTAATTAGAAAGACCCCAGTCTCAGCCACATTGGATACAGGTGTATGAGAATGAGTGGAAAAGACCAGGGAATCCTTTGTTTCTCCACGCTTTCCTGAGTCCTTCTGAGCACCCAGCCAGAGCAGTAGATGACAGCCAGCTCAGGGATCGTTATCATGGCAGTCTGGTGTGCATGGGCATGCCTTAAGTATCTCTCTGCCCTTCTCCTACAGACACAGGTGGGGTTTTGGCGCCAGCCACCCCAGGAGTGGAACGGGAATGTCTCTCAGCTACGTATTCTCAACCCGTATGTCACCTATGAAGCAACGTACAAGCTGCTGCAGCTGAACGAGTCAAGTGGGGTATGATACTGTACTGGAGAGCAGAGAGATGAGTATCAGTGTTCTGTGTCTTCCATCATACCTTACTGCTTCAGTGCCATGCAAGGGGAAGGAAAACCTATTGACTAAATTGGCTAGTCCCTTCCTCTAGAAATGCAGTCTTCTACCGCATTTACTCAAAATGCAGTCTCTCCCTATAGCATGGTGCTTCAGGTTTGGAGCCCTGCTCCTACCCAGAAAAGGAAGACTTTTCCCCACCTGTCACAGCATTGCAGTGCTATTCCAGTCTGCCCCATCACCCCTTGCCATTTTGCATTCAAGTCCCTGGATAGAGTTATATTCCTGTCCATAGTTCTAGATCTCAATAAACCTAGTTTTCTAGCAATGTGCAGCTGTGCCGTATAAGCCCTTTCATACATGTTCCTGTGCTTTCCCTGTCTGAAGACCATTACTGATAATTAGCTAGCATAAAATGGGAGGAATTTTGGTTGGCATTCCTTAAAACACTCTGTCCTCAGAGATCTCTGGCCTGAGGCTGGCTGTTATGCCCACCGCTTCTAGAGCACAGATTTCCCCTTCACTGCATGATGGAGGATTATTTCATTAATGAATCTAATGATACTTTGTCTTTGGTCCTGATGATCTTTGTGATGATGCTGTGCAATCTTTAATTAACTTTAAGCCTGCCAGGCACTACCAGGATGTTTATAATCTGCACAAATGCAGAAGCTTGAAGGCTTGGTGTGGTAAAATAACCTTGTCCAAGGTCATGCAGTGAGTCTTGGCTGGGGCTGAGATTAGATGTCAAGTCCCTGACTGCTGAAGCAATGCTGTAAAAAAAGTACATTTCCCTGTTAAACTGTTTGGAAAGTGCAAAGTGGGAGAATCCAGGCGAGGAGTGTAAAGTGCTTGGTTAGGCTTGGGGGACCAGAGAGCATGTTCAGCTGCTCGTGAGCACAGTGGCTGTGCCGCTCAGTCACAAGGCTTTTAATGCAGCGTTTGAGTTTGTACGTGGCCATGTTAGCTTTACGTGAGCAGAAGGCAGTTTTGTAGCACGCAGGCCAGGGACAGGAATTTAATGTGTGGATTAAAAGTGAGCTATCACATGAGGGCTGCCAGCAGGGAATACACACAGAGGCACATGGAAATGACAGAAATGCAGAGATGTTGTATAGGCACCTGCATGGATGTGGATTTGTTAAAAAGTGTACTGATTCCATCCATTTGAAGCTTTTTGATTTCTATGGAGCTCTGTTCTATCATCCCAGAGGTTGTATGTACGTGAGCCCTCATCTTCTGCAGCACCTTTTCATAAGATGCTCCTTGTCTGAGTTCTGGGAAAGCTGTCCAGGCATCTGTCCTGTTTTATTTGCGTACTTTTTTGCTATATTGAGTGTGGAAGAAGCTACTCGTCCCAGCTACAAAGGTGTTGCTGGTGTCAGTATTGCAAAAGTATGAGTTTGAAATCCTAAACATGTTCTCTTTTTTCCTTTCCCAGAGATATGCCACCACAGGAATCATTGCTTTGAACTTAGCCCTCCATATGTGCCAAGAGGTCAATATTTGCAGGCTTTGGTTACCCTGGCAACCATGACAATACTACACCAATACATTATTACGATACAGGTCGCTCATGGAAAAAAGAGGTAGAAAATGCCTCCCCTTCAAACTAAAGTGTCCTCCATAGGGGAACCTACTGGACAAAGCTGGGAATCAAGCAGCTGAGATGTCTAGTAGCTATCATTGGTGTTAGCCGTGGAAATTCCTTCTGGGACATGCCAGGGGAATGTGTTGAGACATGCTTTGCTCCTAGAGAGCAGCTTGGGCACAGATGCTGGTACCTTCAGGGTGCCTTTCGTCTGTGCTAGTTTGGTGATGAGGTTCCTGTGCTGTGGAAGTCCTGCTAGGGGCTGCAGGCAAAGTTGGGTTGGGCAGGATCCAGTGCATTTTGGGCAGGATGAGGTGCATTGTAAGGAATAATCTGTATTTTTGCCTCTCTTCTCCCTGCAGCTCTTTCAGCACAACATCACTGCTGAGAGGAACTGGCTGCTGAAAATGATCAAGTGGGGGGTGGTTGCTGACATTGCCAGCCCTTCCTTCCAGGCCCAGAACTGCTGAGAGAGGGGTAAGCTGCTTGCTGTCCCTCCCAGACACCACTGATGATCCCAGCTGGGCTTTGCCCTTGCTCCAGGTTGTTTTGAGCAGGTCACAGTACATCCTGTCGCAAGTGGGGTGGGAGATGAATCCCTGAGATTCAGAGCACTTGTCCTTTCCTCCTTGGCCTCTGGTTTCCGCTGCTGGCTGCTGTGGTGGAGCGTGGAGTGTTGCACAACCCTTTGCCTTGGGTAATCCCCTCCTGTTTTGTAAACAGCCATCCTATGCTCATCAGTTATTTGTGAAAAGCACCAAACTGAGATGCTAAGCTGGTCCTTAGCCCCTGAAAAAGGGAGGGGGTGAGGGTGTGATACCTGCCATGGGATTTCAAAGTCCTTCCTAAGCAGACTGGAGTGAGACAGAATCATACCATGGCTTTGGAAAAGGGTCAGGTTGAACATTCAGAGATTTCAGTGTATTGCTAATTGTTGGGAAACATTAATGTCTGCAAGAAACAAGAAACATTTCTTTTATTGTTCTATTTGAGAATAAATGCACTCCTGGTTTCAAGGAGTTGGTACTGTCTTGTGTGAGGGGGATTTCTGGTCAGGACAGGTGAGAATTACCTTAGTGTCTCCTCTGAGATCTTTTCATGGCTTTATGGCCCCATGTAATCCCCCCCCCCTTTTTTTTTTTTTTGTTTCCCTCAGCATGCTGTCTGGAGCTTTCCATGTCTCTTCCATCTTGTTCTAAGCATGGAGCCACCATGCCAAGTCTACTTTGTTTGCTGAAGATCTTCCACATCTAAGAACCCCCTAAACCCCACTTATCTGTGGCTGGCATATGTCCACATTCCACCTCTGGGATCGCATCTTCTCATTCTCTACTGCTTCCGTCCAAGATGCAGCTGTGTCATATTTCCCCTTCTCTACTTCTCTCGTTGCTACTTTCTTCCTGGCCTGTTGTCATTGGTTCACTTCAGTGGCTACCTCACCAAAATGCTGCCTCTAGCAGCAGAAAGAACCTACAGTGATGAACCCACAAGCTGATGGTTATATTGGTACGATCACTTCGCTGCAGCCTCTTCAGGCAGGTGCTCATTGGGAAGAAGGCTCCTCCTGCATAGCTATTTGAGGGCAAACTATAAAAGTGGGGTTGGCTTGACCTACACCAGGCTGCATGTGTCTTACAGCAGCAGCATTCGGGGTGCGGGAGCATTAGTACAGTACCCATATAACTGCTAACTATTTCTATGGGAGATGAAACTTCTGCTTTACCTCCCATTTCCTTCCTCCCTCCCCTTCTCTGTGGTCAGGCTTTCAGGGCACTTCCTGTGCTATTCATGTCACTCCTTTTCCTGGGTAACTTCTCTCCTAGTATGTCAGCCCTGTCTTCTGAAAGCTTGCTGTAACGCCTTGTTTCTCATCATCTGCAAAGTGTTAATACCCTTCATGTTGCTCCCACTGCTATTCCCTTTTGGCCAGTCTGGTTTCTCCTCCACTAGAGCTGAAATGGCTTTTTCCTGGTTGGTGCATGCAATTCATGGACAAAGAAATGCTGAAAACTTCCCCAAAGCTGCCTTGTCCTGGGAGACTGGTGAAAGAACTGGAGGCCATGGTCCAGCTTGAAGGCTGAAGGAGGATGACCTAATCTTGCACGTGCAAGCAGAACTGAACTGAGCTTGGGAGAAAAAGGGTGTTTTAATAAATTCCTCTTTATCAGCTAAACACTGGCTTTGGGTTTTACTCTGTAAACAAATCAGTCTTTACTCTCTAAATAACACGTAATAGCCATGCAGGTTCTGCAGATTCCAGAAATACAGTGTTCCAAATGCATGCAAATATGGCTCGACCACTCTTGGAATTTATTGCTTTGTAAGTAATAGAAGTGGGCTCTCATCTATGTGGACAATTAATATTCTATGTTCTTCTCCTGGTAGAGTAAAATGGCATAAAAATCTTAATGTTTAAAAGCTGATGTATAAAGTAAGCTATGAACTTGGCCAGGTTGGATGAGGCTTTGGGCAACCTGGGCTAGTGGAGGGTGTCCCTGCCCATGGCAGGGGGGTTGGAACTAGATGATCTTTGAGGTCCCTTCCACCCCAAACCATTCTATGAACTAACCCCAGGAGATGATTTACATTTTCCCTCTAGGAAATGCGTATACAAGAACTTTGCCACAGCTTGCAGGAGTTGCGTCTGCACTTTCTGCCGCAGTTGCAACATTTTCCTCTCATGTAGTGTCAAGTCATGGTAGTGAAACCATAAACATGAGGCTCAAGAGTCAGAGGCATTGGTCACAGCCAGTGGCAATGCTGTCAGTACTTTCAGCAAGCAGGTCTGCTACACGGCTTTTTGCTCTTGTGTTTAACAGCTGTCTGGTTTTCCCTCAAAACAAGGTCCTGTAATCTCTTCAAGTAACCGCAATTCATTAGAGCTTGTTTCAAACTTTCCCAGAGTGTCAGAACAATGTAGTAGAGGCTTAGTATTTAACCATGCTTTGGTGGTGGCACTGAATCCCCAAATCAACCTTTCTTCTGTCCAGTTTAAAAACGCTGAGATCTGCAGTCCTCCATGCCCTACACACCTTTCGTGTTTGATAGTCTGAATAAATCCTTGCCCTACAGCAGACTCGTTATTATCAAGAGAACTAGGGGAAAGGAGTTGGAATAAGTAGGATAAAGCAGAACCACAGTAATACAAAACATATGTAAATTAGGCTACGAGATACCGTAATAAGGATGTAACGGAGGGGGAAAGAAAAAGAAAATGAGTCCTATTGTTGCTTCAGTAGCAAAAGCTAGCAATCGGTCTGAGGTGCTAAATCCACCCTTCTCAGGGCTGTGGAAAAGCAATTACACTCCTAAGCACCGCGCGTTTCATACCAAGGCACTGCAAACATCCTCACATCAACGGCGACAGTGAACCCCCGGCTCTGTGGCCAGCTGAGGGGTGATCGTGGTTCATCCGAGGCAGAAGGGCAGGGAGCTGCCAGCCTGCCTCTCTCCAGGGGTCAGGGGAGCTCCACCGTCACTCACTGCCTGTCCACGAATGCTTGGCAAGCGAGTTTGGATGCCTCCACCATCTGTGTGAAATCCTTCCAACCATTTAGATTAAACATTGACTTCAGTAAAATGTAGGGCTCCTAACTGACCTGACATAGTCCATATGGAGTAGCTGCCACAGATAGTGACTATCCTGACACTGATTAATCACTTCTTCTAGTTGTGTTTTTGTCCCTGGTTACTTGACACAGTTCTTCCCTAATAGCTTTTGAATAGTTCTGGGGTATTCATATGACCTTGGCTTTGGGGAATAGCCCTTCTGATGACACACGTTACCTACTTCAAAGTAAGCTTGACTGCTTTTCATTAAACTAACTTGGACACTAGCTTTGGGGTTTTTTTTTTGTCTTTCCCCTATGTTACACCAGTATCTGTCTTTTTCTGCAATGGGAAACACCTTAGCTATGCTGGATTCTGTTTGGTTTAGGTGGCACCATTTGCGATGGGCTGGGGCTCGGTCTGTGCTATACAGCATGTAGAGACTGTCTCTGATTCCACCTCCGTGTCCTTACCTGTCACTTACTTACAGTCACAGGCATGACAAGCAATCTACATTACTGATGCTCCTTGCTTTGAAACTAGCAGTTAAATGATCTGTAACTAGAGTCAATCATTGCTTCGACAGACAGCAGCAAAGCTGTCTAACACCCCAAACTAAATGCAGAGTTTCTTTCTCAAGCAGAATATTGTTCTCTTCTTCAAAGGTACAAGATCCAGAAGCAAAAGCAATAGGTCTTCCAGGCTGATCTTCCATCAGGTGTGAGATTATTACACCCACTTCATATGGGGAAGCAGCACAAGTGAGAGTTACAGGCATCAAGGCACCCTAGTAAGGACTGTTCTGATGATACCAGCTTCCCAGCCTTGGCACAGGGTGCGTGTGGATCAGCGCTGTCTCTATCCCATGTCTGCCAGGTCAGCCAGGTGTTGCTGTGGGATGTGGTGACTCACCAGTTCCAGGAAGCAATATATTTGTGGAATTCCCAGCAAAAAGATCTTAAAGCCATTTTCAGATTCCCCCCTCCCTCTCATTTTTCCTTGTGATTTATAGAAACTGTTTTATGTTAACAGTATGTTAACATGCTGTTAAATTTTCGAGACGTTTCCTTTTGCTTTTCCTATCCACTCAGACAACCTTTCAAACTTGGACAGATGACTGACTTCCTGAGTATAAGGACTGGTGACGTGTCAGCTGAACCTCGAGGACTCAGTAACTGTTTACACACCCTGAGCCTAGACCCCAGCTGCAATGTGACGTGATTTAAGCTTAATTCACCACAGGTGACTGTTAAGCCGAGTTGTATTAGCTGATACTGTGCTAGTTAGGAAGGTGCATATGGCCAGTGCTGTGACCCATCTGAGAGCAACACAGTGGGTCAGCTGGTGTAGCCTGACCACATACCTGAGCTTTTCAAGTACCTTTGGAAGTTCTTGTGGTGCTCCTCATCTCTATCTTGACAAAAACTGCCTTGTGTAAGTGCCAGCATCTCAGGAATGCTCTCTCCCATCTGATTCATGGCTCACAACCAAATAGTTGTTACAGATAATCCTTTCACTTAAAATATGACCTGGTTTGTTTAATCTTGAAATAGTTCTTGCCATGTTCCTCAGCCTCCATTTGCAGATAGACTTGGGGAATTGCTTAGAATGACTACTGAGGCAAAGACATCCTCTCTTCTGGGTAATAGCTGTTGATCCACTTGTGATGCTGCCTTAGCTGGGACCTTGAAATCACCATAGACACAGACAGCCCTATTTGTTTTCATGACTATCACCAGTTGTTTTGTTCAAGAGTTTAGCTGACTTTTCTTTTTGGCTGGAGTTCACAAATTTGAAGCTGTTGTGTTACTTATATTGTAATAAAGTTCAGGAGAACAAAGATTACTTGGGCATGTGTTTTTAGAAACACAGATTTTCTGTAACACCCCCTTTCTAAGAGATCTTTGATGATCCCACCAGTAAATTGCCAGCACAGTGAATCATGTTTAATTTTAGATGTTATTCTTGTCACTTTAAAGGATTCCAAATAATACTTTTGTTTCTTGTGAACCGAAAGAGGCAATTACGTAGACGTTATGGCTTTCTACAGTCATTGCACATTGTTGTATACAAGCTGAAGAATATGAAGTTAACCAGCATTGACTTTCTAAACTGGTGGCTGGGTTTGATTTGCTAGCTTGCATGTTTCCTGCTGGTGCCCCATCCCTTGCAGTTTCTGTATGATTTGTCCTTGAACAAATGACAATGTGTGTTGTGAAACTGTCCCCTGTGACAGAAGCAGCACATTCTTTGAACGTCTTTCAAGCTGTACTTTCCACTTGACCCCTAAGCATGGCTGTTGGATGGATTTTGTGATGCTCCCAAACTCTCCAGCATCTTCAGTGAGTCTCCATTGAAATGGTAATTTCTAGAGCATACTTCAGGCTCATCTGAGCTTTAGATAAAAATTAAATGTGGATTGCTTCATTCTGCATATTGAATACTAAAAGATGCACTCATTTGTCCTCTCTGCAGACACATGATGCTCTGCCAATTTCCTTAATCCAGGCACAGAAGCAGTCAGCAATTGTTTCCATTCGCTTTTGATTCCATCTGTAAAAGGAAGTACCTGCAATCACGAGAGGCTTTTCAGAACAGGGATTTTGTACAACTTGCCCAATTTCAACAAACTTTTTGTCTGCTGGCTTAATGGGCACTATCTGGCTGCACATCAGGGTGTCGGTTTTAGCTCCCATTGTGCTGCCCTGTGTTTTTCATTGCAGAGATCATCTGTTATTTTAGGATTTCCCCATCTCTCAGTGGCCCTCTACTGACCTACCAAAGAAGTCCAATCCTCCCCCACCATATTTTAAACTCTATGAGTGGATTGCTCACTGGCCTGATATTGCAGCTTATATTTAATATCAATTTTCATAGATTTTCATGAGTAGTCATTCCCTATTCCATCTACTTCTAGGCTAGTATCCCATCCTCATCTCGCATTTTTGCAACTTCTCTGTCTATGTGGTATTAATAATACCCAGCAACCCTATGGCTGGATTCCCAGTAACACTTCTTAGTTATCTGCAGAAAGACAGGAGTAGATACATGAATGCACTACAATTTATCAGAGTAAATGAAGGCAGGGAGCTTTATTAGAAGGCTCGCAGCTGATTTAAATTAATATTGCCAACTGTGAGGTTTTACAAAGCCTCTTCCAGAGACAATAGCCGTGTCTGCACTGTAAATTAAGGATGGTATTGAGATGTACTCACTTTTGTAGCAAGGCATCAAACACAGATTCAGGCATGACCAGGGCAGAGAGCAGCTCTAAGCCCAGCTGGGGTGTTTGTGCGTGTCCCGGCTTGCTGCCCCCAGCACCTCACCCACCCAAGGGAAGGCTGTAAGGTCCTGGGCTCTGACCGCTCTATGAATCTCCAGTATTTACTTGTGCCTGGCTGCGTGCAACTTGTTCCTGTGATAATTGCAATACTGTGGTGTGGCCAGATGGATAAATCCTGGATGCATTTCCATAAGAGCTCAGCCAGAGATAAACCTGTTGTTACCTGGCTCAAGAAAACATCTGCCACAGCTGAGCACTTCTCCACTACTTGCTAGTGTGGTGTAGCAGGGAGCGTGGCAGAGGTACAAAGGCAGATAGTCATTCAGTCTATCCAGTGCATTTGTATTATGAGATGTGAAGCATGACCTTCTAGAAATTTGCCTCAGAATTTCACAAGTTATCCATTTTTGTCAGTTTGACCTGAGCTAATCTGAGGCAATCAAGTCAAATGACACACTGATACAACTCCTTTTCCTCTTTAATTTTTAGTCCAAACTATATCTTACATTACTTCCTTTTTTCTTGTTTCTTTAAAAAAACTTTTTTTTAAAAAAACAATTGCAAGAAGAGCAATTCACTCAGAGCATGTCTAGAAACCCGGCAGCTACCAGTTTCACTTCCCTCCTTGTTTTCTGCAACTCTCAGTGACATGCAGTGAGAAGCAGGAGTGGTGAAACACAACGCTTGGCATTTCAGGAGGTTTCTCGCTCTGGGTCCTTGAGGGATACCCATGCTGCTTTCTGCTGCGTGCCTGGCCTCCTGAAGATGCCCAGGAGAGGAACTCTTTCTCTGTGGACACTCATGGTGCTGCTGCAGCTGGCGCTTGTCCCATCACAGCTGGCAAGCTGCCTCCTTAATCCCTGTTTGGAGGTACGTGATCTCTGAACGAGCACAAAATCCTTCTGTTTCTCTGGTGCAACTTTTCCCTCTGCTTGGGAGATTTGTGCATCAAGTCTGTTGTGTGTTAGTTGTCTTACGAAGGCCCGTCTTTTTTCCAAGGCTGTTACCAAGGCAATTGAAGTATTTGAAGTAAATGCTGGTCTCAAAAACATCTGAGAACCAGAACCAGCAGCATGAACCATTTCTTCTTGTTGCCTTTCTGTACCTCTGAGGTTACTGCATTACAGTTAATCTTAACAGACTATGTTTCCCGTCATGACGAGATCCAAGCCTTGTATATATTTTCTGCAAAAGACAGTATTTTCGCCTGATTTGTACTGTAGAGTGATTTCACCAGTACCCCAAGTACCTGGCACTGATCAACTGCCTTTTGCAAACTTTTGCTGACAATTATTACTTACAGAATAACTGTGATTAGAACTGCCTGCTTATCTTCAATGTGACAAAGCTGAGAGCTGATCCTGGACACACAATGCATCCCCGTGGGTTTGTTTTGCTGGCTCTCTCAAAGGTTGCTGCCGGTTCATCCATAGCCTTCAGGAACACCATCCCGTAGTTTTGCACCTGCTTCAATCAGCAAGACATGTAACTCTTCCTGGGCTATTAGAAGTGGGAAAGATGCTTAGGATATATAAGATTGTTTCCTAGGACTCAGGACAGCTCATGTAGAAATTAACTACAAGGTTAGTCATTCTGCTCCTGCTTTCCTGGCAGTGTAATTTTCTGGCACTTCATGAAAAGCAGATGTTGACCATGATTGGATCTGCCACTGTTACAGGTCATCCCTAACAAAACTTTCAGATGCATGGGACTGAACGCCTCTGGAGTTCCTGCTGAAGTCCCAAATACCACCCAGCACTTGGATCTCAGTTTCAGCAATCTGAAATCACTGGAGCCAAATCATTTTTCGTCAGTCCCTGAACTGCAGCTTCTGGATCTTACAAGGTAATGAGTCCTTTTATGTGGGTACTGGTTGATCTTGCTTCATCAGCTGGGCCGCTGTGGTTGCCTATTTTGGGGTCTGCTGGTCTTGGCTGTTCTTCTTTTTTTTACTTTTTTTTTTTTTACTTGTGACTTTATCTCTGTGTCTGTCTCTCTGCACATCTCCATGGCCAAGTGATGTACAGCTTTTAGTCCAATTACTGAGTGCACACCCTCTGCGCAGAGCTGGGTCTGTCAGTCTGATCTTGTAGGTTGGGGAGTGGGAAGGAGGAGGAAGATGTTTTACTTCTCTCTGAACAAGAAAAATGTCAGACTTTTCACTGTTACAAAAACTCTGAAGTGGAACATCTTGGGTGAGCTGTTTTTCTAATCACAGTTTTAAAAAAAAAAAAATGAAGGTACATTCATTTTCTAAAAGGCTGTTTTAAAATATCAGCATATTCTCTTTTCCCTTCTCCTCACATATCTGGGGGAGGAGATGGGGGAGGCTTATTAGCAAATTTGAATTGATGTATAATTTCCATTGACTTGAGACAACAGTTTCTCTGGGTAAATTGTTTCACTGAAAAATGTCACTCAGTCCCATCACAGTTACAGCTCCAAAGTGGCTGAGTGGCAGAGCAGGTTTGCTGTAAGGCACTGGCTGAATTATAAAGATAATTTTGCTTGAATACATTGCAGAATAGATTTGGGTGTCAAATTTTGGATCTTCCTATGTGAAACCATCTTTAGGTGGCCACCCTCTTTTTCCCTCTCCCTTTTCTCCTTTAGGGCCATCAGGCCTGGGGTCTCATCCCTCTCAGATATCATCAGCAAAACTGCTGTCAGAGTTGTGAGCTTTGCCACTGCTGCATCACGCTGGTGTCAGTGGGACTGCCCAGATGTGAC
Organism: Grus americana; assembly: GCF_028858705.1. Taxonomy (NCBI): domain Eukaryota; kingdom Metazoa; phylum Chordata; class Aves; order Gruiformes; family Gruidae; genus Grus; species Grus americana. The sequence goes on from NC_072871.1 coordinate 4,150,612, forward strand.
TGAAGCGACAGTCTGGAAGCTGTGAGGGTGCAAGGTGTAAGGGAGTGGTGTATCTTCTTGGCTCTGCCATCAATGATGGTCATTATGATGTTACTTTGACCTAAAGAGAAGTCTAAAATGCTTCTTTCCTGCTGCCTGCATGAATTTTTGACCTTCTCTGTGGCTCAAGGTCTCTTGCTTTGCAATTGAACTTCAGATCTAGAGAGGGAGGAGGAGGTGAGAGAAGGTCTCCTGCTCTGGAAGGGTTCCCTTTGCACATTCAGGAGTGGTGGCTTTGCCCAGCACAGTAAACTCAAACCAGCCCCCAGAGTGAGGTTGAGTCTGAGAATGTTGCACCAGCACCTAGTGCAGTAGTGTTAGTGAACATGTAATGAAAGGGACAGTGTTTCATGCACATTTATTGTCTTTTCCTGCCCAACAGGTGCCACCTCCATACAATAGAAGATAACTCTTTTAAGGACCTTCATAAACTTTCCACCTTAGTTTTAACTGCCAATTCCCTCCAGTACCTGGGGACAGCAGCCTTCTATGGCTTAGCATCTCTGAAAAAACTAGTATTGGTAGAAACCAACATAGCCTCTCTGACTGACCTACCCATTGGACACTTGCATAACCTGCAGGAGCTGAATTTGGGCCACAACATCATTGCTTCATTGAAGCTTCCCAAGTATTTCACCAACCTGACCTCTCTCAGGCACCTGAGCTTTCTCTCCAATAAGATCACATATATCTCCAAAGGAGACCTTGATGCCCTGAGGGAAGCAAACAGTCTCAACCTCACACTGGTGCTTTCCTTGAATGATATAAAATACATAGAACCAGGGTCCTTTGCAAAGATTCACCTTGGTGAGCTGGTTCTAAGGTCCTCTTTTGAGAGCTTCAGTGCGATGCACACTTCTCTTCAAGGCCTGACTGGTTTACAGGTCAACAGACTAATACTTGGAGAATTCAGTAACAGTCAGAGACTAGTAGACTTTCAGAGCAGACTCTTGAGTGGACTGTGTCAGGTAAAAATGCAAGAGTTTGTCTTAATCTGTTTCAGAAACTTTGACAGTGACACAGACACTCTTTTTAACTGCATAGGCAACATCTCCAGTATTCGGTTGGTGGACCTCGATCTTGAAGAGGTGTCTGAGGTTCCTATGTTCTCTCAAGTTAAACAGCTGGAATGCAAGAAATGCAAGTTTAAGGAAGTGCCTGCCAAGAAGCTGTCTCTTTTCAAGGAGCTGAGAGTGCTTCGTATTACCAAGAGCAAACACCTCAATAGCTTCCGGCAGAAATTTGAGAGTCTAAGTAACCTGGAGGTCGCAGATTTGAGTGAGAATCGCCTCTCCTTCACTCAGTGCTGTTCTCCTCAGTTTCGCAAGTGTCCAAATTTGAAACACTTGAACCTAAGCTTCAATTCTGACATCAGCGTGACTGGAGATTTCACTAATGTGAAAAATTTGTTATATTTGGACCTTCAGCACACGAAGTTATTAGGTCCTGGCTCCTACCCTGTCTTTCTATCCCTTCAGAAACTCATTTACCTCGATATTTCCCACACCAGAACTCATGTTAAATCCCAGTGTACGTTTTGTGGCTTGAACTCTTTGCAAGTGCTCAAGATGGCAGGCAACTCCTTTGAGAACAATAAATTGGCCAACAATTTCAAAAACCTAAGTCACCTCCACACCTTGGATATTTCAAGTTGCAAATTAGTACAGGTGGATCAAAGTACATTTGATGCCCTCTCTGAACTAAAAGTGCTAAACATCAGCAACAATAAGCTACTGAGCTTTGATCCTGTAGTCTACAAGCCTCTCCAAGCCCTCACAGCCCTGGATTTCAGCAACAACCAGCTGAGTGTTCTGTTGGACTCAGCCCTGGAAATCCTGCCTGATAGTCTGGTCCTGTTAGACATCTCTCAAAACCTGTTTGAATGCTCTTGCGTTTACCTGAACTTTCTGAAATGGGTCAAGGAAAAGCAGGAGCTACTGCAGAACAAGGAGTTGATGATATGCCATACGCCTACATACATGAAGAACATGAGCCTGTCAAACTTCTCTCTGTCCTCCTGCCAAATTAATGCAAGCACAGTGGCATTCTCAGTGATCGTGTTGGTCGCAGTAGTGGTGTTTCTCTTCCTGATTTACAAGTACTACTTCCAGCTATACTACACATTGGTGCTGCTCAGTGGGTGTAAACACTCTGCAGAAAGAGGCGACACCTATGATGCATTTGTTATCCACTCCAGCAAAGACCAAGAATGGGTGATAAAAGAGCTGGTGGAACCCTTAGAAGGAGGAACACCTCCCTTCCAGCTTTGTCTTTACTACAGGGATTTCCTACCAGGGGTACCCATTGTCACCAATATCATCCAAGAGGGTTTTCTGAGTAGCAGAAATGTCATCGCAGTCATCTCTACTGACTTTCTGGAGAGCAAGTGGTGTAGCTTTGAGTTTGACATTGCCCAGTCCTGGCAGCTTGTTGAAGGAAAGGCTGGAATCATCATGATTGTACTAGAAGAAGTGAATAAGGCCTTGCTGAGGCAGAGGCTGGGCCTGTCCCGATACCTGAGGAGGAACACCTATCTGGAGTGGAAAAACAAGGAAATAAGCAGGCACATCTTCTGGCGGCAGCTGACAGGAGTCCTGCTACAAGGCAAAAAGTGGAATCATGAGGAGGTAAAGCTCATGTGAGAGAAAAAGAGATCACTTCTGTCCTGCCTCCCATCCTGGCCTTGGCTGGTGGCTCAGAAGCTGGTTCTTCTGAGGCTATTCAAAGTTGGAGGAAGTGGATGGAGGCACTGTAAAAGCACTACAGAAATACCTGCCTTGCTGGTCACCCTCTCTCAAGGGAACTTGCAAGCTAAAGAGTGAAAACAGCTAGAAGAGCTGCACATGCCTGAGCTCCGTGTTTGTCTGTAGCTGTCAACCAAACTGGTCCAGCAATCCACGCAGGTCTGGTGGGTTGGTGAATAGATGGACTGCTCTTACCGTCATTTGTCTGCCTCTGAAACCGGATTTGGGTCCTGGGGCCATTTACGCAGTGGACCTTCAGGGTCTGTTGCTTTGAGTGCAGCCCAGGATCTCCAGGGGAGAGCAAAAGTACAGGATTTTTGGCTCTAACAATGGTGGGAAACAGAAACAAGATTTGGATCCTGAAAGTCTTGGGTCCACCTCTTTAGGCACCATGACTCAGGGGAAAAATCCTACGGAGGGAAATGGGGTGCCCTACAGCCACAGACCACCTGGCAGCTACTCAGTGAAGCTGAGCTGTTATGTCATCAGTGTGTGTGTGTATGTTGGGGGTTGCCGTTGGTGGGAAATTTCCCCAACATGTTTATTTCAGTTTTCTTTAGACCAAGACCAAATATGGAAACCCCCAAATATTTCCATCACCTGGAACTCTTATTTGTAGCTAAATTATACAGCATTTGAGAGAATGGTTTGAGGTTTTCTTCTGGTATCCAAAGATCAGTGGGACCAGAAGAAGCTGCAGAAATGCTTGATACCTTTAAAATCAAGGTATTTCTTTGCTCCACTTGCTTCTCCTCATCGAATATTTCTGAGTATATTCTGTGGGACTGCCCTATACGAGCAAGATTGAGCCTGAGCAAAGTGTTTTGATGTTTACAGCTACTCTCTGGTCCAGCTTTAATTCACTGTTGGAAGGTGCTGTAGGAGCCTTCAGCCCATGGCTTGAAATGGGCTTTAGATATGTTCAGACCTCCCATCATGCTGTGGCAGCCTCTCGTCCCGGTGGGCATCTCAGCGTATGCGGTCAGCCCTTCCAAGGGTTCGGCTGCTACGTTGAACAGCACAGTCACTGGCCGGGAGAGCTTTGCCTTTGTTTCACTGAGAACGTGCCTGACATTTTGCAGGGAGAAGAGATAGAGGAGAAAAGTCTGGGTTAACTAAACTAAATGTGTCCCAGCACTGCCCTGAATAAAGGGAAGGAAAGTCTAAATGCCATTGAATCATATTACAGAGCATTCCATTGATGTGTTGAATATTGAACACTGCTGCAGTATTGCTCTCTGTTTGCGGAAGGCTTTGGTTGGGATTAATCACTGAATTAGTCTAGTTTTAAACTTGCAAATCCTTCTATAATCAATGATGTTCTACAGAGATAAAACAGAAGCAATTGAGTGGTGAATCAGATCTGATATTTATTCAGAAGAAAGGGCCTGATCCATCTTACTTTTCTAAGCACCAGTCAGCGACATCTCTGTGGAAGCCAGTGATAAGTGAGATCGACATCAGACAGTATTTGCAAAAGAGGGAGAGCTGGTTCCAGGGCTTGTGCTGGCAAAAGCTGAATCGCAGTGCCCTCTCTATGTGCCGTGTCAGTAGCATATTGGGACAACACTACCAAAGAACCCCACAGCCCTCTCTAAGGTTTTTTGTGACCCGTGAGATGAAGGTGTAATAAAACTAAGCTTGATGCCCAGCAAGTTTGTTTTGCATCTGCTAAGTACTGTTGCAGGAGTTTCCAAATTGGGGTGCTCCTTACCTCTGCTGTGATTGACGGGTCCTGAGCTCCCCAGCTCCAGCAGACCTGTCTCCGCACCCAGGGGCAGAGGCTGCTGGAGCTGGGGAGGGGGTGCTGTGCTGGGGGGAGGCGGAGGTGCAGGAAACCAGGGTACAGCTCGAGATTCCCTGGATTGAGGCTAAAGAAGAGCACAGAGGACAAAGCAAATATTAGCCCAGATTTCAGCAGCTACAAGTTAAATTGGAAAACGAAAGAGGAAAAATTAAATGGAGTGGGAGTTCCTGCTCCTGAATTGAGCAGCACTGAAGCAGCATTTCTCCTTCGCTCTTTCTCTCTGAGGCTCCTCTACAAACAATTCAGTGTATATGTATTTCTGGCACAAAGCAGAGTCCTGTGATTCTTGATTGTAATTATAATAATGAGTTTCAGAAAGCCTGCAGGTGGTTCTGGGCATTATAATAAGGGTTTAGGACAGTATTGTTTAAAAAGTGAGTGTTTGTTGAATATCAAAGTGACTTTAGGAGGAGAGCTGGGGTGATGCTGGGAGGAGGCTTCTGCCCGTACAATTTAAAAAGAAACCAGTCACTTGTTCTTCTCTTCCTATTCAGAGCAGAGATGGATACGTGAGTTGCCTCAGGCTTTCTTACTGCTCGAGAGAAAGCACAAAACTCATCATAGCTTCTGGAAGGGGTGAGGGGAGCGAGACGGTGCAGTGAGACAGACTGGAGGCTGGGGTGTTCAGAAAACAAGGGAGTTTGGAAGAGGTTCATCCTCTGCAAGCCCTACAGTCACTATCGCTCCTGCTTCCCTCCATGCATTTAGAGATTTCACTTGACCTCAGCAGTAGTGGGTGCTTTGAAGACACAAGCTGATTTCTTTTATTGCCGAGACCTTCAGCAAAAGAACTGGGATTATTATTTTTTTTTTTTGCTGCATGGCACAACAAGGCTCAGGAGGACAGGCTGGCTGGTGACACCAACACCCCTCGATGGGACCTGGGTGCCGGGCACAGCCAAGCGCTATAGATGTCCATCCACGCAGCTGCTGGCTCTGCTGGGTGAGCAGCTCCCAGCCCTCCCCGAAGGGTCGTTAACCTGCCCTGGCAGCACCCGTCTTCCATACGTTGTGGTTTATAAGTCCAGGAGGGAAAGGCTGTGTGAACAATTCTATTTTCACCATTTACCCAGCAGAGAAAAAGTAGATTTGTTTTTGGAAGACTCAAAACAACCTTCCCCAATACTATAAATGGGGGAAATATTACTGTGGTTCAAACAGAAACACACACTTCTATTTGCTTTTGTTACAGGAAGCAAATTTCCAAAGGAAAACTCTGTATGTTCTCATGACTCCAAACAGGTTGGCATGCATTGTTGTTTGAAAGTGTTCACTGTGCAACAGGTAGCTTTGCTATCATTTACTCTTTTGGGTGAATAAATGAGCAGCTAACCAAACATCCGTGCAGGTCTGCATTCATCTCTCATGTAAATAGCTGAATATGTTCCAGTTATTAAAGCATCTATTTTACCCAGGTCATAAAAACAGATGGAGATGAAGCTCCAAAGGGCCGTGGCATCCAAGCTATTTCATTTCATTTCTTTTGTAATGGGGATGTGCCCTGATTTCGCTACGTGCTTAATCTGACCCATGCAAAATGCCAGTATAGATGAAGCTGCGGTCTTACTTGCGTTGCAGAGGGTGATGTCTCAGAGGCAGGTCATCATGATGTGCTGGCATCATCATCATCGCCAAGATATGGTTTGCAGTGAGGGCTCTGAATGGAGCGAACCTTCATTAGCATGATTGCATTTGTGGTCTCTACACTGTAGCAGAGATATTATGTAAAAGCTGAAAACTAGAGGCATTTGCATTGATGCCCGCCTGGATCTGGCTGGCTGCAGGAACAGCACGGCGTGAATGCTCCCTTGGCCTCCCCGAGTATTAGCACAGACTTCCAGTGTCAGTTAAAAAATCAACAAAACAAGAAAAAGCAGCTGGTTTCTCCGGACCGACTGATACTTGACAGGAACAGGTTGAAACTTTTCTGCAAGAGTGTTTGTCCTTTGGGAAATGCTATTTTGTAGGTGGTTTATGTAATTTAATGAGGTAGCATAGTGAATCTGTGGAACAGAAATTGTCATAGCAGGGTTTCTGGTTTAGTATTGCATGGGGCTGTAATCTTGGAACAGACACTTTGCATGGAAACAGTGATTTTTGCAATGTTTTGGAGGGGCTGGGAAAAAAGATTTCAAATAAAAGTTACATTGCTGCACAACATTATTTAAAAAAAATGTCGGTTTTGGCTTATGCTATTGTTTCTCATTCTTTTCATTTTGAAATTTCTTTCTATTTATATAATCTGACTAGCCTCCCAAAACAAAACCAAAATGTAAAAGTGTTTCCACCTACCCAAATTAAAAACCACAAGTTTCATTTTGTGGGAAAACTCACGGTTTTTCTTTTTTGTACCATGCTGAAAAGCAGAACTTTTGACAAAATGGCAATTCCACTTCCACGACAGCCCTTACTCTGATGCTCTGAAAGTTAAACCTTAGCCTGGGTGTATCACCCATGTAGTCCAGGCAGCAAAAAACACCAAAGAATCCCCAGAATGAATTTCACAAAGTGCCTTTTGCAAAACACCTTGAGCGGGTGCAGTCAGTCAATACGAACTGCGAGCAATTGAACGTGGTAGGAAAGAAGCAATTCCTTAAGTTATTCTTTGCCATCGCAGCTCAGGCTGAGAATTGGGACAAATGACAGCAAAGCATGATTTGCAGAAGAGGAGCCCATCTGCCGGTAGCGCTAACCTTCCTCAGCTTCAAGGTCATGTAGAGGGCAAAGTCAATAATCCGCAAGCCTGGACCTCCTTGCGCTGCTGCGAGCACAGAGATAGAAACATTGCATAATTGAGGACAGCTCTGTTGAAAGCCTTGAAAATCAAGAAAAAAAAGAATCAAAAGAATAGGAAAGAGATTGGTGCAGGATCTCGGGGAACGTGGCCACAGTTTAGTTTAGCAGCTGGGTGAATCAGCTGCTGGAGACCAGCTGAGACCCTTGGTCCCAGGGTTTCTAGCACTAACAGCCTAAAGCACCTGGAAGGCAGAAGTTTTGTGATGAGTCTGTAAGTAAGTGCTACCTTTTTGCATAATGGTGATAAGAAAGTGTTTTGAAATCAGTACCTCTGAGAAGTGGCTTTTAGATCAGGTTTTTGCATACCGGTGCCTATTCAGAGAACAACTAAGGCAGCAGGGATGTGTTTTCCTTCACTCCTGAGGAGGAGGAGGTAATTCTGCTCTGTTCAGCAAGTCCTGCTGAGGAGAGCCCAGATTTGGGACCTGTGAGGTTCTCGCCTTAGTGCTTCCTTGCTGGGAGAGCCTGGTTCACCCTCTCGAAACATCCTCGAGACATCCTGAATGAAAATGGTGCTTTGCATGTTCCTCTCCGTGTCTTCCCAGCATGGGCAGTTTCTGGAGGCTAGCTCAGGCTGGACTAGCATTCACTATCTGCATTAGTCCTGTTCCTACCCACGTGGAGGAGAGGGACTGAGTCACCATTTAAATATATTTAAATACAGATGAAACTCTGACCTTGAAGTCTGCTATGTACGTGCCTTCATGTGTTTATTAGGGGAACCTTATACCCATTCTGCAATGCTCTCTATGACCTCAGTCTGCCAAAAGTGTGATTTTAGCTATTACTGTTGCTGGACGCCCTATCAGAGAAGTGTGATGGCACTTCCCCTAACATTCCTTTGAGTTGTTTACCCCCACAGCCTCCCCTTTTAGCAAATGAAACGTCCGCACCTGAAAGCACGTCTGTATTTACCATGTGCCCAAATTACATCTTTGGGCCACTTCAGCTTTAGCAATGGTATTAATATGTCTTCTGTCCGTGCAGGTCCCCCGTGGCCCATGCTCCAGAGCGGGTATTGGTTTAAGACCTGGGTCTCTGTGGGAAGGATGGAAATGAGCATCGATGGGTACCAGCCTTGCCTTGCAGAGGACACGCTGGAGCCTGGCAGCCCTTGGGGCTCCAGCTAGGGCAGGTGACTGGAATGGAAGCACTTCAGCATCCCTGTAGGGCCACAGCCCTGGAGGGCAAAAGCAGCCCAGTCCAGATTTCCCTTTGTGCCTGCCAGGCTACCCAATATATAGAGGGAGTGAACCAATACATACAAAAAATCCTCCAGGCCACAATTTGTTATTCTTCACTCTGCTTATAGTCATTCTCAATTACAGGACACAAGTTACAAGAGGACAGACAGTCCCAAGGCAACAGACATCTGCTTGCCATACCTAGCCCATGCATCTCAGCCCTCCCATCAGCAGCACACACCCACTTCCCCTGGCCTGTCTGAGCTCCCCTCCCACGCCGGGTCTCTGTGCTGTGAACTGATGGGCAAAGCATGGGCTCCACTTCCCAAAAGGCTTTAGGCACCCCGCAGCACCCTGCCATACCCCTTCTTCAACAGCATCCTTCGCTGAACCGCAGCTGAGGTGGTGCACGGAGAGGACCATTAAGGAGAGGGTTGAAAGGGCACGAAAGTAAAGTCGTGACCACATCTACAAATCAGATGTGCAGCAGGGAGAGGGTATACGGCCCCACACTTCCAAAATCCTCCCACCACAGCTGCTGAAAAATCATATATTACTGGTGGTGGGGCAGATCCTCAGCTGAGGCAAAGGATCACCCCCCTCCAGGGCCCGGACCCCTATCCCTCCAGCCAGAGGATTTCAAACGCTGCCGGCAGCACAGCAGTGATAAGAGAACAACTGCAGCATGCCCTGCCTGCAGCTCCTTCCTCCCTTATCGCCACATCTTGAGTACTATGCAAATAACAATGGGGTATTGTTAGGCAAAAGAGATTTAATTGCAGCCTACACTCCCAGAGAGGGTAAGATAGGCTTTTCTCCAGATCTAATCTCCCGTCTTTATCTTTTTTTCTTCCCCACTCTCATCCTTTCCTTCTCCTCAAAGTTTCTCTTTACTCTCTTTCAGCTCCCAGCCAGCAGCCGGTGACCAGCCCAAAATGTATGAAAGAAGGGAAAGGTGTCCTTTTTTTTTTTTTTTTTTTTTTTTTTTTCACATTTTTTAAACAGTCTTTAAATCCTTTGGAGTGTTTTGGCCCGCAGAAGGATTAGCAGTAATTCCCCTGCCATTGCTTGCTTCCGAAGCTCTGACAATTCATTCTCCTGAGATCCCCTAAACTCACTGCTGAATACATTAGCCAGAGGACACGGAGCGGGCTTGAGGAGACTGTGATCCCCCGTGCCCTACAGCCCGGTGGTCCAGTTTAACGCATCCACCAGAGCCCCTGGGTGGGCACTTCTCCTCTTTAGTAACCGAAACAAACCCGAACCTGCCCGACGCGGCAGCGCAGGGATGCTCCGCAGTGGTTCAGCCCCCGCGCTACGGGATTCACAAGGCGATGGCTGAAAGTTGCTCTCCTTTCCCTTCCCACGGGCTCTGTCTCAGCAGTGGATCTGGTGGGAGCCGGTGTTCCCTCCCCTGCTCCAGGGATGCCATCCCTCTCTTGTCTTTCCCGAGCAGTGTATTCTGCTGGGAAGGGCACGCTACAATCCCTGCCTGGCTTTGGATGCTGCTGACCTCCCTTCGATGAGAAATGCTGCCTGTTCTTTGCCCTGCCTCATTTTCTCTGTTTGTAAAATGGGGATCACAACCTGCATACTGTGATTTACTGGAATGAAGGGCTAAGGGGTAGGTGGGGTCTGGATCCGAGCCTGTGAAAGCTGCACTTTCTGTTCCTCAACTCCATTTCCCCCATCTTGGAGTTTTGAAATCCTTCTCTACAGCTCTCCCCCATGCCAGCAAATGTGTGTCTGAAGTCAGATCCTCCCAACCCCTTTCCTATCACTGGTCACTTACATTTTGTTTTCTTTAAGGGAAATAAGTGCACTGGCAGTAGCACAAGACCAAGTGGTATTTGGCCCCCAGGGCCCTCTTTGCAATTCTGCCTTACCAGTAAAGCCCTCCCTGCTGAGGTATTTTCTGCTATCCCTTCACTGACGCTGTAAGTATTAAAATAAACTGTTAATAAGAAACCCCACAGTCTTCCCCCTCTCTGCTCCTCCTGAGACTGTGGCCCACGTCTTTCTGACATGCACAGTCAGCAAGTTTCAGTTCCCTGCCGCTTGCCCCCTCCAGCAGCCCGTATCTTGCCGGGTGCAGAGCTGGGCCAGCCCCACTCTACGCCCTGCCGGTTTTCCCCCACTTCTCGGTGCCCCACTGAAGGCAGGTGGGTGACAAGATTTGCCCTTCAGCCACAGACAGAAACTGCCTGAGCTGTGTTATTCAGAGTCCTGGTGGAAATAAAAGGATGCCTGCCTGCTAAAAAGTGCCGTGGCTGGGAAGCAGCCCTCTGCTCTGACCGGGGAGATGCCCGCAGAGGTGTCGCGTGCTGGGGAGGTGCCCTCCCAGCATCCCTGGGGCTGGGAGAGAAGGATGACGAGATGCTGGGACTGGAGCCTGAGCCAAATCTGGGGAGTTGCTTGCACTCCTTGATAGCTGCTCCTCTTGGAAAAAAGGGAATGTTTTTAAAGAGCCTCATGAAAGCAAAGTATATCATGATTTCAGTGTTAGCAGACAGCAAGAGAGATAGGAGCATCCCCTTAGATTTGCCTGCCGGAGGTTATGTACCTCAGGAAGCTGCTGAATAAAAGATACAAAAATACAGCAGAAAGTAGTATTATTTGCTCCTTTCAAAGCATGATGGGAGGCAGAAAAACATTATAAGGGGTATCTTTGAGTCTTGCCAGCCTGGATTTGTCAGGGCAGAGTTTTCACGGAGCGCTCTCCGGGTGACCCAGTTTCTCAGACACAGGCACAGACACACACACACGTTCACGCACACACACTCCAAGCCGCAATCCACAACTTTAATAACTGTGTGACATACAAAGGAGATTTTGATGCAAAGTGGAGCTGACAGAGAAGTGGAAGGAAGTATCTGGTTTTTTACCTTCCCCCCCCCCCCCCTTCCAGTGCCACACCAGGATTACAGTCAAGGTGGTTTCAACCTTCAGCAAGGACTGATGTTATTGTGGGTTCTGCTTTTAATGACATTTAACAAGAAGCAATAGCTCAGGGGGAGGGGAAACAGGGGTTTTCTTTTCTTTTCTTTTCTTTTCTTTTCTTTTCTTTTCTTTTCTTTTCTTTTCTTTTCAAGAAGAATTTACTAGGTCTGTCAGGATTAAATGCATGAAGTGAACGCGTATGGGACTGCAAAGGGGGCTTAATAGCCTTGCTGCTGGTAACGACAGGACAGCTCTGAGAGAGGGTTTGCCAGCCCTGTCGTGCATCTGATGAGACATCTGTGTACGTGGAAGTGTGCATTTGAGGGTATATCACAGCAACATGGTCACGCTGGGGTGACTTTGCTGTCATCTATGGTTTTCTGGCTGTGGGTGTGGTGTGGGTGACATGAAGGTATAGTTATGTAGTGGTAAGCTCTGTTTCTGAAAACTTCCCCTCAAGGATGAGGTGGTGGTTGCTCCAGTCCAGGTGACAAATGTCACTTCTCCCACCATGACTTTATCAGACTTTTCCATAGGATCCTGCAGTGAGCAGGCACATATTAGCCTGGGTGGGTTTGCCAGGACCCCAGGGCAGGTGCTGGCAGGAGAAATGCTCCAGGCTGGGCACCCAGCTAACTGGCTCAAGGTTGACCTGGAATGGGTCACATCCTTCTCTAAGTCATGCCAGGCTGTTGGATTGAGTTCACCCAGGCTGATTCCAGCTGATTCCACATCCTTAAAGCAAAATGTAGACACTAGTTGCTTTAATATTGCAGCAACAGGCTAAAAATTAAACATCTTCGTGAAATCTGAGGCTTAGGAAGGAACTATACATTGGAGAGTAAGGAACAACAGGCAAAACAACCAAAGGAGAGAAATGCTGGGCCAAAGTGCATCCCTTCTCAAGCTTTCCCAGTATTTGTTCATGGCAGTGAGAGTCCTTCGAGTGGTGTTTTGGCTTGGACGTCCATTTAGAAAACATTCCTTAACCATAAATAAGCTGGTGATGCCTTCTGCCCCTCCAGGACATTGTAAGTGGCTAGACTCAAACTTCTGGAAACGCAGCAATGGAGAAATGGGGAAGACAGCACTATCGCAGAGCTACTGCAGCCCTAATTGTATGAGCTGGCAGAAGGCAGTGGGCATAGCTCAGTAGACATGGTGCCAAATAAAGAGGAAAATAAAAAGAGAAGGTGCTATTGTCTGTGGTGTGTGGTGTTGATGCAATTCCCGCATGCATTTCAGTCATGTGAACTTTAGCAGATGGTAGACATGTTTGCTGGACTAGGTTGGGAGACCTTGTCAGAAATCCCCCCACGTCTTGAGGCTTCCAGTCTGCTCCATTGAAGAGATCCAGATGCTGACGCTCTGGCAGGGACCTTCTCCTCCTGGGGACTGACAGCTCTTTTGTGAAGGGACCTGGCAGAAGGTGCACAGCCCATTCAGCAGGAGCATCTGCTGGCACCCTGGTGAGATAGCCAGCTAGAGAAAAAGAGCATTCACATGCCAAACAGGTCGTGCACCTTGAGCAGGGTGGTGGCAACTTGCTGTAAGAGAAATTTGGTGGGTTTGACTAATTTGGGGGGGAAAAACATTCGTCTTACAGTGTGGGGAATTTTTAGTGGGCCAGTGTGTGGCTGTAGTGGGGAAGAGACAGTGATGAGCGCAGAGCCACGTCAGTGAGCGTATGACACACGGTGGGATGTGCGCGTGCTGGGGAAATGCAGCCTTGAGCTCCCGTTTCTCTGCCCAACCCTTGTTTGGATGGGGACCCCTCTCTCCCCACCCCTCTAGCTGGGGGGGCAGAGCACCCACCAGGCCAGGGACCCTCTGCCCCATGGGACGAGCTGCCCTAGAGCTCCTCGGTCGCTGTCAGAGCTGAGCTCCGAGCAGATGCACCAGGCTCTCCTCTGGCTTAGTGCGATGGAGTGGTGATAGCTGCGTGCTTCGCTGCGGCTCTGCGCATCTGATATCCAAACACAGCACGGGGAAATGACAGCAATATGTGTCCCCCCTGACACCCAGAGAATATAACGATATTGCTGTGAAAATGAGGCTGCTGCCGCACAGCTAAACTCTGAACCCTTCCCTCTGTGAAGGAGCTATGATTAGAATCTCATCTCGCTCTATATTGCACAGCACCTGCAGAAGAAAATCCCACCCAGCAGCACGTAACTATTTTTAAAGGCCTTTTTCTAACGGGCTGGGAGATGGGGCTGGTGAGAATCCTGCTGGTGCCATGGATTTCTTTCAAACCCCTTGCAGAAGAGGATGGAGCTAGACTTAGGGAACGTGGCTCAGAAACAAGGAAGTGGCAGAATTATTTCGCCAAGTCTGAAGCTTGTTCCAGCTCTTTGCATTGGAAAGCTGAATTTCAGCATCTGCGTCTGTTAATTTTTTTTTTTTAGGTTTGCTGTACCTAAGTCAGCGAGATGCCTGCAGCTGTCGGAAACTTGCTGTGTGAGACTCGATTGCTTTGAATACATGTCCAGACACATGAGAGGGGTGCAGGGGTCCCTTTCATGGGAAACATGGGCAGGAGCATGTCCCAGCGATGCTCTGCTCTCCCATTCAGGGCTGGGTGTCAGGTCAGCTGCCAGTGGGTTCTGGGCACTGCACAGTAAGAGGTGGGGAAAACCACTGCGAACGGGCTGAAAGAGTCATGCCCTTGGGATGTGGCACACGACGACCTGGGAATTTTGGGCTGCCAATGCCAAAATGGCACTGGACATTTCGTGGGTAAATAAATCACCAACAATCCCCAGTAGCGTCTGGCAATGGAGAGGAACTGCAAATGCGGACGGTTTGAAGCAAAGCTCCGCTTTCCACTTGATATGCTGCTCATGGACGGACTTTTATGCTGTTCAAATATAATTCGCTCTCCCTCTCTGAATGGAACCAGAGAAGTGTATTACATTTATCCTAATAAAACAAGTTGCTTTGCAAGCAGTGGAACATAGGAAGCCTGGTTTCCTATGGTCGTCTCCCATGTGGGCTCTCTGGTGTCTCATAGAGTGGCTGAGCTCATATCACATCCTGGGAGTGGGATGGAAGGTGGAAGGATGACAGGAAGAAGTGTTCATTTGAGTATATTCTCCCTTATAAAACTTGTCAGAACTTAATTCCTCTGAGATGTCTCTTCTTCCATCAAATCTGATTGCAGGCCAGCAGGTTTAGAAAGCCATTATGCAGCGCCTGTGGGCCAGCTAGCCCAATCAGATAAGCCTTGTTTCCTTGGGAAACTGTGTTAAAAAATAAACAGACCTGACCTGAAATCCCTACAAATTAGTTGTCATTATATCCCACAGAGTTTGACCCAGATACTTGTGCTTTTCATGGCTGACATTTATCACCAGGGCTCTGTAGCTTTGATGGAGATTAGCATTAACCTGAGGAAGAGGTCCCGCTTAGTATGTACCATTGACCATACAGTGTGCAGATTGAGCATGTAGCATTAAATAGATGTACCCAGCCACAAAACCACTTCCCATTTTGTGTAATACAGGCCAACAGAGATTTGAAAAATGTTCCATTTCTGTATGGAAAGACTATTTTTAAAATTGAACAGTAAGTTAGTCCTCTATTGACTTTCAATTTCCATCCTCTTACATTTCCATAGCAACTCTGGCCATTTATGCATTTATCTTTGTATTTAACTTTTCTCTTTCATATCATTTCAAGTGGACTCAAGTGCTGTGAAAGGGTTAAACTAGACTTTCAAATATCTCCCCGTTTTTAAGCAATTACTTGAAAATACGTATATATCTTTTAGGCTAAATTGACAAGTTTGTGGTTTAATGAAAACTGTCTCTGGAATATTTGCCCTGAAAAACCCTTCAGGGTGATAACAAGAACGAGTCACAACCTCTCTCCTCTCACCTTGCCTTCTATTATTACTGTGTTCAAAATTCTCATACAGAATCTAAACTTGCAGCTGCAACAGATGTGACAGTCAAATGGCTGGGTATGGGGCAAGCTTACACTTTGGAAATTCTGGCTTTTTTCTTTTTGTAAGTATTTGAGAACAGTGAGAAAGCAAGTGCACTTCACAACTTTTTGTGCTTCTGGGCTTGGGGCAGAGATGTGAGTTCACCATGACCACCTACAGTGCATGGATAGAGTTCCCACCAGCAAGCTGGATGGTGTTCAGTGGGAATGTAGTCACCCTCTCTGAGACCTTGGTGTCAAAGGGAGCTTAGGTAGGTGCAGTAAGCCAAGTGGATAGCTTTGGGCACAATGGCAAATCTCCATGCATGGCTCATGGTGATGGCACTAGAGAGCCTCACCAAGTAGGCATTGTTGGCTGAGCTCCTTGGAGAGTGGATTGGTCTTGAAGTGTTGGCTAGTATCTGCACAGGGCACTGGGAAGACAGCTTTCAGGTCAGCAATCCTCTTCTAAGTGCACACTTGCCATTTCCTCCCTATAGGTTTCATAGTGCTTTTAGCTGGAAACTCTGGTGGGGCTTTCATCCTGGCAGCCTCTTGACTTTCAATTTCCCTTGTCAATGCTGCTTTTCCTTTAATGCTTTCCCACCCCTCCTCCATCCAGTTGATTATTCCTACCACTCACTGGGGAAGGATGTCCCCTGTCCCCAGGAAAGCAATGGGTCACTTAATTGCAGCACAGAGAAATATGGGACATATTGTCCCTGGAGACCTGGTGACACGCACAAGTGAAGCACAAGGGAGAACATGCAGCTTTGGGGTGACTGTGTTCACCTTGGGCACTGATAACCTACAGTCACTCTGCAGCAAAGACCTACCTAACTGACCAAGGTGCTTAAATACCAAAGGCATTTTTAAATTTTTATTTTAATGGGCCTGGGAGTCTAAATCTCATTGACTTTCAAATTGACTGTGCAGATCAATGCACAATGCCCTGACAAGGCAAGACGGTTTCCTACGAATCGTCCTCCTGCACATCAGCCAGTACACTGCTCCAGCACCTTGGGATTCAGCTCTAATCTTCTCCTCCTGGAAGCTTTCTGATGAGTCCTAGAGCCAGACCTTCAGGTTGTTTTTGTGCAAAGATAAGTAAGCAACTGATGGAACTGATGAAACTATTTAAGTGCCTCACTCCCACTGAAATAATGAAATCTGTTGCCTAACCTGCTTAGATGCATCTGAAAATCCTATTAAAGCACTTCCCTGCACCTTTAAGCACCTAAACACCTAAAACAGGCCAGAGTGCTTCCAGAGGATTTGCACCCCTAACTCACTTACTGTTCCCTAAAGAAATCTCTGGGTTTGTCCACATTGTGCAATGTCCCATGTCACCTTCCCCTTTTATTCCATCACTTGTGGTGTTCCTCAGTGAAGGACTCTAAATAATTCCTCCCCCTTCCTTACTGTTGACACCTTCCTGAGTATTTGCAGGCCGTTATTAAATCACCTCTTTACTCATCCTTTATCTGAGCTGTACATAATTAGTTCCTTTAATCTTTCCTCATAGGTCAATCCTACTAAACCCTTAATCATCTTTATCTCCTTTTCCTGGAGCCCCTCCAATTTGCTGACACTTTTTTTTTTCATTTAATTTTGCATCAAGAAACAGCAAAACCCACAAGTCCCGAGTGCTTTTCAGACGGATTGAAGGCAGGGTGGGGCTGTGGGTTTCCCTGTGGGATTGTCCCTCTTTGCTTCTGGCACAGCCTGGTGAACAAAGCTGGTCTTGGAAGGGAGCAAACCATCTCCTGGTAATAGCTATTTGACTCTGCTAACAAGGACTGGCTCTCCACACCCTGTTCTTTGCTGTCACAAAATCTGTGTCCCTTTCCAGCTTTGGGTAACAGAAAGAGGAGTAAGATTTCCAAGTGTCTCAAGGTCACTGTCCAAGCACAGAAGTTGAGCTGCTTCATAGCAGAACTGGTCTTGGATGCATCCAGCTCCTCCTGCTAAGGATGCTCTGGGCTGGCAGGTCCGTGCTCTGCAAGAGGGACAAGGAACGGGTGTCCGGCAGCTCTGGAACAGGCTGGAAGTGCCGGACTATGGGGATGGGGAAAGGCAAGAACCAGCACTGGCAGCTGGTAGGAAAGACTCTTTTATTGCTTGCACTGGTGCCAGACACAGAGGAGAGATGACGTGTCGTGCATTTCACCAAAAGAAGCTCTGTTTTACCACGGTTTTTGTCCCTGCTAGACGAGGTTATCAGCACTGCTACCCTGACAGCCCTTTGCAATGCGGACAGACTCCAGCACCGCTGTCCACGTGGGCCACAGCCGCAGGCTGTTTCCCTTGGCTGTTAGTCCCACACCCCTGCGACGTTCCACCTGCGGGAGCTCTGAGCTACCCGCTCGTGCCCGGGAAGGATGCTGCTGGTTCCCACCGCTGGTCCTGCATCCCGAGCACTGACACGCTGTGCCAGCTCCTGCCGAGCTCCGTACTCCTGCCCACAATTCCTGGCCTCTTTTGCTTTGCTTGTAAGAATACTATTTCTGTGCTTTAACATTTATTTATTTACTTATTTATTTATTACATTATATTTGTTCTCAGTCCTTCCCTCCAAGGATTTGTGATCCTTTCTCTGCTGACACTGCATTCACCTTCACAATACCCTTGGCCAGTGCGAGCAGGATGGGGAACCTGAAGCACCGCAGAAGGGATGGAAGGCAGAGCCCTGGTCCTCCAACCTGTCGGCAGTCCTACCTCCTGTGCTGTCTGGAGGCACATGGCAAGGGCCCCCGAAAGAGCAGGCTTTCTGAGGGAACAGGGTGGAGTAGTGACCACTTGGAGTCTATTTAGGCCGTGCTCTGCTTGCCTGTCTTATCCTGCGTGAACAGTTGCAATTTTCTCATTGGGAAGCACAGCTTCTTTCTCCTGAGCAGGCTCACCAGGGTGCTCCTTATCACATACTTTGCTGAAAAGCAAAGGCCACCTTCATCTCCTTTCCTTTTATTAGTCATAATTTGCCTCCGGATTGGACTGATTGCAAAACAAATAAAACCATGAGAGGGTGGTAGAAATTTTCAGCTCAAACCTGTCTTGTGGTTTCTCCCAAAACATCCAAAACCTAAGCCTGTTTCGCAGAGCAGAGCTGCAAGTGACCACGACCGGCCCTGGGGAACAGTCCCACTTTGCAGGTTGCTGTGTTCTTTAGTGCAAGAGAGCACTGACGAAGCCATCGCAGTCACAACTTTGACGGTTCTCTGCACAGCAGCGAGGACTAGACACTCTCTAGCAGAGGTGATAAAACCTGCATCTTAAGTTATTTGTCATTCTGCAACGAGTCTGCTTTCCCTTTTTCCACCCACCCCAGCAAAACCTTGCAAATGGTGCACGATGGTCATCCTGACTCCTGGTCTGACATATCACAAACAAGGTGAGATCCAGCTGGTTATGTGGAAAGAAGCCATTTCGCGCTGCGGTATGCACGTGTGGTTTCCAGTGACCATTATGTTCTCCAGATATGGTGTGATGGTATGAGCGAAGGATCGGGCCGTGGTGCTCAGTGGAAGCAGGCGTGCCTGGAGGTACCCACTGGTGCCTAACGAGGATGTGAAGCTGCGTGTTTATGCAAGTACTGCTGGAGAGCATGGGGGAGGCTGCTGACAGAGAACGTTTTGCTTGATTGGAACGTGAAATACTTGATCAGTGTAGCAAGGGTCACCCTGAGCCTAAGCAATGGCTGGGAGCAACATGACAGTAGAAATGAGATTAGGAGTGGTTGGGGTATTGCTGTGTCCCTCCCAAAGGCTAACAGCACGGGGCAAAGCCCTGAGGGAGCCCAGAGCACCCACCCTTCACCTTCCCCTGGCACCAGCAGTGGGCAGGCAAGCACGGTGATGCCTCTCGTGCACTGCTTCACTAGGGAGTTCTGAGCCCATTCCCTAAAGCTGAACATGCCTGGTAAAAAGATGACCTCCAGGCCATTTCCAGCCCT